>NC_141060.1:20864757-22287257 GCF_041138505.1 Cibotium barometz
TAGAAGTCAGCAGCCTGTTGATACTGCTCTTGCTCAGTACAAAGAAGTGCTTCCTGGTCTTCCTCAAATGCGACCCTTAGCTCCTCTTCTAGCTGCTCTGCTGAGGGAGTAGGGCTTGCTCTTGCTCTCTTCTTCTATGCGCCTCCTCATCAATTTGGCATTGTTGCTCTTCTAGCACACGCTGCTGCTGCTCAGCCTCTGAGAGAGGTCGGGGGAATGGTGTACGCATGGCTCTAAATGAGCAGGTGTCTCCAGGCTGCTTGAAGACATCCTCAATATTGTCCAGTCCTGAAAACACCTCCTTTTGTACACCTTCCTGTTGAGTCTCTACCTCTTTGTCCATGCTTGTATGCTTCTTTTTGATGCGTCTTTGCACTTGTTGAAATGTCTATGCCGCGGTGACTGCCTGTATCAAATTGTGTGCACCAGATGGTACGTTTAGGTTCTCAGTCTTGCATGCAGTGTGCTTAGTTCTAGCCATCCATTGACTTACACAGGTGAATGAATGTGAAAATGTACTTTTAAAACTCACTTTTATAGGTTTATATAGTTTTTGAAAAAACTTATTGATAAAAAAAATATCTCTAGAAATTTAAAAAAAAGCTTTGACTTAAAAAAGGGTATAATTTTTAAATATGGAACCCATTTTCGACCGATACACCTACGCGCACCGAACCACTCATGCATCCCATGCATGGCACTTGATGCTCGCCATGCAATTGCTCGTTTTGCAGATTGACATTTTTTACAACCTTTCGTAGTAATGACACCTGCCCTTTTGGTTTCTGTCGGCGTCGACCTCCCAAACTATGATAAAGCCAATTAAATGTCTCATGCAAGGCATTGCTTTTTTCCTTACCACCTCCACCATGTCGCGTGTTCTTAAAGTATGCTGCCTTAGCTTGATAATGAGAGCGCTCCATTCCTTGGGTGCTCCAAATTGCCATTGGACCATATTGGTCGAGAAAAAACTGTGCGTGGGCAAATATAATGTGCTGCAAAGGTAAATACCATATAGTGGGTGATATGTGTTTCTCCCCATGCATCAACCATTTGCTGAGTAAATGTATGTATTGCAGTCTTTAAGTTTGTAATCTCCTCAGCAACAAGTGGAGCCTTTTCTAGCAATTGAATAATTTTATCAAGTGACTCCCATAGCCTTGCACGCTTGAGATCAAGCTTTGCATTATTCCCACGATAAGTGGTGCATTCACAAATGGCCTTCCATATCTCATATTTTGTGTGACTATTGTACCCCTCGTAATTTGAGAGAAGGTGTCTAGCTTTGGACCCACCCATGCATATTTTGTTTGGATTATCCTGACCCGGTCCTGACTTTTTAGTATCCTTAGTTAACTTTACAGCACCACCATGAAGCCCCACGCTTGAAAGGACATCTTCCAACTTACTGATGCATTCGTTTTGCGAAGATGTTCAGGCTCCATATTCCATGCATAATTGATATGTAACTTCAATAATTTATCCATTATGCGTAACCTAGCATGAAGCGTGCAAATATGAACACGAGAAAGTGGAATCTCTAATATAGGGTTCCATGAGATATCTTCTTGATCACGATTAGGCGGACAATTGGTATTACAACTCATAATGCCATTAACCCACTGCATAGGTTTCTTTGGATCTTTGTTTTGCGTTGTACTCATTGAAGGTGGTTGTACATTTTTCTTGCCCTTTGCATGAGATTTGGTTGTCTTGGTGGTTGCAACCTTACCTGAAGCTTTCCCGCATTCAATATACTCTGATTTTGAATGGCAGTAATAAATACATGGAAAAAAAGTATTTTCTCCTAGCTTGCATCCTAGCATACACTTCAATGTCTTTAAATCCCCTGCCATGTGCCATTAAACTGTAAATGTTCCTACATCTTCCACATGCAAAGTCTCTCCTTTTGGACTGCAATGATATGACGTTTGAAATGCCTATTCGGGTAAGGTACCATCACAATGTATCATTCGTCTCCTGTGGAAGCTCAAATGCTAACAACCACCAATTATTCTTTTCTGATTGCACTCCATAGTAATCTTTTCCCTGAGATTGCCTTCATGTGTTGGAATTTGAGGCTTGTGCACTACAGTCAAGAAGATTATCATCTTGTTCCGGATTTTCTTTGATAGCCCTGTTCATAAGTGTCAGGCTGACTCTTTCTAATTTTCGTCCTTTTACAATTTGACACTCATCAAGCTTTAACACAAACAAATCCATGATACGAGTAACACAACAAAGGCATGATGACCCAAGTTTTCTTAATGCGATCAGTGGACCAAACCAAGTAAGAATACCCTAAGAGGAGGGAATGGAGAAATGGAGGCAAGAGCATTACCTTGAACTCACCCCACCACTTGATGACATGCTGCTACCCACACCATGTCTATTATGGGTAGTAGTAGGTAAGTTTATAGATGAATGCAAGGGAATGAGATGCTTGAACAACTTGAAAAGATGCAGGCAGGAAGACAGCTTGAGATCTTGTAAGCACACACACTCACACGAACCCTAGAAGAGAACACACAATATGAGAGGCCAAAAATTATTGTTCTTCTTCTTCACAACATAAGGGTTCTACAAAAAAGATTGGGAAATACAACATAAGTACTAAAGTACTATGTACATGTCGTCCATAATGTGAACACGATAAGTGAGTGAGCTCACAAGATAAGTATGCCATACCTCAATCGTGGACTAGTAGCTAGTGTAGTCCCAACTATAGAATCATTGGCAAAACTCTATCGTGTCAAAATCGTACCAAACACGCTAGTGATGTAAGTGGCAAAAATGGTAACCCAGGTATATCATAAGTGTCAGCTCATGTTGATCTTGACATCTCAACACTCCCCCTCACGATCAACTCCATCTCTAGCACTCCAAGCATAGTCTGAAATCCAAGAAGCTTCTCTCTTCTCAGGGACTTCGTGAAAATGTGAGCTACCTGCTCCTTTGTGCGCTGATATACAAGAGATCAATGTCTCCTAGTAAAACCCTCTCTCTGATAAAGTGATAGTGGATCTCTATGTGTTTGGTGCGCACATGAAAAATTGGGTTCCTCACCACTCTATACTGCTAAGGTTGTCACAATAGATGATAACCTATCTATCAACTTACAACCCTGAATCACCAAGTAGCTTGCGAAAGCAAACTATCTCACATGCTATCATTGCAGCACCCCTATACTCTGCCTCTACACTCGACAAGGAAATTGTTCCCTACTTCTTGTTGATCCATGTCATAACACCACTCCCAAAGGAAAACATAAATCCACTCGTAGATCTCCTATGTGTAATATAGACAGAGGAATGACAAGAAGAAGAGAGAATAGAGAGAGTAAAGTTGCTTCAATACATACTAGCTCTTTTCCAAAAAAGTTCAAAAGATGCCTTTATTATTGTGGTGTAGAAATTAGAGGAAAGTTGCCACTGCTATAAATATAGAGGTAAGATCCAAAGCACTTTGTTAAACACCATTGCTAGCAAGCCTTGTTAGTAGATTACACCACCCTAAATCCTCCTTTGTTTTTTTTAAATGGCCTCATCAAATATTAGCATTCAAGTTGTTGAGTTTCATGTATCTAGAGGGAGGCCACCAATGTGGAGGTCAAGAAGAAGACCATAGATGGTGCACAAGAACGAAAAGTTCTCACGTCCTCTCCACTTCCTAGTAATGATGATGCTAGTTCTCAAGTCAAGGCCAAAGTGGTGGACTAAATTGCGATATGGTGAGCCTATGGTTTTCTTGATGAATTGTTTGAGCGTGTCTTGCTAGAGGAAGTGTGGAAGGGTACAAACACCATTCGCTTACTTTGTGCCTACACCCCAGAGGACAAGCAAGGCCCATAGTAGTAAATATGATGGTTTTCACATTCATATATTTGGAAGTTTTATGTGAATGAGCTTGGTTTTATTTTTAGTTTGAAGCAATAATCTCAATGTAGAGGATGTGATGTTGTCATGGTTTTATGTTTTAAGTCCCTCTGGCTCACTATCGTCCTCTCCCTCTTCCTCATCTTTTTGGAATCCACTCACTCGATTCCTAAAACGTTCTCGGCTAGAAAAGGCTCACCGGATTCCCAAAAAGCGCTCTCTAGAAAATGCGCCAAAAAAAATCCCCCATCTGGGTACCGTATCTATAAAAAGTAGTTAGGATATTTTTGTGTGTGTGCGCGCGCACTTGTTCATGCACACCTGAGAGAGAGAGAGAGAGAGAGAGAGAGAGAGAGAGAGAGAGAGAGAGAAATCCAACCCTAAGATTACATTAAGGTGGGTTCCCACTTGTATACTTCAAGCTCAAAGCTTCTATGAAGGTAACAATTGGAGTTGGTTTCCAAAGCACACCTTGGTCATCGCAAGAGAAGTTAATGTGTAAGCCTCACTAGCTGGGAGATTCACAAGACATATCTTATGGTGTCACATATCTTATGGTATCACATGAATGGAAGGGAGGGGAGTTTTCATGAGTTTCATGCACACAGGTGACGTCCCCTTTCTATGGAAAGTGAATTCCTTGGGCTCACCAACAGTTTGTAAATCCATCCACCCAAAATCAGACAAGGGAAAGAAGGTCATGATTTAACCCTTACCATCTCTCCCTAAACAATTATGGATTTCCAAACACATTCAAACATTGGAATCTACCTTGGGAAGGGAGGAAGCATAGAATAATTCCACTTCAACAACTTGTGCTTCACTAAGAGAGGCTTCACATATAGCTTATTCATCAAGCTCACCCTTATCTCCATAGGTTTGTACGATGAATCTACTATAATGGAGATTCTTGATGTATCGTACTAACTTCAACTATCCACATCTCCTCTGAAAGAAGAACCCATAGGTTTGATTAGGTCTTATGATGATAGTCCTTTGCCACCATTACAACTAGATGTCAACATTGCTATGGTGCCAGAGTGTTATTCATCAAACCTACATCATCCTCAATGAAGATGGACAAATTGGCTTCAAAAGCTGGCTTGCATCACCCTTTGATAAGTCCAAGATGATGAGAAGGGGAGCGTATAAGGAACTTCTATATTTTTACTCCCAAATAGAATTTTGCTACCTGTCAACTTACGTTCATGCAAAGTGGGACCCTATTGGGAAAACATAACTCACACACGTATACTATATTAGAACCATACTAAAACATACAACACATACCACATCATATTTCCCAAAAAAAAAACACAAAAAGTGGAGCACATAATAACACAGAGAGAATGCCTGAAAGCACAAGGTTTCCATAAATCATTCGGGTTATGTACATGCCTTGTGTAATGGATTTCACTTGGCACAACACCAACACACCAATTCTGGATTCAGATTATCAAAAGAATGGTATTATCAAGGAGTGTCTAACATACCACCTTTCCAAACATGCTTGCGTTATGTTTATCTGCCTTTATAGGAGACTTGTTGTGGAGATAATTTTATCAATTTTTTTTTGTTTCATTTCCATCCCATGGATCCATGCCATAGATGTAAATGGTGTATGGTTCTTCTAGCATCCCACCTTTGTTGGCAATGTAGAACGTATTTTTGATATTATGGGAGTACGTTACTTAAATCCATGATATGAGTAACACAAGAAAGGCATGATGACCCAAGTTTTCTTAATGCGATCAGTGGACCAAACCAAGTAAGAATACCCCAAGAGGAGGGGATGGAGAAATGGAGGCAAGAGCATTACCTTCTTGCACTCACCCCACCACTTGATGACATGCTGCTACCCACACTATGTCTATTATGGGTAGTAGTAGGTAAGTTTATAGATGAATGCAAGGGAATGAGATGCTTGAACAACTTGAAAAGATGCAGGCAGGAAGACAGCTTGAGCTCTTGTAAGCACACACACTCACACGAACCCTAGAAGAGAACACACAATATGAGAGGCCAAAAATTATTGTTCTTCTTCTTCACAACATAAGGGTTCTACAAAAATGATAAGGGAAATACAACATAAGTACTAAAGTACTATGTACATGTGGTCCAATGTGAACACAATAAGAGAGTGAGCTCACAAGATAAGTATGCCATAACTCAATCGTGGACTAGTAGAATCACTGCCAAACTCTATCGTGTCAGAATCCTACCAAACACGCTAGTGATGTAAGTGGAAAAAATGGTCACCCAGGCATATCATAAGTGTCAGCTCATATTGATCTTGACATCTCAACACTCCCCCTCATGATAAACTTCATCTCTAGGACTCCAAGCATAGTCTGAAATCTAAGAAGCTTCTCTCTTCTCAAGGATTTCGTGAAAATGTCAGCCACCTACTCCTTTGTGTGCTGACATACATGAGATCAATGTGTCCTAATAAAACCCTCTCTGTGATAAAGTGATAGTGGAGCTCTATGTGTTTGGTCCGCACATGAAAAATTGGGTTCCTCACCAACTCTATACTGCTAAGGTTGTCACAATAGATGATAACCTATCTATCAACGTGCAACCGTGAATCACCAAGTAGCTTCTTGCACAAGCAAACTATCTCACATG
This sequence comes from Cibotium barometz, assembly GCF_041138505.1. Lineage (NCBI taxonomy): Eukaryota > Viridiplantae > Streptophyta > Polypodiopsida > Cyatheales > Cibotiaceae > Cibotium > Cibotium barometz. The sequence goes on from NC_141060.1 coordinate 20,871,261, forward strand.
CTATCATTGCAGCACCCCTATACTCTGTCTCTGTACTCGACAAGGAAATTGTTCCCTACTTCTTGTTGCTCCATGTCATAACACCACTCCCAAAGGAAAACATAAATCCACTCATAGATCTCCTATGTGTGATACAAACAGGGGAACGACAAGAAGAAGAGAGAAGAGAGAGAGTAAAGTTGCTTCAATACATACTAGCTCTTTTCCAAAAAAGTTCAAAAGATGCCTTTATTATTGTGGTGTAGAAATTAGAGGAAAGTTGCCTTTATTATTAACATTAAAAATGACAAAAAAATATTTATTTATTTTTTGTTGTAAAATTAGAGTGCACCTCTCCCACTGCTATAAATATAGAGGTAAGATCCAAAGCACTTTGTTAAACACCATTGCTAGCAAGCCTTGTTAGTAGATTACACCACCCTAAACCCTCCTTTGTTTTTTTTTATGGCCTCATCAAATATTAGCATTCAAGTTGTTGAGTTTCATGTATCCAGAGGGAGGCCACCAATGTGGAGGTCAAGAAGAAGACCATAGATGGTGCACAAGCATGGAAAGGTATCACGTCCTTTCCACTTCCTTGTTATGATGATGCTATTTCTCAAGGCCAAAGTGGTGGACTTAATTGCGATATGGTGAGCCTATGGTTTTATTGATGAATTGTTTGAGCGTGTCTTGCTAGAGGAAGTGTGGAAGGGTACGAACACCATTTGCTTACTTTATGCCTACACCCCAGAGGACAAGCAATGCCCATAGTAGTAAATATGATGGTTTTCACATTTATATATTTGGAAGATTTATGTGAATGAACTTGGTTCTATTTTTAGTTTGAAGCAATAACCTCGATGTAGAGGATGTGATGTTGTCATGTTTTTATGTTTTAAGTCCCTCTCGCGGCTCACTATCGCCCTCTCCCTCTCAAATAATTATCGCATGTTACTCTCTCCAATTGTCTTCGCCCCTCTCTCTCTTAATGGAGGGGGGAGAGTATCTTTTTGAAATCCGCTCACTCGATTCCTAAAACGTTCTCGGCTAGAAAATGCTCACTAGATTCCCAGAAAATGCACCCAAAAAAAATCCCCCATCTGGGTACGGTATCTATAAAGGAAAGTTAGGATATTTACTTTGTATCAGAGAGATTAGTTATTTGTAGTGTTAAATGATAGGCAATGATGTACGTTGAGGATAAGCTTGATGAGACTACTATCTGTTGTGGTCATAAATGATGCATCATGTATTGGTTTCCAAAGGAATTTGGCATGTCATCATTAGCATTAAGGCATGCTCTATCTTACCAACACATGATAATACGAGGACTTTGGATAGCGATACTAGTTCAAGTGTAACTATGGAATCTTCCTCCACACCTTCCATAGTGGAATAAGCTAAGTGGGATAGGAGGTACACACATGCACATGCATTCATGCCACTCTCTCTCTCTCTCTCTCTCTCTCTCTCTCTCTCTCTCTCTTAGGTGTGCATGAACAAGCACGCGCACACACACACACACTCATGATTTTGTGCGAGCTCCTCAATTTTAAGTTTTTTTTCCAAAAATTGAAGCGTCTCCTCTGTAGCATCAAATTCAGTGTTTCTTGTCACCTTTGCTCTCGTGTAGAGACTCATCCTAAGGTTTTCTACATTCTCCTAGAAGGGCTTGCCAAATAATGGAGAGAAAATGGAGAAATAAAGCTTCCAATGGAGCCACTACTTTGAGATTATGGGGATCCATTGACCACCTTTTATATTCATCCATTCACATGCCCTAATAACCTTATATTGCATCCAAACCAATTTCATAGCATTCTAATCTTCTTCTAACTTATTCCCACATACATGTGACCCATATTCCAAATTCATAGCATTGTAATCTTCTTCTACCTTATTCCCACATGCATGTGCCCCATACATGACATCACATGAAGAATATTTCAACACCACGTGCATACTAGTTTGATTTTTTAGAGATTTATCTTCTTATAAGAACATTGTAACTAACTCATCAAACATAAGGATATTGGGGTTCTTAATCATAAGCCAAAGTGTGGATGCAATACATTAGAATGAATATGGTAAAGGTGTGAGAATAGTAGACACTCATGAACTTTCTGGATCAATACACCTCATCAATACACCTCATCAATACATGTAAGTTTCTCCCTAAAATCTTTAATCCTTATGATAATTTCATCCATTAAAGCTTCCTCATTAATATGCTTGAACTCCAATTGCTTAGAGAAGTATGCCACTAGTTCCTCATTATATAGCTAGTAAAACGCAACAAGCGCATATCCCAAGCTTGCTTGGTAGTTTTACATCCATGATAATGAGGAATAATTCTCCTCTTATACACGAGTGAGTAAGAGAAATAATTCTCCTTTTCATAGAGAGTGACATGAATGCATGTGCATGTGCGTACCTCCTATGCCACTTAGCTTATTCCACTATGGAAGGTGTGGAGGAAGATTCCATAGTTACACTTGAACTAATATCGCTATCCAAATTCCTCATATTATCATGTATTTGTAAGATAGCATGCCTTAATGCTAATGATGACATGCCAAATCCCTTTGGAAACCAATACATGATGCATCATATATGACCACAACGGATAGTAGTCTCATCAAGCTTATCCTCAACGTACATCATTGCCTATCATTTCACACTACAAATAACTAATCTCTCTGATACAAAGTAAATATCCTAACTACTTTTTATAGATACGGTACCCAGATGGGGGATTTTTTTTGGCACATTTTCTAGAGAGCGTTTTTTGGGAATCGAGTGAGCATTTTCTAGCTGAGAACGTTTTAGGAATCGAGTAAGCGGATTCCAAAAAGATACCCTCCCCCCTCCATAAAGAGAGAGAGGGGCGAAGACAATTGGAGAGAGTAACATGAGATAATTATTTGAGAGGGAGAGGGCGATAGTGAGCCAGAGGGAGTGAAAACATAAAAACATGACAACATCACATCCTCTACATCCAGGTTATTGCTCCAAACTGAAAATAAAACCAAGTTCATTCACATAAAACTTCCAAATATATAAATGTGAAAACCATCATATTTACTACTATGGGCCTTGCTTGTCCTCTGGGGCATAGGCACAAAGTAAGGGAATGGTGTTCGTACCCTTCCACACTTCCTCTAGGAAGACAAGCTCAAACAATTCATCAATAAAACCATAGGCTCACCATATCGCAATTAAGTCCACCACTTTGGCCTTGACTTGAGAAATAGCATCATCATTACTAGGAAGTGGAAAGGACGTGAGACCTTTCCATGCTTGTGCACCACATATGGTCTTCTTCTTGACCTCCACATTGGTGGCCTCCCTATGGATACATGAAACTCAATAACTTGAATGCTAATATTTGATGAGGCCATTAACAAAAAACAAAGGAGGCTTTAGGGTGGTGTAATCTACTAACAAGGCTTGCTAGCAATGGTGTTTAACAAAGTGATTTGGATCTTACCTCTATATTTATAGTAGTGGCACAGGTGCACTCTACTTTTACAACAAACAAAATAAAAAATATTTTTTTTGTATTTAATGTTAATAATAAAGGCAACTTTCCTCTAATTTCTACACCACAATAATAAAGGCATCTTTTGAACTTTTTTGGAAAAGAGGTAGTATATATTGAAGCAACTTCACTCTCTCTCTTCTCTCTTCTTCTCGTCGTTCCCCTGTCTGTATCACACATAGGAGATCTACGAGTGGATTTATGTTTTCCTTTGGAAGTGGTGTTGTGACATGGAGCAACAAGAAGTAGGGAACAATTTCCTTGTCGAGTACAGAGGCAAAGTATAGGGGTGCTACAATGATAGCATGTGAGATAGTTTGCTTGTGCAAGCTACTTGTGGTGATTTAGGGTTGATAGATAGGTTATCATCTATTGTGACAACCTTAGCGGTATACAATTGGTGAGGAACCCAATTTTTCATGTGCGGACCAAATACATAGAGCTCCACTATCAGTTAATCAGAGAGAGGGTTTTATTAGGAGACATTGAACTCATGTATGTCAACACAAAGGAGCAGGTAGCTGACATTTTCACAAAATCCCTGAGAATAGAGAAGCTTCTTAGATTTTAGACTATGCTTGGAGTCCTAGAGATGGAGTTGATCGTGAGGGGGAGTGTTGAGATGTCAAGATCAACACGAGCTGACACTTATGATATGCTTGGGGGACCATTTTTGCCACTTACATCACTAGCGTGTTTGGAGGATTCTGACACGATAGAGTTTTGCCAGTGATTCTATAGTTGGACTACACTAGCTACTGGTCCACGATTGAGTTATGGCATACTTATCTTGCAATCTCACTCACTTATCGTGTTCACATTATGGACCACACCCGCCGCATCCTCCACTTCCACTCTTCCTACTGCGGCGTTTGCTCTCCTCTGTACTGCGGGTGGAGTCATGACTGGGGGATTATCTACGTGACTGTGGCTGTGAGGGAGTAGGAGTACGTGATAGTGGCTGTGAGCCCTGACGTGCAGTGCCTAGAGGGTGTGCGTGGGTGTGTTTGGGACGGGGTATGTATCCTCGGTGGGCATGAGTGTGTCTGGGACGGGGTATGTCTCCTCGGTGGGCGTGGAAGAGGAGAAGCTACATGCTGTCTGGCCGGACTCGCCAGGCATAGACGGCAGTGGAGTGACATGGATACTCAGGGGCGGGGTATAGATACCAGGCAATCCAGGAGGGGGATGGGCATACATATACTCTGTAAGCTCAACTGGACCAGGATGGCGCCCAAAATGATTTAGCATCTCCATCATCCAAGTGCCGTACGCAAATGGATCGGATGAAGAACCTAGATCCATGAAGAATCTGCAAAAATAAAAGTATATACATGAACGATCCATGAAGCGAAACACTCTATGTATCAAAGCACAATCGCCATGAAGGGAATCACTCTATGTATCAAAGCACAAATGCAAGCTAGCCATATGCAGATGGGATCATCTCTCTCTTGAGTTGGATCGCAAGCATGGGTGAAACACAGTGGCGTGTAAAAACCCGTCCAAAAACGCGTGTATATGCGCGTGAACAGTCTGTGCAAACAGGGTGCACGCAGACGTACACACGTTCCTACATGCGGCCTGCGTAAAATTTTTTTTGAAAACGACAACCAACAAATCTTTCTTATAAAAAAAGCCCAGACTGTCACAATCATTCACAAAAGTACTGAAGCAGGCATAACTAGAGAAGGACGAAGACAATCGCATAAGGAAAAGAGACAATCGCATAAATAAATGGAAGGAAAGAGACAGGACAAAGGACAAACTGACTCACCTCTGAAAAAGTGAGTCTTCTTTTTGGCTGGTTTCCTTCACCCGTGTCTGCTCCTTGCACCCATGTCTGCTCCTTGCACTTGGCTTTAGTGCTTTGTTGGAAGAGGCGACGAGGAAGGAGAGGAAAGCTAAGTTTGAAAATGGTTTTTTGGAGAAGGCGGCGGGTTATTTTAGGTAGAATAAAGTACTAACCTAGGTCTGATAACAAGATGAGAAAATGCGGTGGCTAGATAGTGTTTGAAGGTTTCAAGAGAGAGCTAAGGTGGATAAAGGCAACATTAGAGCATGATATCAACTCCAATATAAGTGATTAAGATATGAATTATGGCAAATCAACACATCATGTTTTTTTGCATTATGAGAATGATATTGTTACATCAACTTGTAGCTCTAATAGAGCTCTCCTTTACATGTTCTATGCACACTTGTGCCATCCATGTGTTCATAAATGTTCACATGTCTTGTGCACCCTTACACATTCCATGCGCCTACTTTTTGACCATTGACCACCTTTTATATTCATCCATTCACATGCCCTAATAACCTTATATTGCATCCAAACCAATTTCATAGCATTCTAATCTTCTTCTAACTTATTCCCACATACATGTGACCCATATTCCAATTTCATAGCATTGTAATCTTCTTCTACCTTATTCCCACATAGATGTGCCCCATACATGACATTACATGAAGAGTATTTCAACACCACATGCATACTAGTTTGATTTTTTAGAGATTTATCTTCTTATAAGAACATTGTAACTAACTCATCAAACATAAGAATATTGGGGTTCTTAATCATTAGCCAAAGTGTGGATGCAAATCATAAGAATGAATATGGTAAAGGTGTGAGATTAGTAGACACTCATGAACTTTCTGGATCAATACGCCTCATCAATACATGCAAGTTTCTCCATAAAATCTTTAATCCTTATGATAATTTCATCCATTAAAGCTTCCTCATTAATATGCCTAAACAACAATTGCTTACAGAATTATGCCACTAGTTCCTCATTATATACCTAGTAAAACGCAACAAGCACATATCCCAAGCTTGCTTGGTAGTTTTACATGCGCGATAATGAGGAATAATTCTCCTCTTATACACGAGTGAGTATGAGAAATAATTCTCCTCTTAATAGAGTGACATGAATGCATGTGCATGTGCATACCTCCTATCCCACTTAGCTTATTCCACTATGGAAGGTGTGGAGGAAGATTCCATAGCTACACTTGAACTAATATCGCTATCCAAAGTCCTTATATTATCATGTGTTGGTAAGATAGAGCATGCCTTAATGCTAATGATGACATGCCAAATCCCTTTGGGAACCAATACATGATGCATCATATATGACCACAACGGATATTAGTCTCATTAAGCTTATCCTCAATGTGCATCATTGCCTATCATTTCACACTACAAATAACTAATCTGTGATACAAAGTAAATATCCTAACTACTTTTTATAGATACCGTACCCAGATGGGGGATTTTTTTTTGGCGCATTTTCTAGAGAGCGCTTTTTGGGACTCCGGTGAGCATTTTCTAGCCGAGAACGTTTTAGGAATCGAGTGAGTGGATTCCAAAAAGATGAGCAAGAGGGAGAGGACAATAGTGAGCCAGAGGGACTTAAAACATAAAAACATGACAACATCACATCCTCTACATCGAGGTTATTGCTTCAAACTAAAAATAAAACCAAGTTCATTCACATAAAACTTCCAAATATATGAATGTGAAAACCATCATATTTACTACTATGGGCATTGCTTGTCCTCTGGGGTGTAGGCACAAAGTAAGCGAATGGTGTTTGTACCCTTCCGCACTTCCTCTAGCAAGACACGCTCAAACAATTCATCAATAGAACCATAGGCTCACCATATCACAATTAAGTCCACCACTTTGGCCTTGACTTGAGAAATAGCATCATCATTACTAGGAAGTGGAAAGGACGTGAGACCTTTCCATGCTTGTGCACCATCTATGGTCTTCTTCTTGACCTCCACATTGGTGGCCTCCCTCTAGATCAGGGATTTCACTGACGTAAACGTGAACATGTGAACATGTTAATAACATATGTTAATAACACAAAAAATCTTGTCATCACATGTTATATTCATAAAGCTTTAACAAGGGCCTAAAAAAATTATCTTTGTCGGGCATAAAAAATCTTCTTAGGTGGCCACTGACCTGCTATTATGTGAAGATGGTAACATGAGAACATGTGAATAGCTTATTCCCATGTGTAGCCAGGCTTTTAAGGGGTTCCCAAATGGCAAGTGACCTCTTATTTTGTGAACGGTAACATGAGAACATGTGAATAACTTGTTCACATGTGTTATTATCACAAAAAATCTTGTGATCCCGTGAATATTAAATCCCTACTCTAGCTACATGAAACTCAACAACTTGAATGCTAATATTTGATGAGGCCATTAAAAATAAACAAAGGAGGGTTTAGGGTGGTGTAATCTACTAACAAGGCTTGCTAGCAATGGTGTTTAGCAAAGTGCTTTGGATCTTACCTCTATATTTATAGCAGTAGGAGAGGTGCATCTAATTTTACAACAATCAAAATAGAAATATTTTTTTGTCATTTTTAATGTTAATAATAAAGGCATCTTTCCTCTAATTTCTACACCACAATAATAAAGGCATCTTTTGAACTTTTTTGGAAAAGAGCTAGTATGTATTGAAGCAACTTTACTGTCTCTCTTCTCTCTTCTTCTTGTCGTTCCTCTCTATCTATATCACACATAGGAGATCTACAAGTGGATTTATGTTTTCCTTTGGGAGTGGTGTTATGATATGGAGCAACAAGAAGTAGGGAACAATTTCCTTCTCGAGTGCAGAGGCAGAGTATAGGGGTGCTGCAATGATAGCATATGAGATAGTTTGCTTGCGCAAGCTACTTGGTGATTCAGGGTTGTACGTTTATAGATAGGTTATCATCTATTGTGACAACCTTAGCAGTATAGAGTTGGTGAGGAACCCAATTTTTCATGTGCGCACCAAACACATAGAGCTCCACTATCAGTTTATCAGAGAGAGGGTTTTATTAGGAGACATTGATCTCTTGTATATCAGCGCACAAAGGAGCAGATAGCTCACATTTTCACGAAATCCCTGAGAAGAGAGAAGCTTCTTGGATTTCAGACTATGCTTGGAGTCCTAGAGATGGAGTTGATCGTGAGGGGGAGTGTTGAGATGTCAAGATCAACACGAGCTGACACTTATGATATGCCTCGGTGACCATTTTTCCACTTACATCACTAGCGTGTTTGGTATGATTCTGACACGATAGAGTTTTGCCAATGATTCTATAGTTGGGACTACAATAACACCTAGTCCACGATTGAGGTATGGCATACTTATCTTGTGAGCTCACTCTCTTATTGTGTTCACATTATGGACCACATGTACATAGTACTTTAGTACTTATGTTGTATTTCCCTTATCATTTTTGTAGAACCCTTATGTTGTGAAGAAGAAGAACAATAATTTTTGGCCTCTCATATTGTGTGTTCTCTTCTAGGGTTCGTGTGAGTGTGTGTGCTTACAAGAGCTCAAGCTGTCTTCCTGCCTGCATCTTTTCAAGTTGTTCAAGCATCTCATTCCCTTGCATTCATCTATAAACTTACCTACTACTACCCATAATAGACATAGTGTGGGTAGCAGCATGTCATCAAGTGGTGGGGTGAGTGCAAGAAGGTAATGCTCTTGCCTCCATTTCTCCATCCCCTCCTCTTGGGGTATTCTTACTTGGTTTGGTCCACTGATCACATTAAGAAAACTTGGGTCATCATGCCTTTCTTGTGTTACTCATATCATGGATTTGAGTAACGTACGCCCATAACATCAAAAATACGTTCTACATTGCCAACAAAGGTGGGATGCTACAAGAACCATACAATACACATTTACATCTATGCCATGGATCCATGGGATGGAATTGAAATAAAGATAAATTGATAAAATTATCTCCACAACAAGTCTCTCATAAAGGCACATAAACGTAACGCAAGCATGTTTGGAAAGGTGGTATGTTAGACACTCCTTGATAATACCATTCTTTTGATAATCTGAATCCAGAATTGGTGTGTTGGTGTTGTGCCAAGTGAAATCCATTACACAAGGCATGTACATAACCCGAATGATTTATGGAAACCTTGTGCTTTCAGGCATTCTCTCTATGTTATTATGTGCTCCACTTTGTCTTTTTTTTTTTTGGAACTATGATGTGGTATGTGTTGTATGTTTTAGTATGGTTCTAATATTTACTATACGTGTGGGAGTTATGTTTTCCAAATAGGGTCCCACTTTGCATAAACGTAAGTTGACACAGGGAGCAAAATTCTATTTGGGAGTAAAAATATAGAAGTTCCTTATACGCTCCCCTTCTCATCATCTTGGACTTATCAAAGGGTGATGCAAGCCAGCTTTTGAAGCCAAGTTGTCCATCTTCATTGAGGATGATGTAGGTTTGATGAAGAACACTTTGGCACCATAGCAATGTTGACATCTAGTTGTAATGGTGGGGCAAAGGACTCTCATCATCATAAGACCTAATCAAACCTATGGGTTCTTCTTTCAGAGGAGATGTGGATAGTTGAATTTCGTACGATACATCAAGCATCTCCATTATAGTGGATTCATCGTACAAACCTATGGAGATAAGGGTGAACTTGATGAATAAGCTATATTTGAAGCCTCTCCTAGTGCAGCACAAGTTGATGAAGTGGAATTATTCTATGCTTCCTCCCTTACCAAGGTATATTCCAATGTTTGAATGTGTTTGGAATTCCATAATTGTTTAGGGAGAGATGGTAAGGGTTAAATCATGACCTTCTTTCCCTTGTCTGATTTTGGGTGGATGGATTTACAAACTACTGGTGAGCCCAAGGAATTCACTTTCCATAGAAAGGGGACGTCACCTGTGTGCATGAAACTCATGAAAACTCCCCTCCCTTCCATTCACGTGATACCATAAGATATGTGACACCATAAGATATGGCTTGTCTTCTCATAATTCGAAATGGGCAGGTGCTCACACGGAGGAGTAGAAGCGTCTGCGGATCCACCACAACAACAACTAGATGAGCAATCCCATCTTCTATGACTAGAATTATAGAAGCAAGCCATGGGTGGGGTTCCTATGACCCCTCTTCATGGATTATCAGTTGGCGTGACTTCTGTGTGGTGGTGGTGGGCCGTGATGGTTGTGTAGAATTGCCAACCCTTCTCCCAAATTATGATTGAGCCATAGCCCTTTTTGCATACTCATTTGGGAGACAAAATTGAAAAATTGATCGGGGGACATTACTTATGGAGTAGGAACGGTGGAGATATTTGGGTTATATGCATGTGTGTCATTTGATGTGCGATCCATGGTCAGTCTACACACACACAAATAAAGTCGGTTATGCGCTGGGGTTATAAAAATGTGATTTTTTAATTTTAATCTTTTAGTCCCAATATGGAAAAATTGTGAGCTTTGTTAATAATGTGTCTTCACTTCACATATGATCATCCCACTAGTGGTGACAACACCACCAAATCTTCGAAGTACAAAATGACCTTGTCACATTAATTGATAACCATCAATACTAAATGTTTTCAAGTCACCACATAAAACTTGTCAGTTCACAAATAATGGTTAGAACTTGTCACGTTAGAATCACTTCACAAATAACGGTTAAAACTTGTCACTCAGAAATAAGAATGATGCAAATTGTCAAATTACAAAGAATGTTCAACTTGTCATTAGTGCTCGAACAAAATGTTTTTTCAACCATGTAAAATAAAGACAATGTTATAATAAACTGGGATTTAGCCCTCAAAATTACACATATACTAGGATGTATAGCTAACATACCCCAAAAATTGACCAAAAAAATGAGGGCAATGCAAAACTCTTATTGGGAATTTGAAATTTCTCCTAGGAAATTTACACTAAATAATACATATTATCGAGAGGATTAAATAATTATGCTTAGGGCATTCTAAAATTCCAAATAGTTCCTTGTGAAATAGTTAGCCTATGGGCTTGATGCTACTTTGATAAGACAAGGCTGGTCAAGCATGAAGGCAACGTCCCTAACAGAGAGAGTTGGTTGATGAATAATCATGTGCTAATTGTGTTGCAAACCTAAGGCATGTATGTAAACATAGTACATATGCTTGCATGCAAGAAATGGTTTGTGCTCCATCTCTCTCCTTTCAAAATCTTGACATGGGCAGTAAGGTTTAGCCTTGATGTGCACATCATAGCAATTCTCTGTTATCAAGAAGTGAAAAATCACATGACTCCTTAATGTTTCTCTTCCACTAGTGTTGTATTCATAATATTGACTGAAACAATCCTTTTCTCTTGGCTTCTTTTGATAACTTGTGCCTCCACTTTTTGCTTCTCTTTCTAGAAGATGGAAGCAATTGGTCACTTTTGTGTCCCGATTGCATGACACTTTATTGTCTTAGTTCTACTAAAAATGGTGACAATGACGTAGTTTTCAAGTAAAACCCTACTTTATTTAGACTTTCCATCTCCTCTTTTGTGACATTAGAACCAAGATCAATAAGCCACTTGGATGGTGTCTCAGGTGGATTCTTGAAAATTTTATCCACACGCCATGTATGCTTTACATTGTGATTACAAAACCACATCTTTTGAGCTATTTTCTTTCCATCATATGTTCTTTCTGACTAGAAAGAAGGCACCCGTAGTCTTGGAGACCTGCTCTCCATCATGTTTGTGCACATTCTTCTTTGTATCAACCCAAAAAACTTTCTTTTACAATGAGGCGGTATTCTCCTTGTTAGAAATACACGAACACGAAGAGATAAGGACATAGTGACTCAAGCATGTCTATAACATTCTCTGTTGGTGTCAAGGAGAGCGACCATCAAACATGAGCAAAAATAATCAATGTTCCTTTTAGAAAAGGCCAAAAAGCCTCAACCTACCTTTAAATAGGTTCCGAAGGCTACTCAACCTACTGCACATAGATAACAAATGGTCCAAAATCCTAGGAAAAGTCATCGCCTAGAGAAATCCAACCCTAAGATTACATTAAGGTGGGTTCCCACTCGTATACTTCAAGCTCAAAGCTTCTACGAAAGTAACAACTGGAGTTGGTTTCCAAAGCACACCCTAGTTATCCCAAGAGAAGTTAATGTGTAAGCCTCAATGCTCACACTCATGTCATGGCTTTGACCCCTCTACCCCCAAATCAGCTGGTAACTGGGGAGGAAAATGTAGTCCTCAAAGAGAAGTTAATGTGTAAGCCTCAATGCTCACACTCATGTCATGGCTTTGACCCCTCTACCCCCAAATCAGCTGGTAACTGGGGAGGAAAATGTAGTCCTCAAAGATTTCGACAATGAGATCAAGACTTGCGTACGTGATTTATGCCATATAGTGTCTCTCCACAACTTTATGAATACATGGCATAAACTAGAGCAATCAAAGAAGGACCCCATCGTCAACTAGATGAGGAGTGACTTTAGGCCATCCCCAAGCAATGAAGAGGTCCATCTCATGTGGATCAAAGATCACACGGTGGATGTCATGAAGCACTGGCACAATGACATTATAGGTAGGGGACAAAAGCCTTGGTATTGTTAACACTAGAGATTTGGGATGAAGAGTGTAGGAAGCACAAACCAAACCCCCACATGTGTAAGTAGCAAAAGGAGGCTACAACCAAGTAGATGGAGAGTATAGGGAGCTCCCATCTTGGGAGCGATGGCTAGGATACTTGCTATATGTACTTTTTGAAAGTATTAATAGTAATCTCTGTCACTTTTGTTGGCATAATGTGCATGTCTTGTGTAAGCAAGTATGTATCGTTGGTTTTCATGCTTCTAGTAAAGAGTGGTGGGATGTGTAGTGAATGATATGAAAGCACAACACTTATGCCCTACTCTAGAGCAACTTGAGTAAAAATCCATTAACATCAACCGGATAGATGTGGTTGATATGGTAAGCACTCTACACTTCACTAATGCAAGTGGATTAAGATAATCGCATAATAATGATGAATGATTACACTAAGCTAAGGCGGATGGTGTCTAATTACATCCATGATGATGTGTATGTGCAATAGGCTCAAATCAATTAGGTTCAAAGATAGATTAGCTTGGACTCATATAGAGAGTGGAGATATGTGCCAGTGCTTGTACTTCTATTGCTTAAAAATGACCCCTTTTATATAGGTAGAGTACAACTTTGCTTGTTCCTTGCATGTGGGATAATCCGATTTGCCATATGGCTTAATGCTCACCTACTCACTCCGTGCCTCTACATGTGCTCTATGACACCACACTTCTCAACACCCACCCTTGGTGCCATATCTATGGGATACTCAAGGTGAAGAGATGTGAGTTACAACAAACATACTCCCCCTGGGTGATCAAGTGGCTAGTCTTAGTAGGTGGTCAGGTGGATACACAAAAAACAAGATGAAATGATAAGATGGGTGTCTACTTATATGGTATACCTTGTTTTACAATAGATGGCTAGGGTAGTGGTGGTGTCTTCCTGTTTGCTCTTTATAGAAGAGCTAATCACTAGGGATCTCTTTGTGCTAGTAGGTGGTCGAAGTAGTCTCAATAAAGTTTCCTTTGTTTTTCTTTAATCTACAATCTTCCTCTTTGCGATTGAACACTTTGGCTTGTCTTTGAACCTGCATTCATTTGAAAAGTGTCCTACATTATGACACTTCACATTACTTTTGTTGAACAATACATGCTCAATGGTGCTAGGATTGCTTTTAATTCTCTCTCCTTCTCTAAGAGGGAGAAGACACATCCATCAAATGTTGGCTCTACCAGATTTTTCAAGCTAGTAACAAGTGCATTATATTTCTTTGGCATGCTTTTCAAGATTATTGCAACTGCGTCTTATCTCCAATCTTAGTATCTATGTCATCTAATTGGGTCATGATGCTTTTTATTTTACTGAAAAAATGAGCCAAGGACTCATTAAAGTTCATTTTTAGACCATAGAATTCAATGTTTAAGTAAAATTTCCAGTTCTTTTCCTCAATCCTGAACACAAGATTCAATGTATCCCATGCATCCTTTGAGTTTTCCTTAGATTCAATGTGATAAATAAGACTAGTGCCCATGTATAAATTAGTAAGTAACAATGATTGCTCATATTTTTCAACCCACCCTTCAATTAGTTCATCTGGAACATTTTCCTCAGTGATTTTGCACAATTTCCTATGCATTAAAATGTACTTCATATGTGTAGCCTCGGTGTGAAACCCTTCCCCATTGAGCTTGTCTACATGCACAGTGGTGCTTGTTGAATGTTGCCATAATGAGAAGGTCTTACCAATCAGCTTATGATGCTTCAATTTTGGGAGTGTATATTCTCGTAGAACTTGGCAAATGTGGGTATTTTAAACAAAATGAAATGCAAGTAGTACGTGTACTTTCAATTTTTTATTTTTATTTCTAGAGCTTCCTAAGGATAGCCCCGATGCAAAGTTAGTGCTTTTGATGTGTAAACCTTTTAACTTCAACCATAATTGCTCAATTGTATCCCCAATTTCACCCAATTACTTGTTAATTGCATGCTTAGTATCTAATACAGTGATTAGCAGGTTGAAAATTTGAAGTCTTCAATTGAGTTGACTAAAGTGCAATTTGATGGGGATTTTTGCACAACCTTATTTCTCTTAAGAGAGAAACAAGGGAAAGAGCACAAGAATCATCTCAAAACATGCAAAAATCACTCAAATTTAGCAGAAAGGCCTCGACTCATAATGTGCTTGTTGTTGCAGTTTAATCGGTGGATCATTTGAAATGAGGCTTGGGCTTTGGATGGCTCATAGCATTGTATAACATCCACTAAGAGGAATTAGACGAATTGTGAGTAGAGAATAGAGAAAAATCAACTCTGTAAATTTGGGCCATAAGAGATGAGAAGAGCATAAGATGGGATTAGTGGAGCTAATGGGATATTAGTGCTAATATATGCTGAGATTAATACAATGGAGAGCTAGAGAAGCTCATGGGGTGAGGGAAAGCTCCGATGCCATGTTAAAATCCATGGTACCTTCACTAATGCATGTGGACTAAGCTAATCACATGCTAATGATGAGTGATTACACTAAGCTAAGGCGGATGGTGTCAATTGCACCCATCATGATGTGTATGTGCAATAGACTCAAATCAACTAGGTCCCAAGATAGATTATCTAGGACTTATACTAGAGAGACTTGAGATATGTGCAACGGCTTGTACTTTCATTGCTTCAAAATGACTCCTTTTATATGGGTAGAGTACAACTTTGCTTGTTCCACGTATGTGGGATAATCCAATTTTTTGGGTGGCTTCATGCTCACCTACTTACTCCCTGCCTCTACATGTGCTCTATGGCACCACACTTCTCAACATAGTCATCATGTGGTGACAAGTGAATTTGGAGGAACTAAAGGTATGCTTGATGGCATGAGTGCCTTTTTACATATTCACGTGGAGATTCTTGCCACTAGTTTCTTCTTATCCCTTAATTGCTAGTCTCATCTCATTCTTGCCACTAGTTTCTTCTTATCCCTTAATTGCTACTCTCATCTCATTCTTGTGATGTTCTTTGTTTGAAGGATAAGGTAGTGTTGCCAACATTAAAATTATATCTCCTTTGCATCTCCAATGTTAAATGCTCTTAATGGCTCGAATATTGTCTTGCCTAACATGCTCCAAATCTTCATGGTGTTCAACCTTAATGCTACTATCATTTATCAAAGTAAATGAGAGGTCTTGATGTCCATAGTATGGCTCTTTTCTTTTAAATTTCCTTTTACAGTAGTTGGTTGGTGACATGCCAAAAAAATAAAGAACATGTAGCTTTCCTTTGTTAGTCTGATTCGTGCATGCATGTGTGTGTGAGAGAGAGAGAGAGAATTTGTGTAGACAAATGTTTGGTGTGTGTAGATAAATGTCCTAGGTTTTGATGGAAAGTTCAGTATGATTTACAATAGATAAGCTTGATGCATATATAGGTAAATATTAGGGGTGTTGACTAAACTTCATTATTATTTACTACATCATATGTATCAAATAGGTGATATAATCTATTAATGTGGTGAAAACTTAAAACAGATGGTAAGGTGGAGTTTTTTAAATAAAAACGTATAGGAGACCTTACTTTACTTTGATCGTGATGGTTATTGAGCTGCTTAGCGTTTACTATGTAGCACGCTAATGTGTGCACTGAGAAGTTTGGGCCACGAGTCAACAGGCTATGTAGTGTGTGAAGGATAAGCTGGTGTTGTTTCTCATTAACATGAAAACTGTATCTCCTAACATGGCCCAAATCTTCATGGTGTTCAACCCTCTTCCTATTATCATCGATCAAAGTAAATAAAAGGTCTCTATGACCGTAGTATGGTTCTTCGCTTTTAAAATTCTTGTTACATTAGTTGGTTGCGACATGGCAAAAAAATAAAGCATGTGGTGTAGGTTTCCTAAATTCCTTGGTTAGTTTGGTTTTTGTGTGTGTGTGTGTGAGAGAGAGAGAGAGAGAAAGAGTGAGAGAATACGTGTGTAGATAAATGTTGGGTGCTTTGATGGAAACATCAATATGATTTACCATTGGTAGATATTAGGTGTGTTGACTGAACTTCATTATTACTTACTATATCACATGTATTAAATAGGTGATGTAATCTATTAATGTGGTGAAAAAAGACATGGGAAGGTGGCGTCTTGATGCAATTTTTTAAAAAGTGTACGAGTAACGAGACCTTAGCTTGCTTCGATCGTGGCGTTTACTCTGTAGCACGCTAATGTGTGAACTGGCAAAACCGGGCCACGAGTCATCAACACGCTAATGTGTAGCACGCTAATGTGCGAAGACGTCAAGCACATGGAGCCAAAGGACCCGCCCAATCATTCTGTTGCTCGCATGGCAATTAGCAGATGTGGGTGAGCTACATAAGAGATCGCCTCGGAATCGCACTTCAGTGACCTCTTATCGGTTTCTGTTTTTCGCATCCCACGCGTTTCCAGTAGTGACCTCGTTGCATCAGCGATTCCGCATAACGATGGGGCTTGCAGCAAATACACGCACTATGCTGCGGCTTGTTCTAACGCTCACGCTCTGCCTCATGATGGGCGCCCCATGGAGCTGGAGCTGTCTGTCACCACGCCTCTCGACGATGGCTATCCCGAGGGCTGGAACAGCGTGTCGGCGCTGGAACAGGGTTCTCCCGGTTACTTCTGGGGGGCGGTTCCGGCGAGCGCCGTGGAAGCCACCTACGCTTACGGCGCTCGCCTACGCTTGGAATTTGCAAGTATGTGGAATTTTCTCATCGTGGCTTCATTGTAGTTATTCGTAAGAATATTCAGAACGTGCTTAATTATTCCAGGTTATAGCGGTTGGTGGCTGTGACGCATCCTACAATTCCCCAGTGGGTGTGGAGATGGTCTTCAGCGACGACACGGGACGCATCAACGCTGTATGTTAATTTACGTTTCTGCTACAGCTTCGTATAACTTTACGTCGATGCTTATACGAATTAAATCTGCATGTCTGTAGCTCGTCTGCGATAATAACGCTCCCTCAATCGGCTGCGCCATGTACAACACAGGCGACGACAGCGACTACGGAGGCCGTCGCCGGCTCCTAGACAACTGTGCGGCCTCAGGTCTGCATGCTTGCTTAAGATAACCCTTAGATAGGCCATTGATCTTCTCGCCTTATAACTGCATTACACAATGGTTTGTGCAGGTGCTGTGAAGGGAGTTGTTGGGAGCGTTCTTTCCGTAGCCCCTTGCTTGACCACGGGTATCTTGGCACCCTTCTGTGCTATCGGAGTCGTGGGTGTGAATGCTGTATCAACTCCAATATAAGTGATTAAGATATGAATTATGGCTAATCAACACATCATGTTTTTTGCATTATGAGAATGATCTTGTTACATCAACTTGTAGCTCTAATAGAGCTCTCCTTTACATGTTCTATGCACACTTGTGCCATCCATGTGTTCATAAATGTTCACATGCCTTGTGCACCCTCACACATTCCATGTGCCTACTTTTTGACCATTGACCACCTTTTATATTCATCCATTCACATGCCCTAATAACCTTATATTGCATCCAAACCAATTTCATAGCATTCTAATCTTCTTCTAACTTATTCCCACATACATGTGACCCATATTCCAATTTCATAGCATTGTAGTCTTCTTCTACCTTATTCCCACATAGATGTGCCCCATACATGACATTACATGAAGAATATTTAACCACCACATGCATACTAGTTTGATTTTTCAGAGATTTATCTTCTTATAAGAACATTGAAACTAACTCATCAAACATAAGGATATTGGGGTTCTTAATCATAAGCCAAAGTGTGGATGCAAACATTTGAATGAATATGGTAAAGGTGTGAGATTAGTAGACACTCATGAACTTTCTGGATCAATACGCCTCATCAATACATGCAAGTTTCTCCATAAAATCTTTAATCCTTATGATAATTTCATCCATTAAAGCTTCCTCATTAATATGCCTAAACAACAATTGCTTACAGAAGTATGCCACTAGTTCCTCATTATATACCTAGTAAAACGCAACAAGCACATATCCCAAGCTTGCTTGGTAGTTTTACATGCGCGATAATGAGGAATAATTCTCCTCTTATACACGAGTGAGTATGAGAAATAATTCTCCTCTTAATAGAGTGACATGAATGCATGTGCATGTGCGTACCTCCTATCCCACTTAGCTTATTCCACTATGGAAGGTATGGAGGAAGATTCCATAGTTACACTTGAACTAATATCGCTATCCAAAGTCCTTATATTATCATGTGTTGGTAAGATAGAGCATGCCTTAATGCTAATGATAACATGCCAAATCCCTTTGGGAACCAATACATGATGCATCATATAAGACCACAACTGATAGTAGTCTCATCAAGCTTATCCTCAATGTGCATCATTGCCTATCATTTCACACTACAAATAACTAATCTCTGTGATACAAAGTAAATATCCTACTACTAGATACGGTACCCAGATGGGGGATTTTTTTTTGGCGCATTTTCTAGAGAGCGCTTTTTGGGAATCCGGTGAGCATTTTCTAGCCGAGAACGTTTTAGGAATCGAGTGAGTGGATTCCAGAAAGATGAGCAAGAGGGAAAGGACGATAGTGAGCCAGAGGGACTTAAAACATAAAAACATGACAACATCACATCCTCTACATCGAGGTTATTGCTTCAAACTAAAAATAAAACCAAGCTCATTCACATAAAACTTCCAAATATATAAATGTGAAAACCATCATATTTTCTACTATGGGCCTTGCTTGTCCTCTGGGGTGTAGGCACAAAGTAAGCGAATGGTGTTTGTACCCTTCCGCACTTCCTCTAGCAAGACACGCTCAAACAATTCATCAATAAAACCATAGGCTCACCATATTGCAATTAAGTCCACCACTTTGGCCTTGACTTGAGAAATAGCATCATCATTACTAGGAAGTGGAGAGGACGTGAGAACTTTCCGTTCTTGTGCACCATCTATGGTCTTCTTCTTGACTTCCACATTGGTGACCTCCCTCTAGATACATGAAACTCAACAACTTGAATGCTAATATTTGATGAGGCCATTAAAAAAAAACAAAGGAGGATTTAGGGTGGTGTAATCTACTAACAAGGCTTGCTAGCAATGGTGTTTAACAAAGTGCTTTGGATCTTACCTCTATATTTATAGCAGTGGGAGAGGTGCATCTAATTTTACAACAAACAAAATAGAAATATTTCTTTGTCATTTTTAATGTTAATAATAAAGGCAACTTTCCTCTAATTTCTACACCACAATAATAAAGGCATCTTTTGAACTTTTTTGGAAAAGAGCTAGTATGTATTGAAGCAACTTTACTCTCTCTCTTCTCTCTTCTTCTTGTTGTTCCTCTGTCTATATCACACATAGGAAATCTACGAGTGGATTTATGTTTTCCTTTGGGAGTGGTGTTATGACATGGAGCAACAAGAGGTAGGGAACAATTTCCTTGTCGAGTGTGCAGAGGCAGAGTATAGGGGTGCTGCAATGATAGCATGTGAGATAGTTTGCTTGCGCAAGCTACTTGGTGATTCAGGGTTGTAGGTTGATAGATAGGTTATCATCTATTGTGACAACCTTAGTAGTAAAGAGTGGTGAGGAACCCAATTTTTCATAGTGTGCGCACCAAACACATAGAGCTCCACTATCACTTTATCAGAGAGAGGGTTTTATTAGGAGACATTGATCTCTTGTATATCAGCGCACAAAGGAGCAGGTAGCTCACATTTTCACGAAATCCCTGAGAAGAGAGAAGCTTCTTGGATTTCAGACTATGCTTGGAGTCCTAGAGATGGAGTTGATCGTGAGGGGGAGTGTTGAGATGTCAAGATCAACATGAGCTGACACTTATGATATACCTGGGTTACCATTTTTGCTACTTACATCACTAGCGTGTTTGGTACGATTTCGACACGATAGAGTTTTGCCAATGATTCTATAGTTGGGACAACACTAGCTACTAGTCCACGATTGAGGTATGGCATACTTATCTTGTGAGCTCACTCACTTATCGTGTTCACATTATGGACCACATGTACATAGTACTTTAGTACTTATGTTGTATTTCCCAATCTTTTTTGTAGAACCCTTATGTTGTGAAGAAGAAGAACAATAATTTTTGGCCTCTCATATTGTGTGTTCTCTTCTAGGGTTCGTGTGAGTGTGTGTGCTTACAAGAGCTCAAGCTGTCGTCCTGCCTGCATCTTTTCAAGTTGTTCAAGCATCTCATTCCCTTGCATTCATCTATAAACTTACCTACTACTACCCATAATAGACATGGTGTGGGTAGCAACATGTCATCAAGTGGTGGGGTGAGTTCAAGGTAATGCTCTTGCCTCCATTTCTCCATCCCCTCCTCTTGGGGTATTCTTACTTGGTTTGGTCCACTGATCGCATTAAGAAAACTTGGGTCATCATGCCTTTGTTGTGTTACTCGTATCATGGATTTGTTTGTGTTAAAGCTTGATGAGTGTCAAATTGTAAAAGGATGAAAATTAGAAAGAGTCATCCTGACACTTATGAACAGGGCTATCAAAGAAAATCCGGAACAGGATGATAATCTTCTTGACTGTAGTGCACAAGCCTCAAATTCCAACACATGAAGGCAATCTCAGGGAAAAGATTACTATGGAGTGCAATCAGAAAAGAATATATGGTGGTTGTCAGCATTTGAGCTTCCACAGGAGACGAATGATACATTGTGATGGTACCTTACCCGAACAGGCATCCCAAACGTCATATCATTGCAGTCAAAAGGAGAGACTTTGCATGTGGAAGATGTAGGAACATTTACAGTTTAATGGCACATGAGAGGGGATTTAAAGACATTGAAGTGTATGCTAGGATGCAAGCTAGAAGAAAATACTTTTTTTCCATGTATTTATTACTGCCATTCAAAATCAGAGTATATTGAATGCGGGAAAGCTTCAGGCAAGGTTGCAGCCACCAAGACAACCAAATCTCATGCAAAGGGCAAGAAAAATGTACAACCACCTTCAATGTAAAAAAGCAATGCCTTGCATGAGATATTTAATTGGCTTTATCGCAGTTTGGGAGGTCGACGCCGACAGAAACCAAAAGGGCAAGTGTCATTACTACGAAAGGTTGTAAAAAATGTCAATCTGCAAAATGAGCAATTGCATGGCGAGCATCAAGTGCCATGCATGGGATGCATGAGTGGTTCGGTGCGCGTAGGTGTATTGGTCAAAAATGGGTTTCATATTTAAAAATTGTACCCTTTTTTAAGTCAAAGCTTTTTTTTTTAAAATTTCTAGAGATATTCTTTTTATCAATAAGTTTTTTCAAAAACTATATAAACCTATAAAAGTCAGTTTTAAAAGTACATTTTCACATTCATTCACCTGTGTAAGTCAATGGATGGCTAGAACTAAGCACACTGCATGCAAGACTAAGAACCTAAACGTACCATCTGGTGCACACAATTTGATACAGGCACTCGCTGCGGCACAGACATTTCAACAAGTGCAAAAACGCATCAAAAAGAAGCATACAAGCATGGACAAAGAGGTAGAGACTCAACAGGAAGGTGTACAAAAGGATGTGTTTTCAAGACTGGACAATATTGAGGATGTCTTCAAGCAGCCTGGAGACACCGACTCATTTAGAGCCACGCGTACACCATTCCCCCGACCTCTCTCAGAGGCTGAGCAGGAGCAGCGTGTGCTAGAAGAGTAACAATGCCAAGTTGATGAGGAGGCACATAGAAGAAGAGAGCAAGAGCAAGCCCTACTCCCTCAGCAGCACTTCTTTGTACTGAGCAAGAGCAGTATCAACAGGCTGCTGACTTCTATGAAGCAGAGGAAATAAGCCGTCCACTACATGAGGAACTTGAGAGGCGTCAGCCCCAGCCTCCACCTAAAAAATAAAGAATAAAGATTTGTGTCAAGAGAAATAAGGAATGTGCAAACAGGCAGCCAGAGAGGTGGAGATTGAAGAGGAGGAATGACGACAAGAAGAGGAGCAAAGGAAGAGGGAAAGACGGGAGCAGGAGGAGCAAAGGGAGAGGGAAAGACGGGAATAGGAGGAGCAACAAAGAATTCAAGAAGCGCATAGATTAAAACAAGAACAAGAAAATAAGAAGGTAGAAGCAAGTAAAAGAAGACTAACTCTAGATCTAGCCGAGCAAGAAAGGCGAAAAAAATTTAGAAATGATAGACAACCATGGGAAGAGAGGTCACATCCACCACCACCCCCTGTAGCCAAAAAGAAGAGAAGATGGAAACTGGGGACCGTGGCTCTGCGAGAAATCAGAAAGTACCAAAAGAGCACAGACCCCATCATGGTGAAGGCCCCTTTTGCAAGAGTTATAAAAGAAGTCATCGACAAGTACAGTGACAGGGTCACTCGGGTCCAGAGTATGGCACTCGAGGCCCTCCAAGAGGCATCAAAAACAATTTTGGTCTCTCTATTTCAAGATTCGGTGCTGTGCCATGCTCACGCCAAAAGGGTAACCCTAAAGCCTGTTGATATGGCACTTGCACTACGTCTACGTCAGGATAAAGCGCTCCATACGGAAGGCTTTATTGGATAGGATTAAGCTTTTATGCGGCCTTTGTGCCTTTTGTAATCTCCAACATTGTAATATATTTTTTTGAATCTATAAGATATTGTAAATGACTCGTTAACCAACATTTTTATTTGTTTCAACTGTGTTATAAAAGCAGACATTTCATTTCATGTACTGTGGTTTGAATGGGTAAAACTGTTGATCATGTATTAAGTGCTTTAGTCAAACAGGAACAAAATTTGTATTATTGATAAGGTGATTGTGAAAACAAATATGAAATTTGTATTATTGATAAGGTGATTGTGAAAACAAATATGAAATTTGATTATTATCTTGTTATACGTGGTATTGTTGTTGGCATTGAATAAAGAATCCTTACATAGTGCAGAAACCTCAAGGTCACGACGATGAGGCTCTTCATGCTCAGTTGACCCTTGTTGGAGAAGCACCAAGGCCATGGATGTTTCAGCTTCATCTGAGAAAACCTCTTCCACCTTGCCTTTGGATTCCTTCACAAAAGCTACTTCTGTACTCATTTCCTTTCCCTTCTTTTTTTCTGCATCCCTAGCTTCTTGCAAAAATAGTGCTAACGTCATATCCCATGAAAGGAAGGTGGTGCTACATTACCAATCTGTAATTCATAAACGGTGTCATCATCTTCGACCCTGTAATTGCTAGATGTAAGCCCTTTCAAAAATCGGTTGAATCGGAACGACTTGTCACCATGGTACAGATGCCTGATTAAGTCCACTGGAACCCATTTAGTGGTGGACTTAGGCAATTGCAGGACATATTGTGCCACTACATCATTCATGTACTGGACCTGCTCTTGAAAAGCCTCTGCATAAAGGTCTATAGTTCTCTGCATATCAATCACTCCCTCAAAAATAGGGATGTTCTGACATGCACCTGCTCTGCTGAGAGCCCAATTTTCTCAAGCTTTGCGCGCAGCGAGTTAGAGCTTGAAGCCATGGCGGGATATTGAAGGGAAATACAAATTGTGAGATCTTAAGAATGAAATGAGCTTTAGAAACCAAAACCTTTTCTTATAAAGCATTCCATTTAAACATTTAATAAATTTTTAAAACATACTTTAAAATTTTAAAATTAACAAAATTAAAATCCAAATTGGAGTGAAATACAGAGGACATTGGGGCTATGGTGAAATCAAAATTTTTGTATTCAAAAGTACACCACTACAAATTATCGCCAAAATTCACTCAAAATGTTACCTAAGTCTGCAACTTAATAGTCTTTCAAGCTAAGGACCCTAGGGGCTCCAATGACACACAGAGTGTATGTTTCTCTGACCTGTGATGCATAGGTTGATTAAAAACAACAAACTTGAATTGGTTCCTTACATTAAAGGACATGACAATACGATCTCTCAACTGAGCGAAATTCCAATCATCATTAACTACCACTGTATGCTCCTCACTTCAATATGAAGTTCTACCTCCTCCCTAGCATAGGGATCAGAGTCCAACGCTTCCCATTCACCCCATGAGAGCATTTCCACCTTTTTATTGGGTACACCATAGTTAGATTTTGCTTGCCTATCTGATACCTGCATCTTACCATTGACATTACCCGCTGAGCACTTTATTACATTGCCCTGATGTTTTGCCACCTTGGTGGTCCAATCGCCTTTTAGAAAAGTATCTAGAGCTTCAAAGGCCCCATCTTTGCTTATCCACATTGTTGGGGTGCGATGGAACTTGCGTACTTTGAAAATAGCAATAACATGTAAGGGCATGAAAAGAGATACACTTATCCTGTGGGATCCATATGCAGCCTTTAGACTTCACTGAATGTCATGGAAAATCCTGCGCTGAAAGCTCTCCATTGTGGTGGGGTCTGGAATGGGCCATTCCAGGCTATTTAGTGCAGGAGGAGAAATTGGCTCAAGTGCTCCAAACCTTCCCCTCTGTGGCACAACATATGTTGCAGCAAAGAAAAAAACTCCTCTATTTGCAAGTTTGGAACTTGTTTCCGCAGCATACGTAAGCCTACCTAGATCAACATGACATGCTTTGAAGGTCCCTGTAAAACATTCTAGAGGCTGCCATTCCACACATGTTGAAGAGAAAACATCTGCATACAATAGATTACATTGGACTTCTTGATATTCCCATAGTCTTCATGCAAGCATTTCTCAAACTATAAACAAGTTCTGAAACTTACAGTTAGTTGGGAGCCGTGGTGAGTTCTCATCTTCAAGATGTATTTGGCTTGAGGTGTAAACATGTTGCACCTTTGCAAGCCGCTTTCCATCCTTGTTTGCAAACTTTGAATTCTAAGATCCTTCCTTTCCAGTGATGGCTTGTGGAAGCCATATGCCTTTGGGGAACCTTGTGTGCACCCCTCAAATTTGGTTGCATTGTTATCCACATGAACCGCTTAAAAACGGTAGGAATCCAATAACCTTCATCATCCTGTACTTTGGAAATAGCCATGGAATCGATACTAGAGGATGGCCTGCGTACACACTGAAGAGCCATAAATTGCCCAAATGAAAAGAAAGTGAATGTTAAGAATATGGCAAAAAAGTAAATACCTGCTCAGAGAGAGAGAGAGAGAGAAAGACAGAGAGAGAGAGAGAGAGAGCTAGCTAAAGCTTCAAAGAAGATCGCTGTGCAAATCCATACACACACACACACACACAATACACACACACACACACACACATGCACACACACAAAGAAAGCTAAAGATTCAAAAGAAAGCTAATGAGAGATTGCATTAGGTGCCTGCTTGCACACACACACACACACACACACAGAGAGAGAGAGATTCTGATAATTGAGCTTCCTCTAGAGAGAGAGAGAGATTCTGATAATTGAGCTTCCTCTAGAGAGAGAGAGAGAGGCTGATAACAGAGCTTCCTCTGAGTAGTTGGTAGCAAAGAGCTTTCCTCAAAAGAAAGCTAATGAGAGATTGCATTAGGTGCCTGCTTGGCACAGAGAGAGAGAGAGAGAGAGAGAGAGTCTGATAAACAGAGCTTCCTCTAGAGAGAGAGAGTGGTTGATAACAGAGCTTTCTCTGAGTAGCTGGTAGCAAAGAGCTTTCCTCAAGTTGAAGATGAAGATAGGGCTACAAGTGAGGGTGTAGAGAGTGGTAGATGGGGAAAGTGGGTTAGTCTAAAAGGGAGGAGAGAGAAACACGCCCCTACTTTTGGAGGGAAAAGGGAAGTGAGGGGGGGTAACTTTTTAAAACTTTTCCTTTATAAAAATATAAAAAGAAAAGATATTGAAGATTTTCTTTGCTGCAGATCTGCAAAAGGTAAGATTGTACCTTTGACCACAAGATTTAGGTTCTTAATCAACCCAACATTTTTGTACACATGTATTTTTCCTATTGGCCTTCACACTAATTATCTCTTTAATCTCATGGCAGCTTAAAGGGCCCCCATAGACCTCAACCTTCCCCTAATGATGGAAACTACATGTAAATGTTTTTTTAAATATGACATACTAAGTAATAAAACACTGTATGGAAAATAGATACCTTCCAGCATTGGAATGTCACTCAAGAGACACCTGCCACCTTTGGAATGTCACCTAAGAGGTGATTGTGCATGTGTTGATCCAGATAAGAGAGGCATAAGAAGAGATATCTCTCTCTCTCTCTTAGGTGTGCATGAACAAGCGCGCGCACACACACACACTCATGATTGTAAGATTCCTCCCCAGCCTTCGAGGTATACAGGAGTAAGAATCTCCCTTTTTGATCTTATAATTATTCCCTCTCTAAAATAAAAGAAAGATTCTATTTAAAAAAGGAAGACCCTTTCCCTAGAATACTTCTCAGGAGTCACGCCTGTTTTAAGGATTCAGAACAATGAGTTCAGAAGTGAAAATCGGTGTTTTGGATACCAAGGTTTTGGTTTTCATTCGAGTACGGCCCAAAAGAAGTTCTTTATCTCTTGGGGAGTATAAGAAGTTATCCCCCAGATATTGTGAGCCTTATATCTGAATTCAATGAAAGTAGGTGACTTAGCCTACAAGCTTCTTTTACCTCCTCATCTCAAAGTTCTTAATGTATTTCATAGAAATATGTGCCAAACCCAAATCATGGAAAGACGGTGACAAGAGGCTTCTAAGTTACGCTAGCTCCTTCCTTTATATAATTCGTAACTTTTACCTGTCGCTCACAGTAATCTTACTTCCATCAATCTCCCTTCTTCTTAATCTCCTTCATGGCTTGGCAACGGGAATTAGTTTTATCCATGATGATTTCTCACCTTCAAGACGCAAGCGAGTCTATGAAGAAAGATTTTATAGAACAGTATGAGCGCTCACTTTTTCCTCACTTGGGAACTTTTGTAGCTCAGACCAAATGGCGGACCTATCAAGACATAACTAGGGTAACTGTAAGATCCCTGTTCCCACCGAGCAAAGGATTCGGGGTACTGGCAGCGGAAGTAGCGCTTCTCGCGCGGGACAGGGGTCCCACACTCGGGGCCTCGCCCACGGATATCCGGATAAGAGGCTAATCCGTCGGTTGTTCCAAAACCGAACCCAGAAAACTTCCTTTACTGGAAAGCACGGGCGATTCCACCAGGATAACTTTTTACTCTAACGTAGTCAAGATCATTTCTGATCGAGATGATCCAATTACATCTATAAGATACTTAGTAAGTTCAAGGAAGAAACTTGCACTTGGATCATTGGGATCAACGCTTTTTTCCCCATTCAAGAGGCACAGCCGTTGATTCCTATCCATAGAACAGTTACTGTCCGGGATTTATTTTTTTCTATCGTAAAAACAAAAGTTTGAGTCTCGATTTACGGATCCATCAGTCCAGCCTAACCCCATCCGATCCCATGGGTTAGCCAACCGCCCAACCACTGTAGTGATGGGATCCAATTAAGAATTTGGTTAGGTTTTGTCCCGGGTACCAAGGAAAAGAGTTCCAAGGCCCCCTAGCCGGATGTTCATGCAAAAATAAAACTAGTCACACCACTCACACACCCAATATGAAATTGCCTTTTCACAGATTCAACCAGTTTAGAACAATCCTTTAATAAAACCATAGTATCATTGATCACCATCTTCTAATTTATCCAATTGATTCTTAATTTCCCATCATTCCTTCATCAGAGTATCTATGGCATCATTGGCAACTAGAACGCTCACGAGCCATTTCGATAGTTCCTAGCCCATAATACTCGGCAATATAATCACTTATCAAGATGGACTCTCGTTGAAGATCAGCAAGATCAACCAACAGATCCATATAAAGAGCCATGGACTCATCCATTGAAGACCAGCAAGGTCAATCAACCAGATCCATGCTCGATTTCAGAAAACAACTCCAACTCTGTTCCAATATCTTCCTCGACGCACGCGTGGGTATCCTAGGCGACCCAGAGCCCGAGCACCGTATGGTCAGCACCCTCTAGGATCCTTCGCAGGTGACCTAGCGCTTCACGCATAGGCCGCTTCCTTGGCCCCTCATCCACCGTACCGGAAGCTCACCATTTTAATCGCACCGAGGCTGGTCAAGACCTCGGCCGACCTTGCTACGCGAGACGTCCTTCATTGACTCCCCGTCAGCAGTTGCAACTTTATCATCATCACGACTTTAATCACAAGACGGTCAAAATGCTCCCCCCAGTATTCTTGACATAAAACAATCATTTACAAACAGCATTTACAAACAGTTTACAATACAATTTCTATTTTAACTTTCATTTTTCCACATTATCCCTCATCAATCTACATTACTTATTCCATATTCCATTTATATGTATACTCATCCCATCACATCATTTCCATCTCATCACTTCAGATTCCCTCACATTACATATCGTATATTCACATCCATACATCCACATATTTATGCGTACATTCACATCTACATGCATACATCTACATCTCTATGCATACATCCACATCCACATTCACATTCACCTCCATACATCTACATCTATATGCATACATCCACCTCCACATTCACATCCACATCTACATCTATACACCTACATCTACATGCATACATTCACATCTCCATTCACATCTACATCTATACATCTACATCTACATGCATCCATCCACCTCTACATCCACATCTACCTCTATACATCTACATCTACATGTATACATCTATATCTCCATTCCCATCTACATCTATACATCTACATCTACATGCATCCATCCATATCTCCATTCCCATCTACATCTATACATCTACATCTACATGCATCCATCCACCTCCACATCCACATCTACATCTATACATCTACATCTACATGTATACATCCACATCTCCATTCACATCTACATCTATACATCTACATCTACATACATCCATCCACATCTCCATTTACATCCTCATCTACACATCTATTTCTACATGCATACATCCACATCTCCATGCATACATCCACCTCCACATTCACACTCACATCCATACCTCTACATCTACATGCAAACATCCATATCTCCATGCATAATAATATTCTTTTAATTAATCTAGGATGATAGTTCCTAGAATATGGTAGGAAGTCCTCTTTTTATGCTTTGAATGAAATTATTTTATGCGTAATTTCTATAAAAATTTTGCCATAGCTCCGCTATTATGACTGATAAGTCTCAAATTTTTTCTAAGGGATAAGGTTTATCATTAAGGAAATAATTAGAATGGTCTCTAATTGGATCATCAATCCATAATGGATTGAATCATCGATAAACATAAACTAAAAGTATAGAAAAAAGCCATTAATTTGGCCTCAAGCATAGCTTAATCTTGGATTAAGGAAAAGCCTTATGAAAAGCTTCATTTGGATTGAAAAGGGACATGAGTAAGACCATTTCTTAAGTGAGAGAGAGAAATTACATAAAAACCATTAGAATTTAAACATAAATGGAAATTAACTTCAATAGCATTTATTAAATTATGTAACTCTTCACTACTATTCACCAATTAACTTCAATAGCATTTAAAAAAACCATACCAATTAAGCTTCTCAAGCTTGAGAGGGGTTGAGAAGAGAGAATCATTGAGAAATTATAGAAAGATCAAAATTCAATATACTTACCTTATAATTTGCTTGATTCGTTATTCATGGTAGAGGCCCCCAACCAATCAATTGGTTTAGTATGTTGATGGAGCCACCAATGGGGATTGAAGAAAGAGAGAAGTATCAAAAACTAGTGAATTATTAAAGAACTCACAGTTCTTGGCTTAGGTATAGTAGAGTAACAATGCATAAGACACTCTATATTTTGGCGTAGGTGGAGTAGAGTAACAAAGCATAAGACACTATATATTTTGGCTTAGGTGGAGTAGAGTAACAAAGCATAAGACACTATATATTTTGGCTTAGGTGGAGTAGAGTAACAAGGCATAAGACACTATATTTCTTTTAACAAGGGAAGGCTTCTATTTATAGGAAAATTTGAGCTCCTAACCAAACAAACCGATTCTAGAATTTTCCAAGTCAGTTTGGTCACTTTTTGACCATTTTTAGGTCAGTTAAGCTAATTTTTTTGAACTAGACTTGAATGAGGAGAGAGGAGAGATAAAATATCTCAATTTTTATGAGTTTAAAACTTATTCAAGCATGTGAAATATGCACCTCCTTTAAAGAACTCCCCTTCCTTACATATGTGTCATAATGGAATCATTTTAATATTGCTCATAGTTTTTTATTAATAAACCTTGTACATTTTCAACTCTTCATCTTATGTGAAATATGCACCTTCTTTAAAGAACTCCCCTTCCTTACATATGTGTCATAATGGAATTATTTTAATATTGCTCATAGTTTTTTTACTAATAAACCTTGTACATTTTCAACTCTTCATCTTATGTGAGCATTTAAGGGACTCCCCTTCCTTACATATGTGTCATAATAAAATCATTATTCCCAAAATATCTCATATTTTTAATATTGCTCATAGTTTTTTTACTAATAAACCTTGTACATTTTCAACTCTTCATCTTATGTGAGCATTTAAGGAACTCCCCTTCCTTACATATGTGTCATAATAAAATCATTATTCCCAAAATATCTCATATTTTTAATATTGCTCATAGTTTTTTACTAATAAACCTTGTACATTTTCAACTCTTCATCTTATGTGAGCATTTACTCATTTTTGGGTAACTTCTTTTTACAATTTGGATTTATCTCCTCCCTACACATGTATTGATGCTATTGGCCCATAGGAACCTTAATTGGATCATAATCCAAAGATTTATGAAAATCTAGACCCTTAGACTAAGGTTCTTTATACCTATTTCTAATTAATTCCAATTGCACATTGGAAAATTCTTTTTGA
This sequence comes from Cibotium barometz, assembly GCF_041138505.1. NCBI lineage: Eukaryota > Viridiplantae > Streptophyta > Polypodiopsida > Cyatheales > Cibotiaceae > Cibotium > Cibotium barometz. The sequence goes on from NC_141060.1 coordinate 20,902,964, forward strand.
ATTTCTGTTTCAGGGGAATTCATCTTAATTATATGAGATATTTTTCTATCCAAAAATATTCAAAATCTGAATATTCTCTCTCTAGAATAATTTTCTCTCTCTAGGTTAAAACAGTTAGAAACAAGGTCTTTATATTTCTTAATAGGGATTGATTACAGGGGAAGATACTAGACATCAAAAGGGATTGGGGGAGGAATCTTACATTCTACCCCACTTAGAAAACGCGAGATGTCCTCATCTCGCAACTTGGGATAATTTCGCAAGATGCACGAATATGAGACTTAGAGAAAAATTTTAATCACGATTAACCACCAAGAAAAGTCTTAAAGAGATCAAGATTCAAAAAAAGAACAAGATTTAAACTTTATTCATTCACAGAACTTATACAGTAAAGATAGAAGAACTCTTTACACTTCCATAAGCCCGTCCATCATATGGTCACAAAAGCAGTCCTCACAAGCTGCACAAGTATAGGGTAACTCATCTATGGGAATGATTCTGCTGGTTATTGCCGCACCTATCTCAGTGGTATGAGGTGATCTAACAAAAGGACCTCTGAGAGGTAAGCCAAAAACGGGATAAAGGCATATCTTCTCATGAGGAAGAAAACACGCCAGTAAGAAGACCCGCTCAGAAAACCCAAGATGCCTTGATCTCGTGACGTAGTAGTATCGGGGACCCAAACCCAAGGCTTCAATAACCATGGCCAAGCGGACATTGTTACGAAAGTGCTGCTGACCCCAGGGTGTTACCCTAGTTATGTTTTGATAGGTTCGCCATTTGGTCTGAGCTACAGAAGTTCCCAAGTGAGGGAAAAGTGAGCGCTCATACTGTTCTATAAAATCTTTCTTCACAGACTCGCTTGCGTCTTGAAGGTGAGAAATCATCATGGATAAAACTAATTCCTGTTGCCAAGCCATGAAGGAGATTAAGAAGAAGGGAGATCGATGGAAGTAAGATTACTGTGAGTGACAGCTAAAGATTACGACTTATATAAAGGAAGGAGCTAGCGTAACTTAGAAGCCAACGGTAACTTGCCACTGAAGTTTTACCGTCTTTCCATGATTTGGGTTTGACACATTTTTCTATAGAAGGTATTAAGAATTTTGAGATGAGGAGATAAAAGAAGCTTGTAGGCTAAGTCACCTACTTTCATTGAATTCAGATATAAGGCTCACAATATCTGGGGGATAACTTCTTATACTCCCCAAGTCATAAAGAACTTCTTTTGGGCCGTACTCGAATGAAAACCAAAACCTTGGTATCCAAAATACCGATTTTCACTTCTGAACTCATTGTTCTGAATCCTTACAATAGGCGTGACTCCTGAGAAGTATTCTAGGAAAAGGGTCTTCCTTTTTTAAACAGAAACTTTCTTTTATTTTAGAGACTCTGAGGGAATAATTATAAGATCAGAAAGGAAGATTCTTACTCTTGTATACCTTGAAGGCTGGGGAGGAATCTTACATCCTACCCCACTTAAAAAGTGCGAGATGTCCTCATCTCGCAAGGTAGAGGACAACTCTTTTTCTTAAGATCCAATTTTATTCTAGGGTTCCTTATTTTCTGGTCAACCCAACAGAATACTGGGATAAATATCCCTTATATAGAACTCATAATTAAATAACAATTCATTCAGATCTTATCATTCATATCTTTAATATGATAATGGTCCATTAGACCGAAAAATTTCCTTCTGAACATTCCTTCACGAGAATTTCAGTTAAGCTAGTCCTCAATTTGACATCCCTTAACTTGATCTACCGATCAAGTATTAACAGTAGCAGTCTGACAGCACAACCCACTAATCTCATAGTGATTTGCTGAATTCATTATCGTCATTCTAGTTATGAATATCATCACAGGGACTCGTCCCATTCTCCCTCATTGTGGTTTCATTATATTTCAACTAATTTTTAGAAATCAACATTTTCCAATCAGCATTTTCAATCAGAATCCAAATCAATTCATCAATTCTCAAACAGAATTAAAATCATATCAATCACATTCGAAATCATCATTTAGATAGCATTAACGCTTATAATTTCAAGTCTTAGATTTACTCGTATATACTGTTAGTAAAGAGCTGCAGTATACTCTCGGTATATACGGGTAGTCACGGCCCTTGGAATTATAAGGTAAATACTATCATGTCTAGGCCTCAAGCAAGTCAAGGATTCTATATAATTGCGGTACTTCCATCTGAAGACCCAATTACCAAATTACGAGTTTCAGTTTGAATATCAAATTGTATGAATTATCTCACACAATTATAACCTTTTTGTGTTTCTTGATAAATTTTTGACATATTTGTCTCCTTAGTTGATCTTTATTAACCAAATGCTCTGATACCAACTGTAAGATCCTTGTTCCCACCGAGCAACGGATTCGGGGTACTGGCAGCGGAAGTAGCGCTTCTCACGCGGGACAGGGGTCCCACACTCGGGGCCTCGCCCACAGATATCCGGATAAGAGGCTAATCCGTCGGTTGTTCCAAAGCCGAACCCGAAAAACTTCCTTTACCGGAAAGCACGGGCGATTCCACCAGGATAACTTTTTACTCTAACGTAGTCAAGATCATTTCTGATCGAGATGATCCAATAACATCTATAAGATACTTAGTCAGTTCAAGGAAGAAACTTGCACTTGGATCATTGGGATCAACGCTTTTTTCCCCATTCAAGAGGCACAGCCGTTGATTCCTATCCATAGAACAGTTACTGTCCGGGATTTATTTTTTTCTATCGTAAAAACAAAAGTTTGAGTCTCGATTTACGGATCCATCAGTCCAGCCTAACCCCATCCGATCCCATGGGTTAGCCAACCGCCCAACCACTGTAGTGATGGGATCCAATTAAGAATTTGGTTAGGTTTTGTCCCGGGTACCAAGGAAAAGAGTTCCAAGGCCCCCTAGCCGGATGTTCATGCAAAAATAAAACTAGTCACACCACTCACACACCCAATATGAAATTGCCTTTTCACAGATTCAACCAGTTTAGAACAATCCTTTAATAAAACCATAGTATCAGTGATCACCATCTTCCAATTTATCCAATTGATTCTTAATTTCCCATCATTCCTTCATCAGAGTATCTATGGCATCATTGGCAACTAGAACGCTCAGGAGCCATTTCGATAGTTCCTAGCCCATAATACTCGGCAATATAATCACTTATCAAGATGGACTCTCGTTGAAGATCAGCAAGATCAACCAACAGATCCATATAAAGAGCCATGGACTCATCCATTGAAGACCAGCAAGGTCAATCAACCAGATCCATGCCCGATTTCAGAAAACAACTCCAACTCTGTTCCAATATCTTCCTCGACGCACGCGTGGGTATCCTAGGCGACCCAGAGCCCGAGCACCGTATGGTCAGCACCCTCTAGGATCCTTCGCAGGTGACCTAGCGCTTCACGCATAGGCCGCTTCCTTGGCCCCTCATCCACCGTACCGGAAGCTCACCATTTTAATCGCACCGAGGCTGGTCAAGACCTCGACCGACCTTGCTACGCAAGACGTCCTTCATTGACTCCCCATCAGCAGTTGCAACTTTATCATCATCACGACTTTAATCACAAGACGATCAAAATGCTCCCCCCAGTATTCTTGACATAAAACATTCATTTACAAACAGCATTTACAAACAGTTTACAATACAATTTCGATTTTAACTTTCATTTTTCCACATTATCCCTCATCAATCTACATTACTTATTCCATATTCCATTTATATGTATACTCATCCCATCACATCATTTCCATTTCATCACTTCAGATTCCCTCACATCACATATCGTATATTCACATCCATACATCCACATCTTTATGCGTACATTCACATCTACATGCATACATCTACATCTCTATGCATACATCCACATCCACATTCACATTCACCTCCATACATCTACATCTATATGCATACATCCACCTCCACATTCATATCCACATCTACATCTATACACCTACATCTACATGCATACATTCACATCTCCATTCACATCTACATCTATACATCTACATCTACATGCATCCATCCACCTCTACATCCACATCTACCTCTATACATCTACATCTACATGTATACATCTATATCTCCATTCCCATCTACATCTATACATCTACATCTACATGCATCCATCCATATCTCCATTCTCATCTACATCTATACATCTACATCTATATGCATCCATCCACCTCCACATCCACATCTACATCTATACATCTACATCTACATGTATACATCCACATCTCCATTCACATCTACATCTATACATCTACATCTACATACATCCATCCACATCTCCATTTACATCCTCATCTACACATCTATTTCTACATGCATACATCCACATCTACATGCATACATCCACCTCCACATTCACACTCACATCCATACCTCTACATCTACATGCAAACATCCATATCTCCATGCATAATAATATTCTTTTAATTAATCTAGGATGATAGTTCCTAGAATATGGTAGGAAGTCCTCTTTTTATGCTTTGAATGAAATTATTTTATGCGTAATTTCTATAAAAATTTTGCCATAGCTCCGCTACTATGACTGATAAGTCTCAAATTTTTTCTAAGGGATAAGGTTTATCATTAAGGAAATAATTAGAATGGTCTCTAATTGGATCATCAATCCATAATGGATTGAATCATCGATAAACATAAACTAAAAGTATAGAAAAAAGCCATTAATTTGGCCTCAAGCATAGCTTAATCTTGGATTAAGAAAAAGCCTTATGAAAAGCTTCATTTGGATTGAAAAGGGACATGAGTAAGACCATTTCTTAAGTGAGAGAGAGAAATTACATAAAAACCATTAGAATTTAAACATAAATGAAAATTAACTTCAATAGCATTTATTAAATTATGTAACTCTTCACTACTATTCACCAATTAACTTCAATAGCATTTAAAAAAACCATACCAATTAAGCTTCTCAAGCTTGAGAGGGGTTGAGAAGAGAGAATCATTGAGAAATTATAGAAAGATCAAAATTCAATATACTTACCTTATAATTTGCTTGATTCGTTATTCACGGTAGAGGCCCCCAACCAATCAATTGGTTTAGTATGTTGATGGAGCCACCAATGGGGATTGAAGAAAGAGAGAAGTATCAAAAACTAGTGAATTATTAAAGAACTCACAGTTCTTGGCTTAGGTATAGTAGAGTAACAATGCATAAGACACTCTATATTTTGGCTTAGATGGAGTAGAGTAACAAAGCATAAGACACTATATATTTTGGCTTAGGTGGAGTAGAGTAACAAAGCATAAGACACTATATATTTTGGCTTAGGTGGAGTAGAGTAACAAGGCATAAGACACTATATTTCTTTCAACAAGGGAAGGCTTCTATTTATAGGAAAATTTGCGCTCCTAACCAAACAAACCGATTCTAGAATTTTCCAAGTCAGTTTGGTCACTTTTTGACCATTTTTAGGTCAGTTAAGCTAACTTTTTGGAACTAGACTTGAATGAGGAGAGAGGAGAGATAAAATATCTCAATTTTTATGAGTTTAAAACTTATTCAAGCATGTGAAATATGCACCTCCTTTAAAGAACTCCCCTTCCTTACATATGTGTCATAATGGAATCATTTTAATATTGCTCATAGTTTTTTATTAATAAACCTTGTACATTTTCAACTCTTCATCTTATGTGAAATATGCACCTTCTTTAAAGAACTCCCCTTCCTTACATATGTGTCATAATGGAATTATTTTAATATTGCTCATAGTTTTTTTACTAATAAACCTTGTACATTTTCAACTCTTCATCTTATGTGAGCATTTAAGGGACTCCCCTTCCTTACATATGTGTCATAATAAAATCATTATTCCCAAAATATCTCATATTTTTAATATTGCTCATAGTTTTTTTACTAATAAACCTTGTACATTTTCAACTCTTCATCTTATGTGAGCATTTAAGGGACTCCCCTTCCTTACATATGTGTCATAATAAAATCATTATTCCCAAAATATCTCATATTTTTAATATTGCTCATAGTTTTTTACTAATAAACCTTGTACATTTTCAACTCTTCATCTTATGTGAGCATTTACTCATTTTTGGGTAACTTCTTTTTACAATTTGGATTTATCTCCTCCCTACACATGTATTGATGCTATTGGCCCATAGGAACCTTAATTGGACCATAATCCAAAGATTTATGAAAATCTAGACCCTTAGACTAAGGTTCTTTATACCTATTTTTAATTAATTCCAATTGCACATTGGAAAATTCTTTTTGAATTTCTGTTTCAGGGGAATTCATCTTAATTATATGAGATATTTTTCTATCCAAAAATATTCAAAATCTGAATATTCTCTCTCTAGAATAATTTTCTCTCTCTAGGTTAAAACAGTTAGAAACAAGGTCTTTATATTTCTGAAGAGGGATTGATTACAGGGGAAGATACTAGACATCAAAAGGGGTTGGGGGAGGAATCTTACAGTAACACCCTGGGGTCAGCAGCACTTTCGTAACAATGTCCGCTTGGCCATGGTTATTGAAGCTTTGGGTTTGGATCCCCGATACTACTGCGTCATGAGATCAAGGCATCTTGGGTTTTCTGAGCGAGTCTTCTTACTGGCGTGTTTTCTTCCTCATCAAAAGATATGCCTTTACCCCATTTTTGGCTTGCCTCTCAGAGGTCCTTTTGTTAGATCACCTCATACCACTGAGATAGGTGCGGCAATAACCAACAAAATTATTCCCATAGATGAGTTACCTTATACGTGCGCAGCTTGTGAGTCTGCTTTTGTGATCATATGATGGACGGGCTTATGGAAGTGTAAAGAGTTCTTCTATCTTTACTGTATATGTTTCAAGAATGAATAAAGTTTAAATCTTGTTCTTATCTCGAATCTTACTCTCTTTGAGACTTTTTTTTTTGCGTTAATCTTAATTAATTTTTCTCTAAGTCTCATATTCGTGCATCTTGCGAAATTATCCCAAGTTTGCGAGATGAAGACATCTCGCGTTTTTCAAGTGGGAGTGAATGTAAGATTCCTCCCCAGCCTCTCAAAATGTCCATCATATTCCCCTGTAATTAATTCCCTTTTCTGAAATATAAGAGATCTTGTCTCTGCTTGTTTTGGCATAGAGAGAGAAAATATTCTAGAGAGAGAATATTCAGATTATGAATATTTTTGGGTAGAAAAATAACTCATCTTATTAAAATAAGTTTCCCTGAAACAGAAATTCAAAAAGAACTTTCCAATGTGCAATTAGAATTAATTGAAAATGGATATGAAGGACCTTAGCCTAAGGGTCTAGATTTTCAAAAAAATTGGATTATGGTCCAATTAAGGTTCCTATGGGCCAATAGCATCAATCCATGTGTAGGGAGGAGATAAATCCAATTTTGTAAAAGAAGATACCCAAAAATGAGTAAATGCTCACATAAGATGAAGAGTTGACTATGTACAAGGTTTATTAGTAAGAAACTATGAGTAATATCAAAAATATGAGATAAATTGAGTATCCAAAAATAATGTAAGATTCCTCTCCAGCCTCTCAAAATGTCCAGCATATTCCCCTGTAATCAATTCCCTTTTCTGAAATATAAGAGATCTTGTCTCTACTTGTTTTGGCATAGAGAGAAAATATTCAAGAGAGAGAATATTCAGATTATGAATATTTTTGGATAGAAAAATAACTCATCTTATTAAAATAAGTTCCCCTGAAACAGAAATTCAAAAAGAACTTTCCAATGTGCAATTAGAATTAATTGAAAATGGATATGAAGGACCTTAGCCTAAGGGTCTAGATTTTCAAAAAATTTGGATTATGGTCCAATTAAGGTTCCTATGGGCCAATAGCATCAATCCATGTGTAGGGAGGAGATAAATCCAATTTTGTAAAAGAAGATACCCAAAAATGAGTAAATGCTCACATAAGATGAAGAGTTGACTATGTACAAGGTTTATTAGTAAGAAACTATGAGTAATATAAAAAATATGAGATATTTTGGGTATCAAAAAATGAGTAAATGCTCACATAAGATGAAGAGTTGAAAATGTACAAGGTTTATTAGTAAAAAAAACTATGAGCAATATTAAAAATATGAGATATTTTGGGTATCCAAAAATGAGTAAATGCTCACATAAGATGAAGAGTTGAAAATGTACAAGGTTTATTAGTAAAAAACTATGAGCAATATTAAAAATATGAGATATTTTGGGTATAATGATTCCATTTTGATACACATGTAAGGGGAGTCCATTAAAGGAGGTACAATTTCACATGCTTGAATGAGTTTTAAACTCAAAAATAATATGATATTTTTATCTCTCCTCTCTCTTGAACCAAACCAAATAAAAAAGGAACCAAACCGAATCAAAAAGGAACCAAACTAGGTCCAAATCTAGTCCAAATTCAACCAAACTGAAATTGGAAAATTCTAGAAATCAGTTAGCTTTGGTTAGAGCCTCCCTCTCCTATAAATATAACATGAATCCTTTGAAAAAAAGGAGGAGGATTTTACTATTCTAGAACTATACTGAAATAATGCTAATATTTACTATTCTCTAAAATTCTCTCCAATTTGTAAGAAATAGGAGCTTCCCTCTTTCTTCAATCTCCATTGGTGGCTCCATCAACATACTAAACCAATTGATTGGTTGGGGGCCTCTACCGTGAACAAAGAATCAAGCAATTTGTAAGGTAAGTGTGGTGAATTTTGATCTTTTCTATATTTTCTAAATGTTTCTCTCTTCTCAATCCCTCTCAAGCTTGAGAAGCTTAATTGAAATGGTTTTTTTGAATGCTATTGAAGTAATTAATGAATGATAGTAAAGAATTACATAAATTTTCATTTATGCTTAATTCTAATGGTTTTTATGTAATATCTCTCTCACACTCAAGAAATGGTCATACTCATGACCATTTCTCAATCCAAATGAAGCTTTTCATAAAGTTTTTTCTTAATCCAAGATTAATCAATGCTTAAGACCAAATTAATGGCTTTCCCCATGCTTTTAGTTTATGTATTTCATGAATATTGATGATTCAATCCATTATGGATTAATGATCCAATTGGGGATCATTCTAATTATTTTCTTAATGATAAGCTTTATCCCTTAGAAAAATTGAGATTTATCAGTCACTCATAGCAGCGGAGCTATGGTAAAATTTTTATAAAAATTACGCATAAAATAATTTCATTCAAAGCATGAAAAGAGAATTTTCTACCATATTCTAGGAATTATCATCCTAGATTAATTGAAAGATATTCATTGTAATCCTAGAGAAATTATTTTTTATATTATGCATAATTGATTTTCATACATAGAGGTATGCATAGAAGATGATTATTTTATTATAAAAGAGTTACTTTTAGCATAATTGCATAGAGGTATGCATAAGAGATGAATATTTTATTATAAAAGAGTTACTTTTAGCATAATTGAAATTCATGCATAGAGGTATGCATAAGAGATGAATATTTCATTATAAAAGAGTTACTTTTAGCATAATTGAATTTCATGCATAGAGGTATGCATAAGAGATGAATATATTTATTATAAAAGTGTTACTTTTAGCATAATTGAATTTCATGCATAGAGGTATGCATAAGAGATGAATATTTTATTGTAAAAGAGTTACTTTTAGCATAATTGAATTTCATACATAGAGGTATGCATAAGAGATGAATATTTTATTATAAAAGTATTACTTTTAGCATAATTGAATTTCATGCATAGAGGTATGCATAAAAGATAATTATTTTATTATAAAAGTGTTACTTTTAGCATAATTGAATTTCATGCATAGAGGTATGCATAAAAGATATGGTAAGTGATAAGATGTGATAAGATGCATACGAGATGAGTTAGGATGTGATAAGATGAGTTAAGAAGTGATAGGATGTGTATGGGATGAGGTAAGAAGTGTATGTGATGGGATAAGATGTATATGGGTTGTGATAGGATGAGAATATGGATGTGAATGTGGATGGGTATGTATGGATGTATGCATGTAGATGTGGATGCTTGAATGTGGATGTATGGATGCGAATGAGGATGTGGATGTGGATGCATGGATGTGTATGTATGGATGTATGCATGTAGATGTGAGTGTGAATGTGGATGTATGGATGTAAATGAGGATGTGGATGTAGATGCATGATGGGATGTGGATGTATGCATGTAGATGTGAATGTACCCATATAGATGTGGATGTATGGATGTGAATGTGCATGTAGATGTGGATGTATGGATGAGGATGCATGAATGTGCATGTAGATGTGGATGTGAAAATAGATGCATGGATGTAGATGTGAATGTATGGATGTGAATGTGGATGTGGATGTGGATATATGTATGGATGTGAATATATGATATGTGATGTGAAGGAATCTGAAGTGATGAGATGGAAAATGATGTGATGGGATGAGTACACATATAAATGGAATGTGGAATAAGTAATGTGGATTGATGAGGGATAATGTGGAAAAATGAGAGTTAATATAGAAACTGTATTTGTAAATGACTGTTTTATGTCAAGAATGCTGGGAAAGCATTTTGACCGTCTTGTGATTAAGGTTGTGGAGACCTAACTGATAAAGTTGCAACTGCTGATGGAGAGTCAATGGAGGACGTCTCGCGTAACAAGGTCGACCGAGGTCTTGACCAGCCTCGGTTCGATTAAAATGGTGAGCTTCCGGTATGGTGGATGAGGGACCAAGGAAGCGGCCTATGAGTGAAGCGCTAGGTCACCTGCGAAGGATCCTAGAGGGTGTTGACCATACGGTGCTCGGGCTCTAGGTCGCCTAGGATACCCACGCGTGCGTCGAGGAAGATATTGGAACAAGGAGTAAGAGTTGTTTTGTGAAACCGGACATAGATCTGGTTGATTGACCTTGCTGGTCTTCAATGGATGAGTCCATGGCTCTTTATATGGATCTGTTGGTTGATCTTGCTGATCTTCAACGAGAGTCCATCTTGATTTTTATAAGTGATTATATTACCGAGTATTATGGGCTAGGAACTATTGAAAAGGCCCCTGAGTGGACAGGTGGTGAGCGTTCTAGTCGCCAATGATGCCATAGATACTCTGATGAAGGAATGATGGGAAATTAAGAATCAATCGGATAATTTGGAAGATTGTGATCAGTGGTACTATGGTTTCATTAAAGGATTGTTTTAAAACTGGTTGAATCTATGAAAAGGTAATTTCATATTGGGTGTGTAAGTGATGTGGCTAATTTTATGTTTGCATGAACTTCTGGCTAGGGGGCCTTGGAACTCTTTTCCTTGGTACCCGGGACAAAACCTAACCAAAGTCCAAATTGGATCCCATCACTACAGTGGTTGGGCGGTTGGCTAACCCATGGGACTGGATGGGGTTAGGCTGGACTGATGGATCCATAAATCGAGACTCAATTTCTGTTATTATGATAGATAAAGTAAATCTCGGATAGTAATTGTTCTATGGATAGGAATCAACGGCTGTGCCTCTTTGATGGGGAAAAAAGCGTTGATCCCAATGATCCAAGTGCAAGTTTCTTCCTTGATCTCACCGAGTATCTTTATAGGTACAATCGGATCAGCTTGATCAGTAATGGTCTTGACTACGTTAGAGTAAAAAGTTATCCTGGTGGAATCGCCCGTGCTTTCCGGGTAAGAGAAGTTTTTCCGAGTCTGGTTTTTGGAAAAATTGACGGATTACTCTCTTGTCTGGATATCCGTGGACGAGGCCCCGAATGTGGGACCCCTCTCCCGCGCGAGAAGTGCTACTTCTGCTGCTAGTACCCCGAATCTGTTGCTCGGTGGGAACTGGGATCTCACAATGATTTTGTGTGAGCTCCTCAATTTTAAGTTTTTTTCCAAAAATTGAAGCATCTCCTCTGTAGCATCAAATTCAGGTGTTTCTTGTCACCTTTACTCTCGTGTATAGACTTATCTTAAGGTTTTCTACATTATCCTAGAAGGGCTTGCCAAATAATGGAGAGAAAATAGAGAAATAAAGCTTCCAATGGAGCCACTACTTTGCGATTATGGGGATAAGGTTGACAAGAGATGTTAAAAATCTTAATTATACCTAAGGAAGCCACTATTTTTTGCTAATGCTGAATTTTGAGAACGAAGTACTAACCTAGGTCTGATAACAAGATGAAAAAATGCATGATTTGAGGTGATGGCTAGCGAGTGTGTGAGGGTTTCAAGAGAGAGCTCAGGTGGATAAAAGATGAACTTAGGAAGGCAACATTAGAGCATGATATCAACTCCAGTATAAGTGATTAAGATATGAGTTATGGCTAATAAACACATCATGTTTTTTGCATTATGAGAATGATCTTGTTACATCAATTTGTAGCTCTAATAGAGCTCTCCTTTACATGTTCTATGCACACGTGTGCCATCCATGTGTTCATAAATGTTCACATGCCTTGTGCACCCTTACACATTCCATGCGCCTACTTTTTAACCATTGACCACCTTTTATATTCATCCATTCACATGCCCTAATAACCTTTTTTTTTTCCGAGAAAAGATCCTTTCATTAGTTATATAAAAACGCCCGTAGGGCTACAAAAGATCTCTCCTGCTCTTAAGAGAGATAGAGCAGCGAATACAGCATGGCAGCCCGGGAGACTCTCCCTAGGTGCTGCAAAATACAAGCATCAGTACAAAGAACTGAGCGGCTAAATCATACAATAGGGGGGGGAAGAGCCAAACAGGTGGCCTGTAGTGCCAACGGCGGGGGAATCCCGTGTGTAAGGTGTAGAAAGGGCCACAGCGCCAAGTGGTGTGAAAGGCCTGGTGCCGTAAGATCGCCTCATCCGGATGCGGTCGTACTGTCCTCGCAGGGTGTGCATCAACTCCTGCCAAATCCCCCGTACAGTCTCTGCTGGTGGCTCCAATCTCCCCTCAAAGGCCGTAAAGCACCGGGCCCTCCAGGTGAACCAGATGGTGAGGCTGCTGAGGAGCTCCCATCGTAAATCCCTCTCCTGTGTCCAGCTGGCGGACGAGAAATCCAGTGCCGGAACCAGGCGAGGCTGGCCCCTAATAAATCTGATGGCCTGACTTCCCTGCTCCATCTCATAGCCCATAGCAGGCCCTGACGAAGTCGACCAAGCAGCGGCGCCCCACGTAAACATACCCTCTGGAGAGAGGGGGGCCAGAATACGTCCACAGCCAAATCTGCTGTGCCTGAGGGCAGTCCCAAAGGCAGTGTCTCTGTGTCTCCATAGGGTGGCCGCATCGGACGCAGGCCGCCGGAAGACCGCTGTAAACAAGCCAAGTGCCAACTGCTGAGCCCCTGTGGGCCACCAGCCACTGAAAAGCCGAGATCCTGCGGGCCTGCCGACTAGCCCAGAGCCGAGCCTAGAAATCCTCCAAGAACTCCTGTGAGAGTCCCTGTAGTCGCCAATGTCCCACTGCCGCTGGAGAAACCGTCCTCCTCGCCGTCAAAATATGCCGTCCCTGCCGAACACTATACTGGAAAAAGGTGATCTCTGTGGCCTCAAGGGATGCATAAGGATCATGCCACTCGTACTCCCCGGGGTCCCACTGTAGCCGGGCCAAGGGGCGCGCTGCATATGCCCATATGCGCCAATCCGGCAGGAGCACATCAGCAGGGTCGGGGTCAATATGCCACTTCCGGGAAGCGGCGGCCACTACCCGAATCCTCTGAAAGGTGCACTCTGCAACCAAAGGCGACTCCACCTCCACTCTCTGGAGTCTGCCCTCATCCTGAATCTCATAGTAGAGGCATCTGCCATCCTCAGTGCTAGCTCTCACAGCAATCAGGATCTCCAACTGTGTAAAGGCTCCCATCCACCGTGGGGCCACTCACTCGAGAGGCGTGAACCACTCCTCTGTGAGTGCCTCCTGTATATCATCCCTCATAATCAACCCCCCTCTGAAGTGACTCAGCCTCTCCACCTGGATCTCCTCTGCCTGGTAGACTGCAGAAAGCCCGCCAGTCTCCAAAACTACGAGCTGGGCCTGCCGCTAAAGGTCCCCAGGCTAGACGAGGCGGAGAGCCCAGCATATGACCCTGCTCCGTGCGAACCGCTGGGCTCTAGATGAGCGGCTGCCTGGCCCGCTCCTCAACACAGGAAGGAGGCCACTGAGAGAGCCCCGGTCTCAGCAGCTCCCAAGCTCTCAAGATACTCAAAGCAAATCTGTCCTCCCATCCTCTACTGAGGCCTGTCCTCCTCATCTCTATGAAGATCCAGCAAATCTCCGGTGCCCAAGTACCCCCTGTTGGGGGCGCCCGAGCCTGTAATCGCTGCAAGAGGAGCTCTTTCCAAGGCTCAGCGACTGGAAGCAACCCTCGAACAATAAGCTTCCCCAATAAGGCTCTACTCTGATCGACTGGATCTATAATGCCCAAACCGCCCTGAGCCAGCGGAAGTGTAATAACTGCCCATGCAACCTTTGCCCGAGCTGGCTGACCGTCCCTCCCAGACCACAAAAAGTTCCTGATCAGCCTCTGTACCTGGCTGATGCAAGAGCTCGAGAAAATCCAGCAAGACGTAATGTACCACATGGTCGCTAATAGCACCTGATTTGCCACCACCACCCTCCCAGCCAAGGATAGTCAAGCTGTAATCCAATACAATAGCTTCTTCCGAATGCTCAGAAGAAGCGGGGCAATCTGCTGCTCAGGTGACAAATCTAGGCCAATCTGGCATCCCAAATACCGCACTGCTGTGCCTGGAGGAATCCATCTAAAACCGGGGTCCGGGCTCCATGCCGGAGTGGGAGCACTACTGATCCAAAAGGCCACTGTCTTGCGCCAATTGATCAATGCTCCCGAAGCTGCACTAAAAACCTGGAGCGACTGCTCAGCTCGAATAAGATTGGCCTCATGGCCATGCAAAAATAAGCCCGTGTCGTCTGCAAACTCAGCATCAAGTAGGTCCTCCCCCCGGACTGGGAGCTGCAGTCCTCTCAAACCAACCTCTTCTGCCGTCAAATACATACTCATAGCCTCCGCAAAGAAGAGAAAAAGGAAAGGGGCGAGAGGACACCCCTGACGGACTGATCTGGTCAGCTCAAAACTCGGCCCCCGTCCTCCTGCAATCAACACCTGGCTGCGAGCTGTGGAATACAGAGCTGCCACCCCTCTGATCCATCCTAGCTCAAAGCCCAGGCGAAGCATAGTGCCCTCTAAGAAACCCCAATCAACTCTATCGTATGCCTTCTCAAAATCGAGAAGCATCACGACCAAGTCCTCGCCAAGAAATCTAGCTCGGGCCGTCGCCTCCCAGAAAGTAAAGATGTTGTCAAGGATACTGCGCTCCTTGACAAATCCTGTCTGAGTAGCATGAATCAACTCCCCCACGAAGAGCTGGATCCTCAAACTCAAGGCCTTTGCCAAGACCTTGTAGACAGTATTGAGGATCGTAATAGGCCTCCAATGCCGAATGTCATCTGATACTCCCTCCCCCTTGGGGATAAGATAGATCAAGCCCTCTGAAAAGCTCTGCGGCATCACCCCAGTGTCCAAAACATGCTGAAAGCCCCTGCGGAGGCCTGGCCCCAAAAGGTCTTAATAGCGCATAAAAAAGGCCGGCGTCAGTCCGTCCTCCCCTGGGCAACTATGTCGCGGCAGGACCCTCAAGGCCTCGGCAAGCTCAATCTCTGACAGAGGCGCACCTAGAACTGTACGCATATGGTCTGTGACCCTCCTCTGCACATGAGCCCACACAGTCTATCTGCAAACATCTCGATCCTCAGTGTGGCTGGCTCCGCTGAAAGCAGGTCACTATAAAACGCAGTAGCAATGGCTCTGATCTCCCTGAGCTCAGTAGCCATCGATCCATCCGGTCTACCAAGCTGGTGGACTCCTGCTCGTGCATGACGGGGTCCAGTGATCTCAAAAAACTCTCCACTCACTCTATCACCAAGCTGCGTCCAACTGAGAGGCCTGACGACGATAGTAAAACTCATGTCTCTGCTCCTCTACCTCTCTAACCTCCTGGCGTGCCTGGCCCAGCTGGGACGCCACCCACTCACATGCAGGCTGCTGCTCCTGAAGGCGCTGTAGCGAAGCAAGGCTGCGTCTCAGCCGTTACTCTCGCTCGCGAATCTCTCCCAGTCGTGTCAAAGCTGCAGCGTGTAGAAAAGAGCTAAGATCAATGAGTCCCTGGGCACACTGGTCCGCTGCATCCTGGTCAGAGCACTGACTATCATGCCAAATCCTCTCAATGTCCTCAGCGAGACTGGGATCTGTAAGTACCCTCTCTGGGATCCTCAACTGCAAGCTGGGCTCCCGGGTCCCCTCCTCCAATGTCAATATAACTGGCGCATGATATGAAAATGAGGTACCAGCGAGAATGCCGACGGAGCCCCCTCGCTCCCCTAACCAGTCGCCCACATAGAAGCGATCAATCCGTGATAGATTAGTCCCTCCTTGCCGGCGATCCGACCGAGAGAAACTAAGACTGTCCTGAGACCGGGAGAAAGCCCCATGCTGCCATGCATCAGTGATCCTCAGTGACATGCAAAACCGGTCCCAAGCTACAAGCTCCGTGCCGTGCACTGTAACATGACTGCCTCCCACCCTATCTGCCGGGTCCTCAAGCATGTTGAAGTCTCCCCCAACACACCAATGTGCGGCCTCTGGCAATGCATCTGTAACCTGAGTCCAGAACTCTGCTCTAGCACTAGCATGATTGGGCGCATAGATGTTGAGCACACCCAATAGCTCATCACGCATCCTCAGAATGACATACTGTGCTCTACCAGGCACAATGATCCCTCGATCCACAATGGCCTGCCGCCATACATCTGCAATAACCATGCATACTCCTCCCTATCCACCCAAAGGACCAAACCCTGCAGACCAAAAAGTGTCCCATCTACCAGGCATCACCGAACCATATCTCCGGATCCTGCTCTCACCCAAGTGGTGCTCCTGCATCATCAAAATGTCAATGCTACCACCAACCAGGCATCTCTGAAGCTCCTGCCTCAAGCAACCTCGATAGCGTATAAAGTGTGCTCCGCCCAAGGCCCTGTACATTCCATGAGATGATCCTCATGGATGCCCTGCTGAGGTGGATGCTGTCTCAGCCGTACGGCGGGCCTTCACAAGCGGCTTGGATGGAGAGTAGTCCCCATCCGAACGGCTGCAAATCTGCCCACCCGGTGTACTGCAAGAATCTCGGATCAGGCGCCTGTGTGGTAGCTGTGGCCCATGGCGACTGCATCCTGCTCTGACAGAGAAACCTCGTGTATACTCACATATCCAGGGTCGCGTGCCAAGTCTGCCACTATGCGCACGACCAAATGTTGAATCCCTGAGGTATCCACACTCCCGGGATCCAAGAAAAAATGAGCCAACTCCCAAAGTCGGCCTATCACATCTGTCACCTCCAGATCGCTCATGTGTTGAGAAAACTCAACTGCCTGAGTCTTCAAAGTGCTGAGAGCGAGCTCTAGAGTCCACTCCCGGTCACAAGGTCCACATAGAGGGAACGAGAAGGCCACCGCTGAGTCTAGTGCCTCCTCCCCGCGGGCCGGAGGTATCACTACATGAACTCGAATAGGTGCTCGCTCATGGGGGCCCTCTGCTCCAAAAAGCCGTGTGAAGGTATAATCAAAGGCCTCCGAGCGCTGTCTAATGCCAAGGCGACTCAGCCGACTGCGGATAGATGAAATCCGTGAGGCCCTAATCGGCATAGGTCTCCTCTGTGATGCTCGAGCGAGGTCAGTGCTCTGCGCTCTCCGGACTGCAGGTGAGCGCCAGGGAACTGCCAGGGCCTCCCGGGAAGGTGAGGCGGGCGGAGGGGGAGGAGGGGGAGGCGAGGGAGGTGGAGAGGGAGCCGCTGTCAAAACCGGAGCGGGGGCGGGAGGAGGCGATGGTGGAAGCGAGGCGGTGGGAGGGGACGGGGGTGGGGGGGTGAAGGAGGGGGAGCTGGCATCTCCTGGTTTTTGGTCGCTTTGCAGGGGTCTCCTCCTGAAGGGGAGCAAAGCTATTCCTCACGGGAACCCAGTGAGGCTGAGACTGTGGGGTGGCTGCTGCTGCAGCGGTCTCTGGGCGTGCTGCTGTGGCTGTCTCCCTCGACGGCGCCCCTGTCCAGGCTACCACTCCAAGGTCTCTGTGGCCTGAGCAAGTGTCCCGGAGGCAGCCTACCGAGCCGAATCTGTGGGCGGGCCATCAGTAGCCTGCCTCTGCTGTGGTGAGGGTCGAGGTCTCCTACGAGGGCAGGCCTTGGCCAGATGACCGACCTGCCTGCAAATGAAGCACTGGTTCGGGAGCCCCGAGAACTCCACTCTCTGATCTATCCACCCCCCCTATCCTAGGTAGCTGAATGACCTTAGGAAGGGAGGAGATGTCAGACACTAGCACTCTGACCGAAGGTAGCCCAGCTGCTCTGGCCACCACTAAAGCTGCTGAGGGGCCCGTCTCTAGTACCGAACCCAGCAATGCTCCGAGCCTGGAGAGGAGCGGAAGATACTCCCGGCGGAGACCAGGGAAACAAACTGTAACATGGAAGAGGCGCTCTCCCTGCTCCGCCGCTGCTGGGTCGAATCCATGCTGCCAAGGTCTGAAGAAAGCCTGAGCACCCCTGATGTCAAGGGGACTCATGGCAAGGACCTTGGCAACGCTCTGGGCGGCCTCGAACTCGATCTGATAATGTCCCCGGCCCAGAAGCTGTACATCCAGGATCTTGCCCACATCTGCAAGAAGGCGGGCCTGAAGAAGATCCCTGATCTCCCCTCTGCTGGGGCGAGTGCCGACTATACGGCAGATGGTGGAATGAGCCTGAAGGCATTCCACCTCTGCGGTGAGGCTCGCTTCCTCTTCTGGCAAAAGAGAAAGCCTGATGGGGGTGTCCTCAGCGGGCGAGGGGGCTGCGGATGAGTCCCTCTGAGGCGGGGCGGGAGGAGCCTCCATCAGAGTCTGAAGCTGCGTCGAAGGCGAGGCGAAGGCGGGAACCTGCTGGAACCGAGTTGCACACAGAGAGGCGGAATACGGAGCGAAAAAGGAAAACCAAACCCCCAGGAGGCGGAAGCAAGAAAAGGAGGGGGGGAACAGGCGAAGGAGATAAAACCTAAAAAAAAAGAGGGGGGGAGGAGGGCAGGGGCTGCGCGCAAGAGGGGATGGGAGGAAAGCGAGCTGGCGGAAGGGGGGTATGAGGCGCGAAGACAAGGGGGGGGGGGCGAGAGGGAGAGGAAGGCGGCGAGCAGAGCAATGGGCGGCAGCAAAGGCAGGCGGAAGGGGGGGCGCAGCAGGCGAATGCAGGGCGGGGGGGGCTAAACGCAAGGCGGCGGGGGTCAATGCAGGCGGCGTGCAGTGCTCGCGGCGGGCAATGCAGGGAAGACGGGGGGGGCAAGAAGCGAGGAGGAAGCGAGGGGGCGAGCAGGCAATGAAGGAGATGGGCGCAGTGCAGCAACGCGAGCAAGAAGAGGCGGCGGGAGCTTCCATGCCCTAATAACCTTATATTGCATCCAAACCAATTTCATAGCATTCTAATCTTCTTCTATTTTATTCCCACATGCATGTGACCCATATTCCAATTTCATAGCATTGTAATCTTCTTCTACCTTATTCCCACATACATGTGTCCCATACATGACATCACATGAAGAATATTTCAACACCACATGCATACTAGTTTGATTTTTCAGAGATTTATCTTCTTATAAGAACATTGAAACTAACTCATCAAACATAAGGACATTGGGGTTCTTAATCATAAGCCAAAGTGTGGATGTAAAACATTAGAATGAATATGGTAAAGGTGTGAGATTAGTAGACACTCATATACTTTCTGGATCAATACGCCTCATCAATACATGCAAGTTTCTCCCTAAAATCTTTAATCCTTATGATAATTTCATCCATTAAAGCTTCCTCATTAATATGCCTGAACTCCGATTGCTTAACAGAAGTATGCCACTGGTTCCTCATTATATACCTAGTAAAACGCAACAAGCACATATCCCAAGCTTGTTAGGTAGTTTTACATGCGCGATAATGAGGAATAATTCTCCTCTTATACATGAGTGAGTATGAGAAATAATTCTCCTCTTCATAGAGACTGACATGAATGCACGTGTATGTGCGTACCTCCTATCCCACTTAGCTTATTCCACTATGGAAGGTGTGGAGGAAGACTCAATAGTTACACTTGAACTAGTATCGCTATCCAAAGTCCTCATATTATCATGTGTTGGTAAGATAGAGCATGCCTTAATGCTAATCATGACATGCCAAATCCCTTTGGAAACCAATACAGGATGCATCATATATGACCACAACGGATAGTAGTCTCATCAAGCTTATCCTCAATGTACATCATTGCCTATCATTTCACACTACAAATAACTAATCTCTCTGATACAATGTAAATATCCTAACTACTTTTTATAGATACCGTACCCAAATGGGGGAATTTTTTGGTGCATTTTCTAGAGAGCGCTTTTTGGGAATCCGGTGAGCATTTTCTAGTCGAGAACGTTTTAGGAATTGAGTGAGCGGATTCCAAAAAGATACCCTCTACCCTCCATGAAGAGAGAGATGGGCGAAGACAATTGGAGAGAGTAACATGAGATAATTATTTGAGATGGACAGGCAATAGTGAGCCAGAGGGAGTGAAAACATAAAAACATAACATCACATCCTCTACATCGAGATTATTGCTTCAAACTAATTCACATAAAACTTCCAAATATATAAATGTGAAAACCAGTGGATTACAAGGTGGGCTGAGGCTTTGGGGATATCTATGCAAGATTTGGTATCCCATTGGAGTTGACAAATCAAGGACCTGGTTTTAGAGGCTATACAAGAGCTTATGTAGAGATTGCACATCACACACATGTTTTCAACCCCTTACTAGTGTAATGGGCTAGTTGAGAGATTCAATCGAGAGTTGTGTACCATGTTAACCAAGTCATGTTTGGAAGAACATCCCAAGAAATGGGACTTACATGTATCTTCAACTGTGTGGGCTTACAGGAGGACAACTATGAGAATAGCCACAGAGGTTTCACCATACCACCTGGTTTTTGTGAAAGAAGCCCTAATGCCCATTGAAGTGGAGATTCCCAGTTTACAATTTCTATTAGAACTTCAAGACAAAGACATATATGAGTATAAAGAGAGGTTGTTGGATCTATAAGAGCTGCAGTTGGCTAGGGAGGAAGAAGCTTTGGAGCACTACATCCAATTGAGAAATAGAAGAGATGAGCTTTTCAATGAGACATTTAAGCATAAAGGCATCAAAGAGGGAGATCTAGTGCTTAGGTACAATAACAAATTGGATAAGACTTTCTAGTTCCAAATCGAATGGGAAGGTCCTTTCAAAGTTCTGCACATTTATGAGAATCGTACTTATTTTGGATGCTCAACTTCATTCAAAGAGAGTTAATGGCTATGATTAAAGGCATATTGATGCAAAATAATGACATTCCAAAACGATTCATAGAAACTGGATGAAGGCTTGCGTGATGATGAAGCTGCTCCAGAAGAACATGAAGAAGCTTGTTGGGACCTGTATATATTTTTTGATGAGGATTGTTTCAATGAGTCCATAGATTCTAGTTGAGCATAAATGCTCTAACCATGGGGGGTTTGGAAAAAGCTAATAGGAGTTTTTATGGCCAAGAGGACATGCTCAATGGAGATGCCTATCCCAACCCCAAGAGAAGAAAATAATAAATAGAGCATGGTTAAGGACCTTAGGAAACATAGGATTCTTGCATGGATTGTTGCACACTTGTAAATAAGCTACTGTTAGGACTGTTGCATGGTGAATAGCCTACATGACTGGGTAGAGTAGGTGAGGTTATGCATGCAGATAGATGATAGTTGTGCAAGGAGGATTGGTAAGAGTGTTGTGGGTAAGCTAGTGTTGAGAGCATTGATAGAGCTTTTGTGTGTTGACGAAGAGTTTGCTGAGATAGCTAGTGTTTGGATGTGAAGATTGGAGTGAAGCTAGTTAGTTGTTTATGGCCTTGTTCTATGTAGAAGGTGACAGGTGATTGTTGAGAAGACCTCATCTGTCCAGAGTAGGGGATTGTAGAAGTGGTTGAGGGTCCTATGTGGGAGATTATGTCCCAGAACCTCACTGAGTGCAATACTATTGGTACCTGGGCCAGATTAAGAATTGCTCGCAAGCATTTCCTAGTTGTGTTAGCCAGTTGAAGCCTGCAAGATATGGCTCTAAATTATATAGTTGTAATGATTTTGTTGAAGTTGACATTATATGTTTGGGTTCCTTTTATGGTCATTTGTGTGAGAGTTTCTTTGAACTGTTGCTAGTTTCATTCATCTGCTCAAGTCTGAGGGTTTGCTGCATGGTGCACAATCTTCTTAATATACACAGAGAATCAAGTTGTGTGGTATTAAAGAGTTCTTCTATGGTTTTGATTCAAATCTATGTTACATGGATGGAGATCTATTGAAGAAAAGGCTACAGATGAAGAATTATCTCTTGGTTGAGTCTGTGCTAGGATAGTCAACCTATGTCGGGGACAACCATTGTTAGCCAGGCATCAGAATAGTTAGCAAGGGGTATGGGGATCATGTTCTATCTTGTTTGAGTTCAAGGGAAGTGTAAGGTCCCCCCATCCTAAATAGGGGAAACCTTAAGATAGTCTACTAGATCTAGCAAGAGAAAAACAAATAGAAGAAGAAGCGATCACGAAGATCAAGGAGAAATGCCTCTCTCTGCACCACTAAATATGCATCTCCCCACAGATAGACATCTTACAATCTATTCAAATGCCTTTGACAAATATTGGGATGGAAAAATTAAAGGATGGGAAGAAAGAAATTTGCACAAAATCAAAGGATGGGAAGGAAGAAATTTGTAGATATACTACAGGAAGATTTCATGAGTAGAACTAAATTACCCTTCCATCCACAAGGGAATTTTCTCCGCCAAATTTTTTTAAAAGAATTTCTAACGGTTTGTTCTTCCCATGGACTTCACACTAAAGACATCTCAATAATTTAATGGGATTTTTCTCTTCAGAAAATGTGGCAAAAAATCACCACAACGGTCAACTTCTACAGTGGGCAGGATGGTTTTCTTGCTGGAAATTCAAATGTGAACATGTCTGCACCATATGGAGACCAACCAACTGATAAAGCAGTAAACATAGGTCTCTCTATTTCAAATTGGCACTCCAAGGCTCTTTCTGCAATAAATGAAAGGGCAACACAGAACAGGAAAGCTATCATGCAAGCAAATTAAAGACTCAACCAAATCGATTCAAGGATGCTTTTCAACCACATAGAAGTGAGGAATTTGTTGATATATATATAGGCAGTGATGTGTGTGAACACACTTAGGATCGCCGGGGTACCTGTTCCCTTTTTAGGAGGTTTTTCCCCCCAGCTTGTATATACGCCCATTATTCTAGGGCTAACTTATCTTTTTGTACATTGACACAATCTAATACATTGTGTATTGTGTGCATTATTGCTTCTTCTTCTCCAAGCTTTGTGTGCTTTCCTGCAACCCTAATTCCAACAATTGGTATCAGAGCACGCATCGGCTCCCAGGGCTACGCCGCCAACACCCTCCGACTCACGTTCTCTAATTGAGGTGAGCTTTCATGAGCGCTTGTAGGTCCCTATACTTTGCAAATACACCCGCAGGGCTTTGCGTTCTCAAAAATCGCATCTGAGGTCGTTTCGGGTTCCGTTTTTGCATTTCAAGTTCTGCACAGGTGTCGTCATTTTCTGTAGAAATTTCGACAGTGCAGTTTTCTGCAAAACAGGCATACGTATTCTATTGTGGACCGTGCTACATAGCACGAGTTGTTCTCTGTTCAGTCTTTGCTTCATTACAGGTAGCTTTTACATCAGTTTGAGTCAGTGGGGGCTGATAACAGCAATGATGTATTTCGCATGTTGTCTGCTGATGACAAATTGGATGGAGACGGCAACTACCCACTTTGGGCATACATGATGCAGCATGTTTTGGTTGCAAAAGGAGTGTGGAACATTGTGCAGGGTATGGATGTACATCCAGGTTCTGTGGATGTAGAATCTGTTTTGAGGATGTTGCAGGTTCCAGCAGCTCTACTGTTGCTGCTGTTTTACCCACTGCTGAACAAGCTCATTGTTGGGATGGTAAAGATGCGCAATCTCATGCCTTGATTGTACTTTTTGTCAAACGTAACATCACCCCACATATTCGTTCAGCTAAAACAACAAAACAGGCTTGGGATATTCTAGCTGGTTTGTATGCAGGTGGTAACGAGGCAAAAATCTCTTACCTGCAATAAGAGCTGGAATCGAAGATTATGCAGGAGGATGATGACATGAATGTTTTTCTTGCTGAGATTAAAGATCTCAAGGAACAGTTGATTTCTGCAGGTGAGATTATTCCTGATCATTCTCTTGTGCAGACTATTCTTGATGCTTTACCTCAGTCATATCAGACTTTTGCTTCCACGTGGAGACTTGTTACTGTGAGGACAGACCTGATGTTGTCAAGTATGATACTTTAGTCAACAAGCTCTTGCAAGAAGCGTAGTCCAGGAAAAACAGGACTAGGCAGCATGCAGTTGATCAGGCATTTGTTGCTGCCCAGCAAAAAGAAGTAGTAAGGCAGCCCCTTCCACTATTTCTTCTCCTATTAGTAAATCTACAACTTCTTCTCCTTCCACAGGTAGCAACAATAGGTCTGAGAAGGCTCTTGATAAAGGCAAGAAAAAAATGAGGTGCAACTATTGTAAGGCAACTTATCATGTCATTAAGAATTGCCCTAAGCTAAAGGATAAAGAGGCAAAGAAGAAAGAGTCAAATGCAGCCACAATAGTGGATGCTTCTACAAATGAAGATTCTGCAAATGTTGTGCATGATACAGAATGGGCGTTTAGCGTGTATTGCCAGTATGACCCATCCGTACATGATGCATGTGGCAGTTTCTGTTGACTCTGATGTTTAGTATTTTGACAGTGGTGCTACAAAGCACATTACCTCGCATCGTGATATGTTCACTTGTCTTGAGGCTGTCCCTAATGGGAATACTATCACATGTGCCAATAATGCTTCTTACCCAGTGAAGGGCATTGGTAAAATTATGCTTATTGCTACAAATGGCAGCGCTTTCACACTTTCAGATGCTTTGTATGTGCCAGGAATAAAGAAGAATCTATTGTCTGTCTCTGTGCTTGCTAGACTTGGACTTGTAGTCAAATTTGTTGATGACAGATGTACTGTTCATGATTTGACTTTTGGTGATACGATTATTGTATCTGGCACCTTGTTTTGTGGGCTGTATAGGCTCAATTCTTATGACAAATCTGTGGAAGATTCAGTAAATGCAGTTTCTGATGAAAAGGCAGTCTCAGATGCAAAACTATGGCATGCTCGTTTTGGTCATCTGAACTTTGCTAGTTTGTTGCGATTGCAGAAATTTGATATGGTTGCTTCATTGCCCCCTCTTGAGGAACCATTGAAACATGTTTGTGAAGGCTATATTTTGGGCAAAATGCAGCGTTATGCATTTCCAAAGAATGGTTCTGTGCGGGCCACTCGCAAATTGCAACTTGTACATAGTGATGTATGTGGGTCTATGCAAACTCCATCATTTGGTAAACACTTGTACTTAGTGACTTTCATTGATGATTACTCAAGGCATGCATGGGTATATCCACTGAAGGCAAAGTCCAAAGTGTTTTTGTGCTTCAAAGTTTATGCTTATGGTTGAAAATGTATCCAATTGTACTGTGGGCACCCTCCGTTTTGATCGAGGGGGGGAGTACATGTCTAAAGAGTTTGATGCATTTCTGGCTAGTCGTGGGATAAAACACCAATGTACAGTGCCGTATACCCCTCAGCAAAATGGTGTTGCTGAGAGGAAAAACAGGTCACTTATAGAGATGGCACAATGTATGGTCAAGAGCCAAGCTTTGCAACATGCGTTTTGGCTTGAGGCTGTCATGTGTGCTGCATATGTACTCAACAAGTGTCCCACTAAGGCCTTGCAATCTAATACTCCATACAAAGCTTGGCATGGCAGAAAGCCTTCTATTGGTCACTTATGTGTCTTTGGTTACTTGGCCTATGCTCTAGTGCTTATGCAGCAATGCAAAAAATTAGATGATAAGGCTGTCAAATGCATTTTTGTTGGTTACAGTGCTAAGAGCAAGGGTTACAGATTGTATCATCCACAATCAAAGCGTAGCTTGATTAGTCAAGATGTTGTTTTTGTGGAAGATGCTGTGCAGTCTTTGTTATCATGTACCAAAGAGACAGGTGTGAGCTCACGGGATGTATTTGATACGTTGTTGCCTCTATTTACAGGTGGGAATTCAAATATAAGTCCTAATGAGGCAAATACTCAGCCTATGCAGATTTTAAATCACTACTACATGTTAGCCTAATACCGGGGCTTGTACCGGCGCTATTTAACGGGGTCTAAAAAAGCCTCGTCATCGGTATAAGTGCCGGTATAAGCGCCGGAACCACAGCGTCGGTATAAGTGTCGGGTAACAATACCGGCGCCTATATCGGTGCCTATACCGATGCTTACCGGTGGTAATACCGACGCGTAAACCGGCGTGTATACCGGTTTATATACCGACTGATAAACCGGCATCTATACCGGTTCATATACCGACTGATAAACCGGCGTCTATACCAATGTATATACCGACGCCAGTACCGGGGTATATACCGACGCTGTAGCAGAAATTTTTTTTTGGGCAGAATAGTGCTGCCTGGCTATTGTCTAGCTGCCTGCAATGAGCAGGATCAACAACAGCAAACAGACAGCACCATTCTGTCTACAATAGAGCACAAAAACAACCGTGCTCGTTTGCATATTTTCCTAATCGATAAACAAGAAATTAAATTAAACATTAATACTCAAGAATGTTTTGATCATATTTCATTAGTTTGAAGGTCATCTTACATCATGGTAATGCCTCCCAATTGACGGTCTCTCCTTCTTCTTCAAGCATCTCAAACAAGGCCACAAGGCCATGTTTGTGAGCGTACTTCTCCTCTCGCCTACTTGGTGGGCGATTCATGGCCAACTCCTGCACACACGATTAACAATTATAACTTGAAGAAATCAACATTTAGCCCACATACATACATCTAAATAAATAAAATTGCTACAAACACTTACGAATTCATGGCGCATGGTTTCGTAACCACCACTCCCGAGATGAGAAGCCCCTACTGTTTAGAGTCTTGCCCTTGCCGCCTCTCTTTGTTGTTGAAACCTGTCTGGTGTCTCGGTGAGCTCCTGAGCAATGGCTGCCCACTCCCTGTAATCTAGCCAAACAGGTTTCTCCTTCCCCTCTCTAAATGCGTCCCTCGCCTCTGACCTACGATGCCCCATCAAAATGCGAGCTGTATACTGTATCCACTCATTAGAGACGACATTCATAGGGTCAGATGGCTGGAACTCTTGCTTTATCTTTGTGTTTATATAATTTTTCTTCCCCTTGTCTTGCTGATCCCATTTAGTCATGACAGAGTCATGAAACTGTATAGTGCACAATTGTCGAATGCGTGTCTTCATTGCCTTCCCTGCACTATCCATTATTGGTGCCCCATCCCTAATTGTGTAAATCTTGCTGTTGTCATGGTCATGTGCACCCCAGGGAGTGGAAGGTGACCCTATGGGTGTGCTATCAACAGATGAGAGCGAAGGACGACGCTCACGTGGTGGTGGTGTCACAGCATCTGTGGCACTACCACCACAACAACCTCCCCCTGAAGACCTACTACGTGAGCGCCGTCTATGTGAAGAGGTGGTAGATCGAGCTGTAAGAGGAGTGGAAGGCTGTGTGGTATGAGGTGTGGGAGCTGCTGTCGTACCCACGGGTGTGGGAACTGGCGTCGGGAAGCCAGATGGTGAGGCAGATGTCCCTGCTCCAGAACCCCAATAACTCTGAGCCATGGCTCTCTGCTCTAGAGTCATGGACGAAAGAAAACCATATAACTGCTGGGGACTCATGCCCTGCGGTGTAGGATTAAATGAGAAATCTGGACTATAGTCGTAGGGCGGTGAGTCACCCATGGCCTGTTGGACAAAAAACCATATGACAAACTTGTACGGAATGAAAATTACACGGTAAACAATGAATGAAAGAACCATAAGATAAACACTAACAATGATAAACAACATTGGTAAAACTATATCAACTTGCTCCTACAGTAGTGATTATGATGGTAAACATTAACAATGGTAAACAATGAATGGACCTTCAATGTCATAAAACCATTACAAATATGTCATAACTATTTGCATAATCATTAAGATACATCATTTTAAAAATCATTATCTATTCTATCATCCTCATTAAGATCAGTAGCCCCAAAGAGATCTATGTCTATGTACATTTCAGCATCCTCATCATTAAAAGTCCCTTGATGAAGGATGTCTTCATCATCTATGTCTTCTTCCTCAACTTGTTTTTCAGCTTCCTTCGTTTGCACCTCTTCATTTGGATCTTGCTCTAGTTGCTCCTCTTCATTTTCTTGCTCCTCGTCATTGTTGAAATCGGCTTGTTCTTGCTGCTCTCCATTACCCTGTGCATCCACATCACCTTGTTGTAGCTCAAATTCTTCAAAAATTTGCTTACTGCGGGGGGCGACTTGAACCACAAACAGCCAGCGTGGATCTTTTGGATCCGCTTTAAAGACAACCTGCTCACAATGCTCTGGGCGCACAAAAGTATCTTGCTGATCGGTCCATACCTTTGTGGAGTCCACTTGGATGAGGCCACTCTTGTCTCTACGTACAGTTGCATGTGGCCCATTCATGATTACCTTGAACCACTTCACATCAAAGATAAACAACTCAAAACTTCTGAAGCCAACCTTTAATATATCTTGAATGGTTCCAAAGTAATCAAGCATTCCAGTAATTGTGTTATCATCACTTGCACTTGCACGACTTTCTTGAACAAACTGTGCTGTGACACCACAATCAAAGGTTGCTCTTCTTTGGTCTATTCGTTCTACTCGAAAATGACGTCCATGTGACCAAAACGCCCCATATTTGTGATACTACAAATAGCACAGAAAGTTTGTTGATGGAGAATCAAACACAGAGACATGTAGAGAAAAAAATGAGAGACATGTAGAACTTAAACACTTACATGCCAATCGCATCCTTTTGTAAGCTCCTCCTCCTCCTCTGTTATAGGTAAACCAGCACGTTTGGCTTCTAAAATTGTATCTTCTAGCCATCTACCTGTGGGAAAGTCCGGAAGAGCTTTCATACCTTCTGGATATGGGAGATTTCTTGTAGTGCGATTTCTTCTGAAACTTAAACAATCTTGTACTCACTGTCGCTTGAGAGCTTCATATGTCTCAATCCACTTCTCCATTACATGAGAGTTCAAGATGCAAAATTTGTTGATTTTTTCTCTCAAAGTGTTATCCATCTTTCTCTTAATGCCTTGGCCTTGAGGTTCCTCACCAATGACTCGCCTGTTGGACTCTTGAGACCATAGTCGAGGTATCTCTGGATCTAAGGAACTTAAATATTCAGTGATGTAAACAAGGGACTCTTGTATCAGCCACCCTTCTGACATACTACCCTCTGGGCGAGCCATTTGGCGAACAAATCCCTTCAATGTCTTCATAAACCTCTCCAAAAAGAACATCCATCTTGAATGGACCGTTCCAGCAACTGCAACCTCATCTACAACATGAACTAGCAGATGCATCTGGATTGTTAATAAACTTGTAGGGAAAAACTTCTCTACCATGCAGACTGCCTCTATGGAGTTTAAACGCGCTGTCTCCAAAGTGTCTCTCTTTATCTCTTTTGAAGAAATCCAACGCACCAATGTGCCAATCTTATAGATAGTAGCTCTAATGTCTTCAGTGAGGCAATTTTTTATTGCTATGGGTAGCACAAATTATAGAAACTTGTGCCAATCATGACTCTTGAGACCACTAAGATCATCATCCTTTGTAAATGCACTTTTCAAGCAATGCATACAACCTGTAGGAGTCCGAAACTCTGAAATTGTCCTCTTGACTTGTTGTTCCTCCATCTTGCTTAAAACCCATGGGGCTCTTGGAAGTAGCACCTTTCCATTGGGTCTAGTGCGAGCCCACAACTCTTGCATGCAACCAATCTCTTCCAAGTCATCCCTTTGGCCTTTAGTATCCTTTTTTCCTGTCATGGTCTTCCACAGAATGTCAGCTACATTCTTGAAAATATGCATCGGGTCAAGCAAGTGGTTTATAAGGAGATCACCCCAATAGGGGAGTTGGTGAAAGATAGAGAGCCTCTTCATCCCAGGACATGCCAAGTTGCCACATTCCTCCCATTTGATCTTCCAATCGCTTGCCTTCAATGCACTTGGAGGAGGTCTTCCTAGATTACCATCCCGCAATTCATGATTTTCTGGAAGATACCTAACATGTCCTTGGTAGACATTCTTTCGTAATGCTTTTGAGTATCTTGAATCAAGTCGAGGACCACATACAGGACATGCATTGTAACCCGATATAGACAAACCTGAGCATTCTCCATAGCCAGGCCAATCATGCATTGTCCACATGAGAATACCTTGCACAGTTGTAAGTCTTTGGCCACTCTGCTGCTTTGACATGTTCTTCACTTCAATTCCGTTCCACAAGGTGCGTAACTCATCAATAAGTGGTGCCAAATATACATCCATGTTCTTCACCTTGTACTTTCCTGGAACTATTAATGAGAGCAACAGATGACCTTTCTTTATTGCTAACCATGGCGGAAGATTATAATTCACAAGGCAAACAGGCCATGTGCTCCATGAAGAGCTCCTTAAACTAAAAGGGTTTACACCATCCATTGCTAGGCCAAGACGGAAGTTTCTAGGTTCTTCCTTAAAAGCCGGCCATTTCTCTTCAATGTGTCTCCATGCGGGTGAGTCTGCAGGCACACGCATCACTTCATCTGTGGATCGAGTTGTGGCATGCCATGTCATCAAGCTTGCTATTGATTTGCACCCGAACATGCTTTTTATCCTTGGGATGATTGGAAAGTGCCTGAGAACCTTTACCGGGACAGCTTCCCCCTGAACATCTTCTCTATATCTGTTAGAGCCACAATGGGGACATTCTTGCAAATGCTCATATTCATGGCGGAAGAGGCAACAATCATTGCGACAAGCATGAATATTATTGTAATCCATGCCTATGGATTTCAATAACTTCTTCGCATCTGCACGAGATGGAGGCATCTCGTTGCCAAGGGGCAATATTTGATCTTTCAAAAGCCTGCAAGTATGGCAATATCTGATCGTTACTATTAAGATTTTCTCAAATACAAGTTGATAATTTAACATTTCAACAGTAGGTGTAATCTCCAAAAAAAGACCTTACTTGAATAGTTCAGTGACACTTGTATTAGACCATCCAAAAATTGACTGCAAATTTAGCATCGTAAGAGATGCACGCAATACAGATATGTTGGCACCATTGTATAATGGAAGGCGTGCAAGTTTACGCATGGCCTCTTCCTCTGGTTCATAATTTGACCGTTGAGAATGTCGTGGTTGATGATCTTCATGTTCATGCTCCTCGAAGAGAGCTTCTTGTTTCTCGATGAAGGCATCCAACATTTCTTCCATTGGACCTTCTTCCATTTCCTGACCTTCTTCCATTCCCTCGGGTGCTGTTAATTGAGCTCCATCTGTCACTCCCTCTTGCGATATCCTCATCCTTTGTTGGGGATGAGAATTCACAGGCGTAATGTTATCAAATTGCGGCTGCACACTTGCTTGGTTGTACGACTGAAACCGTAAATTTTGC
Source organism: Cibotium barometz (assembly GCF_041138505.1). Lineage (NCBI taxonomy): Eukaryota > Viridiplantae > Streptophyta > Polypodiopsida > Cyatheales > Cibotiaceae > Cibotium > Cibotium barometz. The sequence continues at coordinate 20,934,689 of NC_141060.1, forward strand.
AAGCGCTCCATTGGAAATATGCCAGCGTCATGAACATGCTCGTTGCAAATCCTTCGTTTTTGAAAGATTTGGTACTTACATCGCATGCATGGACACGCTATTCTCTCTTCAAGATTGAGAGGCTCCATCTAGCAGGATAACATGTATATGCAGCTCATTAAACACAAATCAACTTATCTCCTCTCCATACAAAATTAAATAGAATTTGAACAAGGATGGAGAGAGAAGCTATCTCTATTCATAAATAGCTGTTTATAAAGGCCTTATGCAATAATCTAAATGCATATTATAAGTACAAGCTTGCATAATAAGGCTGCAAGACTTATGCATAAGCTCTATGCATAAGCCTTATGCATAAGTCTTATGCATAAGCCATATGCATAAGCTCTATGCATAAGCCATATGCATAAGTCTTATGCACACGCTCTATGCATAAGTCTTATGCATAAGCCATATGCACACGCTCTATGCACAAGTCTTATGCATAAGCCATAAGCTCGGACCTAATCCCAAAAATCCTAGGACTGAATTAGGGTTTTGTAAATTCCGCCAGAGTCTCCTTTGTAATTGGAACCAAATCTCAAATGAAAATGCAACTTCTTAAAACTTGTACGCGATACTCTTTGTATCCCACAATGTCATGAAAGATCATATGACGGAAAAGGGGCCCCATTGCCCAAATGCATCCACAAAGTCGATGGTGAGGATTGTTGAGGACGCGCGTTGAAGCTTGCCGATCTCCCGGCCAAGCTCTTCTCACCCCTTCACCGAGTTTTCCTCCAAGGTGAAGGTTGAGGCCATTTCTTCACACCGGTGTACCTAATCCCCCTTTGTACCGCTTTACCAAGCAATCACGGCACAAAGAGTTCAAGCCATTCTCCCCTTGGCCTCTCCAACCAATGCCAAGGTACCCTCACACATTGCTAGATTCTATAGAAACTTGAAGTGGTAGCAATGGTGAGTGTAGGTACAAAATGATGTGAATAATATCAAATGATAGAACAAGTTTGTTGGCTTACAAGTATTGAGCATGACTCATGCCCTTTTACAATTTAGAACTCATCAATAAAGCATGGACTCATGCCTCAATCCATCATCCAAAAGCTCCAACACAAACCAACAATTCACAATGCCCTCACCATGGCATTTGCATAAGCATTTGTTAACCACAATCAAGGCATTTGCAATTGCATTTCAACAATCCCTTTCACATAAGCCTTATGCACATGCTCTATGCAATTACGCTCTATGCAATTACGCTCTATGCATAAGCCTTATGCACACGCTCTATGCATAAGCCTTATGCATAAGCTCTATGCATAAGCCATATGCATAAGCCATATGCATAAGTCTTATGCGTACGCTCTATGCATAAGCCATATGCATAAGTCATATGCATAAGTCTTATGCATACGCTCTATGCATAAGTCTTATGCATACGCTCTATGCAAGACTTATGCATAAGCTCTATGCATAAGCTCTATGCTATATGCCTTATGCACTATGCTAACCCTTAATCCCTTTCACATAAGCCTTATGCACACGCTCTATGCAATTACGCTCTATGCATAAGCCTTATGCACACGCTCTATGCATAAGCCTTATGCATAAGCTCTATGCATAAGCCATATGCATAAGCCATATGCGTACGCTCTATGCATAAGCCATATGCATAAGTCATATGCATAAGTCTTATGCATACGCTCTATGCATAAGTCTTATGCATACGCTCTATGCAAGACTTATGCATAAGCTCTATGCATAAGCTCTATGCTATATGCCTTATGCACTATTATGCTAACCCTTAATCCCTTTCACATAAGCCTTATGCGCACGCTCTATGCAATTACGCTCTATGCAATTACGCTCTATGCATAAGCCTTATGCACACGCTCTATGCATAAGCCTTATGCATAAGCTCTATGCATAAGCCATATGCATAAGTCATATGCATAAGTCTTATGCGTACGCTCTATGCATAAGCCATATGCATAAACTCTATGCATAAGTCATATGCATAAGTCTTATGCATACGCTCTATGCATAAGTCTTATGCATACGCTCTATGTAAGACTTATGCATAAGCTCTATGCATAGAAAAACAGAGCATAAGACTTATATGTTATATGTATAAGAGAGTAAAAATATTCAAAAAGCTTTCAACAAGAAGGCTACGCAAGCTCTATGTACAATGTCCATGCAAGCTTTCAAGAAACCTATGCATAGAGATTTTATAAGCTTGTAAGAAACCCATGCATAGAGATTTTATAAGCTTGCAAACTCTATGCATAAAGCCTATGCATAGAGCTTATGCATAGAGATTTCACAAGCTCACAAGCTCTATGAATAGAGCTTATGCATAACGCTTGCAAGAAGGCTATGCATAGAGATTGCAAGCTTATTATAGGTTTTATGCATAGATATTAAATTAATCCTATGTGTAAGCTTACAAGAACCCAAAACTAACCCTAAACCATAAAACAGGGATGCAAAAATTCATAGAAAATAGCATAAACAAGAAAAATCGAAAGAGGATCTACCTCTTTTTTGCAAAGCTGAAGGAGAGGATTGGTGAAAGATTGGTGAGGTGAAAGAGCTGCAAAACAAAATATTAAACAAACTAATTAGTAAATTAAACACACAAAAAAGAACTAATACAAAACCCTAAAATCTCTATGCATGCATTAGGAGATCTATGCATACATAGAGAGCTCTCAACATGCATAGAGAGCCAAAAAAACACAAAACCCTAAACGTCCTAATTCTTTAATTAAAAAGAAAAAGCAATTGCAATAACATATTAGGAGAAGGAGAAGAGGAGAAAAGAAGAAAGAAGGAGAAAAGAGGAGAGAGGAAAAAAGAGGAGAGAGAGAGAAAGAGAAGAGGGAGAGAAAGCACCTTCTTCGCTTGTTCTTGCGTTTCTTCTGCGAAAAAACCAGAAAATAGGCTCTCGGCTGTGAAAAACTTACGAGCGCCGGTATATGCTACGGAATATGCGTCGGAATATATGTCGGTATATGCTACGGAATATGCGTCGGTATAGGCGTCGGTATACACGACGGGAAACGAAAATTTAAAAAAACCTCGCCATGCTTGTCTCCTCCAACATGACGACGGACATACCGACGTTCGACATTTGCGTCGGTATTTTAGCGTCGGTATGCCCTCAAGCTCTTGTAGTGAATGACATCATAGATCAGCCTATTTCTGATGCAGATTTATAGGATGTAATTCATGAGGATAGGGCTGAAAATGAGAAAGCTAGAGGTATGCCTAAATGGCTGGTGCAAACCTTGCGTGATAGTAAAATTGATACATCTATATCTAGTCGTACTCGTTCAGGTTTTCAGCATGCCTCTTATGCATCAGATTGTTATGCTTTGGTTGTGTCTAATATGTGTGAAGAGAAAGAACCTCTTTCATTTGATAAGGCACAAAAATCAAAAAATTGGTTGGCTGCAATGCAAAGTGAATATGATGCTATAATGAAGAATGGTACATGGTCTTTGTGTGATTTGCCTATTGGTAAAAAGGCCATTGGATGTAAGTGGGTTTTTAAGTTGAAACGAAAGCCAGATGGCAGTGTTGATCGCTATAAAGCTAGACTTGTTGCAAAGGGTTATGCTCAAGAAAAGGGCATTGATTTTGATGAGACCTTTGCTCCCACTTGTCATATGACTACCATTCGTAGCATTTGTGCATTAGCAGCTCATAATGGTTGGAATGTACATAAGTTGGACATAAAGACTACGTTCTTGAATGGAGATTTCCATGAAGAGGTGTATGTATCGCAGCCTCGTGGTTTTGTTCAAAGAGGGTAGGAAAACAAAGTGTGCAGGTTGAAAAAGGCTTTGTATGGTTTAAAGCAAGCTCCACGAGCTTGGTATGAAAAGAAACATACCAAGCTCCACGAGCTTGGTATGAAAAGATACATGCATATTTGACTGCACATGGTTTTTAGAATAGTCCAACAAAAAGCACTTTGTATGCTAAACGTGTGGATGATGTACATCTAATCATTGCTCTCTATGTCGATGACATGCTGCTCACAGGACCAAATGAGAGTCATATTACTGATTTTAAGGCTCATTTCAATGCCTCTTTTGAGATGTCAGATTTGGGGCATTTGCATCATTATTTGGGATACAATTTAAGTAGTGTGATAGAGGTATTGCTTTGTGTCAGACAAAGTATATTGAGACATTGTTGCGGAGATTTGGCCTTGAAGACTGCAAGCCTATTGTGACTCCAATGGAGACAGGTTTGAAGTTGAGTCTTCATGATGCTGGAGATCACTTTGATGTCACAATCTATCAGACAACTATTGGTTGCCTCATTTATGTATGCATTACGAGGCCGGACATTTAGTTTGCAGTCTCACAGGTGAGCAGGTTTATGCATAGCCCAGGGTCTCACCATTTGAAGGCAATTAAACGCATCTTTTGCTACTTGAGTGGCACCATACATCTTGGGTTGTTTTATCCCAAGGGGGGATCGTTGTCGCCAGATTTACATGCTTTTTCGGACTCAGATTGGGCTAGTTGTTGCTATGACACAAGAGTGTCCACAAGTGGTTTTTGTTTCATGCTCGGTAGCTCATGCATATCTTGGTTGAGCAAGAAGCAAACTACTGTGGCCACTTCTAGTTGTGAAGCTAAGTACAGGGTAGCTTTCATAGCTACGGTTGAGTGTGTATGGCTCAGACGGCTTATGGCTGACTTGGGTGTTGGACAGGAGTCTGCCACCTCTATCTACACTGACAGTCAAAGTGCATTAGCAGTTGCGAGAAACCCAGTTTTTCATGCTCGCACAAAGCACATTGAGGTGCATTATCACTATGTCAGGGAGAGACTCTCAGTAGGAGAGATCAGCTTGGTCTATGTGCCAACACAGGACAATCTTGCCGATCTTTTCATAAAGGCGCTTCCTCGTGTGAGAAGTTCGAAGCTTTCCACAAAGCTTTGGGCTTGCTCCCCTTTGTGGACTAATCTACTTCGGGCATGGCACTTCCCTATACATGAGTGCCAGCTCTCGTTCACACCATCACTCCCAGGGGGGATTTGTTGATATATATATAGGCAGTGATGTGTGTGAACACACTTAGGACCGCCGGGGTACTTTTTCCCTCTTTAGGAGGTTTTTTCCCCCGGCTTGTATATACGCCCATTATTCTAGGGCTAACTTATCTTTTTGTACATTGACACAATCTAATACATTGTGTGTTGTGTGCATTCTTGCTTCTTCTTTTCCAAGCTTTGTGTGCTTTCCTACAACCCTAATTCCAACTCACTTGCAGAAAACTTGGCAAGGTTAAACAGGATCCTTAAAGAGAAATATGATTTTAAAAAAAACCATCTTCGCCAACCTACAAATCCTCGCTCATTAGAAATGGTGGCAGCAATACATCCTTATAGGGAAGATGACATTCAGCAAATCCTCGCTCACTATAGAATTTGAGGTGTAGTTCTGAAAGCATTGATTCTGACAGACTTCACTAGTTCTTCTCCAAAGTCAGAGAAGGATTCTTCTTCTATAGACGATGGTGGAGGACTTGGGTCTTCTTCTGAGCCTAATAAGTCCATGAGGACATCCACGGAGATATCTCCAGCAAGTTTTGAATTTGTTTGAATCAATTCATACTCTGCATTTTCAGTGGGGAGAGCTAGCACACAAAGGAAGGGCTAGATAATAGATAGTATAAAAGAGTTTGATCTACAACTTATACTCATATTTATACTTACATACTTAAATTTATAATATTTATAATAAATTTATACTTGTGTTTATTATATTACTTACAAATATTTATAAACTTATATTTATACTCTAGTAAATAAAGCACACTTCATTAAAATATAATAAATAATAAATCATACCTTTATTTAATGTTACATTATATTAATATTATATTATTTACATAGTTACTTATATTATTATTTGCACTTAAATATAAACTTAAAGTTATATTCATTTTTAAACTTATATCTATAGACTTAAAAATTAATGACACTTCATTAAAATAAAACAAATCAAAAAATATATTTATATTTCTAGCATAATTAATTATATTATTATTTTCACTTAAATATATGCTTATATTTATATTTACGTTTGTACTTACTTATACTTATCATTATTTTCTTACGTATTAAAGGGTTTAAAACACAGTGCACTTAAAAAAACACAACACTTTTTTAAAATAAAGAAAAATTAAATTTACAACACTTTTAGAGAAACTTCTTATATTCACCTGGAAGAATAAGAATTACATTGACTCCACAATCTCAAGGATGTGTGGAGGAACACACTACTTGTGTATGTTTTGCAATGCTCACTTTGACTCCCAACCTTCCTACCATCCAACTTAAAATAGAAACTACAAGGGGGATTATTAGACATAAGTTGGATTTCTTACCTCAGAAAACTAAGGAGTCAATGAATCTCTACATTAACTCTAAAAGGGTCATGACCCTCCCAAATTAGAGCCACATCAATGAGTGCTGAATGTGTGCCATCTCGCATGTCTTGGTCCAAGATGAGCCACTCCCCTTGTAGAAGTCGCCACCTCCTATACTTGAAGCAAATGCACAAATTTTGTCTTGCAATGAAGTACCTGTCATAAAAAACAAACAACAACCAACATAAAAACATAAAATAAACAATCAAGAATCAGTGTCTCACAATGAAGTACTTATTAATAAAAACCATCAACAATCAACAGAAGTGTAGTTTTGCCTAAAGGTAACATCTGAGATAGTAATTTTGCACTCAATGGTGAGTTCTCTTGAGATGCCATGACTCACCCAGTAATCGAGTCATCCAATCCTCATATGGACACTTGCATTGATAAGTAATCTTAGTTTTCTTAACTACTTCACAGGATCCAAACAAATGTGCAAACAAACCAAAAGGTACAAACCAACTTAGATGCACATCTCTAGAGCCTGTGATGGTTTCATGGTAGCATGAACATCAGTTTTTATTTTTACTCTGCATGCTTCTAACATGTCTAAGCTAGGATTATACCATTCCTAGCTAGACAACAGTGGTGGTGGAATATACTCCAAAATATGTCTCTCCACATCATACACTGAATCATAAAAGTAAACATTCTGAAATGCCAATTCTCTTTCACTCTTGTTGTCCTAGGTCAAGGCACCTATCTCTGCATGTAAAACATTTAGCTTTCCACTAAAACATTCTACATTCTGCCAGTCATGTAGAGTGGATGGATATAAAGCTGCAAGCAACAAACATCCTTGTATTAAAACTCTATCTAATAACCATGGACTCAAAGCACAAGAATGCAAAGCACACAGATATAAACTTATTGTTAGGCTTATGTCTTATTGTTAGGCTTATGTCTTTCATTGAAGTTATCATAATGCACTCGAATCTCTTTATGCATATAAACATGTTGAATGAAAGCCTCTGTTATTGTACTCATACCGTTTGTGCGTCTCCTGATCTCTATGATTCTATCTTTCTATTGCTTGTTGGGGTCTGTGATATCTTTGAGCTTGACCTTGAAATTGCCATGAGTACTTGGTTGCCAATTTAACTTACTGTACTGATTAGGGATCCAGTTACCTTCATCATCTCTCTTGTTAAACACCTCCACTGTGTGAATATTACTGATATTCCTCCTCCTTGAAGACATCTAAATTAATAAATCTAGACTGAATGATTAATAAATATATATGTTATATTGTAAGAAACATTGTAAGAAACAAATAAAGTTTAAAATAATAAGAAATAAACAGCAACTTATTGCTTTGATTTACACAACCTTGTTGCTCACAACCTTGTTGCTTTGATCCTTGTTTCTCCTATGAAAATAAACATAAACACATCAAGACAAAACATTAACAAATAATAAACCTATGATTATTAATGTTGTATTTTATGCCACTTGAAATCATTACTATGCAGAGAATATTGTAATCAATAAATAAAGATTAAAACAATAAGAAATAAACACCAACTTACTGCTCACAACCTTGTTGCTCCTATGAAAATAAACAGCAACACATTAAGACAAAACATAAACAAATCCTAAACCTATGATCATTACTGTGGTATTTTATGCCACTTCAAATCAATACTATGCAAAGAAGATTGTAAGCAACAAATAAAGATCAAAACAACAAGAAATAAACAGCAACTTACTGCTCACAACCTTGCTCTTGCGAAAATAAACAGCAACACATCAAGACAAAACATAAACAAATCCTACACCTATGATCATTACTCACATCAAGGCAAAACATAGACAAAATCTAAACATATGATAATTATTCACAAGAATTTGATGCCACTTCACATTAAGATAGCTATCGGTGGTGCAAAGAGCAGAGAAAGTTCATGTGAGAAAATGGACATAACTCACATATGTTTTGTCCAAAGGAGATAAAATTTTAGCAAGAGAGAGCTATGGTGGAGAACAACATGCCTGCAAATTTTCGTGAAGAAAGAACAAGAGTTGCAGAAGATATAGCGAAATTGAATTCCGTAAAAAAAGGGAGGAAATAAAAGGTAGTGAAATGCAAAAGGAGGGAAAGTAAGAAGTTAAACATAAAAAATAAAAAAAATGAAATTCGGTTTTCAAACTTCCATGTGCTGACCACAAGATATATCTGACTTGAAAGATATGGATTCTGACATATCTCTATTTTTTAAAGATATGGGCTATATTATTTTATTATCTTAAAAGATTTGGGCAAAGATATGACAAAAAGATCTATGTTACATGGATCTAGAATCCCAGCTCTCTCATTGGTCAGGCCAATCATTTTTTATTCACTCCGTAAGGGGCAAAATGGAGAGTCCATATTTCTCCTAATGCATCAAGTAGCCCATGTGCATCATTGGCCATGGCTACATCAAGGAAAACATCCACATCCTTAGTAAGGTGAGGGAACCCATCTAGTAGACCATGTGCATCTTCAACCATGGTGACATCGTTTTACAGATAAACATAACATTAGCATGTGAGTAGAAAATTCTAGGAGCTTCTAGAAGCCTTCCTAATTTAGCACATGCCAAAAATCCCTTACATTCAATCATGTTTTTTGGGACATAAATTGAAACTGTTGCTATTTATGATCTACACACCAAGCGAGTGATCTCATCTGCATTGAATGGATTTAATAGTATTGTCTTTGCATATGGGCAAACGAACAGTGGTAAAACTTATACCATGAGGGGAACAAAGGGTGAACTTGGATTGATTGGTTCGGTAGTATCTGAAATTTTTAGCCATATTCAAAAGATTACCCACAGAGTACATGTTGGGAAAAACAACATGAATGTGTACAGTAGCAGGTCTCACATGATTTTTGAATGGTCATAGAGAGTAAAGACAAGCATGCTGAGTTGAGTAAAGGCCCCACAGACGACTGGGTGAGACGAAGTGCAGAGGCGCCTTGTGATGGTGCTGAAGATCAGCCCATGGCACACGAGGTGGGCGACAATGTCACTGGATTTGCTGCACCTCGTGAGAAAGCAAAGGACATTGAGTTGGTAGGTTTAGAGATTGACAGCAAAGGTAATAAGGTTGAGGAGACCTAAGACAGCGTGGAGGTTGCAGATCTTGGAAAAAGTTGAGCAGCATGCTTTGCTTTAGCAAACTTTTTACTGATCTGAAAATATGTCACAATGCCTTGGAGAATAATTTGGCTTCGTAGCAACGCTTCTACTACAACAAGAAACGCCAAACCCGCCACACACAACAACATGTGCACAGAGGGCCGCGGCGGGGAGAGCAACCACACTCCAAAGGATGGCATTTCCATCGCCATTGCACCACCAATACTTTTCGTCCTCATGAGGATGTTGAACAGCCCTAACCCTCACCATGACACAAAATTAGCACCCCAATGGACTCCATCATCAAAATGGAATTTGGTTGATCATGGACCATGTGCTAAAGGGAAAGCTTTAACAGGAAGCACGTTGCAAGGAACACTTGCACATATACTGAACAAAAACAAAGAGACATAGAAAAGATCATCCATTGATTTCCAAGAACAAAGCTTCTCGTCCCACCGTGATCGCCAAGTGTTAGCATCACTGGGAGAAATCGCATGCTCCTACACACATAGCCATGGAGTACACATGTATACATGAGCATGGAGTAGGAGGCATGGATCAAGAATAAGATAAAAGACACAAGATAAACATACAAGCATAATAACATAACGTTATAGTGTACTCCATATCCATGTATCACATATTGTGTGTACAAGAATCATGTCCATACAATAGTCATATTCATGTCATGCCACATCACGTCATGTGAGGTCGTATCATGTCTAATTTTCATACAAGAAGGAGTTTATATAGCCATCCAACCATGTGACTATTGGGCTACCCATGTGACTATTAGGCTACCCATGTGTCTATTGGGCTTCCATAACCTCCACAGCATCTTAACTCTCCACTAGCCCTCTTGTAACTACTTCTTGATATGACATCCCAGGGGGGGCACTAAAGAATATGTAAGATAGCATGTTATTTATATACAAGGGGTTTTTAATTGAAAAAGTAAAATTTTCCATACATAAGGGTTAGTTTTTTTACCAAAATCCATACATAAGGGTTATATTAAATATAACAAAAATTATTAATAAGGGTATTTTTAAATACCCCTTGAACGCACATGCTATAGGTAGTGTTTACATAGTGGACCCCTTGGGTATAACATCTTATAATAACCAAATCCCACAACTCATTAGCCTAAGCTAATGCTACTAATGCTAGGGGGTGTTACCTAAATGCAAGGGGTGTTCACACCTCATCAATATCTACATGAGGTATGGACGAATCTCATCGGATAGTACATTGCAGTTTCCGAAAGGTAACATCTCATGGAAGTGGAGTTCATGATGTCAATCTCATGTAATGTTCGAAGTTATACGTGATCTTTACTTTGAACTAATCTTTTAATATTTGATCAACGAGTAAAAAACATAATCCAAGCACAATCTTTTAAATTTTTGAGCGAGTAGTAAAAATAGAACACAGTATTGACTTATTTTTCTTATAAATAAATAGCATAATCAATATGGGTACTTTTTGGTGAGTAACATTACAAATTGGAAGCTCAACACATACCTTATACATTTAGAACTCTTTAACCTACCAAGGATGAGATTAAGAGGTTAGTAATATGTGGAAAGAGAGTACTAGAGGATGCATGAAATGGTGGAGAGAGAGAGAGTACTAGAGGATGACATCTACATGCACCTACATGATGATTACTTGTTGAATTCCCCAAAGTGGGTTAGGAGGACTGACTTGACATTGACCTCACAGACCTCTATGCTAGGAGACTAACCTATGTAGCTCATGCTTGACATGTCTTGGAATGGGGTTCACAAAGGGGTCATGTCCTATGACAAAATATCTTAAAAAGGTAGCTTGTCACCATGTACTACAACACGTCGGGGGAATAATAGCATTTCTTTGTAGTGTTCCAGTAGCGTTTATGTTTTCAGGATATTGGGAAATTATGTGGCTGCTCAGTAGTTTGAAATAGCACTGCTCAGTAGTTTGAAATAGCACTGCTCAGCAATATTTCCTTGCTTAGTTGTGCGACTATAGCAACGAAATTTTGCTGCTGAGCAGGGACTAATAGCAGTAAAATTTTGCTGCTATTTCGTTGCTCAGAAGCAAAATTTCGCTGCTCAGAAGTAAAATTTTGCTGCTACTTCGCTGCTCAGAAGCAAAATTTCGTTACTATACTATAATTTTTCTACTCAACAACAAGATTTTGATGCTACTCTTTTGTGCATAAAGTTCTAGAGATTTGTTGAGTGCTTAATTTAAGTTATACATGTCACAAACATAAAGACAATGTTCATAGTTTTTAAAAACATTCATCTAAACCCTTAGGGCCATGTTTCAAGAAAAACAAAATAAAGATAGTTGAAAACTCTTGAAGGGAAACAATGTCAAGATTATGAATCTATCCCATCTTAAAATAGATCCATATGTATGGCTTCATCAATGTGTACATATTAATATCACTATCATTATCCAATGTGTACATCTATTGGAAGCTCAATGAAAAGATGGGGTTCCATATTAATATCACTATCATTGTCCAATGGAGCATTTTCATGATCGATAGGTGACACATCATCTTCTTTGGATTGATTTTCCTTATGCTCTTGATCGGCCTCCTCTAAATTATTTTCTTCATCGTCTTCTTCCAATGAGTTGATTCGAGGTAGTACTTGCACCTCCTCCAGAGATTTAGCCTCAACATCTTTATCTTGAAAGATATGTTTTGAACAAGGGGAAACTTGTATAGCATACCACCACTTTGGATCAATTCGATCGGCATGAAACACAACCTAAAATCACAAAGAAAAGGGGTTACACTTTTATTATACTACATCAAGATTTACTGGTAATTGGTTGGGTTACTAACCTGTTAACAGTATTGAGGTAGTACGAAAGTATCTTTCTCATCATTCCAAAACTTGGTGGAATCAATTTGAAATAACCCATTTGGATGTTTCTTCATGGTTTCTTCAGCACCTCGATATATTACATTGAACCATTTGACATCAAAGATGAATAGACTAAATACTCTAAACCTAACCTCAAGAATATCTTAAATAGTTCCACAATACTCAAGATTGTCCTCGATGACATTGGTATCACGTCTACTAGCTCAACTTTCTTGCTCAAAAGTTTCCATGAAGCCATAATCAAATGTTTTTCTTTTAGAACCCACATGCTCTGTGCAAAAGTACCTTCCCTCTAACTATATTGCATTATATATTTTGAACTATCATTAAACAAAAGTATGACATTTAGTATAGTGCATTAAACAAGGTATATAACGATTGAATCATGAGACAGAGATAAATAATATACTTAGTTGAGGGTCACATCCTCATGCACACTTATGCTCTTATCTTGTGATCAACTCTCCATTTTTTTATGCCATCGATAGGGCCATACGAAGACATTCTATATTGATCACATTTGGTAGAGGTTCTAAGTCGGGTGAAAATGGCAAGCGCCTATTTGCTCTTCTGAAAGATCTTCTCTCATCCTTTTATCTATTTATTACATCCTTGTATCTCCCAATCCACTTCTCCACCATGATAGGACTATTTAGAATGTAGAATGTACTCACCTTTTGGTGTAATGCTTCATCCAGTCTTCGTTTCCTTCATTTTCTTTGTGGCACAGTGGTGATTAGTTGGTCATCCTCCTCATTGCTCCATAATCTTGGCATGGAAGGATCTATGTGAGAGAGATGTTTTGAGATCTACACAAGAGACTCTTGCATCAACCATCCCTCTGTGATGCTTTCTTATGGCCTTGCTCTTTGTCTCACAATGTCCTTTAAGGTTTTCATGAACCTTTCAAGAAAAAACATCCACCAAACATGAACAACACCATAGAATGCCACTTCATCAACCAAATGCACCACAAGATGCAATTGGCTAGTGAGAATTGTTCTAGGAAGTTTTCCTCGCTCATACACGTTGCCTTAATAGTATTGATACGAGCCATCTCAATGAATGCATGATATAATCTCCTTTAGGATATATACCTACATACATAGTGATCATGTGTACCAAATATTAAATGTAACTTAGCTAACTAAATTTAAGAGAAGATTCATATCTCACCAAGCTTCCCATTTTGTAAATAGCCTCTCTCACCTTCTTTTCTCCACAACCAGCTATAGCAATTGGAAGAATAAACTATCCATAGAAAAAAATGAAAGTTAGTATATGAGCCTACAAATTATGTACCATAAAGAAAAAATGAATAAGCGAATATTTATATACCTATAATATCTTGTTCCAATCATGTGTCTTGAGGCCATACACTTGTACCTCTTCTTTCTTTTTAGTCTTTGTGAAGGCACCCTTCAGTGAATGCTTTACTCCCATTGGTGTACAAAAAGAGACAATCACACTTTTCACCTTATTGTACTCCTTGGTTAATACCTTTTCACCTTATTGTACTCCTTGGTTAATACCCATGGTGCCTTTGGTAGGACCATGTTACTGCTCTCACTTACAATTGGCCATGCACTTTGAAGGCATCAAATGTTTTGTAAGTCATCCCTTACACGCTTTGTATCTCTTTTACCAATTAAATGGTCCCAAATATTTGTTGCCACATTCTTGAAGATATGCATAGGATCTAAGAGATTTTTGACCTTCAACTCACACCAATATGGAAGTCAAAATAAGATTAAGTGTCTAGACATCCCATCAGGTGGGGGATTGGGGGTGATTCTCCATGCCTCAAACCAATCTCTACCTCTCATTACAAGTGGTGAGACATCATGTGGCACATACTTGGCATGTAAAGGGGGGAGAAATCCATGATGTTTGTCATACACCGTCTTCTTTAGTGTAGATGGTCTTTTTGAAACAAGTGATGGTCCACAAATTGGACATGCATGATCTCCAAAGGTTGCGAAACATATTTTAAAATTTACATGATTGAGAGGTAGAGATATAAACTTAAAGTATAAAGTATAAAGCTTAAAGTTATCCATTTCAAGTATGTACCTAAGCACTTTGAGAACCCGTCGTACCTTCTTTAGTGTATATGGTCTTTCCAAAACAAGTTATGGTCCACAAATCCGGCATGCATGATCTCCGGAGGTTGGCAAACATATTTTAAAATTAAGATGTTTGAGAGGTAGAGATATAAACTTAAACTTTAAAGTTTAAAGCTTTAAGTTATCCAATTCAAGTATTTAATTGAGAACTCTGTAACATACCTCCGATATTAACCAACTTATGATTAAATGTAATCCTAAGTTTTGGATGCTATAGATTTCAGTAATGAATTCCAAGCAAGTTTTTAGTGGTTTTTCAGCAGTAAAGATTCTAAGTGTTAAAATTAAGTGAAAGTTCAATATTGAGTTTTCAATTTAGTTAGTATACTCAAAGAAAGCCTTTAAGTGCGTAGATAGACATGCAAATCGAAATTTAATAAAAAAGTAAAACCTAGCCTTTTTTTGAAGTCGACTTTCACATATAGCTTACTTTAGCGATTCCGTCCGCATTGGGTTCTAGACCGTATGCTGTCTAGTAATTTTAAGTACCCACATGACTAGTATCTGATAATTATGCACAAAGTTATACCCGTTGTGCAGAATGCAGCCCTGACAGCAGATCTAAGAGGCTTGCCAAATCTACAAATATCTCTTCCATAACTTCTGGAGAGTAGACATGGACTCCCAAATAATCAAGCAAATATATCGGGGAAGTATGTAAACTCTCTTTTCCTTATTTTACTTTAAATTCTTTTGAGATTAAATAAATAAATCGATAGCGTGTATACGAGAGAATCTGAGTGGATATATGGTATGCTTAACAATGAGTGACTCTTGACTTTCTTAACTATACATGATCTCCTTAGTTCGACTAATAGAATAAACACTAAAGAATTAGAAGATAGAATATTTGACGAGCTTATGACTAGATTTCGGGTATAACCTTCATTAGAGGTGGGGCTGTTTTGCGAAGCATTTATCTTTCCATGTGTTTAGAATCAGATTTTGATATAAAGATCAGTTTTAGACGATAGAAAACTCTATAAGAGTGTATGAGATGCTAGAAAGGCAAATCCCTTTGGTTTTTGAATTATTCAAGTGCAAAGTGGGAACTTAGCTATTTTTGGCAATTTTATGTTGAAAACACAACTTTGGCTATTCTTAATGCTCTCAAAGAGACCTTAGAACTCATTTTTAGAGAACCAGTGAGACGTGCTTTATAGAGCATTAAAAGTCCTAAAACTTTGTAGTTTTGACTTTTCTATAATTCCAAATAGATTGAAAGATACTACTCTCCCAAAGAGACCAGTTGTCAAGCTTTGCCTTAGAAATTCCAAATAGATTGAAAGATACTACTCTCCCAAATAGATTGAAAGATACTACTCTCCCAAAGAGACCAGTTGTCAAGCTTTGCCTTAGAAATTGCTATCAAGATTGACTACCTTGTCTATATAAACCAAATGGACTAATAAGTAAGCATAGTTATGACTTAGATATAGCAACTAGAGATAATCTTACTAGTTAGAATGTGATAATTAAAAAACTAAGAGAATTTAAGGATTGTTTGAATTAAAAGCTTGTTTCTATACTTGAAGTTGATTTTGATTGATTTGAATATGCTTGTCTTGAAAGATTATGGACTATAGTTAGTGTAAGCTGATAAGCATGACTTGTGATTGCTTTAATTTTAGATGAATGATTGATATGCACGCATATGACTGATTGATATGCATGTGTATGATGAGACTCGACATGAGATTTTGAGATTCGGGCTGGTCGTTCCTAGACAGGGAACGCCGGATAGAGAACGTGATTTATGCCCTCTTGGAGCCATTTGGTAGAACCCAGAGTGGACGAGATTTACTAGAGGCATACCTGGGATAGCCGCGATGTCCAATGTGGAGGTTGGGTGGAGGAGCATCGGAGAAAGTCCTAGATTGGTTGGATTTTGGTCATTATTAGACTAACCATGTTGTCGAGCATGGTGATGATGATAGAATCTTTGAGATAGACACATACATGGTGATTGATTGAGATGCTATGTTTTAATTGATAGAGATTTCTATTATGTGAATGTTTGTTTGAGATTCTACGATTCTTTGTTGATGTGATAAGAATTTTGGATATGGCATGCATGCTTGTTTTCTATTTGAGAAGATTGATTTGATTGTATTGCTATGTAGAAATAGCAGGATTAAGTGAGTTTAATGTTTTCTTAGATTAAGTTGTATGATTAAGATATTGTTAGATTCGAGACCGTCACAGTTGGTATCAAAGCATAGGTTGGGCAGTCCACACTTAATTGCGGATGTTGCAGGTCTTGGGTGACTCATATTATTTTCTATTTTTTGATACAACCAGAAGTATCTTTTCTTTGAAAAGGTTTTGTAAAATTTTTCTATAGTTATAAGATGGCTCACAAATCCATTTTATGATGAGAAGGAAAATTTTATACAAAATAAGAGACTGCATATGGGTCACATATTTGTTCCTACAGATGATAGAAAAGGTGGTGTGATTTTTGTTGTGTACAAAAGGTTCATAAACTAATGAGTGCAAAAACAAGCTAGCATCATGTGAGGTGCTTGAGAGATTAACTATAAGAGATCAAAAAATAAGGCAAAATGTACAAGAGAATGTATGGGGATTTTCAAGAAATGACAATGCTTGTGGAGAAAGAGGAAAAGTTTTACAACTGTGGGCCGAGGAGATTGAAGAATATGCACATGTCAAGTGGATGCTGTTTATAGAGATAAGGTCGAAAACCAAGATTCAATTATTAATATTCCTACCAAGATTGTGAATAATGTATTTCAAGTAGTGATTAACTCAAGAAGCACGCATAGTTTTCAATCACCCCATGTGGTAAAATCGTTAAGAATAATTGAACTTTACCAAAAGAATCAAATGGTAGAGCTTTCTTAAGAAAGTAATAGACATGTAATGAGTATGCCAACAAAATGCTTTTCGTATAGATAACCTCAAGTCCAAGTGGCTTTCCATGTGTTGACTTTGGGAAGATATGATGCCATATTAGGAATAGATTGGTTAGTGCCTAGAAAAGCCAAGATATTATGTCATGAAAACTAGATTTACATGATTGGAGATGATGGTAAAGATTATTGCTTACAGTGTCAAAGATATGATATAGAATTTAGAATGATGTCTACTTTTCAGCATAGCAAGAAAAGTGTTTCATGTAGTATACTATTTGCTTATTAAATAGTAAGTTATCATAATAGGGTATATGCATGAATAGGTGGTACACTAGCTACCAGATTTCAGGGTTGGGAGCTCGAGGTAGCTCAGTTGGTAGCCATAGGAATGTTGTGAATTTTAAAAGACTTCAGTAAGTTTTTTGATTTATTCAATTCAGGGTGCAAAGGAGTGGGGGCACTACTTTTGCATGTCTCGCAACCATCATGAGGAGTGCCCGTCGGTTGCAGCAGCAGGGGCCCTCGTCTGGGGGGAAGCCTGCCAGCATGGAAATTTGAGGAGTGCCGTCGGTTGAGCAGCAGGGGCCCTCATCTGGGGGGGAAGCTTGCCAGCGTCGAAATGCTAGAAGCTTGAGAGCAACAAGAAAGCAGCCGAGAGGGAGGTCAGACACCAAGACACACAGGGAAAATGCTGCAGGTAGAACTTCCTCTCCCACTTCTTCTCCTGCTCCCTCAGGCTTTGAATCTTCTCCAGAGCCATCCCCAGCCAGGAAATCTCGCAGGGTGCTAGCTTCCTCCTCTCCTTCCTTAGCTGCAGAAAAGGCCAAAGGAGCTATAAGAAAGGGGCATTATCCTCTTTCACCCAAATCACCTACTACACCAAGCAAGAAGTTCAACATGCAGCTGGGCTCAGATGCCACTCCAAGCACAGAGGTGAGCATCTTTACACATGTTGTTGTGCAGCCAATTTTTGTTCAGGTGCCTGGCTTGTGTGAATTTTTCTAGAGGTGTGTTGCACATGCATGCTAGGGTATTACCATGCTGTTCCAGGGGGTAATGGAGTGAGTGTGCTCACAATGTCATCCATGAAACAATGTCCCTATTGAATACCTTATAAAACAAATTTTTTGGTTCACTGAGATGAATCCTCACTTGTCGTGTATTGTAATAAGTGTGTTGCATACCAAAACATCCCTAGAAAAAATCAAGTTGTGGGCAATAGTGCTTTATTGAGTTTTAGTGACACTACATTGCATATTGCATGCTGACAACACACTGGAGAACACATTTTCTACACCTTTGATACTCCCACTTTCTATACATGCGCACAAGCATTGTTAACATAAGCATACTTGTAGCCTCATGCATATATATGGAAGGTGCATGTCCAAAGCAAGCAGGTCATACATGAAAATATGTTAGTATAAATGTGTTGGACTTATTCTAGTTGTGCTATGGAATGTTGCAGGGCAAATCGCGTTGGTACCCTCCATATGTCCAGTTTGAAAGAAAGTCAGTTTTTTGTATGACCAAAGCCCAAGCACATGAAGTCTATGGTCTTTCAAATTCTTGAGTGGATGCGCGAACATTGGGTGAGGCTAATTTTACAGATGCAGATTGGCTATCATGTTTTGATGAGGTGCCAAGAAGGGGCAGTAAAGTAAAATGTAGGACTTTGAAGCTAGAGTTGTGGCCCAGGTTCTACACCTTTTTTACTTCGGTATATCAGGAACCTCCCAGCAACTATGGGATGGAGGTGACCAAGGCATTTGCAAGAGGTTTTCTGCATGAGTGTACAAAAGGGCCAGTCAATTAGGCTTTATTTTCTAAGAGCATGATAGCGGCTATGGATGCAAAGAAGCTACAAGGAAAAAAGCACATGATGGTCTATTTTCCATGCTTCCTCTGCACCGCATACCTCCAGGTTTGAACAGGTGAAGCCTCTTGAGCAATCGGAGACAGTACAAAATATGCATGTGGACTCAGACGCAATTGTTGTGTTGGACGGAATAATTGAGGTGCTTGAAAGGAACTATGCTCATGCCTTGTCAGAGCTCAACGAAGCTACGAGAAAAGTTGACAAGTACAAAGCGGATGTGCATCGAGATGAAGGGGCACAGCTCCTAGTTAGTAGTTTGAAAAGACAGTTGGAAGATGCACAATCTGAGTCGCAAAAGGTTGAAAATGTATCAGACCCAGTAGATGACCCAGTAGATGCTGGGAAGTTGCAGGAGCTGAGGATGAAAGTGGACAGATTGTTCGCTGACCATCCAAACTGTGGATGGAGTTGTTATGGGTACAGTTCCTGCTAGTGCGGGCTATGAAAGTCAAGAGAATCTAGAAAATGCAAAACAAATAGAGATGCATGTGCATGCTCAGGTGGATTTTGTGAAAGACATGGAGGCAAGAAGGAACAAAGTGTTCCTATCCTTACCAACACCTAAATTACCACATGCAGATCTGGGCTTATTGCATGCGCACAATATTTGTTCTGCTTGTGGATTGGTCATGTATGATGTAGATGGTCTTTGAATGTTTATACTTCCTTGTGGTCATGCTTATCATATTTATTGTTTTGCTCACCTTGCTACAAGAAAAGAGATTTGCATGGCTATGGGATGCACGCAAATGATCTCGCCTGCTACAAGGTCTTTGGTGATGCTTGGCCACATTGATGCCCCCGGTTATGCAAGGGAGTCATGAAGCACAGTACCCTCCATGCTTCTAAACACTGCTGCCAAATCGTGCTTTTCCCACAGTACGTACCGTACTGTTATGCTCTCTAACCCTTGTCTTCATTACTAGTTTTTTTGTGTATCTTTTTGTAAGGTGGGTGAGGGTAAGATGCATGTGGATGAATGGTACCACCTAGAGTTGTCATCTGTAGCATGGCAGCTGATTCTGGTATAGTAAGGTAGCTATCTTATGCTGCTTGGGAGCTACTTAGATTCCTGGTAGCTACCTGGAAAGGCTATCAACTACCCTTAAAAGCCTGATAGCTACCCTTTGAAGCCTGATAGCTACTCTTTGAAGACTGGTGTTAACCCTTGAAAGCTTGGTAGCTACCTTCAAAGCCTGTCAGCTACCCTTAATATCCTAAAAGTTACATTTGTAATCGTGGTAGTTACCTGGTAGCTACCTTCCAGCTTTTCAGCTACCCTTAAAAGCTTGAGAGCTTCCCCATGGAGGCCTGGTAGGTACCCGGTAAAGCCTCTCAACTATCCTTAAAATCCTGATAGCTATCCTTTGAAGCCTGGTAGCTACCTTTGGAAGCCTAATAGCTACCCTTGGAAGCTTGGTAGATACCAAGGGATGCCTAAGAGCTACCAAGATATGCTTGAGTCTTCCATGCTAAAAGCTACCAAGGGATACCAAGCTGTTAAGGCATGCTGAAAGCTACCAAGGCCTCCAAGGCAAGCTGGGAGTTTTGAAGGTAAGTATGATAGCTTCTAGTATGTAACTTTTGTAGTTGGAATCTGTAGAGCTTGTGTTAAGTTGTGAGGGTTTACTTTCAATTTGGTATGGTTTATTGTCTACTAAGGTGGGAAAATATTTTCTAATGATTGAATTTATTGCAGATAATGAGGATGCCAAAAACATTCAGCCAATGGATGAAGTTTTTTCAACACTAGGTTGTAATGTAGAAAATTTACAGTTGGACACGGAACTTGAGACCGTGGCAGATTTCCTTGGAAAAAACAAGGAACCTGATCCAAAGGATGACACTATCAAGGAGAGAGAACTTGTGGACTTGGGGGTAGAAAGTCCTGTAGATAGTGACATGGACAAGGAGAATCATCAAGAAGAGAGTCCTTCACTGCTACAAGCCTTTAAAATGTTGAAAAGGGGAAGAAAGAGGAAAACGAAAGGTTGTGTTCACTTTTATAATTAAATGTAGACTAATATGTTTTCACTTGCTAATGATTGTTTTCCATGCAAGAGGATCTTCTAGCCTGAGTCCTCCAACTTCAAGCAATAAGGACCTAGATAAAGCTTCCAATATAACAGATGATCAACCGGACAAGGAGGAACCTGCCAATATCTCTGAAGGATCGGGATGAAAAGGTGCTACTGCCAAAGTCTGAAAAAGATTGCAACCCTAAATTTGGCTAGTTCTCCCCATGAATGCATGTCTTCCCCCTTTTTTGGGTTTGTCCCATCAATAGCCATTCTGGCTCTGTAACCAAATTGTTGACATTTTCTATTTAATGAATGAAAAGAGTCCGACTATTTTGTTTCTTATATATCTCTCATTGTTATGTATTTCATTCATTTCTTTTCCAATGTATGAAATTTATCATTGCAGACACTGTGAGTGTGGATGGACTAGCTGAAATATCTGGCAATGTCCTCACAAGCCACAATGGTGATACACTACTGCAAGATAGTGATAAAGTGCATGATGGCGTAAATAAAGTGCAGGATGGTGATAAAAAGCAGGATGGTGGTGATAAAGTGCAGGATGGTGGTGATAAAGTACAGAATGATGGTGAAAAAGTGCAGGATGGTGGTGATAAAGTGCAGGATGGTGATAAAAAGCAGGATGGTGGTGATGATAAAGTGCAGGATGATGGTGGTGAAAAAGTGGAGGATGGTGAAAAAGTGCAGGATGTTGATACAGTGCAAGATGGTAATAAAGTCACACAGGAGGATAATGATGTCTGGGAAAAGGTAGGTTTTTGGTGTTTTGTCCAGACATCATGCCTTGCAACCATATTACAGAATGCAAGGAAAACACAGGATTGTGGTGTTCCTGTAAACAATGCTACTGACATGCTAAGATAGATTAAAGCACAGGCTATTAGTTTTTATGATGCATTTCAGGAGAAAAGTGAGGTAAAAGGTGAATGTGGGACTGAAAAGGACAGCTCTCAGAGCTCAGAAAATGAACCAGCAAAGAACTATGTATTCAAGGAGCATTATGAGGCACAAGACACAGCTTCAGTGGAGGGTGATGTAAGTGCCCATATTGCTGTTGATCAAAAAGCATGAGAGTTGTTTGAAAAGCATGAGAGTAATGAGAGAACTGAACTGAGAGATGATATCAAATCGATTGCAGGTGGTAGTGTGAGACATCCTAATGCAAAGATGTATCGTGCCTGGGAGGATCCAACCAGCCCTTCATTTCAATTACGGCCAGCTTTAATTTTGGATCTCAATGGAGTGCTACTCTCACAACGGTTGACTGCAGATATGCGCAAACCCCCCCTATTGGAATATGCTTGAAGTGACAGATATGGGTGGCAAGAAGTTGTTAGGGAAAAAGCATGATGCTGAGAGGTTTGTGCAATGGTGCTTGGAACGCTTTGATGTCTTTATATGGACTTGTGCTAACAAGGTCAATGCAAATAGAATTTTGAGGTGCTTTATGCCTTTTCACGTCCATTGGTTCAAAGGCGTGCTTACACAAGAGTTCTACACAAAGGAGACTAAGTTCCAGAGAATTACCAAAAGAAACCAGTGTTTTATAAGAAGTTGACCATGTTTTGGGAGGCTTATCCTCAGTATTCACCAACAAACACTATCATGGTGGATGATAGCGAGTACAAAACTTTATGGAATCCTCAAGGAACCGCATGTATAGTAAAGAAAATGGAATATCAAGACCCTCAGGAAATGCAGGCTTATCTTATGAAACAGTCCTCAGAGGCTGGCTTGATACATGGCTTGGTGTTGAGGATCGCGTCACCTATACTATAGATACACCGCTACCAATCATGAAAGATGATGACAGCATAGCTGTGCGAAGGAGGTGGATGTACGAACATATGAACGAACTGTAGTATAGTGAGACTTGTGATCAACCCATTATGTTCCCAACAAACTAAATGTAATTTTTATTACGGAGTCCACTTTGGAACCTTGTATATGTTGTAGAAGTGTTCTAACTGACATAATGCGATGGCCATTTTTGCACTCTTGCAAAGCTGTAGACTGCATATATAAGTTATTGTCTTGATTATAGGTATCATTTAGTCTAAATTTCAAACACTGGTATAATGTAAAGTTTTTCAATTTCTGCTATAATGTTTTTGCACTACTAAATTTGAAACACTAGTATAATCTGTAGACTCCTACCTTGGTGCCACCTAGGTGCTTGCAAGCTACTACCAAGTGCTACCAAGTGCCACCTAGGTGCTTGCAGGCTACTACCAAGTGCTACCAAGTTCCTACTGCTAGGTACTGGTATACTCGTGGGTGATAGATTTATTTCCAGATGCTGCTAGATTAGTATGTAGATGCTTGGTTTATTCCCAGGTGCAGCCAGGCTAGTATGTAGGTGCTACCATACTACTACCTGCCTTATACCATATCACTATCTTCTGCTATCTTGGTGCTACCTAGGTGCTTGTAGCCTACTACCAAGTGCTACCAAGGTCTTCCTGCTAGAGGTACTGGTATAGTGGTATACTTTAGAAGCTCATTAATTGTGCATCTTGAGCAATATGGTCATGCCACATCATAAGACCCATAGTGTAAAAGAATACCTTGACATGTATGGAATGTGCCTAGTAAGATTTACCATGTACCACAATTTGAGCATCCCTAAGAAAGATCAAGCAAGTTTAATTATCATTCACAGACACCCACAAGCTTGGTGTGGCTCTTGGTGACCCTTGCTTGCAAGAGATCAGCATGAGTAGACGAGGATCCAAAAAAAAACAAGTATGTCCAAAAGAAACATCTTGAATTATTTTAAGCAAGCTATACATCAAAGGGAGTGGTATTGTAAATAGCCTCATATGCTTTTGGGAAAATAAAAAATCTCATCCCACGTCCTTGAACCTTTTCCATTGGGAACTTGATGGATCTTACAAGGTGGGATGGCAAAATAGCTTTAGGCTTGCGCCGTAATAGCTTATACTCATAGGGATTTCCTTTCGCTTGTTTGTACCATATTCCCTTGACAACAAATGAACCAGCAAGGCAAACATTCTCCCAGCCATCTTTTAGCTTAGTATCAAATTTTTGCTTCTGAGCTCTGTGCATTTCAAGACATAAAAATCTGCAAGCTCCTCATTGTCATGAGGAGCTATGATAGCAAAATTGTCACCAATGCAAAGTGCATCACTCAAAGCATCATGGTGTCCTTCGTATGCAAAATCTTCAACTTCATTAGCATCTCTGACATCTTTTGAAGGTTCAAGGGTAACATACTCCCACTTCTTGAAATGTGACTTCCTAGAGCACCTCCTCCAAAGGCCTTGCATACAAGAATTGCAAAAGCATGATAGCTGCCTGCATCTGAGAGCTTTTCCATTTGTTAAAGAGTAACCTCAGACACAATGTATCCCACAAGCACCATCCACAGATTTGTAGTCCCACTTCTTGCTTCTATCCACGTCGCCTTCCTTAACTTCCCAAAACACCCTGGTAACTGGTCTTACTTTGGATGCATATGTGGCAGTAGTCTTAAAAAGGCAAACAACCACATCCTCTGCACATTGCAATTTTCTACAATCTGGCTTAAGCTGCTCTTGAGTCAAATGTCTTTTGATAACAGCACCTGCACCATCATGTTCACCCTTCTCATGACCAGATCCCGAGAAATGATGTGTCATCTTTAACCCTGTGAGAGTTCCATACCGGGCAACAAAGTAGAAAGGCCTCTTTGCCTTGAACTGTGAGGCTACCCATCTGACCACACCCACCAATGCTCCTTGAGGGATAAGCCTAGCTCTTTCAACCATCCATGATGGAGCATAAGCAATGTTGAACAAAAAGATTATCATGAGTTTTATCATCAAAAATGTAAAAATGATAATACTTTTGAAGACTTCCTGCAATCTGCACATAATATGTGATATGGACAAATATTGTAACTTCGCAAGAAAACCAATGCATTGATTGAATCTCATTTTGTTCTTTGAATGTATAATTTTCAGCAAAGTCTACAACTGAAACAACCACATCGTCAGGAAATACACGTAGACACTCTTTAAATTGCTCACCTGTAGATAAAGTTGTGCTTTATGAACTTTTGTAAGTGATCCCTAAAGAGGTCAAATAGTTCCCCAGGTTGCATCTCCTTGTGGGAGAGAACTTTTCTTTTCTTTTTTTTGCCAGAATCTGTTTCACCAACTTGAATGTCTTCAAAAATCTTCACCTTTATTGTGCGTACGCTACTTGATTCCTCCATATGACACGTCGATAGCTTCTTTGAGGGTCCACAAGATGGGCACTCTCCCATTAAACACTTCAAAGAAAAGAAGTCTGAATTGCTAGGCTTCAAACACAATACTGATTCCCACAAATTTGTAAGGCTTGAGTAAGTTTGTGTGTGAGCTGTGCATTTTTCTCCAACACCACAAATGTTACATTGACATATACACTCTTTTCCATGCACACCTGGACCAGCTTGGCGTAAATGGTTGATAGCATCTCGTAAGAATGACATCTGGACATGTGTGATGCAACAACAAGTGTACCGATCTCGAAGCTTGCGTACAAAATAAGGCTTCAGCTTTTCAAATGCTCTTTGTTGAATCTGTACCTCTGGATGACTCTGTTTGAAAGGAAGAAAGAATTCTACCTGTAATAAACGAGGACAATAAATCAGCCTATGAACAACATACATAGCTTATAGAAGCCAAAGAATTAGAACTAATTTGGTAATTTAGAAATTTTTCATGCCAGAAATAAACAATAGCTTTTAGGTTAAAGGTTTGGAACAATAGCTGTCGTGTTAAGAGTGGTAGCTATTTGGTTAGAGTGGATGCGACCAGGTAGATAAGGTAGCAACCATGTTCAGAGTGGAAGCTACTAGGTGAACAATGGTGGCTTTTAGGGACACAAAGGTAACTACCAGCTTTGGAACAGTAGCTGCCATGTTAACAGTGGTAGTTACCTATTAAGAGTGAAAGCCACTAGGTAGGTAAGGTAGCAATCATGTTAAGAGTGGAAGCTACCAGGTTGACAATAGTGTCTTTTAAAGACAGAAAGGTAACTACCAGCTTTGGAACAGTAGCTGCCATGTTAATAGTGGTAGCTACCTATATAGAGTGAGAGCCACCAGCTCTAGCTAAGGTAGCAACCATGTTAAGAGTGGAAGCTACCAGGTTGACAATGGTGGCTTTTAAAGGCAGAAAGGTAACTACTAGGTTTGGAACAGTAGCTGCCATGTTAACAATGGTAGCTACTTGTATAGAGTGAAAGCCAATAGGTAGGTAAGGCAGCAACCATCTTAAGAGTGGAAGCTACCAGGTTGACAATGGTGGCTTTTAGGGATAGAAAGGTAACTACCAGCTTTGGAACAGTAGCTGCAATGTTAATAGTGGTGGCTACCACCACTCTTAGCATAGTACCTATCATCAAGATACCACCTGAATCGCTCTGAGCTCCAAGCTTGGTAACTGAGCTCCAAGCCTGGGAGCCACCACTCTTACCATAGTACCTACCATGAAGATACCACTCTTATCAGCTCCCAAGCTTGGAGTTCATTGATATGACAAAAATCCTAACCTGATGCTTCTAGCTGCTGGCCTAATAACATATCAACTTGAGCAAAACCTTTACTACCAATCTATGAGCCTACCACCACCTTGGTGGCTTCCTTTCCTAGCCACCTTTACGAGGATGAAACTGTAATTGAAAGTGGTAGCTATTTATCTACAAGGGTTACCATGGTAGACTATTATTACACACTATGAAGCTGGTGCCTAACTTCAGCCCTGCACTACCGACCAATGTACAACCAAGAGGTAATTAGGGACATTTAAGAAGTATGGCATAACAAGGAAGACAAACCTGAGGTTGTTCAAGCAGATGCACCGGATGCTTCTCATACAGCTTTCGTCCAACATGCTTTCGACATACATCCTTTTTGTTCGGCAACACACGTGTATTGTTTGTCCAATATGCAATGACTAAATCTTTCACTTCCTCTGTGATTATACTTCTATGTTGTCGTTGTCGCTCACACAAATGCAATGGCAGCTGTGAGTCATGTTGCTTCATTTGAGATCTAGTTACATAAAAATTCCTTTGATGAACTCCAAGTAGCCTTGATGCAGCTGCTATATTTGGTTTTCTACTTGTGGAATTCATGACCATCATGATACTTACCCGTTTAACAAACAATTCCCTAGAGCTTTTTGGTCTTTTGACAGCCTTGAGGGTATTGTGTAATCCATGGAGCAAGAACTTATGATCCTGTGTGGATTCCTCAGCTTTGTGACAATTAAGAGATGCACAATTAAATTGTACATCTCTTAAAGCTCGATGGTTGAGTATACTTGTGACAATCTCACCCTTTGCTTTATTGTCAAGACCCTGTGTGTATTCCGTGAAACACTTAATCACTTTTAAAGTAATCATCTTCTGTTTTGTGATGGTGAGCCTGACTTGTTTCACTGGTGACTTCCTTGACTTTAACTTCTCACGATAAGCATGCTTCTGGCCTGTTTCATACTCCCTGATTAATTTTGATTTGCATGGTGCACACTTGAAGGAGCCAGCACATGTACATAAGCTGCTTTCTGCTTGTGCAATTGGAACTATTTCCATGTTGAAAAAACTCCTTTTGATCAGTTCAACACTTGAAGGAGCCAGCAGATGTACATAAGCTGCTTTGAACATCTTCTGCTTGTGCAATTGGAACTATTTCCATGTTGACAAAACTCCTTTTGATCAGTTCAACAAGTCAAATGTGCTCACTTTGTGGATAGCATGATGCTCTTGAGAGAGTCAGATAGACCCACACCTGTCCATCAAAACTTCGAAGACACTGTAAGATGAGATGAAGGTAGCGGTCCACAAGCCCCGTACTCGCAGCTACTACAATGCTTCTAATTTCTGAGAAGGGTTGCTTGTAACATTGTCTATTTTTTTGATCTGGCGGGCTGCGAGACTGGTGGCTTGGGCCCCCTGGCTTGGCTGGTGCCTTGGCCAAGCCTTGTCTTGTTGGGCCCTCAGATGCTAATATAATGTTAAGAAATCTAGGAAACCTGTAATGCAAAAACACACACAGACGTGAAGTCGCCGTGGAGGCTTGTTCAAAGCAAAGAGAGAGAGAGAGAGAGAGAGAGAGAGAGAGAGAGATTCTTCTATAGAGGGGAAGGCTTACCACCACCAGCAATCACAAGACACACACACACACATATGAAGTCGCCATCGAAGGTTGCTCATGGCAAAGAGAGAGAGAGAGAGAGAGATTCTGCTAATAGAGGGTAAGCCTTACCATCAATCACAAGACACACACACAGACATGAAGTCGCCACCCATGGAAGCTTGTTCACAGCAGAGAGAGAGAGAGAGAGAGAGAGAGAGAGAGAGAGAGAGAGAGAGGACGACCGAAAAACGGTTCCATTTCTTTTTCTTTTTTTAAACAACCCACTTTTTGCTTTGTAACCGAAAAACGGTTCTTTTTCTTCTTCTTTTTTTAAACAACCCACTTTTTGCTTTGTATTAGATGGTTACTATCAGTGTACTAGCTGTGTCCCGGACATAGGTATTAAGTCCATCTATTTATGCATATACCCAATAAGTGTAGGTTGAAAAATCTATATCTACTGTGGAGGTTGCATGTCCATCAATAGAAAGATTATGTAACTTCGTAAAGTTTGAGAGTGTTTTGCTTTCTACGCTTCTTAATTGAAGAAAGAATAGAGAATCGCTCTCTTGTGAAATAAATTTGACTAAGTCTAAAGCCACAAGAAAAGTGAAAATAAGAGTTTGTAAATTGTTTGATTACCTTGAAGTTTAAGACAATACGACGCTAATGTTTTTCATCAGATTTATTATTGTTTATTAAGTTGTGATTACAAGAAGTCTTGTTTATAACATGGATAGTGATTGATTTACAAGATCAAGATACTTTGTGTAATGCCTCAAGATCTATCTAGTTTCTTATTTGGAGTTAAATTTTATGGAATTAAGACAAGTTTAGGAGACCTACTAAACTCTAGCATATACATGACTAGCTTAAGATATAAAATCATTTATCCAAGATAAGATCTATCAGAGATATGAATGGAAGAGAGAAAAATACTAAGATAAAAGAACACTATAGTATTCAGAGTCTAATAGCTGTAGTGAATATCGAGTATGTTGATTTTATCCAAGAGATAGCTAAGAAATAGAAAATTCGGTGGTTTTTCAACAATAAAGATTCTAAGTGTTAAAATTAAGTGAAAATTTAGTATTGAGTTTTAAATTTAGTTAGTATACTCAAAGGAAGCCTTTAAGTGTATAAATGGACATGCAAATCAAAATTTAATAAAAAAGTAAAACATAACCTATATTTGGAGTCGACTTTCACACACAGCTGACTTTGGCGATTCCGCTTGCACCGGGTTCTAGACCGCATGCTTTTTGGTAATTTTAAGTACCCACATGACTAGAATCTAAAAATTGTGCGGCGCAAAGTTATACCTATTGCACGTTGCAACCCTAACAGCAGATCTGAGAGGCTTGCCAAATCTACAAACAGCTCTCTTACACAACTTCTGGAGAGTAGACATGGATTCCCAATCAATCAAGACATTAGCAAATATATCGGGGAAGTACATAAACTTTCTTTTCATGTCACTCTCGCAACATGCACCATGTCAATATTGGTCTATGACTTCATATGGTGACAATTTTTTTAATATTAGAAAGCATAGTGCACCTGTGAGACAGTGTAAAGAGAGAAGCGACCACTCCACTCATTCCAAACCCACATTCGATCATTGATCAAGACATCTTTTGCATACTTGTACAGGATATTGCCTCCTGAGTGATCTTTTGAAGCTCCTTGGAGTCAAATTTTCAAAGAAGGTATGATTAGTTCCCCCTCTTAAAAGTATTGCATTTAATGCCTCCTTACTATTTCTTACTGCCCTTTAATATGGAAAGATATTCGTATTATTATTTAAAGTTTAAGAGGGGCATGTCAGCTTGTAGCATGGATTTCATAAAGTTCACAACAGAGAGTAGAAGCCCTTCAACATTTTCAATGAGGATGCCTATGATATAGTGTACCTGAAGCACTGCTAGTGATAGCAAAGTGTAGTGGGCTAAGCTCAAGCATCCTCGATTCATACGGAGGTTCACTCGATTGACGGCTTATTTGGACGAAGATTGATGAAGCATTTGCATCAGCGTGACCCATGCCATATACATCGCTAAACTCCAATTTTCTATTCCAAACGCCAACCTGAGATAACGTCAAAGCGTTGTCTTTCATTGTGTGGGTGTGGATGTGTGTGTGTGTGTGTGTGAGAGAGAGAGAGAGAGAAGGTGTGTGTGTGATTGATTGAGCGAGAGAGGGAGAGCTGATACCTTGTCTCCAATGGCGATTTCGGACATCAATTTTTTCTCTCCAACGGCATTTCCTATTGGGAACCGTTGTGGAGGTTGCCAAATCAAAACACTGAATATTGGGCTATCTTTAGAGCACTTGAGGTGAAAGTGTGCCCAGTGCAAGGGTTAGCTAGTGCCTTTGAAGCAGTTGGAGGCCGCTTCTGCGGTGCATTGAGCGGCAGCACCGATTTCAACATTCACACCCACGACTCCGATAGCACAGAAGGGTGCCAAGATACCCGTGGTCAAGCAAGCGGCTACGGAAAGAATGCTCCCAACGACTCCCTTCACACAGCACCTGCACAAACCATTGTGTAATGCAGTTATAAGGTGAGAAGATCAATGGCCTATCTAAGGGTTATCTTAAGCAAGCATGCAGACCTAAGGCCGCACAGTTGTCTAGGAGCCGGTGACGGCCTCTGTAGTCACTGTAGTAGTTGGAGCCCTGTGTGTACAGGTTCATTATGTCGTTGCTTGTGTTGTACATGGCGCAGCTGCGATTGAGGGAGCGTTATCATCGCTCGCAGACAAGCTACAGGCATGCAAATTTAATTCGTATAAGCATCACCGCTATTGTCCTCTTCCTCTTGCTCATCTTTTTGGAATCCACTCACTTGATTCTTAAAACGTTCTCGGCTAGAAAATGCTCACCGGATTCCCAAAAAGCGCTCTCTAGAAAATGTGCCAAAAAAAATCCCCCATCTGGGTACGGTATCTATAAAAAGTAGTTAGGATATTCACTTTGTATCACAGAGATTAGTTATTTGTAGTGTGAAATGATAGGCAATGATGCACATTGAGGATAAGCTTGATGAGACTACTATCCGTTGTGGTCATATATGATGCATCATGTATTGGTTCCCAAAGGGATTTGGCATGTCATCATTAGCATTAAGGCATGCTCTATCTTACCAACACATGATAATATAAGGACTTTGGATAGTGATATTAGTTCAAGTGTAGCTATGGAATCTTCCTCCACACCTTCCATAGTGGAATAAGCTAAGTGGGATAGGAGGTACGCACATGCACATGCATTCATGTCAAGAGGAGAATTATTTCTCATACTCACTCGTGTATAAGAGGAGAATTATTCCTCATTATCACGCATGTAAAACTACCAAGCAAGCTTGGGATATGTGCTTGTTGCGTTTTACTAGGTATATAATGAGGAACTAGTGGCATACTTCTGTAAGCAATTGTTGTTTAGGCATATTAATGAGGAAGCTTTAATGGATGAAATTATCATAAGGATTAAATATTTTATGGAGAAACTTGCATGTATTGATGAGGCGTATTGATCCAGAAAGTTCATGAGTGTCTACTAATATCACACCTTTACCATATTCATTCTAATGATTTGCATCCACACTTTGGCTAATGATTAAGAACCCCAATATCCTTATGTTTGATGAGTTAGTTACAATGTTCTTATAAGAAGATAAATCTCTGAAAAATCAAACCAGTATGCATGTGGTGTTGAAATACTCTTCATGTAATGTCATGTATGGGGCACATCTATGTGGGAATAAGGTAGAAGAAGATTACAATGCTATGAAATTGGAATATGGGTCACATGTATGTGAGAATAAGTTAGAAGAAGATTAGAATGCTATGAAATTGGTTTGGATGCAATATAAGGTTATTAGGGCATGTGAATGGATGAATATAAAAGGTGGTCAATGGTCAAAAAGTAGGCGCATGGAATGTGTAAGGGTGCACAAGGCATGTGAACATTTATGAACACATGGATGGCACAAGTGTGCATAGAACATGTAAAGGAGAGCTCTATTAGAGCTACAAGTTGATGTAACAAGATCATTCTCATAATGCAAAAAAACATGATGTGTTGATTAGCCATAATTCATATCTTAATCACTTATATTGGAGTTGATATCATGCTCTAATGTTGCCTTTATCCACCTTAGCTCTCTCTTGAAACCTTCAAACACTATCTAGCCACCTCAAATCATGCATTTTCTCATCTTGTTATTAGACCTAGGTTAAGTACTTCATTCTCAAAATTCAGCATTAGCAAAAAATAGTGGCTTCGTTAGGTATAATTAAGATTTTTAGCATCTCTAGTCAACCTTATCCCCATAATCTCAAAGTAGTGGCTCCATTGGAAGCTTTATTTCTCCAATTTCTCTCCATTATTTGGCAAGCCCTTCTAGGAGATTGTAGTAATTCTTAGGATGAGTCTATACACGAGAGTAAAGGTGACAAGGAAAACGTGAATTTGATGCTACCGAGGAGATGCTTCAATCTTCAAAAAAAAACTTAAAATGGAGGAGCTCACACAAAATCATGAGTGTGTGTGTGTGTGCACGCACGCACTTGTTCATGCACACCTGAGAGAGAGAGAGAGAGAGAGAGAGAGAGAGAGAGAGAGAGAGAGAAATCCAACCCTAAGATTACATTAAGGTGGGTTCCCACCTGTATACTTCAAGCTCAAAGCTTTGATGAAGGTAACAATTGGAGTTGGTTTCCAAAGCACACCTTGGTCATCACAAGAGAAGTTAATGTGTAAGCCTCACTAGCTGGGGGGATTCACAAGACATATCTTATGGTGTCACATGTCTTATGGTATCACGTGAATGGAAGGGAGTGGAGTTTTCATGAGTTTCATGCACACAGGTGACGTCCCCTTTCTATGGAAAGTGAATTCCTTGGGCTCACCAGCAGTTTGTAAATCCACCCAAAATCAGACAAGGGAAAGAAGATCATGATTTAACCCTTACCATCTCTCCCTAAACAATTATGGATTTCCAAACACATTCAAACATTGGAATCTACCTTGGGAAGGGAGGAAGCATAGAATAATTCCACTTTAGCAACTTGTGCTTCACTAAGAGAGGCTTCACATATAGCTTATTCATCAAGCTCACCCTTATCTCCATAGGTTTGTACGATGAATCTACTATAATGGAGATGCTTGATGTATCGTCCACATCTCCTCTGAAGAAGAACCCATAGGTTTGAATAGGTCTTATGATGAGAGTCCTTTGCCACCATTACAACTAGATGTCCACATTGCTATGGTGCCAAAGTGTTATTCATCAAACCTACATCATCCTCAATGAAGATGGACAAATTGGCTTTAAAAGCTGGCTTGCATCACCCTTTGATAAGTCCAAGATGATGAGAAGGGGAGCGTATAAGGAACTTCTATATTTTTACTCCCAAATAGAATTTTGCTCCCTTTCAACATACGTTCATGCAAAGTGGGACCCTATTGGGAAAACATAACTCCCACACGTATACTCTATTAGAACCATACTAAAACATACAACACATACCACATCATACTCAAAAAAAAGACAAAAAGTGGAGCACATAATAACACAGAGAGAATGCCTGAAAGCACAAGGTTTCCATATTTAATCATTCGGGTTATGTACATGCCTTGTGTAATGGATTTCACTTGGCACAACACCAACACACCAATTCTGGATTCAGATTATCAAAAGAATGGTATTATCAAGGAGTGTCTAACATACCACCTTTCCAAACATGCTTGCGTTATGTTTATCTGCCTTTATGAGAGACTTGTTGTGGAGATAATTTTATCAATTTATTTTTGTTTCATTTCCATCCCATGGATCCGTGCCATAGATGTAAATGGTGTATGGTTCTTGTAGCATCCCACCTTTGTTGGCAATGTAGAACGTATTTTTGATGTTATGGGAGTACGTAGAACTTAGGAGGTGAGTGGCTGGCACCATCTACTATGTGTTCGTCCGTGTTTTTGTGCACAAAGGACGCTCGGGAGATCAAGGGGCAATTTCAGTGCTAGCTATCCTTTTGTGCATGGTTACCGGCCACCTAGCCAAAATTGTAGAAGAGCTGTTCTTCTCGAGTTTCCTTTTCCTAATCTCTTTTCGAGACTTTTCCCACAAATTTTTTCCTTTTAATCCTACATTTCCTTGTCATCTTCTCCAAATTTTTATCTACCCCACATCTCTCCTCTATTTCTCTCAAATTTTCCCTCATCTCTATTGAATTTTGCAATTTTACCTTTCATGTATACTAAATAATGTCAAAGACTTGCTGTTTCCTAGCCTTCAAGGAGGGGATGGAGAAATGGAGGCAAGAGCATTACCTTGCACTCACCCCACCACTTGATGACACCAGAAATTGGTCCATGACTATATATTGCTTGTTGGCAATAGGCCCTTCCATGGTCGTGACTATTTATTGCTCGTTGGGCAATAGGCTCTTACATGTTCGTGACTATTTATTGCTCATTGGCAATAGGTCCTTATATGAACAGAAGTTTCCATGTTAATTTAATGCGTCAATTAATAATGAAACCATGTGCCTGTTTATTTATTAAGTTTGTTTTTTAGATATGTAAGTTTGTTTATATTATTTTTTAACTACTACATTTAATAATGCTTTAACCCTAAAAACAATTAGTATAAGTAGCATAATGATATACGCATTAGTATAAGTAGCATAATGATATACGCATTATCATTGAGAGAGACATGCCTTGAGCCACAACGGTACGCTTGCACCATGTGGGACACATCACCTCACCGCATAGAGCTCTTAATTACTTCTATTTTAAAACTGTTTGGAATAAAGAGGTGCTTTCAAATAGCTAATAAATACCATCACTAGGCACTAGATGTGCATACTTCAAAATGGCAAATCGTATCTTTATTGAACTTATGTGATTGATCAACAAGTCAAAAAAAAATCATAATCATACAATGGCCGATGGCCATGTAACCCCATGTAAATTAGATTGTCACCAACATCCACCAATCTTGTTTTCTAACATCTTTTATGAAATTGGAGTCAGACAAAATAAATGAAGAGTATGGTGGAGGTGAACATAGACAACATGACTTCCATTCCATAGTTTGTGTCAAATTGTGGGATGTCAACGAACGCATCCATAAGATTATAGCCTTTTCTATAGAATTTCCTTCCAAGAATAAAGTACATCATCTTGGCAGGTGCCAAACATTGCTACACACATATACATGGTTAGGCTTCTTGAAATGGACATGCAACAGAAAATTGTACACATGAGAATTGTTTAGACAAAAATCAACATGTGTGGGAAAAAAAGGCTCTCATACTTGATAAACCCAAGGTATTAGATTTGTAAGTTTGGTTATGCTGAACACCTCATCAAGGAACCAATCACTATGCATAGAGGCCACCACATCATTTACCACGATTGTGCCTTTGAGAGTGAAGGGATTAAAGACACCTCTCTCAATTACCATTCCAAGGCCTATGAAAGTTGTTGAGAGCATGCACCATGTCAATATTCAAATTATAGAGGAAGTGTAGCTGGATTCAAATTATAGAGCGACAGTAGAATCAGTGCAAAAAGTATCCCCACCATTGACTAATGTCAAAGTAAATGTTGCTAGTTTTTGATTGTGATATGCTAATGAAAGTACATAAGGATTTTTGGGGATAATCCTTGGAATCTCATACAAATTACATGTGTGCCATGTTATCTACAACATGGATCACGACTTAGCTCAAAGGGTGCACTATGAATTTAGGTTGAATGGTATGGTAGGATGTTGTAGGGCATGGTATATGATGCAGGAGTTCCAAAAATATCATTTTATCATTACAAGGAGAATTTTGAGGGTGTTGTGCAGCAATATGTCCATGGAAACACAGGGATTATAGGAGAAGTAGGGATCGTATCGATATGGCAAGAGCATTAATCAATAATTTTATAGACAACAACTCAGAGCGCATTTCTAACAAAAGTAGAACTCTGTTGGATTGGTGATACCGAAAACATATAAGAAAGTGGAGATCGTAAATGAGGGTAATGGGATGCTTGACCAGTTGGGCTATGAGGGAAAGTTATCCACGTCTTTGTTTGGAAGGATTTGGAATATAGATTATCAGCATGTGGCATTGACCACATTTAGTGAGTTCTCTAAGTGCAACCTATGTAGTGCAATCAAGGCTAGATTAGAAGCCACAAAGTGTAACTAGAGCATAAAAGGATCATGGAAGAAAGACAACATCATATGGTGTAGGAACTTATACTATACATGGTGTAGTTACTTAGAAATTGATCCACAAAAAAATACGTGTGCATCATTTAATAACAAGGTGGATCAAAAGAAGACAACCCTTCGTAGATCATGAATGAGTCCAAAGGATACTATAGGAGCATGACAACTACAGGTGTCCTTAATTGGAATGATGACTCATGGGAATGGGGAGGGTCGTTATGGGAACTTTCTTCTTATTAATGGTTTACGGCCATCTGCCGACTCTAATCTCACAAGTGTGGTTTGGCAAAGTCCCACGATAAGTGGTTGTTTCTTGCATCTTTTCCGTGGATCAAGGGCCTTCCATAAGTGGGACCCCACTGTTAATCCCATTTTGGTTTAACAAAGATGCTCCTCCATTTGAGGACATTAATAAGTGTTATGTAATGGTACTATAAACATTGTATATTATGAGATACTGGCCAGCCAAGGCTTTAGATTAGTAAGTTTTGGACACCCAAGTGTGAATAAGGGCTAGATGTATAAAAGGTAATTTCTCGTATAATGAAAGAACACAATCCCCCTTTGTGCTTTGAGAGCTTTTGCTTTGTCTTGTGTGTGTGAGAGAGAATGTACTCTAGTGCATGTTCCTATTCTATGCATGTGTATGGGAGAGTGAGAGGAAGATTGCCTTGCATTGTGGCGTGAACAACTCTGTGTGATAGTGTGGAGGTGGAGATTGGAGGAGTGGAGCTTCCAAAAGTGAGCTTGGATAGCCTCAAGGAACGTGAGCTCGAAGCATTGGTAAGTACCCAACGATAGTTGTTGTCTATTGCTTCTTCCAACTATGGATGTGTGGAGTTTCCTCTTGGGAGGTACGGTAGTCCATAACATTTTTGGAACCGCTGCTAGGGAAACACCATTGTTTCTTCCATCCTCTTAGAGCTCCAACTCCCATTATGCAAGATTCACTATTGCCTTTGCATTTTGAAGGTGAATTGTGTAGATAAGGTTTGTGTGGAAGAGAAGATATTAGAGTAATTGTGGAAAATCGTGTGTTTGGAAGTGTGGGT
Source organism: Cibotium barometz (assembly GCF_041138505.1). NCBI lineage: Eukaryota > Viridiplantae > Streptophyta > Polypodiopsida > Cyatheales > Cibotiaceae > Cibotium > Cibotium barometz. The sequence continues at coordinate 20,972,511 of NC_141060.1, forward strand.
GAGTACTTGGTATTGCCTAGAGGAAAGCTACACTTGTTTTTTCTTTCAATTTTGTTATTTTTGTCACTAATTTCACAATCGTGAACTAGAAGTTGGTGATATGCTTTGTTCATTTTTTTCCAAAAAATCTCAAAAATTATAAAAACAAGGAGCCATTAGTTGTGTTGATGACTTGCATTTCATTCCAATTGCTTGGCACAACCTTTTTGGATCTTTTGGATAGGGAAATTGCACTCTAAACATAATTCTATTGACTCGACTGTTAACATGTGAATGTGCAAGAAGTAGTTCATGGCATGAACCGTAGTCTGCTACTTCACGACATGAAACACTCTCTATAATAATCGCCAAAAATTTTGGGACTGCCTTACTAAAGTTAGGGTGCCTTATCCTGACACATCTGGCACAAAAAAACGAAAAAATCTTATCTTATAAAAGTGCAGCGAAGTACTTCACAACATGAAACACACACTAGTTCACGACATGAAACACACACTAGTTCAGGATGTGAAACACCATCTGGTTCTCACGACGTGAACCACAGTCTGCTAGATCATGGAGACCTGATATTTCATGATGAGAAAAGTCTTGTTCACGGATTAAAGGATTGTCGCACCAGTGGTGAGAGAGGTTCATAAGTGCACCATAGGAGTCACCCTGACTCGAATTACTGCAATTCTATGCTGGGATTTCTAAGTTGGAAACATGAGTGGTTCACGATGTGAGACACAATGTGCTACTTCATGACGTGAATTGTAGTCTGCTATTTCATGAAGATCTGTCAACTTAATAAAAAACCAATCGTTGTAGTTGGAGTAGTGATTTGGCCTATTGAAACATATTCTTATGTACTTGAGGTCAGGGAAATTCATTAAGCAACCTTAACCCTGATGAAAGTACATCAAATCACCTAGGTTCTTCCTACCAAAGAAGTGTTGGTTCAGGTCGCTCGACGAGTAGTCAATTGAGTGTTGCAGCTTGGAGAAATCTGACCACCATAGAAACAAGTAACAAAGAATCCATCGAAGAAGGACTAAGATTCTCTAGCTTTGGAGAGGAAGAAAAACCCTATTCTCCTACGAAATCCAATAGAATCTTTGATATGGCCAGGGGATTTTTTGGTCTCCAGCACGACATAGAAGGTGAAGCGCAATCTACAAGCATGGCTCACAAGTGTAAGACAAGGTCTAAGACCAGACTTACCAACCCAAACAACCCTAACTTTGAGCCCTAGGAATGCTAACACAGTGAGGATTAGTGGGATGACCCCTAGAGTTAGGAGAGACAAGGAAAATGCTACCAAGACAGGTCAAATCTTCTTTCCCACATCTAAGGAAGTGAAAATGGACTTGAAGGTGGTTGAAGAAGAGAGAACATTGTAGCTATTGATCTTAAAAAGATAAGAGCTCGACACACGAAGAACGATGGTGGAATAGAGGAAAATCGATAATTTGAATCTGTTTCGACCATGTGGCAAGGATTTAGAAACATCTAGAAAAGCCACTAACAACATGTGAATGGGAATGATAGAAGGAGGGATACCAGCCCTAGAACCCATTAATGAGGAACCTAAGGAAGAGGAAGTCCTCGAATCGCAAGAAGAAGTGGAAAATTTACCTAGGGCATCATTAGGATGAGAAGATTGGATCTACAAAAGAGAGGATATACATGATATGATCAATGATCCCACATTCTTGGAGAACATGGAACTTTTAATTCAACAAAGGCAGGCCGAGGCAGCCAATGGCGGTGAGCTAGGTAACGAGGATTTACACGAACCCAGCCATAGACTTGAATTGAATAGAAGAACCTATCTAAGAAGAGGATGAGGTCTAGGTAGGGGGCGTAGCTCCCTACATAGACTTCATCCAGCCATAGACTTGAATTGAATAGAAGAACCTATCTAAGAAGAGGATGAGGTCTAGGTAGGGGGCGTAGCTCCTCAAAGGCCAATGGCGGATCCCAACGCATATCTAAATGCAAGCACAAGGGTGGATTTGTTGAATATGGCTGCAGAAATGGGCAGAGGCATGGTTAGATAACTAGGCACTACCCTAAAATCCAGACCATCTCAGATGAAGCCACAACATCAACCGTAGACTTGTGGATTTTGCTATAGACCAAGTTTATGATGTTAGTTGGGAAGGGATCGGGGGCCTCAACAATAGTAGGGTATTTGTGATTGCATATATAGGATCATTTAACATCAAAGGATCCAAAGACCTATGGGGCAAGTCAAGATATCCAAAGCAAGAATGCCCATAATGAGCGAAATGAGAACACCTCATGTGAGCCCCAACGGATCCTACTTTTGTTGTATCACCCGGCTATACCGTGGACCAACCCACATCTTCTAACCCACAAGGCCATGCAGAGACTCAAGGGCATACTAGCATGAGCTTCACCTTCTTAGATCCTAGAATTTTCCCTACCCAAGACAGTGCTAGTACACTACCTCATCTAGTGTGGTAAGCACCACACCACCAACTATGATACTTATGACTAACACATTATTACCTTTGAGCCGCCACATGCCCACAGTTATCATGTTAGCCACCACCACTTCACACATGGACCCCCCTACGCCTGGCATATCTAGTATGGCCATTCCTGGAGGGGTCACATCTCATTATAGTGTACCCATGAAACATCCCTACCCTAAAGTGAGTGTGCTACCAACTCGAGACCGCGACTGCACTTAATGCCCACATAACTAAGCACCTATTGGGGTGCTAGTAGGACACATAGCTTATGTAGCACATCTACCCCCACTAGGGTTTAGACCAATGCATCTCCATGCGCAGTGCCATGTGCTGCACCTCCACCTGCTCGTATCATTGCTCGTGTTATGGCAGCACCAACACCCAATTGTTTTTACACATGCCCTGGGAAGAGTGGTAGGCGGAGAGCATAGCACCTGTTTTGTGAGAGATGGTGGTCGACATAGCCATGGAAAGGCTGCCCAGATAGCCAAGCTAACTGATAAATTCACTAGACATGGTGATCTTAGGAGAAATTTGGAGGTATTGATCAAGTGTGTGAGGAACTAGGAGAATGAAATGAGGTTTCCAAGACCAATGCCTTTAGTCTAACATTAGACGGTAAGGCTGGGGATTGGTATAAAACTCTCAAGGTCGAGGAATGCTTGAACTTCACTGCTTTTAGGACATTGTTCTTGAAGCAATTTGTGTGTGAAGGAGTCTTATGGGGTGTAGCTTCACAGCTACCCAAAGCCGAGAGAAAAGAAGAGGGGTTGGTTAGAGATTTCATTTGTTGTCTCAAGAATTTGAACTCTTGTTACCTTCCTCATGAACGCTATTCAAATAATCAATTTCTTGAGAGATTTCATTTGTTGCCTCAAGAATTTTAACTCTTGTTACCTTCCTCATGAACGCTATTCAAATAATCAATTTTTTGAGAGATTCATCTATCGGCTTAAACATGAAGCGATCTATAGTGTCTTAGTCATTAGAGGGATCACTACGTGGGATGAAGTCACAACAAATGCCATCCAATTAGAAGATAATATGATGGTAAAGGGAGCCAAAGCATCGGATTTTAAATGTGTTACTTTCAAAGTCACATGACATAGCACTTCTACTGTTAGACCCATTGTTAAGGGTAACACATTAGTAGAGATAAATTTCACAAATTTTATGAAAGCACTCCAAGAGGGGATGAAGGGACCAATAAATCTCTAGAAAATGTATATACATATCCAAGGAGAGAGCTTCAATGGTGCTCAATCTGCCGAGAAGGGCATTCAACCAATGAGTGTCTAGTCCTAAGGGCACGCTATAATGCAAATTGTACTTTTTGTGGATGTTAATAATGGTTAAGAGGCTTGTTAATGCTTCCTGACCTTAGCATTTGGCTTTACCAGCTCCATCACAACCACAAGCCATAAGGCCTATTATAACACCTTAACCCAATGTTGAGAAAATGGCACAATAACCTATTATTGCAAGAGGGATTTACAATGCACAAAATGTGTCATTATCTCCACCATTCTTGGGACCTCAACCTCTACCCTTGAGGATCACACCATTGAATCAAATATGTTTCAAGGAACATTTTGAGTGTCCAGAATATGAGGTTGACTTGGGCACTGCCTCACGTGTCACTAAGGACTCCATAGAGCTTTATCTACTATGTAGTCAATGGAAGAGGCAGAGTCAAACCAATATACCAGCTAGCCGCAATAGGAAGAGGTCGAGACATCAACAACTCTACTATTAAGAGAAAGACTCTTCAATGCTATCATTGTCAAGGATCACACCAAGTCTCTGAGTGTTCCATCAGAAACCAACCAATCACCCAAGTTACATCTTCCAGCATGCCACCTACAACCTGTAAATCATTGTGGCATAGATCATTGGATCAAAGATTGCCCAATGAAAGTGGTGGTTGCAAATAAGTAGAATGGTCCTACCATCACACCTCTCAACATGATTGGAGTGGGTGATCAAACTCAGAGATCAATAGTGAGAAATCCTAACCCATCTGTAATAATGAGACTCATGTCTCAAAACACACATATTGTGGAAAAGAAAGTAGAAAGCTAGGCTACTTTAGTAATGGGATCCAAAAAGAAGAGGGACCATAGAAGCAACAAATCTATAAAAGGGGAAAATAGAATGAGTGAACTTGAGAACACCTGATGAACCAATCTACATGAATGATATTGATGAGGATTCTGATTCGGTGGACACATGTGCTAGTTTTGAGAAAACTAGAGAAACTTAAAAAAAAACTAAGGAGACAAAAACAAAAAACAAAACAAAGAGAAACTTAGTTCATACCCTATCCCTATAAAAGAATTGGAACAACTTCATAAACTTAGGGATATGGTAACACATACTCAGGAGAAGTTAGAACCAAGACCAAGACAAGTAAACCTCTTTGACAATGTGCATCTAAACAACATAAAGCCTATCGTCATCTCACAACCCACAAACTCTTGAATATACCTAGTGTCATCCTTGAGGTCAATGAGAACTAACTGTTAGTATACACTCAATGCCCGCCTCTCAGCATCTATCTCACTTTAATGTATAATGCACATTTGTTAGGCCCCCATTATGAGGAGTAGCCATGGTGCATATGTCTTTAGTGGGAACCCCGACCGATGGGATCGTTATTGTGACCATTGATGATGGTTAGGAGATGGTCAGGGGTACGAGCGTTAGCTGGGGTCTAGGGATATTCCCTAGAATATTCCCTTGGATACCAAGTCTATCATTAGTGGGCAATGGTTGGTGTGGTCAGTGGCCCACATTCTTGATATGTGGGCAGTGACCGTGTTTATGCAGTGTAACCGCCCTTGTTTTGTATACGCATCTACCCTCAGGAGGTTCACCTCAAAAATGTTAGTGTACCACGTGAGTTCAGTAGGAGGGGTTTTTTAATTAGATACATTGATAAAATTTAACAAGATTACATTAACAGGAGGGGTTTTTTTATTCAACTTTAGAAAAAAAATCCATTAGTTCATAAGTAAAGAGGGGTTTTTTTATTGGGGGAAAATTTTTAGTTTAGGGGTTTTTTAAATACCTCTTAAACGTACGTGTGATACCTAGGGTTTTCTGGTAGTGCACCCCTCGAGCGTCTACCACACCACCTACAGTACTCTATATGGACATGATGGTTGTCATGAGCTAAGATATCCAATGCTTGTGAGTATCCATCCCCTTCTACACTGCATACATACTCCATCCAGAGTCTATCTAGATCGCCATCCTCTACTTGAGAGCGTACAGGTGGACAGTACCATCACTTGTACCTCTTTGGTATAATCAAAATTTTAAATTCTCTCCATTGTGTGTCTATTACATTGTCTATTGTACTTTGTCTTGCTATCTCTTTCCGTTGTGCCATATTCTTATACTATCCTTTTCCAAATTGGACAGCAAACTGCAGTTTCTATCCTTTGGACTATTTCTATTTGAGGCAAGGACGGTTGATGTAACTATAGATGAATTAGGACATTGAGATGTGTTGTGACCTAAATCTTTGTAATGTTTGTAGAAATGAAAGACAAGCTTAGGGTACGCACATTGGGGATTGGGGTGGTAGTGGTGGCAATAAACACAAGGCATTAGGTCCACCACTTTGAGAGGCATCAAGGATGTTTTGTCTTGAGGGAGCTCATTCTCTCTTAGATATTTTGGTTTAAACCTTTTAAGCAAGGTTGTGTAGAATAATTCAGGGAATGATAATTTCGAGATCAATTTTTCTTTAGTCTTTGCTTCACTGGGTGTAGATGAGAAACATCTCATATTGTGATCATCCTCCATCATGTTGTCAACTAAACGTATTTCTTCTTTACAACATTGATCGAATGTTTCCATATTAGATACAATGATCAAGTTGTGTAAGATGTATTTCTTTATGCCCATCATGAAACATCTCTTCAATTGAGCATCATTTAGTTTCTCCCATGGCTCACATCGTGAGTCCAAGATTTCTATTCGAAGGATAAAATCTCTAATGGTTTCGTTTTGTTTTTGCTCAATCAAACAGAGTTCTCTTACTGCAATCAACTAATAACATTGTCTTAAAAAGCTATGGATAAAGGTTGTTTTCAAGGTTCTGAAATTCACCTTCATTGTAGGCATCAATGTGATAACTCATCGACTAGCCTTTCCCACTTAGCAAAGGTTCATCGCATGTACCTTCACTACAAGGGATCGGGTTCATACCCGCGCTCCTAGCCGCTAAAAATGACTTGTGAAAAAAAGTAGCGGGCCCGTGTATCAGCGCGTGTATCATCGCGGCCACAGACATGCGTGTAAAAGCGCGTGTATAGGACCGGCAGACGCGCTTATACACGGGTGTATACACGCGTTCTGTTTAGTTCAGATGTACTCAGACGCGTTGATACATGCGTCTATACACGTGTTTTTTTAATTTAGATGCGCTTATACACGCGTAATTGTCAGTTTTGACGCGTTTATACACGCGTATTTTACAGATTATCCGCGTAGATACACGCGATTTTTAGCAGTTCTGACGCGTTTATACACGCGAACAGAGAGCCAAAAAAAAATCCAGAGAGTGCTATTTGGTGCCTGAATACTGTTCCAGGATTCCAGCACCCAATAACACTCTCTGGATTTTTTTTTTTTTGTGCATTAGACCATCCACGAAGAACATATGCACGAGGGAGATTAAGACAAGAACGACATGAATGCATACATTGTCAATACACGATTCAAGACAGACATGAATGTAATACTATCGATTCACGATTCAATATTACTATCAAAATTTCACACAAATATACAAGGGAGTCCATATCTGGAAGTAGCCCATGGCTTCAGTTTACAAAAAAATATATACAACCACATCCTCAATATGGAATGTGATACTATAAGTCTGAGTACTACTCAGACCCAAATGATGACTCGGTGCTCCCTCCATGCTCAGATGAGCTCACATCGGTCGGAATGTCCGATGAGTAGTGCTCACGTCCACCCTCTGCAGTGGCGGCGGGTGGATCATCAGCAGCTTGTGCCTGTTCAAGTAATATATAGTATATAAGTATATATATATGTAATTCAATAAACCAAAATCATTCGTTTAGAATTTTCAAGTACCTGTCGACCGTATGGTCTCATGGCCATCTCAAACTGCGCGTCCGTAATACGTCCCTCGGCTCTGAAGATGGCCCACGTGTCACATCTGCTATGCCGGCGAGCATACGCAATATCGTGGGTTGTGGGCTTCCTCCCCGTAACCCGTCGCTGTATCATAATCAACACAATTTGTAAGATTAAAACAATCATAGAATCAATGAATTAAGTAAACAATCAAATAAAGTGGCAAGATACTTACGAACTCTGCCTCCCATGACTCAACGCCGCCAGATCCGAAATGCGAAGATCCAATGGTCTCCATCTGGATCCGTCGTGCCTCCACATGCTGCCTGCTCTTCACGCCACCCTCTGCTCGTTTCTTTGCCTCCTTCCACTCGTGTTTGTGCGCAGTGGCAGGTTTCTCGGTAGGATAGCCACCCGCAGCTACATTTAGCCGGTCATCGTACGCGAGTTTTTTAAGGTGAGATCTTTTATTACTTAAGATCTCCCTTATTCGCATCCTTCCCCATACATCCGAGAATGTAGCATGTGGGGGATTGGGGTACCGACTATGTACAGCCTCTAACACCTCCCCAACTAATCGGCTATTTTGATCTTTAAATTTAATAAAACAATTTCTATATGAGTTTGATACTACCCCATGCATGTACTCCATTACCTCCCTCCCCCTCGCATCCATCACTATCCCGCCCCTACCTGTTACATCATAGCAGATCACTCTCTCAACCTCTCTCATCTCCTCCTCTTCCGAACTGTATCCTCTAACTCTTCTCCCTCTATCTCCTCTCTCACCGCGTGCCCTACTACCTCCCCCACCTCCCCCACCAAAGCACCTGCCGCATCCTCCACTCCCACTCTTCCTACTGCTGCGAGTGGAGTCACGACTGGGGGATTGTCTACGTGACGGTGGCTGTGAGCCCTAACGTGACGGTGGCTCTGAGGGAGCACGTGATGGTGGCTGTGAGGGTGTGCGTGAGTGTGTCTGGGACGAGGTATGTCTCCTCGGTGGACGTGGAAGAGGAGAAGCTGCATGCCGTCTCGTCGGACTCGTAGGAATAGACGGTACTGGAGTGCCCTGGATACTCGCGGTAGGGGTATAGACACCAGGTAGGGAAGGAGGGGGATGGGCATACATATACTCTGTAAGCTCAACTGGACCAAGATGGCGCCCAAAATGATTCAGCATCTCCATCAGCCAATTGCTGTACGCAAATGGATCGGATGAAGAACCTGGAATATCCATAAAGAACCTGCAACAAAAATCCTCATGTACATCATGGGCTGTCTCTTGACTCACACAAATATCATCATTCAAGTCAGTTGTGTTGCCTGCAAATCATAGAAACAGGAAATGCAGTCTCGTGTATACACCCGTGCAGAAACGCGTGTATACACTCGTCAAAAAACACGTGTATACACCCGTCCAGAAACGCGTGTATACACCCGTCCAGAAACGCGTGTATATCCGCGTGAACAGACTCTGCAGACAGGATACACGCGCTTTTACACGCGTTTCTACATGCGACCTGCGAAATTTTTTTTTTATAAGGGACCGACCTCTGACAAAGACAAAGTGTCCTTATAAAAGGTCCACTGTTACCCCTGTCAGAATCATTCACCCAATCGTGTGCACAGAAGCAAAAGGACGGAGACAAACCCAAAAAGCAAAGAGAAAATAGCATAAACAAATCTGAGGAAGGAGACAAGGCAAAGGACAAACTGACTCACCTCTGAAAAAGTGAGTCTTCTTTCTTGCTCGGTTTCCTCCCGTGTGTGCTCCTTCTCTGCTCCCTCCTTGCACTTAGGTTTCGTTTCTGTTGGAAGAGGCAAAAACGAAAGCAATGTTGATATGTTAGTTCAAAATCTATATTTGGGGAAGGCGGGCTATTTTTAGTTTAAACAGACTGTCGCGTTTATAAACGCGTGTATGTTTGCGTGTATGATAATTTAGCTGCGTTTATACACGCGTTTTGCAGGAATTACCCGCGTTAATACACGCGATTTTTAGGAAATAGCCGCGTTAATACACGCAATTTTTAGGAAATAGCCGCGTCAATACACGCGATTTTTATACTTTCATTAAAAACATATTATGATTTTGTGTTTTCTGGTTTGTACATAGGATGTCATCAACCTCTTCAAGCAGTTCTGGGGAAGATGAGACAATGCGTCATCGTAATCGCGATGTGTGGTTGGGACAACGGATCAAATGTATGTGTAATCGATGTCAAGGATGCATTGTACGAGCACGTCGAATTACCTTGAATCACATCTCCATGTATGGAGAATGGAATCAAACAGGTTTAGAGGTGAGTAGATGTAAATTGATGGTATTCAAATGACTCATGGTATCCAAATTAAATTAATAGAGTTGTAATATATAAACTCTAATTGAAGCAAGATGCAGTACCACACCCTAACATGGTACCCTACGCGCGACGAGAGCACGCAAAGCGTCGACAAGATGATGCTGGAGCTTCGGGATCTATTGTCAGAGATGAGTGGGAAAGGGATGACAATAGCCCTGCACCCCACGAAGTTGTGGAAGAGGAGGTGCTTGATGATATGGTGCAGAATCTTTTTAAGGATGATCCCAAAGGTATGGACGACGATGATATGGAACAAGAGCATCTTTACAAGGCTTCATCGACACCGGTGTTTGAAGGGTGCACATTCTCTGTTTTACATGCTTCACTTGAACTACTGAATATACAAACAGTTTATGGATGGAGCAATGCAAGTCTTGAAGCATTATTGAAGTAAGCATTCTAACTTACAAATTTGAATTAGTGGTTTAAGGTTTAGGATTTAAGACTAATTATAATTGATGATATTGGATGCAGGCTATTATCAAACATGCTTCCAAAGGAAAATAGACTACCCACCTCAAGAGACATAGCGAGGCGCTATGTGACATCTCTTGGAGGATTGGATTATGATCGCATACATGCATGCGTCAATGATTGCATTCTCTTTCGTGGGATGCATAAGGAGGCTCAACATTGTCCCACTTGTGGTGAAGCAAGGTATAGAATAGATATGAAGAGTTTTGATGTACCTCGTAAAGTCTTGTGACACTCTCCTATAATTCCTCGCATCAAACACATGTTCAAGTGCAAATCCATAGCAGAGCTCATGTCATGGCATTCCTCACATCGATCGGATGATGGCATGTGGAGAATTCCCGCAGACACTCCTGCTTGGAAGCATATTGAAGATGAGTGGCCCAGCTTTAAAACAGAGCCCAGAAACTTGAGACTTGGCCTAGGTATGGATGGAGTGAATCCATTTGGTTTCAAAAGCACCGCATACAGCGTGTGGCCAGTTGTGTTGGTGAATTACAACCTTCCACCATCAATGGCGATCAAGAAGGGACATCTTATGTTATCCCTTCTAATTCCAGGGAAACATAAAGTCAAGCATATGGACGTTTATCTTGAGGAACTATGGAGAGGTGTTGCGGTGGGTTGGAGGAACTATGGAGAGGTGTTGCGGTGGTGGACATTAGTAGGCCTCCCTCCTCTCGACACTTCGACTTAAAAGCAGTGTTGATGTGGACAATGCATGACTTTCCAGGATACAGCGATTGTTCTGGTAAGAATTCTAATTACCTCCCTACTCTATTACTATTGGCTATATATATTAATTATACATATTGACTTTATTATTCTAACTTTTATTTATATTTTAACAGGTTTGAAAACATCGGGTAAACATGCATGTCCTGTTTGTGGCCCTTCGTTAGTACATGAGTATGTTGACGGTTTGTGTAAGACCATATTCGATAATCATCATCGATTTCTCCCCTCAGATCATCCTAAATATGTTGCTAGTAAGAGTAAAATTCCTCCACAAACACTTCGTGCAAAAGATTGGAAGCGTATTTGGGAGTCTACAACTATTCTTCCTCCAGATGGCATGAACAGGTAGAGTAATGTTTTTTCAATCTTGTTTTGTGTAGTCTCTAATTGGATTAAAGGTCACATAGAGCAATCCCTTGTGTAGGTACTCCATTTTTTTTCGGTTGCCATATTGGACCCATCTTAAGATCAACCATCTTCTTGATCCCATGCACATCTTCAAGAATGTGGGATCTGGTATTTGGGAACATATTATTGGTAAACGAGACAATGTTAGCGTACGTGAGGACTTGCGGGTCGCAGGACGTATGCGTCAAGCTTGGCCACGAGAGGTGGGTGGGCACGTTCGTCTTCCGCCTGCACCATGGATTATATCAAAGAAAGAGGAGAAGCAGGTAAAGCAGGCCATCACCACTTTGCGTACTCCCACTGGATGCATGAGATCATTGAAGGGAGCCTTTACAACCACTAAGAAAAGAGGCGTTGAGCAACTATATGGGTTGAAGTCCCACGATTGGCACAAGATGCTTCAAGTAAGTGTTTTCCAAGTCTTGTAGATTGAAATTAAATTTTGTAATGCCATAAACCATACATACATGTGCTCTTATGTGCGCAGTTCATACTACCTACTAGCATCGACCATTGTGCAAATAAGAGTTTGAAAAAATGTATTTATAAGATGGGCGAGCTTGTGAGGTATGTAAAACCCATGTCAGATCACCCTTCATTATACCTTGCAAAATGAACATGCATGAGGTATAATGTACTATTTATTTATTTTTTAGATATGTTAGTTCCAAAGCAATTGATCCAGCCACGTTGGATGATGCGCGTGTTATGGCAGTGGAGGTGGTTTGTTTGGTAGAGGAGACTTTTCCGCGAACCATTCTCACAAGTCAACTACATCTCATTGTGCATTTAGTGGACGAAATCGCTTTATGTGGTACTGTGCATGCATGTTGGATGTTCTTCCTAGAGCGCTTCATGAAGACCTTAAAAGACTTTGTGAGGCAAAGTGCAAGGCCTGAAGGAAGCATGGCCGAGGGTTGGTTGATACAAGAGTCTCTTGTATATATTTCAGAATTTCTTGGTTAGGTGGACAGCTCTTTGCCACGACTATGGAGCAATGAAGAGGACTTGAGGATGACCTCTATTGTGCCTCAAGGAAAAGGACAGAGTAAAGTAATTGACAGAACATTGATTGATGATCTCAATTTCACTTGTATCCTTAATAGTGATGTGATGAGCAGATGGGTTACAAGATATGAGGATGCAAAGACAAAAAGGCAAGCAGAAAGAGCTCTCTTTTGGAGACAACATGGCTCTCGGAAGGCGTACCCTAAGCATCTAGCAACACTTCCGAATGATATCCATGTTGATTGGTTGCATGAGGAAATGGAGAGAGCAGAGAGCGACGAGGGGCTGCATATCACGGCAGAAGAATGGGAGTATGCACGAGGATGCATGTTAAAGGTACATAGAACTAATGTTTTGCATTAGTTGTAAGTGATTTGCTTTTAATATTTATTCACATTGCTTACACAAATATTGCTTCTATTTTGGTCCAGTGCACTATGTTCAATGCTATATGGTGTGAAGGCAAGCATTTTCGAACACAAAGAATTGATGAAAAGAGAAATACACAAGATTGCGGTGTCATTAGTAGCTTTGAGGGAGCTAATGGAAAAATGGATGATTATTGTGGCATAATCCAAGACATATTTAGGCTTGACTTTCGTCGCTTCTTTGTGTATGTTTTGGATGTCAAATGGCAAATGAACGTGGTGGAAAAAGGGCCTGATGCAACGATAAAACGCCATGCAAGTGGCTATGTAACTATTGACTCTACAAAGTTTTGGCAAACAAAGAAAGATAGGCTCGTATTACCACAACAATGTGAGCAGGTATGCATTTTTTTACTAATGTGTTTCATGTACATATATATCTAAGCTCGCGTACCCCTTGACTTTTGATATGCAGCTAATTAATTACTGTACTATGTGTATTTGAGTAGGTTATCTATCTACCAATGGTGCATGACATTAAATGGTGGTACGTCATCCCTATTGCACCACGTTCCAAAGTGATGTATAATACATTCACTGATATGGAGCATATGGAGGATGTAACAAGCCGCAATGAAGATGATGTCGAACATGCCAATGAAGATGTTGTGATCGATGATCAAGAAATAAGAGATGATCATGATAATGAGGATGAGCGTGCCATTTCTCATGATCATGAGAATGACCCTACCATTGAGGATGATGGTGATGTTGATGAGGATGATCAGGACATCGATACCATTATCAATGGAGTACAGAATATCGATAGTGGAATAAATTTAATCGTAGCCTTACAAATTGATCAAATGGATATTGATGTTGATCGTTTGGCAAGGATGGATCTTATTGAAGATGAGATCGAACCCTAACCAATCCGTCACTGTATGTTCTAAATTGATGACATTTCTATCATCTCATATGCATGATTTATTTTTGAATATATTTCATTGTTGTAAATGCATGTAGTGGGATTGTGTAATGATGTATACTGTAATGTACTATGAGATGGTTTAAAGAAAATAGTTTTTAATTTTGTAAAGGAATTCAGTTTTTCTTCAGTTTTTTTTCAGTTTTTCTTTACCATGCGTGTATTAATCCGTGTATAGTGGCGTGTATTAATCCGTGTATGGTAGCGTGTATTAATCCGTGTATAGTAGCGTGTATAGATGCGTGTATTACTGCGTGTATATAAACGCGTTTATACACGCGTTGATAAATGTAAATATACACGCGAACTTAAATGATAAAATACACGCGTCCGATTCTATTCAAATACAGGCGCGACCATACACGCGCTCGTAATTTATCGCATGTATGAAACGCGTGTATGGCAGCATTGTCTTGTAGTGCTTGGTGGGGAAGTTTGGATTCCCAAAGGCTTCACATCTCTGTTCAAACATTTGCATGTGTAAGATCCCAGACCCCACTGCGCAATGAATTTGGGGGTGCTAGCAGCGGAAGTAGCACTTCTTGCGTGGGGCAGGGTCCCACACTGAGGGCCTCGTCCACGGATATCCAGACAAGAGACTAATCCATCAGTTCTTCCAAAACCGAACTCGGAAAAACTTCCCTTGTCCAGAAAGCACGGGCGATTCCTCCAGGATATCTTTTCTCTAACGTAGTCAAAAGCCTTAACTAACTGAACTCATCTGACCGAACCCGTAAGTCCCATAGTCAGATTAGGGAAAAAGACTGTACTTAGATCATAGAGACCAACACTTTTTTCCTCATTAAGAGGCACAGCCGTTGATTCTTTTCCATAGAACAATATTTATCCCCAGGATTTACCTCATCTATCATACTATATAGAAATTGAGTCTCGATCTACGGATCCATTAGTCCAGCCTAACCCCATCTAGTCCCATGGGTTAGCCAACCGCCCAACCAATGTAGTGATGGGATCCAATTAGGAATTTGGTTAGGTTTTGTCCCGCATACCAGGGAAAAAAGTTCTCAGCCCCCCTAGCCGGATACTCATGCAAACATAAAACTAGTCACACCACTTACACACCCGATATGAACTTGCCTTTCACAAATTCAACAATCTTTAAAACAATAATTTAATGAAACCATAGTGTTACTGATCATAATCCTCTAATTATCTAGTTGAATCCTAATTTCTAATTCCTTCCTTCATCGGTGTACCTATGGCATCATTGGCAACCAGAACGCTCACCACCTGTTCACTCAGGGGCCTTTTCTATAGTTCCTAGCTCATAGTACCCAGCAATATAATCACATAAAAATATCTAGATGGAATCTCCGTTGAAGATCAGCAAGATCAACCAACAGATCCATATAAAAGAGCCATGGACTCATCCGTTGAGGACCAGCAAGGTCAATCAACCAAATCCATGCCCGAATTCAGAAAACAACTCTTACTCCTTGTTCCAATATCTTCCCCGACGTACTCGTGGGTATCTTCGGCGAGACAACCCAGAGCCCAAGCACCCTCTAGGATCCTTCGCAGGTCACCTAGCACTTAACTCATAGGCCTGTACCTTGGTCCCTCATCCACTATATCGGAAGACCATTTAATCAAACCGAGGCTGGTCAAGACCTCAGCCGACCTTGCTACGCGAGACGTCCTCCGATGACTCTCCGTCAGCAGTTGTAACTTTAACTGATAGGTCTCCACACGACCTCATTCACAAGACGGTCAAAATGCTTCCCCAGCATTCTTGACATAAAACAGTCATTTAAAAATAGATTTCACAAACAAATACAGTTCCAATAATATTTCCATCTTTTCTCATTACTCTGCATCCTTTCACATTAGACCCCATCTTTTTTTCATTTTACCACAATTTTATTTTCATCATCGATCCCTATCACATCACATCATTCCTACATCAAATCGCATCATCCACACATCAATCCACATCATCCATACATCCATCCACATCAATCCACACGTCAATCCACATCATTCAAACATCCATGCACATCAATCCACATTACCACACATCAATCCACCTCATCCATACATCCATCCACATCAATCCACATCATTCACTCATCATACACACACCAATCCACATCCATCCACATTATCCACACATCCATCCATCCACATCAATCCACACGTCAATCCACATCATCCAAACATCTATTCACATTATCCACACATTAATCCACCTCATTTCATAAGCATTCTCATTCTCATCTAATCGCATCTTTTTCTATCTCATCACTTATTTTCTCATTTATCCTCATCAGATCTCACCCACTTGCATCTACCCATATATCTCATCACTTCACATACATTAACATCTATCCAGTTTACATCGCATCTTATCACATTCATTTCACAGCACATCTCATTCATTCACATCCTGATTCACATGCTAACACATTCATTCATTCACATCCTGATTCACATGCTAACATATTCATTCATGTCCCTTATCATTCATTCACATCCCGATTCACATCACATCATATCCATTCACATCCCTTATCATTCATTCACATCCTGATTCACATCACATCACATCCATTCACATCCCTTACCATTCATTCACATCCTATATCATTCATTCACATCTCGATTCACATCACATCACATCCATTCACATCCCTTATCATTCATTCACATCCTGATTCACATCTAATCACATCCATTCACATCCCTTATCATTCATTCTCATCCTATATCATTCATTCACATCTCGATTCACATCACATCACATCCATTCACATCCCTTATCATTCATTCACATCCTGATTCTCACATCACATCACATCACATCCATTCACATCTCTTATCATTCATTCACATCCTATATCATTCATTCACATCCCGATTCACATCACATCACATCCATTCACATCCCTTATCATTCATTCACATCCTATATCATTCATTCATATCCCTTATCATTCATATCTATCCAATTCACATCCCTTATCATTCATATCTATCCAGTTTACATCACATCTCATCGCTTCAATTCTCGTTCATATCCATCACATTTACATTCACATATATTCTCCCACATACATCCACATCCATACTTATCACATACACATCCACATCTATCCTTTCACATACATCCACATCCATACTTATCACATACACATCCACATCTATCCTTTCACATACATCCACATCCATACTTATCACATACATCCACATCCATTCTTTAACATACATCCACTTCTATTCTTCACATACATCCACATCTATTCTTCACATACATCCACATCCACATCCATCCATCCATTCATTCCCATCTATCAGATTCACATTACTTCTCATCACGTCTATTCACCTCATATTCTCGTCACTCTTATTCTCATCACATCCATCCATCCATTCATTCCCATCTATCTGATTCGCATCCCATCTCATCACATCTATTTGCCTCTCATTCTCATCACATCTATTCTCATCACATTTATCCATCCATTCATTCTCATCTATTTGATTCGCATCCCATCTCATCACATCCATTCTTAGAATGCAAGAGAATCCTTATTTTTTATATAAAGATTCTTTACACATCTATTTATGCATAATTTCAATTTTAAGAAGAATAACACTTTCGAAATAAAAATAAATCTTTTATGCATCTTTCTATGCATAAATTCAATTTTAATGAATAACTCTTTTGAAATAAAAATAAATTCTTTATGCACCTATTTATGCATAAAATCAAAATTGATGAGAATAACTCTTTTGGAATAAAAATAAATTGTTTATGCATCATTCTATGCATAAAATCAAAATTGATGAGAATAACTCTTTTGAAATAAAAATAAATTCTTTATGCACCTTTCTATGCATAAAATCAAAATTGATGAGAATAAATCTTCTGAAATAAAAATAAATTCTTTATGCACCTTTCTATGCATAAAACCAAATTTGATGAGAATAACTCTTTTGAAATAAAAAAAAATTCTTTATGCACCTTTTTATGCATAAAATCAATATTGACGAGAATAACTCTTTTGAAATAAAAATAAATTCTTTATACACCTTTCTATGCATAAAATCAAAATTGATGAGAATGACTCTTTTGAAAAAAAAAATCGTTATGCACCTTTCTATGCATAAAATCAAAATTGATGAGAATAACTCTTTTGAGTTAAAAATAAATTCTTTATGCACCTTTCTATGCAAAAAATCAAAATTGATGAGAATAACTCTTTGAAATAAAAATAAATTTCTTTATGCACCTTTCTATGCATAAAATTAAAATTGATGAGAATAACTCTTTTGAAACAAAAATAAAATTCTTTATGCATCATTCTATGCATAAAATCAAAATTGATGAGAATGACTCTTTTGAAATAAAAATAAATTCTTTATGCACCTTTCTATGCATAAAATCAAAATTGATGAGAATAACTCTTTTGAAATAAAAATAAATTTCTTTATGCATCATTCTATGCATAAAATCAAAATTGATGAGAATAACTCTTTTGAATTAAAAATAAATTCTTTATGCACCTTTCTATGCACAAAATCAAAATAACACTTTTAGGATACACAAATGGTGGGGATTACTCTTTTTGAATAAATAAAAGATAAAACTTACTTCACCAATTTTTAGAAAATTTTACCATAACCTCCTTTTTATGGCTGACCATTTTTCAAATTTTCCTATCTTAAAATTACTTAAAATGATTCCCAAATGGTTTTAAGCACTCTAAACTAATCAAATTTCACTTTTAAAAGAGAAATAATATGAAAAGTTTAATTCCAACAATTAGATTACTTATCTAGGATAAAGAAGGGCTGCATTTAAGAATGAGAGAGGGGAAAAGCCTTTCTAACAAGGCATAGCATCAGATTATCATTGTAAAGATAACAAAAATTAGAAAACCATTTAAAGAATAAAGAAAAAGTAAGATTTCTAACTTACATAAATTTTTGAGAGCTTTCCTTTGGCTTGATGGTTTGAGGGATCTACTCTTGTTTGCAACAATAGTGGCCACCCATTCTTTAGAAGAGGGAAAGGTCAAAAACTAATGAATTATTAAGAAATTCATAGTTCTTGGCTCTGGGGTGGAGCAGAGTAACAATGCATAAAACACTATTAAGCTTTAACAAAGGGGGAGGCTTCTATTTATAGGAAAAAGTGAGCCTCTTACCAAGCAAACGGATTCTAGAAATTTCCAGATCAGTTTGGTCAATTTTTGACCATTTTTAGGTTAGTTTAGCTTACTTTTTGGATCTAGTTGAAGAGAGATGAAAATATCTCATTATTTGTGAGTTTAAAACTCCACCACACACGTGAAATAGGCGCCTCTTTCATGAGGGGAATTACCCCACATTGAGGTGTCAAAAATGCATCATTTCACTAAATATCTCTTCTTTTTTAACTAATATCCTTGTCCTTAGTCAACTCTTCATCTTATGTGAGTATTTACTCATTTTTAGGGGGGTTTTCTTTATTTCTTTATTTATCTTCTCCATACATTTGGATGAATCTGATTGGCCCCTCAGAACCTTAATTTAAAATTTTTCAAAAATCTGGACCCCCAAGATAAGACCTTTTGAACCGATTATAATTGATTTCTAATGCACCTTCTGAAGATCTTTTTAAACTTCTATTTTGGGAAAATTTATTTTAATAAGAAGAGATATTTTTCCAACCAAAAATATCCAAAATCTGCATAATCTCTCTCTAGAATATTTTCTCTCTCTAAGCCAGAACAGGTAGATTAAACAAGATCTTTTATATTTCTGAAGAGGGATTTGATTACAGGGGAAGATACTGGACATCCTGAGAGGCTGGGGAGGAATCTTACATTCTATCCTACTTAAAAAACGCGTCTCATCACATCCATTCTTAGAATGCAAGAGAATCCTTATTTTTTATATAAAGATTCTTTACACATTTATTTACGCATAATTTCAATTTTAAGGAGATAACACTTTCAAAATAAAAATAAATCTTTTATGCATCTTTCTATGCATAAATTCAATTTTAATGAGAATAACTCTTTTGAAATAAAAATAAATTCTTTATGCACCTATTTATGCATAAAATCAAAATTGATGAGAATAACTCTTTTGAAATAAAAATAAATTTCTTTATGCACCGTTCTATGCATAAAATCAAAATTGATGAGAAGAAATCTTTTGAAATAAAAATAAACTCTTTGTGCACCTTTCTATGCATAAAATCAAAATTGATGAGAATAACTCTTTTGGAATAAAAATAAATTCTTTATGCACCTTTCTATGCATAAAATCAAAATTGATGAGAATAACTCTTTTGAAATAAAAATAAATTTCTTTATGCACCTTTCTATGCATAAAATCAAAATTGATGAGAATAACTCTTTTGAAATAACAATAAATTTCTTTATGCACCTTTCTATGCATAAAATCAAAATTGATGAGAATAACTCTTTTGAAATAACAATAAATTTCTTTATGCACCTTTCCATCATGCATAAAATCAAAATTGATGAGAAGAAATCTTTTGGAATAAAAATAAACTCTTTGTGCACCTTTCTATGCATAAAATCAAAATTGATGAGAATAACTCTTTTGGAATAAAAATAAATTCTTTATGCACCTTTCTATGCATAAAATCAAAATTGATGAGAATAACTCTTTTGAAATAAAAATAAATTTCTTTATGCACCTTTCTATGCATAAAATCAAAATTGATGAGAATAACTCTTTTGAAATAACAATAAATTTCCTTATGCACCTTTCCATCATGCATAAAATCAAAATTGATGAGAATAACTCTTTTGGAATAAAAATAAATTCTTTATGCACCTTTCTATGCATAAAATCAAAATTGATGAGAATAACTCTTTTGGAATAAAAATAAATTCTTTATGCACCTTTCTATGCATAAAATCAAAATTGATGAGAATAACTCTTTTGAAATAAAAATAAATTTCTTTATGCATCATTCTATGCATAAAATTAAAATTGATGAGAATAACTCTTTTGAAATAAAAATAAATTCTTTATGCACCTTTCTATGCATAAAATCAAAATTGATGAGAATAACTCTTTTGAAATAAAAATAAATTTCTTTATGCATCATTCAATGCATAAAATCAAAATTGATGAGAATAACTCTTTTGAATTAAAAATAAATTCTTTATGCACCTTTCTATGCATAAAATCAAAATAACACTTTTAGGATACACAAATCGTGGGGATTACTCTTTTTGAATAAATCAAAGATAAAACTTACTTCACCAATTTTTAGAAAATTTCACCATAACCTCCTTTGTATGGCTGACCATTTTTTATTTTTTTTCTTTCTTAAAATTACTTAAAATTATCCCCAAATGGTTTTAAGCACCCTAAACTAATCAAATTTCACTTTTAAAAGAGAAACAATATGAAAAGTTTATTTACAACAATTAGATTACTTATCTAGGATAAAGAAGGGCTGAATTTAAGAATGAGAGAGGGGGAAAGCCTTTCCCAGCAAGGCATAGCATCAGATTATGATTTTAAAGATAACAAAAATTAGAAAACCATTAAAAGAATAAAGAAAAAGTAAGATTTCTAACTTAAATAAATTTCTGAGAGCTTTCCTTTGGCTTGATGGTTTGAGGGATCTACTCTTGTTTGCAACAAGAGTGGCCACCGATTCTTTAGAAGAGGGAAAGGTCAAAAACTAATGAATTATTAAGAAATTTATAGTTCTTGGCTCTAGGGTGGGAGCAGAGTAACAGTGCATAAAACACTATTAAGCTTTAACAAAGGGAAGGCTTCTATTTATAGGAAAAAGCGAGCCTCTAATCAAGCAAACTGATTCTAGATTTTTCCAGATCAGTTTGGTCAATTTTTGACCATTTTTAGGTCAGTTTAACTTACTTTTTGGATCTAGTTGAAGCAGGAGAGAGGAGAGATGAAAATATCTCATTATTTGTGAGTTTAAAACTCCACCACACATGTGAAATAGGTGCCTCCATGAGGGGAACTCCCCCACACTGAGGTGTCAAAAATGCATCATTTCACTAAATATCTCTTCTTTTTTAACTAATATCCTTGTCCTAAGTCAACTCTTCATCTTATGTGAGTATTTACTCATTTATAGGGGGATTTTCTTTAGTTCTTCATTTATCTCCTCCATACATTTGGATGAATCTGATTGGCCCCTTAGAACCTTAATTTAAAATTTTTTAAAAATCTGGACCCCTAGGATAAGGCCTTTTGAACAGATTATAATTGATTTCTAATGCACCTTCTGAAAATCGTTTTGAACTTCTGTTTCGGGGGAATTTATTTTAATAAGAAGAGATATTTTTCCATCCAAAAATATCCAAAATCTGTATAATCTCTCTCTAGAATATTTTCTCTCTCTAAGCCAGAACAGGCAGAAAGAAGATCTTTTATATTTCTGAAGAGGGATTTGATTACAGGGGAAGATACTGGACATCTTGAGAGGCTGGGGAGGAATCTTACAGCATGAATTAAATAGGATCAATTGTTCTATTGTAATTACCTATGATTTTGAAAATCTCTACGATCGTGTTTTTGGATGAGTCACTGAGGCCATGTGTGGGTGCTCTTGGGGTTAGGACCTCATTTAGTCCTTGGGAAACTCCCCTTTCTAGATTAGTCAATATGTCCAAGGTTTGGGCATCTAGGGGTTCAAAAGGGTTGGTACCTAGCACTTCTAAAGGTTTAGGACTTGTGGTAGTGCTAGGCAAGGGACCAAATCCCGGAGGGATTGATGTGACAGGGGATGTAAAACTTGATGACACGCTTGTTGTTGGCATGGCACATGGTATTGGGAGGTGCATTTGGGTGATGGCTCTCAATGACTCAAAGATTTTAGCCATTGGGTTCAGTTTGGGTGTGGGACCACGTAATCCCTCTATCATCGTTGCAATATCTTGATGTTGCCAATTGCTCCTTCATGAGCAAGTGTACACGTTGTTGTTTTTTTTTTGCTTTTTTGGTTTTCTTATAGTCCATTATAGCCTTAGGAGGCATGGCGCACCTTTCTCTGGGTCAAACGAGGGTTCGTTTGTCTTAATTTGCTTAGGTGCTAAGCACACGTGAATGACCTGATATATTTTTCTGAAAAAAAGTGCATGTTAGTAACATCCCAAATGGAAGAGGAGGTCTCAAAACCTATTTTCCATCACTGTCTCAAGATGTTTTTTTTTCAAAAAGATTTTTTCATTTTCACAGCCCGTTTTTCAATGTGTTTCAAAAGAATTTGGAAAAAGGCTGTATGAGAGTTGTAGTATTTTTGAAGTACTAATTTCCTCTTTGTGACTTTTTTGTGATTTTTTCATTTAGGCACTCCAAAAGTAGCCCGGATATGATACGCAATCTTTTTCGGGCTATTTTGGGTGATTTTTGGTGCTTTTAAGCCTGTTTTTTGCCTTGATTTTTGGCTCGAATTTTGAGGCTGCTAGACGGAGTCCAAAACGACGGATTTTTCCCTCGGACACTCAAGACCAATTTCAAAGAGCTCAATTAGGGCTTTTCGATGAGCACTATAACGTGTTTATTAGCCTCACAACTTAGGAGATACGGGCCTCCAAACAGGACTATTTTTTATATTTTTATTTTTTGGCTTCATGAACCTATCTCATGCATGAAATGGAGGGTATCTCACACCGTTAAGCTTTTTCTTTTTTTGCTTCTTCATGGACCTATCTCACGCTGTGAAATGGATAAAGAGAATGTGGGGGAGAGGGAGAGCTTCAAACCCTAGCAAGAAAACACACACACATAAGAGAGAGCAAGACACAAGAGAGAGATGGATAACTGAATTTTCTTCTATCTTCTTCTTCTCTACTCAACCAACAAAACATAAAGATAAGGGTACACACTATATGGGTTAGTAACATACAAGGGTCGGTCCATAATGTGAACCCGACTAAATAAGCTGGCACTATAACTATGCCAGTCTCTAGTAATCCAAAATGGCTGTCACACAGCCTATCATCCCACTGGCTGCATATCACCCAGAATCTCACCAACCATGCCACAGTGGTGTAGATGCGGAAGCACCCAGGCGGGTCATCAATGTTTGCCATAGCACTAGTTGAGCTCGATATCTTAACACTCCCCCTCGAGCTCAACTCCACACACTGCACTCCAAGTAAGCTCCTAAACCTGTGGAGCTTCTCTGTGCCCAATGCCTTCATGAAGATGTTAGCCACCTGATCCTTTGTGTGCTGACATATACCAGATCTACATCTCCTGCTAGAACCTTCTTCCTCACACAAAGTGAGAATGTACCTTAATGTGCTTCATTTTAGCATGATATACTGGGTTACTGGCCAACTGTATGCTGCTCATGTTATCACAATATATGACAACTGCCCTATCCCACGGGCTCTCCCATGTCACCAACAAGTAGCTTCTGAAATCAAGCTACCTCACAAGCTGCCTCTGTACTCGACAAGGCAATTGTTGGCTACTTCTTACTTCTCCAACTCACAGCAGCACTTCCAAATGAGAACATAAAACCATTGGTAGATCTCCTTTTTGCAATACTACCAGTCCAATCAGCATCTGTGTACCCATACAACTGTATCTTTATACTAGCCTCATAGAAAAGTCCATAATCAACTCTGGACTTTATGTACCTGAGGATCCGTCTAGCCGCATCTAAGTGTGGCTTCCTAGGGGCCTGCATAAATTGACTCACAAGTCCAACAGCATAGCTCAAGTCTGGCCTTGTAATGGTCATGTAGATTAAACTACCAACTATGTGCCTTATGTAGTGGGGTCCTCCAAAAGCTCACCTGTATATCTGCGAAAAGCTTTGTGTTCTGCTCCAATAATCTGTCTTTTTCACATATAGTGAAAAATCTGCATTGGATACCTGAAATCCAATCGTATAATAAGATACTCCCCAATCTTGTTTCACCATGCTTTGGGTGCCTGCTTCAAGTCATATAAGGCTTTGCATAACCTGCACACAAAATCTGGATGTGCATCTCTCGCATAACTTGGTAGCTGCATCATGTACACTTCTTGTTGCAAATCACCATGCAAGAAAGCATTCTTTACATCAATTTGATGTAAAGACCAACCCTTCGTTCTAGCCATAGCAATGACTGCTCTCACGGTTGCCATTCTTGTAACTGGACTAAATGTCTCCTCATAGTCTATGCCATAAGTCTACGCATAGAGACCTGCGTACACCTGGATCACTGCCAGGTGTCCTCAAAATAGCCCTGGTTCTCCTTACACTAGGAGTAACCACAAACGGAATGCCAAGCTCCTCATCTAGGTCCTACTTAGAGCCATTAGAGTCACCATCCACATATGAGTGACCTGCTGACAGATCAGGCAAAAAAGGTTGATCTACCTTTTCCTTCTCTTTCCGTGATACATGTGTACCTGCATCATTCCTCAACCTGCCTGACCATGGGCTAACATTGGATCCACTGCTCGAGGACTCCCTAGACTCAGCACCTGTGATTTCTGCTCTACATGTGGTGCAACATAAACACTTCTTACATCGGCATCTTCTATTGTCTTCACTACTGGTGCATACCAGCTACTCATCTCATCGAATATAACATCTCTGCTTACTTGCATCTCATGAGTGGTAGGGTTATAGCGCATCTATAACCTTTTTGCTCCATAGCATAACCAATGAAGGTGCATTTCTTTGCCTTGTTCTCACTTCATAAGGAACACGTACATATGAAATACACCCGAACACTTTCAAGTGAGACACATATGGTATTATGCCTGTAAACTTCTGTTCAGGAGGAGTCATACCATGAACAACTTCAGTTAGTGTCCTGTTCATAATGTACATAGCAATTGCTACAACTTCTACCCAAAAGTAATGTAGCATATTCTTTTCAGTTTCATCAATGCACGTGCCACTTCTGTAATGTGCATGTTTTTCCTTTCTGCAGCACCATTCTATTGCGGAGTGTACCTACATGTAAATTGCCTCTTGATTCCCTACTTTCTCGGGAAATCACTGAACTCATTGGATAAATATTCTCCCCCACCATCTGATCTTAGGCATTTTATTTGCATGCCTTTTTCCTTCTCAACCAAGGCTTTTTCCTTCTCGACCAAGGCTTTAAATCTCTGTAAGTGAGAAAACACCTCACTTTTCTCCTTCATGAAATAAACCCACACTTTCCTACTGTGGACATCAATGAATGTAACATAGTACATGCAACCTGTAATTGTTGCAGTCTAGGTCGGTCCCCATACATCTGAATGTATGACATCCAATGGCCTTGCACTGACATGCTTTTCATGTGGGAAAGCATGTTTGGCCTACTTACCAAGTTGGCATGCTTCACATATCTTATGCATACCATCAACCTTAAGCTTTGGCAAACTTGAAACAATATTTTGGGCATGCATAGACTTTAGTTGTTGTACATTCACATGACCCATTGCTTGTGCCATATGTCAATATCTGCAATGACACTTGTTCTATGCGGAAACATGGCTGCCTTTATCTCAGGCATGTTCACATCCAAAGTAAACATTCTGCCATTTCTATTACCCTTTGCAACCAAGCGACACTTATTTTTGAAGTCTTCCACAAAATATCCTTGAGGATTAAACATCACTTTTGCAGACCCTGCTCAACCATCTGTCTAACAGAAAACAGGTTCTTTGTAATACTTTGGAACATGAAATACATCAACCAAGTACTTCATTTTTCCATCCTGCAGCATAGACAATGGCACTTTACCAACATGCGAAGAGGGATGCGCAGTATCATCACATGTTTTTACATAACCTAGTTTTTTCATTTTTTTGCATATCTCTAAACCACTCAGCATGACTGGTCATGTGGTTAGAGGCGCCATAATCCACATACCATATATCTTGAGATCCTAACACATCCCCTATTATGGAACTAAGCATGTGCTGCATCACAAATAGCTGCTCACTTCTATCATCACCTCCATGTTTGCTAGATAATGCATAGTTGCCTTGCTGCAACTTCCCACTTTTAATGTCATTCGGCTTTTTGTAGCAGTCCTTTGCCATGTGTATTGATTTGCAATAGTAATAGCACTCTATGCTATTTGCATTTTGATTTCTTTGCCAACCACCTCGGCCTCTTTGGCTCCCCCTGCCTCTAGACTGGCCTCTTCCACCTATGTATGATTGCTGCTGTGAATCATTGGACTATTGTTGTCCACAATTCTGATTTCCTTGTTGGCCACCACCTTGGCCTCAACCACGACCTCTACATTTGACTCTACCTGAATTAGAGTAGAAGGCCTGTTCCGATGTGTTCTTGCTTTGTGAAGAAGAATTCTCACCTAAATCCTTTTCTTCTATGATCAACATAGATATCAAGTCCCGAAAGTTGGGAATATTCTTCCTAAATGCAATGGAGGTCTTGAATGGCTTGTACTCTTTGCTAAGCCCATTCACACAGACACTCACCAAATCATCATCCTCCACTGATACATTGATAGACCCAAGGGATTCAACAATTCCCTTGATCTTTAAGGCATATTCATTGATGGACATGCTTTTCTTTTCCTCCAAAGTATGCAACTCTTGCTTTAACTGCAACTTCCTTGCCTTTGTGTTAGTCATGAAAATATGAACGATTTTGCCATGCAACTGCTGGAGTGTTTGCATCCTATATGTGTCCTATCATAGTGTCTGTGACACTAATTGAAAGCCACTACATGACTTTTCTTGCACCTTGATTCCAATCCTTGAATGCCTTTATATCTGTAGGAGTGGCATTCTCCTCAGATAACTCTAGAGGCTCCTCATTGTCTCCTTCTACATAATCCCAAAATCCTTTACCCATTAGGAAATTGGTCATTATGAACTTCTAGGCATGGAAGTTACTCTTATCTAGCTTCTCACTAAAAATTTGATTAATTTCGTCAGACATGTTTTCCTACAGCAATCAAATAACCTGCAAAAAGACAGCTTCTGTGAGACCGCCACCCCCTCCACGATGCCCCCTCTAAGGGCCCTAGGGACGGAAGCAGTGTCAGTCGCTCGCGCGGGGTAGGGATCCACACTCGGGGCCTCACCCACGAATACCCGGACAAGAGACTAGCCCGACGGTTCCTCCAAACAACCGAGCCCCGAAAAACTTCCCTCCTCTGGAAGGCACGAGCAATTCCACCAGGGAAATCATCTAACGGGAGAATTGATCTAACGAGTCAAAGTATTAACTATCCAAATTGATCGGACCGAACCCAAAAGTCACATGGTCAGATGAAAGAAGAGGCTTGCACTTGGTCCATAGGATCACTGCTTTTTTCCTCCTTTAGTGAGGCATAGCCGCTGATTCCCTCCCACAAAACAAGGGTCTTCCTAGGACTTAATCTAACTAACGTAGCTTAATCCTAACTATTTGTATTGGAGGAATCCCCCGATCCAACCGGCCCATGGGTTAGCCAACCGCCCAACCACTGTATTGATGGGATTCCTTTATAGAAATTTGGTTATATGTTTCTTGGGTATAGAGTAAAAGAATTTATAGGCCTCCTAGATGGCGCTTAAAGCAAAATTTAAGGTAGGCATACCACTTACACACCCAATATGAAATTGCCATTATAACAGATTCGGCTGTCTTTAAAACAATCTTTCAATGAAATCATAGTATTATCGATCATAATCCTCCAAAATATTGAGTCCATTGTTTTACAAAATATATCATCCAAACTCTCCATTGAAGACCAGCTGGTCAACCAACCAGATCCAATATCAAAATTCAGTTCACAAAAGTCATTCTTTTCAGTTCATCCATATCTTCCTTGACGTACACATGGGTGTCCTAGCAACCGCGAGCCTGTGCATCACTTAGTCAGAACCCTCTAGGATCCTACTTAGGTGTCCTAGCACTTCACTTAGGGACCGCTTCGTCGGTCCTCGCCCATCGTACCGGAAGCGCACCATTTTAACCATACCGAGGCTCGTCAAGACCTCGATACGCTTTGCCGCGAGAGACGTCCCTCGATGACTCCCCGCCAGCTATTGCAATGAGTCTCTTCTTAGTTAAACACATACCAAATGCTTCTTGTGTAGAACAGTCCCTTAAAAGAAAACATAAGTTCTATGCAAGTAGAATTCCCGGTTCGAGATTGGTTCCCTTTTTTCTTAATCCATATTTTCTTAATGAGAGTCATTGATCTCATCTACCCATCATTTGACTAAATTTCCAACTAGATTCTTGGTGATTTCAGTTAAGGAAAAACTACGCTAATTCACGGTAGTCTATTCTTTGTGTCAAGAATTGGAATCGGTCACACACTCACGAGGTTTTTGCTTGATTCAGATCGAGAGATGGGTAAGTAGTTTATTGACCACCATTCTCATAGTCGTGGTTTAACCAAAATTATTCGGTTTACTTCTATCTTTGATTCTGAAGGATTTTCTTCAGATAAATATCTACTGTACTTCTAACTATAAGGAAAATTCTAACTTTGAGTCCCAAAAGTTTTCCAAATGTGATTTGTGCAGTTTTCTCCCTAAGGTCTATTAAAAGGTCATAACTAATAAATTAAGAAATGGTTCTATACGAGACTATCGGGTTTTTATAAAAATACTCTTCTTCCATTAATCTAAATTTGGGTAAATATCAATTTGGTGATTTATCTACACAAAATATCTAAAAATATTCTTTCTACTAATTTAATTATCAACCCTAATTTTCTAGGTGGAATTATGGTGAAAATTCCTCTTTTGTCACCAAAATTTAATTTAAACCTTTCTCTACTTAAAATACCATAAAAATTCTTCTTTTAATTAAATACAAATATCCATTTTTTGAATATGCTTAAAATTCCTCTTTTTATATTTAAACGAGTGAATTTCGAATATCATGAGAATTCCTCTTTTATGATTTAAAATTTCTTATACATAAAATAAATTTATCAAATTTTTTTTTAAATTAAATAAAAATATCCATTATTTCAATTATGCCAAAAATTCCTCTTTTACCATTTAATTACTTGGATCTCAATTATCATGGGCATTCCTCTTTTCACATAAAAATAAATTTACCAAAAATTCCTCTTTTCTTTTAATTAAATATTTATGCATAAAAACTAAAAATTTATTTCCCATGAATATGATGAAAATCATTCTTTTTGCATAGGATGTCCAATCCTAGAATGTGGTAGGAAGTCCTCTTTTAGCATTATGCATAAAAATAAGGTATGTGTTATTTTCTAAAAATTTTACCATAGCTTCGCTGCTATTACTGATAATTTTACCATAGCTTCGCTGTTATTACTGATAATTTTTAATTTTTTTAAAAGAATAAAACATTGTAATGCAAATATGATAGAAGATCTTTTGTTAATCTTAAAGCTAAACTATGAATTTAAATCATAATTTTAATCATAATCACAAACTTAATTATGATTATTCCACTAGATTAAGCTATTTCTATTATTTTTTTTCCCGAATTGATAGGATTATCTCTTTCTCATTTAGAATCAATTAAAGTAGTTTTTAACTACTTATAAATAATCTAAAAGAATTAACCATTATTTTGTTAACATAAAAGCATAAAAATACCATTTTCTTATTCTCTAGCTTAACAAGCCTAGAGTTTGGTTTTGAAATAAGAATTTATCAAAGGAGAAGCATTCTTTTGCTAAAGAATTAGCCATAGGAATGACTATTCTTTTTGAGAGAGAGATAAACTTTTTCTTGATTACTCATTAAGATTCTTAGGGAAATCTTGATTTGAATTCAAAACAACCAATTAGAAAACTTCTCAAGCTTGAGAGGGGTTGAGAAGAGGTCATTTGAGAAAATTAACAAAAAACCATAAAATTCATTCTTACATCAAGGATTAGCTTGCTTCTTTTTCTTGAAGTGAAGCCCCAAACCAATCAATTGGTTTAGCAAGTGGAGAAGAGAGCTCCAAGAGTTGTTGAAGAGAGAGAAGCTCCAAGCTCCCCAAAAGTAGAGGAATTTTAAGGGATAATAGAAAATATGATTATTTTAATGTAATACTGTTATGGTATAGCTCACAGATGATAATATAAAAGAATGAGGGTCTATTTATAGGTGAGGGAGGCCATTAACTGAGTCCAACTGGGTTCTAGAATTTTCCAGCTTGAGTTTGATTGAATTTGGACAAGATTTGGATCAGTTTAGCTCCGCTTTTGATCTAGTTTGATCCAGGAGAGAGGAGAGATAAAAATATTATATTTTTTTGAATTAAAAATCCTTCCACACATGTGAAGGAGGTGCATACCTCAAAGGTCCCCCTCTCCTTACTAAGGTGTCAAAAAATCATCATTTCTCTAAACTATCTCATTTTTTTAGTAATATCTCTTAATTTTTAACTAATAAACCTTGTACTCAGTCAACTCTTCATCTTATGTGAGCATTTACTCATTTTTGGGTATTTTCTTTTATTAATTGGATTTATCTCATCCCAACATTTGGATTAATCCTATTGGCCCATTGGAACCTTAATTGGATCATAATCGAGAAATTTCTGAAAATCTAGACCCTTAGGCTAGGGTCCCTTATATCATTTTTAATTGATTCCTAATGCACCTTGGAGAATTTATTTTGAACTTCTATTTCAGGAAAATATATTTTTGATATTAGGAGAATTTTTTATCTAAAAATATCTCAATATTGAATTACCTCTCTCTAGAGTTTTTCTTCTCTCTAGGCAAAAACAAGAAAAAATAATATTTTCTTGTATTCTAAAATATGGACTGATTATAGGGGATTGAGGTAAAAGCTTAATCATTATTTAGGCTGAGGAGAAATCTTACATCCTCTCCCACTTGAAAAATGCGAGATGTCCTCATCTCGCGCAAAGTGGGGGTAATCTTTTACCATCTCTTCTTTTTTCTCCCAGGTGGTGTCTTCTAGAGGGAAGAACTTCCACTTAACTAAAAAACTCTCTGAGGATTTTTCTCCTGAGAACCTCCTCCCAAATGTTAAGGATTTCTTTAGGCTAGAGGACCATCTGGCCTTGAGTTGGAGAAATCAATTGTTCATCATCAAGCACGTGACTTGGGCTGGGTACATATTTCTTAAGTAAACTGACATGGAATACATTATGTACCTTGAGATGGGGAGGTAGAAGAAGTTTATAAGCTAGATCACCTACTTTCTTTATAACAACATATGGTCCACAGTATCTGGGAGAGAGCTTCTTGTACTTTTCTTAAGATAAGGAACTTCTTTTTGGTCGTACTCGAATGAAGACCATATCTGATTCTTCAAACTCTCCCTTTGATCTCTTTTTATCTGCATACTGCTTTTGCGGATCTTGGACTGCCTTAATATCTTTACGGATTGATTGAATTTGCCGGTCCATGTCATCAAGCATTTGTCTGAACATCTCGACTTTGATCAATGGGTCAGACCAAGTCAATGGTGTAAGGCAATCTTGTCCATACAGAGCTTTGAAAGGGCTCATCCCAATGCTTTAATGATAAGAAGCATTGTAAGCAAATTCAACCAGATGTAAATGGCGTAACCACTTCTTGGGTTCCTTGCCGTAGCATGACCGAAGGATATCTTCTATTACTTGATTTACTCTTTCAGTTTGGCCATTTGTTTCGGGGTGATAGGCTGTACTGAGATCCAAGAAAGTTCCTACTGCTTCAAACAATGCATTCCAAAATTTTGATGTGAACTTGGGATATCTGTCACTTACTATGACTTCATATGGGGACAATTTTTTTAATATTAGAAAGCATAGTGCACCTGTGACAGTGTAAAGAGAGAAGCGACCACTCCACTCATTCCAAACCCACATTCGATCATTGATCGAGACATCTTTTGCATACTTGTAGAGGATATTGCCTCCTGAGTGATCTTTTGAAGCTCCTTGGAGTCAAATTTTCAAAGAAGGTATGATTAGTTCCCCCTCTTAAAAGTATGACATTTAATGCCTCCCTACTATTTCCTACTGCCCTTTAATATGGAAAGATATTCGCTTGTAGCATGGATTTCATAAAGTTCACAACAGAGAGTAGAAGCCCTTCAACATTTTCAATGAGAATGCCTATGATATAGTGTACCTAAAGCACTGCTAGTGATAGCAAAGTGTAGTGGGCTAAGCTCAAGCATCCTTGATTCATACGGAGGTTCACTCAATTGAAGCCTTATTTGGACGAAGATTGATGAAGCATTTGCATTAGCGTGACCCATGGCATATACATCGCTAAACTCAAATTTTCTATTCCAAACGCCAACCTGAGATAACGTAATAGCGTTCTCTGTCATTGTGTGGGTGTGGATGTGTGTGTGTGTGTGTGTGTGAGAGAGAGAGAGAGAGAGAGAGAGACGTACAAGACTTGGAAAACACTTACTTGGAGCATCTTGTGCCAACAATCGTGGGACTTCAACCCATATAGTTGCTCAATGCCTCTTTTCTTAGTGGTTGTAAAGGCTCTCTTCAATCATCTTATGCATCCAGTGGGAGTACGCAAAGTGGTGATGTCCTACTTTACCTGCTTCTCCTCTTTCTTTGATATAATCCATGGTGCAGGCATGGAAGACGAACGTGCCCACCCTCCTCTCGTGGCCAAGCTTGACGCATACGTCCTGCAACCCGCAAGTCCTCCCGTACGCTAACATTGTCTCGTTTACCAATAACATGTTCCCAAATACCAAATCCCACATTCTTGAAGATGTACATGGGATCAAGAAGATGGTTGATCTTAAGATGGGTCCAATATGGTAGCCGAAAAAAAATGGATTACCTACACAAGGAATTGCTCTATGTGATCTTTAATCCAATTAGAGACTACACAAAACAAGATTGAAAAACATTACTGTACTACCTGTTCATGCCATCTGGAGGAAGAACATTTGTAGACTCCCAAATACGCTTCCAATCTTTTGCACGAAGTGTTTGTGGAGGAATGTTACTCTTACTAGGAACATATTTAGGATGATCTGACGAGAGAAATCGATGATGATTATCGAATATGGTCTTACACAAACCATCAGCATACTCATGTACTAACGAAGGGCCACAAACAGGACATGTATGTTTACCCAATGTTTTCAAACCTGTTAAAATATAAATAAAAGTTAGAATAATAAACTCAATAGTTATAATTAATATAACCAATAGTATTAGAGTAGGGAGGTAATTAGAATTAATATAACCAATAGTATTAGAGTAGAGAGGTAATTAGAATTCTTACCAGAACAATCGCTGTATCCTGGAAAGTCATGCATTATCCACATCAACACTGCTTTTAAGTCGAAGTGTCGAGAGGAGGGAGGCCTACTAATGTCCACCACTGCAAAACCTCTCCATAGTTCCTCCAACTCATCAATCAACGGTTTGAGATAAACATCCATATGCTTGACTTTATGTTTCCCTGAAATTAGAAGGGATAACATAAGATGTCCCTTCTTGATCGCCATTGATGGTGGAAGGTTGTAATTCACCTAACACAACTGGCCACGCTGTATGCGGTGCTTTTGAAACCAAATGGATTCACTCCATCCCCAAAGGTTTCTGGGCTCTGTTTTAAAGCTCGGCCACTCATCTTCAATATGCTTCCAAGCAGGAGTGTCTGCGGGAATTCTCCACATGCCATCATCCGATTGATGTGAGGAATGCCATGACATGAGTTCTGCTATGGATTTGCACTTGAACATGTGTTTGATGCGAGGAATCATAAGAAAGTGTCGCAAGACTTTACGAGGTACATCAAAACTCTTCACATCTGTTCTATACCTTGCTTCACCACAAGTGGGACAATGTCGAGCCTTCTTATGCGTCCCACGAAAGAGAATGCAATCATTGATGCATGCATGTATGCGATCATAATCCAATCCTCCAAGAGATGTCACATAGCGCCTCACTATGTCTCTTGAGGTGGGTAGTCTATTCCCCTTTGGAAGCATGTTTGATAATAGCCTGCATCCAATATCATCAATTAGCTCTAAACCCTAAACCCTAAACCCTAAACCCTAAACCACTAATTCAAATTTGCAAGTTAGAATGCTTACTTCAATAATGCATCAAGACTTGCACTGCTCCATCCATAAACTGTTTGTATATTGAGTAGTTCAAGTGAAGCACGTAAAATAGAGAATGTGCACCCTTCAAAAACCGGTGTTGATGAAGCCTTATAATGATGCTATTGTTCCATATCATCGTCGTCCATACCTTTGGGATCATCCCTAAAAAGATACCGCACCATATCATCAAACACTTCCTCTTCCACAACTTCGTGGGGTGCAGGGCTATTGTCATTCCTTTCCCACTCATCTTTGACAATAGATCTCGAAGCTCCAGCATCATCTCGTCGACGCTTTGCGTGCTCTCGCCGTATGTAGGGCGCCATGTTAGGTGTGGTACTGCATCCTGCTTCAATTAGAGTATATATATTACAACTCCATTAATTTAATTTGGATACCACGAGTCATTTGAATACTATCAATTTACATCTACTCACCTCTAAACCTGTTTGATTCCATTCTCCATACATGAAGATGTGATTCAAGGTAATTCGATGCGCTCGTACAATGCATCCTTGACATCGATTACACATACACTTGATCCTTTGTCCCAACCACACATCGCGATTACGATGATGCATTGTCTCATCCTCACCAGAACTGCTTGAGGAGGTTGATGACATCCTATGTACAAAAGAGTAAACACATAATCATAATCAGTTTTTAATGAAAGTATAAAAAGTTTCTATATCTTGTGTTAATTGTGTGTAACAGCGCGTCTATATCCTTAAAATCGCGTGTATAAACGCGGCTGTATCTTGTGTTATTTGCATGTAAAAGCGCATCTCACTATTTTAAATCGCGTGTAACAGTGCGTCTACATCCTTAAAATCGCGTGTATAAATGTGGTTGTTTTATTATACACGCAAAAATACACGCGCTCTTATACACGACCACTTGTCTATACCTAAAATAACCCACCGCCTTCTCCAAAAAACCATTTTCAAACTCAGCTTTCCTCTCCTTCCTCGTCGCCTCTTCCAACAAAGCACTAAAGCCAAGTGCAAGGAGCAGACATGGGTGCAAGGAGCAGACACGGGTGAAGGCAACCAGCCAAAAAGAAGACTCACTTTTTCAGAGGTGAGTCAGTTTGTCCTTTGTCCTGTCTCTTTCCTTCCATTTATTTATGCGATTGTCTCTTTTCCTTATGCGATTGTCTTCGTCCTTCTCTAGTCGTGCCTGCTTCAGTACTTTTGTGAATCATTGTGACAGTCTGGGCTTTTTTTATAAGAAAGATTTGTCGGTGGTTGGTCGTTTTTAAAATTTTTTTATGCAGGCCACGTGTAGGAACGCGTGTATGTCTGCATGCACCCTGTTTGCACAGACTGTTCACGCGCATATACACGCATTTTTGGATGGGTTTTTCATGCCACTGTGTTTCACCCATGCTTGCGATCCAACTCAAGAGAGAGATGATCCCATCTGCATATGGCTAGCTTGCATTTGTGCTTTGATACATAGAGTGATTCCCTTCATGGCGATTGTGCTTTGATACATAGAGTGTTTCCCTTCATGGATCGTTCATGTATATACTTTTATTTTTCATGGATCCAGGTTCTTCATCCGATCCATTTACGTACGACACTTGGATGATGGAGATGCTAAATCATTTTGGGCGCCATCCTGGTCCAGTTGAGCTTACAGAGTACATGTATGCCCATCCCCCTCCTGGATTGCCTGGTATCTATACCCCGCCCCCGAGTATCCATGTCACTCCACTGCCGTCTATGCCTGGCGAGTCCGGCAAGACGGCATGTAGCTTCTCCTCTTCCACGCCCACCGAGGAGACATACCCCGTCCCAGACACACTCCCGCACACCCTCCCAGGCACCGTCACGTCAGGGCTCACAGCCACTATCACGTACTCCTACTCCCTCACAGCCACAGTCACGTAGACAATCCCCCAGTCATGACTCCATCCGCAGTACAGAGGAGAGCAAACGCCGTAGAGGAAGAGTGGGAGTGGAGGATGCGGCGGGTGCTTTGGTGGGGGAGGTAGTAGGGCACGTGGTGAGAGAGGAGATAGAGGGAGAAGAGTTAGAGGAGACAATGAGGATGAGGAGGAGGTGAGAGAGGTGGAGTAAGTGATCTGCTATGATGTGACCGATAGGGGCGGGGTAGTGATGGAAGCGAGGGGGAAAGAGGTAATGGAGTACATGCGTGGGGTAGTTTCAAACTTGTACAGAAATTGTTTTATTAGATTTAAAGATCAAAATAGCCGCTTAGTTGGGGAGGTGATAGATGCTGTACATAGTCGGTACCCCAATTCCCGACATGCGACATTCTCTCGGATGTATGGGGAAGGACGCGAAAAAGGGAGATCTTAAGTAATAAAAGATCTCACCTTAAGAAACTCGCGTACGATGATGGGCTAAATGTAGCTGCGCGTGGCTATCCTGCCGAGAAACCTGCCACCACTGTGCACAAACACGAGTGGAAGGAGGCAAAGAAATGAGCAGAGGGTGGCGTGAAGAGCAGGCAGCATGTGGAGGCACGACGGATCCAGATGGAGACCATTGGATCTTCGCATTTCGGATCTAGCGGCGTCGAGTCATGGGAAGAAGAGTTCGTAAGTATCTTGCCACTTTATTTGATTGTTTACTTAATTCATTGATTCTATGATTGTTTTAATCTTACAAATTGTGTTGATTATGATACAGCGACGGGTTATGGGGAGGAAGCCCACAGCCCACGATATTGGGTATGCTCGTCGACATAGCAGACATGACATGTGGGCCCTCTTCAGAGCCGAGGGACGTATTACGGACGCGTAGTTTGAGATGGCCATGATACCATACGGTCGACAGGTACTTGAAAACTCTAAACGAATGATTTTGGTTTATTGAATTACATATATATATATACTTATATACTATATATTACTTGAATAGGCACAAGCTGCTGCACCTGCTGATGATCCTCCCACTGATGATCCACCCGCCGCCACTGCACCTGCTGGACGTGAGCACTACTCATTGGACATGTATACCGATGTGAGCTCATCTGATCATGGATGGAGTAGCGGGTCATCATCTGGGTCTGAGTAGTACTCAGACTTATAGTATCACATTCCATATTGAGGATGTGGTTGTATATATATTTTTGTAACTGAAGCCATGAGCTACTTCGACATATGGACTCCCTTGTATATATGTGTACACATAAAATTTTGATAGTAATATTGAATCGTGAATTGATAGTATTGCATTCATGTCTGCCTTGAATCGTGTAATGACAATGCACTAAATCTTCCTCGTGGATGGTGCAATGCACCCAAAAAAAAATCTAGAGAGTGCTATTGGGTGCTGGAATGCTGGAACAGCATTCAGGTACAAAATAGCACTCTCTGGAAATTTTTTTTTGCTCTCTGTTCGTGTGTATAGACGCATCAAATCTGTAAAAGTCGCGTGTATATACGCGGATACTCCATCAAATGCGCGTGTATAAGCGTAGCTAAACTGACAAAACACGTGTATACGCCCTCGTATCAGCGCGTCTGACTGCTTCTATACATGCGCTTTTACACGCATGTCTCTGGCCGCGATGATACACGGGCCCGTTACTTTTTTTCCACAAGTCATTTTTCGCCGCTAGGAGCGCGGGTATGAGCCTGATCCCTTGTAGTGTAATTCATCAAGCTCACCCTTATCTCTATAGGTTTTTACGATGAATCTACTATAACGGATATGCTTGATGTATCGTACAAACTTCAACTATCCACATCTCCTCTGAAAGAAGAACCCATAGGTTTGATTAGGTCTTATGATGAGAGTCCTTTGCCACCATTACAACTAGATGTCAACATTGCTATGGTGCCAAAGTGTTCTTCATCAAACCTACATCATCCTCATCAATGAAGATGGACAAATTGGCTTCAAAAGCTGGCTTGCATCACCCTTTGATAAGTCCAAGATGATGAGAAGGGGAGCGTATAAGGAACTTCTATATTTTTACTCCCAAATATAATTTTGCTCCCTGTTCATGCAAAGTGGGACCCTATTTGGAAAACATAACTCCCACACGCATAGTAAATATTAGAACCATACTAAAACATACAACACATACCACATATTTCCAAAAAAAAAGACAAAAAGTGAAGCACATAATAACACAGAGAGAATGCCTGAAAGCATAAGGTTTCCATAAATCATTTGGGTTATGTACATGCCTTGTGTAATGGATTTCACTTTGCACAACACCAACACACCAATTCTGGATTCAGATTATCAAAAGAATGGTATTATCAAGGAGTGTCTAACATACCACCTTTCCAAACATGCTTGCGTTACGTTTATGTGCCTTTATGAGAGACTTGTTGTGGAGATAATTTTATCAAATTTTCTTTATTTCAATTCCAACCCATGGATCCGTGCCGTAGATGTAAATGGTGTATGATTCTTGTAGCATCCCACCTTTGTTGGCAATGTAGAACATATTTTTGATGTTATGGGAGTACGTTACTCAAATCCATGATAGGAGTAACACAACAAAGGCATGATAACCCAAGTTTTCTTTATGCGATCAGTGGACCAAACCAAGTAAGAATACCCCAAGAGGAGGGGATGGAGCAAAGGAGGCAAGAGCATTACCTTGCACTCACCCCACCACTTGATGACATGCTGCTACCCACACCATGTCTATTATGGGTAGTAGTAGGTAAGTTTATAAATGAATTCAAGGGAATGAGATGCTTGAACAACTTGAAAAGATGCAGGGAGGAAGCTCTTGTAAGCACACACACTCACACGAACCCTAGAAGAGAACACACAATATGAGAGGCCAAAAATTATTGTTCTTCTTCTTCACAACAAAAGGGTTCTACAAAAATGATAAGGAAAATACAACATAAGTACTAAAGTACTATGTACATGTGGTCCATAATGTGAACACGATAAGTGAGTGAGATCGCAAGATAAGTATGCCATAACTCAATTGTGGACTAGTAGCTAGTGTAGTCTCAACTATAGAATCACTGGCAAAACTCTATCATGTCAGAATCCTACCAAACACACTAGTGATGTAAGTGGCAAAAATGGTCACCCAGGCATATCATAAGTGTCAGCTCGTGTTGATCTTGACATCTCAACACTCCCCCTCATGATCAACTCCATCTCTAGGACTCCAAGCATAGTTTGAAATCCAAGAAGCTTCTTTGTTCTTAGGGATTTCATGAAAATGTCAGCTACCTACTCCTTTTTGCACTAACATACATGAGATCAATGTCTCCTAATAAAACCCTCTCTCTCATAAAGTGATAGTGGAGCTCTATGTGTTTGTTCCACACATGAAAAATTGGGTTCCTCACCAACTGTATACTGCTAAGGTTGTCACAATAGATGATAACCTATCTACTATCAACCTGCAACCCTGAATCACCAAGTAGCTTACGTAAGCAAACTATCTCACATGCTATCATTGCAGCACCCCTATAATCTGCCTCTGTACTCGACAAGGAAATTGTTCCCTACTTCTTGTTGCTCCATGTCACAACACCACTCCCAAAGGAAAACATAAATCCACTCATAGATCTCCTATGTGTGATACATTTAGGGGAACGACGAGAAGAAGAGAGAAGAGAGAGAGTGAAGTTGCTTCAATACATACCAGCTCTTTTCCAAAAAAGTTCAAAAGATGCCTTTATTATTGTGGTGTAGAAATTAGAGGAAAGTTGCCTTTATTATTACATTAAAAATGACAAAAAATATTTTTTATTTTGTTTGTTGTAAAAGTAGAGTGCACCTCTCCCATTGCTATAAATATAGAGGTAAGATCCAAAGCACTTTGTTAAACACCATTGCTAGCAAGCCTTGTTAGTAGATTACACCACCCTAAACCCTGCTTTGTTTTTTTTTATGGCCTCATCAAATATTAGCATTCAAGTTGTTGAGTTTCATGTATCCAGAGGGAGGCCACCAATGTGGAGGTCAAGAAGAAGACCATAGATGGTGCACAAGCATGGAAAGGTCTCATGTCCTTTCCACTTCCTAGTAATGATGGTGCTATTTCTCAAGTCAAGGCCAAAGTGGTGGACTTAATTGCGATATGGTGAACCTATAATTTTATTGATGAATTGTTTGAGTGTGTCTTGCTAGAGGAAGTGCGGAAGGGTACGAACACCATTCGCTTACTTTGTGCCTACACCCCAGAGGACAAGCAAGGCCCATAGTAGTAAATATGATGGTTTTCACATTTATATATTTGGAAGTTTTATGTGAATGAACTTGGTTTTATTTTTAGTTTGAATCAATAACCTCGATGTAGAGGATGTGATGTTGTCATGTTTTTATGTTTTCACTCCCTCTGGCTCACTATCGCCCTCTCCCTCTCAAATAATTATCTCATGTTACTCTCTCCAATTGTCTTCCCCCTCTCTCTCTTCATGGAGGGGGGAGGGTATCTTTTTGGAATCCGCTCACTCGATTCCTAAAACGTTCTCGGCTAGAAAATACTCACCAGATTCCCAAAAGGCGCTCTCTAGAAAATGCGCCAAAAAAAAATCCCCCATCTGGGTACGGTATCTATAAAAAGTAGTTAGGATATTTACTTTGTATCACAGAGATTAGTTATTTGTAGTGTGAAATGATAGGCAAAGATGTACGTTGAGAAAAAGCTTGATGAGACTACTATCCGTTGTGGTCATATATGATGCATCATGTATTGGTTTCCAAAGGGATTTGACATGTCATCATTAGCATTAAGCCATGCTCTATCTTACCAGCACATGATAATATGAGGACTTTGGATAGCGATACTAGTTCAAGTGTAACTATGGAATCTTCCTCCACACCTTCCATAGTGGAATAAACTAAGTGGGATAGGAGGTATGCACATGCACATGCATTCATGTCACTCTCTATTAAGAGGAGAATTATTTCTCATACTCACTCATGTATAAGTGGAGAATTATTCCTCATTATCGCGCATGTAAAACTACCAAGCAAGCTTGGGATATGTGCTTGTTGCGTTTTACGAGGTATATAATGAGGAACCAGTGGCATACTTCTGTAAGCAATTGGAGTTCAGGCATATTAATGAGGAACCTTTAATGTACAAAATTATCATAAGGATTAAAGATTTTAGGGAGAAACTTGCATGTATTGATGAGGCATATTGATCCAAAAAGTTCATGAGTGTCTACTAATCTCACACCTTTACCATATTCATTCTAATGTTTTTGCATCCACACATTGGCTTATGGATTAAGAACCCGAATATCCTTATGTTTGATGAGTTAGTAACAATGTTCTTATGAGAAGATAAATCTCTAAAAAATCAAACTAGTATGCATGTGGTGTTGAAATATTCTTCATGTGATGTCATGTATGGGGCACATGTATGTGGGAATAAGGTAGAAGAAGATTACAATGCTATGAAATTGGAATATGGGTCACATGTATCTGGGAATAAGCTAGAAGAAGATTAGAATGCTATGAAATTGTTTTGGATGCAATATAAGGTTATTACGGCATGTGAATGGATGAATATAAAAGGTGGTCAATGGTCAAAAAGTAGGCACATGATGGAAGGTGGTCAATGGTCAAAAAGTGGGCACATGTGAAAAGATGCAGGGGGGAAGAGAGCTTGAGCTCTTGCAAGCACACACACACACTCACAAAACCCTAATAGAGAACACACAAGGTGAGAGGCTGAAAATCTTCTTCTTCTCTACACAACACTCAACACACCATATACAAAGATAAGAGTACACCATAATATGAAAGGTACTCAACCAATACATACACGGGTTCTCTATAGTGTGAACCCGACTAAATGAGCTGGCGCTATAACTATGCCAGTCTCTAGAGTGGCTGTCACACAGCCTGTCATCCCACTGGCCGCATATCACCCAAGATCTCACCAACCATGCCAGTGGTGTAA
The DNA here is from genome assembly GCF_041138505.1 of Cibotium barometz. Classification (NCBI taxonomy): domain Eukaryota; kingdom Viridiplantae; phylum Streptophyta; class Polypodiopsida; order Cyatheales; family Cibotiaceae; genus Cibotium; species Cibotium barometz. The sequence goes on from NC_141060.1 coordinate 21,015,310, forward strand.
GTGTGGGGCCTATCCCCCAGGCGGGTCATCAGTATCCACCGCCTCACTAGAGCTCGATATCTCAACACTCCCCCTCGAGCTCAACTCCATCTCATGTACACCAAGCGAAGCCCTGAATCTGCGGAGCTTCTCTGTACCCAATGCTTTGGTGAAGATGTCAGCTACCTGATCCTCTGTGCTGACATAAACAAGGTCAAGATCTCCTGCCAAGACCTTCTCTCTAACGAAGTGGTAGTGGACCTCTATGTGCTTCGTACGAGCATGAAATACTGGGTTCCTGGCTAACTGTATACTGCTAATGTTGTCACAGAAAATGACAACTTGTCTATCCACTGATAGACCCAAATCTGCAAGTAGCTTTCTCAACCAAGCTACCTCACATGCTGCCATAGCAGCTCCTCTGTACTCGGCCTCTGTACTCGATAGAGCAACCGTAGGCTGCTTCTTGCTGCTCCAAGTCACAGCAGCACTCCCCAAAGAAAACATGAAGCCACTGGTAGATCTTCTGTCTGAGATACTACCAGCCCAATCAGCATCCGTGTACCCATGTACACATATCTCTGTCCCAGTCTCATAGAATAGTCCACAATGCAAAGTAGACCTCACATACCTCAGTATGCGTCTCACTGCATCTAAATGCGGTTTCCGTGGAACCTGCATAAACTGACTCACCAACCCAACAGCATAGCTCAAATCTGGTCTAGTGATCGTCATGTAGATCAAACTTCCTACTATGCTCCTGTACATAGTAGGATCCTCCAAGATCTCTCCTGAATCTGCACTCAACTTGCCATTCTGATCCAATGGCACAGAAATAGGCTTACAGCCTGTCATACCATACTTGGACAACATGTCCAAGCCATACTGTCTCTGCAGTAATCCAATACCATGTGGTGACCTAATCACCTCAATGCCCAAGAAATATCTGAGCTCCCCCAGATCCTTCATCTCAAACTTCTGTCTTAGCAAGATCTTTACATCAAAGATCTCTGCATCATGGTCCCCCGTAATGATCAAGTCATCTACATAGATGACAACAAGCACAATTCCTCTATCACCATGTCTCACATACAATGAGAAATCTGCATTGGCTACATGAAAGCCAATAGTGACAAGATATTCAGAAATCTTGTCAGACCATGCTCTTGGTGCTTGTTTTAAGCCATACAAGGCTTTCTTCAACCTGCAAACATGCTCGGGGTGACCCACATCCTCATAACCAGGTGGCTGCAACATATACACCTCTTCTTGCAAATCCCCATGCAAGAATGCATTCTTTACATCCATCTGATGTAAAGACCATTGCTTTGACGCAGCCACTGCTATCACAACTCTCACCGTTGCCATCTTGGCAACTGGGCTGAAAGTTTCCTCATAATCAATCCCATATGTCTGCGCATATCCTTTGGCTACCAATCTAGCCTTGTACCTGTTTATGCTTCCATCACTGTTATGTTTAACTTTGTACACCCACTTGCATCCAATGGCTTTCTTGCCTTCAGGCAATTGCACTAAGTCCCAAGTTTCATTTCCATATAGTGCATCCATCTCCTCATCCATAGCTTTCTCCCAATTCACATTTCCAACAGCCTCATCAATGCATGTGGGCTCAACAACCTGCACAACCTTTGCCATATATGCATAGTGATGTGCCACATAACCGTCATATGTAAATCTCTGCACAGGGTTCTTCACTCTCCCTGATCTTCGCAGCTTTTCATTCATGGCTTCCATAGCCTTCTTTACACCAGGTGTTCTCATAGCTGGGATCCCAAGCTCCTCATCAAGGCTCATATCTGAGCCACTAGACTCTCCATCAACATGAGAATGCCCTGCAGAAATGTCAGGCATACCAAGGGGCTCAACCACTTTCTCTTTTCCTTTACGTGATGTAGTAATCACATTTGCAGGATTGGTATTATGACGCAGCCTGCCACTCCATGGTCTATCAACAGACCCACTAGATGAGGACTCTCCTGGTCCACTCAAAGGCTGTGATTGCTGACCTGCATTCTGTGCAACCACACTTCCACTCACATCAGCCCCAACAGCTTCTTTTTCAGCAGCATACCAGCTGCTCATCTCATCAAAAACAACATCCCTGCTTACCCTCAGCTCACGTGTAGCAGGGTTATAACACCTGTATCCCTTTTGCTCAAGGGAATATCCAATAAACACACATTTTTCAGCTTTCGAATCCAGCTTAGTTCTCAGCTCATCTGGCACATGCACATATGCAATGCATCCAAAGACTTTCAGATGAGACAAATCTGGTTTTCTGCCAGTAAACCTCTCCTCTGGAGTTACATCATGTATGGCTGCAGTTGGAGTCCTGTTCATGATGTATACTGCTGTAGAAACAGCCTCAGCCCAATAGCAATGCGGCATATTTTTCTCTTCCATCAATGCCCGCGCAATCTCAGCAATGTGCCTGTTTTTCCGCTCAGCAACTCCATTTTGCTGCGGAGTGTATCTGCATGTATACTGTCTCCGAATTCCATTCTTCTTCAAAAATTCAGAGAACTCATTGGAGAAGTATTCTCCCCCTCCATCTGACCTTAGGCACTTGACATATTTTCCTGTTTGCTTTTCAACCAAAACTCTAAAATTCTGAAAGTGAGTGAACACCTCACTCTTCTCCTTCATGAAATATACCCACACTTTCCTTGTGTGGTCATCAATAAAAGTGACATAGTACCTGCAGCCTCCCATAGACACGGTCTTCGTAGGACCCCATACATCTGAATGCACAACATCTAGTGCATTTCTGCTCACATATCTGTTACGTGGAAACACATGCTTTGTTTGCTTCCCAAATTGGCATGCTTCACATATTTTCTGCATACCTTCCACTTTAAATTTTGGCAGCCCTGTCACAATTCCTTTTGTCTGCATAGACTTCAATCTCTGCACATTTACATGTCCAATTCTTTTATGCCATATGTCCGTGTCTGCAACAACTCCTGAACCATTTGCAAACATCGCAGCACTCATTTCAGGCATGTCTACATCCAACGTAAACATTCTGCCCACTCTGTTGCCTTTTGCAACCAACCTGCACTTGTCTTTGAAATCTTCAACATAACACCCATCAGGGTTAAACCGAACCTGCAACCCCTGCTCAATCATCTGGCCAACTGAAACCAGATTCTTTGTTATGTTCGGTACATGAAGTACATCTGCAAGGTACTTCACTTTGCCATCCTGCATAGATAATGGCACATCTCCAACGTGGGCAATTGGATGAGCAGTGTCATCCCCTGTTTCCACAAAACCTGGTCTTTCCGGGTTCTTCATTTCCTTGAACCACTCCCCATGACTCGTCATGTGGTTCGAAGCGCCTGAATCCACATACCATACATTATCTTTTTGTGCTGCATCAGCATTTTCAGACATGGCATTTACAACATGCTGCATAACAAACAACCTTTCATTGTCCTCATTATTTCTGCTTGAGGATGCATAGTTGTTTTGCTGCACTTTCCCATTTTGCATGTCAGCCTGCTTCTTATAACATTCTGACTGCACATGTCCTGGCTTACCACAATAGTAGCATTCACGTGCATCATTATATTGCCTTTGCCAATTTCCACGGCCTCTTTGACTCCCCCTGCCTCTGAATTTGCCTCTTCCACCTGCGTGTTGTTGTTGTTGTTGATTCTGGGACTGTTGTTGTTGCTGCTGCTGCTGGCCGTAATTCTGATTACCTGTTCGGCCACCTCCTTGACCGCGTCCACGGCCTCCTCTACCTCGTCCTCTTCCTGAACTCGTGTAGAAGGCCTGTTGCTCTGAACTGTTTTTGCTTTGTGAAGACTGTTGGTCTTCACCCAAGTTCTTCTCTTCGATAATCAGCATAGACACCAAATCTGTAAAGTTGGGAATGTTTTCCCGAGTCTGGATAGACGTCTTAAACGCCTTGTATTGTGGCCCGAGACCACGTAGACAGACTTCCACCTTGTCATCATCATCTACTGACACACCAATAGATGCAAGGGATTCCACAATGCCCTTTATCTTCAACGCATAGTCATTCACAGACATGCTCTTTTTCTCCACAGTATGAAGTTCATTCTTCAACTGTATCTTACGTGCCTTGGTATTTGTTTCATAAAGCTTTACCAAGGTGTCCCACGCCTCCTTGGGGGACTTGGCATCCTGAATGTGCCCAATCATGGTGTCCTGTATACTAATGGAAAGCCAATACATTACTTTCCTGGCTCCTTGGTTCCAGTCTTTAAACTCTTTCACATCTGCAGCAGTCGGATTTATATCCGGTATCTCCGGTGCCTCTTCATGCTCACCTTCAATGTAGTCCCAATAGCCTTTTCCCATCAGGAAATTAGTCAACCTGAACCTCCAAGCATGGAAGTTATTCTTATCCAGCTTCTCAGCCACAATCTGTGTTATGCCATCATTAGACATCTTGCCAAACAGACAATTTTACCAGAAACTGCACTCTGGTTTTTCTGCACAACCTGCAGTGTTTTCTGCACAGCGGTACTGTAGTACTCAAATGTCACAACCAGTGACTTCAATGTGCATACATACACCCAATGGCAACTGTAGACCTCTTTGCAGCACCCACAGTGTCTGCACAGTCAATCTGTCTTCCTGCAGTTCGTAAAACAGAGTTCTGCAGAGAATCGATGACTTACCCGCAGTGCTCGAAATCGCCTGCTTTCTGAAAAACGGAGGTCCAGACGCGCCCGAAACGCGTTTTCGGCCCGAAAAATTCAGTCCAAAGGACTAATCAGTCCAAAGGACTGTATAGTTGCCCTATAGCTTTACTCCCGCAAAGAAAGCTCCTCAATCGGAGATCGTTTGCCGGTGCCTCCCGTAGAGCTCCCGACAAGGGTGTAGTCACCAACACAATAGGGAAGAGTAGTTGTAGCTCTTACCCTCGTACCGCTTCTTGTGGTTCTCTTGCTTGCAGCTCAGCCCTTAGCACGAACCAGGCTCTGATACCATGAAAAGATGCAGGGGGGAAGAGAGCTTGAGCTCTTGCAAGCACACACACACACTCACAAAACCCTAATAGAGAACACACAAGGTGAGAGGCTGAAAATCTTCTTCTTCTCTACACAACACTCAACACACCATATACAAAGATAAGAGTACACCATAATATGAAAGGTACTCAACCAATACATACACGGGTTCTCTATAGTGTGAACCCGACTAAATGAGCTGGCGCTATAACTATGCCAGTCTCTAGAGTGGCTGTCACACAGCCTGTCATCCCACTGGCCGCATATCACCCAAGATCTCACCAACCATGCCAGTGGTGTAAGTGTGGGGCCTATCCCCCAGGCGGGTCATCAGTATCCACCGCCTCACTAGAGCTCGATATCTCAACACTCCCCCTCGAGCTCAACTCCATCTCATGTACACCAAGCGAAGCCCTGAATCTGCGGAGCTTCTCTGTACCCAATGCTTTGGTGAAGATGTCAGCTACCTGATCCTCTGTGCTGACATAAACAAGGTCAAGATCTCCTGCCAAGACCTTCTCTCTAACGAAGTGGTAGTGGACCTCTATGTGCTTCGTACGAGCATGAAATACTGGGTTCCTGGCTAACTGTATACTGCTAATGTTGTCACAGAAAATGACAACTTGTCTATCCACTGATAGACCCAAATCTGCAAGTAGCTTTCTCAACCAAGCTACCTCACATGCTGCCATAGCAGCTCCTCTGTACTCGGCCTCTGTACTCGATAGAGCAACCGTAGGCTGCTTCTTGCTGCTCCAAGTCACAGCAGCACTCCCCAAAGAAAACATGAAGCCACTGGTAGATCTTCTGTCTGAGATACTACCAGCCCAATCAGCATCCGTGTACCCATGTACACATATCTCTGTCCCAGTCTCATAGAATAGTCCACAATGCAAAGTAGACCTCACATACCTCAGTATGCGTCTCACTGCATCTAAATGCGGTTTCCGTGGAACCTGCATAAACTGACTCACCAACCCAACAGCATAGCTCAAATCTGGTCTAGTGATCGTTATGTAGATCAAACTTCCTACTATGCTCCTGTACATAGTAGGATCCTCCAAGATCTCTCCTGAATCTGCACTCAACTTGCCATTCTGATCCAATGGCACAGAAATAGGCTTACAGCCTGTCATACCATACTTGGACAACATGTCCAAGCCATACTGTCTCTGCAGTAATCCAATACCATGTGGTGACCTAATCACCTCAATGCCCAAGAAATATCTGAGCTCCCCCAGATCCTTCATCTCAAACTTCTGTCTTAGCAAGATCTTTACATCAAAGATCTCTGCATCATGGTCCCCCGTAATGATCAAGTCATCTACATAGATGACAACAAGCACAATTCCTCTATCACCATGTCTCACATACAATGAGAAATCTGCATTGGCTACATGAAAGCCAATAGTGACAAGATATTCAGAAATCTTGTCAGACCATGCTCTTGGTGCTTGTTTTAAGCCATACAAGGCTTTCTTCAACCTGCAAACATGCTCGGGGTGACCCACATCCTCATAACCAGGTGGCTGCAACATATACACCTCTTCTTGCAAATCCCCATGCAAGAATGCATTCTTTACATCCATCTGATGTAAAGACCATTGCTTTGACGCAGCCACTGCTATCACAACTCTCACCGTTGCCATCTTGGCAACTGGGCTGAAAGTTTCCTCATAATCAATCCCATATGTCTGCGCATATCCTTTGGCTACCAATCTAGCCTTGTACCTGTTTATGCTTCCATCACTGTTATGTTTAACTTTGTACACCCACTTGCATCCAATGGCTTTCTTGCCTTCAGGCAATTGCACTAAGTCCCAAGTTTCATTTCCATATAGTGCATCCATCTCCTCATCCATAGCTTTCTCCCAATTCACATTTCCAACAGCCTCATCAATGCATGTGGGCTCAACAACCTGCACAACCTTTGCCATATATGCATAGTGATGTGCCACATAACCGTCATATGTAAATCTCTGCACAGGGTTCTTCACTCTCCCTGATCTTCGCAGCTTTTCATTCATGGCTTCCATAGCCTTCTTTACACCAGGTGTTCTCATAGCTGGGATCCCAAGCTCCTCATCAAGGCTCATATCTGAGCCACTAGACTCTCCATCAACATGAGAATGCCCTGCAGAAATGTCAGGCATACCAAGGGGCTCAACCACTTTCTCTTTTCCTTTACGTGATGTAGTAATCACATTTGCAGGATTGGTATTATGACGCAGCCTGCCACTCCATGGTCTATCAACAGACCCACTAGATGAGGACTCTCCTGGTCCACTCAAAGGCTGTGATTGCTGACCTGCATTCTGTGCAACCACACTTCCACTCACATCAGCCCCAACAGCTTCTTTTTCAGCAGCATACCAGCTGCTCATCTCATCAAAAACAACATCCCTGCTTACCCTCAGCTCACGTGTAGCAGGGTTATAACACCTGTATCCCTTTTGCTCAAGGGAATATCCAATAAACACACATTTTTCAGCTTTCGGATCCAGCTTAGTTCTCAGCTCATCTGGCACATGCACATATGCAATGCATCCAAAGACTTTCAGATGAGACAAATCTGGTTTTCTGCCAGTAAACCTCTCCTCTGGAGTTACATCATGTATGGCTGCAGTTGGAGTCCTGTTCATGATGTATACTGCTGTAGAAACAGCCTCAGCCCAATAGCAATGCGGCATATTTTTCTCTTCCATCAATGCCCGCGCAATCTCAGCAATGTGCCTGTTTTTCCGCTCAGCAACTCCATTTTGCTGCGGAGTGTATCTGCATGTATACTGTCTCCGAATTCCATTCTTCTTCAAAAATTCAGAGAACTCATTGGAGAAGTATTCTCCCCCTCCATCTGACCTTAGGCACTTGACATATTTTCCTGTTTGCTTTTCAACCAAAACTCTAAAATTCTGAAAGTGAGTGAACACCTCACTCTTCTCCTTCATGAAATATACCCACACTTTCCTTGTGTGGTCATCAATAAAAGTGACATAGTACCTGCAGCCTCCCATAGACACGGTCTTCGTAGGACCCCATACATCTGAATGCACAACATCTAGTGCATTTCTGCTCACATATCTGTTACGTGGAAACACATGCTTTGTTTGCTTCCCAAATTGGCATGCTTCACATATTTTCTGCATACCTTCCACTTTAAATTTTGGCAGCCCTGTCACAATTCCTTTTGTCTGCATAGACTTCAATCTCTGCACATTTACATGTCCAATTCTTTTATGCCATATGTCCGTGTCTGCAACAACTCCTGAACCATTTGCAAACATCGCAGCACTCATTTCAGGCATGTCTACATCCAACGTAAACATTCTGCCCACTCTGTTGCCTTTTGCAACCAACCTGCACTTGTCTTTGAAATCTTCAACATAACACCCATCAGGGTTAAACCGAACCTGCAACCCCTGCTCAATCATCTGGCCAACTGAAACCAGATTCTTTGTTATGTTCGGTACATGAAGTACATCTGCAAGGTACTTCACTTTGCCATCCTGCATAGATAATGGCACATCTCCAACGTGGGCAATTGGATGAGCAGTGTCATCCCCTGTTTCCACAAAACCTGGTCTTTCCGGGTTCTTCATTTCCTTGAACCACTCCCCATGACTCGTCATGTGGTTCGAAGCGCCTGAATCCACATACCATACATTATCTTTTTGTGCTGCATCAGCATTTTCAGACATGGCATTTACAACATGCTGCATAACAAACAACCTTTCATTGTCCTCATTATTTCTGCTTGAGGATGCATAGTTGTTTTGCTGCACTTTCCCATTTTGCATGTCAGCCTGCTTCTTATAACATTCTGACTGCACATGTCCTGGCTTACCACAATAGTAGCATTCACGTGCATCATTATATTGCCTTTGCCAATTTCCACGGCCTCTTTGACTCCCCCTGCCTCTGAATTTGCCTCTTCCACCTGCGTGTTGTTGTTGTTGTTGATTCTGGGACTGTTGTTGTTGCTGCTGCTGCTGGCCGTAATTCTGATTACCTGTTCGGCCACCTCCTTGACCGCGTCCACGGCCTCCTCTACCTCGTCCTCTTCCTGAACTCGTGTAGAAGGCCTGTTGCTCTGAACTGTTTTTGCTTTGTGAAGACTGTTGGTCTTCACCCAAGTTCTTCTCTTCGATAATCAGCATAGACACCAAATCTGTAAAGTTGGGAATGTTTTCCCGAGTCTGGATAGACGTCTTAAACGCCTTGTATTGTGGCCCGAGACCACGTAGACAGACTTCCACCTTGTCATCATCATCTACTGACACACCAATAGATGCAAGGGATTCCACAATGCCCTTTATCTTCAACGCATAGTCATTCACAGACATGCTCTTTTTCTCCACAGTATGAAGTTCATTCTTCAACTGTATCTTACGTGCCTTGGTATTTGTTTCATAAAGCTTTACCAAGGTGTCCCACGCCTCCTTGGGGGACTTGGCATCCTGAATGTGCCCAATCATGGTGTCCTGTATACTAATGGAAAGCCAATACATTACTTTCCTGGCTCCTTGGTTCCAGTCTTTAAACTCTTTCACATCTGCAGCAGTCGGATTTATATCCGGTATCTCCGGTGCCTCTTCATGCTCACCTTCAATGTAGTCCCAATAGCCTTTTCCCATCAGGAAATTAGTCAACCTGAACCTCCAAGCATGGAAGTTATTCTTATCCAGCTTCTCAGCCACAATCTGTGTTATGCCATCATTAGACATCTTGCCAAACAGACAATTTTACCAGAAACTGCACTCTGGTTTTTCTGCACAACCTGCAGTGTTTTCTGCACAGCGGTACTGTAGTACTCAAATGTCACAACCAGTGACTTCAATGTGCATACATACACCCAATGGCAACTGTAGACCTCTTTGCAGCACCCACAGTGTCTGCACAGTCAATCTGTCTTCCTGCAGTTCGTAAAACAGAGTTCTGCAGAGAATCGATGACTTACCCGCAGTGCTCGAAATCGCCTGCTTTCTGAAAAACGGAGGTCCAGACGCGCCCGAAACGCGTTTTCGGCCCGAAAAATTCAGTCCAAAGGACTAATCAGTCCAAAGGACTGTATAGTTGCCCTATAGCTTTACTCCCGCAAAGAAAGCTCCTCAATCGGAGATCGTTTGCCGGTGCCTCCCGTAGAGCTCCCGACAAGGGTGTAGTCACCAACACAATAGGGAAGAGTAGTTGTAGCTCTTACCCTCGTACCGCTTCTTGTGGTTCTCTTGCTTGCAGCTCAGCCCTTAGCACGAACCAGGCTCTGATACCATGAAAAGATGCAGGGGGGAAGAGAGCTTGAGCTCTTGCAAGCACACACACACACTCACAAAACCCTAATAGAGAACACACAAGGTGAGAGGCTGAAAATCTTCTTCTTCTCTACACAACACTCAACACACCATATACAAAGATAAGAGTACACCATAATATGAAAGGTACTCAACCAATACATACACGGGTTCTCTATAGTGTGAACCCGACTAAATGAGCTGGCGCTATAACTATGCCAGTCTCTAGAGTGGCTGTCACACAGCCTGTCATCCCACTGGCCGCATATCACCCAAGATCTCACCAACCATGCCAGTGGTGTAAGTGTGGGGCCTATCCCCCAGGCGGGTCATCAGTATCCACCGCCTCACTAGAGCTCGATATCTCAACACTCCCCCTCGAGCTCAACTCCATCTCATGTACACCAAGCGAAGCCCTGAATCTGCGGAGCTTCTCTGTACCCAATGCTTTGGTGAAGATGTCAGCTACCTGATCCTCTGTGCTGACATAAACAAGGTCAAGATCTCCTGCCAAGACCTTCTCTCTAACGAAGTGGTAGTGGACCTCTATGTGCTTCGTACGAGCATGAAATACTGGGTTCCTGGCTAACTGTATACTGCTAATGTTGTCACAGAAAATGACAACTTGTCTATCCACTGATAGACCCAAATCTGCAAGTAGCTTTCTCAACCAAGCTACCTCACATGCTGCCATAGCAGCTCCTCTGTACTCGGCCTCTGTACTCGATAGAGCAACCGTAGGCTGCTTCTTGCTGCTCCAAGTCACAGCAGCACTCCCCAAAGAAAACATGAAGCCACTGGTAGATCTTCTGTCTGAGATACTACCAGCCCAATCAGCATCCGTGTACCCATGTACACATATCTCTGTCCCAGTCTCATAGAATAGTCCACAATGCAAAGTAGACCTCACATACCTCAGTATGCGTCTCACTGCATCTAAATGCGGTTTCCGTGGAACCTGCATAAACTGACTCACCAACCCAACAGCATAGCTCAAATCTGGTCTAGTGATCGTCATGTAGATCAAACTTCCTACTATGCTCCTGTACATAGTAGGATCCTCCAAGATCTCTCCTGAATCTGCACTCAACTTGCCATTCTGATCCAATGGCACAGAAATAGGCTTACAGCCTGTCATACCATACTTGGACAACATGTCCAAGCCATACTGTCTCTGCAGTAATCCAATACCATGTGGTGACCTAATCACCTCAATGCCCAAGAAATATCTGAGCTCCCCCAGATCCTTCATCTCAAACTTCTGTCTTAGCAAGATCTTTACATCAAAGATCTCTGCATCATGGTCCCCCGTAATGATCAAGTCATCTACATAGATGACAACAAGCACAATTCCTCTATCACCATGTCTCACATACAATGAGAAATCTGCATTGGCTACATGAAAGCCAATAGTGACAAGATATTCAGAAATCTTGTCAGACCATGCTCTTGGTGCTTGTTTTAAGCCATACAAGGCTTTCTTCAACCTGCAAACATGCTCGGGGTGACCCACATCCTCATAACCAGGTGGCTGCAACATATACACCTCTTCTTGCAAATCCCCATGCAAGAATGCATTCTTTACATCCATCTGATGTAAAGACCATTGCTTTGACGCAGCCACTGCTATCACAACTCTCACCGTTGCCATCTTGGCAACTGGGCTGAAAGTTTCCTCATAATCAATCCCATATGTCTGCGCATATCCTTTGGCTACCAATCTAGCCTTGTACCTGTTTATGCTTCCATCACTGTTATGTTTAACTTTGTACACCCACTTGCATCCAATGGCTTTCTTGCCTTCAGGCAATTGCACTAAGTCCCAAGTTTCATTTCCATATAGTGCATCCATCTCCTCATCCATAGCTTTCTCCCAATTCACATTTCCAACAGCCTCATCAATGCATGTGGGCTCAACAACCTGCACAACCTTTGCCATATATGCATAGTGATGTGCCACATAACCGTCATATGTAAATCTCTGCACAGGGTTCTTCACTCTCCCTGATCTTCGCAGCTTTTCATTCATGGCTTCCATAGCCTTCTTTACACCAGGTGTTCTCATAGCTGGGATCCCAAGCTCCTCATCAAGGCTCATATCTGAGCCACTAGACTCTCCATCAACATGAGAATGCCCTGCAGAAATGTCAGGCATACCAAGGGGCTCAACCACTTTCTCTTTTCCTTTACGTGATGTAGTAATCACATTTGCAGGATTGGTATTATGACGCAGCCTGCCACTCCATGGTCTATCAACAGACCCACTAGATGAGGACTCTCCTGGTCCACTCAAAGGCTGTGATTGCTGACCTGCATTCTGTGCAACCACACTTCCACTCACATCAGCCCCAACAGCTTCTTTTTCAGCAGCATACCAGCTGCTCATCTCATCAAAAACAACATCCCTGCTTACCCTCAGCTCACGTGTAGCAGGGTTATAACACCTGTATCCCTTTTGCTCAAGGGAATATCCAATAAACACACATTTTTCAGCTTTCGGATCCAGCTTAGTTCTCAGCTCATCTGGCACATGCACATATGCAATGCATCCAAAGACTTTCAGATGAGACAAATCTGGTTTTCTGCCAGTAAACCTCTCCTCTGGAGTTACATCATGTATGGCTGCAGTTGGAGTCCTGTTCATGATGTATACTGCTGTAGAAACAGCCTCAGCCCAATAGCAATGCGGCATATTTTTCTCTTCCATCAATGCCCGCGCAATCTCAGCAATGTGCCTGTTTTTCCGCTCAGCAACTCCATTTTGCTGCGGAGTGTATCTGCATGTATACTGTCTCCGAATTCCATTCTTCTTCAAAAATTCAGAGAACTCATTGGAGAAGTATTCTCCCCCTCCATCTGACCTTAGGCACTTGACATATTTTCCTGTTTGCTTTTCAACCAAAACTCTAAAATTCTGAAAGTGAGTGAACACCTCACTCTTCTCCTTCATGAAATATACCCACACTTTCCTTGTGTGGTCATCAATAAAAGTGACATAGTACCTGCAGCCTCCCATAGACACGGTCTTCGTAGGACCCCATACATCTGAATGCACAACATCTAGTGCATTTCTGCTCACATATCTGTTACGTGGAAACACATGCTTTGTTTGCTTCCCAAATTGGCATGCTTCACATATTTTCTGCATACCTTCCACTTTAAATTTTGGCAGCCCTGTCACAATTCCTTTTGTCTGCATAGACTTCAATCTCTGCACATTTACATGTCCAATTCTTTTATGCCATATGTCCGTGTCTGCAACAACTCCTGAACCATTTGCAAACATCGCAGCACTCATTTCAGGCATGTCTACATCCAACGTAAACATTCTGCCCACTCTGTTGCCTTTTGCAACCAACCTGCACTTGTCTTTGAAATCTTCAACATAACACCCATCAGGGTTAAACCGAACCTGCAACCCCTGCTCAATCATCTGGCCAACTGAAACCAGATTCTTTGTTATGTTCGGTACATGAAGTACATCTGCAAGGTACTTCACTTTGCCATCCTGCATAGATAATGGCACATCTCCAACGTGGGCAATTGGATGAGCAGTGTCATCCCCTGTTTCCACAAAACCTGGTCTTTCCGGGTTCTTCATTTCCTTGAACCACTCCCCATGACTCGTCATGTGGTTCGAAGCGCCTGAATCCACATACCATACATTATCTTTTTGTGCTGCATCAGCATTTTCAGACATGGCATTTACAACATGCTGCATAACAAACAACCTTTCATTGTCCTCATTATTTCTGCTTGAGGATGCATAGTTGTTTTGCTGCACTTTCCCATTTTGCATGTCAGCCTGCTTCTTATAACATTCTGACTGCACATGTCCTGGCTTACCACAATAGTAGCATTCACGTGCATCATTATATTGCCTTTGCCAATTTCCACGGCCTCTTTGACTCCCCCTGCCTCTGAATTTGCCTCTTCCACCTGCGTGTTGTTGTTGTTGTTGATTCTGGGACTGTTGTTGTTGCTGCTGCTGCTGGCCGTAATTCTGATTACCTGTTCGGCCACCTCCTTGACCGCGTCCACGGCCTCCTCTACCTCGTCCTCTTCCTGAACTCGTGTAGAAGGCCTGTTGCTCTGAACTGTTTTTGCTTTGTGAAGACTGTTGGTCTTCACCCAAGTTCTTCTCTTCGATAATCAGCATAGACACCAAATCTGTAAAGTTGGGAATGTTTTCCCGAGTCTGGATAGACGTCTTAAACGCCTTGTATTGTGGCCCGAGACCACGTAGACAGACTTCCACCTTGTCATCATCATCTACTGACACACCAATAGATGCAAGGGATTCCACAATGCCCTTTATCTTCAACGCATAGTCATTCACAGACATGCTCTTTTTCTCCACAGTATGAAGTTCATTCTTCAACTGTATCTTACGTGCCTTGGTATTTGTTTCATAAAGCTTTACCAAGGTGTCCCACGCCTCCTTGGGGGACTTGGCATCCTGAATGTGCCCAATCATGGTGTCCTGTATACTAATGGAAAGCCAATACATTACTTTCCTGGCTCCTTGGTTCCAGTCTTTAAACTCTTTCACATCTGCAGCAGTCGGATTTATATCCGGTATCTCCGGTGCCTCTTCATGCTCACCTTCAATGTAGTCCCAATAGCCTTTTCCCATCAGGAAATTAGTCAACCTGAACCTCCAAGCATGGAAGTTATTCTTATCCAGCTTCTCAGCCACAATCTGTGTTATGCCATCATTAGACATCTTGCCAAACAGACAATTTTACCAGAAACTGCACTCTGGTTTTTCTGCACAACCTGCAGTGTTTTCTGCACAGCGGTACTGTAGTACTCAAATGTCACAACCAGTGACTTCAATGTGCATACATACACCCAATGGCAACTGTAGACCTCTTTGCAGCACCCACAGTGTCTGCACAGTCAATCTGTCTTCCTGCAGTTCGTAAAACAGAGTTCTGCAGAGAATCGATGACTTACCCGCAGTGCTCGAAATCGCCTGCTTTCTGAAAAACGGAGGTCCAGACGCGCCCGAAACGCGTTTTCGGCCCGAAAAATTCAGTCCAAAGGACTAATCAGTCCAAAGGACTGTATAGTTGCCCTATAGCTTTACTCCCGCAAAGAAAGCTCCTCAATCGGAGATCGTTTGCCGGTGCCTCCCGTAGAGCTCCCGACAAGGGTGTAGTCACCAACACAATAGGGAAGAGTAGTTGTAGCTCTTACCCTCGTACCGCTTCTTGTGGTTCTCTTGCTTGCAGCTCAGCCCTTAGCACGAACCAGGCTCTGATACCATGAAAAGATGCAGGGGGGAAGAGAGCTTGAGCTCTTGCAAGCACACACACACACTCACAAAACCCTAATAGAGAACACACAAGGTGAGAGGCTGAAAATCTTCTTCTTCTCTACACAACACTCAACACACCATATACAAAGATAAGAGTACACCATAATATGAAAGGTACTCAACCAATACATACACGGGTTCTCTATAGTGTGAACCCGACTAAATGAGCTGGCGCTATAACTATGCCAGTCTCTAGAGTGGCTGTCACACAGCCTGTCATCCCACTGGCCGCATATCACCCAAGATCTCACCAACCATGCCAGTGGTGTAAGTGTGGGGCCTATCCCCCAGGCGGGTCATCAGTATCCACCGCCTCACTAGAGCTCGATATCTCAACACTCCCCCTCGAGCTCAACTCCATCTCATGTACACCAAGCGAAGCCCTGAATCTGCGGAGCTTCTCTGTACCCAATGCTTTGGTGAAGATGTCAGCTACCTGATCCTCTGTGCTGACATAAACAAGGTCAAGATCTCCTGCCAAGACCTTCTCTCTAACGAAGTGGTAGTGGACCTCTATGTGCTTCGTACGAGCATGAAATACTGGGTTCCTGGCTAACTGTATACTGCTAATGTTGTCACAGAAAATGACAACTTGTCTATCCACTGATAGACCCAAATCTGCAAGTAGCTTTCTCAACCAAGCTACCTCACATGCTGCCATAGCAGCTCCTCTGTACTCGGCCTCTGTACTCGATAGAGCAACCGTAGGCTGCTTCTTGCTGCTCCAAGTCACAGCAGCACTCCCCAAAGAAAACATGAAGCCACTGGTAGATCTTCTGTCTGAGATACTACCAGCCCAATCAG
Organism: Cibotium barometz; assembly: GCF_041138505.1. NCBI lineage: Eukaryota > Viridiplantae > Streptophyta > Polypodiopsida > Cyatheales > Cibotiaceae > Cibotium > Cibotium barometz. Next base: position 21,031,713 of record NC_141060.1, read on the forward strand.
CATCCGTGTACCCATGTACACATATCTCTGTCCCAGTCTCATAGAATAGTCCACAATGCAAAGTAGACCTCACATACCTCAGTATGCGTCTCACTGCATCTAAATGCGGTTTCCGTGGAACCTGCATAAACTGACTCACCAACCCAACAGCATAGCTCAAATCTGGTCTAGTGATCGTCATGTAGATCAAACTTCCTACTATGCTCCTGTACATAGTAGGATCCTCCAAGATCTCTCCTGAATCTGCACTCAACTTGCCATTCTGATCCAATGGCACAGAAATAGGCTTACAGCCTGTCATACCATACTTGGACAACATGTCCAAGCCATACTGTCTCTGCAGTAATCCAATACCATGTGGTGACCTAATCACCTCAATGCCCAAGAAATATCTGAGCTCCCCCAGATCCTTCATCTCAAACTTCTGTCTTAGCAAGATCTTTACATCAAAGATCTCTGCATCATGGTCCCCCGTAATGATCAAGTCATCTACATAGATGACAACAAGCACAATTCCTCTATCACCATGTCTCACATACAATGAGAAATCTGCATTGGCTACATGAAAGCCAATAGTGACAAGATATTCAGAAATCTTGTCAGACCATGCTCTTGGTGCTTGTTTTAAGCCATACAAGGCTTTCTTCAACCTGCAAACATGCTCGGGGTGACCCACATCCTCATAACCAGGTGGCTGCAACATATACACCTCTTCTTGCAAATCCCCATGCAAGAATGCATTCTTTACATCCATCTGATGTAAAGACCATTGCTTTGACGCAGCCACTGCTATCACAACTCTCACCGTTGCCATCTTGGCAACTGGGCTGAAAGTTTCCTCATAATCAATCCCATATGTCTGCGCATATCCTTTGGCTACCAATCTAGCCTTGTACCTGTTTATGCTTCCATCACTGTTATGTTTAACTTTGTACACCCACTTGCATCCAATGGCTTTCTTGCCTTCAGGCAATTGCACTAAGTCCCAAGTTTCATTTCCATATAGTGCATCCATCTCCTCATCCATAGCTTTCTCCCAATTCACATTTCCAACAGCCTCATCAATGCATGTGGGCTCAACAACCTGCACAACCTTTGCCATATATGCATAGTGATGTGCCACATAACCGTCATATGTAAATCTCTGCACAGGGTTCTTCACTCTCCCTGATCTTCGCAGCTTTTCATTCATGGCTTCCATAGCCTTCTTTACACCAGGTGTTCTCATAGCTGGGATCCCAAGCTCCTCATCAAGGCTCATATCTGAGCCACTAGACTCTCCATCAACATGAGAATGCCCTGCAGAAATGTCAGGCATACCAAGGGGCTCAACCACTTTCTCTTTTCCTTTACGTGATGTAGTAATCACATTTGCAGGATTGGTATTATGACGCAGCCTGCCACTCCATGGTCTATCAACAGACCCACTAGATGAGGACTCTCCTGGTCCACTCAAAGGCTGTGATTGCTGACCTGCATTCTGTGCAACCACACTTCCACTCACATCAGCCCCAACAGCTTCTTTTTCAGCAGCATACCAGCTGCTCATCTCATCAAAAACAACATCCCTGCTTACCCTCAGCTCACGTGTAGCAGGGTTATAACACCTGTATCCCTTTTGCTCAAGGGAATATCCAATAAACACACATTTTTCAGCTTTCGGATCCAGCTTAGTTCTCAGCTCATCTGGCACATGCACATATGCAATGCATCCAAAGACTTTCAGATGAGACAAATCTGGTTTTCTGCCAGTAAACCTCTCCTCTGGAGTTACATCATGTATGGCTGCAGTTGGAGTCCTGTTCATGATGTATACTGCTGTAGAAACAGCCTCAGCCCAATAGCAATGCGGCATATTTTTCTCTTCCATCAATGCCCGCGCAATCTCAGCAATGTGCCTGTTTTTCCGCTCAGCAACTCCATTTTGCTGCGGAGTGTATCTGCATGTATACTGTCTCCGAATTCCATTCTTCTTCAAAAATTCAGAGAACTCATTGGAGAAGTATTCTCCCCCTCCATCTGACCTTAGGCACTTGACATATTTTCCTGTTTGCTTTTCAACCAAAACTCTAAAATTCTGAAAGTGAGTGAACACCTCACTCTTCTCCTTCATGAAATATACCCACACTTTCCTTGTGTGGTCATCAATAAAAGTGACATAGTACCTGCAGCCTCCCATAGACACGGTCTTCGTAGGACCCCATACATCTGAATGCACAACATCTAGTGCATTTCTGCTCACATATCTGTTACGTGGAAACACATGCTTTGTTTGCTTCCCAAATTGGCATGCTTCACATATTTTCTGCATACCTTCCACTTTAAATTTTGGCAGCCCTGTCACAATTCCTTTTGTCTGCATAGACTTCAATCTCTGCACATTTACATGTCCAATTCTTTTATGCCATATGTCCGTGTCTGCAACAACTCCTGAACCATTTGCAAACATCGCAGCACTCATTTCAGGCATGTCTACATCCAACGTAAACATTCTGCCCACTCTGTTGCCTTTTGCAACCAACCTGCACTTGTCTTTGAAATCTTCAACATAACACCCATCAGGGTTAAACCGAACCTGCAACCCCTGCTCAATCATCTGGCCAACTGAAACCAGATTCTTTGTTATGTTCGGTACATGAAGTACATCTGCAAGGTACTTCACTTTGCCATCCTGCATAGATAATGGCACATCTCCAACGTGGGCAATTGGATGAGCAGTGTCATCCCCTGTTTCCACAAAACCTGGTCTTTCCGGGTTCTTCATTTCCTTGAACCACTCCCCATGACTCGTCATGTGGTTCGAAGCGCCTGAATCCACATACCATACATTATCTTTTTGTGCTGCATCAGCATTTTCAGACATGGCATTTACAACATGCTGCATAACAAACAACCTTTCATTGTCCTCATTATTTCTGCTTGAGGATGCATAGTTGTTTTGCTGCACTTTCCCATTTTGCATGTCAGCCTGCTTCTTATAACATTCTGACTGCACATGTCCTGGCTTACCACAATAGTAGCATTCACGTGCATCATTATATTGCCTTTGCCAATTTCCACGGCCTCTTTGACTCCCCCTGCCTCTGAATTTGCCTCTTCCACCTGCGTGTTGTTGTTGTTGTTGATTCTGGGACTGTTGTTGTTGCTGCTGCTGCTGGCCGTAATTCTGATTACCTGTTCGGCCACCTCCTTGACCGCGTCCACGGCCTCCTCTACCTCGTCCTCTTCCTGAACTCGTGTAGAAGGCCTGTTGCTCTGAACTGTTTTTGCTTTGTGAAGACTGTTGGTCTTCACCCAAGTTCTTCTCTTCGATAATCAGCATAGACACCAAATCTGTAAAGTTGGGAATGTTTTCCCGAGTCTGGATAGACGTCTTAAACGCCTTGTATTGTGGCCCGAGACCACGTAGACAGACTTCCACCTTGTCATCATCATCTACTGACACACCAATAGATGCAAGGGATTCCACAATGCCCTTTATCTTCAACGCATAGTCATTCACAGACATGCTCTTTTTCTCCACAGTATGAAGTTCATTCTTCAACTGTATCTTACGTGCCTTGGTATTTGTTTCATAAAGCTTTACCAAGGTGTCCCACGCCTCCTTGGGGGACTTGGCATCCTGAATGTGCCCAATCATGGTGTCCTGTATACTAATGGAAAGCCAATACATTACTTTCCTGGCTCCTTGGTTCCAGTCTTTAAACTCTTTCACATCTGCAGCAGTCGGATTTATATCCGGTATCTCCGGTGCCTCTTCATGCTCACCTTCAATGTAGTCCCAATAGCCTTTTCCCATCAGGAAATTAGTCAACCTGAACCTCCAAGCATGGAAGTTATTCTTATCCAGCTTCTCAGCCACAATCTGTGTTATGCCATCATTAGACATCTTGCCAAACAGACAATTTTACCAGAAACTGCACTCTGGTTTTTCTGCACAACCTGCAGTGTTTTCTGCACAGCGGTACTGTAGTACTCAAATGTCACAACCAGTGACTTCAATGTGCATACATACACCCAATGGCAACTGTAGACCTCTTTGCAGCACCCACAGTGTCTGCACAGTCAATCTGTCTTCCTGCAGTTCGTAAAACAGAGTTCTGCAGAGAATCGATGACTTACCCGCAGTGCTCGAAATCGCCTGCTTTCTGAAAAACGGAGGTCCAGACGCGCCCGAAACGCGTTTTCGGCCCGAAAAATTCAGTCCAAAGGACTAATCAGTCCAAAGGACTGTATAGTTGCCCTATAGCTTTACTCCCGCAAAGAAAGCTCCTCAATCGGAGATCGTTTGCCGGTGCCTCCCGTAGAGCTCCCGACAAGGGTGTAGTCACCAACACAATAGGGAAGAGTAGTTGTAGCTCTTACCCTCGTACCGCTTCTTGTGGTTCTCTTGCTTGCAGCTCAGCCCTTAGCACGAACCAGGCTCTGATACCATGAAAAGATGCAGGGGGGAAGAGAGCTTGAGCTCTTGCAAGCACACACACACACTCACAAAACCCTAATAGAGAACACACAAGGTGAGAGGCTGAAAATCTTCTTCTTCTCTACACAACACTCAACACACCATATACAAAGATAAGAGTACACCATAATATGAAAGGTACTCAACCAATACATACACGGGTTCTCTATAGTGTGAACCCGACTAAATGAGCTGGCGCTATAACTATGCCAGTCTCTAGAGTGGCTGTCACACAGCCTGTCATCCCACTGGCCGCATATCACCCAAGATCTCACCAACCATGCCAGTGGTGTAAGTGTGGGGCCTATCCCCCAGGCGGGTCATCAGTATCCACCGCCTCACTAGAGCTCGATATCTCAACACTCCCCCTCGAGCTCAACTCCATCTCATGTACACCAAGCGAAGCCCTGAATCTGCGGAGCTTCTCTGTACCCAATGCTTTGGTGAAGATGTCAGCTACCTGATCCTCTGTGCTGACATAAACAAGGTCAAGATCTCCTGCCAAGACCTTCTCTCTAACGAAGTGGTAGTGGACCTCTATGTGCTTCGTACGAGCATGAAATACTGGGTTCCTGGCTAACTGTATACTGCTAATGTTGTCACAGAAAATGACAACTTGTCTATCCACTGATAGACCCAAATCTGCAAGTAGCTTTCTCAACCAAGCTACCTCACATGCTGCCATAGCAGCTCCTCTGTACTCGGCCTCTGTACTCGATAGAGCAACCGTAGGCTGCTTCTTGCTGCTCCAAGTCACAGCAGCACTCCCCAAAGAAAACATGAAGCCACTGGTAGATCTTCTGTCTGAGATACTACCAGCCCAATCAGCATCCGTGTACCCATGTACACATATCTCTGTCCCAGTCTCATAGAATAGTCCACAATGCAAAGTAGACCTCACATACCTCAGTATGCGTCTCACTGCATCTAAATGCGGTTTCCGTGGAACCTGCATAAACTGACTCACCAACCCAACAGCATAGCTCAAATCTGGTCTAGTGATCGTCATGTAGATCAAACTTCCTACTATGCTCCTGTACATAGTAGGATCCTCCAAGATCTCTCCTGAATCTGCACTCAACTTGCCATTCTGATCCAATGGCACAGAAATAGGCTTACAGCCTGTCATACCATACTTGGACAACATGTCCAAGCCATACTGTCTCTGCAGTAATCCAATACCATGTGGTGACCTAATCACCTCAATGCCCAAGAAATATCTGAGCTCCCCCAGATCCTTCATCTCAAACTTCTGTCTTAGCAAGATCTTTACATCAAAGATCTCTGCATCATGGTCCCCCGTAATGATCAAGTCATCTACATAGATGACAACAAGCACAATTCCTCTATCACCATGTCTCACATACAATGAGAAATCTGCATTGGCTACATGAAAGCCAATAGTGACAAGATATTCAGAAATCTTGTCAGACCATGCTCTTGGTGCTTGTTTTAAGCCATACAAGGCTTTCTTCAACCTGCAAACATGCTCGGGGTGACCCACATCCTCATAACCAGGTGGCTGCAACATATACACCTCTTCTTGCAAATCCCCATGCAAGAATGCATTCTTTACATCCATCTGATGTAAAGACCATTGCTTTGACGCAGCCACTGCTATCACAACTCTCACCGTTGCCATCTTGGCAACTGGGCTGAAAGTTTCCTCATAATCAATCCCATATGTCTGCGCATATCCTTTGGCTACCAATCTAGCCTTGTACCTGTTTATGCTTCCATCACTGTTATGTTTAACTTTGTACACCCACTTGCATCCAATGGCTTTCTTGCCTTCAGGCAATTGCACTAAGTCCCAAGTTTCATTTCCATATAGTGCATCCATCTCCTCATCCATAGCTTTCTCCCAATTCACATTTCCAACAGCCTCATCAATGCATGTGGGCTCAACAACCTGCACAACCTTTGCCATATATGCATAGTGATGTGCCACATAACCGTCATATGTAAATCTCTGCACAGGGTTCTTCACTCTCCCTGATCTTCGCAGCTTTTCATTCATGGCTTCCATAGCCTTCTTTACACCAGGTGTTCTCATAGCTGGGATCCCAAGCTCCTCATCAAGGCTCATATCTGAGCCACTAGACTCTCCATCAACATGAGAATGCCCTGCAGAAATGTCAGGCATACCAAGGGGCTCAACCACTTTCTCTTTTCCTTTACGTGATGTAGTAATCACATTTGCAGGATTGGTATTATGACGCAGCCTGCCACTCCATGGTCTATCAACAGACCCACTAGATGAGGACTCTCCTGGTCCACTCAAAGGCTGTGATTGCTGACCTGCATTCTGTGCAACCACACTTCCACTCACATCAGCCCCAACAGCTTCTTTTTCAGCAGCATACCAGCTGCTCATCTCATCAAAAACAACATCCCTGCTTACCCTCAGCTCACGTGTAGCAGGGTTATAACACCTGTATCCCTTTTGCTCAAGGGAATATCCAATAAACACACATTTTTCAGCTTTCGGATCCAGCTTAGTTCTCAGCTCATCTGGCACATGCACATATGCAATGCATCCAAAGACTTTCAGATGAGACAAATCTGGTTTTCTGCCAGTAAACCTCTCCTCTGGAGTTACATCATGTATGGCTGCAGTTGGAGTCCTGTTCATGATGTATACTGCTGTAGAAACAGCCTCAGCCCAATAGCAATGCGGCATATTTTTCTCTTCCATCAATGCCCGCGCAATCTCAGCAATGTGCCTGTTTTTCCGCTCAGCAACTCCATTTTGCTGCGGAGTGTATCTGCATGTATACTGTCTCCGAATTCCATTCTTCTTCAAAAATTCAGAGAACTCATTGGAGAAGTATTCTCCCCCTCCATCTGACCTTAGGCACTTGACATATTTTCCTGTTTGCTTTTCAACCAAAACTCTAAAATTCTGAAAGTGAGTGAACACCTCACTCTTCTCCTTCATGAAATATACCCACACTTTCCTTGTGTGGTCATCAATAAAAGTGACATAGTACCTGCAGCCTCCCATAGACACGGTCTTCGTAGGACCCCATACATCTGAATGCACAACATCTAGTGCATTTCTGCTCACATATCTGTTACGTGGAAACACATGCTTTGTTTGCTTCCCAAATTGGCATGCTTCACATATTTTCTGCATACCTTCCACTTTAAATTTTGGCAGCCCTGTCACAATTCCTTTTGTCTGCATAGACTTCAATCTCTGCACATTTACATGTCCAATTCTTTTATGCCATATGTCCGTGTCTGCAACAACTCCTGAACCATTTGCAAACATCGCAGCACTCATTTCAGGCATGTCTACATCCAACGTAAACATTCTGCCCACTCTGTTGCCTTTTGCAACCAACCTGCACTTGTCTTTGAAATCTTCAACATAACACCCATCAGGGTTAAACCGAACCTGCAACCCCTGCTCAATCATCTGGCCAACTGAAACCAGATTCTTTGTTATGTTCGGTACATGAAGTACATCTGCAAGGTACTTCACTTTGCCATCCTGCATAGATAATGGCACATCTCCAACGTGGGCAATTGGATGAGCAGTGTCATCCCCTGTTTCCACAAAACCTGGTCTTTCCGGGTTCTTCATTTCCTTGAACCACTCCCCATGACTCGTCATGTGGTTCGAAGCGCCTGAATCCACATACCATACATTATCTTTTTGTGCTGCATCAGCATTTTCAGACATGGCATTTACAACATGCTGCATAACAAACAACCTTTCATTGTCCTCATTATTTCTGCTTGAGGATGCATAGTTGTTTTGCTGCACTTTCCCATTTTGCATGTCAGCCTGCTTCTTATAACATTCTGACTGCACATGTCCTGGCTTACCACAATAGTAGCATTCACGTGCATCATTATATTGCCTTTGCCAATTTCCACGGCCTCTTTGACTCCCCCTGCCTCTGAATTTGCCTCTTCCACCTGCGTGTTGTTGTTGTTGTTGATTCTGGGACTGTTGTTGTTGCTGCTGCTGCTGGCCGTAATTCTGATTACCTGTTCGGCCACCTCCTTGACCGCGTCCACGGCCTCCTCTACCTCGTCCTCTTCCTGAACTCGTGTAGAAGGCCTGTTGCTCTGAACTGTTTTTGCTTTGTGAAGACTGTTGGTCTTCACCCAAGTTCTTCTCTTCGATAATCAGCATAGACACCAAATCTGTAAAGTTGGGAATGTTTTCCCGAGTCTGGATAGACGTCTTAAACGCCTTGTATTGTGGCCCGAGACCACGTAGACAGACTTCCACCTTGTCATCATCATCTACTGACACACCAATAGATGCAAGGGATTCCACAATGCCCTTTATCTTCAACGCATAGTCATTCACAGACATGCTCTTTTTCTCCACAGTATGAAGTTCATTCTTCAACTGTATCTTACGTGCCTTGGTATTTGTTTCATAAAGCTTTACCAAGGTGTCCCACGCCTCCTTGGGGGACTTGGCATCCTGAATGTGCCCAATCATGGTGTCCTGTATACTAATGGAAAGCCAATACATTACTTTCCTGGCTCCTTGGTTCCAGTCTTTAAACTCTTTCACATCTGCAGCAGTCGGATTTATATCCGGTATCTCCGGTGCCTCTTCATGCTCACCTTCAATGTAGTCCCAATAGCCTTTTCCCATCAGGAAATTAGTCAACCTGAACCTCCAAGCATGGAAGTTATTCTTATCCAGCTTCTCAGCCACAATCTGTGTTATGCCATCATTAGACATCTTGCCAAACAGACAATTTTACCAGAAACTGCACTCTGGTTTTTCTGCACAACCTGCAGTGTTTTCTGCACAGCGGTACTGTAGTACTCAAATGTCACAACCAGTGACTTCAATGTGCATACATACACCCAATGGCAACTGTAGACCTCTTTGCAGCACCCACAGTGTCTGCACAGTCAATCTGTCTTCCTGCAGTTCGTAAAACAGAGTTCTGCAGAGAATCGATGACTTACCCGCAGTGCTCGAAATCGCCTGCTTTCTGAAAAACGGAGGTCCAGACGCGCCCGAAACGCGTTTTCGGCCCGAAAAATTCAGTCCAAAGGACTAATCAGTCCAAAGGACTGTATAGTTGCCCTATAGCTTTACTCCCGCAAAGAAAGCTCCTCAATCGGAGATCGTTTGCCGGTGCCTCCCGTAGAGCTCCCGACAAGGGTGTAGTCACCAACACAATAGGGAAGAGTAGTTGTAGCTCTTACCCTCGTACCGCTTCTTGTGGTTCTCTTGCTTGCAGCTCAGCCCTTAGCACGAACCAGGCTCTGATACCATGAAAAGATGCAGGGGGGAAGAGAGCTTGAGCTCTTGCAAGCACACACACACACTCACAAAACCCTAATAGAGAACACACAAGGTGAGAGGCTGAAAATCTTCTTCTTCTCTACACAACACTCAACACACCATATACAAAGATAAGAGTACACCATAATATGAAAGGTACTCAACCAATACATACACGGGTTCTCTATAGTGTGAACCCGACTAAATGAGCTGGCGCTATAACTATGCCAGTCTCTAGAGTGGCTGTCACACAGCCTGTCATCCCACTGGCCGCATATCACCCAAGATCTCACCAACCATGCCAGTGGTGTAAGTGTGGGGCCTATCCCCCAGGCGGGTCATCAGTATCCACCGCCTCACTAGAGCTCGATATCTCAACACTCCCCCTCGAGCTCAACTCCATCTCATGTACACCAAGCGAAGCCCTGAATCTGCGGAGCTTCTCTGTACCCAATGCTTTGGTGAAGATGTCAGCTACCTGATCCTCTGTGCTGACATAAACAAGGTCAAGATCTCCTGCCAAGACCTTCTCTCTAACGAAGTGGTAGTGGACCTCTATGTGCTTCGTACGAGCATGAAATACTGGGTTCCTGGCTAACTGTATACTGCTAATGTTGTCACAGAAAATGACAACTTGTCTATCCACTGATAGACCCAAATCTGCAAGTAGCTTTCTCAACCAAGCTACCTCACATGCTGCCATAGCAGCTCCTCTGTACTCGGCCTCTGTACTCGATAGAGCAACCGTAGGCTGCTTCTTGCTGCTCCAAGTCACAGCAGCACTCCCCAAAGAAAACATGAAGCCACTGGTAGATCTTCTGTCTGAGATACTACCAGCCCAATCAGCATCCGTGTACCCATGTACACATATCTCTGTCCCAGTCTCATAGAATAGTCCACAATGCAAAGTAGACCTCACATACCTCAGTATGCGTCTCACTGCATCTAAATGCGGTTTCCGTGGAACCTGCATAAACTGACTCACCAACCCAACAGCATAGCTCAAATCTGGTCTAGTGATCGTCATGTAGATCAAACTTCCTACTATGCTCCTGTACATAGTAGGATCCTCCAAGATCTCTCCTGAATCTGCACTCAACTTGCCATTCTGATCCAATGGCACAGAAATAGGCTTACAGCCTGTCATACCATACTTGGACAACATGTCCAAGCCATACTGTCTCTGCAGTAATCCAATACCATGTGGTGACCTAATCACCTCAATGCCCAAGAAATATCTGAGCTCCCCCAGATCCTTCATCTCAAACTTCTGTCTTAGCAAGATCTTTACATCAAAGATCTCTGCATCATGGTCCCCCGTAATGATCAAGTCATCTACATAGATGACAACAAGCACAATTCCTCTATCACCATGTCTCACATACAATGAGAAATCTGCATTGGCTACATGAAAGCCAATAGTGACAAGATATTCAGAAATCTTGTCAGACCATGCTCTTGGTGCTTGTTTTAAGCCATACAAGGCTTTCTTCAACCTGCAAACATGCTCGGGGTGACCCACATCCTCATAACCAGGTGGCTGCAACATATACACCTCTTCTTGCAAATCCCCATGCAAGAATGCATTCTTTACATCCATCTGATGTAAAGACCATTGCTTTGACGCAGCCACTGCTATCACAACTCTCACCGTTGCCATCTTGGCAACTGGGCTGAAAGTTTCCTCATAATCAATCCCATATGTCTGCGCATATCCTTTGGCTACCAATCTAGCCTTGTACCTGTTTATGCTTCCATCACTGTTATGTTTAACTTTGTACACCCACTTGCATCCAATGGCTTTCTTGCCTTCAGGCAATTGCACTAAGTCCCAAGTTTCATTTCCATATAGTGCATCCATCTCCTCATCCATAGCTTTCTCCCAATTCACATTTCCAACAGCCTCATCAATGCATGTGGGCTCAACAACCTGCACAACCTTTGCCATATATGCATAGTGATGTGCCACATAACCGTCATATGTAAATCTCTGCACAGGGTTCTTCACTCTCCCTGATCTTCGCAGCTTTTCATTCATGGCTTCCATAGCCTTCTTTACACCAGGTGTTCTCATAGCTGGGATCCCAAGCTCCTCATCAAGGCTCATATCTGAGCCACTAGACTCTCCATCAACATGAGAATGCCCTGCAGAAATGTCAGGCATACCAAGGGGCTCAACCACTTTCTCTTTTCCTTTACGTGATGTAGTAATCACATTTGCAGGATTGGTATTATGACGCAGCCTGCCACTCCATGGTCTATCAACAGACCCACTAGATGAGGACTCTCCTGGTCCACTCAAAGGCTGTGATTGCTGACCTGCATTCTGTGCAACCACACTTCCACTCACATCAGCCCCAACAGCTTCTTTTTCAGCAGCATACCAGCTGCTCATCTCATCAAAAACAACATCCCTGCTTACCCTCAGCTCACGTGTAGCAGGGTTATAACACCTGTATCCCTTTTGCTCAAGGGAATATCCAATAAACACACATTTTTCAGCTTTCGGATCCAGCTTAGTTCTCAGCTCATCTGGCACATGCACATATGCAATGCATCCAAAGACTTTCAGATGAGACAAATCTGGTTTTCTGCCAGTAAACCTCTCCTCTGGAGTTACATCATGTATGGCTGCAGTTGGAGTCCTGTTCATGATGTATACTGCTGTAGAAACAGCCTCAGCCCAATAGCAATGCGGCATATTTTTCTCTTCCATCAATGCCCGCGCAATCTCAGCAATGTGCCTGTTTTTCCGCTCAGCAACTCCATTTTGCTGCGGAGTGTATCTGCATGTATACTGTCTCCGAATTCCATTCTTCTTCAAAAATTCAGAGAACTCATTGGAGAAGTATTCTCCCCCTCCATCTGACCTTAGGCACTTGACATATTTTCCTGTTTGCTTTTCAACCAAAACTCTAAAATTCTGAAAGTGAGTGAACACCTCACTCTTCTCCTTCATGAAATATACCCACACTTTCCTTGTGTGGTCATCAATAAAAGTGACATAGTACCTGCAGCCTCCCATAGACACGGTCTTCGTAGGACCCCATACATCTGAATGCACAACATCTAGTGCATTTCTGCTCACATATCTGTTACGTGGAAACACATGCTTTGTTTGCTTCCCAAATTGGCATGCTTCACATATTTTCTGCATACCTTCCACTTTAAATTTTGGCAGCCCTGTCACAATTCCTTTTGTCTGCATAGACTTCAATCTCTGCACATTTACATGTCCAATTCTTTTATGCCATATGTCCGTGTCTGCAACAACTCCTGAACCATTTGCAAACATCGCAGCACTCATTTCAGGCATGTCTACATCCAACGTAAACATTCTGCCCACTCTGTTGCCTTTTGCAACCAACCTGCACTTGTCTTTGAAATCTTCAACATAACACCCATCAGGGTTAAACCGAACCTGCAACCCCTGCTCAATCATCTGGCCAACTGAAACCAGATTCTTTGTTATGTTCGGTACATGAAGTACATCTGCAAGGTACTTCACTTTGCCATCCTGCATAGATAATGGCACATCTCCAACGTGGGCAATTGGATGAGCAGTGTCATCCCCTGTTTCCACAAAACCTGGTCTTTCCGGGTTCTTCATTTCCTTGAACCACTCCCCATGACTCGTCATGTGGTTCGAAGCGCCTGAATCCACATACTATACATTATCTTTTTGTGCTGCATCAGCATTTTCAGACATGGCATTTACAACATGCTGCATAACAAACAACCTTTCATTGTCCTCATTATTTCTGCTTGAGGATGCATAGTTGTTTTGCTGCACTTTCCCATTTTGCATGTCAGCCTGCTTCTTATAACATTCTGACTGCACATGTCCTGGCTTACCACAATAGTAGCATTCACGTGCATCATTATATTGCCTTTGCCAATTTCCACGGCCTCTTTGACTCCCCCTGCCTCTGAATTTGCCTCTTCCACCTGCGTGTTGTTGTTGTTGTTGATTCTGGGACTGTTGTTGTTGCTGCTGCTGCTGGCCGTAATTCTGATTACCTGTTCGGCCACCTCCTTGACCGCGTCCACGGCCTCCTCTACCTCGTCCTCTTCCTGAACTCGTGTAGAAGGCCTGTTGCTCTGAACTGTTTTTGCTTTGTGAAGACTGTTGGTCTTCACCCAAGTTCTTCTCTTCGATAATCAGCATAGACACCAAATCTGTAAAGTTGGGAATGTTTTCCCGAGTCTGGATAGACGTCTTAAACGCCTTGTATTGTGGCCCGAGACCACGTAGACAGACTTCCACCTTGTCATCATCATCTACTGACACACCAATAGATGCAAGGGATTCCACAATGCCCTTTATCTTCAACGCATAGTCATTCACAGACATGCTCTTTTTCTCCACAGTATGAAGTTCATTCTTCAACTGTATCTTACGTGCCTTGGTATTTGTTTCATAAAGCTTTACCAAGGTGTCCCACGCCTCCTTGGGGGACTTGGCATCCTGAATGTGCCCAATCATGGTGTCCTGTATACTAATGGAAAGCCAATACATTACTTTCCTGGCTCCTTGGTTCCAGTCTTTAAACTCTTTCACATCTGCAGCAGTCGGATTTATATCCGGTATCTCCGGTGCCTCTTCATGCTCACCTTCAATGTAGTCCCAATAGCCTTTTCCCATCAGGAAATTAGTCAACCTGAACCTCCAAGCATGGAAGTTATTCTTATCCAGCTTCTCAGCCACAATCTGTGTTATGCCATCATTAGACATCTTGCCAAACAGACAATTTTACCAGAAACTGCACTCTGGTTTTTCTGCACAACCTGCAGTGTTTTCTGCACAGCGGTACTGTAGTACTCAAATGTCACAACCAGTGACTTCAATGTGCATACATACACCCAATGGCAACTGTAGACCTCTTTGCAGCACCCACAGTGTCTGCACAGTCAATCTGTCTTCCTGCAATTCGTAAAACAGAGTTCTGCAGAGAATCGATGACTTACCCGCAGTGCTCGAAATCGCCTGCTTTCTGAAAAACGGAGGTCCAGACGCGCCCGAAACGCGTTTTCGGCCCGAAAAATTCAGTCCAAAGGACTAATCAGTCCAAAGGACTGTATAGTTGCCCTATAGCTTTACTCCCGCAAAGAAAGCTCCTCAATCGGAGATCGTTTGCCGGTGCCTCCCGTAGAGCTCCCGACAAGGGTGTAGTCACCAACACAATAGGGAAGAGTAGTTGTAGCTCTTACCCTCGTACCGCTTCTTGTGGTTCTCTTGCTTGCAGCTCAGCCCTTAGCACGAACCAGGCTCTGATACCATGAAAAGATGCAGGGGGGAAGAGAGCTTGAGCTCTTGCAAGCACACACACACACTCACAAAACCCTAATAGAGAACACACAAGGTGAGAGGCTGAAAATCTTCTTCTTCTCTACACAACACTCAACACACCATATACAAAGATAAGAGTACACCATAATATGAAAGGTACTCAACCAATACATACACGGGTTCTCTATAGTGTGAACCCGACTAAATGAGCTGGCGCTATAACTATGCCAGTCTCTAGAGTGGCTGTCACACAGCCTGTCATCCCACTGGCCGCATATCACCCAAGATCTCACCAACCATGCCAGTGGTGTAAGTGTGGGGCCTATCCCCCAGGCGGGTCATCAGTATCCACCGCCTCACTAGAGCTCGATATCTCAACACTCCCCCTCGAGCTCAACTCCATCTCATGTACACCAAGCGAAGCCCTGAATCTGCGGAGCTTCTCTGTACCCAATGCTTTGGTGAAGATGTCAGCTACCTGATCCTCTGTGCTGACATAAACAAGGTCAAGATCTCCTGCCAAGACCTTCTCTCTAACGAAGTGGTAGTGGACCTCTATGTGCTTCGTACGAGCATGAAATACTGGGTTCCTGGCTAACTGTATACTGCTAATGTTGTCACAGAAAATGACAACTTGTCTATCCACTGATAGACCCAAATCTGCAAGTAGCTTTCTCAACCAAGCTACCTCACATGCTGCCATAGCAGCTCCTCTGTACTCGGCCTCTGTACTCGATAGAGCAACCGTAGGCTGCTTCTTGCTGCTCCAAGTCACAGCAGCACTCCCCAAAGAAAACATGAAGCCACTGGTAGATCTTCTGTCTGAGATACTACCAGCCCAATCAGCATCCGTGTACCCATGTACACATATCTCTGTCCCAGTCTCATAGAATAGTCCACAATGCAAAGTAGACCTCACATACCTCAGTATGCGTCTCACTGCATCTAAATGCGGAAGTAGCTTTCTCAACCAAGCTACCTCACATGCTGCCATAGCAGCTCCTCTGTACTCGGCCTCTGTACTCGATAGAGCAACCGTAGGCTGCTTCTTGCTGCTCCAAGTCACAGCAGCACTCCCCAAAGAAAACATGAAGCCACTGGTAGATCTTCTGTCTGAGATACTACCAGCCCAATCAGCATCCGTGTACCCATGTACACATATCTCTGTCCCAGTCTCATAGAATAGTCCACAATGCAAAGTAGACCTCACATACCTCAGTATGCGTCTCACTGCATCTAAATGCGGTTTCCGTGGAACCTGCATAAACTGACTCACCAACCCAACAGCATAGCTCAAATCTGGTCTAGTGATCGTCATGTAGATCAAACTTCCTACTATGCTCCTGTACATAGTAGGATCCTCCAAGATCTCTCCTGAATCTGCACTCAACTTGCCATTCTGATCCAATGGCACAGAAATAGGCTTACAGCCTGTCATACCATACTTGGACAACATGTCCAAGCCATACTGTCTCTGCAGTAATCCAATACCATGTGGTGACCTAATCACCTCAATGCCCAAGAAATATCTGAGCTCCCCCAGATCCTTCATCTCAAACTTCTGTCTTAGCAAGATCTTTACATCAAAGATCTCTGCATCATGGTCCCCCGTAATGATCAAGTCATCTACATAGATGACAACAAGCACAATTCCTCTATCACCATGTCTCACATACAATGAGAAATCTGCATTGGCTACATGAAAGCCAATAGTGACAAGATATTCAGAAATCTTGTCAGACCATGCTCTTGGTGCTTGTTTTAAGCCATACAAGGCTTTCTTCAACCTGCAAACATGCTCGGGGTGACCCACATCCTCATAACCAGGTGGCTGCAACATATACACCTCTTCTTGCAAATCCCCATGCAAGAATGCATTCTTTACATCCATCTGATGTAAAGACCATTGCTTTGACGCAGCCACTGCTATCACAACTCTCACCGTTGCCATCTTGGCAACTGGGCTGAAAGTTTCCTCATAATCAATCCCATATGTCTGCGCATATCCTTTGGCTACCAATCTAGCCTTGTACCTGTTTATGCTTCCATCACTGTTATGTTTAACTTTGTACACCCACTTGCATCCAATGGCTTTCTTGCCTTCAGGCAATTGCACTAAGTCCC
The DNA here is from genome assembly GCF_041138505.1 of Cibotium barometz. NCBI lineage: Eukaryota > Viridiplantae > Streptophyta > Polypodiopsida > Cyatheales > Cibotiaceae > Cibotium > Cibotium barometz. Next base: position 21,048,861 of record NC_141060.1, read on the forward strand.
AAGTTTCATTTCCATATAGTGCATCCATCTCCTCATCCATAGCTTTCTCCCAATTCACATTTCCAACAGCCTCATCAATGCATGTGGGCTCAACAACCTGCACAACCTTTGCCATATATGCATAGTGATGTGCCACACAACCTTTGCCATATATGCATAGTGATGTACCTGAAGCACTGCTAGTGATAGCAAAGTGTAGTGGGCTAAGCTCAAGCATCCTCGATTCATACGGAGGTTCACTCGATTGAAGGCTTATTTGGACGAAGATTGATGAAGCATTTGCATCAGCGTGACCCATGGCATATACATCGCTAAACTCCAATTTTCTATTCCAAACGCCAACCTGAGATAACGTCAAAGCGTTGTCTGTCATTGTGTGGGTGTGGATGTGTGTGTGTGTGTGTGTGAGAGAGAGAGAGAGAGAGAGAGAGGGTGTGTGTGTGATTGATTGAGCGAGAGAGGGAGAGCTGATACCTTGTCTCCAATGGCGATCTCGGACATCAATTTTTTCTCACCTGTGGGTGTGATCACATAGGCATTTCCTGTTGGGAACCGTTGTGGAGGTTGCCGAATCAGAACACTGAATATTGGGCTATCTTTAGAGCACTTGAGGTGAAAGTGTGCCCAGTGCAAGGGTTAGCTAGTACCTTTGAAGCAGTTGGAGGCCGCTTCTGCATTCAGCACCGATTTCAGCATTCACACCCACGACTCCGATAGCACAGAAGGGTGCCAAGATACCCGTGGTCAAGCAAGGGGCTACGGAAAGAACGCTCCCAACGACTCCCTTCACAGCACCTGCACAAACCATTGTGTAATGCAGTTATAAGGCGAGAAGATCAATGGCCTATCTAAGGGTTATCTTAAGCAAGCATGCAGACCTGAGGCCGCACAGTTGTCTAGGAGCCGGCGACGGCCTCCGTAGTCGCTGTAGTAGTTGGAGCCCTGCGTGTACAGGTTCATTATGTCGTCGCCTGTGTTGTACATGGCGCAGCCGATTGAGGGAGCGTTATCATCGCAGACGAGCTACAGGCATGCAGATTTAATTCGTATAAGCATCGACGTAAAGTTATACGAAGCTGTAGCAGAAACGTAAATTAACATACAGCGTTGATGCGTCCCGTGTCGTCGCTGAAGACCATCTCCACACCCACTGGGGAATTGTAGGATGCGTCACAGCCACCAACCGCTATAACCTGGAATAATTAAGGCACGTTCTGAATATTCTTACGAATAACTACAATGAAGCCACGATGAGAAAATTCCACATACTTGCAAATTCCAAGCGTTGGTGGCGCCGTAAGCTGTCACTGTGGCCGGGATTGTCTGCACGCCACTCTCGATCATCCCGCAAGCGGCTTCCACGGCGCTCGCCGGAACTGCCCCCCAGAAGTAACCGGGAGAACCCTGTTCCAGCGCCGACACGCTGTTCATCTCCATTAGGGTGATCCAGGATGTGCCCTCGGGATAGCCATCGTCGAGAGGCGTGGTGACAGACAGCTCCAGGTAGTCTTGGCCATGGGAAATAGGGGCGCCTATCATGAGGCAGAGCGTGAGCGTTAGAACAAGCCGCAGCATAGTGCGTGTATTTGCTGCAAGCCCCATCATTATGTTGTGCATTATAAGCGAATCGCTGATGCAACGAGGTCACTACTGGAAACGCAACAATGGCGATAGGTGCGTGGGATGCGAGAAACAGAAACCGATAAGAGGTCACTGAGGTGCGATTCCGAGGCGATCTCTTATGTAGCTCGCCCACATCTGCTAATTGCCATGCGCTAATTCCCATGCGAGCAACAGAATGATTGGGCGGGTCCTTTGGCTCCATGTGCTTGACGTCCTCTATCATTGATACGCGCATATTCGCACAAGGCTGGTAGGGATTCTCTGCTATACTATAACGCACTCCATAGCGGGTTGATTTGTCAGTTCACACATTAGCGTGCTACAGAGTAAACGCCAAGCAGCTCACGCCAAGGTCTCGTTACTCGTATACTTTTTAAAAAATTGCCTCAAGACGCCACCTTTTTTTTTAATGCAAAGAAATTTAAATTAAGTATAAAAAAGATACAGCACCCTAAGGTGAACACTGGAGCTTATGGACTTTCCTAACAGTAGATCCACAGTAGCTTTAATCTTCCCTCTCTCCCTAGTCCTTGCTAATACAAGACCTTCTACCACTAGATTCCTTACTCTCCCTATGGAGCTATAGTCACAGCTGGATCCCCTGTGTAGTATAGCATTCCTAGATTCCCATATCCTGCTTAGTATCAAGCCTCTCAGTGTTTGCCACACTTGATATATGGCAGGGTTCATCCTGCCCTTGCATCCAATGACTGCTTGCTTCCAGTTGACCTTGTCAAGCACTCCATAGTCACTAAGGATTCTGCTGACTGCTGCCCACACAGGGTACACCTCCTTGCACTCCCAAAAGGCATGCCTCATAGATTCCTTATAGGTTTTGCACCTGGGGCAGTAAGGATTCCCTTGGCTCCACTTGCTGGTTATGCCCCTAACTGGTAGTTTCCTATTCAATATTCTCCACAGGAGTAGGTCCAATCTGCCTGAGCCTGTAGAGCCCCATGTCTGCCTGGCTCTCTGCCTGCAATAATTCACTGTCAGAGTGCAGTTTTCCTTCTTCCAGGCAACAGCTATTCTCATAGCCCATTTCTGTCTAGACACCTTGGGTCTTATGCTTGGGAGGGACCAATACTTGAAGCTAACCCTTGTGGTCACCATTGGGGAGGTGGGCCATTCCCTCCTGATATTGCTCAGTACATGAAGCATCAGTCTTTGCTCTACATTGTTAAGTGCATTCCATCTACCAGCAGGGATCAGCCATTGTTTAGTAGTGGAGCACCAGATGTCTTTGAACTTTGCCAAACCCTTTGCTTCCAGCCTTTTTGCTACTCTGGGGTTAGCTTCCACTGCTGGGACACCATTTTGCATTGCATCTTTGCAAAGCCATATGCTCTGCTCAAGGGATGAGTCAAACCGGGAACCCATCCATACTGCCTCCTTAGTTGTTGCTTTCCAGCTGTTTACTAGCTTCATGGTAAGGGAGGAGTTCCAGCCCTTTAGCTTGTCAGGGTGCATTAGCTTATCAATCCAGCTTGTATTGAGCCATTGGGAGCCTTTAAGTGAGGCCTGCTCAATTCTCCACTTAATGATCTGTGCCCAAGGTTGTGGGCTGTCCAGTTTGGGGATCCATTTGTTAAGCAGGCCTTGACCATGTCTTTTAAGTTTTCACCACATTTATAGATTACATCACCTATTTGATAGGTGTGATATAGTAAGTAATAATGAAGTTCAGTCAACACACCTAATATCTACCAATGGTAAATCATATTGATGTTTCGATCAAAACACCCAACATTTATCTACACACATATTCTCTCTCTCTCTCTCTCTCTCTCTCTCTCTCACACACACACACACAAAAACCAAACTAACCAAGGAAACCTACACCACATGTTTTATTTTTTTTGCCATGTCGCAACTAGCTAATGTAAAAGGAATTTTAAAAGCGAAGAACCATACTACGGTTATAGAGACCTTTCATTTACTTTGATCGATGATAGTAGCAGGAGGGTTGAACACCATGAAGATTTGGGCCATGTTAGGAGATACAGTTTTCATGTTGACAAACAACACCAGCTTATCCTTCACACACTACATAGCCTGTTGACTCGTGGCCCAAACTTCTCAGTGCACACATTAGCGTGCTACATAGTAAATGCAAAGCGGCTCAATAACCATCACAATCAAAGTAAAGTAAGGTCTCGTATACGTTTTTATTTAAAAAACTCCACCTTACCATCTGTTTTAAGTTTTCACCACATTAATAGATTATATCACATATTTGATACATATGATGTTGTAAATAATAATGAAGTTTACTCAACACCCCTAATATTTACCTATATATGCATCAAGCTTATCTATTGTAAATCATATTGAACTTTTCATCAAAACCTAGGACATTTATCTACACACACCAAACATTTGTCTACACAAATTCTCTCTCTCTCTCTCACACACACGCATGCACGAATCATACTAACCAAGGAAAGCTACATGTTCTTTATTTTTTTGGCATGTCGCAACCAACTACTATAAAAGGAAATTTAAAAGAAAAGAGCCATACTATGGACATCAAGACCTCTCATTTACTTCGATAAATGATAGTAGCATGAGGGTTGAACACCATGAAGATTTGGACCATGTTAGGCAAGACAATATTCGAGCCATTAAGAGCATTTAACATTAGAGATGCAAAGGACATACAATTTTAATGTTGGCAACACTAGCTTATTCTTCAAACAAAGAAGATCACAAGAATGAGATGAGAGTGGCAATTAAGGGATAAGAAGAAACTAGTGGTGGCAAGAATCTCCACGTGAATATGTAAAAAGGCACTCATGCCATCAAGCATACCTTTAGTTCCTCCAAATTCACTTGTCGCATGATGACTATGTTGAGAAGTGTGGTGCAATAGAGCACATGTAGAGGCAGGGAGTGAGTAGGTGAGCATGAAGCCACCCAAAAAACTGGATTATCCCACATACGTGGAATAAGCAAAGTTGTACTCTACCCATATAAAAGGAGTCATTTTGAAGCAATGAAAGTACAAGCCGTTTTACATATCTCAAGTCTCTCTATAAGTCCAAGATAATTTATCTTGGAGCCTAGTTGATTTGCGTCTATTGCACATACACATGTATCATCATGGGTGCAATTGACACCATCCACCTTAGCTTAGTGTAATCACTCATTATTAGCATGTGATTAGCTTAGTCCACATGCATCAGTGAAGGTACCATGGATTTTAACATGGCATCGGGGCTTCCTCTCACCCCATGAGCTTCTCTAACTCTCCATTGTATTACTCTCAGCATATATTAGCACTAGTATCCCATTAGCTCCACTAATCCCATCTTATGCTCTTCTCATCTCTTATGGCCCAAATTTACAGAGTTGATTTTTCTCTATTCTCTACTCACAATTTGTCTAATTCCTCTTAGTGGATGTTATACAATGCTATGAGCCATCTAAAGCCCAAGCCTCATTTCAAATGATCCACCGATTAAACTGCAACAATAAGCACATTATGAGTCGAGGCCTTTTTGCTAAATCTGAGTGATTTTTGCATGTTTTGAGATGATTCTTGTGCTCTTTCCCTTGTTTCTCTTAAGAGAAATAAGGCTATACAAAAATCCCCATCAAATTGCACTTTACTTAACTCAGTTGAAGACTCCAAATTTTCAACCTGCTAATCACTATATTAGATACTAAGCATGCAATTAACAAGTAATGGGAATACAATTGAGCAATTATGGTTGAATTTAAAAGGTTTACACATCAAAAGCACTAACTTTGCATCGGGGCTATCCTAAGGAAGCTCTTGAAATAAGGCAATTACATAGGACACAACAAGTAGAGGTACAAAGCACTTAAGCCATTGGTCATAGGATAGTTGCCAGAGGTAGACCTAAAACCTAAGTGGACCACTATTAAAACCCTAAGATCTTTTTAGATAATTAACATTTATAAACATGCATAAATCAGGCATAACATAAACTCTACCACCCCCGAGCCCAAGGGTTGCACACATGCATAAATCAGGCATAAACTCTACCACCCAACCACCCCCGAGTCCGAGGGTTGCACACATGAAATATAATGGAGTACCACATATCTTTACCTTAGTATCCCATACCACCAAGAGGTATAACTCCAATACAATAGCACTTACTCTATAGTGAAATGGCAAGAATGTAGATACAATCCTCTACACAAGAGAACCTCCCTTGAGTGTGCCCCATGCCCCTATTATATAGGAGGGCCCTCAAGTGACTCTTGACTCTCCATTTCCCATGTGTGACCCTTGGATGCCTGACTCTAACCTTAACCCTTAAGGTTAGTCCTAACCCATGCTCCACTAGAGCTTGTTCCTATGCTCCCATGCTCACAAGTCTAATGTGGGTTAGTCTCCTAGTATATGCACATATAATGTGCACATAACATACTTCCCCTCTCTCAAAACATTGCACTCTTGCAATGAAAAGAAGGAAATTTGCGTTGAACATTCTCAATCGACTCCCAAGTCGAATCCTCTATTTCCCTATCTTTCCACAAAATTTTAACCTCAGGGATTAGTCGACTATGAAGTTTCCTTTCCCTGAATTCAAATACTCTTTCAGGTTCATGTGGAACATAAGATAAATCTTCGACTTCAACGAGTTCTTGAGGAGTAACTGTGTTATCCTCACCTCCCTGCTTCTCTTTCAATCTACTGACATGAAAGACTGGATGAACTTTAACATGTGGAGGCAGTTTTAGCTCATACGCAACAGTGCCAATATTCGATGAATAACTCAAAATGGACCACAATATCTAGGAGATAATTTCGAGCATTTTTCCGTTGATAAAGTTAGAGAGTCTTTAGGAACTTTTAAATAAACCAACACTCCTGGTTCAAAAGACCGAGATGAGTGTCCTCTATCAAAATAAAATCGTGCTCTATCCTGAGCATCCTGAGCATCCTGATAGAATCCCGAGCTTCGATCAGCATTTCCTGCATATCACCCAAGAAATCCCTCGATGCATCAAGCTCAATGTCCTTAAGACCAGCATCAATAGGTGCTATGGGTTGATACCCATACATAAGCATGAACGGACTAAAACCTGTAGCCATATGTTTAGAACTATTATAGGCAAATTCCATCAGTCATCATTAGGAAAAATTTGGACTCAAAAAGGGGCCTTATAACAGATCCCTTGGGATGGTGATGTGGACAAAGCAAGCCAATAAACCCACTTATAATATTGGAGGGTAGGTGTGTCATTTTTGAGTTCTTTATTCCATTAACTGACATGTGGGGTGTTTTTTAATTCAAAACAATGCCTCTTAAGTATAGTTTTTTATTGCCACTATGGTGTTTTTTAATTCAAAACAATGCCTCTTAAGCATAGTTTTTTATTCCCACTATGGTGCCTTATTTTTATTCCCACTATGGTGCCTTATTGAAAAAAGTCACCACTCTCTTTCTTCATTACACTTTTGAATGGAACCAAGCCAACTTTGCTTACCAAACTTGAACCAAACTTCGTCCCTGCAACCCATCATCTTGCATTGTCTCCCTCATTGTCTTCCCGACTCCGCAACCACAACCATAACCACTCCAAATCCGAATTCTTTTGAGCGGGAAGTTTTTGATTTTCTCTTCTTCTCATTCACATTCCTTCCATTTTGGAAGCTCATAGCCTCCCGCATCTTTCTCACGCCACAATCTTCCTCTCCATCTCATGAGTGCCTACCTACCTCCAAGTTTGTGGCACATTCAATGGAACATTGATTCATCATACATCAAGGTTTGAGGAGAGACTGAGGCGGCAAGTTTTGAAAAAGGATGGAAAAGAATTTGTTCTTCATGCGCCATACCTGCTTGTGCATGAATTAACAATCCCATTTCTTACCTTTTTCAAGTGAGGGTTGTGCTTACAAGTATTGTGTACATTTTGGTGCATCCAGGATACCAACAAGTTTGTTTGATGGACAAGGAGGTATTATTTAGTGATGTTGTCTTTTGGTTTTAATGAAGCAATCTTCTTCACGGGAGATAAGTGTAATATCTCTGGTTTCTTTTGGTTAAAGTGTGAGTTCATGATGCTTTTTGGTATTGTTAAAGCACAGAACAATGCAATGGAACCTGTGAAACAAAAGAAGAAAAAGGTGGACATCCACTTCCAAGTAGAAGCCGATTATTCTCCGTGTGTAAGAGAAATTGGTTTAGGCCAGCATGCAAAGTCCACATTATTGAGCTTCGAAATGAAGGAAAGAGAAATATGGACCTATGGGGTTGGATGGTAGTATTTACCCACTAGATCCAACCTCCTCTCAATCTCCATCATTCTTTGGGTTCACAAGTTTCTTCAAGTTTTTGTGTGAGAGTGAAAATGGATTGCTTGGATATTGCAAAAGATTGTTTGGCCAATGTCAAAGTATTATTCAATGTAACTTTGAAAGACATTTGAGTGATAGAGATGCCAGAATAAAAATGTTAAGGTGCAAATTTTTACTTCGCATCGATCACAACAGCTTTGCAAGCTTCATATGAGGACAAAGGAAAAGTTTGTTCTGGGTTACAAAAAGAGATTGATCATTTGCAGCAGTAGACTATTCGTAAGATGCAGGCCACTATTAAAGAGAAGAATGAAATTTTGGTAGTTCGAGAAATCAATAATTTCACTTTGGAGAGTGAGAATGCACACCTTAGAAAATAACTTGAAAAGTTCAACAAAAAATTACAATGTTTGAAAGACGCGCCATTGGGTGCTCGATTACGCAAGAGACAGCTGAAACCATTGGAAGAACTCAATGTTGGAGGTGGCCAATGGAAGCGTCGTGTAAAAGTTTGTAGGTATTATGGGATCTATAACTTCTTTGAGCACTCACTTTTCATTTTCATCTTTAGTTCCTTTTTTGGAGATGGGGGATTGGGTGTGGGGGTGGTATAGTTAGATAAACGGTGGATTGCAATATCTATCATTGTTGCTTCAAGATGGTCATAGATGTTGTGGGTCCAAAAAAGCAAGATTCTGATATATTTGGCAAAGTTCTGACAAAAGACATCGTGGAGTCAGCAATACATCATCCTAAGTTTGCAAGACTTCAATCAGACATAGCAAAGCAATCCTTGCAGAAGGTGAGTGAAGCATTCACTTCTACGGGATGCACAAGGTATATGTGACATGGCTGGCATAAGCACAAAGTCTTACAGGATGTTGTTTAATAAAGTTAAAGAAGGTTTCAATTCTAAGCTTGGGAAAAAAATAGTAATTCCCATTCCAAAACCATTTCACGTGAACAAAGCTCGAAATATTCTCAACTTGGGAATGGTCGAACTTGTTGGAGAGCCTTGTCACGTGTTTAGTACATTAACAGTGACTAAAAAGAGCGGGGAATAGAAAATCATAGAGCTTACAGAGTTCAACAATTTCATTATGGATGTTCAGAAATTACAAATGGCTATGGTGAAATTTTATGACATCAGTGTTCATGAGTGCAATGGAAGGCTGAAATTTATTTTTTAAAACTTGATGAGAGTGAGGTGATCAAAGGACAGAAGTTGGAAAGGGTTAGCTTGACTTTAATGAATAGAGCTTTGGATGCAAGTATCAGTAATGCTGATGAGAGGCACTTTAGTGTACAATCCGAAAATGAGATTTGGTGGTGGCTGGCTGCATTTGAGGTGAGGTGCTATCCATTTTTTTAAAAAGTATATTATGTTGCTATCCATTACATGTTGTAGACAATTTAACTGGCCTCTTGTTAACAGCTTCCAACAGAGACCCATGAAATTCTAAAGTGGTACTTTAACCAGACTCAGCTTCCTTCCACTATCCAGCAGTAGCACTACAAGGGATCGGGCTCATACCCGTGCTCCTAGCCGCTAAAAATGACTTGTGAAAAAAAGTAACGGGCCCGTGTATCAGCGCGTGTATCATCACGGGGCCAGAGACATGCGTGTAAAAGTGCGTATAAAGGAGCAGTCAGACGCACTGATACGAGGGCGTATACACGCATTTTGTCAGTTTAGCTACGCTTAGACGTGCTGATACGAGGGCGTATACACGCATTTTGTCAGTTTAGCTGCGCTTATACACACACAATTCACAGAGTATCTGCGTATATACACGTGACTTTTGCAGAGTTGATGCATCTATAGACGTGAACAGAGAGCCAAAAAAAAAAAATCCAGAGAGTGCTATTTGGTACCTAAATGCTTATCCAGCATTCCAGCACCCAATAGCACTCTCTGGATTTTTTTTTGGGTGCATTGTACCATCCACGAGAAAGATTTAGTGCATTTTCATTACACGATTCAAGAACGACATGAATGCATACATTGTCAAATACACGATTCAAGATAGACATGAATGCAATACTATCAATTCACGATTCAATATTACTATCAAAATTTTATGTGTACACATATATACAAGGGAGTCCATATGTCGAAGTAGCCCATGGCTTCAAATACAAAAATATATATACAACCACATCCTCAATATGGAATGTGATACTATAAGTTTGAGTACTACTCAGACCCAGATGATGACTCACTGCTCCCTCCATGATCAGATGAGCTCACATCGATCGGAATGTCCGATGAGTAGTGCTCACGTTGTCGTGACGTGGGAGGTGTCACTGGGAAAGTGCGAGACTTCTGGCTGTGAGAGTTGGGCGGTATCGCTGGGAAAGTGCGAGACTTCTGGTTGTGAGAGTAGCTTTCAATCCCAGCAAAGAAACATAATATTTATCTCTTCAAGGGGCACCACTAGCAGAAGCTGGAACCATCAAAGATCGAGTACCCAACTATACATGTGCATCCTCAAAGCCAATATTGGACACATGATACATATAAAAACTGACATTAACATGGCTTGTCTCATCTCATATGGCTTTGCACTCCAGAAAATCACCTCATGGTATTCACATGAAAGATACACATGGCCATCATGGAGCATCAGAGGCTCAACATCCAACAAAACTATAAAATCAAAGCCAACGTAGACACCTCATATACATGACCAAACCAACCATCTTATGGTTCCAAAACCCAAGAAAAACCATAACATTGTGATCCCATGATCTCTGAAAGACATAGATCTTTGGGTCAGCCAAGCACCATCATAAACATCATTGACTATCTGCAACAGTCCATAGACCAAAACCATGCTAAATTGTTCTTCCAAAACCGCAGATTTACCATCAACCTCTACCACATGTTGTCATAGACAACCTCCACAGCAGGTTCTCACCATAATTGGCACATAAAAAAAAAAACTACAAAACCATCATATAGATCCCTGACTATTCCGATGTCTGTGTGTGCACCCACAAGGCGCTTCTTCGGTGTATACCTGCAGCTGTGCTGCTCTTCAGAGTCGCCTTCCTCGTCTCTGTCCTTGTGGCTGCTGCTCTGCTGGAGAACCTTCTCCCCCCCCCTCTACACGACGGCCCCCAGAATCACTAGCCCCCGTGTATATCTTCCGCCTGCACACAGCTTACAGCGTCCGTTTCCCAACTCTGTCTCCTTCCTGAAGCTTGTTCATCATTTCCAAGTGCTCTCTTAGCTGCTGTGTAGAAGACTCTGACTGGCGTTTCAGCTCCTTTGAGGCTTTAGAGCGAACTCTCTCTCTTCTCTGCTAGCAGCTAGCGCCACACTCTTCGCTTCATCTCCAGCCACTACCAGGCGACTGCGCCAACACCCCTTCTACCCAAAACTCCTTCTGTGTCCAGAGGCGGCTCCCTCCATTTCCAGCTCCTCTTGGCTGTAGTTGCTACTAGCCATCATAGTGCACCACATATTTCCCAGCTTTCAGAAACCTAGCGACTCGACCCACACGGAATTAAAGGCCAACCTCTTTCCATCAGAACACAGACTTCCTGGAAGGCTTCTTGCCGCGACCTCCAGTAACTTTCGCCAACCTTCGAGAATTTTCGCTGGCGGCTACCCAACGCTCCCATGTGGCTATGCCTTTTATGGCCACGTTTTATTATTTTTATCTCTTCTAAGGCCTAAGAGAATGGCCACACCCACCTCTTCACATCAATACTCAATACTACCTTGGCCACATCTTTATTTGCCCATGTTCCACACACCTTCTTCAAATGCAACTTAGTGCCCGCTGTACTTGGACGCATACACATTTCAAGGCAACATTAATCCCCCATGCTTCCACATCTTCAAACACATCCAGGTGCCCAGTCCATTTCTTGGACGCGCACACACATTCAGCGCGACCGAACAGCTGAAATCAACCCCAGTGAACCTTACTCCTCCAGACAGGCTTGTAACAAGCTCAACACCAAACCATTTCACCTGTACACCTGGCGACGCCCTCAAAAGCAAAACCCTCCACACGCCATACATCCCATATGTACACAGTCACTTAATCCCATGCATATGGATTTGCATTTAATGGCCTCACATGCATGGTTTCACACCATAGACGTGCCATGGCACGACATCCACCCCCTCTAAACCTGCACATCCTCTGGTATGTGCCACACAGGTCCTGGAATTCAGTGTCCATGCATTATTTGCACACCAACATTGGTATATGTGCAAGCATCCAACTAGGTGTCTTAAACCCTGTCAAACCTGACCCAGTGGGTATCACCCTAGTAAACATGAAATAGTAGAAGAATATACATAGTGCCACTCACAAGGGGTTATCCTTTGTTGAAACATAGCATGACATCTTAACCTACCCCCCTAGCCTGCAAGATATTTATATCTTAGCAATCACATCTGAATGGTTGTGCTTTCCCACCTGGATCAAATACCAACCGCTTTTGGCATATGTGCCATATCCTTTGCTCATATGAAGCCCTATCCTCACTTAGATTCCCTGCATATGCATAATTACCCTCATCATTCAAAGTGGGATGCTCTTCAAAATAATTTCCTTCAAAATTTTCCTCAGGCCATGTTTGAAGCCTTTGCACCACATATTGTATGGCCATACCAAGTAACAACTGCATTAACAGCATGGAACACACACTTGGTAACATCCCATCCAAATCTACCTTGCCCGGATCCAGCTCACCCACTGACAAACATTCATTCTTCTCATCCAAAGACGGAAAAGCATGGTCTTCATTGGCTTCCTCTATGCTATTATATACCTCTTCTTTAGGCCGTTGCAAAGTATGCAAAGCATCTACACCATCAACACATACAAAGTCCAACAAGGCATCATCGAGAATAGCCTTGAGCTCTGGATCAATCTCATCACAATCATTTGGCTTACATAACACCTGCACATCCTCACTTGCAACCGACAGTTGACTAACATCAAGCATAGAAGAGCCCAAAGCTGACGGGGATCTATTATATATCATGAAATCATCCAATGCATCATCTAGAATAGCATCCAATTCAGGATCAATCGCATTGAAGCCATTATCATCTTGCAATCCCACATGTTGATTATCATGAACATTCATACCCCCATAGCTATATCCATTTGGTTGCTCATATGCAGCCTCACGAGGCTCTGTGACCACACTTTGCATATCCTGCATGTTATCTCCCAGCATTTCTTGATACCTGTCTGCAGATGGGCTTAGAATTATGGGTCCCTCACCCGAGTACCCTTGAATCTGTATGTCATTGAACCCCGTATGATCCAAAAAGACAGATTCAATTTCCCTCTCCAAATCATCGTCATAAACAGGCTTCCAAGCTCGAGATTGTTGCTCACAAATGTGGTTGCAAGGTAACCCTGACACTGATGACATAGCATCACCCTGTTTATTGTTGGAACACCCAGTGAGCATTCCAGGATAACCCAAATCCAAAGAACCTTGGCAACCAGCTTCAGAAGCTACATCACTGTTGGAATCACCCATATCACTCACCCCCTCTAAATCAATCACACATACTTGTGGCCCATCCTGTAGTGCATCATTACCCTCACATGCACAGTCACGTACATCCTCCATTAAACCCTATTTTTTGATTAACGAGGTAGATGGTCTTTCGCCTTCAGCATGAGAATCTTGATCCATAGTATCCTCATAAAGATCTTGTATGTCCCCTGAATAGGCACCCTCATCAGAAAAGCCATCCACATCTTCCAGCTCATATGCATCGCATTCAGATAAGAAAGCAGTTATAATAGCGCCTTCATCATGTCCTAGACCTTCAAAATTTGCAATCATGCTTTCAGTCAAAAGCATTGGTTCCTGCTGTTCTTCACACATATGATACGACACCTGAGGAATACCCTTCGAATGAGCACTTTCGTCATGAGAATCCTCAAGTTCACACAGCTTACATGCTTCACAGCCCAAGAGGAAACTATTAGCGATGTCCTCTTCCTCGTGTATTGGGTCTTGAGCACCTGTCCTGAAGCTCTCTGAATCAAGTGTCTCCTCAAGCATAGGCATATACACTTCATGTGGTATGATTATAGGACCCTATATGTCTGCACCCTCAAACAAGGAAGACAGATTATACTTGCAGAGTTCACCCATTGCATCTTTATGAGGCTGTAGCAAAGCATCCCTTTTGGCACTGTGAAGGCCTTGTTGCTCACTAATGGCTTTTTGCAGTCCCAACTTAGCATAAACAGCCTCCACAATCTCTGTATCAGCCTTGAATAGCAATTGATTATCCTCCATAAGACATGCATCGACAACCGCTTCTAAATTGGCTCGGATCGATGCTGGAACACTATCACAGCTCACATTATACCTCATTTCATCACCCTTTTGCTTTTTCTTTTCCCAAGTAAGTTGCTCCTGCTTTAGGTTCATGGAACTCGCATAAATAAGTGCATCTGCAAAATCACTCCATCGTTTGGAGTGATACTCTGCTAGTTCTAGCACTTCATCTTTTAAATCAGGACTTATAAGGTGTGCAAAAGATGCAATCATCATGTTTTCTGGAACCCCTTGATTCTTCATCTTTGTCTCGTAACACCTTAGATAGCTTTCCAGATCTAAACCATCAAATATATTGACCCTGTCATATACCAATTGCACCGCAATTTTCACTGCTTCCTGAATTCGCTTTTCTTCTTCAATCTTCCTGAACTGCTCTTCAAGCTCTTTCATCTCTGCATATAAATGCTCCATTTTGCTAGCCATCTCTACGTACTCTCACCCCAGCGGTTTCACGTCGGGTTCACCAAAGCTATCGTGATGTGGGAGGTGTCGCTGGGAAAGTGCGAGACTTCTGGCTGTGAGAGTTGGGCGGTATCGTTGGGAAAGTGCGAGACTTTTGGCTGTGAGAGTAGCTTTCAATCCCAGCAAAGAAACAGAATATTTATCTCTTCAAGGGGCACCACTAGCAGAAGCTGGAACCATCAAAGATCGAGTACCCAACTATACATGTGCATCCTCAAAGCCAATATTGGACACATGATACATATAAAAACTGACATTAACATGGCTTGTCTCATCTCATATGGCTTTGCACTCCAGAAAATCACCTCATGGTAATCACATGAAAGATACACATGGCCATCATGGAGCATCAGAGGCTCAACATCCAACAAAACTATAAAATCAAAGCCAACGTAGACACCTCATATACATGACCAAACCAACCATCTTATGGTTCCAAAACCCAAGAAAAACCATAACATTGTGATCCCATGATCTCTGAAAGACATAGATCTTTGGGTCAGCCAAGCACCATCATAAACATCATTGACTGTCTGCAACAGTCCATAGACCAAAACCATGCTAAATTGTTCTTCCAAAACCACAGATTTACCATCAACCTCTACCACATGTTGTCATAGACAACCTCCATAGAGCAGGTTCTCACCATAATTGGCACATCAAAAAAAAAACTACAAAACCATCATATAGATCCCCGACTATTCCGATGTCTGTGTGTGCACCCACAAGGCGCTTTTTCGGTGTATACCTGCAGCTGCGATGCTCTTCAGAGTCGCCTTCCTCGTCTCTGCCCTTGTGGCTGCTGCTGCTGGAGAACCTTCTCCCCCCCCCTCTACACGACGGCCCCCAGTATCACTAGCCCCCGTGTATATCTTCCGCCTGCACACAGCTTACACCGTCCGTTTCCCAACTCTGTCTCCTTCCTGAAGCGTGTTCATCATTTCCAAGTGCTCTCTTAGCTACTGTGTAGAAGACTCTGACTGGCGTTTCAGCTCCTTTGAGGCTTTAGGGCGAACTCTCTCTCTTCTCTGCTAGCAGCTAGCGCCACACTCTTCGGTTCGTCTCCAGCCACTACCAGGCGGCTGCGCCAACACCCCTTCTACCCAAAACTCCTTCTGTGTCCAGAGGCGGCTCCCTCCATTTCCAGCTCCTCTTGGCTGCAGTTGCTACCAGCCATCATAGTGCACCACATATTTCCCAGCTTTCAGAAACGTAGCGATTCGACCCACACGAAATTAAAGGCCAACCTCTTTCCATCAGAACACAGACTTCCTGGAAGGCTTCCTGCCGCGACCTCCAGCAGCTTTCGCCAACCTTCGAGAATTTTCGCTGGCGGCTACCCAACGCTCCCATGTGGCTATGCCTTTTATGGCCACGTTTTATTATTTTTATCTCTTCTAAGGCCTAAGAGAATGGCCACACCCACCTCTTCACACCAATACTCAATACTACCTTGGCCACATCTTTATTTGCCCATGTTCCACACACCTTCTTCAAATGCAACTTAGTGCCCGCTGTACTTGGACGCATACACATTTCAAGGCAACATTAATCCCCCATGCTTCCACATCTTCAAACACAACCAGGTGCCCAGTCCATTTCTTGGACGCGCACACACATTCAGCGACCGAACAGCTGAAATTAACCCCAGTGAACCTTACTCCAGACAGGCTTGTAACAAGTTCAACACCAAACCATTTCACCTGTACACCTGGCGATGCCCTCAAAAGAAAAACCCTCCACACGCCATACATCCCATATGTACACAGGCACTTAATCCCATGCATCTCGATTTGCATTTAATGTCCACATGCATGGTTTCACACCATAGACGTGCCATGGCACGACAACGTCCAACAGGAGCAGTGGCGGCGGGTGAATCATCAGTGGGACATGATCATCAGCAGGTGCAGCCGCTTGTGCCTGTTCAAGTAATATATAGTGTATAAGTATATATATATGTAATTCAATAAACCAAAATCATTCGTTTAGAGTTTTCAAGTACCTGTCGATCGTATGGTCTCATGGCCATCTCAAACTACGCGTCCGTAATACGTCCCTCGGCTTTGAAGAGGGCCCACATGTCATGTCTGCTATGCCGGTGAGCATACCCAGTATCGTGGGCTGTGGGCTTCCTCCCCATAACCTGTCCCTGTATCATAATCAACATAATTTGTAAGATTAAAACAATCATAGAATCAATGAATTAAGTAAACAATCAAATAAAGTCGCAAGATACTATGAACTCTACCTCCCATGACTCAACGTCGCCAGATCGGAAATGCGAAGATCCAATGGTCTCCATCTGGATCCCTCGTGCCTCCACATGCTGCCTGCTCTTCACGCCACCCTCTGCTCGTTTCTTTGCCTCCTTCCACTCGCGTTTGTGCGCAGTGGTGATAGGTTTCTCGGCAGGATAGCCACCCGCAGCTACATTTAGCCCATCATTGTACACGAGTTTCTTAAGGTGAGATCTTTTATTACTTAAGATCTCCCTTATTCGCGTCCTTCCCATACATCCGAGAATGTCGCATGTGGGGGATTGGGGTACCGACTATGTACAACATCTATCACCTCCCCAATTAATCGGTTATTTTGATCTTTAAATCTAATAAAACAATTTCTATACAAGTTTGAAACTACCCCACGTATGTACTCCATTACCTCTTTCCCGCTCGCATCCATCACTACCCCGCCCCTATCCGTCACATCATAGTAGATCACTGCCTCCACCTCTCTCACCTCCTCCTCATCCTCACTGTCTCCTCTAACTCTTCTCCCTCTATCTTCTCTCTCACCGCGTGCCCTACTACCTCCCCCACCAAAGCATCCGTCGCATCCTCCACTCCCACTCTTCCTACTGCGGCGTTTGCTCTTCCTTGTACTGCGGGTGGAGTCAGACTGGGGGATTGTCTACGACTGTGGGTGTGAGGGAGTACGTGATGGTGGCTGTGAGCCCTTACGTGACGGTGCCTGGGAGGGTGTGCGTGAGTGTGTCTGGGGGACAGGGTATGTCTCCTCGGTGCGCGTGGAAGAGGAGAAGCTGCATGCCGTCTCGTCGGACTCGCAGGCATAGACGACAGTGGAGTGACATGGATACGGGTATAGATACCAGGCAATCCAGGAGGGGGATGGGCATACATGTACTCTGTAAGCTCAACTGGACCAAGATGGCACCCAAAATGATTTAGCATCTCCATCATCCAAGTGCCGTACGCAAATGGATCAGATGAAGAACCTAGATCCATGAAGAATCTGTAAAAATAAAAGTATATACATGATTTTATCAAAGCATAAATGCAAGCTAGCACATATGATTTTGTGAAGGCAAGCCATATGCTGATGGGATCATCTCTCTGAAGAACCTGGATTGCAAGCATGGGTGAAACACAATCACGTGTATACACCCGTCTAAAAATGCGTGCATATGCGCGTGAACGTCTGTGCAGACAGGGTACACGCAGACATACACGCGTTCCTACACACGCGGCCTGCGCAAAAAAAATTTTGAAAGCGACCGACCACCGACAAATCGTCCTTATAAAAAAAGCCCACTGTCACAATCATTCACAAAAGTACTACCAGAGAAGGACGAAGATAATCGCATAAACAAAATGGAAGGAAAGAGACAGGACAAAGGACAAACTGACTCACCTTTGAAAAAGTGAGTCTTCTTTTTGGCTGGTTTCCTTCACCCATGTCTGCTCCTTGCACTTAGGTTTAGTGCTCTGTTGGAAGAGGCGGCGACGAAGGAGAGGAAATCTTAGTTTTTGAAAATGTTTTTTTGGAGAAGGCGGCGGGTTATTTTAGGTATAGACAGGTCATCGTGTGTAACAGCGCATCTATTTTCGCATGTATAATAAAGCAGCCACGTTTATACACACGATTTTAAGGATGTAGCCACGTATATACACGTAATTTTAGGATGTAGCCGCATTTATACATGCAATTTTAAGGATGTAAACACGGTGATACATGCAATTTTAAGGATATAGACGCGGTGTTACACGCGATTTATAGAAATTTTTATACTTTCATTAAAAACTGATTATGATTTTGTGTTTGCTCTTTTGTACATAGGATGTCATCAACCTCCTCAAGCAGTTCTGGTGAGGATGAGACAATGCGTCATCGTAATTGCGATGTGTTTTCCAAGTCTTGTATGTTAAAATTAAATTTAGTAATGCCATAAACCATACATACATGTGCTCTTATGTGCGCAGTTCATACTACCTACTAGCATCAACCATTGTGCAAATAAGAGGGTGTATACACGCGTTTTGTCAGTTTAGCTGCACTTATACACGTGTATTTCACAGAGTATCCGCGTATATACATGCAACTTCTGCAAAGTTACCGCGTTTATACACGCGAACAGAGAGCAAAAAAAAAATCCAGAGAGTGCTATTTGGTACCTGAATGCTGTTCCAGCATTCCAGCACGCAATAGCACTCTCTAGATTTTTTTTTTGGGTGCATTGCACCATCCAACACAAGGAAGATTTAGTGCATTGTCATTACACGATTCAAGGACGACATGAATGCATACATTGTCAATACACGATTCAAGACAGACATAAATGCAATACTATCAATTCACGATTCAATATTACTATCAAAATTTTATGTGTACACATATATACAAGGGAGTCCATTTGTCGAAGTAGCCCATGGCTTCAGTTACAAAAATATATATACAACCACATCCTCAATATGGAATGTGATACTATAAGTCTGAGTACTACTCCAAACCAGATGATGACTCGCTGCTCCCTCCATGATCAGATGAACTCACATCGGTCGGAATGTCCGATGAGTAGTGCTCACGTCCAGCAGAAGCAGTGGCGAACAGGTGGATCATAAGTGGCAGGATCATCAGAGCAGGTGCAGCAGCAGTAGCTTGTGCCTGTTCAAGTAATATATAGTATATAAGTATATATATATGTAATTCAATAAACCAAAATCATTCGTTTAGAGTTTTCAAGTACCTGTCGACCGTATGGTCTCATGGCCATCTCAAACTACGCATCCGTAATACGTCCCTCGGCTCTGAAGAGGGCCCACGTGTCACGTCTAGTATGCCAACGAGCATACCCAGTATCGTGGGATATGGGCTTCCTCCCCATAACCCGTCGCTGTATCATAATCAACACAATTTGTAAGATTAAAACAATCATAAAATCAATGAATTAAGTAAATCAAATAAAGTGGCAAGATACTTACGAACTCTGCCTCCCATGACTCGACGCCACCAGATCCGAAATGCGAAGATCCAGTGGTCTCCATCTGGATCCGTCGTGCCTCCACATGCTACGTGCCCTTCAGGCCACCCTCTTCTCGTTTCTTTGCCTCCTTCCACTCGCATTTGTGCGCAGTGGTGGCAGGTTTCTTGGCAGGATAGCCACCCGTAGCTACATTTAGCCCATCATCGTACGCGAGTTTCTTCAGGTGAGATCTTTTATTACTTAAGATCTCCCTTACTTGCGTCCTTCCCCATACATCCGAGAATGTCGCATGTGGGGGATTGGGGTACCGACTATGTACAGCATCTACCACCTCCCCAACTAATCGGCTATTTTGATCTTTAAATCTAATAAAACAATTTCTATACAAGTTTGAAACTACCCCACGCATGTACTCCATTTCCTCTTTCCCCCTCGCATTCATCACTACCCCGCCCCTATCCGTCACATCATAGCAGATCACTCCCTCCACCTCTCTCACCTCCTCCTCATCCTCAATGTCTCCTCTAACTCTTCTCCCTCTATCTCCTCTCTCACCGCGTGCCCTACTACCTCCCCCACCAAAGCGCCCGCCGCATCCTTCCACTCCCACTCTTTCTACTGCGGCGTTTTCTCTCCTCTGTACTGCGGCTGGAGTCACGACTGGGGGATTGTCTACATGACTGTGGCTGTGAGGGAGTACGTGATGGTGGCTATGAGGGAGTACGTGATGGTGGCTGTGAGCCCTGACGTGACGGTGCCTGGGAGGGTGTGCGTGAGTGTGTCTGGGACGGGGTATGTCTCCTCGATGGGCGTGGAAAAGGAGAAGCTGCATGCCGTCTCGTCGGACTCGCAGGCATAGACGGCAGTGGAGTGACATGGATACTCGGGAGCGGGGTATAGATACCAGGCAATCCAGGAGGGGGATGGGCATACATGTACTCTGTAAGCTCAACTGGACCAGGATGGTGCCCAAAATGATTTAACATCTCCATCATCCAAGTGCCGTACACAAATGGATCGGATGAAGAACCTGGATCCATGAAGAATCTGCAAAAATAAAAGTATATACATGATTTTATCAAAGCACAAATGCAAGCTAGCACATATGATTTTGTGAAGGCAAGCCATATGCTGATGGGATCATCTCTCTGAAGAACCTGGATCGCAAGCATGGGTGAAACACAGTCGCGTGTATACACCCGTCCAAAAACGTATGTGTATGCGCGTGAACGTCTGTGCAAACAAGGTACACGCAGACATACACGCGTTCCTACGCGCGACCTGCGCAAAAATTTCTTTGAAAGCGACCGACCACCGACAAATCGTCCTTATAAAAAAAGCCCACTATCACAATCGTTCACAAAAAGTACTACCAGAGAAGGACGGAGACAATCGTATAAACAAATGGAAGGAAAGAGACAAGACAAAGGACAAACTGACTCACCTTTGAAAAAGTGAGTCTTCTTTTTGGCTGGTTTCCTTTACCTGTGTCTGCTCCTTGCACTTAGGTTTAGTGCTATGTTGAAAGACGCGGCGACGAAGGAGAGAAAATCTTAGTTTGAAAATAATTTTTTGGAGAAGGCGACGGGTTATTTTAGGTATAGACAGGTCATCGCGTGTGTAACAGCGCGTGTATGTTCGCGTGTATAATAATGCAGCCGCATTTATACACGCAATTTTAAGGATATATCCACGTATATATACGCAATTTTAGGATGTAGCCGCGTTTATACATGCGATTTTAAGGATGTAGACGCACTGATACATGCAATTTTAAGGATATAGACGCGCTGTTACACGCAATTTATAGAAATTTTTATACTTTCATTAAAAACTGATTATGATATTGTGTTTGCTCTTTTGTACATAGGATGTCATCAACCTCCTCAAGCAGTTCTGGTGAGAATGAGACAATGCGTCATCGTAATCGCGATGTGTTTTCCAAGTCTTATACGTTGAAATTAAATTTTGTAATGCCATAAACCATACATACATGTGCTCTTATGTGCGCAGTTCATACTACCTACTAGCATCAGACCATTGTGCAAATAAGAGGGTGTATACACGCGTTTTGTCAGTTTAGCTGCGCTTATACACGTGTATTTCACACAGTATCCGCGTATATACACGCGACTTTTGCAGAGTTGACGCGTTTATACACGCGAACAGAGAGCAAAAAAAAAATCCAGAGAGTGCTAGTTGGTACCTGAATGCTGTTCCAGCATTCCAGCACCCAATAGCACTCTCTGGATTTTTTTTTGGGTGCATTGCACCATCCACGAGGAAGATTTAGTGCATTGTCATTACACGATTCAAGAACGACATGAATGCATACATTGTCAAATACATGATTCAAGACAGACATGAATGCAATACTATCAATTCACGATTCAATATTACTATCAAAATTTTATGTGTACACATATATACAAGGGAGTCCATATATCGAAGTAGCCCATGGCTTCAGTTACAAAAATATATATACAACCACATCCTCAATATGCAATGTGATACTATAAGTCTGAGTACTACTCAGACCCAGATGATGACTCGCTGCTCCCTCCATGATCAGATGAGCTCACATCAGTCGGAATGTACGATGAGTAGTGCTGACGTCCAGCAGGAGCAGTGGCGATGGGTGGATCATCAGTATATAAGTATATATATATGTAGTTCAATAAACCAAAATCATTCGTTTAGAGTTTTCAAGTACCTGTCCACCGTATGGTCTCATGGCCATCTCAAACTACGCGTCCGTAATACGTCCCTCGGCTCTGAAGAGGGCCCACGTGTCACGTCTACTATGGCGGCGAGCATACCCAATATCGTGGACTGTGGGCTTCCTCCCCATAACTGTATCATAATCAACACAATTTGTAAGATTAAAACAATCATAGAATCAATGAATTAAGTAAACAATCAAATAAAGTGGCAAGATACTTACGAACTCTGCTTCCCATGACTCGACGCCGCCAGATCCGAAATGCGAAGATCCAATGGTCTCCATCTGGATCCGTCGTGCCTCCACATGTTTTCTGCTCTTCACGCCACCCTCTCCTCGTTTCTTTGCCTCCTTCCACTCGCGTTTGTGCGCAGTGGTGGTAGGTTTCTCGGCAGGATAGCCACCCCCAGCTACATTTAGCCCATCATCGTACGTGAGTTTCTTAAGCTGAGATCTTTTATTACTTAAGATCTCCCTTTTTCGCGTCCTTCCCCATACATCCGAGAATGTCACATGTGGGGGATTGGGATACCGACGACTATGCACAGCATCTATCACCTCCCCAACTAATCGGCTATTTTGATCTTTAAATCTAATAAAACAATTTCTATACAAGTTTGAAACTACCCCACGCATGTACTCCATTACCTCTTTCCCGCTCGCATCCATCACTACCCCGCCCCTATCCGTCACATCCCTCCACCTCTCTCACCTCCTCCTCATCCTCACTGTCTCCTCTAACTCTTCTCCCTCTATCTCCTCTCTCACCGCGTGCCCTACTACCTCCCCCACCAAAGCATCCGTCGCATCCTCCACTCCCACTCTTCCTACTGCGGCGTTTGCTCTCCCCTGTACTGCGGGTGGAGTCACGACTGGGGGATTGTCTACCACTGTGGGTGTGAGGGAGTACGTGATGGTGGCTGTGAGCCCTGACGTGACGGTGCCTGGGAGGGTGTGCATGAGTGTGTCTGGGACAGGGTATGTCTCCTCGATGGGCGTGGAAAAGGAGAAGTTGCATGCCGTCTCGTCGGACTGCAGGCATAGACGGCAGTGGAGTGACATTGATACTCGGGGGTGGGGTATAGATACCAGGCAATCGAGGAGGGGGATGGGCATACATGTACTCTGTAAGCTCATTTGGATCAGGATGGCGCCCAAAATGATTTAGCATCTCCATCATCCAAGTGCCGTACGCAAATGGATCGGATGAAGAACCTGGATCCATGAAGAATCTGCAAAAATAAAAGTATATACATGATTTTATCAAAGCACAAATGCAAGCTAGCACATATGATTTTGTGAAGGCAAGCGATATGCAGATGGGATCATCTCTCTAAAGAACCTGGATCGCAAGCATGGGTGAAACACAGTCGCGTGTATACACTTGTCCAAAAACGCGTATATATGCGCGTGAACGTCTGTGCAAACAGGGTACACGCAGACATACACGCGTTCCTACACACGGCCTACGCAAAAAAAAATTTGAAAGCAACCGACCACCGACAAATCGTCCTTATGAAAAACGCCCACTGTCACAATCGTTCACAAAAGTACTACCAGAGAAGGATGGAGACAATCGCATAAAGAAAAGAGACAATCGCATAAATAAATGGAAGGAAAGAGACAGGACAAAGAACAAACTGACTCACCTCTGAAAAAGTGAGTCATCTTTTTGGCTGGTTTTCCTCACCCGTGTCTGCTCCTTGTCTACTCCTTGCACTTAGGTTTAGTGCTCTGTTGAAAGAGGCGGCGATGAAGGAGAGGACGTCTTAGTTTGAAAATGTTTTTTTGGAGAAGGCAACAGGTTATTTTAGGTATAGACAGGTCGTCGCGTGTAACAACGCGTGTATAATAATGCAGCTGCATTTATACACGCGATTTTAAGGATGTAGCCGTGTATATACACGCGATTTTAGGATGTAGCCGTATTTATACACGCGCTTTTAAGGATGTAGACGTGCTGATACCTCGCAATTTTAAGGATATAAACGCGCTGTTACACGCGATTTATAGAAATTATCATACTTTCATTAAAAACTGATTACGATATTGTGTTTGCTCTTTTGTACATAGAATGTCATCAACCTCCTCAAGCAGTTCTGGTAAGGATGAGATAATGCGTCATCGTAATCGCGATGTGTTTTCCAAGTCTTGTACGTTGAAATTAAATTTTGTAATGCCATAAACCATACATACATGTGCTCTTATGTGCGCAGTTCATACTACCACTAGCATCGACCATTCTGCAAATAAGAGGGTGTATACACGCGTTTTGTCAGTTTAGCTGCGCTTATACACACGCATTTCACAGAGTATCCACGTATATACACGCGACTTTTGCAGAGTTGACGCATCTATACACGCAAATAGAGAGCCAAAAAAAAAATCTAGAGAGTGCTATTTGGTACCTGAAGCTGTTCCAGCATTCCAGCACCCAATAGCACTCTCTGAATTTTCTTTTTTGGGTGCATTGCACCATCCACGAGGAAGATTAAGTGCATTGTCATTACACGATTCAAGAACGACATGAATGCATACATTGTCAAATACACGATTCAAGACAGACATGAATGCAATACTATCAATTCACGATTCAATATTACTGTCAAAATTTTATGTGTACACATATATACAAGGGAGTCCATATGTCAAAGTAGCCCATGGCTTCAGTTACAAAAATATATATACGACCACATTCTCAATATGGAATGTGATACTATAAGTCTGAGTACTACTCAAACCCAAATGATGACTCGCTGCTCCCTCCATGATCAGATGAGCTCACATCGGTCGGAATGTCTGATGAGTAGTGCTCACGTCCAGCAGGAGCAGTGGCGGGCGGGTGGATCATCAGTGGCAGGATCATCACAGCAGGTGCAGCAGCTGCTTGTGCCTGTTCAAGTAATATATAGTATATAAGTATATATATATCCAATTCAATAAACCAAAATCATTCGTTTAGAGTTTTCAAGTACTTTTCGACCGTATGGTCTCATGGCCATCTCAAACTGCGCATCCGTAATACGTCCCTCGGCTCTGAAGAGGGCCCACGTGTCACGTCTGCTATGCCGGTGAGCATACCCAGTATCGTGGGCTGTGGGCTTCCTCCCCATAACCCGTCACTGTATCATAATCAACACAATTTGTAAGATTAAAACAATCATAGAATCAATGAATTAAGTAAACAATCAAATAAAGTGGCAAGATACTTACGAACTCTGCCTCCCATGACTCAACGCCGCCAGATCCGAAATGCGAAGATCCAATGGTCTCCATCTGGATCCGTCGTGCCTCCACATGCTGCCTGCTCTTCACGCCACCCTCTGCTCGTTTCTTTGCCTCCTTCCACTCGCGTTTGTGCGCAGTGGTGGCAGGTTTCTCGGCAGGATAGCCACCCGCAGCTACATTTAGCCCATCATCGTACGTGAGTTTCTTAAGGTGAGATCTTTTATTACTTAAGATCTCCCTTATTCGCGTCCTTCCCCATACATCCGAGAATATCACATGTGGGGGGTTGGGGTACCGCCTATGTACAACATCTATCACCTCCCCAACTAATCGGCTATTTTGATCTTTAAATCTAATAAAACAATTTCTATACCAGTTTGAAGCTACCCCACGCATGTACTCCATTACCTCTTTCCCGCTCGCATCCATCACTACCCCGCCCCTATCTGTCACATCATAGCAGATCACTCCCTCCACCTCTCTCCCCTCCTCCTCCTCCTCACTGTCTCCTCTAACTCTTCTCCCTCTATCTCCTCTCTCACCGCGTGCCCTACTACCTCCCCCACTAAAGCACCCGCCGCATCCTCCACTCCCACTCTTCCTACTGTGGCGTTTGCTCTCCTCTGTACTGCGGGTGGAGTCACGACTGGGGGATTGTCTACATGACTGTGGATGTGAGCGAGTACGTGATGGTGGCTGTTAGCCCTGACATGACGGTGCCTGGGAGGGTGTGCATGAGTGTGTCTAGGATGGGGTATGTCTCCTCGGTGGGCGTAGAAGAGAAGAAGCTGCATGCCGTCTCGTCGGGGACTCGCAGGCATAGACGGCAGTGGAGTGACATGGATACTCAGGGGCGGGGTATAGATACCAGGCAATCAAATAGGGGGATGGGCATACATGTACTCTGTAAGCTGAACTGGACCAGGATGGGGCCCAAAATTATTTAGCATCTCCATCATCCAAGTGCCGTACGCAAATGGATCGGATGAAGAACCTGGATCCATGAAGAATCTGCAAAAATAAAAGTATATATATGATTTTATCAAAGCACAAATGTAAGCTAGCACATATGATTTTGTGAAGGCAAGCCATATGCAGATGGGATCATCTCTCTGAAGAACCTGGATCGCAAGCATGGGTGAAACACAGTCACGTGTATACACCCATCCAAAAATGCGTGTATATGCGCGGGAACGTCTGTGCAAACAGGGTACACGCAGACATACACGCGTTCCTACACGCGGCCTGTGCAAAAAAAAATTTTGAAAGCGACCGACCACTGACAAATCGTCCTTATAAAAAAAGCCCACTGTCACAATCGTTCACAAAAGTACTACCAGAGAAGGACGGAGACAATCGCATAAACAAATGGAAGGAAAGAGACATGACAAAGGACAAACTGACTCACCTCTGAAAAAGTGAGTCTTCTTTTTGGCTGGTTTCCTTCACCCGTGTCTGCTCCTTGCACTTAGGTTTAGTACTCTGTTGAAAGACGCGGCGACGAAGGAGAGGAAATCTTAGTTTGAAAATATTTTTTTGGAGAAGGCGGCGGGTTATTTTAGGTATAGACAGGTCGTCCGTGTGTAACAGCGCGTGTATGTTTGCGTGTATAATAATGCAACCACATTTATACACGCGATTTTAAGGATGTATTCGCGTATATACACGCAATTTTAGGATGTAGCCGTGTTTATACACGCGATTTTAAGGATGTAGACGCATTGATACACGCAATTTTAAGGATATAGACGCGCTGTTACACGCGATTTATAGAAATTTTTATACTTTCATTAAAAACTGATTATGATATTGTGTTTGCTCTTTTGTACATAGGATGTCATCAACCTCCTCAAGCAGTTCTGGTGAGGATGAGACAATGCGTCATCGTAATCGCGATGTGTTTTCCAAGTCTTGTACGTTGAAATTAAATTTTGTAATGTCATAAACCATACATACATGTGCTCTTATGTGCGCAGTTCATACTACCTACTAGCATCGGACCATTGTGCAAATAAGAGGGTGTATACACACGTTTTGTCCGTTTAGCTGCGCTTATACACGCGCATTTCACAGAGTATCCGCGTATATACACGCGACTTTTGCAGAGTTGACACGTCTATACATGCGAACAGAGAGCAAAAAAAAAATCCAGAGAGTGCTATTTGGTACCTGAATGCTTATCCAGCATTCCAGCACCCAATAGCACTCTTTGGATTTTTTTTGGGTGCATTGCACCATCCACGAGGAAGATTTAGTGCATTGTCATTACACGATTCAAGAACGACATAAATGCATACATTGTCAAATACACAAGACAGACATGAATGCAATACTATCAATTCACGATTCAATATTACTATCAAAATTTTATGTGTACACATATATACAAGGGAGTCCATATGTCGAAGTAGCCCATGGCTTCAGTTACAAAAATATATATACAACCACATCCTCAATATGGAATGTGATACTATAAGTCTGAGTACTACTCAGACCCAGATGATGACTCGCTGCTCCCTCCATAATCAGATGAGCTCACATCGGTCGGAATGTCCGATGAGTAGTGCTCACGTCCAGCAGGAGCAGTGGCGGCGCGTGGATCATCAGTGGGGTAGGATCATCAGCAGGTGCAACAACAACTTGTGCCTGTTCAAGTAATATATAGTATATAAGTATATATATATGTAGTTCAATAAACCAAAATCATTCGTTTAGAGTTTTCAAGTACCTGTCCACCGTATGGTCTCATGGCTATCTCAAACTGTGCATCCGTAATACGTCCCTCGGCTCTGAAGAGGGCCCACGTGTCACGTCTACTATGCCGGCAACCAAGCATACCCAATATCGTGGGCTGTGGGCTTTCTCCCCATAACCCGTCGTCGCTGTATCATAATCAACACAATTTGTAAGATTAAAGCAATCATAGAATCAATGAATTAAGTAAACAATCAAATAAAGTGGCAAGATACTTACGAGCTCTGCCTCCATGACTCGACGTTGCCAGATCCAAAATGCGAAGATCCAATGGTCTCCATCTGGATCCGTCGTGCCTCCACATGTTGCCTGCTCTTCACGCCACCCTCTGCTCGTTTTTTTGCCTCCTTCCACTCGTGTTTGTGCGCAGTGTGGCAGGTTTCTCAGCACGATAGCCACCCGCAGCTACATTTAGGCCATCATTGTACGCGAGTTTCTTAAGGTGAGATCTTTTATTACTTAAGATCTCCCTTATTCGCGTCCTTCCCCATACATCCGAGAATGTCACATGTGGGGGATTGGGGTACCGACTATGTACAACATCTATCACCTCCCCAACTAATTGGCTATTTTGATCTTTAAATCTAATAAAATAATTTCTATACAAGTTTGAAACTACCCCACGCATGTACTCCATTACCTCTTTCCCGCTCCCATCCATCACTACCCCGCCCCTATCTGTCACATCATAGTAGATCACTCCCTCCACCTCTCTCACCTCCTCCTCATCCTCACTGTCTCCTCTAACTCTTCTCCCTCTATCTCCTCTCTCACCACGTGCCCTACTACCTCCCCCACCAAAGCACCCGCCACATCCTCCACTCCCACTCTTCCTACTGCGGTGTTTGCTCTCCTGTACTGCGGGTGCAGTCACGAGCGGCTGGGGGATTGTCTACATGACTGTGGCTGTGAGGGAGTACGTGATGGTGGCTGTGAGCCCTGACGTGAGACGGTGCCTGGGAGGGTGTGCGTGAGTGTGTCTGGGATAGGATATGTCTTCTCGATGGGCGTGGAAAAGGAGAAGCTGCATGCCGTCTCGTCGGACTCGCAGGCATAGATGGCAGTGGAGTGACATGGATACTCGAGGGCGGGGTGTAGATACCAGGCAATCCAGGAGGGGGATGGGCATACATGTACTTTGTAAGCTCAACTCGACCAGAATGGCGTCCAAGATGATTTAGCATCTCCATCATCCAAGTGCTGTACGCAAATGGATCGGATGAAGAACCTCGATCGATGAAGAATCTACAAAAATAAAAGTATATACATGATTTTATCAAAGCACAAATGCAAGCTAGCACATATGATTTTGTGAAGGCAAGCCATATGCAGATGGGATCATCTCTCTGAAGAACCTGGATTGCAAGCATGGGTGAAACATAGTCGCGTGTATACACCCGTCCAAAAACGCGTGTATATGCGCGTGAACGTCTGTGCAAACAGGGTACACGCAGACATACACGCGTTCCTACACGCGGCTTGCGCAAAAAAAATTTGAAAGCAACCGACCACCGACAAATCGTCCTTATAAAAAAAGCCCACTGTCACAATCGTTCACAAAAGTACTACCAGAGAAGGACGGAGACAATCGCATAAAGAAAAGAGACAATCGCATAAACAAATGGAAGGAAAGAGACAGGACAAAGGACAAACTGACTCACCTTTGAAAAGCGAGTCATCTTTTTGGCTGGTTTTCCTCAACCGTGTCTGCTCCTTGTCTGCTCCTTGCACTTAGGTTTAGTGCTCTGTTGAAAGAGGAGGCGACGAAGGAGAGGAAATCTTAGTTTGAAAATGTTTTTTTGGAGAAGGCAACAGGTTATTTTAGGTATAGACAGGTCGTCGCGTGTAACAGCGCGTGTATAATAATGCAACCGTGTTTATACATGCAATTTTAAGGATGTAGCTGCGTATATACACGTGATTTTAGGATGTAGTTGCATTTATACACGCAATTTTAAGGATGTAGACGCGCTGATACCTCCCAATTTTTGGGATATAGACGCGCCGTTACACGCGATTTATAGAAATTATCATACTTTCATTAAAAACTGATTATGATTTTGTGTTTGCTCTTTTGTACATAGGATGTCATCAACCTCCTCAAGCACTTCTGGTAAGGATGAGACAATACGTCATCGTAATCGCGATGTGTTTTCCAAGTCTTCTTGTACGTTGAAATTAAATTTTGTAATGCCATAAACCATACATACATGTGCTCTTATGTGCGCAGTTCATACTACCACTAGCATCGACCATTGTGCAAATAAGAGGGTGTATACATGTGTTTTGTCAGTTTAGCTGCGCTTATACACACGCATTTCACAGAGTATCCACGTATATACACGTGACTTTTGCAGAGTTGACGCGTCTATACACGCGCACAGAGAGCAAAAAAAAATCCAGAGAGTGCTATTCGGTACCTGAATGCTGTTCCAGCATTCGAGCACCCAATAGCACTCTTTGAAATTTTTTTGGGTGCATTGCACCATCCACGAGGAAGATTTAGTGCATTGTCATTACACGATTCAAGAACGACATGAATGCATACATTGTCAAATACACGATTCAAGACAGACATGAATGCAATACTATCAATTCACGATTCAATATTACTGTCAAAATTTTATGTGCACATATATACAAGGGAGTCCATATGTCGAAGTAGCCCATGGCTTCAGTTACAAAAATATATATACAACCACATCCTCAATATGGAATGTGATACTATAAGTCTGAGTACTACTCAAACCCAGATGATGACTTGCTGCTCCCTCCATGATCAGATGAGCTCACATCGGTCGGAATGTCCGATGAGTAGTGCTCACGTCCAACAGGAGCAGTGGTGGCGGGCGGGTGGATCATCAGTGGGGTAGGATCATCAGCAGGTGTAGGAGCTGCTTGTGCCTGTTCAAGTAATATATAGTATATAAGTATATATATATCCAATTCAATAAACCAAAATCATTCGTTTATAGTTTTCAAGTACTTGTCGACCGTATGGTCTCATGGCCATCTCAAACTGCGCGTCCGTAATACGTCCATCCGCTCTGAAGAGGGCCCACGTGTCACGTGTGCTATGCCGGCGAGCATACCCAATATCGTGGGCTGTGGGCTTCCTCCCCATAACCCGTCACACTGTATCATAATCAACACAATTTGTAAGATTAAAACAATCATAGAATCAATGAATTAAGTAAACAATCAAATAAAGTGGCAAGATACTTACGAACTCTGCCTCCCATGACTCGACGCCACCAGATCCGAAATGCAAAGATCCAATGGTCTCCATCTGGATCCGTCGTGCCTCCACATGCTGCCTGCTCTTCACGCCACCCTCTCCTCGTTTCTTTGCCTCCTTCCACTTGCGTTTGTGCGCAGTGGAGGTTTCTCGGCAGGATAGCCACCCGCAGCTACATTTAGCCCATCATCGTACACGCGAGTTTCTTAAGGTGAGATCTTTTATTACTTAAGATCTCCCTTATTCGCGTCCTTCCCCATACATCCGAGAATGTCGCATGTGGGGGATTGGGGTACCGACTATGTACAACATCTATCACCTCCCCAACTAATCGGCTATTTTGATCTTTAAATCTAATAAAACAATTTCTATACAAGTTTGAAACTACCCCACGCATGTACTCCATTACCTCTTTCCCCCTCGCATCCATCACTACCCCGCCCCTATCTGTCACATCATAGCAGATCACTCCCTCCACCTCTCTCACCTCCTCCTCATCCTCACTGTCTCCTCTAACTCTTCTCCCTCTATCTCCTCTCTCACCGCGTGCCCTACTACCTCCCCCACCAAAGCGCATGCCACATCCTCCCACTCCCACTCTTTCTACTGCGGCATTTTCTCTCCTCTGTACTGCGGGTGGAGTCACGACTGGGGGATTGTCTACGTGACTATGGCTGTGAGGGAGTACGTGATGGTGGCTATGAGCCCTGACGTGACGGTGCCTGGGAGGGTGTGCGTGAGTGTGTCTGGGACGGGGTATGTCTCCTCGATGGGCATGGAAAAGGAGAAGCTGCATGCCGTCTCGTCAAACTCGCAGGCATAGACGGCAGTGGAGTGACATGGATACTCGGGGGCGGGGTATAGATACCAAGCAATCCAGGAGGGGGATGGGCATACATGTACTCTGTAAGCTCAACTGGACCAGAATGGCGCCCAAAATGATTTAGCATCTCCATCATCCAAGTGCCGTACGCAAATGGATCAGATAAAGAACCTGGATCCATGAAGAATCTGCAAAAATAAAAGTATATAAATGATTTTATCAAAGCACAAATGCAAGCTAGCACATATGATTTTGTGTGAAGGCAAGCCATATGCAGATGGGATCATCTCTCTGAAGAACTTGGATCGTAAGCATGGGTGAAACACAGTCACGTGTATACAACTGTCCAAAAATGCGTGTATATGCGCGTGAACGTTTGTGCAGACATACACGCGTTCCTAAACGCGGCCTGCGCAAAAAAAAAAAATTTGAAAGCGACCGACCACCACCGACAAATCATCTTTATAAAAAAACCCCACTGTCACAATCGTTCACAAAAGTACTACCAGAGAAGGATGGAGACAATCGCATAAAGAAAAGAGACAATCGCATAAACAAATGGAAGGAAAGAGACAAGACAAAGGACAAACTGACTCACCTCTAAAAAAGTGAGTCTTCTTTTTGGCTGGTTTCCTTCACCCGTGTCTGCTCCTTGTGTCTCCTCCTTGTCTGCTCCTTGCACTCAGGTTTAGTGCTCTGTTGGAAGAGGCGACGACAAAGGAGAGGAAATCTTAGTTTGAAAATGTTTTCTTGGAGAAGGCAACGGGTTATTTTAGGTATAGATAGATCGTCACGTGTAACAGCGCGTGTATTTTCGCGTGTATAATAATGCAACCGCATTTATACACGCGATTTTAAGATGTAGCCGCATATATACACGCGATTTTAGGATGTAGAGGCGCTGATACACGTAATTTGAAGGATTTTAAGATGTAGCCGCGTATATACACACGATTTTAGGATGTAGCCGCGTTTATACATGTAATTTGAAGGATGTAGAGGCGCTGATACACGTAATTTTAAGGATATAGACACGCGATTTATAGAAATTTTTATACTTTCATTAAAAACTGATTATGATTTTGTGTTTGCTCTTTTATACATAGGTTGTCATCAACCTCCTCAAGCAGTTCTGGTGAGGATGAGACAATGCGTCATCGTAATCGCGATGTGTTTTCCAAGTCTTGTACATTGAAATTAAATTTTGTAATGCCATAAACCATACATACATGTGCTCTTATGTGCGTAGTTCATACTACCTACTAGCATCGACCATTGTGTAATTAAGAGTTTGAAAAAATGTATTTATAAGATAGGTGAGCTTGTGAGGTATGTAGAACCCATGTCAGATCACCCTTCATTATACCTTGCAAAATGAACCTGCATGAGGTATAACATACTATTCATTTATTTTTCAGATATGTTAGTTCCAAAGCAATTGATCCAGCCACGTTGGATGATGCGCGTGTTATGGCAGTGGAGGTGGTTTGTTTGGTAGAGGAGACTTTTCCGTGAACCATTCTCATAAGTCAACTACATCTCATTGTGCATTTAGTGGACGAAATTGCTTTATGTGGCACTATGCATGCACGTTGGATGTTCTTCCTAGAGCGCTTCATGAAGACCTTAAAAGACTTTGTGAGGCAAAGTGCAAGGCCCGAAGGAAGCATGGCCGAGGGTTGGTTGATAGAAGAGTCTCTTGTATATATTTTAGAATTTCTTAGTCAGGTGGACAGCTCTTTGCCACGACTATGGAGCAATGAAGAGGACTTGAGGATGACCTCTATTGTGCCTCAAGGAAAAGGACAGAGTAAAGTAATTGACAGAACATTGATTGATGATCTCAATTTCACTTGCATCCTTAATAGTGATGTGATGAGCAGATGGGTTACAAGATATGAGGATGCAAAGACAAAAAGGCAAGCAGAAAGAGCTCTCTTTCGGAGGCAACATGGCTCTCGTAAGGCGTACCCTAAGCATCTAGCAACACTTCCGAATGATATCCATGTTGATTGGTTGCATGAGGAAATGGAGAGAGCAGAGAGCGGTGAGGGGCTACATATCACGAGATGGAAGAATGGGAGTATGCACAAGGATGCATGTTAAAGGTACATAGAACTAATGTTTTGCATTAGTTGTAAGTGATTTGCTTTTAATATTTATTCACATTGCTTACACAAATATTGCTTCTATTTTGGTCCAATGCACTATGTTCAATGCTATATGGTGTGAAGGCAAGCATTTTCGAACACAAAGAATTGATGAAAAGAGGAATACACAAGATTGCGGTGTCATTAGTAGCTTTGAGGGAGCTAATGGAAAAATGGATGATTATTATGGCACAATTCAAGACATATTTAGGCTTGACTTTCGTCGCTTCTTTGTGTATGTTCTGGATGTCAAATGGCAAATGAACGTGGTGGAAAAAGGGCCTAATGCAACGATAAAACGCCATGCAAGTGGCTATGTAACTATTGACTCTACAAAGTTTTGGCAAAACAAAGAAAGATAGGCTCGTATTACCACAATAATGTGAGCAGGTATGCATTTTTTTACTAATGTGTTTCATGTACATATATATCTAAGCTCGCGTATCCCTTAACTTTTGATATGCTAATTAATTACTGCAGTATGTGTATTTGAGTAGGTTATCTATCTGCCAATGGTGCATGACATTAAATGGTGGTACGTTATCCCTATTGCACCACGTTCCAAAGTGATGTATAATACATTCACTGATATGGAGCATATGGAGGATGTAACAAGCCGCAATGAAGATGATGTCGAACATGCCAATGAAGATGTTGTGATCGATGATTAAGAAATAAGAGATGATCATGATAATGAGGATGAGTGTGCCATTTCTCATGATCATGAGAATGACCCTACCATTGAGGATGATGGTGATGTTGATGAGGATGATCAGGGCATCCATACCATTATCAAATGGACAGAATATCGATAGTGGAATAAATTTAATCGTAGCCTTACAAATTGATCAAATGGATATTTATGTTGATCGTTTGGCAAGGATGGATCTTATTGAAGATAAGATCGAACCCTAACCAATCCATCACTGTATCGTTCTAAATTGATGACATTTCTATTGTATATGTTGTCTTTTAATTATCATCTCATGATTTATTTTTGAATATATTTCATTGTTGTAAATGCATGTAGTGGGATTGTGTAATGATATATACTGTAATGTACTATGAGATGGTTTAAAGAAAATAGTTTTTAATTTTGTAAAGGAATGGAGTTTTTCTTAATAAAGTTCTCGCGTGTAATAAAGCGTGTATAATTGCATGTATATACACGCGCTGATACATGCGTTTCTGAAACCAGTATACACGCGAATTTAGATGCCAATATACACGCGCCCGATACTACTCATATACATGCGTGACCATACACGCGCCCGTAACTTATCGTGTGTATTGAACGCATATATGGCAGCAGTGTCTTGTAGTGCAGTCAAACGGCAAAAAGCTTTATATAGAAGGATATGGTGAACATGAGTTGAATGGCACCTGGCTGCAGATCTTAAAACCTTGAAATGCATGTTTGGTATTTCCCAAGGAGCAATGGCCAAGTATCCTTGCCTGTATTGCATGGCCGAACGAGGTGTCTCCAAAGGAGAAAAAGAGAGAGAATGGAAATGCCTAAATGCAAACAGTAATAGGTGTCAAGCCCCAAATTGTGATGCTCTAGGAGTGGATCCTAATTGGGATCCAATTCTTGCTATCCCTTTGATCAGAGTTCATATTTGTGTTTTGCATGCGCTGGTTAGAATAATTGAGAAACTAATCTACATGTACATTGAATTTGCATGGATCATGAAACCAACATTAGAGAGTGAAAGAACTATTAAAAAAAATAGAGCAAGTGCTTTCAGATGTAGGTTTACATTGTGGTCAAGTGAAGATTGAGAAGGACTTAAAAAGATCAGGGAAGACACAACCATGTTTTGGAGGTGCAAAAGCCAGAAAGTTCTTATCTAATCATACCCAGAGAGGTCACCTGGGTACAGATTTTGAGGTGTGGAGAAAGCTTCCTGTAGCTGTACTTGATCGAGGCTCTTCAGGACAAGCAAGGGTGGCAAAGGTCAAAGCGTGGTTGGCACTTGATCGCCTAGCACCTTTGGCAAAAAGCCAGGTTTGAAGATGGGGATGTTGAGAAATTTGAGATAGTTGTGATAGAGTTCTACACTAGCTATGAAAAGGCATGGGGTGCGACAAACTTGACACAATACATGGTTATTACTTGAATACCTACAGCTTTGAGTTTTTATTGTTGTTCAAAATATATTGTACGATACTAAATGTCTTGTTGTTGTTGAGCATTTGTAGCACATTTTGCATGCACATGGACCCTTTTTTGCGAAAGAGTGTGGAAGCCTTGGGATTTGGTCTACCCAAGGCATGGAAAGATCTCATTGGCAAGCATGTTGTGCCTATCAAAGAGCCACTCAACATGGAGGAGGAGTGAAGAAAAGTAATCCCATGAAGCAACTATGTCAGTGGTGGTATAGACGGATTTAAGTGAGGGCTCGTGTGAAGATCAAACAGTCTAAATCAGCTGTGTCATGTGCGATAAGAGAGATGCAAGCTGAACGGAGACGATCAATATATGTCTCCTCTCATAGGGGAGGCAGATTCATACTGAATGGCTAAGACAACGACAAAGACAGGGCAGACTGTGGAAGAAAATTGATCATTGAAATACATATTATAAAACAATGATGTAACTTCAAAAGATTTTAAAAGAACAAGAGCTTTCATCTATGTCCCATACAAATGTTTTCAATATATATACATTTCATAGTTTTTAATGGTAAGCAAGAAGAGTATCGAGAAATTTGAAGAAACTTCTTAACAACTGGAACAATTTAAATCTATTGTTGTGGAGCAGAGACATCCCCCAGCGAGCCCTTTTTGATGAAGTTTCTACAACATCTTCTTCTTCCTCTATCAATGGCACAACAGGGACCATTGGCCTTGATGTTCTAAGAAGATGCTTCTTCCCGCAATCACTCAACAGATTAGGATTTGTGATTCCACATGCCAAGCCGTAAGCAGCATATGTTAAATAATATTTACATCTCAATGAATATACTCCTGGTCCCTCCCCAAAAAATCGAACAGCTGCTTGCCGCTCCAGAAGTATTGCCTTGTTTGCATTCAGCCTTAAGTGATAGCCACCTAGATACCTGGATAGTCTTTATCACCCCATCAAAGGAAAACTTGCATTGTCCTTGGAGAAGCTAGCGTGAAATATTACAATTTGAGGGAATTTTAGGCGATGTATATATGTTCCTAGTGTCGAATCATGGCCCAATCCCGCCATACGCTTGCCTGAAGCAAATTTGAGGAATGTGTCTTCATATATTTCCAACTGAAAAAATAAAGGAGCATTAGTCCAGAAACAACATCACCAAACAATCCAGGACAAAGTTGATAAAGCCAAATCCGCAACAAAAGTATGAAAACACAACAAAAGAAAATAACCTCTTGGTTCTCATCTGCTTCAAGCAAGGCGCCTTGCCATAAATTAGTGCTCGAACTAGGAACGATTTTTGCTGTCTTACTTGGCACATCCCTAAACTCTCCCATGTTGGTAATATTCAGTCTTTCCTTTGCTTCTTGTAGCTCTTCCTCTGTGGCATCTTTTCCTTCATATTTAAGGGCATCAGCATAGATCATCTTTAGTGCTGCTCTACAGCAGACAAGAACTCGGTGTCTTTCACATGGCTATCCACTAGTAAGTACTTATCTATCCCATCATCATCTACAAAATTGTCATCAACCTCCAGATTTTGGGCTATGAAGGCTATGCAATGGTCCTCCTCCCTTAAGTTAAATACATGTTGTATGTCTGTCAGCAATATATACTCTGAATCTCCTACTTGGTAGGAGGGGAGCAATGGCGTTGGAATGGGGGAGAACTCATCTGATTCAATCACCACATGCTAGCCTACGTCAGTGTTTTGTTCTCTCAGTGCCTCAATATCAACCGCCACAGTGAGCTTCCTCTCTTCTTCAACATTAAACTCCTCAATCACATGAGGAGTGTCCTCCTCTTCAGCAACATCCTCAACGGTGGGACTAGCTTGACGAGAAACCGTGTCTTGACTTTCATTTGTCGCATGCGGCTCTGTACATTCTTCATCTGTTAATTGCACGTTCATGTGCAAGAAGCATAAGAAGGCATAAGTATTCCATCAAGCGGCATTTTCTTTTGTGAAAAGGGCATGGCAAAGCTCTCTTCTTATCACATGGTACCTTGTGCCAATCCCTATTTAACCTTGCTTCTTCTCCGGCGACACCTTGAGATTAAAATGAATGTAGTTTTTCCCATCAATCATCACTGTATCTTTATTTGTGAGCTCATCAAACTCTTGCTTTGCCTCTTCAAAGTATTCGGGATGGCTAGAAAGTGTATTTTCCAGAGAAAAATCGCAATTGAATATCAACGAAATTGAAGGGTGCAAATCATGACGTCCACATTTGTAGAGGAAGTCATACAACAGAGTTGCAGGTGTTTCTTTAATCTCTTCGTCCACATCAAACTCGACTTGAACTTGCGCCATGGCTAAATTCAAGGGTGTAGATAAGACATGGAAATTATTAGTTCAAGCAATGAATCAAGAGACAGTCGGTCTTAAATACCAAATCTCTGTGTGGTGAGTGGATTCAACATAACGCGAGAGGACATGCCAGAGGAAGCCAGGTATTCCTCCTCGCATTGTAGTGAATCTATTTTCCCTAACGCAAATAAAATTGCAGCTTCGTCAAGGACCTCTTCGCGCATTATGGTGAATCGATTCACCATAATACGAGGAGGCATATTGTGCTTCCTATGGGACCTTCGCTCGCGTTATGGTGAATCGATTCACCGCTACATGAGGACTTTTGCATCCTTTGGTGCCGCCTCTCACGTTATGGTGAATTACAAATAAAGATACTTCTCATGTACCCATACTGAGAGTGGAGGTGCCAAACGAATTAAAATAGTCTTCCTCGCATTGTGGTGAGTCGATTCACCATAATGCGAGGAGTCATAGGTTTTCAATTCACCATAACGTTTCTATCATGAAAAAACAAAGCAAGGAGTTCTGCAAGAATGAAACCAAGAGAACCAAATAACAAAAGGAGAAGGAAGCACAAAAGAGATAAAAATACTAGGAAAACAAATTGACGTTGGTCGTAGGAGATGGAGATGAAGGAGGTTGTCGTTATCTTTGATGGAGATGAAGGAGGTTGGAGGTTTGTCTTTGTCGTTTGATATAGGACAATGAAGGATGATGATTGATGAAGGAGGTTGGAGGAGAATTGATGGAGATGAAGGCCGTTGTGTGGACAAAAATAGAGGCTGATAATGTGTACATACGTGTGCATGGCGTGTGTGAAGATTTTGCTTTTGAGAGTATTGCCAGGTGTACAGAGTAGATGGTATTGATGTGAGCACGTACAGGCCTGTTTGGACGTGGTCTACTGGAGGCCCGCTGGAGATGAAATCAGCTGCTTGATAGCTTGTAGTGTGTACGTGTCCCCAAGTACAATGGGCACCTGGAAGATTGCATTTGGAAGTATTTATGGAAGCATGAGCAAATAAGATGAAGTGGCCAATGTAGCTTGAGATTGGTGTGAAAGCAATATGGGTGGCCATCCATTGGATTTTAAGCAAAATGAAAATATAATATAATATAAATATAGCCAACTAAAGCAATGGCCACATAGCAGCCAACCTTACTGCCAGCGCCGCAGGCTGTAGAAGGTTGGCGAAGCAAGGGAGTCGGCGTGGCTGTAGAAAAAAAGAAGTGATCGCTTTGTACGAGGGGGAGCTCTCTGGCATAGCTGCAGGACAGAGCAAAAGAAGCGCTGGGGCGCAGCTGCAAGAAGGAGACAAGGGAAGCGTTGATGTTCGTGTGTTCGTGGCTGCGGGCGACTAGAGGGCCGATGTGAAAGGAAGGCGGCTGTTGGTGTAGCGA
The DNA here is from genome assembly GCF_041138505.1 of Cibotium barometz. Classification (NCBI taxonomy): domain Eukaryota; kingdom Viridiplantae; phylum Streptophyta; class Polypodiopsida; order Cyatheales; family Cibotiaceae; genus Cibotium; species Cibotium barometz. The sequence continues at coordinate 21,089,547 of NC_141060.1, forward strand.
CGTGAAGCGGGTGGGGCGACTGACAACGTCGACGCCAGGCTAGCTGGAGCGGCTAGTCGGTTTGGTGATGGGCTGACAGTGTAAGAAGAGAAGCCTGGTAAGCTTGAGTGTTGGCAGCTAGTGAGCGAAGGCAAGACAAGGACTGGTAGCCGCCTTGTAGGAGCCGCCTTGGGCTGATGATAGGAGAGCAGCAGAAGGGCTGGATGCCCGTGTGAAGAGAAGAGTGCCAACGTGTGGGTTTGAAGTAGCTGAAGCACAAGAAGAGAAGCGGGTTTGTGGTGAAGCTAAGGGTCGACGGACTCATAATAGGCGTGGCTTACCAGCACGAGGAGAAAATTGAAGACTGGCGGTTCCTGAGATGGTGGCCGCCTTGTAAAAGGAAAGTAGTGGTTGGCGCAGAGCTACTGGCCACCTTTGAGGTGTTGGCACAACAGCGGGTAGCAGCTGGCAACTTGCAGAGAGGCCGCCTAGGGAAACTAGTAGGGCTGGTGGACTGCTGGACGTGAGTGATGTGCTGCAACAGAGAAGAGGCTGTGGCTGCGGGTATGGTTTTTGGCTGGTGGTGACCGAAGTGCGAGAGGGGGCCGCCTGGAAGAGAAGAACAGCTGACGGGCTGGTGAACGTTGTCGTGATGTGGGCGGTGTCGCTGGGAAAGTGCGAGACTTCTGGCTGTGAGAGTAGCTTCAAATCCCAAGCATTAAATGTCTTCTCAGCTTGTCATAGAACAAGGTATAGCATGGTTTTATCTCAATCTCTTGTCTCAGGCATACATTCAATGGGATTGCTCCACAACTCATACAAGACACACTCATCTTCGACTCTGATAATACAAGGCTTATGGCAAGAGAACTCATCATCATCTTCACATATCATCATCAAAGCTTCATCATCATGAAAGATCTTCACATAACATATGCTATATATTTGTACAATATGTTTGACATGCAACAATACTCATGAGACAAAACAAATAAAACTCACAAGACATCATCAAATACAAAGGTATACGTATCTTCTGCATATACATATGCCGGCAGCCCATAACATAGCTTTAGCACAACTTGATATCTTCCACAAGAAAGAGATACATCCTCCTCATACAAAAAACAGCAGCTTGATGTAGCCCAGGCTTTCTCTCCACATCTTCACGACAGCAGCAGCATGGCTCTGCTTATGGACCATTTCGGCGCGATCCAGCAGCCTTGCGGCACTCTGTGCTCACCTCTGCACTGTAACAAACTCCCAGCCCTTGTGGCTGCTGCTTCCCAATCACGCTCCTCTGCACACGCTGGAGTCAATACTACATCTTCCATACAAAGCGACACACCCCTCACTCCTCTCGTCTATCTCTGCTTAATTCCCCTCCCCAGCCAGACGATCTCTTTCCACACGGCGAACCCTACTCTTTCACTGCTCTGCGCCCCAGCTCGCTGCCTTTTTACGTGCCAGCCGCCGCTAGCCTCCAGCGCTATAGCAGCTATGCACTCATCCCAAGGCGGCTTCCCTACTGCAGCCTTTTTCAACCCAGTCGCCTTCCACACCTTTCTTGTCTGCAGAACCCGGGCCCTCTTCCCAAGGCGGTTCCCCCTTGGCTCCGTCTTGCAGCTTCCCCTTGGCTCCGTCTTGCAGCTGCCCCAGAGAGCGCTATCTTCACTCACACCAGAGCTATAAGGTGGCCCTTCCTCTCCTCAGCGCTATAACCAACTCCCAGCTTCCCCCCCCCCCCCCCCCCCCGGCGACTTCACGTACCAAGCTTCATCAGCCTCCCCGCCTTTTTTTTTTAACACCGTGGTTTTCCCAGAGTCCCCCCCTCCGGCCACGAAGCGGCATCACCTCCTTTCTCCTGCTGCCCAGTCAACTGCGCATCACCCACGCCAACCTTCTGGAGGCCCTTCGCTGGCAGTAGCGCAAACAGCCATGTGGCCCCTTTTATAGGTTGGCCACCTTTATTATATATATATATATTTTATTTGGCTGCACAATGCTTTCACACCAAATCTTTTGGCCATTACTTTTCTAATTGCCCATGCCTCATGCCTTCGAATACTGACTCACGAGTGCCCATTGTATTTGGACGCGCCCACAAATTCAGACGACGGAGCAGCTGAAACCATCCCTAGCTGACCTCTCACCGGACAGGCCTGTAACAAGCTCAAAATAAAAGCCATCTACCCTGTACACCTGGCAACACCCTCAAAAGCAAAACCTTCACACACGCCATGCATCCATATGTACACAGACTCAGGGACTTCTGCTACCCTCGGAATATCATGTACACTGTGGTACTTAACCCCATGCATCTGGATTTGCATTTAATGGCCTCACATGCATGGTTTCACACCATAGACGTGCCATGGCATGACATCCACCCCCTCTAAACCTGCACATCCTCCGGTATGTGCCAAGTCATCATCAAGATCCACATATATCTGAATGTCATCTTCAAGATCCACATATATTTGAATGTCATCTTCATACTTTAATCAACGAAAAGAACCTGTCATCTGGCCAACCCCCATGTTTGGAACACTTTAAAGTGTTTCAAACCAAGCTTTGGTATCCATAAATATCAAACAAGTAAAAAAAACAAAGCCTTCCTGATTATCCACCATTGTTCTGCATTCAATCCCCAAATATATTTGTCATGGTTGCCAACAATCCATATACCACGATCAAATACCCATTTGCATTCCACATGAGCCTGCTCCATTGACTTATAGCATATCCTTGGTTCAAATACACATAATGGCATCATAGCAAGCCATTCATCACATTGTGCTCTTTTGCATATTACCTCCTCATCTATCTTCACCACCAAAATGCTATCAAAGCCTTTACATGCTTCACATGCATCTATGCAAACTGGTGCAAGAAAATCAAGGTGTGATGCTACATCAAAATGTCCCGGTCCATCAATAGCATAAACATCAAAAGCATCATCTTTGTCATGTAAACAAAACACATCTCTAGCATCATCAAGAGTGCAAGAAGCCTCATTCATAGATTGTTGGTTACCGATGTTTGCAAATAGAAACTCATCATCATCAAACAGCTGAGCCATCCCAAGATCCTCACTGTCTTGAGCAATAGACTCATCCACATAAACATTAACTTCACTAAACTGATCCTCTAACAAAACCTGCTTGTCTTGAAAGAGAAACTCCAAACAAAAACCACCATCTGCAAACAACATTCGTACGACTTCCGGTCACATATGCACTATCCTCCATAACATCATTAGCAATATCAACACCTTGAACACTATCAAACAAACATGACAAAGCATTCATAGAAGCATCATAACCATCATCCATGGCATCTCCTTCGTCATTTTCCCTCTTACGCTTTTCCTCTACCTGTGCCTCATTATTCTGGCATTTTGCAATGTAGGCATGAACAGATTGAGAATCCACAAGTTCTTCCCAGCCAGTCTCAAGATGTATACAGTCTCCTGCCTCGGAATCCTCCATGAAATAATCATCCTTCAAAGCAAGCTTGAACTCCTCCCAATTTCTGCCACCATGTGCTACCTATAATCTTCTTATGCGCTCTCTTATTTCGGGAACACATACCAGCTCAAAACTTCGAACCATATCCTCCTCCAGTCACCCTAAATAGCTCCATTTCCTTTGTGTAATTGCGCAGGTACTTTGTGATGTCTTTACCATCAAATTGATCCACCTTTTTCACGATTGACTTCAGTGCTTTAGTCGTGGAAATTTGCTCCCTCTCAGCCGCTTGCTGCTGTTTCATATACATAGTAAACATCTGAAACATTTGCATAACCCCAGGGTCAAAATGAACCCCCTGTCCCTTAGGATTCTCAGCCATAGCTTCCCTGTGTATTTCACCACACTCTCACCCCAGCGGTTTCACGTCGGGTTCACCAAAGCTGTCGTGACGTGGGCGGTGTCGCTGGGAAAGTGCGAGACTTCTGGCTATGAGAGTAGCTTCAAATCCCAAGCATTAAATGTCTTCTCAGCTTGTCATAGAACAAGGTATAGCATGGTTTTATCTCAATCTCTTGTCTCAGGCATACATTCAATGGGATTGTCTCCACAACTCATACAAGACACACTCATCTTCGACTCTGATAATACAAGGCTTATGGCAAGAGAACTCATCATCATCTTCACATATCATCATCAAAGCTTCATCATCATGAAAGATCTTCACATAACATATGCTATATATTTGTACAATATGTTTGACATGCAACAATACTCATGAGACAAAACAAATAAAACTCACAAGACATCATCAAATACAAAGGTATACGTATCTTCTGCATATACAAATGCCGGCAGCCCATAACATAGCTTCAGCACAACTTGATATCTTCCACAAGAAAGAGATACATCCTCCTCATACAAAAAACAGCAGCTTGATGTAGCCCAGGCTTTCTCTCCACATCTTCACGATAGCAGCAGCATGGCTCTGCTTATGGACCATTTCAGCGCGATCCAGCAGCCTTGCGACACTCTGTGCTCGCCTCTGCACTGTAACAAACTCCCAGCCCTTGTGGCTGCTGCTTCCCAATCACTCTCCTCTGCACACGCTGGAGTCAATACTACATCTTCCATACAAAGCGACACACCCGTCACTCCTCTCGTCTGTCTCTGCTTAATTCCCCTCCCCAGCCAGACGATCTCTTTCCACATGGCGAACCCTACTCTTTCACTGCTCTACGACCCAGCTCGCTGCCTTTTTACGTGCCAGCCGCCAGCCTCCAGCGCTAGCAGCTACGCACTCATCCCAAGGCGGCTTCCCTACTGCAGCCTTTTTAAACCTAGTCGCCTTCCACACCTTTCTTGTCTGCAGAAATCGGGCCCTCTTCCCAAGGTGGTTCCCCCCCCGGCTTCCCCTTGGCTCCGTCTTGCAGCTGCCCCAGAGAGCGCTATCTTCACTCACACCAGAGCTATAAGGCGGCCCTTCCTCGCCTCAGCGCTATAACCAACTCCAAGCTCCCCCCCCCGGCGACTTCACGTACCAAGCTTCAGCAGCCTCCCCGCCTTTTTTTTTTTAACACCGTGGTTTTCCCAGAGTCCCCCCCTCCGGCCACGAAGCGGCATCACCTCCTTTCTCCTGCTGCCCAGTCAGCTGCGCATCACCCACGCCAACCTTCTGGAGGCCCTTCGCACTGGCAGTAGCGCAAACAGCCATGTGGCCCCTTTTATAGGTTGGCCACCTTTATTATATATATATATATATTTTATTTGGCTACACAATGCTTTCACACCAAATCTTTTGGCCATTACTTTTCTAATTGCCCATGCCTCATGCCTTCGAATACTGACTCACGAGTGCCCATTGTATTTGGACGCGCCCACAAATTCAGACGACGAAGCAGCTGAAACCATCCCCAACTGACCTCTCACCGGACAGGCCTGTAACAAGCTCAAAATAAAAGCCATCTACCCTGTACACCTGGCAACGCCCTCAAAAGCAAAACCTTCACACACGCCATGCATCCATATGTACACAGATTCAGGGACTTCTGCTACCCTGGGAATATCATGTACACTGTGGTACTTAACCCCATGCATCTGGATTTGCATTTAATGGCCTCACATGCATGGTTTCACACCATAGACATGCCATGGCACGACAACGTGGAGGGCACGTGTAAGAAGAGGAGCAGAGGGTTGGATGCACGGCTGGCAGTGGCTTCGAAAGCAGAGAGACTGGAGGGTCGATGCTGTGAGGCAGTGTGGCCGCCTTGTATGAAGGCGGAGAGCTTGGTCAGTCTACGGAGTAAGTGAAGCCAAAAGTGAACAGAGCAGGGTGCCGATTGGAAGAGAGAGACAGGTGTTGCTGCTTGGTGGTGGGCTGATAGCATTGCAGAGCTTGGGTTTGAAGTGTAGCTGACAGAGGATCAGCACAGAGGGCCAGAGGGAGAAGGTGTGTGTGTGGTCTTATGTGGATTTCTATCTTCTGGAGACTCAGGCCAGAGTTGTAAATTCTCTTGATTAGCTGTGGCTGGTGTTTGGTGGTGCTAGAGAGTTCTTTTTGTTTCTTTGTTTGTTTGGGTACAAGTTGTGACAGCCAGATCTGAAATATAAGTCTTGTTCATGCATCTTGGGTCTGGTGTTCTGGTGTGTTTATATGCATGTGTGGAAGTGTGGCACCCTATAAGGGCGTAAACAGCTTTACCGCTTCTGTGCCATCACTTTTTGGTGCCTCCACAGAGGAGCAAATTTCCTCTGGTTTGTGAAAGAAGACAGGGGCTGTGTGAAGCAAGATTTGGAAAGATGGCTCAAGATTTTCTGGAGTATTGGGGATTGCCACAGGAGAGTGCAGTCAGGTTTCTGGAGAAGATGGAGTTTACAGCCTTGATGAAAGACAGGGCAACCTCGGAGATCCTCTCTCAGATTTTGACTTATTGTTTGCAGGGTGCTGCAAAAACATGGCTACAGATGTTTGTGACTACACACAGGAACATTCATCAACAGGATCCTGAGTACCGTGTAGTCAGAGCTGCATTTTTGGCACAGTTTGCCCGTGTGAGGAGTCCAAATGAAGTGTGGAAGGAGTCGTGTAACATTCAACAGAAGGACGGTCAGGATGTGGATCAGTATCTGATAGAGTTGGGTAGAATGTGGAGTCTATGGTGTGAGGCTTTGATTCCTGAAGTACCCCCGCAGATGATAAAGAGAGACCGGTTTGTGGCTGGTCTGGAGCCAACCCTCCGTCTGAAGGTGGAGCTGAAGAACCTGGATAGCTTTGAGGAGGCTGTCAGAGTAGCTCGAGAGAAGGAGTGGAAGGTGAAGCGTCTGAGGCAGATGGGAATACAGGAAGAGCCGAAGAAGTTTGTGAAGATGCCAGAGATTGAGAGTATACATCCTGAAAGGGAAGCTGCTGTTGTTCCTGAACAGGAGGACACTTTGAAGAGGGACATACATGATGCAGTGGAGCTCATGAAGTCTCTAAGTTTGAATTGGATGGAAGCAGGTGGAAAGGGAAGAAGCCGAGGTGCACCAAATAATAGAAGAGACAATATGTCAACAGGTGAAGGGAATATGGGAGGAATAGGGAGAGGACGGGGCTACTATTTAAGCAATGTCCAATGCTGGAACTGTGGGGAGCGGGGACATATCAGCCCTCAATGTGACAAACCGCCCAGAGCAGGTGGTGGAATGTATCCTGTGATGCAGAGGACTAATGATAGATCGGGGGATCATAGTGTTGAAGTAAAAGATCCAAATCAACCCTCTACCAGTGGAGTTAAATGGGAGGATAAAGGAAAGGGACCGGCTCTTAGCTGGATAGGAGTGGAGACCATTCCAGAGATTATGCCTGTGGCCAAGAGGACGAGGAGTACAATGGCAGAACCTGAACCATCTTCTAAGAAAGGTAAACATGTCCAATTTGATATAAGCCCTCAACCAGAAAAGAAGAAGAGGAAGCCGAGAAGGCATTATAAAACTTCAGATTTGCATATTGGTCAAGGTCAGGAGGAGTATACATTGATGGGAGATTTAAAGGGAAGGGTAGCCAATATAACTTTTGCCCAATTGCTTGGATTGTGTCCGAAGCTTAAAAGAGAGTGGAAGAAGTTGGCAAATCTGAGGAAAGTAAATGAGCAGGAGCCCACACAAGGCGAAATGGAGCTGATGTCTGTGGAAGACCTTCCTGATATTTTTCCATCAGTTGATGCTTGGTGTGGAAGTGTGAATGTTGGAGAAGCATATGTTGATGGCGGTGCAGAAATTAGTGTAATGACTCAGTCCTGCATGGAGAGATTGGGGTTAAAGCTAAATGCTAGTTCCGATTTTAGACTCCATTTGGCAAATCATGCAAAAGTGAAGTGTCCGGGTATATGTACAGAAGTGCCAGTGCTTTTGGTGTGGTTTGCAACATAAATTGCCATATTATGCCGGCTGGTTTGGGAGCTTATCCACTGAATTTGGGCAGACCTTGGCTCAGACAGGTGGGTGCCATCCAAAATTGGAAAAGGGGAACTATAACGGTACATAATAAGAGAGGAAGGGCCAGGAAGTTCAATATGAGTAGTAAGCGGAAAATGAAGAGTGAGCCTGAAGAAACAAGTGCTGATGAGTATACAGATAGTGAAACTGAAGAAGAGAGTTCTACTTCTGATGATGAGAGCCAGGTATCATTTATAATGAAGGAAGAAAATGAGTATGTGATGCAAGCTGAAGAGGAGTTAAAGAAGGAAGAAGAGAGCAGACTTGAAGATATGGACAGTCTGATGCAGCCTCCATCACCCAGTGCAAAGAAAGAGAAGCTGTTACAGGGCATGCTGAATCCTAAATTGCAGCCAGTGGAGAAAGAAGAGTATATGAAGGTAATACATAAATTCCCTCATTTGTTCATTACTTCATATGAAGAGATCGGAGGATTCAAATGTGAACCAATGCCTATAGTATTGAAAGAGGGTGTGAGGCCAGTGTTTCAGAAACTGAGGAGGATAAATAGAGAGCTATTGCTTGTATTAAGAGAGGAATTGAGTAAGTTGTTAAAAGCAGGGTTAATTTATCTAGTAGATCACTCAGATTGGGCAAATCCAGTGGTCTTTACTCCAAAGCATACAGGTGGGTGGAGAGTCTGTATTGATTACAAGCCTCTGAATGCTGCAACAGAAAGCAATCACTATCCTCTGCCGTTCATTGATGATATTTTGGACAGGGCAGCTGGATATGAGAGGTATAGTGTATGCGATGGCTTCTCTGGATATTTTCAGATCTTAATTGCTCAGGAAGATCAGGCTAAAACCACTATCATTACACCGTGGGGTTGCTTCTGTTACCGAGTAGTACCATTTGGTTTGAAAAATGCACCCTCGTGGTATCAAAGAAACACTGATAGAGTACTTGCACCTCTTACAGATCATTTTGTCAGAGCTTTTTTAGATGATATATGTGTATATAGTTCTCAAAAGGAGCATGGTAATAAATTGGAGCAAGTATTTTCTAAAATGGATGATGCAGGTGGACAGCTGAATCCAAAGAAGTGTCATTTAGGATATTCAAAGGTGAAGCTGTTGGGGCATATGATATCTCAAAATGGAATTGAACCTGATCCAGAGAAGATAAAAGCTCTTGTCTTATTATCTGCACCATCAACATCCAGGCAGCTGCAGACTTTTGTCCAGAAGGTAAAATATATGGCAAGATTTGTTCCATTAATGTCTCAATTGCTTTACCCTCTTCAGCAGGCTATGAAGAAAGAACCATTGCAATGGAATGAAGAATGCGAGGAAGTGTTTGAGAAAGTGAAAGAGATATTGGGAGGTATTTCCAGTGTAAAAGCTCCGGATTTCTCTCAGGTCTTTTATGTGAATCCATCTTTTGGTCCGGATGTAGTTGGAGCAATCTTAATGCAGAGAGGAGATGAGTCCAGATATATGAAGCCTGTGTATTATGCAAGTAGAGTGAAGACAGAAGCAGAGAGGAAATATACTGAGGCTGAACTGGTTTTATCAAGTTTGGTGTATGCATGTAGGAAATTCAGGTCATATCTCCTAATGAGACCATTTGTGGTGCTGACAAACTATACTCTACTCCCTCAGCTAGTGAATGGTACTTCACTCTCAAAAGGTATGATGCGATTGTTAGTGGAGCTTCAAGAGTATGATTTCTCATTTTTGATTGAAGATACTTGCAAGTCAACTCTGGCAGATCTTCTAACATACAAGGATGGCCCGATACTGGTGAAGGAAGTGGATTCAAAGATAGAAAAAGAGGAACAGATTATCATTCCTGGAGCTCATGTTTTATTCTTTGACGGTTCATATAAGAGGAGTATACATCGAGCCACCGGGGGGTATATAATCCAGGATTCAGAAGGCGGGCTGATTCTAAAGGATGGGATACTTCTGGAAGCTGAAAGTAACAATGAGGCTGAATACACAGCATTGTTTCAAGGGCTGCAGACTGCTTTAAAACAGAAAATTCAAAAGCTAATCATAAAGGGAGATTCTCTATTAGTAGTAAAGTAGGTCTTGGGTAGCTGGCGAGCAAAGAATCCGAGATTAAAAGAATGTCTGGCTGATGTTAGAAGGCTGCTACATCAATTTACAGCATGGAGTATTCAACATGTGCGGCGGGAGGAAAATCATATGGCACATGAGTTGGCTCAGGAGGCAATTAATCAGGATCCAGTAATTGCAAAAATCGACGAGCCATTATACAGAGGGAGGGAATACCTATCCAGAGTGGTGGATTACTTACTCTCAGGTCGCTTGCCTGAAGAGCTCAAAAAAGGCCAAGAGTATCATTTTATCAGGAAAAGTAAGCATTATGTCATGATTAGAGATGAATTATACATGCAAGGAGCTGATCAGGTATTAAGGAGAATTTCTTGGAGGGAAGAAATTTATTATATTCTATCTTCAAATCATGAGGGAGCATGTGGGGGTCATTATGCATTTAAGATCACCTTGCAGAAGATATTACTGGAGGGTTATGTATGGCCTTCCATCCAAAAGGATATTCAGCATTAGTGCAGGTCTTGTCATGAGTGCCAGAGAATGGGGAAGAGAATCTTTTAAAATGGAGCCGAGAAATATCATGCTGGTATATGACATTTTTGAAAGATGGGGAGTGGATGCAGTTGGACCACTTCCCAGGACGGCCAGAGGAAAGTGTTATGTGCTTACTGCGGTGGATTACCTATCAAAATGGGCAGAAGTGAAGGCAGTGAAGAGAGTGGATAGTAAAGAGGTGGCTGATTTTGTGTATGAACATATATGCTACAGATTTGGTATTCCTCTGGAGATATTATCAGATAATGGACCTGAATTTCGAGGAGAGGTAGTTGACCATTTATGCAGAAGATTGAATATCAACCACAAGTACTCCACTCCTTATCACCCTCAATGCAATGGCTTGAATGAAAGATTCAACGGTGAATTTAAGCTGATGATAACCAAAATGACAGAAGGCCATATCAAGAATTGGGATATAGAGATGAATCGTGTATTATGGGCATACAGGGTTGCAGTAAAATCTGGTACACAATTTTCACCCTTTCATTTAGTTTATGGGAAAGAAGCACTCATGCCTATTGATGTGGAAATTCCAGCTTTGAAGTTCCTGGTTGAAGAAGGACATGAGCCTATTAATTGTTACAGAGAAAGATTACTAGCCTTGCAAATAGTCCAGTTGGACAGAGAGCTAGCATTTGATCACTATGCGCCTATGCAATTGAAAAGACAAGAGAGAGAGAATGAGAAGGTGGAGCAAAAAGAAATTGAAGAGGGTGATCTGGTTCTCAGGTATAATAGCAAGCTGGATAGTACTTTTCATACTGCATTCCAGACAAAGTGGGAAGGTCCGTATAAATTTGAGAGAAAATTTGATAATGGTGGGAGTTATCAGCTTGCTGATTTGAATGGAAAGAAGCATAAAAGGAGAGTGAATGGTTTACCACTGAAGAAATATTTTGCTCGATTGATGTTAGCCGTGAAAGAAGAAGATCAGGAAGCTTGTGATGCATGTCAGGAGGTTGTGGAGAGTACAGAGGAAAATCTGAATATTTCATCCCTGTTTGTACAGCTGCTGGACATGAATGTCTCAGCAGAAGTAGGGGGTTGCTAAATATGTGTGGACAAAAATAGAGACTGATAATGTGTACATACGTGTGCATGTCGTGTGTGAAGATTTTACTTTTGAGAGTATTGCCAGGTGTACAGAGTAGATGGTATTGATGTGAGCACGTACAGGCCTGTTTGGACGTGGTCTACTGGAGGTCCGCTGGAGATGAAATCAGCTGCTTGATAGCTTGTAGTGTGTACGCATCCCCAAGTACAATGGGCACCTGGAAGATTGCATTTGGAAGTATTTATGGAAGCATGGGCAAATAAGATGAAGTGGCCAATGTAGCTTGAGATTGGTGTGAAAGCAATATGGGTGGCCATCCATTGGATTTTAAGCAAAATGAAAATATAATATAATATAAATATAGCCAACTAAAGCAATGGCCATGTAGCAACCAACCTTGCTGCCAGCGCAGGCTGTAGAAGGTTGGCGAAGCAAGGGAGTCGGCGCGGCTGTAGAAAAAAAGAAGTGATTGCTTTGTACGAGGGGGAGCTCTCTGGCATAGCTGCACGACAGAGCAAAAGAAGCACCGGGGCGCAGCTGCAAGAAGGAGACAAGGGAAGCGTTGATGTTCGTGTGTTCGTGGGCTGCGGGCGACTAGAGGGCCGATGTGAAAGGAAGGCGGCTGTTGGTGTAGCGACGTGAAGCGGGTGGGGCGACTGACAACGTCGACGCCAGGCTAGCTGGAGCGGCTAGTCGGTTTGGTGATGGGCTGACAGTGTAAGAAGAGAAGCCTGGTAAGCTTGAGTGTTGGCAGCTAGTGAGCGAAGGCAAGACAAGGACTGGTTGCCGCCTTGTAGGAGCCGCCTTGGGCTGATGACAGCAGAGCAGCAGAAGGGCTGGATGCCTGTGTGAAGAGAAGAGTGCCAACGTGTGGGTTTGAAGTAGCTGAAGCACAAGAAGAGAAGCGGGTTTGTGGTGAAGCTAAGGGTCGACGGACTCATAATAGGCGTGGCTTACCAGCACGAGGAGAAAATTGAAGACTGGCGGTTCCTGAGATGGTGGCCGCCTTGTAAAAGGAAAGCAGTGGTTGGCGCAGAGCTACTGGCCACCTTTGAGGTGTTGGCACAACAGCGGGTGGCAGCTGGCGACTTGCAGAGAGGCCGCCTAGGGAAACTGGTAGGGCTGGGTGGTGGACTGCTGGACATGAGTGATGTGCTGCAAAACAGAGAAGAGGCTGTGGCTGCGGGTATGGTTTTTGGCTGGTGGTGACCGAAGTGCGAGAGGGGGCCGCCTGGAAGAGAAGAACAGCTGACGGGCTGGTGAACGTGGAGGGCACGCGTAAGAAGAGGAGCAGAGGGTTGGAAACACGGCAAGTGGCGGCTGGCAGTGGCTTCGAAAGTAGAGGGACTGGAGGGTCGATGCTGTGAGGCAGTGTGGCCGCCTTGTATGAAGGCGGAGAGCTTGGTCAGTCTGCAGAGTAAGTGAAGCCAAAAGTGGACAGAGCAGGGTGCCGATTGGAAGAGAGAGACAGGTGTTGCTGCTTGGTGGTGGGCTGATAGCATTGCAGAGCTTGGGTTTGAAGTGTAGCTGACAGAGGATCAGCATAGAGGGCCAGAGGGAGAAGGTGTGTGTGTGGTCTTATGTGGATTTCTATCTTCTGGAGACTCAGGCCAGAGTTGTAAATTCTCTTGATTAGCTGTGGGTGGCTGGTGTTTGGTGGTGCTAGAGAGTTCTTTTTGTTTCTTTGTTTGTTTGGGTACAAGTTGTGACAGCCAGATCTGAAATATAAGTCTTGTTCATGCATCTTGGGTCTGGTGTTCTGGTGTGTTTATATGCCTGTGTGGAAGTGTGGCACCCTATAAGGGCATAAACAGCATTACCGCTTCTGTGCCATCACCGTTGGTGGGGAGATAAATGAGAATACGACCAGATGGCTATCCAAGAGAGGCAATTAAAAGCCGTTTTTAATGCTATGCGACACGTCAGCGTCATCTTTTCACCCGCCATTCCATGAATGCCACGTGGCAGCCCACCGTTGGTGGGGAGATAAATGAGAATACAATTAAAAACTATTTTAAATGCTATGCGACACGTCAGCGTCGCCTTTCACCCGCCATTCTATGAATGCCATGTGGCAGCCCGCCATGTACCTAACACGTGTACATGTTATAAAGACTAATCAAAGCCGTTAATCACGCCACCTTTTCGTCCTCTTATGGATTTTGCCTTGTCTATCCTCCTGTTTGCCTCCTTCCAACTTCGGACTACCCCCACACTACTGAACCGATATTCCACCTCCTACATGATAGTCTCCATCCATTCCCACGCATGAAATGTGAGTTTTTGTATATTACTTTATTGTTTTGTGAGTTTTTTGTATATTCCTTGATTCCTTTGTTTATTCTTCGATTGCTTGCCCTCTACCATTGAATCTTGCTTTATGGTGATTCGATTCACCTTAAAGCAGACGACGGGCCATTAGAATCTCAATACGGCTCCATGTGTTATGGTGAATCGAATCGCCAAAATGCAAGATGGAATGGTAAGAGATTCACGATAATCCTCCTCCCGTTGTAGTAAATCGATTCACTATAACGCGAGGAGGATTGTTTTGCTTTGTGTGGCCCTTGGTCTCGCGCTATGGTGAATCAATTCACTATAATGCAAGATCAAAGGGCAAAGGATTCACGATAATCCACCTCCCATTGGTGTCAATTAATTCACCATAATGCGAGGAGGATTATTGTGCTTTCAGTGTGGCCCTTCATCTGGCGTTATGGTGAATGGATTCAACAGAACGCGAGGAAGTGCATATTGCTTTCTTGGCCACCCTCTCTCGCGTTATGGTGAATTGTTAATCATGTACTACTGAATAGCTAAGTTTTCGGCACTTGCTTGCATTTGCAGATGGCTCATGTAAGGCATACAGCTAGACCCAAGGACAATGCAGGTCAGAAGATGGGCACTCTGAATGCCTCAAGATCAAGGAAATCAAGCAGTCCTTCCCGATTATCCAAACTCTAGCCTAGACAAAGGCGTTTCGCAGAGCATTCGTCAGTGTTGCGAGAAATCACACGATTTATGAAGCACCCGACTGCTCCTATTCCAAGATTACCTTTCCAAAGGCTTGTCAGGAGAATTTGCGAGCGAAATGGAATTTTGTTAAGGTGGAAGGCATCGGCCCTGATTTGCTTTTGCAAGAGGCCGCAGAGGATTGGATGATTGATTTTTTTTTGGATAGTTACGTTCTTGCGGCCCATGCACACAGGCTCACAGTGATGAACAAAGATTTTTTCAGCCTAGCAGCCCTTCATTTTAGATATGATAAGTTACTTAGGCCAGTTACAATTATTGATGCACGAATGGTGCAAATTTTGGATGTCTATCCCGTTCTCAAAAAGTGAGAATTGAAGAGGTGATGGAGGCAGTTCCAAAACATGAACTTGAGACTCGGGCAAATTTTCGGGCAAGCGCTCAAAGGGAACATCATGTGGCAACGCTTGCATTGCAAACAAAAAGAGAAAATGTTCGCACACTCCACGCTATGAATCGAGAGGCGCTTTAATTTTTGTTGCCGGAGTTCTATGTACCCTATCATATTAGAGGGCAAAGATGTTATTTCCCGATTCATGCTGAGGAGATAAACATTTTGTTTATTCCTAGAACTGAAGTCAACGACAAAGTGCTCAGATGTGTTTTAAGGTATACTCTTTTCTCTATCCTCCCACAATTTTTCATTCTTGGCTCTTAAAAGTTTATGCCTAACTCTTGATATGTTTTCTTGTGAAGTTTTGTTATTTCGCAATTGCTCAAGGATGTACACCATCGGGTGTTCCAGATTGATTCACTAGTGTCAATACTTTTGCTAGTAGAGTCAGTTCCCTACCTTGATGTGCTGAACTGGTTTCGGGAGGTCCAGCTGGACGATGCTCGAGTAAATTTTTTGGCGTATCATGTGAAAAGTAAGTTTGTCTCTGTATCTCTCTTGCATGATGTTTATACGAATCACCATACACGAGTTATATAGTGCTTTCTTTGGCACGTGCTCTCGCTTCACAGTGAATCGATTCACCACAATGCGAGGAGCATTTTGTTTTTCATCTGGCTTGAAACTAATAGAAATCTATTTGGATGTGATGCAGTGCCCATTGGAGTCTTGTTCTATTCGATGTGCAAGACAATGTTATTTACCTTGCAAATTTGACATCTGGTGTCCATGGCAATGTTTTGCTGTGAGTTAAAATCATTACAATACATATTATTGTTTAAGTTAGAA
Organism: Cibotium barometz; assembly: GCF_041138505.1. Taxonomy (NCBI): domain Eukaryota; kingdom Viridiplantae; phylum Streptophyta; class Polypodiopsida; order Cyatheales; family Cibotiaceae; genus Cibotium; species Cibotium barometz. Next base: position 21,105,327 of record NC_141060.1, read on the forward strand.
GTCCAGATTGATCTGGATATTGATTGGTCTTTGTTTGCAGTGGTGTCAGGAAACTAATGGCCGCTTATGAGAGCCTGAGTATGGACACCGACACCCTGGAGCGAGCGACCATTCGAAGGATTAGTGTGCCCAAACAAGATGATGGTTATAGCTGTGGGTGGAGGGTTGCTCTCAAAACATTGTTGCTGCTCTACGGAGCATTTTTCAGCTCCCTTTAGAGGATGTAAGCATTGTTCAGCTCCCATACGCATGCATACTCTTGTTTATCTTCTTGTATATTGTCATGTTGATCTTATGCCTTGATGAATTGTGATGGCAGTTTCCATCCATTTCTCGTTATGTGGACCTAGACGTCCAAACATTTAGGGAGGAAACGATTGCGAAAATGATCTAGGTCGTAGAAGCAATGCCTCCAGACGGCCCAATGGACTTCATCCCACCCAATCCATTCCCCTGAGCCTCTTAGATGGGCTCCGTACTTGGGAGAAGAGCCATGGCTCCATCCTGAAGCCCAGGCCTATGGGTTCTAGTGATATATAGTTTTTTCCTTATCGATGTGTTGTTGGATTGCTTTTTCCAACAAATGTACTCCACTCTGTAACATGCTATTTGTAAATATGCAACTACACATGTACATTTATATTTTTTTACACATATTTAGTGTTATTGGAGAGAGAACATCAATTGTAAATGCACTTTTAATTTGAAAATCAAAGGATCAAATTTGCTACTGTGTTCCTTCATTTCTTGTTTTCTTACTTTAGGCCTTTTTGTGTACATAAAAATTCAATTGGGGAATTTTTGCCTTCAATACATTGTTTTAAACAATAAAGCATTACAAAAGCAATGTTCTGAATAGATAAGTTTATTGCATATGAAAAATACATTGTCACCGTATACATATACATGGTCACATCATATATCTTCTAGTGCCTCCAATTCATGTGGGGCTACAACATCTTTATGAATGATCTAATGCTCTCTTCTTCTACTTACCTTCCGACCATCGAGCTTGAAGCAAAATTGATCTGGAGGATTCTCAATAGCTACTTCTAATTCCTTCCTAACATATTTGAGAGTCCAATTATCTTCCACTTCCACTTCCAATGTCAATGACCCTGTCGAATCATAACTATATCTATCAAGCAAGAGTGGCTGCCGTCTCTTGTATCTTGGTCCATGCTTTCCCAGTTGTTGTTAATCCATCGCCACCTTCTATAAGTAAATGACATGCACAGATGTTGCCTGGCAATATAGTATCTGATTCTAAAATATCATTAGGATAATTTCTCGAGTATAATCAAATAAGCTTTGTAACTGTTTCACAAAAAGACATTTGAATGTTATAACACTCACCGAAATGTAATGTCGAAGGTGTTCAATCGACATTCAATCAAATCATCTCCCTTTGATGATTTCACTCCCCAACCTCAAGCCACCAGGCTTCATCTATATCTTTGCACATAAAAGTTGTTCTAGTTTTTCTCAATTGTTTACAATCAGAAAATAAATCAACAAAGCATGCAATTGGAACAAACAAACTTAAGTGGACATTTCTTGCACCAATGCTAGGCTTCACAGCACATTTAATATCATTAAACATTTTGGTCCTGTATGACTCTCACTTCTGTATCAAGCAATGGCCACTCAAGACTATCAAGTGCAGGCAAAGGAATACGTTCCAACTTTCCATGTCGACTCGATTGAGTGGGCAAGGTATAAAATGAGTCATAGAAATATGTTCTACTTCTTGCGAGATCACTTGGTGCACGACCTTCATATTGAATTTTCCCCACCTCACCATGTACGACATTCAAGAATCCCGTCAAGCATTGTGCAGGCTCCCACTCCTGGAGATTGGATGGGTACAAATCTGTGCAAGGCAGAAAAATGTATATCAATCACCTTATTTGCAACATTGGAATACAAAACACAAGCACTTACAATGTGGTCTGTGTCTTGGAAGTCCTTCCAATGGTCCCACGTTGATCTCTTTTTGCATGAATACATGCTGGATCAACACTTCTTTGATAGTTTTCCCTCCTATTGCCATCTTGAAGTCAAGTATCCTTCCTTTCCAATGGCCAAGTCTTCAGATGCCTTTCCCTTCACTCGGTAGTGGCCACGTTTTCCTGGCTGTATAGTGACCCAAGAGTACTTCCTATATACTTGGGGAATCCATTCTTCGTTCTCGTCTTTTATGTTATACAACACAACAAATGAGATACTGCTCCTTGCTCGTTTCAGTCCACTTTCAGATGCCATGAGAGATTAACATACGTATGAGAAAGAAGAAGTAGTAGAAAGTGGATGACTGAGCTAACCACTTTTGTGGATTAAGGAGGGAAGAAGAAATGAGGGACGGTGTGTCCTTTTGGGCGCCAAAGATGTTTCGAGTTTCAAAAGTGGAACCAAGTTGAGGGAATAACCAGGAGATTGGGTATCTATCTATTCCAAGCATTCAAAATCATTAGTTCTAGGGGTGGTGGAAAGAATTTTTTTAGTGCTCCATGTCTAACACAGGAATGTGGAAAACATTCTTTTATTGTGTTAGGTGCTGACAAAAAAATGGTTTAAAATATTTTAAGTCAAGGTGATGGTTTTTTTAATATTTCATGAAGATAAAAGTTTCTCCACATTTTAGGTGGGTTTGTACAGAGGTCTCACCACCAGTGCATATCGTTGCTAGATTTCATGTCACTCAATCTATGTGTCTATTATTATATTATTATTGAAACAGCCCTCTTTTGAATTTTCCTAATGGGAAGATACTTTTTCCAATTTGACAGTTTTCCAGATACATATGCACGAAGCATATCCTCTACAACCTGATTCACCTGCTCTGTTTGCCCATCAGACTGCGGATGATCAGAGGAACTCATACTTAAAGTTGTTTCCAATTTCTTGAAAACTTCGTGCCAAAAGTTAGCCGTGAACTTAGAGTCCTGATCGCTCACAATATCAGAAGGTAGACCATATATAGTCTAAATAGTTGCTCGACAAATTGGTACGCCAATTTCGAAGCTTTAACTGTTGTTTTTGTGGGTAAAAACCTAGCCATCTTTGTCAATCTATCCACGACTACCCAAAATGGCATCGTGACCCCTGCTGGTATGTGGAAGTCCCGTAATGAAATCCATGGAAATACTTTCCCACTTTCTAGACGGAATATCCAAAGAGTGTAATAACCCAGCAGATTTAAGGCGTTCAGCCTTGTTTATTTGACATTGATGACATCGGACCACATAACTTTGAATAAAATCTTTCATTTTTGGCCAATAAAATTTCCTTCTAACTAAAGCCAAGGTACGCTGTATGCTAGGATATCCTGCCATCATGGCACTCAAATAGGATCCTTAACTTAATTTCCGGAACATCGGCCCTCAAACCTTATCATTTCGGAATAAAAGACCATTCTGAAGAAAAAATTGGTTGGCTTTTCCTTTCATCAGGTTTTGATCTACTTCAGAGTGGACCCTGATTTTGCCAAATTCCAATATTTTCCAAAAATATCTGTGTTGCATTTTTCCCTGAGTGAATCGTACAAGTTAGAAGTAATCTCAGTGAAGCAAAGCTCATTAACTTCACTGATTCGACTCTGCATCAATAATGCGATTTAAGCTACCCTTTCTGTATTTAATCATAAAATCGAAATCCTGCATCAACTTAGTCCATCTTGCTTTTCTACCTTTTAAGTCCGGTTGATCACAAATATACTGTAAAGATTGATGATCTATCAAGACCATAAATTGAGACCCGTAAAGATATTGTCTCCATGCCTTTAAAGTATAAATGATTGCATACAACTCTTTCTCCTCAACTGGGTACCTAGTCTGTGCATCATTGAGTTTCTTACTCTCGAAGGCCACAGGCTTCCCATCCTGGAATAAAGCTGCACCTACCGCAAAATCACTAGCATCAGTCTCAACAATGTTAGGTCTGCTAGGATCTGGCAAAGCTAACATAGGAGCAAAATCACTAGCATCAGTCTCAACAATGTAAGGTCTGCTAGGATCTGGCAAAGCTAACACAGGAGCATCTCGAACTTTATTTTTCAAAATTTCGAAAGCCTCCTGTAGCTTATCATTCCAACCAATTGGAGAATTGGACTTTTTATTTTTACCTTTAAGAAGATTGGTAAAAGGAACAGTCAACTTCGAATAATCTTTAACAAATTTTCGAAGAAATACTACAAAACCTAAGAAAGATCTTAGTTGTTTGACCGTACGCGGAACTGGCCATTCCAAAACCTTTTGGATCCGATCCAAATCTATACTTAAGCCATCCCAAGAGATCTTATGACCTAAATATAACAATTCCTTTTTAAAGAAATCACACTGAGATAATTTACAGTACAATTTTTTCTTCCTGAGCCTTCCTAGAACCTCTTTAAGATGACTCTCATGCTCATCCAAAGTTTTGCTGTATATCAAAATATCATCTAAGAAAACCACCACACATTTTCCTAACAGATCTCGAAATATATCATTCATCATCTGTTGGAAAGTTGCTGGTGCATTAGTGAGACCAAAGAGTAACACTAAAAATTCATAATGGCCATATCTTGTCCTAAAAGCAATTTTAGGAACATCTTCCTTTGCTATACGGATCTGATGATGATAACCTGTTCGCAAGTCAAGCTTTGTAAAATACTTAGCTCCATGCAACCTATTAATAAGATCATCTGATCTAGGTAATGGGTATCTATTTTTAATTATAACCTTGTTAAGATGTTTATAATCAATACACATCCTCCAGGTACCTTGATCCTTTTTCTTAACTTGGAGAACTGGTGCACCCCAAGGATACTTACTTGGTCTAATTTGACCCATCCTCAAATATTCAGCTAGTTGTTTGGCTACCTCATCCTCCTCAGATTGGCTAAGCCGATACGAAGGAATACTAACAGGTTCTGTCCCTGGTACTAGCTCTATTTTATGGTCCACCTCTCGTTTAGGAGGTAATCCATGAGGCAATTTAGGAAATACATCCTGAAATTCGCTTTTAATGGAACTTAACACTTTACTTTCCCAAACATCTAAAGAAACAGTGTTTGCATCATAATGAATATACGAAGACACTGGATCCATAACCAATTGGAAAAGTTCATAGTTAAAAATATATTCCATTAATTCCAGCTCATTTTGATAAATGTTTCCTTGGGTACAATAATGTTTCCTTTAAGAGTTACAAGGCTTCCATTGTGATGAAAAGACATCAAATGTTTGACCCAATCGAAAAGAAAACTTCTTATTTTTGCTATGAAACCATTCCATTCCCAAAATTATATCCATATGACCCAAGCTCATGACATGGAAATCAAGCCTATCTGAGTACAATTGGATGTCTAATGGTAATTTTGACACCTTCTTGTCCCAAAATTGGACTTGTCCTCCAGCCATCATGACCTTGTACATGTGATCATTCTGCATGGTTTCCAGCTTCATCTTCTGTACCACAATATTGTCAATAAAATTGTGAGTACTACCAGGATCAAACAAAATATGAACCTGATGTCCTTTCACTGATCCATAAACACAAAATAATTCATTTGGACCATAAACGTCTTTATTGAAAGTACAATCTGAACATCTGGTTCCTTCAAGATGCCAAACGTTAACTTTAGAGAATTTACCTTGAAGTTCCGTAATGTGAACAGATTTCCTTGGAATAAACTTTTTTGGTGCTGCCTTTTGAACAGGCGTCGAAGTTGTTGTAGCTTCATTCAAAGGACAAAAGTTCTTTGTATGCCCTTTCTCTTTGCACTTAAAGCATGTGAGTTTTTCCTTACTCACAAACTTTGGTTTTTTACTGGCATTGTCACCATTTTTTTGGTTTTGGTGTGAAAACCAATTTCCTTTTTTGTCCACTGTTTGAATAAGTGAAAGTGGGTTTCTTTTCATTTGACACTGGTTTTGATGAATTGGCGCCAACCATTGTCTTATGAAAAACCTGAGCAGCCTGAATAGCATCTTCAGCCATTTTAACTTTGCACTTCTTCACCTCGTATTGATAATCATGAGATAATCCATTGATGAAAATACCACACAAAGTATGATCATCAGACTTGGCTTTAGCAGCCAACTGTCTAAACTTTTGCACATAGTTATCAAAAGACTGATTAGCCGTGCTATTTTTAACCAACTTGGCAATAACTTCGAATTCATCCTCTAGTTGGACAAATTCTTTCTTGCATGCAACTTCAAATCCTAGCCAAGTAGTGGAAATAGAATCTTCTTTAAGATCCTTCCACCAAGTCAAAGCTTTCCCCTTTAACAAACCCTGTGCCATTTGCAATTTTTGCACATCAATGAAAGGGTGAAAAGCAAAGTGTGTATTCCACCTGTTAAGCCAGGCATCCACACATTCTTGTGTCTTATCCTTCTTCTCTCCGCCATACACCTTTGGTGCAAAAGATGGAGCAACTGCTTTGGTAGCTATAGATGAGGTGGCTAGAAGAGCTTTCTGCAGAGTTAAAATCTGTACCTTAAGTGATTCCATCTCATCATGGCACTTTGTTATAGTAGCCTCAAGACGTTGTGTCACCTCCAAAAATTCGCTCTTTGCTACCGCCTCCTCTTCTTCTTCATAGAGTTGGGATGATCACTCATGTCATCGACATTGTCATTGACCGAGAAGTCCATATGAGCCATGGTAAACGAGTTCTCTATGAATCTGGGTTAAACTTTTCTTCACCTTTCTCTTGACCCCTCTTGACCAAAAGTTCTAGCAAATTAATTCACTAGAAATAACTGCACACATAAGAAAAATCTTTAATTAGCATTTGGTGGCAAGATATTGGCTAAGAAATCATGAAAACATCATCTAGAATCAATCCAAATGAATAAAATATTAATACAAGGCATGCTCGCATTAATAATATGTGAATAACCCGCATTTGTTTAGTGTGAGTACATAAAAAACATACTATAACACCAAATATCCCTCGAAAATAAGAATTCTTGAAAAAAAAGAATTACCATGATTTTTTTCTAATTTTCTAGGGCCTCAAAATATGTTAATTTTGAAAACCACCAAAACCCATCTTATGGCACTCCAAACCTATAATTTTCTTTAAAAAAATTTAGCAAGTAAATTTGCCAAAATACCATTGATATTTTTAAAAAATACCAATTTCTAGGATATCAAAAAATAATTTCTAGAATATTCCTAATTTCTCATGAGAATTCCATCATCCACGAAATTTCTAATTTCATCCGACAATTCTCAAATCCAATGAAATTTTAAGAATTTTAATGAATTTCTTAAATGTTTGGACCAAAAAATAGGTTTTTAAAAGATTTTGAATGGTCACGGGTGCCCGAATGAACATACCACATGCCAATCACTAATCCAAAATATTCCAAAAAATTAAAATATCCTTTGCCTAATTTTTCACTAATTTTTGGAAAATTTTTTAGAATTTTTCATTCACCCCAAACGCATTCAGTATACGAATGGTCAAAAAAAAAATCAGAATTCCAATGGTTTCCTGGAATAGGGAAAGCCAAAAGTTTTGGGAAAATGAAAAGACAAAAAAATGGAATATGAAAGGTCAAAAGTTTCCGGAATCCGAAAGGTCAAAAGATTTTCCAGAATTCGAAAAGTCAAAAGATTTCCCGAGAATGCGGAAAGCCAAAAGGTTCAAGAAAAAAAAAATCCAAAAGAAAGAATATAATTTTCAGAGAAATAATATATCTTTTGAGGATTTTTTTTCCTTTTTCCAAGCTTTTTCCAAATGAAAATAACTTGAAAAAATATATCTATTTCAATTTTTTTAAATGCTTATAACCTTTTGGTTTAAAGCCTTTAAAAAAAAATTATAAGGGGGGGGCCGAATTTCGCCCGCCGAGACTGCTGCGCAGCCCCCCGCCCGTCTGTGCGCTGATTCCCAGAGAGTAGTAGTAACATGCGTTCCAATCGCCATATCAACGATCCACGTGCAAAATCACCAAAACAAACCAATAAAATAACATTTATTAAGTAAATATAAAAATTTACTTTTTAAAAAAGCCAAAAATTGGAATAAGAAAGTAGAAACAACAACAATTAACTAGAGATTGCTCTGATACCACTATTAAAACCCTAAGATCTCTCTAGATAATTAATATGCATAAACATGCATAAATCAGGCATAAACTCTACCACCCAACCACCCCCGAGACCAAGGGTTTCACACATGAAATATAATGGAGTAACACATACCTTAACCTTAGTGCCCCATACCACCAAGAGGTATAACTCCAATACAATAGCACTCAGCTCTATAGTGAAATGGCAAGAATGTAGATACAATCCTCTACACAAGAGAACCTCCCTTGAGTGTGCCCCATGCCCCTATTATATAGGAGGGCCCTCAAGTAACTCTTGACTCTCCATTTCCCATCCATTTCCCATGTGTGACCCTTGGATGCTTGACGCTAACCTTAACCCTTAAGGTTAGTCCTAACCCATGCTCCACTAGAGCTTGTTCCCATGATCCCATGCTCACAAGTCTAATGTGGGTTAGCCTCCTAGTATATGCACATATAATGTGCACATAACAACCACCATCCCACACAAGTAGTCACTTCTATTTGTGACCCAGGGTATACCTTGATAATGCCTTAGTTATACCGATACAAATAGAGTGTGAGTTGGATTCTCACACTTTCTCTGCTTCATCTAACAGTGACTAAACCCAAAGTAGTTGGGTTAGCACTGCTCCATAAATTGTGTATTGTTTACCATAGGAGAATATTTTTTTGTGAGCTTTTAAAAAATTTTACAAGCTTTCTTTGAACTCTAGATTAGTGGGAAAGAACGAAGAAGGGCAATTTAAAAAGGAGGGCTCAAGGAGTCCCAAAATTCTATCATTAGATTTAAATTTTGGCTGTAGAATTTGGCACTTTTGACATTAAAAATGACCTTAGATAGCCCAAAAATGGTAGAATCGTGCCTATGTTCTGGCCATCTTTCTCTGTTTGATGTTCAAGAAAGAGGGGTGTTGCTAGCCCCGAAGGCGACAATGGCAGCTGATGTTCAGGAAAGAGGGGTGCTGCCAACCCCTGGACCATTAGTGTTGGGCCCATGGACCGTCAACACCAACGTTGACAATCCGGGAGCCAGCAACACCCCTCTTTCTTGAACATCACCTCGAGAAAAATGGCTGGAACATAGGCATGTTTACAGTAGATTCTACTTGGCGCTGATGGTCCAGGGGCTAGCGACCCCCCTCTTGCCTAAACATTAGAGCCGAAGAAAGATGGCCGGAACATAGGTGTGCTTACAAATGATTTTACCATTTTTGGGCCTTCTAAGCTCATTTTTTGTGTTAAAAGTGCCAAATTCTACAGTCATTTTTTTTTGAATCTAATGTAAGTATTTAAGCCTCTTAAAGTCCCCTTTTTCTCTTAAATAGTGTAGCGCCTCAAATAATGTAGGTTATGTGTAAACATCTTGAATGTTAGGTAAATATATTGTTGTTATATTGTTAATCTTGATGTTATAAACTTGGTGTGATGGTCTTGAGAGTTGGAAAAAAGCTCACAAAAAATTCACTCTTTACCATGCTTTTGTACATCTTGGTCACTATATATAGAGAGAGAGAGAGAGCTTAAAGCATTAAGACCTTGGTGTGAAGGCCTTAGTGCACTAAGGCCTTCACACATTTAGGACCTAGAGCACTAAGACGTAAGAAAATTTAGGCCTTAGAGCAAAGACCTTTGTTGTTAGACCTCAGTGCATTGAGGCCTTAACTAATGCATTAAGGCCCTAGTGTTAAGATCTTAATGCATTAAGGCATAAATGTTCTAAGGCCTTGATTTCATTAAAGCCTTTGTGTTAAGACCTTGATGCGTTAAGGCGTAAATGTTCTAAGACCTTAATGCATTAAAGCCTTAGTTTTCTTAATGGATTAAGGCCTTGGTGTGTTAAGACCTTAATGCATTAAGGCATAAATTTTTTAAGGCCTTAATGTATTAAAGCCTTGGTGTTAATACCTTTATACATTAAGGCATAAATGCCCTAAGGCCTTAATGCATTAAAGTCTTAGTGTTCTTAATGCTCCAAGGACTTAATGCATTAAAGCCTTAATACATTTAAGCTTAAATACTCTAAGGCCTTAATGCATTTAGGCATAAATACTCTAAGGCCTTAATGCATTTAGGCGTAAATAATTTAAGGCCTTAATTCATAATACTCTAAGTCCCTAATGCATTTAGGCTTAAATAAGGCCTTAATGAATTGAGGCCTTAATGAATTGAGGCCTTAATACATTTAGGCCTCAATGCATTGAGGCCTAGATGATCTAAGGACTTAATACATTTGGGCCTTAATGCATTGAGGCCTAGAAGACCTAGACCTTTTTGACATCTTGTGATACTCATTACACTTACTTTCCATATTGCTTAGTGCTAATCTCTCTAGTTTTTCCTAATCCAAGCTAATTAGGATAATCCTAGACTAATTTAGATGCACCTTTCTTACATAGGTATCAGAGCTCTTGGTTTAGATCCTTTCTTAGGTAGTGATTAGTGATAATCATTTTTGGATTATTGTTAATCTAATTTTTTAGAATCCATTATCTTGATCATGATTAGTGGTAATCATTTTTGGAGTTGATTTTTACATAATTTTTAGATTTGCTAACTTCTTATTTTGACAAGATTAGTAATGAAATTTGTGTTAATTATTTTTGAATTTGTATTAATCACTATAATTTTCAAAACCCTAATCCACTTTACTGTTTGATTATTTGAACTTCTTTGTTTCATTTCTTGAACTTCTTGATCTTCTTGATCTTGATTTTCTTGAAATTTTCTTGATTTTTGAAATGAGGGTTTGCAGAGATTTTAGTAACAATATTGAGGAGTTTTCATGCATTAACTTGCTTAGAGAGTCTACAATTTCAAATATCAATCCTTTAAGCTCTTATTTCTTCAAGATCAAATCTTAGAATGCTTAATCTTTGAGTTCTTGGTGGAGAAAGATTGCAAGAAGAAGATTATTGTGTAGAGAATCAAGGTTACAGTGCAGAGTTGTGCAAAACTGCTACAGATTTCAAGCTTTTATGTGTACAATTGGTACAGATTTTCAAGAAAGTGTAGAATCTCAGTGCAGTTTCAAGAAAGCAATACTCCTAGAGAATATGCCTTTTATAGTCCCAAGGCCCGAGTGCCCTAATCCCACATGTAAGTGACCCTAAGCCCATGTGCCTAGGCCCTAGGCCCATCCGTGCATCCTAAGAACACTTTGTTACACAACCCTAAATGTCCCTTTTCAAGTGTTGAAATCTCATTTTAGATTGTATTATCTTATGATGGATTAGTCTAATATGCATGCATAATTGGATGATAATCTTTCATACATCTTAGGGGGTGCACTATGAAGAAATCCTATGTATCATGTGCATTAAAGGAGTATTAAAAAAATTTCCTTACACTTACATACTTTTGTGAATAAAATGACCCCTTTTTCTTCATAAACTTACGATTTTTTCAGTGCTCTTGTGATTCTAGCAAAGAAAAAAGTACTCTTTCTTGGTAAGGTAAGGTAATTGATACTCTAGGATAACAACATTGATTAGTATCATATTTACCTCATCGCATACATAAGGTAAGGATAACAACATTGATTAGTATTATGTTTAACTCGTCACATACGTAATATATGCACAATATAATGTTGGCATTTGCCTTAATTAAGGACACCAGTGCTTGTGTGAATCTAACAAACAAATCCACACAGTACTAGATCTTTGTTGGATATAAAAGCATGTACCCTCAATTATCTTGAGTGTCTCCAAATTAAAACTTTTTCCCAAATTATCCAACAAACCTTTCCAACAATTCCACACAATTAACATTTGAGCGATTCTATTCTCTCAGGTTAGATTAGTAGCTTGGATTGCTTAAAAAATAATTGAGGGAATATTTGTTCTTGAATCCTTCCTAGCCTTCTTATCTTACATATTTTATCATCTAGTCAGATGTTTAAACAATAAGAAGCATCCTAGGTTTGTAATCCACTAGAAATTACATGATCATGAAGTGCAAGATCATGCAATCCCATAAGAGATCATGACAATAGTTGAGCATCACGCCAAAGAGGTGATAGTCCAAGTGGTAAAGTGTTTGAAAAGGTCTTGGGTTCAAACCCTGCTTGGACCCCTCGGCGGCACCTCTCATCCGCGCTCTCCATAAGCTTCCCTTTCAGCGTCGATCGTGTTCTGGCCGCCTTTCCCAGGAAGACTCCAGTGTAGCCCCTCCGCTCTCTGTGGTGGTCGAGTGTGCTCGTCGCCCTCTTCAGAGGGCCGTGTAGATGATCTTGTAGCTCACGACACCAGCGTGGCTGGGACGTTGAGCGAGTTGTAATGTTAACTATTAGTAGGATCTCTCTCCCGAAAAAAAAAAAAGTTGAACATCACACTCAATCTTCCCTATCTTCACATCCCAAATTAAATTTGCTTCACCTGAGCTTTGAGTTCACATTTTCATTTTCATGTGAGCTATGAGTTTCAAGATTTAAATTTCTACATGTGAATATATGTGTTCACATATATTTTCATTTTCATTTTCTTTTTGTGTTAGCTACATGGATACACTCCATTTTTATCCGCTTTAAGCATAAATTCTACTTTTAAAGTTTTAAAATCCGGTTCTTTCTCAACCTTCAAAGATCTAAACCACTCACGTGCTCTTTCATCTAGTGTAAGAATAAATACCGCAAAATGAGTCAAGTCATTAAATTCACCAAATGTGTCATATTTTCCAAAAATTTCCTCAAATTAATATCTCCTTGACCTATGTGTATTAATTTATCTACTTGTGCTGGCTTGATATGAATTTATCTCGATCTCTTCCTCCTCTTCCAACTTTTGTTTCTAACACCCTTCCAATGTTAATGTTATAATATCTATTGCACCAAAGTTATAGTTGGGGTGTCAGTTTAGCGATACATATGTAGGTATCATAAGAGAAACTCCTACTCTTAGTCTTCTAATTGTGGATCGTTTTACATTTATCATCATGGTGGTGTAATTGTCATTGCTAGCCTAACTTCTAGTGTTGTTAATGGTCACATTATTCTAGTTTGTACCACTCTTATTTATTATTCTAGATGTAGTTTGTCTCTGTTTTATAGTCTCTATAACATTCTCATTCTCAAGTTTGGAGACATTCCATAAAAAATGATAAATTTAAAGTTTCATCCCATTTAGTTTAACGTAAACCCATTTCCTTTTTTTTTTTGCACTTGACTCAGCATTGGTTCCAACTGAATCTCTTTGAATCAATGTTTTCTCTTTGCATTGGGTTTTAAGTCTCTTCCCCTTATCGTGGGTCATAACTCTTATTTGAGGAGTCCCTTGATACAACCATAGGCTATCCAAAAGCACTTCCCATACACCTCCTGAGTTGCAACTTGACTACTACTAGGCTGATTTTAACTAAGATGTTGTCAAGCCCTTTCTTCTGACTCTCTACTTTTGATAGAGATACATCATCTATTGATACTCTAGAAGCTCTTGTTCCATGAATCCTTTTGGTGTAAGTAATACTTGTTGGTGTTGTTGCTTGAACTAATCGAGAGAAATAGACACTCACTCACTCCACTGTGTATTTTAACATAATAATGTACATCAAATGTCTTATCTTGTGCATCTTCTTTCATTGTGTAATCTTCTTTAATTGCATCTTTACCTTCTTTCACTACATTTTCTTAGTCTCTTTCACTAGTCTGTTAGTGTACTTCTGTATGTATGTGTGCACATCACATTGCACCATTTTACTGATGGTGAGATCTTGCATATCTGGGGCATCTAAGCATTGCTAGATCCATCCTAATGTGTCGAATGTCCATATTATTGTTCTGGTTTACCCCCTCGACACTTTTGGCGACCTTGCTGGGACACACAGCCATAGCGTCTAGGGTGGTGAAGTAGAATTTATAGTACAGAAGTGTTAGTGCTGAGCTTACTAAATCCAAAAGAATTGTGGGGCGACAGAGCCAGAGAAGAAGCACAAGAGGCAGAGAAGAAGCATAAGAGGAGATCAGTGCGAAAACCAATGTAGAGTCAAGAAGAAGCTTAAGAGAAAGAAGTAGAGCTATAACAAGAGGAGTACTTGGGATTTCAAGAACTATTCCAAGAAGAGGAACCTGAATAACATGTCAGAATGGTAAACAATTTTAGCCCCATAAACAATTCCCAATATAAAAAGGTAAGAGAATAGAGGGCCCAAACATCATCCATATCAAAAAGTTTAAGCATGGAAGGTATGTAGAGTCAATGGTATAAGGCTAGAGGAACTGAAGAGAGACCAATTCTTTATAGTCACCTTTGGTGATGTGCTAATGGAGTGGTTCACATAGCTTGATGTTGACTACTTTGACACATATGAGGAAATGAGGGACAGAACTGATTAACACATTCTTGAAGAGGTTCAAAAAGCTAAATACCATATGTTAGCTTACAAAAATCGTGAGGGAGCTTAAGCAAAAAGATATAGATATCTAGGCTTATGCAATAAAATTCAAATCCCTAAGGAAAAGATTGGATGAAGCCATTAGACCCACTGAAGAACTCCTTTGAAGAACTGATGGTGGGTGAATGATTCATGGGCTAAATTTTTAGCTTCAATAGTCCATTGCCATCATAGATTTCAAAGATCTAGGATTTGACGAGCTAGTGTAGAAGCATTCAAGAGTGTGCCAAGAAGAACTTACACAAGAAAACAAAGTACAAAAAGAAGAAGAAAGTAGTACTTGAGGATAGTTGAGGGACAATCTTGAAAGATAGTCAACGAAATTGGATGCAGATGACTCAAAAGAGGAGTTGGACTAAAATTCAAATCTCTAAGGAAAAGATTGGATGAAGCCACCAGACCCTTTGAAGAACTCCTTTGAAGAACGGATGGGTGAATGATTTAGGGGATAAATTTGAAGCTTCAATAGTCCATTGCCATCATAGATTTGAAAGATCTAGGATTTTCTGAGCTAGTGTAGAAGCAATCAAGAGTGTGCTAAGAAGAACTTACCCAGGAAAACAAAGTCCAAAAAAAAGAAGAAAGTAGTAGTTGAGGATAGTTAATGAAACAGGGGCTAAATTTGAAGCTTCAATAGTCATTGCCATCATAGATTTGAAATATCCAAGATTTACAGAGCTAGTGTAGAAACAATCAAAAGTGTGCTAAGAAGAACTTACATAGGAAAACAAAGACCAAAAAAACAAGAAAGCAGTAGTTGAGGATAGTCAATCTCGAGAGTGAGTCAACGAAATTGGCTATCCTCAATTTTGTGTCATTCTACGATTCTTATGTTCATCCTAGATCTTAATCATTGGTCTTAATCTCAAGCTTACCGATAGCTCTAAGAAAATACTATCTATTGCACTAAGTCTTTTATAGCATTGGTCCTAGATTTAGTTTTAACACTGAAGCTATTTTTAGCACTGGTGCTAGATTTATTTTTAACACTGAAGCTATTTTTAGCACTTGTTTATATTTTTTATCACTATGATTAAGTTAGTAAAGCCTAAATATATCTCTAGACACTATCCTTAAATAACAAGGCACTATGATTAAGTTAGTAAAGCCTAAATATATCTCTAGACACTATCCTTAAATAACAAGGCTATTTTTAGCATAGTGGCCAATTTTAGCGTATGATGCTATTTTTACCGTAAAATACCAAATTTGCTACTTTTTCATAAAAATATCTTCTAATAAAACTTGCAAGTTAGGAAAGCTAGTTTTAGGGTTGGGAAGCTAAAATAATAATAGAGATCCTATTTTTTACAAAAAATAATAGATATAATCAGAGAACTAGCTTTTACATAATAGAAACAATCCCTAATAAAAATTATGCTAGGAAATTCTTTGCATAAAATCCATAGTGAAGGGAAATATTTATTAATAATAAAAAAATTCCCTAAACTAAAATAAGAATAAACTCTTGAAGGTTTATTATCAATTGCCTAAGCAATTAAATTAAATAGACATGAAAATCTAAGGTTTTGGATGGATTAGGACAAAAAATTAATCCCAAAAATCCTAAAGATGGATAAAAAGCATAGAATTATATAACCTTAGTCTTCAAGGGTCAAGAGAAGGACTATATAACCTTAGTCTTCAAGGGTCAAGATAAAGGATAACTAGTAATAAAAAGGGTCAAAGAGATGCATAACCTTAGTCTTCAAGGGTCAAGATAAGGATAATTGGTAATAAAAAGGGTCAAAAGCAATTCCTAAGGTTATGTAGATAGTAATTTCTATTTACTGTACTAACATAAATTAAATAATTAAGAAAATAGGGAGATAATACAATCATGATTATAATTCAAATCCAAATCTTAAGGAGTGCAAGGGTACCATCAGTATATTGGAGTGAGGGATTTATGCATAAACTCAAATAACGAGAAAAACTAACCTTTATATATGACAAAATTGACTTGTAGGATGGCAAGTTGATGCAAAGAGGACTCCTAATCTCCCAAAAAACCCACGAGCTTTTCTATTGGAACTTGTGAACTCCAAAGATTCAAAACTTGAATTAATTGCCGAGAAAAGGACCACAGTAGTTGGTTGGTTACACGTAGTACTTCACAGAGGACAAAGAGATGGTGATGATTGCAATAACTCTCCTAGACTCCCAAGAAGTAGGCATGGGAAAAAACGAGGGGGCACAATATTTATAAGCCCAAGACCCTCCTCTATAATTATCTAAAGGCTTTGGGAAATTTTACATAATTTAGCTTGAGATTTTTAGCAAAAATAGAATATTAAGGCTATTTCTTGGGGTACTCGACATCTCTCAACTAAAAATGACTTGCTTTTTCTTTGCTTTAGATTTATATAGCCTTGGACCCTTTATTTTTGGTAAATCTAAGGCCAAATATGTGCACACAATTCCTAAGGCTCCCTTTTAGAGTATTTTTATTAATATAATCCTTCTTTTTTAGCCATAGCCTTATCCTTTAGACCAAACCTTATCAATTTATTTATTTTTAGACTTTAGCCCTTATGTCCTAAATTAATATGTGCAATTTGGGCCTGAGTGCTTTCAGAGGAGAGGCGTCCTTGGAGGAGAGCTCCATAGAGCAGCAGTCCGAGGACCCATCGACATTCTTGTCCTCTCGGAGCACCATCTTTCCAAGGGGTGTACCTATCGCTGTAGGAAGATTTTACTAGGCAGGAGACACTGTTTGGTCTTTCTCTTGGCACCTTTGGGACACAGGGGGGAGTTTGTATATCTATCAATGGAGTAGCTCTTGTCGGCATTGGTTGGTTTAGGTGTCATAGTCCAAGGGCGAGCTCAGTGGGTTACCATTAGGATTGGAGAGGACTGTGTGGGTTTCCTCAATGTTTATGCCCCAAAAGTCACAGTAGGTCAACCCACATTTTGAAGTATAGTCCGTCATACTTGGAGGAGGCATGGCTACAGTCTCAGGCTCATAGTACTTTGCTTTTGGGAGGAGTTGATCTCGGCACTTAGGGGACAAGACCCTTGGCACTTGCTAGAGTTTGGGCTCAACCTTGGGAGTCTGTGCTTCTCGTGGTCTGATACGAGGAGCATCGGCCCCAATCTCTCTCGACTTGATAGATTCTACGTGGATGAGTGGTCTTACTACCCATAGGGGCATGATTGGTATCTTGGGGGCGGGCACTACTTTCTCAGATCACACTCTGATTATTTTGTCCTTGGAGGACCCTGGAGGCAGGACATGTACTTGCACACTACCATTCTAGATAGTCTCATATAGGACTCTAAGATCTATAGAGTAAGATAGAGAAAATATGGAAGGGACTAGATTTTATCTCAGGTTCAACTGCTTGTACCTTGGATGCGAGCCTCGGCGAGATCAACAGCTTCTTGTAAGAGGCACCACAAAGTAGGTTGATGGGATTTTGTGAGCATAAGAGGAGCATTTAGCGGGTTGTAGTTTCTCTCTAGTGACTCTAGGAGAGTTTCTCCGATAGCCCGTGGATTGAGAGTCAGCTTGATGCCGCCCATACAGAGATCTGATCCATTGAGGAGAGGAGGGCGGAGTACAGATACTATGCCAAAGCTTCCTTCTAGACCCAAGCTAGAGATAGGGTCATTGTGGATTTCTTTGAGATTGCACGTTCTCACAGGTGGAGATATGGTATTCTCTGCTTGCAAGGCTAGGATGGAGCTATTGTTTTTGACCCTCCATGTGAGAGCCATTGCCATGGATTTTTGAAGATCCCTCCTTAGAGGTGCCCCATTATTCTAACACGGGTAGAGGATGTACAAGAGAGGGTCTGGCAAAATAAGAGAGAGGTGGTTCTTCCCGCTCTCCAACTTTCTTGTTCGAGAGGATCTGGTGGAGGCCTTGATGGCTCTTCCTTACAAATGCTTGGGGGTGACAGGCTTCCTGTTTCCTTACAAGTGCTTGGGGGTGACAGGCTTCCTGTTTCCTTCTTTCTTTGCCACTAGGATGTTATGGAAGGTGGCCTTCAAGAAGCCTTCAATGAGATTATCATAGGCGATGTACCAAGCAGAGAGAGACTCTCAGAGCATCTCATACATTTGATTCCTATAAGGAGTGTGGTGACAGAGTGGAGATTCAACAGGCGGAGACCCATCACCCTTGTTGGCGGGGGAATTGACCCCGCTTATTCCCCTGAGCAACCTGATGAGGCCAAAGTGTTGGTGGCTCTAGCCCTAACAGAGAGAAAATACTTGTGAAGAAAACACAGAGAGAAAATAGAAGGGGGAGAGGGAGAGAGGGAAAGTTAAAGAGCTAGGTTTTCATTGAAGCTCCCTTGCTCAAGGAGAACCCAATACAGTCTTGTGATATTCCCCAACAAAAAATGTATATCCCCCCAATGCCCTTATCCCCAACAGGCATATAATAGGTGAACACACCTGCTAACCCTGGCACGTTCGGCCCTATAATAAAGTGTGCTACTATAATAAAATGTGCCGGCTCACTAGGTCCGATTGTCACTGTCTAGCTGCCAACACTTGGCACATCCGGTGGGTCGGATTCCTAACCCAATGACTCGAACTCGCAATCATAGGGTCATGCCAGTGTCGTGCACACAACATGTAGCTAGTGTAAGTACAGTGTCGTGCACACAACATGTAGCTAGTGTAAGTACAGTGCAACCATTTCATGGCAATATGCCAGGGCTGGGAACCCATCAAACACAATGCCATCCACCCATGATCATGTAAAATGAAAACATAAAACCATGTCGTCACAAGTATGTCCACACTCCACTGGCACGGAGTAGACATGGAGGGTAGGAATAACACTGCCCATCAAAAAGATATGTTGATGAAGCTCTAGCATCTCCTACATGCTAATGCACCCCAAATGGTACAACACCTAGAGCTCGAATTGATGAACATGGCATATCACCTCTGAAGAAATTTTCTAAATAGCACAAGAGTGTGCATAAGTAGCAATTCAAGCACTCTATCCACATTTACATCATGCTGTGTAGGTTCAACAAGAACACTCAAACCATGCTCCACTGCATATGGCATACAAGCATAATATGCATGGTTCATATCCTCTTCTAGCATGGTGTCAAACCAGTCTACATCAACCTTTGCAAGGCTATCACCATGGACAGGCACTCCGTCTTTGTAAGCAACATGTCAAACCAATCTATGTCATCATCTTGACCAAAACTGGAAACTGGATTTTTCGGACAATCTGCACCATGAGGGAAATCTGATGCAAGGTTAGAGACATCCAAGGGCATCACCTGGCTTTTCTGGCCTTCATGCCCCTTCCATGCTCTCTCAACCTTCAACATAACCATCCCATCATCATGGCTAGAACTACCATTTGGATCATCGAAATCTCTCCTACTCAACATTTAAGCATAAACTGCATTCTGGTTATTCACTTGCTTATCCATCCAAGGGGTCTCGACATGTGAGGGCTTCTCCAGGCTCTTGCAGCCACTCTGCTCCTCTCCCCAACCTCACCCTTGTTCTAATGCATCGAAGCATGCTAGAGATCGTCCTCCATGTTGTTTTACATATCCGTATGGGGTCTCGACATGCAAGGGAATTCTTGGGCTCTCTTGGTCACACAGCTCCTCCACTGCCTAACCCTCTATCTCATCCATGGGTGCATGCTATACCCCGTCCTGCTCATTCATCCAAGCATCCATCCTGCTCATTCATATGCAAGCATCCACCATGTACGTATCCTGCTCCTTCTTTTGAGCATGCATCCCGATAACCAAGCTGCTCCTCGAGCTTCATCTTTGGTGTCATGGGGCTGTCCAACCCCCTCTGCTCACCCATATCGACACCATCTTTGATCTCAAAAAGAGCTTGCTGCTCCTACAAGTTCAAGATTCCATACAGGCAATTTTTCCTCATCATGCTGCTCTAAAGGCAGCCATAGCATCCGAGAAATCTCTGTGCCAGTTGTCTTTGTGTTTTTCTCTTCCTTTCGCCATCATGGCACATTGCACTTGTTCCAAGCAATCCAATGCTTCCTTACTGATCCCTTTATTAGCATATCTAGAGATCGGAGCATTCCGGGAGAATGCCTCTAAGACTAACAGTGTATCAAACACCTCTTGTTGATGATGAGAACCTTCTCATCACTTGGAACTAGATCATCTTGATCCACAGTAGCCCGAACAAGAGAGTATGGGGGTTCAAGGCAATGCAGATTCAAGGAAGCAGCCTGGACATCTCCATCCTCCTCCCCCTTCCATGCACATACCACCGGTCCACCACATATTTCATTAGCTAACCAATCAGATGCATAATCTGTTTGAGCATTAGGAAAACCAACATCATTGGCTATTCTCGACATGAAAGAGTTTGTGGTAGCATAACTCCCCCTGAAACCATGCAGATCTAGGCTGATGAGGTAATCCGGTTTCCTTCTGTAGATAGGGTTAGGCCGTCAAGGTGAGCTACCATTTGCAACAAGTTTGACGGAGCCATCATGAACCGCATCATGAGCATTGGCCACTGCTGCATGCAACTGGGGCATCTCCATGTGGGCTACCAATGCCTTTGGGTTATTATCAACCAATTTGAAAAGGTCCCAAGGCAAACCTTACCCACATACATCATCTGCAGTAGCAAGAGCCTCCTCCTCTGGATCATCTTGTAAATCTGCCATCAACTCTGCATCAACTCTGCATAGGATGGAGACTCTGCAAAAGCTTGCTTCGACGGATTGTTGGCCATCGGATGGGCATCCTCATATACATGATCTTCATCTGCCACATTGGGATACTGTCCATCTGGCAACACCTGCTCCAAGGCTAGGCCAAAACCCAATCCGGATTGATCATGCGGGTGTCGATATGTGGGAGGTACAAAATCGGAACATGGAAACATCTCAACCCAAGTGTTCATGACCTCTATTGCCCCGCTTGGCAAGAACATGTGCCATACATCTGGTTCAACATGGGTATGGGCTTCCTTCAGAAATGTTACGACATCATCCTCAGCGGGAAGAGGGATAGGCTACTCGTTCAGCGTATGTCATGTACCATCACTAACATGGGGGATATATTCAATGTGCTGCTACTAATCATCACCATGCTCTTCAAGGACATTCTGGGTAGCCAAAAGATCCTCATTTGCATGCTTAGTCACAGCCATATCCGCTCCATTAACATGGTAGTCATAGCCTACGTGTGGATCACCATCAGAAGCTTCAGAGTCACTCTCCGAGTTGCTATCGGAACTACTGTCCTCATCCTCGAGGTTTGCAATTGCATGCTTGACATCAAACAAGAGGTTTCCCGTTGCAATTGTTGTACACGCCATATCTTGGAGCAAAGAGTCTCCTCTTTGCGGGTGTTGGGAGTGCCATTCCACGGCCACAACAACATCTTTGAGAAACCTCTTTAGCTCCTTTTTACTCTTTAGAAGGCGGTCAATATTACATGCATTATTTTGCTTGATCCATTGGAGCTGCACATCCTCAAACTACTCCAACAATGCATTTGGGCATACCCGAGAGCTGACCTTGGAATCCGCATTGGCCTCATACATGGTACAAGCAGTCATTGGTTCTATGGCCATGTTGGCCACATTGCATGTGCAGGTCACACATTCGCTAGCCCAATGCTGCTTGCTGCCACAATGCTTGCATGCTCTCCGGCCCATTACCCAAGTCTACCCGGCTCTAGCATACTGATCGCAACACACACTGAATTCACATAGGCGGATGCTGGACTAGACTTTGAAGAAATCAGCATCATCTGACTACTTAGCTGTAACCTCAGCACCACATGTGCATCCGGATCCGGTCAAATCGGGTTGTCCACCTTGGCTTCTAGTTTAGCCCATCTGGACTGCTCCACTCAGTGTCATCTTGGTGGGTGTGCATCCTGAGTACCGGACATGATGGCTCTCGGACAAATCCATGCAAAATGCCATCCAAGGTACCCACCTCCTCCTTCTCTTTGTGTAGGCGTTGTGTACTATCAATGGCGCCCAAGTCCAAGGAAGCCACCCCTATAGCAGTGGAGGCGGAGTAGAAGGCCCTAGAGAATACCAAAGCTGGCAAGAAGTTGGCCGCCCGAAAAGAAGCCAGCAGGGGTTGAGAAGAAGCCTGCTGCAGCGGCGAAGGACAGAATGCCGGATCTGCCTTCGAATCAGCCCACGAAATGCCGGATCTACCTTCCGGATGCTCCAACCAGAATACCTATGCGCCATCCGGGTTAGCAAGCGGAATATTTATCCGCTTTCTGGATTTTGCAGGCGGGGGTGTCGTAGTTAGCATTCCGGAATTCGAGTGGCGAGTTGCGTGTGGAATCAACATGGCTGATGCAGCGTCAGGGTGGCGGAGAAGTCCGGTATCCGGGTGTGGAGCGAAATTATCCAACTGGGTGGCGGGTGCGGAATGCGGCACCTGGTTGGCGAGTGCGGAATGCGGAAGTTGGTTGGCGGACGCGGAAGTCAGAAGTCTGGTTGGTTTCGCTGCTAGCTCCAGAGTCGAAGGGATTTCACATCGTCTTTGATTCGGCCTCGCACACTGGCCCTATGCGCCCAGTAGCGGAATAGCCAGCCACGCACCTATGGAATGTGAGAGTAGGGAGCAGAGGTCTTCCCACCCATGGCAGCCATTCCCGCACCAAAGAGGACAAAAAATCGAAGAGTCAAGCTGAGAACCATGTCTGTGAAGACACGACTGCTGTCACCTGTGGCCGTCGCCTTAAGCACCTCTATATTCGCAAGGAAGCACTATTGAAGCCTAGAGCGAGCTCTCTAAGAGAGTGAAAGCCTGTATGATTCATCGAATAGGAGAAGAGATCGATGGCTTCCCCTTCCTGCATCGCTACGTGTTTTTCCACATTTAGCTTTATCACCAACAAAGTGTTGCAGCTGGGGTTGATAGCATCTTGGTCGCCAAAGTGTTGGCCGGGGAATTGACCGCTTATCCCCCGAGCAACCTCCTGAGGCCAAAGTGTTTGGTGGCTCTAGCCCTAACAGATAAAAAATACTTGCGAAGAAAACACAGAGAGAAAATAGAAGGGGAGAGCTCGGGGAGAGGGAGAGAGAGAAAGAGAAAGAGCTAGGTTTTCATTGAAGCTCGGGAGAGCCCGATACAGTCCTGTTATGTTCTCCAACAACAAATGTATATCCCCCCAATGCCCTTTCCCCCAATAGGCAACCCTGGCACGCCCAGCCCTATAATAAAGTGTGCCGGCTCACTGGCTCTGACATCTAGAAACGCTGCTCCGGCTTGATGGCAGGGCAGCTGACCACGGCTCAGGCTGTCCAGCCCACCAACAACCCTCCTTGGGAGGACCACCTACAATATTTTGGCCAAAGCCATTTGCCAGATACATTAGCCTTTCGTCCACAACTTGATCAATGATATTTAGACAGGTTTTTTTAAGCATCAGAGCATTCTTGACATCTTCACCTTCTGGGAGGCTACAATTTCAGCCAAGATGTTGCAACATGACCTCATTATGCTCCTTCTAGATTTTGGAAAAGATTATGATAGAGTAACAAAGTTAGAAAAAAGAGGAGGAGACCATGTTTACATCATGCTTTAAGCTCTATATATTTTAACCCTCTGATTTAAATTCAAGACATTTGTGTGTGTGTGTGTGTGTGTGTGAGAGAGAGAGAGAGAGAGAGAGAGAATGTGTTTATATGAAATGACGTGTCCATTCTTGTATAGTGGTCAAGGATCCACCAACAAGCCTCATGCCCACAATGAATATTTAAACTTAAATGTGACACTATGAAATAACCTCACAATGTGCTTATGTGCTAAAGCAAAGAAGAAGACCACCAACTCTCCTTGTGCACGAGCCAACAGGGTGGTGAGTCAAAGAAGAAAAGACAACCCTTCACTAGCAAAGCATGAATCTCAAGAGTATCTACGACGGGATATTAATGAGGGGGGAGAGAAGGGATCAATGGCTGAGAAGATGCATGGCGTGCGGGTGCGTTCTTAGCCGTTGATCATGGGCGGGCGTCGGTGGATGGCCCAGGTTTTTTTTCAGGTGGGAGGGCAAAATCTAGTTTAAGAACCCTTGGCCACAAGGGCTTTTACACCAATGTAATTTGAGAAAAATCTCACATTTTGGGAATCAATTACTCCATATAGTTTTAGACATATCTTAAACATACTAACTCCAAATTTGTCGAACATCATAGATTTAGATTCTACTCTTCAAGATCTTTCCGATGATATGTCACATGAGGGGGTTTTGAGACAAACTTTTGGACAAGTTCACCATGCTCCCATTTTTCAAATGGGAATGGGATTTTTCTCAAATTATCTAATATGGTGTTCCATGGGCGAGTGGGTGTGTTGGACAGCTCACCTGCCTATCAAGCGGGCCACCCAGGTTCAAATCCCGCTAGGGGCCTACCCATGTTTAGTCACAACCAAGCCCCTAATGCCAATGGTTGACCATCCAATGGCCTAGATTCGACGGCGGGCATTTATGGCCCTTGATCCCTTCTCACATCCAGTGGCACTTAGTGTCATGGAAGCAACACGTAGGCCAATGACCTCACAATGTGCGGATGTGCTAAAGAACCACCAACTCTCCGACCTCACAATGTACATATGTGCTAAAGCAAAGAAGAAAACCACCAACTCTCCTTGTCTACGAGCCAACAATAGGGTGGTGGGTCAAAGAGGAGACGACAACCAGGCCTTCACCAATAACGCACGGCAACAAGATCGAAGATAAGAAGACGATTAGCCCTTGTGAACCAGCCAGTAGGTGGTGGATCGAAAAAAAGAAGACGATCAGCTCTTACACACTAGCAGTAGAAGAAGAAGGCCCGACCAGTTGTAGGGCGATGATCGAAGAAGAAGGCCCGACCAGTTGTAGGGCGATGATCGAAGAAGATAAGACCCGACCGGTAGTAGGGCGATGATCAACGAAGAGAAGACCATCGGTAGTAAGATGACGATCGAAGAAGAGAAGATGACTAGCCCTTGCACTCTAACAGTAGAGCAGCGGAGTAATCGAAGAGAAGCAGCCCCAACCAGCAGTAGAGAGCAGAGGGGCAATCGAAGAGAAGAAGACCCAACCAGCCCTTTTGCATCAATAATAAAAGGGTGGCGAGCTCGAAGAAGAGAAGACGACCAACCCTTATGCACTAGCAGAGTGGCGATCAAAGAGAAAACGACCAACCCTTGTGCACCAAGCAGGGTGGCGATCGAAGAGAAGAAGATCAGACCGGCCCTTGTGCACCAACAGGGCAACAAATCAAAGAGAAAATGGCCTGGCTAGCAGCAGTAGTAGGATGACGATCAAAGAGAAGAAGACCTGGCTAGCCCTTGTGCACTAGAAACAGGGCGGTGTCAGATTGAAGAAAAGAAGACCTGACCACTCCTTGTGCACTAGTAGTCGTAGGGTGGCACGATCAAAGAGAAGAAGACCAGCCCTTACACACTAGCATAGCAGGGCAGTGAGTAGGGTAGCTTGGAGAAGAATTCTATTTCTCAAACACAAAGATTAGAGCACATCGTAGACTTGGAACAAATTAGAAGCATGAACCTTACATAAACAAAATAAAGTAAACATGAAAGCTTGAAAATAAGAGAGATCATCATTGACATAGGATTGGGCTCAATCTCTCCTCGATGACTATGGGTCAGTAGTACTACTCATCCATATTTATATGCATTAAAAGCTTGCTTTTCAAATAGACAACTCTTAAAATAAAGCTAAATATCTTTTTAAGTTTTTGAGTGTACAAGCTTTTCTAAAAATATAGCAAGCTACAATTATCAAGTCTTGGGCCTACCAAAACTATAAATACTAATTGGTATGTACAAAGGTTTGAGGCCTTAGCCTTCCAAAATTATTAATGTCAAAATATGTAACCATAATAGGTGTTCGCATGTCTTTCAAAACATCTTATTGTGGTCCAACAAATGTTTCACCCCCAACTAACAAAATAGTCCGCCACTCAATTATCACCTGCATCCAAAATAATATTAGTCAGCGCATATAAAAATAATTAAACATATTAGTCCTGACTATATCATACCAACTGGTGCACATAGCTGATTAAACACATTAGTCTTAAAAAATGATATAAATAAAAGATACATTCAAAATAGAATATTATCGGTATAAAAATATGTAAACAATGATCACATATGCATTCCCACTTGACCATAGAGGTTATGATTACCATTTCCTCTTGCTCGGGTTACAATAGACCTCAATTGCTTGGATGGTATGAGTGGATGAGATTTTGGTTAAGAATGGAAAAAACCTTTTTGCATCCATTTAGCATCTTTAATAGGAGATTCTTGAAAGTCACAAAATACTTAACATGAGTGTTACTTATGCATATGTAGTGATGGTCTCATGGTCAGTGAGATAGACTCAAGCACAAGGTGTTCTTCTTCATCTATCGATTCAAGAGGTTCTTTTAATATAGGATAATAAGATAGAGGTCCTCTAAAAGATCTTAAAAGATTAACATGAAAAGAAATATAAATATGCCAAGTTACTTGTGCATGTGTAGTGATGGACTCAAGCATAAGATGTTCTTCTTCATCTACTAATTCAGGAGGCTCTTCTAACATCGGATAAGAATGTAGAGGTTCTCTAAAAGATCTCAAAAGACTAACATGAAAAGAATTATGGATATGCATTTAAGCTGGAGGGTAGCTACAACTTAAGTGCATTATCATTTATCTTTGCAATAATCTTGAAAGGTCCATAAAATCTATGAGCGAACTTTACCATAGGGTTGGTCTCTACTGACTTAAGTCTTCTCTTCTCAATGCAAAGAAGTACATAATCACCTTCATTGAAGATGAGATGTTTACATTTACACTTTGTATACTTCATGCACTTATCTTGAGCTTTTTGTATACTTCATGCACTTATCTTGAGCTTTTTGAATGTTTAATTTGACTAACTTATTGAATGTTTAATTTGACTAACTTACTGAATTTGGTCAAAGTCTCTAATAAAAGAATTTACAGCCTCAATAAAATGTGAAAGATGAGTCATTGGAGTCAATAAAGTCTTACCATAGAGACTCAGAGACTATCTCAAAGGACACTTTCTTAGTAGAGTAGTGTGAGGGAAGTTATTATATGTAAATTGCAAAATGTGTAAATACTTATCCCACTACTTAGGCTGAGATGAAACATAAGATTTAAGTAAATGAAGAATTATACTATTTGTTACTTTTGTTTGACCCTTTGATTCAAGATGAAAAGCAGTAGAAAAATCAAGTTTTATTCTAATATTATCCAACAAAGTAGTTCAAAAAATCACTACAAAGCTTTTTATTCTATAAAAAACAATGATCTTTGTTAAACCATGATGCAGTCAATGCCTTTTTACAAGTAATAAAATAAGCCTACTTGCTAAATCTATCCATAAATACTCTAAATCATATCATTCTTCTTAGCAATCAAAGGAAAACAAGTAATGAAATCCATACTTATTCGTTCCCATGGTTCATTAGAAATAGGTAAAGGTATAAGAAAACCAAATTTCTTTCCTTTATGACTCTTAATATTTTGACAAGTAACATATTCAAGGATAAATTTTACATCTCTATGCATATTAGGCCAAAATAAATTTATGCAACTATTTGCAAAGTCACATGAAACTCCTATTACTAAAAAATGGATGGTTGATGAGATTCTTCAATAATAGCTTGCCTAAATGGTCTAGTAATGCATAGCTTCTCAGTGAAAGTACAAAGAGCTAAATCAGATATATAAAGAATTGCCTCAAGACTCAAGCAATATGAGTTATATCAACATCAAAATGTGGACTCCAAATGAGATAACTAATTTTTATAAGTTCCTTTCATGTTATCAAAAGAAATCCCCTCAATAATGGATATATTATTAATGCTAGGTCTCCTAATCAAAGCATTAGCAACAACATTCTCTGTATATTGAATAGCTTGTTTTGAAACCTTTGAATAAAAGATGTTGACTTAATATGTCTATCCAATGTTAAAGGTTGAGAAAGCAAATGTTAATATTTGTTGATCAATTTTAATGATAAACTCAAAATCCATAAGATAATGTTTCCAAAATTTCAATGCATGAACAACATCTTTTCATAAGTACTAGACTTAAGCTCAAATGGCTTTAATTTTCTACTTTTAAAAGCAATTGGATGACTATCTTGCATAAGTACAACACCAATACCATGTCCATTAGCATCAATTATCACTACCACAAAGAATGGTCTAAGGAAATTAGCATCAGTCTCACTACCACAAAGAATGATCTAAAGAAATTAGGTAATGTCAAGACAGGTACATGGGTTAGTGCATACTTAAGAGCATTGAAAGACTTTTCATGCATGCCAGTCCAATGAAAAAATTTAGCCTTTTTCAACGATTCAGTCAAGTAACGTGGTTTGTAAGCAAAGATTTTCACAAATCTTTTATAGTAAGAGCATAGACCAAGAAAAGATCTCAACTCATGAATTTGTTCTTTGGTCTAGGCCATGATCTAATGGTCTCTATCTTTTTAGGATCTACAAAAATTCCATCACCAGCAGACGCAATATGCCCAAGGTATGCAATTTCATTTTGAAAGAACTCATTCTTATCTAGATTGGCATAGAGTTGATTCCCCTTCAAAAGATTGAATATATTCTCTAGATGTTTTTTGTGCTCGTCTTTATCTTTGCTAAAGAACAAGATGTCATCAAAGAAAACAACCACCACTACTACACGATGCTTATGTTCCGACAACAATTTTTTATGATTGTTGAGACGACATCCAAAACGTCTAAAATATTGTCGATAGTAGTGTCGCTAAAAACTTCGGTATTAGTGTTGAAAATATCATCAGAAATGATGTAGAAAAAAGAGTCAAAAATTATTTTTAAATTTTTTATTTTTAGCTTATTTATATCCTAACCAATATATATGTTTTTTTTTCACTTTGGTATATACAAATACTTGTAAAAGTAAATGAAACCAATAAATACATTACCATCAAATCATAGCATGTGAGAATATTTGCATATTTACAAAATCATAGTTGATCATTATCAACTCTCTTATCTTCAAAAAGATTATTGCCCTATTTCAAGGAAAATCCCTCCATCTTCGAATCGTGTAGGAATAGAAGATGCATCTATGTCAGCCTCTAAATCTTCTAGCTTTGGCTCTGGTTCCTCATTTTGATATATATATATATATATATATATATATATAGAGAGAGAGAGAGAGAGAGAGACGAGACGAGACTGCTTAACGTCGACTTTTTTGATCTAAAGAGACCAATCGACGGAGAGACTTGAACCCAGGTGGGTTCATGTCATCCCAAGGGCAATTACACTAGCTAATCTACCACACTTGGGTGATAGAAAGGTAGTGCGAATTGTCCTCTTTTACACACACACCCACTTGAGATGAGACCGCTAGAGAGAGAGAGAGAGAGAGAGAGAGAGAGAGAGAGAGAGAGGGGCCAAATTCTCTGTACGGTTCTCCTAGGGCCAAGTCTCCCTCAAAGAGCCATTACTCTAGGACCAAGACCTCTACATGGCTTTAGGGACATAACTTTAAAATTATAATTAAAGATGCCAATTAGGCCATATATATCACGTGTTCCCAAGTTCACTCATTCTGTTTTCTCCATTTTGTCTCCTTTTATGGATTTGTTTCTTCTCTGGCCCCTCTTCTTTTTGGATCCTGCTACTTAAGGAGCTTGGTTTTCTACTTTCTTTTCTACAACATATGTGTTTTAAGCCATGAGTCTCATTGTTGATCTCTGATTTTAACCACCTACTCCAATCATGTTGAGAGTTATGATGGTAGGACCATTCTAGTGATTTGCAACCACCGATTTTATTGGGCAATCCTTGATTTGATGATCTATGCTACAACAATTACTGGTTACACATGGCATGCTGGAAGATGCAACTTGGATGATTGGTTGGTTTTTGATGGGACACTTAGAGACTCGTGTGGTTCCTGACAATGATAGCATTGAAGAGGTATTCTCTTGATAGTAGAGTTGTTGGTGTCTCAACTTGTTCCTACTGCAGATAGCTGGTATACAGGTTTGACCCTGCCCCTTGCATCAACTACATAGTAGTCTGGATAAAGCTATGTGGAGTCCTCAAAGACATGTGAGGCACTGTCCAAGTTAACCTCGTATTTTGGGCACTCTAAAGGTTCCTCAAATCCTATTTGATTTGAGGGTGTGACACTTGGGGTTGGAGGTTGAGTTCCCAATATTGGTGGAGATAACGTCACATTTTGTGCATTGTAAATCCCTCTTGCAAATAGGTGGTTGTGCCATTTTCTCAACATTTGGTTGAGGTGTTGCAACAATAGATAGGCATTATGGCTTGTGGGCTGTGATAGAGCTGGTAAAGCTAAATGCTCAGGTCTAGAAGAATTATCAAGGGTTTGAAGATGCACGCAAAACTGTGAAGCCTCATGACCATAACGTCCACAAAAAGTATAATTTTCATTATAGTGTGCCCTTAGCACTGGACTCTTGTTGGTCGAATTTCCTTGTCGATAGATTGAGCACCATTGAAGCTCTCTCCTTGGATACATATGTACATTTTCTAGAGATTTATTGGCCTTTATCCCCTCTTGGAGTGCTGTCATCAAATTTGTGAAATCCATCTCTACTAAAGTGTTACCCTTAGCAATGGGTTTAACAGTAGAAGTGCTATGTCCCATGACTCCGAAAGCAACAGATTTAAAATCTAATGCTTTGGCTTCCTTAACCATTATATTATCTTCTAGTTGCATGGAATTTATTGTGACTTTATCCCACGTAGTGATCCCTCTAATAATGCATTATAGATCACTTCATGTTTAAGTCCATGGATGAATCTATCAAGCAATTGATTATTTGAATAGCGTTCATGTGAAAGGCAACGAGAGTTCAAATGCTTGAGACGACTAATAAAATCTCTAACCAACTTCTCCTCTTCTCTCTAAGCTTTGGGTAGCTATGCCACCTCATAAGACTCCTTCATGCACAAATTGCTTCAAGAGCAATCTCCTAAGAGCAATTCAGTTCAAGCATTCCGATTTCTATACCAACCCCCACCCTTACCGTCTAATGTTAGCCTAAAGGCATTAGTCTTGGAAACCTCATTTCATTCTCCTAGTGCCTCACACACGTGATCAAATATCTCCAAATGTCTCCTAGGATTACCATCTATACTGAATTTATGACTTAGCTTGGCTATCTGGGTAGCCTTTCCATGGCTATGTTGACCACCATCTCTCACAAAAGGTGCTATGCTCTCCACTACCACTCTTCCCAAGGCATGTGCAAAAGCAACTAGGTCTATAGGTAGAGCTGGTGCTAGCATAACAGGAGAAATAATAGGTGCAGGTGGAGGTGCAACAGGTGGCACCTCCACCTGGCATAACAGGAGAAATAATACAGTGGAGGTGCAACAGGTGGCACTATGCATGAGGATGCATTGGTCTAAACCCTAGTGGGGATAGATGTGTTACATAAGGTATGTGTCCCATTGGCATCCCAATAGGTGCTTAGTCATTAAGTGTAGTCAGTCTCACAAGCAAGAGTTGTTAGCACACTCACTCTAGGGTAGGGATGTTTCATGGGTACACTAGAATGAGATGTGACCCCTCTAGGAATGGCAATACTAGATATGCCAGGCATAGGGGGGTCCATGTGTGAAGTGGTGGTGGCTACCGTTAACCGTGGGCATATGGCTCAAAAATAATAATGTGTTAGTCATACTTGTCATAGTTGGTGCCGTGGTGTTTACCACTGGATGGGGCAGTGTACTAGCAGTAGTGTACTGGCAGTGTCTTGGGTAGGGACAACTCTAGGATCTAAGAAGATGAAGCTCATGCTAGTATGCCCTTGAATCCCTACATGGCCTTGTGGGTTAGAAGATGTGGATTGGTCCATGGTATAGCCAGGTGATACTACAAAAGTAGGATCTTTTGGGCTCACATGAGGTGTTACCATTTTGCTCATCATGGGCATTCTTGCTGTGGACAACCTGCCTTTCCCCATAAGTCTTTGGATCCTTTCATGTTCAATGATCCTATATAGATATGCAATCGGAGATACCCTACTGTTGTGGCCCTAGATATTTATTGGACAATCCCTTCCCAACTAACATCATAAGCTTGGCCTATATCGAAACCCAAAAGAGTCTACGGTTGATGCATCATACTCCTGATCATTTGTGAGAAGACGTTGATCGAAGAATTACAAGCCTAGCTATCTCCTCAAGGTAGACGCAATGTTATTGCTTGTGTCAGCACTATGGGGCATTACTTGTGCAGTCTTGGATTGGGATTGGTTTTGGGCATACTGAGATGTTTGGGTTGCTAATTATTGCTATGCCACTTGAAAAATCTCTTCTTCCTTTGCTCTAGTAGTCTAGATTAGTGCCTCTACTACCTGCACTTCTAATGTTTTACCAATCAGGCATAAGCACTTGTGTCGGGGGGTCATAGTTGCAGAAAAAGGTGTAGTAGGAGTTGTGTGGACACGGATATCAACGTAAATGCTCCCTATTTGTAACGACGACACTACCCAGGTGTCTCTCCCCGAGTTTACCTCAACTCCTTCATCATGTAGTCGATATGTAGTAAGATTTAGTTCAGAGGTAGCGGTTGATGACGAACCTTTGAGGTAGTTAGCTACACGGTCAAAAAGACTGGTATCTGGTCTAATTGGTGAGGCCTAGTTAAGGTTCTCACTTCTTGGGACTAAGGATTCTTTCATTGACTCAATTTTTTTTTTCAGAAAGGAGACCTCTATTAAGTATGAAAATTTTTTACAAAATGGAGATTTCACACCAAGCAAGGTGGAGATCTCAACCAATCAGGAGCCTTGTGCTGCCAATAGGGTCCTGAATGAGAGGATGTGAAAAAGATACCAATGTCCTAATATCACTTCAAATCCGACAGACACTGAGAAACAAGAACGGGAGTACTCTCAATGGCCTCGATGCATTTAACCTTCTAGATATTCCAGGCTGAGATGCTAGCAATAATCTCCCAAGAGCTGTCTATGCCGGCGGGACAAACATATATCAATGTATGAAAAATAAAATCTTTATTTATAATATTGGCATTATTTAATTACTTTCAAATACCTCGGGGGACTCTCCAATAGCCCGGATATAGTGTTCCTCAGTATTCAACCCGTCATTATAGAAGTGCCTCCATGTATCTCCTCTGCGATGGTGGCGGTGGTAGGCTGTCTCGACAGGAGTAGGGTACCTGCCCACAATATCAAGCTACAAGATGACACAATTTGCGGAGGGGTTAGTACAAAGAAACAACCTCCTAATAAACTACATAAACAATATAATTTGAGATCGATACTTACAAACTGGGCCTCCCATGATTCAACACCCCCTGCTCCAAAATGCACGCTTCCATATTGCTCCATTTGGATCCTTCGTGCCTCCACGTGCTTTAGACTGGGTTCCTCCTTCGCTGACTTCATTGCTTTCTTCCACACGCTTGTGAGAGGTGTGGGGTGGGCCCCTTGGTGGTTGACCTCCCTGGAGCCTGGCAAGCTCCGCTAGTGCTCTGCGAGGCAAAAGGGCCTCCTGACAACGTGGGGGAAGGGGCATAGGACGGCATGGGGGAAGGGGCTTGGCTATGTAGCCGACTGGGCTGTGTTGACTCCATTTGGGTAATCTCAGCTGGTGTGGGGTTAGGGTGGTTTGGAGTCTGTAGTGCCGACTCCTGGGGGGTGTTTAGAGTACCCGACATGTAGCCGTATAACTCCCCAGGACTGGGAGGGTGCCCCAAAAGGTTATATAACTCCTGAAAGATGGTCTCCCAAAGATCAGGTGAGCCTGAAGAGCTTCCTGGCCACATGATGAACTGGAAAAAAGAAAAAAAGAAGATTACTAAACTGAGAAGATGAACTGAGAAGAGAAAAAGAGAGAAAAAGATGAACTGAGAAGAGAAAAAGAGAGAAGGAAAGAGAGCAGAAAAGGCATGCATAGCGGGGATAAAAGAGAGGAGAAAGGAGAGGAGAAAAAGAGGGGATAAAAGAGAGAAAAAGAGAGGAGAATAGAGGAAAAGAGAGGAGAAAAAAAGAGAGAAAAAGAGAGGAGATAAGAGAGAAAAAGAGAGACGAAAAGAGAAGGAAAGAGAGGATAAAAGAGAGAAGGAAAAAGAGAGGAAAATATAGAGTGTAATCCATCTTTTCAATCATGCTTTCCCTTTCCATCATTCATGCAATCCCCTTCTTCAATCATGCAATCCCTTTCCATCATTCATGCAATCCCCTTTCTTCATTCATGCAATCACTTATTTCCATGAAAGGAGAGGAAAAGAGAGGAGAAAAAGAGAGAAAAAGTGGGGATAAAAGAGAGGAGAAAGGAGAGGAAAAGAGAGGAGAAAAAGTGGAGATAAAAGAGAGGAGAAAGGAGAGGAAAAGAGAGGAGAAAAAAAGACAGAAAAAGAGAGGAGAAAAACAGCGTCTATATTCACGTATAACAGCGCATCTATAGACGCGGCTATTTGTTTCCAACACAAAGTAGATGCATCTATAGACACGCTCTTAGATGCGCTTTTAGACGCGCTCTCAGATGTGTCTATAGACGTGCTTTGATAGACAAACAGACTATTCTAAAAACTTGAAAAGGATATGCGTCCGACACAAAAGCACAACAGTTGTACCAAAAACATTCATTTCAAAGAGAGCAAAGGACGAATCCAAAAGAGAGCAACTTTCAAAGAAGATCAACCCTACAGAGACTTACCTTGGATAGAGGTATGGAAGCTTCTTGTCCTTCTTCAAAGCTGCTTCTCTTTCTTCTCTTCCTTGTTCACCCTTTGCTTCTCTTTCTTCTCTTCCTTGTTCACCCTCTTCTCTTGTGTGCTTGGAGATGATTGTGTAAGCCTGCAGCTAAGTGTGGGTGCTTGAAGATAAGTGTGGATGCTAGGCTGTGGATCTGTTAATAGCAAAGCAAGCCCGTTAAAAGTATGTGAAGAAAAGCAAGTGCGCTAAAAGTAGGTTTGAAAATCGCGTCTAAAACCACATCTAAAATCACGTCTGTTCTGTGTAGTGCACGTGTATATACGCGTCTAAATGCACGTTTAATTGCACGTTTACAACATGGTTTAGACATTTTTTAGATTAAATATTTGATACAAGAGTAATTTTTTGGGTTGTTTATTTGTAGGATGTCTTCATCTTCAACAATAGCTCTAGTGAGGATGAATCCCTCCGTATCCACCATCGTGAAATGTGGTTGGAGCAAAAAATCAAATGTATGTGTGATCGATGTCGAGGAAACATGTATCGTGCACGCATGATTACACTTAATCACATCTCAAAGTATGGAGAATGGGATGCGACCGTAAACATGGTAAGTGTTAAAGAGTTAAGGTTGATTGAGATACCTATGGGTGTTCATATGTTTGAGTTATGATCCCGTTTTAATTTGATACAGGATGCAGTGCCACACCCGCATATGTTGCCCTATGCTCGTCGCGTGAGGAGGCAAAGCGTCGGCGATATGAGGTGGGATCTTTAGGAGGAGAGACCGTTACGGATGCATGGAGTGATGGTGATAGTAGCCCTCCGCCATTACCTCATGAAGCCATGGAGGAGGAGGTGTTTGATGATATGGTGCGGGATTTATATGTCCATCAATCTGAAGGGAGGGATGATAGCATGAAGCAGGACGATCTTTTTACCGTAGCATCGACTCCACTGTTTGAGGGGTGCACATTCTCTGTTCTGCGTGCCTCCCTTGAGTTACTAAACTTGCAAACCATCTATGGATGGAGCAATGCAAGTTTGAATGCATTACTCAAGTAAGCTTTAAAGTCTATTGTGCAAACATGGTGAATTATGCTAGTGGGTCAATTACTCGAATGCTTTTCCTCATTTATGGTCTTCATGTGCAGGATATTGTGTAAAATGCTTCCAAGGGAGAATAAATTACCGACCTCAAGAGATATGGCAAGGCAACATGTGACCTATCTTGGAGGATTAGATTACAAGCGCATCCATGCATGCGTCATCGATTGCATTTTGTTTCGTGGACTACATAAGGATGCAAGAGAGTGTCCTAGTTGTGGAGAGACAAGATATAGAGCAGATCTCAAAACTTTGGACGTGCCTCATAAGGTTTTGCGACATTTTTCCATAATCCCTCGCATCCAACATATGTTCAAGTGAAAATCCATTGCAGAGCTCATGTCATGGCATTCCTCCCATCGATCAACTGATGGCAAGTGGAGAACTCCCGTAGACACTCTTGCGTGGAAGCATATTGAAGACACATGGCCAAGCTTCAAGGAAGAACCTAGGAGCTTGAGACTTGGATTGGGTATGGTCGGTGTGAACCCATTTGGTCTCAAAAGCACCTCTTACAGTGTATGGCCAGTGATATTGGTGAATTATAATCTTCCACCCTCTATGGCGATTAAGAAAGGACATATGTTATCCCTTCTAATTCCAGGGAAACATAAAGTCAAAAATCCTGATGTTTATTTGGAGTCTTTGATTGTCGAGCTAGAGATACTTTGGAGAGGTATCGAGGTGCATGATGTGAGCAGGCCTCCCTCGTCTCACGAGACTTCAACTACAAAGCAATCTTGATGTGGACAATGCATGACTTCCCAGGCTATGGCGAGTGTTCAGGTAAGCATTGCACTTCTAATTATGAGTAGGCAAAAGATGTGGCACCCTAAACCCACCTTCAACTCTTAATTGCGTCTATTGTTCAGGTCTCACTCATCGGGTTACCATGCATGTCCTGTTTGTGGTCCTTCGCTTGTTGCCTCATGGTCAGACGCATTGAATAAGGTCATCTATGAGAATCACCATCGATTTCTCCCACCTAATCATCCTAGATATGTTTCCCCTTGGAATGAAGTCCTCCCACAATCACTCACTGCCGAAGATTGGATGAGAATCTGGGACGGTTCCATGACTTCTCCACCATTGGTAAGGGTTTGTAACTATTGTGTGCTATATTGGCTAGAAATAAAGATTGCCCGCTAACACCAGCTTTTGTTTAGATACTCCATATTTTATCGTTTACCATATTGGTCCCACCTCAAGATCAATCACCTGCTTGATCCCATGCGTATCTTCAAGAATGTGGCATCTACCATTTGGGAACATTTGAATGGGACACGAGATTCTGTAGACATAAGGGAGGATCTACGTACCACAGGGAGGATGCGTGAAGCTTGGCCACAAGAGAGACCAAATGGGCGTGTTTGTTTACCTCGTGCACCGTGGAGGTTATCAAAGCTAGAGATGGTGGCGGTGAAGCGTGCTATTACTACAATTCGTACTCCCACTGGATGCATGAGGTGTTTAAAGGGGGCCTTTACAAAGAGCAAGAAAAGAGGTGTAGAGCAATTATATGGCTTGAAATCTCATGATTGGCACAAGATGCTCCAACTAAGTATTTTATGTGCATAATATCTTTTTCCTTTCAAATTTGTGAGTGAATTAGAAGTAACTAATCAACCATTCCTCATGTGTTTAGTTCATACTACCTACTAGCATTTCTCGTAGTGCATCAAAGGATGTGAAAGATTATATTTACAAGATGGGCAAGCTCAGTTGTGAGGTACTTTACATGATACAAAATGTGATGCGTATCAATGCTCCATGCAAAGTGTTCATATTGCTAATATGGTGTACTTTTTCATTTCTAGGTATGTGAGCTCAAAGGAAAT
Source organism: Cibotium barometz (assembly GCF_041138505.1). Taxonomy (NCBI): domain Eukaryota; kingdom Viridiplantae; phylum Streptophyta; class Polypodiopsida; order Cyatheales; family Cibotiaceae; genus Cibotium; species Cibotium barometz. The sequence continues at coordinate 21,143,435 of NC_141060.1, forward strand.
AGATCCCACCACGCTTGAGAATGCTCGAGTTATGTCAGTGGAGGTGGTTTGTTTAGTGGAAGAGACATTTCCACGTTCTATTCTCACAAGCCAACTACATCTCATAGTGCATTTGGTGGATGAGATTGCTATATGCGGTACTATACATGCACGATGGTTGTTCTTCCTCGAGCGCTTCATGAAGACCTTAAAGGGTTTCGTGAGACAAAATGCAAGACCCGAAGGTAGCATGGCTGAGGGTTGGTTGGTACAAGAGTCACTTGTATATATTTCTGAGTTTCTTGTTGATGTGGATAGCTCTCTCCCACGACTATGGAGAGATGATAAATACCTAAGGATGACCTCTACCTCAAGGGAAAGGACGCAACAAAGTAATAGACACGGAGTTGCTTAATAATATCAACCTCTATTGCGTGCTTAATAGTGATGTGATGAAAAGATGGGTGACAAGATACGAGGATGCAAAGGCAAGAAGACAAGAAGAAAGGCCCCTCTTTCGTACACACCATGGATCTTATGTACCATACCCTCAGTATCTAAGAGCACTTCCAAAGGATATTCATGTGGATTGGCTACTTTTGACGAAATGGAGAAAGCAGAAAAAGACGAGGGGATGCATATCACAATGGAAGAATAGGAGTATGCTAGGGGATGCATGAGCAAGGTCAGTATATAGAATGTTACGCATAAGTTAGGAGCTTTCAATAATTTAGATTGTTTATTTAATTGATTTTGTCTTGGTGTAGTGCATTATGTTCAATGCTATATGGTGTCAGGGCAAGCATTTTCGAACACAACAGATTGATGATAAGAGAAACACACAAGATTGCGGCGTCATTGCTAGCTTTGAGGGAGCCAATGGAGCCATGGATGATTATTGTGGTATAATCCAAGATATTATTAAGCTTGACTTTCGACGCTTCTTTGTGTATGTTTTGGATGTAAAGTGGTTTAAGGACGTGGTGGAAAGAGGCCCTAATGCAACAATCAAACGCCATGCAAGTGGCTTTGTAACTATTGACTCCACAAAGTTTTGGCAAAGTAAGAAGGACACACTAGTACTACTGCAACAATGTGAACAGGTACTATACACACATATAAAAATACTCACTTTTAAATATTTGATACCTTCGATGCAAGGAAAATAACATGATTGTATTTGTGTTTGAATTAGGTTGTCTATCAACCAATGGTGGATAATAATAGATGGTGGTATGTCATACCTATTATGCCACGTTCCAAAGTGATGTATAGTACATTTACGAATATGAAGCGTATGGAGGATGATCATGGCCATGGAGGTGATGCTGACCGTGATACGAGAGAGGAGGATGATCATGAGATAGGAGATACAGATATTGAGGCCATTACCCGTGAGGACGAGCCTACCATTGGTGATGCTGATTTCGATGAGCACATGAGTAGCACAAGTAGTAGTGGGTTGAATGTATTTGTAGATCTAAACACTTGTTTGGATTTTGAAGTAGATAGTTTGGCAAGGATTGATCTCATTGAGGATGAGATTGAACCGTAGCCCATCATTGATATTGGCTAAACTATTTTACATATTGTCTCATTCTCCTCACCTCACTTAATTTTTGTATATGTGGGTTTGCAAAAAAGCATTGATGTTTTTGTTAAAATTATGTGGGTAATTTTTGGAAAGCAATGATGTACATTTACCAGCCTACACCAAAATCTCACTTTTTGTATTCTCTGTTTTGCGTCTAAATACGCGTCTAATTCTCAGTGTAGACGCACTAATAGACGCGCTAATACATGCGTAAATAGACGCGCTGTTAGACGTAGTGTTAGATTCTCAGTGTAGACGCGTGAATAAACGCGTCAATACACGCGCAAATACACGCGCTGTTAGACGCGCCCGTAATTTCTCTATTCAAGCAATGCCTATAGACGTGCCCGCTATTTTGCGCGTCTATCAAGCGCATCTATAGTTGCTTTGTGTTGTTGTGTTGGCCACATTGCTTGTGCAGGTCACACATTCGCTAGCCCAATGTTGCTTGCTGCCACAATGCTTGCATGCTCTCCGGCCCATTACCCAAGTCTACCCGGCTCGAGCATACTGGTCGCAGCACACACTGAATTCACATAGGCAGATGCTGGACTAGACTTTGAAGAAATCAGTATCATCTGACTACTTAGCTGTAACCTCAGCACCACATGTGCATCCGGATCCGGTCAAATCGGGTTGTCCACCTTGGCTTCTAGTTTAGCCCATCTGAACTGCTCCAGTCAGTCTCATCTTGGTGGGTGTGCATCCTGAGTACCGGACATGATGGCTCTCGGACAAATCCATGCAAAATGCCATCCAAGGTACCCACCTCCTCCTTCTCTTTGTGTAGGCGTTGTGTACTATCAATGGCGCCCAAGTCCAAGGAAGCCACCCCTATAGCAGTGGAGGCGGAGTAGAAGGCCCTAGAGACTACCAAAGCTGGCAAGAAGTTGGCCGCCCGAAAAGAAGCCAGCAGGGGTTGAGAAGAAGCCTGCTGCAGCGGCGGCGGACAGAATGCCGGATCTGCCTTCGAATCAGCCCACGAAATGCCGGATCTACCTTCCGGATGCTCCAACCAGAATACCTATGCGCCATCCGGGTTAGCAAGCGGAATATTTATCCGCTTTCTGAATTTTGCAGGCGGGGGTGTCGAAGTTAGCATTCCGGAATTCGAGTGGCGAGTTGCGTGTGGAATCAACATGGCTGATGCAGCGTCAGGGTGGCGGAGAAATTATCAGCGTCAGGGTGTGGTGCGAAATTATCCAACTGGGTGGCGGGTGCGGAATGCGGCACCTGGTTGGCGAGTGCGGAATGCGGAAGTTGGTTGGCGGACGCGGAAGTCAGAAGTCTGGTTGGTTTCGCTGCTAGCTCCAGAGTCGAAGGGATTTCACATCGTCTTTGATTCGGCCTCGCACACTGGCCCTATGCGCCCAGTAGCGGAATAGCCAGCCACGCACCTATGGAATGTGAGAGTAGGGAGCAGAGGTCTTCCCACCCATGGCAGCCAATCCCGCACCAAAGAGGACAAAAAATCGAAGAGTCAAGCTGAGAACCATGTCTGTGAAGACACGACTGCTGTCACCTGTGGCCGTCGCCTTAAGCACCTCTATATTCGCAAGGAAGCACTATTGAAGCCTAGAGCGAGCTCTCTAAGAGAGTGAAAGCCTGTATGATTCATCGAATAGGAGAAGAGATCGATGGCTTCCCCTTCCTGCATCGCTACGTGTTTTTCCACATTTAGCTTTATCACCAACAAAGTGTTGCAGCTGGGGTTGATAGCATCTTGGTCGCCAAAGTGTTGGCCGGGGAATTGACCGCTTATCCCCCGAGCAACCTCCTGAGGCCAAAGTGTTTGGTGGCTCTAGCCCTAACAGATAAAAAATACTTGCGAAGAAAACACAGAGAGAAAATAGAAGGGGAGAGCTCGGGGAGAGGGAGAGAGAGAAAGAGAAAGAGCTAGGTTTTCATTGAAGCTCGGGAGAGCCCGATACAGTCCTGTTATGTTCTCCAACAACAAATGTATATCCCCCCAATGCCCTTTCCCCCAATAGGCAACCCTGGCACGCCCAGCCCTATAATAAAGTGTGCCGGCTCACTGGCTCTGACATCTAGAAACGCTGCTCCGGCTTGACGGCAGGGCAGCTGACCACGGCTCAGGCTGTCCAGCCCACCAACAACCCTCCTTGGGAGGACCACCTACAATATTTTGGCCAAAGCCATTTGCCAGATACATTAGCCTTGCGTCCACAACTTGATCAATGATATTTAGACAGGTTTTTTTAAGCATCAGAGCATTCTTGACATCTTCACCTTATGGGAGGCTACAATTTCAGCCAAGATGTTGCAACATGACCTCATTATGCTCCTTCTAGATTTTGGAAAAGATTATGATAGAGTAACAAAGTTAGAAAAAAGAGGAGGAGACCATGTTTACATCATGCTTTAAGCTCTATATATTTTAACCCTCTGATTTAAATTCAAGACATTTGTGTGTGTGTGTGTGTGTGTGTGAGAGAGAGAGAGAGAGAGAGAGAATGTGTTTATATGAAATGACGTGTCCATTCTTGTATAGTGGTCAAGGATCCACCAACAAGCCTCATGCCCACAATGAATATTTAAACTTAAATGTGACACTATGAAATAACCTCACAATGTGCTTATGTGCTAAAGCAAAGAAGAAGACCACCAACTCTCCTTGTGCACGAGCCAACAGGGTGGTGAGTCAAAGAAGAAAAGACAACCCTTCAATAGCAAAGCATGAATCTCAAGAGTATCTACGAGGGGATATTAATGAGGGGGGAGAGAAGGGATCAATGGCTGAGAAGATGCATGGCGTGCGGGTGCGTTCTTAGCCGTTGATCATGGGCGGGCGTCGGTGGACGGCCCAGGGTTTTTTTCCGGTGGGAGGGCAAAATCTAGTTTAAGAACCCTTGGCCACAAGGGCTTTCACACCATGGGTGAGTGGGTGTGTTGGATAGCTCACCTGCCTATCAAGCGGGCCATCCAGGTTCAAATCCCGCTAGGGGCCTACCCATGTTTAGTCACAACCAAGCCCCTAATGCCAATGGTTGACCATCCAATGGCCTAGATTCGACGGACATTTATGGCCCTTGATCCCTTCTCTCACATCCAGTGGCACTTAGTGTCATGGAAGCAACACGTAGGCCAATGACCTCACAATGTGCGGATGTGCTAAAGAACCACAACTCTCCGACCTCACAATGTACATATGTGCTAAAGCAAAGAAGAAAACCGCCAACTCTTCTTGTCCACGAGCCAACCATAGGGTGGTGGGTCAAAGAGGAGACGACAACCAGCCCTTCACCAATAACGCGGCTCGAGCTACATATCGGCCCGCTTGCTGATTTGGCGCTGCATGGCATATCAGCCATGCAGGCATCAACAGCCAGCGCACGCTCCAGCCATTAATGCCGCACAGGCTCGAACGGCGCCAGCCCAGTGGCCCACACACGATACAGCGCCTTCCAACCCCGTGCATTACTGGCTGGAGCGTGGAGCCCACACCTTGGCGCCTTCTAGCTCCTCCACACGCAGCGGACGAGCAGCAGCTTTAGGCGCCTTCCAACCCTACACGCAGCCCCCTGCGCCTTCCAACCCTACACGCAGCGTGCGCAGTTCGAGCAGCCTGAGACTCCTCTTTGCCCTGATCTTTTGTTATTCTTGTTGCTTTCATTTCCTCTTCGTGGTCAGATCTTCCGATTTTGGTGATGGCCAAACCTGCGCCCCTTCGTCCTGTGCCAATCTTCAGAACGTCTCTTTTCCTTTCGGGGCGTTTGCTCCTTGCGCCGCTTCCCCTAGCTTCCTCTTATCCAACTGCAGCACGTCGCAGTCTCACTGGGATACTTTCAAGGATGCCTGTCCCGGTGGCTTTGGCACCCTCGGCCCTCCGGCTGTGATGGACATCCACCACGGAGATTTGCATAGCTTCTTCGTGAGCCTCAATTGGCATGCGCAGAAGGGCCCTAGTACGCCAGACGAGCTTTGCACCCCTTCGGCCGCTTCTTACGACGACATACAATCCTATCTCCCCGGCTCAATCAATCTCACGGCCTTTGCGAGCTCAACCTTCCAAATCTCCCAAAATAAAGTTAGTATTTTTTTCACGGCCTTTGCGGCATCACAACTGTATTTTTTTCTCATTAGTTTATGCTTTTTATTTAATACATTTTGTAGATTATTTTGTGAAGCATGTATACATTAGCTTTTTCATGCTTTTGTTCCACCATTTATATAAAGTTGTGGACATGTTTGTTGAAGTCTATTGTAGAATTATTTATATCACTATTAAGGAAATGGAGACATGCCATGCAGTGATGTATGGCATACCTATTTTTCCAAGCCACTAGTCTACATGTTTTCCTCCATTGTGATGGACTCTACATGCTCAGAGTTCTAGTTCCCGTCTACTTGCCATTGGTGTGAAATATCATTGTTGGCATACATATACGATTGCATATGACGGTTTTTTCTTTCTACTTCACCATTTTGTTGCTATGGAATATATGGAGTTCATGGGCACCAATTCTTGACAATTCTATGCTTCTTCTATGTGCCAACAATGATACGATTATCCGCTCTTAATCACCTAATCATTGCATTCTACTAAGTATCAAGCTAGGAATGTTTCTTTGATAGTGTCACTCTTTGCATTACCTTTGGTTCAGCAGGTTCAGGTTTTTTAAAGGGTTAATCATGTCTCTCCAAAACTGAAGCTTAGAGAATGCCATGAGTTCTCAAATGCCCCCCATCGGTGTCTTCGATTCGACAGCATTGTGTTGGGTGCACTCATATGACAATCGTTCAAAATACAAATTTGTACGCGAAGCTAACATCCCTTGGAACCGTGTTGCCGATTTTGTAAAAGGAGAAGCCGACAATGCAAAGTTTCCGACTTTTTTCAAAAAATATAGCCACCATCATCGAGATGCCTCCAATCTTACAAAGATTGCACATGAATCATGGATTGAGAAGATAGTGTAAGTGTGTATTTGTTTTAGTTTGTCTAATCCATTCATTAATCATCACACACACACATACAATTAAATGTTTATCGTTACTTCTTTGTTTTGTTTAGCTTTTGGTGTAGTTTTGGTCCTGCTGGCACTGAAGCACCAATGCAATCTAACATTGCGGATGGCAAAGAGGTCGAAACTACCCAGCTCAATGAATGCAAGGACACTGGCAGCGAAGATGATGTTGAGGTGGAGGAGAATAGTGGTGATGAGTCAAATCGTGAAGATGGTGAGATGGAGGAGCGTAGTGAAGTAAAAGAGTTGCCACAGCCAAGTGCAAAGAAGCCATGTAAGAAAAGGCGTCCTCCCATCACAAAGGGCAAGCGAAAGCGTGGATGTAAATGTCATTTTAGTGTCAAGAGGCTCGCACAAGATCCAAGGGTGGCCATAATCTCTTATATACATCCATACCACACAAATTCAAATGATGAGGTTTGTCATGGTGTAAGATTTGTTGATCCCTCTTTGAAGTTCTCTCCATGGATCTCAATGCAAAAGAAACTATGGGTTTCAAGCATGCTATATCGTGGTTTCTCTCCACATCAAGTGTTAGAAATGCATGTCCAAGCATTGCATTCAAGCCAAAGTCATGACCCTACAATTACTATGGTTAGGGATGACTTTTTGTCTATTCGTGACATCATGAACATATCTAGCAAGCTGGCTATTGATCAGTACCAGCTACACACAGATGATGCGGAAAGCACCAAGAGATGGTGTTATGAGAATCAATCAAGCACATTTATCTACCAAGAGCAGGATGTGGAACATTCCAAGGAATTTATCCTTGGAATACAATCACCATGGCAAAGGGAGATGTGCAAGAAGTTCGGAAATGGGAACCTTCTTGCGATGGATGCTACCTTTGGCACAAACAAATATGTGGTGTAATGAATTATCATTTTTACTCTTGTTCACATTCTCTTAAGTTATAATAAATGTTCATTTTTTACTCCTTGTTCACATTCTCACTTTCCTTTAAAACACATGAACAGTTTCATTTGTATACAATCCTTGTTTTTGATGGTCATCGCAATGGTGTGCCCATTGCTTGGGTGCTTACATCTTCAGCTACATTTGAGTGTACTTGCACTTGGTTAAGCAAGTTTAGAGATAATATGCTTGACTTTCATAAATCATGGGAGCCCGGAGCCTTTATGGTTGATGATGCCGAAACGGAGATTAATGCGCTCAGGTTAGGACCATATGTTCATATGTCTTGAGTGCAAACTAATGAGAACCGTGTGTTTGAGTTCTATGTGATGTGTCCTTTCTATTTTTCGTAGGGTGGTGTTCAATCAACCCATTTTTCTATGCTTGTGGCATGTCAAACGTTGTTGGCTCAGACATCTTATTAAAAAGGTGAAGGAATGGCCCAAAAGAGCTTCTATGTTTTGGTCTTTGGGAAATATCATGAGCATGCAAGGGTCAGCAAATTCTACAGAGCATATAATCAAAGAGGATGCAAAGGCTATGATCTCTACCTTCTACTCCAACTTTAGAGATGAGGGGAGTTTTATTGAGTATTTCAAAACCTATTGGGAGGCTAAACTAGGTAAGGTTGAATTTTAAACTTTATACATACTCTTCTTATAGGTAAAATAATGCACACTTGCTCTCCTTCTTGTTCGTACTTCATTTCTTGTTCTTCTAACTTCAATTGTTTTATGTGCAGAAATGTGGGTGCGTGCTTCCCGATTGCTTCCACATTCAGGACAAGACACTAATGGAGCAATAGAGTCATATCATGGGCAGCTCAAATATAAGTTTTTGGGCTCTTCCAAAAGGATGACTTTGAGGCGGGTGGATTGGCTCTTATACAAGTTAACATCATCATGCTTGCCATATTATTGGTATATTCAGCAGTTGAAGGACAATGGTTTTATGAGAAACAACGCCATTGAAAGAGTAGTGGAGAATTCTTATGAGCGAGCGCTTCAAATACCAGATGCTAATGTCTCATTCCAGGTTGGTGGTGTTGCTATAGTGGAGAGCATGCACACAAAAGCTTCATTTTACACAGTCTACAATTTCGATTGCCAATGGGCATGTTGTACATGTGCATGGGCAGAGCTTGGAAATATTTGTAAGCACCAAATTAAGGTGATGTTATTGCGGGGTGCTTCACGTGCTTCACTTATGGAGCAATGCCAACATATGTATGAAGTATGGGAAGATGCTTCTAGGTCTACTGTCGATCTTCACTCACATGTTTCTACTATTGATGTGCTTGAACCAAATGGTGATGATGTTGCCGCATTAGGGGGGGACAATGTATGTAGTGAAGTACTTGAGCCATCGGGAAATGTGAAGACACTTCAATGCTTGTGGCAAGAGTTGTCTTGTTTTGTAGGACAGGACCAGGCTTTGATTGAGGAGGCTTGCAATGGATTGAGGAGAACATTGGGCCATGTGAAGACAATGAAGGCAAGAATGGATGAGCGAACAGAAACACAAGCTAATTTTCAAGTCTTGGAAGATGGATTCGGCAACTCCTTGAAGCGAGCAAAACCATTCTTTGAGAAGGGCAACAAGAAGAAATCAACATCATCAAAGAGTCACCCATTGGCTCACCCCTTCAAGACCCCTGCTAAGAAAACCAAAGTGTCAATGCAAAAAAGGCTTGACGAGAAAGCTTCAAAGTAGCCTTTTGAATTTATGTAATGAACTCTCCAATGCTTCAATGGCTTTTTGCATTTCAGTCTTCAACCAATTATTGTGCGTCTTGAGCCGTATTTTGTTCGTGTGTTGTCGTGTGTTGTCGTGTTTTGGCTGTCGTTCTAGTTATAGAGCTATGTGTTCGTTTTTCGCACATGGAGGAACGTGCTACAGTTTTTACGTCAACCCGCCAACGATACGTTACTCTCCGGTCACCGTGTCATTTGTGACGGACGAATGGAGGGAATAGCCAGCCAAGGATTGAGTGTGGAGCTTTATTTCACAATTTCTTGTTTCTCAAAATTTTGCATGTGTAAATATATTGCATTTATTGTTTGTGGAACTATAGGTATTGTTAACAATAAAAAGTCGATCATCAAGAGATCTAAGAGTGGAGGTTTGTTTTTATAATTTTGCTGTTGAAAATTTTGGATTTCGTGTAGATATGTTTGATTAGCATTTATTGTTTGTGTAAGTGTAATTATTGTTATAATAAAGACACCACATGGTGGCAGACACCCTTTTGTCCCCTTCTTCCTTTTGCAAAGGGATATTTGCAACTTGTTCGACCAATTAAAATAAAGGATGATGCTTGAAAGTAGTGAGGATTTAGTACTAAAAATAGAGAAAATGCTAGGATTATAACTAAAATGTAGAGATTTCTAGAGAGAGCCACAGTGCACCAAAACATTTTGGCACCATTGCCAGGGAGTGCCATTGTGTTTATGTAGTCTTACTTCTTAATTTGTTCACTTCCCGCATGTGGTTGGTGGGAGAAGAAGAAGATAAAAAGAAAATAAAACTTTTTTCCCCCTATATTTTGCTTTAGATCCTATGTGAATCTATTTCTTTAGTTGCTTTTTTATTTTTAGAGCATGCTAGAAACTAAGAATAGAGATTAGATTTTTTGTTTTTTTCCATTCTTTTTCTTGCAAGGGTAGAGTGGTAGGTTAGCAAGTGATTAAGAAAGGCTAATCAAGCAAAAAGTCATAAGAAACTGTTGGTTTTTGCTAATTTTCACTAATCCCCATTGGTTTTTCAATTAGCACAAGAAAGAGATAAAAAATCCAAAACTTGATTGGGTCTTATTGAGCTTAAAATCATAATCCCCATGATTAGGAAACCCAATCTAGATGCATAGGGCATGAAAAAATCATTTGCAATATCGATAAAAAAACAAATCTATAAGTTGCCTACAATTTCGTGCTCATAAGTAAAACCTATAATTTCACAATGTGGAAAACATTTTTCATGTCGTGAAAATAATATTGGGATTTTTGTTAGACTGTTGGGTATTATATAGCTAAGAATAAAGCGTTTATATTTATGTCGTGACAAAGAGTTTGCCACGTCAAAATTTTTCAGGGTACGACTAGTCCCCAGTATTGTAGGAGTTTTTCATGTTAAAGTTATGTAGCCATCTTTCACTTCATGAAATACCTCAGCTTTTCACAATATGACCAATTCTATGTATATGAGATTTTCACGTCATGAAAATCATGATATGGCAAGTTCATGGTGTACGAGTTTTTCATATCATGAAAAACCTAAGATGGATTTAGAAGTGCAAGAGTAAGTGGGGAGAAGCTTTGGAGAACTCTCCACAAGCCTAGAAGATGTGGAGAGGAAAAAGTTGAGACTCAAGTCCCCCCCTCAAAGTGGACTTAAAGGTTACCAAAAATCAACTAGTTTTTTTTAAAGACCAATGATAAGAACACTGAATTAATATTCTGCCAAAAACAACGCATTTTACACAACAAAAACTTTAATTCCATAAAAAGAAAAAATAGTACAATAAAAAGAGGACTTCCATTAATGCCAAGGTGTGGGCTGGCGCCGTTCGAGCCTGTGCATTACTGGCTGGAGCGTGCGCTGGCTGTTGATGCCTGCGTGGCTGATATGCCACGCAGCGCCAAATCAGCAAGCGGGCCGATTCCAATAACGCACGGCAACAAGATCGAAGATAAGAAGACGATTAGCCCTTGTGAACCAGCCGGTAGGTGGTGGATCGAAAAAAAGAAGACGATCAGCCCTTACACACTTGCAGTAGATAGGGCAATCGAAGAGAAGAAGGCCGGACCAGTTGTAGGGCGATGATCGAAGAAGATAAGACCCGACCGTTAGTAGGGCGATGATCAACGAAGAGAAGAACCGATCGGTAGTAAGATGACGATCGAAGAAGAGAAGATGACTAGCCCTTGCACTCTAACAGTAGAGCAGCGGAGTAATCGAAGAGAAGCAGCCCCAACCAGCAGTAGAGAGCAGCGGGGCAATCGAAGAGAAGAAGACCCAACCAGCCCTTTTGCATCAATAATAAGAGGGTGGCGAGCTCGAAGAAGAGAAGACGACCAACCCTTATGCACTAGCAGAGTGGCGATCAAAGAGAAAACGACCAACCCTTGTGCACCAAGCAGGGTGGCGATCGAAGAGAAGAAGATCAGACCGGCCCTTGTGCACCAACAGGGCAACAAATCAAAGAGAAAATGGCCTGGCTAGCAGCAGTAGTAGGATGACGATCAAAGAGAAGAAGACCTGGCTAGCCCTTGTGCACTAAGAACAGGGCGGTGTCAGATTGAAGAAAAGAAGACCTGACCACTCCTTGTGCACTACGTAGGGTGGCACGATCAAAGAGAAGAAGACCAGCCCTTACACACTAGCATAGCAGGGCAGTGAGAAGACCTAGCCCTTTTATACCGGCAGTAGTAGGGCAATCGAAGAGTAAGAAGGGCAGTGCCCAAATCCACCTGTAACAAAGAAGAAGAAGGCTCCTATGCCCTCGAAGCTCGCGGAGAGAGAGGAAAGACAGAGGATGGCCTGACCTTGTGTGATTGCCCAGAAAAAGGAGGAGCAAGGAGGGATATGCCCTAGCTATGCCTGCAAAGAGCTTAGCTCATGGCACATGCGAGCATTTATGCTTGTGAAGCAGGGTTGTGAAGCAGGGAGGAGCATAGGAGAACTGGGCTTGTGCCCTCGACCATGCCTACACATAGAGAGTAGGCATGCATGTCTTGCACTGGACTATCTTCAAGCACATGCACAACGGTTTAGGCCGGCTTCCCCATCCTCTTCCCAGACATAAACCCATGCCTCTTTACCAACCACACCTTGCAAACCATTGCCTCTTTCCAAACAACGATCGTAACCTGGCCACACTATCATTGGGGTCATAAATGCTTTCATTCAGTCTCGCTATTGGCATTTCGACAAGTAATGATGAATGCAACGTGTAGGTAACCTCTTTACACTTGAGTTACTACTTTTATTAGTTCCCCTTGAGTGGCATCTTATAGAGAGTAGATGTCAAGACTTTTATGACACTTGGAGAAGAATTCTATTTCTCAAACACAAAGATTAGAGCACATCGTAGACTTGGAACAAATTAGAAGCATGAACCTTACATAAACAAAATAAAATAAACATGAAAGCTTGAAAATAAGAGAGATCATCATTGACATAGGATTGGGCTCAATCTCTCCTCGATATGAGTGTGGGTCAGTAGTACTACTCATCCATATTTATATGTATTAAAAGCTTACTTTTCAAATAGGCAACTCTTAAAATAAAACTAAATAGTTTTTTAAGTTTTTGAGTGTACAAGCTTTTCTAAAAATATTGCAAGCTACAATTATCAAGTCTTGGGCCTATCAAAACTATAAATACTAATTGGTATGTACAAAGGTTTGAGGCCTTAGCCTTCCAAAATTTTTAATGTCAAAATATGTAACCATAATAGGTATCGTATGTCTCTCAAAACATCTTATTGTGGTCCAACAAATGTTTCACCCCCAACTAACAAAATAGTCTGCCACTCAATCATGACCTACATCCAAAATAATATTAGTAAGCGCATATAAAAATAATTAAACATATTAATCCAGACTATATCATACCAACTAGTGCACACAACTGATTAAACACATTAGTCTTGAAAAATGATATAAATAAAAAGACACATTCAAAATAGAATATTCTCGATATAAAAATATGTAAACAATGATCACATATGCATTCCCACTTGACCATAGAGGTTATGATTACCATTCCCTCTTGCTCGGGTTGCAATAGACCTCAATTGCCTGGATGGTATGAGTGGATGAGATTTTGGTTAAGAATGGAAAAACCTTTTTACATCCATTTAGCATCTTTAATAGGATGATTCTTGAAAGTCACAAAATACTTAACATAAGTGTTACTTGTGCATATGTAGTGATGGTCTCATGGTCAGTGAGATAGACTCAAACACAAGATGTTCTTCTTCATCTACCGATTCAAGAGGTTCTTTTAATATAGGATAATACGGTAGAGGTCCTCTAAAAGATCTTAAAAGATTAACATAAAAAGAAATATAAATATGCCAAGTTACTTGTGCATGTGTAGTGATGGACTCAAGCATAAGATGTTCTTCTTCATCTACTAATTCAGGAGGCTCTTCTAACATAAGTTAAGAATGTAGAGGTACTTTAAAAGATCTCAAAAGACTAACATGAAAAGAATTATGGATATGCATTTAAGCTAGAGGGTAGCTACAACTTAGCTGCATTATCATTTATCTTTGCAATAATCTTGAAAGGTCCATAAAATCTATGAGTGAACTTTACCATAGGGTTAGTCTCTACTGACTTAAGTCTTCTCTTCTGAATGAAAAGAAGTACATAATCACCTTCGTTGAAGATTAGATGTTTACATTTACGGTTTTTATATTGTCTTTTTGAGCTTTTTGAATGTTTACTTTGACTAACTCATTGAATTTGGTCAAAGTCTCTAATAAAAGAATTTACAGCCTCAATAAAATGTGAAAGATGAGTCATTGGAGTCAATAAAGTCTTACCATAGAGACTATCTCAAAGGACGCTTTCTTAATAGGGTAGTGTGAGGGAAGTTATTATATGTAAATTGCAAAATGTGTAAATACTTATCTCACTGCTTAGGCTGAGATGAAACATAAGATTTACGTAAATGAAGAATTATACTATTTGTTACTTCAGTTTGACTCTTTGATTCAAGATGAAAAGTAGTAGAAAAATCAAGTTTTATTTCAATATTATCTAACAAAGTAGTTCAATATTATCTAACAAAGTAGTTCAAAAAATCACTACAAAGCTTTTTATTCTATAAAAAAGTAGTTCAAAAAATCACTACAAAGTTTTTTATTCTATAAAAAACAATGATCTTTGTTAAACCATGATGCATAAACACTTTTTTGATGAAAAAATACATAGCTTAATAAGTAGTCAATGCCTAAGCCTACTTGCTAAATCTATCCATAAATACTCTAAATAATATTATTCTTCTTAGCAATCAAAGGAAAACAAGTAATGAAATCCATACTTATTCGTTCCCATGGTTCATTAGAAATAGGTAAAGGTATAAGAAAACCAAATTTCTTTCCTTTATGACTCTTAATATTTTGACAAGTAACATATTCAAGCATAAATTTTACAACATCTGTACGTATATTAGGCCAAAAGAAATTTATGCAACTATTTGCAAAGTTACATGAAAGTCCTATTATTAAAAAATGGATGGTTGATGAGATTCTTCAATAATAGCTTGCCTAAATGGTCTAGTAATGCAAAACTTCTCAGTGAAAGTACAAAGAGCTAAATCAGATATATGAAGAATTGCCTCAAGACTCAAGACTCAAGCAATATGAGTTATATCAACATCAAAATGTGGACTCCAAATGAGAAAACTAATTTTTATCTTTCATCTTATTGTTTGCATCCAAAAATGGAGAATTGCTTTCATAAGTTCCTTTCATGTTATCAAAAGAAATCCCCTCAATAACGGATATATTATTAATGCTAGGTCTCCTACTCAAAGCACTAGCAACAACATTCTCTGTATATTGAATAGCTGGTTGAAACCTTTGAATAAAAGATGTTGACTTAATATGTCTATCCAATGTTGAAGGTTGAGAAAGCAAATGTTAATATTTGTTGATCAATTTTAATGATAAACTCAAAATCCATAAGATAATGTTTCCAAAATTTCAATGCATGAACAACATCAATCAATTCTTTTTCATAAGTACTAGACTTAAGCTCAAATGGTTTTAATTTTCTACTTTTAAAAGCAATTGGATGACTATCTTGCATAAGTACAACACCAATACCATGTCCATTAGCATCAGTTATCACTACCACAAAGAATGGTCTAAGGAAACTAGCATCAGTCTCACTACCACAAAGAATGATGTAATAATGTCAAGATAGGTGCATGGGTTAGTGCATACTTAAGAGCATTGAAAGACTTTTCATGCATGCCAGTCCAATGAAAAACTTTAGCCTTTTTCAATGATTCAGTCAAGCAGTAACATGCTTTGTAAGAAAGATTTTCACAAATCTTTTATAGTAAGAGCATAGACCAAGAAAAGATCTCAACTCATGAATTTGTTCTTTGGTCTAGGCCATGATCTAATGGTCTCTATCTTTTTAGGATCTACAAAAATTCCATCACCAGATGCAATATGCCCAAGGTATGTAATTTCCTTTTGAAAGAACTCATTCTTATCTAGATTGGCATAGAGTTGTTTCCCCTTCAAAAGATTAAATATATTCTCTTGATGTTTTTTGTGCTCGTCTTTATCTTTGCTAAAGAATAAGATGTCATCAAAGAAAACCACCACCACTACTACACGATGCTTATGTTCTGACAATGATTTTTGATGATTGTCGGCGGCATCCAAAACGTCTAAAATATTGTCGATATTAGTGTCGCTAAAAACTTCGGTATTAGTGTCAAAAATATCGTCGAAAATGACGTAGAAAAAAAAGTCAAAAATTATTTTAAATTTTAAATTTTTAGCTTATTTATATCCTAACCAATATATATGTTTTTTTTCACTTTGGTATATACAAATACTAGTAAAAGTAAATGAAACCAATAAATACATTACCATCAAATCATAGCATGTGAGAATATTTGCATATTTACAAAATCATAGTTGATCATTATCAACTCTCTCATCTTCAAAAAGATTATTGGTCCCAAAAATATCTATTTCAAGGAAAATCCCTCCATCTTCAAATCGTGTAGGAATAGAAGATGCATCTATGTCGACCTCTAAATCTTTTAGCTCTGGCTCTGGTTTCTCATTTGTTCTAGCTCTTCGTCAATATCACCGTCTACTGTGTTTGAGACATCTCTTGTGTTTGATTGTTCGATCTCTATACCTTCGTTTAGTCCTTTCTCTTGCACTGTACTTCGACATGTAGTGGAACTTGATCTTGCTGGCCCACACCAATCTCTGCTTCATTTTCTACTATTTCCATGTCTTCATATATTTGTTTACTACGTGGTGCCACTTGGATTACAAACCACCATCTTAGATCTCTTGGGTCCTCCTTAATGATTATTTTCTCACAATGGTCTGGTAGTATAAATGTGTCTTTTTGGTCTATCCATATCTCTGTGGAGTCCACTTGAACTAATTTGGACTTGTCTCTTTGTACGGTTGCATGTACTCCTGTTGTGACTACCTTGAACCACTTAACATCAAAGATAAACATATGAAACTTTCTATATCCAACCTTGATGATATCTTGGATGATTCCAAAGTAATCGAGCATGTTCACATCCGTATTTGAATCACTTGCACTAGTCCTGCTTTCCTACATGAAAATTTGCTTTAACGTAGGATGCCAAAGAAAGAATCATCCCATGATGCGAACAATACCGAACCGTTTGTGTGAAGAAGTAAAAAATGACACAATAAAGTCCACATGTGTGAACCATCTGGTACAAACATCCACCTCATCAAACAAATGTCTTGAGTGACTAGGCATCAATCCCTTGAGCTCAAAAAACCACCCATGGCATGAATAGGATGCCTTATAACATAAAGTCGATGAATGAGGATCTAAAGGCCTAAACCTCGAAGTGCCAAAAGTATGTGTGAATGTAGCAAAAGAAATATGATCTGTAGTGATGTCAATGATGATGATGAAGTGTAGAGTGTCGATCGAATGAGGGGTAAAAATAGTAGGAAAAACCTATAACTTTGTATGAACCATCTCCATAAGATACCCCAAATGTGTGAACACTCCATAAAACACAAAAAAATGTGAAAACACACTCACAAAGCACTAAGCGTATGTACAATCCCCAAATAAAGCACTGATGCATGTGAATAATGCCAACTAAAATGGTTGCGCATGTGAATAATCCCTCACAAATACTCAAGGCATATAAACAAATCCCATGACTTGCACATCACATGTGAACAAGGTCTGTAAAACCCAAAAGTATGCGAAACAAACCCTCAATGCACTATGCATGTGAACAAGGCCAAATAATGTGTAAACCCATGTGACACAACTCCCATATGTGAGCAAACGCTAAGGGCATGACCCCGCCTCAAACAATTCTCAAAGCCTAAAGGAAAACCCAAGGAAAAATATAGAAATTCGAAAGCCATAGGGTAAGTCTAAGGTGTGGATGGTGTGAAAAGGTAAAGCAAAACCCAAGGAAAAATATAGAAAGTCGAAAGCCATAGGGTAAGTCTAAGGTGTGGATGGTTGGTGTGAAAAGGTAAAGGCAAAACCTTTACAAAAAAAGATCCTTCTCTCTATAGAAAAGAAAACCCAAGGAAAAATATAGAAAGACCAAAGCCTCTAAGGTGTGGATGGTTGGTGTGAAAAGGTAAAGGAAAACCTTTACAAAATAAGATCCTTCTCTCTATCAAAATGTTGTAAAGGTGTGTATTTTTTATTTATCTCCTTTCTTCTTCTTTCTCACACACTGGCCTGCTAGTGGTTGCTGAGAGTTCCAAGAGCTCTATGATGCCTCAGTCTTGTTGTGTGTGTTCTAAGGCGATGAAGCTTTTCTCTTTTATTGAAATTGTTAGTTAGCTTAGTTTTTTTTAAAACTAAAATCTACACTGCCTACTCTCAGGAACACTTGCTTGACCTCCTTATTGCGTTACACTGAGCCTTGAGGAAGGCAATGAAGCTAAGCTGAGTTGGTTCAATCGCCATTGTGCTTTTATTGTGCAAATTACTCTCGCATGCTGAACTTTTTAATGGATGTGATGCCAATACTACTTTTTCTCAGACATCCAGACCTCTTTCTAATGGCTTTTCATCTCCTTTCTTGAAAGGTTGTAGCCTCAATTGCAGCTCTTACAACTTCAAACTTACTACACTGAAATGGAATCGCAACTGCGCTTATAATTTTTAGAGGAGATATAGCACATTTGAAAAGATCAATTTCTTTAGCACGTTGGTGAGAAAAACCATATGTAAGGATTGAATTGGCATGTGCACTTTGATGCCGTGTTTTCTTGAACAACAGATTTAGTTCTTGCCATCTTGATATCTTCAGTTTGGCTATACAATTTAAAAGCAACATGTATTTCATGCGACTTCTCAAACATACCATTACCATCTACTCTAGCAGTGGCAGTGGAATGATACATGCTTCACTAGTTTACCAATGTTTGTGGTCAATTTTTCCTGTACTAAGCTTAAGAAGGTGTTGAGCTACTACTGTAATCGTGTCTTATATCTGATCTCCAAGGTTGGGCAAAGTGTGTGAAAGTCATTTTGGAACCATGAAGTTGTGTCCAATGGAATCCAAAAGACAGTAATTCTCTACGCTGAGCCTCATGGTGGGGAAGCTAGAGAGAGAGAGAGAGAGAGAGAGAGAGAGAGAGAGAGAGAGGGCCAAATTCTCTGTATGGTTCTCCTAGGGCCAAGTCTCCCTCGAAGAGCCATTACTCTAGGAGACCAAGACCTCTACATGGCTTTAGGGGACACAACTTTAAAATTATAATTTAAGATGCCAATTAGGCCATATATATCATGTGTTCCCAAGTTCACTCATTCTATTTTCTCTGTTTTATCTCCTTTTATGGATTTGTTTCTTCTCTGGCCCCTCTTCTTTTAGGATCCTGCTACTTAAGTAGCTTGGTTTTCTACTTTCTTTTCTACAACATATGTGTTTTAAGCAATGAGTCTCATTATTGCATTCACAGGTGGGTTAGGATTTCTCATTGTTGATCTCTGATTTTGACCACCTACTCCAATCATGTTGAGAGTTATGATGGTAGGACCATTGTATTGATTTGCAACCATCGATTTCATTGGGCAATCCTTGATTTGATGATCTATGCTACAACGATTACTGGTTGTTGCAAATGGCATGCTAGAAGATGTAACTTGGGTGATTGGTTGGTTTTTGATGGGACACTTAGAGACTTGGTGTGGTTCCTGACAATGATAGCATTGAAGAGGTATTCTCTTGATAGTAGAGTTGTTGATGTCTCAACTTGTTCCTACTGCAATATAGCTGGTATTATACAGGTTTGACTCCACCCCTTGCATCAACTACATAGTAGTCTGGATAAAGCTATGTGGAGTTCTCAAAGACATGTGAGGCCCTGTCCAAGTTAACCTCGTATTTTGGGCACTCTAAAGGTTCCTCAAAACCTATTTGATTCGAGGGTGTGACACTTGGGGTTGGAGGTTGAGTTCCCAATATTGGTGGAGATAACGTCACATTTTGTGCATTGTAAATCCCTCTTGCAATAGGTGGTTGTGCCGTTTTCTCAACATTTGGTTGAGGTGTTGCAGTAATAGATAGGCATTATGGCTTGTGAGCTGTGATAGAGCTGGTAAAGCTAAATGCTTAGTTCTAGAAACATTAGCAAGGGTTTGAAGATGCACGCAAAACTGTGAAGCCTCATGAGCATAATGTCCACAAAAAGTATAATTTTCATTATAGCATGCCCTTAGCATTGGACACTCATTGGTCGAATTTCCTTGTCGATACATTGAGCACCATTGAAGCTCTCTCCTTGGATACATATGTACGTTTTCTAGAGATTTATTGGCCTTCATCCCCTCTTGGGGTGCTTTCATAAAATCTGTGAAATCCATCTCTGCTAAAGTGTTACCCTTAGCAATGGGTTTAACAGTAGAAGTGCTTTGTCCCATGACTCCGGAAGCAACAGATTTAAAATCTGATGCTTTGGTTTCCTTAACCATCATATTATCTTCTAGTTGGATGGAATTTATTGTGACTTTATCCCACGTAGTGATCCCTCTAATAATGCATTATAGATCACTTCAGGTTTAAGTCCATGAATGAATCTATCAAGCAATTGATTATTTGAATAGCGTTCATGTGAAAGGCAACGAGAGTTCAAATGCTTGAGACAACTAATGAAATCTCTAACCAACTCCTCCTCTTCTCTCTAAGCTTTGGGTAGCTATGCCACCCCATAAGACTCCTTCACGCACAAATTGCTTCAAGAACAATCTCCTAAGAGCAATTCAGTTCAAGCATTCCTCAACCTTGAGATTTCTATACCAATTCCCACCCTTACCGCGTCTAATGTTAGCCTAAAGGCATTAGTCTTGGAAACCTCATTTCATTCTCCTAGTGCCTCACACATGTGATCAAACATCTCCAAATGTTTCCTAGGATCACCATCTCTAGTGAATTTATGAGTTAGCTTGGCTATCTGGGTAGCCTTTCCATGGCTATGTTGACCACCATCTCTCACAAAAGGTGCTATGCTCTCCACTACCACTCTTCCCAAGGCATGTGCAAAAGCAACTAGGTCTATAGGTAGAGCTGGTGCTAGCATAACAAGAGAAATAATAGCTGCAAGTGGAGGTGCAATAGGTGGCACCTCCACTCACCTGCCATAACAGGAGAAATAATAGGAGCAGTGGAGGTGCAACAGGTGGCACTATTATGCGCATGAGGATGCATTGGTCTAAACCCTAGTGGGGATAGATGTGTTACATAAGGTATGTGTCCCATTAGCATCCCAACAGGTCCTTAGTCATTAAGTTCAGCCGGTTGTCTCACAAGTAAGAGTTGTTAGCACACTCGCTCTAGGGTAGGGATGTTTCATGGGTACACTAGAATGAGATGTGACCCCTCTAGGAATGGCAATACTAGATATGCCAGGCATAGGGGGGTCCATTTGTGAAGTGGTGGTGGCTACCGTTAACCGTGGCAATGTGGCTCAAAAATAATAATGTGTTAGTTATACTTGTCATAGTAGGTGGCATGGTGCTTACCACTAGATGGGGCAGTGTACTAGTAGTGTCTTGGGTAGGGACAACTATAGGATCTAAGAAGATGAAGCTCGTGCTAGTATGCCCTTGAATCCCTACATGGCCTTGTGGGTTAGAAGATGTGGATTGGTTCATGGTATAGCCAGTTGATATTACAAAAGTAGGATCTTTTGGGCTCACATGAGGTGTTACCATTTTGCTCATTATGGGCATTCTTGCTTTGGTAACCTGAGTTTCCCCATAGGTCTTTGGATCCTTTCATGTTCAATGATCCTATATAGATATGCAATCGGAGATACCCTACTGTTGTGGCCCTAGATATTTATTGGACAATCCCTTCCCAACTAACATCATAAGCTTGGCCTATACCGAAACCCAAAATAGTCTACGGTTGATGCATCATACGGGGGGCAACACAGACGACAGAGGCGGAGGTTCGAGGAGCTCGCAGTTTTGAATTTTTTAAAAATCTCTAGCCTCCTCAGTTTGACTATGGAGGTACCATTGACTCAAAATTAGACGACGTATCACCGGCCCCTATTATAAGTCCTTGTACAATGCTAAACTGGGTTTGATTAAAGGTTCGGAGCCTAGTATAGGCTCGTACACACCTAGCTCGATAGATGCACTATCATCTAAATAGGCCTCTAATACATGCCTAGATTGTAGGTCCATGTGAGTATGATGTGTTTAAAGGCCCTATGGATGGCCTAGAGAAATTTGAGATTTTCTTTTTTACAAAAATGATTTTTTTAATAGAAAATTTTTGGATTGTCCAAATTTTTTCCAAAACACATCCTTGGTGTTTCTTAACCCGTTTGGCACAAAAAATAATGTACTTTTTTCGAATCAATCAAGCACTATAAGCGCTCATATAGTTAAGGAAGCTCCTTAACTATGGAAAAATACAGTTTCACAATGGCCTAAAATGTATATTAGGCAAACTTGTGTGTGAAGTTTTTTGAAAAAAAATCTCTACTTGGACCTTTTCCCTTTTACCTTTTCTCTTTAAAAAAAAACTTTTTGATTTTTTAACTTTACATTTTTTTCCTGTTTACTTTTTTTTAACTTTCACGGTTTTAATTTTTGGTTTGACCACAAAAAGAGGTATTTTCAAAATCTTTGACTTATACGCGTGCCAAAAAACTACACACATTGATTTCGTCCTACCACTCAAAACTTAGCCCAAAATGGGTATTGACAGGCTTTTGGACTTTTTTAGCTAGTGGCCTAAAAGATTGCACGCATTAAATGTAGCTAACCAATAAAGTCTAATACTACTTAGTGGCCCAAATAATAAGGAGATTAAGCTAACTTAAATTGTGTTAATTACACTAATACAAAAATGTAAAAAACCTACAAAATGCATAATTTAATCCGCCTTATAAATGCATAATTTAATCTGCCTTAAATCCTCCTCAAATTTCTATTTCAATCCTAATTTCTCTATGTAAGGAGACTAGATCGGGATAAACCCTATGCTTGAAAATTGATTTTGAGATCTATTTACTCAGATCAATTCAATTTCATGCCCAATTTATTGTTTTTATTTTAGAAATGAAAAAATGAAAAAATAATAATACAGAAATCACAAAATATATTGGCCTCATGTAAGAATGCTCTCTTCCTATGGCATCTTCTCCCACACTAGGATTCACAAAGAATTCCTTACTCCAATCAGGGGGCATCACAGTAGCTGGTAGATTGCTCAAAATGTCTTCAACTTACAGAAAGACTTCCTCTTCCTTGGCTTGCCACATAAAAGGATCCTTTTGGGATGCTGGTTGCAAGGGGCACAAAGTGTGAGAAAGAAGATGAATAAATCTAGCCAGATATTTGACCTTATGTGTGAATGTCATCAGTTGTTTCACATTGTGAGGTGCCTCTAACAGAAGGAATCAAAGCTTCTACCTTTGTAGGGTCTACCTCAATTCCATTCTCCGAATCTACATTTCCTAGTAAGGTGACCTTGGCATGTCCTAAGTGACACTTATTAGGGTTTAACTATCCACCCAGTTCATCCAACCTCTTCAATGCCATCCTCAGCTTCTCAAGTGAACCAGTCTGCCAAAAATATATAGAAATCATCAATGAATACTCTTATGAAGGACCCCAAATAAGGCTGAAACACTAGGTTCATAAATCTTTGGAAAGTAGCAGGTGCGTTAGTGACCTAAAGGGCATTACCCTATATGCACCCAATGGTGTAATGAAAGTAGTTTTCTTCTGATCCTCTGGGGCTATAGAGATTTGGAAATAACCAGAATAATCCATTACAAACACTATACCTCTCATGCCCAGCTACACTATCTAAGATTTCATTTTGAAAAGGCAATGGGTAATGGTCTCTCTTGGTTACAGCATTCAAGGGCTTAAAGTCTACACAGACTCTCGACTTCCCATTCTTCTTGGGATTAATCACAAGTGGAGAAGCCTACTCTGAGTTATCAACTGGAAAAATGAAGCCTGTCTTTAACAACTTACTGACCTCTTCTCTCAGTACTTGCTGCTGCACTACCCCCAATCTTCTCATTCTTTGCACCACTGGCTTTGGTTCAGGTTTCAATTGTATTTCATGTTGTATAGCTGACACCCCCCCTAAATTGAGTATAAGAAGAGACAAAGAGATCGAGAAACTTCTACAGCATTTTAAGGTATTCTTTCTTCTCAACCATTGTCAGATCTTTAGCAAGCATCTTCTGTAAAAATTCCTCTTTGGCTCACTGTTCTTCAACCTCGGCTTCTACCTTCTCCCCTTCTTCTGTACACAACTATAGAGCCATGCACATGAGATCTATGTCTGGTTTTAGCAGTGGAATTTCCCCCTCATCATCCTCTGAACTTTCCTCTTCTGTCTCAGAATCCTCTGTTTCATAACCATCTGTGAAATTGGTTTCTGCATCTTCATCTTCATCCTCTAAAGAATTGTGTGGGATTAATTCTCTCCCCTTAGCCATGTCATATCTAATTTGTTTTTTAGCAAGCTGATCTAGACCCAAAATTAGGTGCCCTCTCCACCAATCCTACCTTGCTCTCATTACAATTAACCATGGTTTTCCCAAAATCAAAGGATAAGCCTTTGTCCTTATTACTGGCATGACGTGCACATCCAGCTTAGCTTCGAGCCCAAGGATAGTCACTTGCAACCTCCTCAACAATCTCAAACATCCAGCTTAGCTTCCAGCCCAAGGATAGTCACTTGCAACCTCCTCACCAATCTCAGACATCTAACCTTTGCATTATTGGTCATTCTTACTTTGAATTCTAATGGTGCAATCACCTTAAGTCTTACAGCTTTCATAGTTTGCTGAGTCATAACACAAAACCTGGACACCACCATCAATGTACACTTAAGGCACTTTGAATTTATTTATCCAAGCATCCATGATAGGTAGATAATCTTTGTCTCCTTTGACACGTACAATATTCAATTGTCTTGCTTTCTTCTTCTGCTCCTTCTTGGAAATCCTTGTACTAACCAGTTTGCTCCAGGTCCTCCTAACTTTGGGGCACATTTGTAGCAACAACTGGGGACAAGAAAAAGAAGGTCCCTTCTGCTGGAGGTCCTTCTTCAGGTCATATTCTTCCACTTGCATCCCCAGAGGAAAATCTTCCATACCTATATGTCTCCTAGGTCTACTCTTCTTTGAACTGGTCCTTAATCTGCTTCCCCTTTTTCCTTCTGGATGGTTGTTTAAGGCTAAAAATTAGATGCTCTTTTTGACTACTTTTTTGTCTTTAAGTTTGTCATAATCGGATGTAATGAAAAGTGTCTTTTGGAACTGGATGGAAGTTAGAAGTCGTGGGAGTTTTTATCTATGGGGTAGTTCTTGGTGGTTAGAGAAAAGATGTAGGAGAAAGATGTTTTAATGGCGGATTCTCTGTGTAGTTTTTGGGTGGATTTCTGAATGCAAGATGTAATGTGTTAATCTCTTTGTCAATCTACTTGTCAATTCAGTTGTCAATCCATTTGTCGCCAGTGTTGTCATTTAATTTGTCAAATAGTCTGTCAGGAAGTCTTAAGTTCTTTTAAGTCTGTGGAAGATGTGATAAGCAGTAAACACTTGGTGATCACGGTGTTTGTGATGAATTTCATGCGCGGGCTTACATTCTTCTATTAATGGTGAGTGCTGCAAGATGAAGAGATTTATGTAGGCAATGGTTAGATTTTTTTTTCATTCATGCATTTATAGTGGCGGGGGTTTGAGTTCGCTCTGGAGGATTCAGGGGAATCATCTCATTTCTATTTTACAAGGTCAAGAGCAAGGAGTTTGGGTTTGCAGTATCGGGGAGATGACCAACATCAACGATGGTCGCATGAAGGAGATGACAGTGGAATGTCAACAAATAGTTCTGATGAGGATTCAGAGAATGCGGTGGCTAATTCAGGGGCAGCAACTCCAGGATTAGCAGGAGGATTTCCACATGTTTTAGCAACAGCAGTAATACAACAGGCGTTATTGCCTCGAAGACGGTTGCAATTCAATCCGTTACCGAATAGGAGAACCAACAGGCAGGTACTCCCAAATAGACCTTTTAACATGGCAGCAGCGGCTCGAGCAGATTTGCGCGTAAAATTCGGAAGCTTTTCAGGAAAGTCAAAAGAAGACCCTGATTGTCACGTAGCTCAATTTGAGACTCGATGGCAGGCTAGAGGATTTTCCGGAGTATATGATGCGCAAGCCAAGATGCGCCAGTTTGAGGCAACCTTTGAAGCTGTACAATGGTTTAGCAATTTTGTGCCAGGACATTTTTCAGATTATGATGCATTGAGGATCGCATTTTTGAATAGGTTTCGGGTGGAAAAGACCGCCAATGATGTGTTGACAAAACTTAAAGCAGTAAAGCAAAAGAGGATGTTTGTGGAGGATTACACACAGAGGTTCAATCGGTATGTGAGAAGGGTCACTCCTCAAGAAAGGCCCACTAATGAGATGTTGGTAGCATATTATGTTAAAGGCCTCAGAAAGGAGTTGCAGAATGCAGTAGCTGGTGTTGATGTTGCGGGAGGAATGAATGAACTCATAAATACTGCAACCTGAGCGGAGAAAAGGTTTGGTTTATCAGGTTTGAGCTCTGGAAAAAGGCATTCAAAGAGGAAGAAGAAGGAGAAGGAGAAAAAGAGGAAGAAGTCAAGTGATGACAGTACGGATGAGGATTCGGAGTCGGATTCGGATACGGATTCTGATACAGATTCAAGTTCAAGTAGTGATGATGATTCTAGTGGTGACTCAGAGTCAGAGGATGAGGAGCATAAGAAGAAGAAACAAAAGAGAAAGTTAAGTAAGAAGTCAAAGGAAAAGACTAAGGAGGTGTCAGTTGAGAAGGCTGTGCAAAAGAAATTGAAAGAGATGGGATTTCAAAAGGAGTCAAAAAAGAGGATAGAGCACTGTGACATTTGTGTCAAAGATGGTCACAAAACCACGGATTGCTGGTATAATCCTAGCTTTAGGGGGATAATTCTTGAAAGAATACAACAAAAGATGCAGCAAAATATGACACAGTCTCATGGCATTTTTCCGGAAACTCCGGATGAGCAGAGATCATTTGGAAACCAAGGATGGCAGAGGCCACAGCAACCCTATCCGAATTGGAGACCGTCAGGGAGACCACCATTTAGAGGGAATTTTAATCAAGGAGGAAGATTTGGTGGATGGCAAAATTTTCGGCCATCATGGGGAAGGAATTGGAATCAACAACAGGGATGGTCACAACAGCAAAATTGGCAGCCGCCCCTGAATTGAAATCAGCAAGGCTGGAATCAGCAGAACTGGACTCCGCAGGGGTGGAATCAACCAAGACCTCCTCAACAATTACCTCAGTTACCTGCGCCTCTTGTGCAACAGGCAAAAGTGAATAAACCTCCTCAGAGTAATATGGCGAATGTGGATGTTTGTTTGGAAGCAAGAGCAAGTGGAGTAATGGCGGAATGTGGGATAACATGTGACTGTTCGGAGTGTGTTGAACGGGATTCAGAAGTTATGGTAGTTACACGTTCTAAGGCAAAGCTAAAGTCTCCATTGGATTGGGAGGAATAGAAGGATGTTCGTGAAGAAGTAACTGAAGGAATTTTGGATGTTCATTAGAAAGAGGAAATGCAACAGAGAAAGAAGAAATCCTTCGATAAGGAGGAGCATAAGGAGGATAAGTCTGAAGCATTGTTTCAAGAGTTGTTGAATAGTCCTCTCAATTTTACATTGGATCAGTTGCTTTCATTGGTTCCGATGTTTAGGGATCGAGTTTATTTGGCTATGGGGAAGTCGAAAGTGTCTGGAATCCGGGCTGTGTTGAATCAAAGTGTGGGCAGTCATCAGATTAGTCCTGAAGATGTGGATTTCACTGTTCACACAATTCAACTGGATTTTGATGATCGGAGATTTTCAAGAGTTTTTTTGGATGGCAGATCTGGAGTCAATATTTTGTCAGAATTGGAGTTTTTGAAGATGAAGAATGTTCAACTTGAGCCAGCACCATTTCAGGTACGCATGGCGGATCAGAGTCGGGTTCAACCTATTGGGATGTTGAGGAAACAATCTCTTATCATACAAGGTTTGAAGTTTCCAGTAAATTTTGTTGTTTTGCAGATGAAAGATGATGCAAATGCATATTCAATGCTGCCACGTTCCAAAGGCTGATGAACATTGCCTTTAAGGACTTCTTAGGAGAGATCGTTGAAGCTTTCTTAGATGACTTATGTGTTCATTCACCTTAGAAAGAACATCTAGCATACTTAAGAAAGATCTTTGAAAGGTGTAGGCTTTATCACATATCATTAAACCCTTTTAAATACCAATTTTGGGTCAAGCATGGAGTGATCTTGGGACATATAATGTCAAAAAAGGTATTTCTATAGATGAGGGCAAAATGAAAGTCATTTTTTGGACTTATCACCACCCACAAACTAGTTATAAAGGGGTTCAAATATTTATGGGTCATGTTGGCTACTATCGATAGTTCATATTATTCTATGTTGAGATAGCTAGGCCATTGTGTAAGCTTCTCATTATATTTGAGTGGACACAAGAATGCCAACAAATCTATGACACGTTAAAGTAAGCTTTGGCTAGCACTCACATACTACAAGTGCCAAAGTGAGATGTTAGCTTCCATGTGCATATTGATGCTTCAAACTTTGCAATTGGAGCCCACAGCCAGGGGATTATAAATTGGACTATCCTCTTAGTTTCCCAAGCTGTCAATTGAATGAGGCTGAAACTAATTATACCACCACAGAGTGTGGGGGTTTAGGAATTGTATATGCTGTTAAGAAGGAAAGGAACTGAGTAAAGATTTAGCAAGAAAGTTTCTAAAAGAGAGTGCACCTTACCAACTTATTACTGAAACTCTTTATAGAAGAGGTAAGCATGATATTCTTAGACACACTGCCCATGGGAGGATGAATATCTTATGATCATGGAACAAGCACACCACGGGGTAGCAGGTGGATATTTCGGGACAAAAATCATAGGCAAGAAATACTCCACTCGGGGTACTGGTGGCCACCAATGCCTTTTAAGAAGTGTGCACTATTTGTAAAAGGTTGTGGTGAGTGCCAACGTTGTAAAGAAGGACATGATCTCCACATGATGCCATTGCATCCTATTAGAATATCATGCTTACCTCTTTATAGAAGAGGTAAGCATGATATTCTTAGACACTGCCCATGGGAGGATGAATATCTTATGATCATGGAACAAGCACACCACGGGGTAGCAGGTGGATATTTTGGGACAAAAATCATAGGCAAGAAATACTCCACTCCGGGTACTAGTGGCTACCAATGCTTTTTAAGAAGTGTGCACTATTTGTAAAAGGTTATGATGAGTGCCAATGTTATTAGAATATAGGCATTGTAACCATTAGTCTTGGGCACAATATGGGATGGTTGAAATTAAGGTCGTGTGTAAAGGCACCCCAAAGGAGTGGCCTCCTCCTATTTAAAGGAGTGGCCTCCTCCTATTTAAAGGATGGGAACTCTTCACAATTTGTGTGAGAGTAGAGCCCAATTGCATTTGTAAGCAATTTAATAAGCAAGAGATTTCTTGTGTATGACTTTGTGTCCTCTCTCTCCTCCACTTGTGTCACCTAGCATGAGCATCACAAATTCTTAACATGGTATCTAGAGCTTAGGTTTACTCTTGTGGTGTATAATAGGTCGACTTCAAGCCAATTTGTGGGAGATTTGGGCCAGATTTGGGCATTTAATGCCATTTTTGCTTTTTTCACTAGCTTCCAAACTGGCCATCCCATACCACAGCTCATTGGAGGGCTCATAGCATGCATTGTAGGCATTTCTGGCTTGAGGTTTGCTCTAGGTTTTTGTAGATTAGGCCATTGCTAAGCTCCATGGCCCATCAATGCCTCTGATTAGCCCCTAGAGTGGCCAATTTCTTCCATGCCCCAAAATCAGCCCGTTTTTCTGCTGCTTTGTGGTCGTACAGTGCATATGCATTGCTTGTGCACAATTGGGAGAAACCCTCTTATGTGTAGGGGCGCCATGATGTGCTAAAGCTACCTCTAAGAGGGTTTGGCATTTGGTGGACCACAGAAGGAGAGCCAAGCAAAAGAGCAGGCTGCTGTCTAGAGGTGCCATAGCCAAAGCTTCACCAAGCTTATAAGTGAGATTAAAAATTAATTATTTCTCATTTTTTTTCAAGTGGAGTTGATTTTTTGGTTTAATAATGGTAATTATAAGCTTTTCTGAGCATTTGGCTAATTCCTAAAAGCCAAAATCTAAACCAAGTTCCCTCTCCATCTTCTCCAACCATAAAAGCCTCACCAAAAGCTTGTTTAAAGCGGGATTAAGGTGTTTTTAAATACTAACAAGTGTTGCTAAACACTAGTGGTGGCCCAACTGAAAAGGAGTGGAGTCCCTTGGCTCTAACGGGAGGTGGCTTCATGAAAAATATCTAAAGGCGGCATCTTCAACAACAATTTACTCAAGCAATAAAGCTCCCGGTGGTGACTATTAGCTTGGAGATTGTTTTTAAACACTAACGGTGGGCATAACCATCAAAGTGGGAAGTTTTTGCAACTAAAAAGGAGTTCTACATCAGCTTCTTCATCAGCAAATCTTCTATTATGAAGGTTTTTGGTCAGCACATCAATTTTGGGTGCTTCTATTCAACTTCCGCTTATTTCTTGAGCTTGTTCCATGCAAGTATGGTGCAAAGGCATCCCATAAGCCATGTGCAACCCATGAATGGTTCAATGCATTCTTATTCTGCTGTGAACTCATTGTGTTTAGCATGTAAGCTGAACCTAAGAAGAGTTCAATGCATCCTAACATGCCTCTATTTCATTTTTTTAGTGACATTGCATGAGCTCTCTTGGCATTGTTTATGTAAGAGACATTGGCACATGTATAAGCCATGTACTCATGAGTCAAGAAGAGTGTTTCTTGTGAGCCATGAAATCAGCTCCTTAATCACTCTAAATAAGCTTTTACCTTCTCATTGTATTAGTGGAGTAGACACTGCTCTTGTCAAATCATTAAGACAAGTGGTAAGACCCTCCCAAACCCATTCCCTTGAACACTTGTTTGAAAGGTCAAAGTGGAAAGATGAACGAGCAAGCATAAAGAGTGGAGTGCACCCGCTTTAAGGTGTACATCGTCATCGACAACAACTAAAGACTCAAAGGCCATTATTAACCTTTGAAGCTCTAGGGTATTTGGTAAACCCTAGTAAATCACATCACCCCATGAACACCATTGTACGCCTATTTATAAAGGCATCTCCATCCATAGATTAAGGGGGGGATTCTATGTGCAATACCACCCATTCCAAGCATTCATAGTTGGTATTGAGGGGGGTATTAGAATATAGGCATTGTAACCATTAGTCTTGGGCACAATATTGGATGGTTGAAATTAAGGTCGTGTGTAAAAGCACCCCAAAGGGGTGGCCTCCTCCTATTTAAAGGATGGGAACTCTTCACAATTTGTGTGAGTAGAGCCCAATTGCATTTGTAAGCAATTTAATAAGCAAGAGATTTCTTGTGTATGACTTTGTGTCTTCTCTCTCCTCCACTTGTGTCACCTAGCATGAGCACCACAAATTCTTAACAAACGTTGTAAAGAAAGACATGATGCCATTGCATCCTATTAGAGTCAATCAACCTTTTGAGAAATGGGACTTAGATTTTATTGGCCCTATTAGTCCTGCTACACATGGCACACAAACACCGACTGCTAAGTTTCTCTATGAGAACATCTTTACCCACTTTGGATATCCATTTGAGCTAGTAAGTGATCAAGGTAAGCATTTCATCAATGATGTTATCAAAAAATTCACTAACACATTCATGATCGCACACCATAAGTTAACACCATATTACCCACAAGCAAATGGACAAAATCAAAGAGCATGAAGAAGGTTCTTATTTTGATATTGACAAAGACTGGCGAGGCTTGATATACTGACTGGGAGTCTAAGCTCACAGCAGCTTTATGGACCTATCGCACATCATACAAAGTTGCAAAATTGGTTGCACGCCATTTAAGATGGTGTATAGACTTGAGGCAGTAATGCCTTGGGAGTTCATGATCCCTTGCTTAAGGGTAGCTGTAAATGAAAAGCTTGATGGTAATGAATTGGTTGACCGGTTGTTTGTTTTAGAACAATCGAGAAGTCACACATGAGAATAGAGGGTATAAGTGCCAAAAATACCAAAGTACTTAGTTTCCTTATAGAACTATCATTTATGGGTAATAAAGGGCTGGTAGCTTTTGGTCATGTCTACAGGAACTTTAAAAAAGAACATGTAGTTCTTGGATGGACCTAGATGATAACGGCTCAATGCATAATCAACTAGAGGCCACAAGGAGTGTCTCGATGGAAAAACTTCTAACCCTACACTTTTACACTCCACAAACATTACCTTCACATCAAATTCTTTGGACCAGCAAAATAAGAATTTGAATGCCACAATAACAAAGTCTCAACATCGGCATGACCCAATGACATTCCCTCCCTATCGGATATCCACTTCACCACCACAAGGTTCTTGATCTTCAAGCTCTACGTCAGCATCTACCTCCATACCGAAACAACTACCTATAGGGCAACATCAAAGAAAGCTACAACCTATCCTTAAGTGGGTCCCTAAAGCCTTTCTACTAGTTCTTAATTGCCAACCCACTATCAAAAAACCCAAGAAAGCAAAGAAAGCTACAACCTACCCTTGATTGAGAGTGCATAGGTGGGAGCATAAACAAGACAAGAGAGAGAGTAGAGAGAGCTTGTGGACAAGATCACCTTTTATATTAGCTTGAAGCTTTACAATAGCAATAGGCTAGCAAGAGAATGTTGAACTTGTACAAGGGAATGGAAGGATTAGTGAATAATGGGGGAACTCCTTATATAGTCCATGTGAAAGCTGCCTCTAGGACTGGCTAACTGGCACATGACAAATAAATAGGATAAAAATATATAAAATACCCAATAATAGGTACAACCCCAAAACATTGAGATGCATAATTCTAACACCCCCTCTGCAGAGCTCATAGCGTGCAAGAGTCAGAAGAAAATAAGCTGATGAAGATGCAACCATGGACTCTCCAACATCGTGCGAATACTTGAATCAACTCGCAGAGAGAACCCACCAACCTGTTTCCTCGAAACAAAATGCTACCACAAACAACAAGGAAAGTTTCTTGGCCACAAATTCCCACACAAGTGTGTAGTGAATTCCAAGAACAGATGATGAGCTTCTGGACATACCGCGCACATAATTCCCAATAGTGGACGGTGAACACACCACGCTCTAAAATCCTCGAACAATGAACTCAAAAAAGATCCAGTTCTTAATCTTTGCTATACAAAAGATAACCATGTCCTGCCAGATGTCTAATGCTTGGAACTCTGAATCATGGTTCCCATGCACCAGTAAGTGGAGCTATAGGTAGCCCCCTCTCCCGCCCACCATGAGTGTCCTCTGCACATGGGGGAAAACTGCATGTGTACTAGAGAAGTACACCATCTGGGTTCTCCTAAGCTAGAAGCACCCTGGGAGCCCTAGAAGTGGTACTAGAATCTGTATCACTATCTTATGTCGTGTCTTTGCCTTTTCTCTAAGATGAAGTCTTACCCTTGGTCTTGTCCTTCTTCTTGGACAAACAATCCTTGGATAGTTGTCATCTTTTCCCACAAGAGAATTAGCGACTCTGACCTTTCTTCTCAACACTGAGGAAGTACCTGGTCAAAACTATTGACTAACACCTTCAACTTACCCTGTGAGAGATGAGAAAATACTCCTCTAAAACTAGGGAGCTAAGATCATCAAAATCCAACTGAGTGGATGTGACCTAGCGCACCGCAAAGATCGAGAAATCACATCATAGAAGCTTGGTGAGTTTAAGTACAACAAGAGAATTAGCGACTCTGACCTTTCTTCTCAACACTGAGGAAGTACCTGGTCAAAACTATTGACTAACACCTTCAACTTACCCTGTGAGAGATGAGAAAATACTCCTCTAAAACTAGGGAGCTAAGATCATCAAAATCCAACTAAGTGGATGTGACCTAGCGCACCGCAAAGATCGAGAAATCACATCATAGAAGCTTGGTGAGTTTAAGTACAACCAGCTAAGAAGAGGACAAAGAAGCACCCATAGCCAGTAATAACTGGTCATGGATAACCTTGGTCTTCATGAGGAATGACTGCATGGAATTTCCTTTAGGAAATAACAAACCGTAGAGCTGCCTTCCGAAAATAACAAACCGTAGAGCTGGCCTTGCAAGGTTATTGCCCTCATCGACGAATCTTGAGCAAAGAGATCCTCCTATTTAGACCATACCTAATGAGCAGTGGTGGGAGTTTGCACTGTCGGCGGTGAGACCACCTCTATGATGGTCTGCACGAGTAGTACAGAATGCACCTTCGAGACCCATTTCTCAACCAATGAGCATAGTTGGGTCCTTTCAACTTGTCATCCTTTTTCGTTACAGGGGGAAGCCATATCCACAACAATAAACAACAATCTCAGTTCTCAAACACTTCTCTCAAGTGCGTTCCAATGAAGCAAGGCTCCAGAACCAATTAGCCCCCTCACAAACTTGAGAGAGAAGGAGACTGGACAGCAGCAGCAAAACAGTCCAAGAAACCCGAGAACCTCCTACCAAAGGACAGGGACTCGTGGAGGAAGAAGGAAATGTACAACCACTTGTCTGGCAACTCCACATGCAAGAGAATTCACCAAATCTGATGCCAGAGCAGAATTTGTAGCAGTGTATGAAAATGCAACCAATGTTTAGGACTGAACTGCAAACATGAGTAGGTAGGGCAAAAAACATAAGGCATAGATGAGAAGGCAGGTAGATTTGCTGAAGATGGAGCAGCCCGAACCTAAGCAAATGAAACCATGATTGAGAATGCACAAGCAGAAGCATAAACAAGACGAGAGAGAGAGTAGAGAGAGCTTGTGGACAAGATCACCTTTTATATTAGCTTGAAGCTTTACAATGGCAATAGGCCAGCAAACACAAGCGAATGTTGAACTTGTGCAAGGGAATGGATGGATTAGTGAATAATGGGGGAACTCCTTATATAGTCCATGTGAGAGCTGATCGACTGGCACAAGACAAATAAATAGGAGAAAAATATATAAAATACCCAATAATAGGTACAACCCCAAAACATTGAGATGCATAAATTCTAACAGTAAGTGGGTCGCTAAAGCCTTTCTACTAGTTCTCAATTGCCAACCCACTATCAAAAAACCTAGGAGGCTCTGTCTCGCAACAAAAATCAATCCAAACCATAGGCTACCTCTTCCAACTCATCTTCTTCAAGATCAAGGATACTAAGGAGGCCCTGTCATCATTCCAAACCACATGCTACCTCTCGATGAATTCCAACTCATCTTCTTCAAGATCAAGGATACTAAAGAGGCCCTGTCTTGCAACAAAAATCATTCCAAACCACAGGCTACCTCTCGATGAATTCCAACTCATCTTCTTCAAGATCAAGGATACTACAAGGGTCACACATGGATTTGGATACCAAAGACGATGTAGATGTCTATAGGTTCATCATTTGCCAATTAACAATCTATAGTAATCCTAATGCCAGAGCAGACAAGGGAAAATAAATTGATACACCTTCATTGCCAACATCCCACAAGATTTTGATTTCAAAATTTGTTCAAAAGATGGCCTGCCCCTTAAGAAAAGAAGACCCTAACAAAGCATGCAGTTCCCATGAGCCCTCTACAAGTTCTTCAACACCTACTCAGCCTCCATTTTCAAAAGTACTTCAAGAGAGCCTAGTGGTTGAGGAAAGACATGCTACCCAAGAAGTTCTTTCATCAATGTCAACACCTCTCCAAGAACTTGTAAGTCTAATCTATGCTTATAAAAGCATATTTCCATCTTTAATCCCCGACTACTCAACAACATCAACATCTAGGTGCATCCCAAAGCAAGAGTCCCAAGTGGATAAAAGCTAGAGAGGATGGCCTATAGAAAGCTTACATAAGCCTCCGTGAAGTCCAAGGATGACCTGCAACACAAGAAAGGGGCATAAAACCTAAATCTTTACCCCCCACGTTTTGCTCCCCGATAAATTTCATGTCCATATCAAAAGGCTGCCTCTTGGAAAAAGCTAACGCATGAAAATATAGCTTGTACATACATGTATAGCAATATACCTATACACATATACCTATACACATACTAAAAATCCTACTAACTATAAAAATTTAAAAAAATGATAAGAAAGAGCACATGTCAAAATAAGAGAATGAAGTTCGACTCTACCTATTACATAGGCCCGTGAGCATGGACTTTTCATGGATTGATACAAGTGACTCTATCTTAGATCCAAATTCCCTAGACTGCTACTATCTATTAAAAAGACTAAGGTTATGTAAAAGGTGAGGAGAAGGGTGTGTGTGTGAATGGACTTATGGTCCACTAGCTCACCTATTTAAAGGTGAAGCTAGAAGGCATTTTATGGAGCATGAAGCTTAGTTGTATTTTGAGCAACTTATTAATAAGCAAGATCTTTTCTTGTATTTTGGGTCTCTTTCTCCTTCACATCTTTGATCTAGCATGAGCACCATGAATTTCAACATGGTATCTAGATCTAGGCAACTTGCAAGGTGTAGAATAGGTCAAAAAAGTGGTTTTTAGAGTGCACCTCATCTACCCCCAGCCAGTGGAGGCCCTCCAGCAGCTTGAGGAGGCCGAATATCGGTGTGATTTCAACTAGAAACTTGAAGAACACCTCTGGGCATTCAGGTTCATACAAGCAATTGATGGATTACATCTCTCTTAGCCGTGCCATTGCCGTCTGAGCAGGCCGGCGCCCGTTTTTGTGCAGCGTTGATTTCGTACAGTTCTGCGTCTTCTGTGGTGGGCAAGCTTAAGCCACATAGCTTAGGGCTTTTGAAGCCCTAAGCCTCAAGGCTCTACAGTCAAGATATTAGACTCAATGGCTGCTCGACGCATGCGCTAGAGCCAAAAGACCAAGCTACCCAATTGGTAGCCATTGAAGCTTCCATTAAAACTTCAAAATCAAGTGTTTTTTTACACTAATCCCCTCTTCTTAGCTCTAAGTCTCTTAAGTGCCTCTTGAAAGGGCTTTGCTCTAGATCCTCTGTTGTTGGCATACACTATGAGGTTCTCATAAGTCTCATTCATCAAACGTCATCAAGCTTCATCAACATCTTCAAGTGCACAAAGCTTCTCAACGTGTACTTATAAGCACTAATAGTGTTGATTAACACTAACGAGGCTACTAATCTAGCAAAGGAAAGCTATTCAAAAGTGTTTCTAAACACTAAGAGTGTAAGGGGAAGCAATATGGAAAGTGATGAGGGACGTGTGCATGGTAGCAAAGGAGGTGGCGCAAGAATGTTTAATGGAAGGGAAGATGCCAATTTGGGCAGGTGGCGAATCCTTCCAGAAAAAAGGTCGACGGCAAGCATGGCTGATAGCTGGCGGTAAAAAGCGGGTTTTTTTGAAGGGAAGGTGACCGCTTCCGAAGAAGAGAGGCGTGGAGTGTGGGCCGGCTAGTGAAGAAGCCGCTTCAACTATAGGTCGACTGCACCGTAGTAGGGGGCCCTCTGAGCAAGCCAACTGCAACGAAGAGAGAGAGAGGGGGTGGTGCTTTAGAGGGGAGCCGTCGCGACAAGGGTGATCGTGGTTGAGTTTTGGTGGACTGCGGTGGGACTGGTGGCAGCTCGCAACATGGAGAGACCGCCGCTGGATACGAGGCAGGAAGGTGTTGCGTAAGGGTGTTGGCTGCTACTGCTGCTCTGCTGGCGAGACAAGTAGGGGACGTCGACAGGCTTGAGACGGGTTCAGTGTGCCGGTGGTAGCTAAAGCAAAGAAGGAGGGAATAGAGCCTAGCAGATAAGCAAGGGAGGCTGCTGCGAGGCTCGTAAGCGCAGCAAGGAGAGCGCCCAGGGCTTCATGCAGTCGGCGGGTGACTCGGCCTCTAAGAAGTCCGGAGCTACGAAGGACACAGTGGTGGACAAGTACGAGCATGCCAAAGAAACGGCACAGAGGGCTGGCTGCTGCTAGCAACGACTGGGGGCTGGCGCGACTGGCTGGGAAATTGCCTTTCTTTTGTCTTGGACGTGGCTGGTGGCGGCGACTGTAGAGCTGCTATAATAAGGAAGAGGGGCTGGTAGCACGCCCAATAGAGAAAGAGTTGGTGGAGTAACGTGTGGATGGTTACAGGCTCCACGACGGAGATGAGAGGGCCATTGCAGATGCAGTGGATCATGTGCCGATTGAGGATGTAATATATCCATGGCAATAACAGGTCAAAAGGTTGATGTGTTTGTGGTTGAAGAGGCTTGGTTGTCAGATGCAAGGTTGTAATTCCAGAGGAAGTGAGGCCGTGGTTGAATTCCCTTGGCAGTAAATCCAAGCCAGAGTGTTTGTAAGGTTGTGTGAGTAAAAGCTTCTGTGTCAAAAGAAGCTTGTATGAAGTGTTGGTTGGGAATTCTCAGGGATGAATGATACTAGTGATGTATCTGGTTATGGTTGTGTGTTGGTATCCTGTGTGTGTTGATTTGCAGGAGAAGGCGTGATTGACATGTTTGGTGGTGTAGTCCATGGGTTTACACTCTCACAGCGCACTTTGTGCTAGCCTTTGATTACCTCGTCATGCACATGGTGGAAGTGTATGTGTTTGCTGGGTGTTTACTTTGATTATGGTGCCCCTGCTTTGTGCTGTCTTTCTGGTGTGGGTGGTGTGGTGAATTGTGTGAGAAGTGTTCTAGCCGGTGGCTGGTGGTGCCCCCAGGTCCGTGGTGTTTTCCAAGGCTGTTGGATGGACAGCTATAGAGGTAGGTGATTCCGTGTCCAGAATTTCCGACAGCTTTCTGGTGCCCCCACTGAGGATAGCTCAGGGATTGTTGCAGATTTTTATGATGTGGTCTTATCCAGAATTTCATGGAAGGAAGGGTGAAGATGTGTTTGACTTCTTGGAGCAAATGGAGTTGGCATCATGCATTAGCAATCATGTTATAGATGAAGAGCAGGTTTTGAGGTTAGTAAAGATTTTTTTGAAGGGAGATGCCCGAAGCTGGCTTAAAGATTTTGAAGCACAGGATGCGGCATATAAGCTACATGGTGTTTTGACCTTAGAGAGGTTGAAAGAAGGCCTTTTGGAGCATTTTCAGCAAGCGAAGGAGCCTAGTGTGCTTTGGCAGGAGTTGAGCATCTTGAAGCAGGTCCATGGGCAATCACTGGATGATTTTGTGAAGGTATTTACATGTTTGTGGGGTAAGTGGTGTACGACATTAAAGCAGGAAGTTCCTCCTATGTTTATGAAGAAAAGCTTGTTTATTGATGGTTTGTTATCCCATTTGAAGGTCAGGGTTGAGTTGAAGAATCCCAAGTCATTTGATGATGCAGTTAGGGTTGCTAGGGAAAAGGAAGGCAAGATTTTGAAGCAGATGGAGATGGGTATTTATCCGTATGAAGATGTTGTGTCTACAAGGGATATGCATGTAAATTTGATTAAGGTGGATAAGAGTCCTATGCAAAGTTTGATTAGACAGGAGCCTCAAAGGCCTATACAGGTGCAAAGGGGGATGTTCTATGTGCCTTCTGATTTTTTTCCAAAGTCTTTAAAGGATGTGCATGTTGAAAAGCAGGATGAGGAATCTAGGTCAAGGTTTAAGACTTTTGCAGATGAGGAGTTGCCAGTGGATTCTTCTTTGGATTTGGACGTCATGGCTATACATGACAGTGATTTGTAATGTTCTATTGAAGATCATTTGCATTCGGATCTGGATGACATGCATGCACATGGAAGCAAAGAGAATGATGCCTTGGGATTGGCTGATGATCAGAAGAAAGAGGAGTTGGATACAGAATGCTTTGAGGATGATTCTTTGCTAGACTTGTGGTGAAGTGAAGATGGTTTGCAATGCGGATGTGGAGAGCATGGAGGAAGATCTTATCGTTATGGATTTTCTTGGACAGCTTGATGGTGGTATGGTACCTGCGATTAATGATGAGAATGTTTTTCCATTTAATGCATTATGTGCTGGGGAGTCTTTGGACGATGATAGTAGGGGGGTTGGCAGCACTCAAGAAGATATGCATGTAGATTGGGCTGATGATGAAGAGCGTTGTGATGTGAGTATTGTGCTTGAGGATGATATATGGGAAGTTGCTAGCCTTGATGATCAGGAGCCAGAGATGGACATGGATGCAAATATGGTTGAGAGTGTAACTAAGGCTACTTTACGTGTTGCTGAAATGCTAAAGACAAAGTCTATAGATGACAAGGATTCTAAACCAGTTGAGTTGTATGGTTGTGAAGAGATGCCTATTTTACAAGAGTTGGAAGTGTTTGTGGACACTGCTATTGGAAAGGATCTGGATTTTAGTGTGCATAAAGGTCAAAATGTTGGAACCTGGCCTTCACTGGTATTGATGAATTGGATGCTAAATGTTGCAATGCCACACGCTTTGAAGATAAGGAGGTTTGTTGTGGGTGAAGTGTTCTCAAATGATTTTGTGCCACATATGGTTGATGTTTGGTATGTAGTGATGCAGCCATTGTTTTTCACAGATGTTGGGAAATGGGATGGTGAGTTACAGGAGTTTTCTTTTGATCCTGGTGGATAGCTATTGGACTTTATCTTTTTGCTGCTGACCATAAATGCTCTAGCATACGGGGGGGTTGGCAAAGTATGTCAGGTAAAATTTTGTAAAGTGTTTTGGGCTTGTGTACATATGGGATGCATGGCATGTATAAGGCTTTGCCCTGGAATGCCTTGGTAGATGTAGAGGGTGGATGGTTTGGTAGTAGGCTTGTACAGGTTTGTCCGGAGCGTGGTCTGCTGGAGGTGGTATCAGTCGTTCGGTTGCTTGTAGGTGTGCACATCCCCAAAATAAATGGGCACTGGTAGGTTGAATTCGAAAGTGTGCAGAGAACATGTGGGCGTTTAATT
This sequence comes from Cibotium barometz, assembly GCF_041138505.1. Lineage (NCBI taxonomy): Eukaryota > Viridiplantae > Streptophyta > Polypodiopsida > Cyatheales > Cibotiaceae > Cibotium > Cibotium barometz. The sequence goes on from NC_141060.1 coordinate 21,184,094, forward strand.
GTTGGGATGCTAATTGAATGATGCATTAGATGGTTTTGGAAGGGGAAGCAATATGGAAACTGATGAGGGATGTGTGCATGGCAGCAAAGGAGGTGGCGCAAGAATGTTTAATGAAAGGGAAGATGCCAATTTGGGCAGGTGGCGAATCCTTCCAGAAAAAAGGTCGACGGCAAGCATGGCTGATAGCTGGCGGTGGTAAAAAGTGGGTTTTTTTAAAGGGAAGGTGGCCGCTTCTTCCAAAGAAGAGAGGCATGGAGTGTGGGCCGGCTAGTGAAGAAGCCGCTTCAACTACAGGTCGACTGCACCGTAGCAGGGGGCCCTCTGAGCAAGCCAACTGCAGCAAAGAGAGAGAGAGGGATGGCGCTGTAGAGGGGAGCCGCCGCGACAACGGTGATCGTGGTTGAGTTTTGGTGGAGTGCGGTGGCTGGTGGCAGTTTCGCAACGTGGAGAGACCGCCGCTGGATACGAGGCAGGAAGGTGTTGCTTGCGTAAGGGTGGCTGCTGCTGCTATACGAGACATCGACAGGCTTGAGACGGGTTCAGTGTGCCGGTGGTAGCTGAAGCAAAGAAGGAGGGAATAGAGCCTAGCAGATAAGCAAGGGAGGCTCCTGCGAGGCTGGTAAGCACAGCAAGGAGAGCGCCCAGGGCTTCATGCAGTCGGCGGGCGACTCGGCCTTTGAGAAGGCCAGAGCTGCGAGAAGGACACAGTGGTGGGCAAGTACGAGCATGCCAAAGAAACGGCACAGAGGGCTGGCTGTGGTGGCTGCTAGCAACGACTCGGGGCTGGCGCGACTGGCTGGGGAATTGCCTTGCTTTTGTCTTGGACGTGGCTGGTGGCGGCGACTATAGCTGCTATAATAAGGAAGAGGGGCTGGTAGCACGCCAATAGAGAAGGAGTTGGTGGAGTAACATGTGGATGGTTACTTTGAGGCTCCACGACGGAGATGAGAGGGCCGTTGTTGCAGATGCAGTGGATCATGTGCCGATTGAGGATTTAATATATCCATGGCAATAACAGGTCAAAAGGTTGATGTATTTGTGGTTGAAGAGGCTTGGTTTTCAGACGCAAGGTTGTAATTCCAGAGGCAGTGAGGCCGTGGTTGAATTCCCTTGGCAGTAAATCCAAGCCAGAATGTTTGTAAGGTTGTGCGAGTAAAAGCTTCTTTGTCGAAAGAAGCTTGTATGAAGTGTTGGTTGGGAATTCAGGGATGAATGATACTGGTGATGTATCTGGTTATGGTTGTTTGTTGGTATCCTGTGTGTGTTGATTTGCAGGAGAAGGCGTGATTGACGTGTTTGGTGGTGTAGTCCACGGGTTTACACTCTCACAGTGCACTTTGTGCCAGCCTTTGATTACCTCATCATGCACACGGTGGAAGTGTATGTGTTTGCTGGGTGCTTACTTTGATTATGGTGCCCTTGCTTTGTGCTGTCATTCTGGTGTGGGTGGTGTGGTGAATTGTGTGAGAAGTGTTCCAGCCGGTGGTGGCTGGTGGTGCCCCCCAGGTCCGTGGTGTTTTCCAAGGCTGTTGGATGGACAGCTATAGAGGCAGGTGATTCCGTGTCTGGAATTTCCGACAATGGCATTGGAGCCTTCATCTCTCACTTGAAGGGCCTTATGGCTCAACTTGCGTCAGCGAATGCGAGAATGGATGAAGATGATGTAGTGGTTGTTTTGCTAAAAGTAGTCAAGAAGGTGTATCCCACCTTAGTCACCACCCTGAAGAACATAACTAATCCCACCCTTGAAGGAGTCATTCCATCTTGTCTTGATGAAGAAAAGAGGCCAAGGGAGGAGCTGAATCATTAAATGCAACAACTTCATCGAATATCGAACGAGCTTTGTCACATCAAGTGATCAAAGTAAGGTGTGTCCATTGTAAAAAGGTGGGTCATGGCAAATAATTGTTGGATCAAATATCCCAATAAAATGAAATGTAACAAGTGTAAACAAACGGGACATATCACTTCCAAATGTCCTAACAAAGAGTCAGAGGCTAACTTTGTATCAGCCTCTAACTCCACTACTCTAACTCCACTAAGAAATTGTTTTAAATCTCAATGTAACCACATCTATATTCCTAATCTTGTACGCCTAATGTTATAAAGGCAACTTATGTCCAATACCACCTATGTCCAATTTTTTTTCATAGTTGGTATTGAGGAGGGTATTAAAAGACTAAGGTTATGTAAAAGGGGAGGAGAAGGGTGTGTGTGTGTGAATTGACTTATGGTCTACTAGCTCACCTATTTAAAGGTGGACCTAGAAGGCATTTTATGGAGCATGAAGCTTAGTTGTATTTTGGGTCTCTCTCCTCCACATCTTTGATCTAGCATGAACACATAAAAACTTCAAAGTATCAATGCTATACATGTTGGGTCAATACTCGTTTTTATGGTATTAAATTTTTCAACAAGCTCCCTCTCGAGATGAACATGGTGAAATGTCAGGGAAAGTAAGGTGTTGTAGAGGGTTTTAGAAAGATGTATCTCCTTGGGTCACCATCTCAAGTTTTTCCTTTACTCTTAACCTCATGTGCTCGCTTTTTTCATTGAGTTAAAGATTGGTGTGATCTCTGCACCTGTCGGGAAGAGATCTCACTGCTCTACTTCTTGAGAAGTAGGCGTGTGCGTGTTGCACGACACTCATCGTCTTACCAACTATTTCAGGGCATCGTCCTAGTTTTAGCCTTAGCGATAGAGTGCGGTCTGTGTGGGAAGTTGGAGATGGCTAAAGAGTGTAAGAGGTCGGTGAGCTATGAAGTGAGTGTCTAGTGGTGCAAAGGGATCCATAGTAAGAAGACCCAGATAGATCCATAATGGTGCAAAGGGATCCATAGTAAGAAGACCCAGATAGATAGTATTATGATATATGTAATCACACTGGTGAGATTATTCCAAAAGTTGCTACTTCATGTGTTGAAGCACCTGTGGTTTTAGCTACAGCAGCTTTGGAACCAAAAAGGAAATGCAGCATTGAACTAGCTAGTTCCTATGGGAATGTGCTATTTAGTGTTTTGATTGATGGGGAAGCCATGCACAACTTGATCTCTTTTGCTTCTTGGTGCCAACTAGGAAAACCCGAGCTTGCACAAAGTGAAGCTAGAGTGAGGGGTAGCAAGAAGAAAAATACAAAAATACTTGGTTTGTTAAAAATTGACACCTATTGTGATAATGAGCACCTTGTTGGTGACTTTCTAGTCTTGCCTAAAGGTAACTTCAAAGGGCTAATCACACTTGGTTACAATTGGTTGACAAGTGCAAAAGGTAAAAGCGACTCTATAAAAGAGATTGAATATATGGTAAAACATCCTAACTGTAAAACTCTGGTCTTTATGCAACCTTCAGTGAAGTTGCTATCTCTCAAAGATGATCACAAGAAAGGAGCTTTGCCATCAAATGGATTTGACGCTAGTTGCTCAAAACCCTCTACACCATTGTCAATGGAAGCTTCTGCAACCTCTTCTCCATCGACTACTCCAAAAAAGAAGAATCAAAGAGCTCATAAACAAAAACCAAAACGTGTTGTAGAGTCCACATATGAATATATGAGGGAGCAGACTTCCCAAGAAGTTCTAATAGTTTGTTCAACCATTGATCTCTCTCCATCAAAATCAAAGCTTACAAGAAGTAGGAGAAACAACAGCAACAAATGGAGGAGGACAAGGCTATAAACTACTCCTCGATGGATCCAAAAGGAGCTTCTATAAGCACAAGGTTTTTGAAAAGTGAATTCTCTTGGATTTAGGTCCCTAAGAAAAAGCAAACTATCATCTTACCCCAGCCCAAGTACATCAAGGTTTCTTCATCAATGACCATGACCAATGTACCCCAATGTCCAAATCACACTTGGAAGAGGAAACCTGTCCGAACAGAGACTATGACAACTCCACGACCAGTAGCAATTGCTTCACTGAGAGTAGAAAAGGACAAGGCACTTATGATGACAACATTCCCACCTCTCCAAACATGGCTACCTAAAAAGATTTTAAGGGTACAACATTGTTCAAGAAGAGGGGAGTCAAACCATACTTCAATATCAAAAATTTATAGACCTCTTTACCAAAGCATCATCTCATGCTACCGAACTCCAACTAATCAATGCAACACCCCCTTAAGAGGAAATATACATGCCAGTACATCATGAAGAGTACCTAAGCAAAATTCACTCTTATAAAAGCACATTGTCACCTCTTCAGTTGGATGTAAGTACTTCTCAAGCACTCACATGTGTATCACCACCTAGGCCTTCTCAACATAGCATTTGGAAAGGATGGTTTTATCAAGCTTACACCAAGGAATTGTACCAACTATTCTTGAGTGGAAACTAAGTAGAGGTCTGGAGAGAGATTCAAGTGCATCGCCCACCTACACCCATCACTCTGACCCAAAGGTTTGGCACACATATGGCTAGTCTCTTTATCACATCCACCCCTCTCCCACCCACCGTAGCCTAGACCCACCCCTTCCAGGAGATTAAAGCACAGAAGTCCTCACGATCACACAAGGATGAGAGGAGAGCACATTTCTTTTGCTTCACACACTTTAGGTCCCTTTATTGCACATCTCTTTAATAAAGCATTATTAAATAGAGCACTATTAGAGGGTTTCCCACACACATGGGCCATGAACACTATCACACCTATTAACAATGCTAGGGACCACATAGATCCAAGGAACTATTTGACTATCATGATCGGCCACATCCTCGCCAAGCTATATAGATCGGTACTAGTGGGCAGAGCTAGAAGAGAGGCTCTCCGAGCACCCGGATAGACGAGCTTTCATCGGAACTTCTCCACATCAAACCATATCTTCACTCTCAAAGACCTGTTTGAGTAGGCCAAGGCAGATGGTCAATGTCTATACTGCTGCTTTGTGGATTTTCGCAAAGCTTTCATCAAAACAATGCCACGAGATCGACTACTTCAAAGATAGCAAACTTTGGGCATTTCTTCAGAGATGATATGGGGGGGTCATTGCACTCTATGAGAGAGTTACAGGGAGGTTCCAATGCCCTGGCTGAGGAGATTGCCATCACCATAGGTGTTATGCAGGGATGCCCACTCTCCCCGACTCTGTTTGGATTATACATAGATGAGATCTTCGAGTTCATTGATAGGGGAGGTGGCAAAGGGACTCCTCTATACACGGCTTCATTGTGCCTTAGATGCTTTTTTTTTCCGGAAAAAGATCCTTCAATTAGTTAAAGAGAAAACAGCCACAAAGGGCTAAATACAAACTCGCCTCATATAAGGGCGAGAAACAAGTGATCATAAGGGGGAGAGATGCTTCTCCTCCGCCTGGCCGCTCTACGAGGAGAAGGCTATCTCATAAAGGGGAAGGGGGGGAACAACCACACAGGTGATCTGTAGTGCCAAATGGGGTCACCGCCTCTATCAGTGAGGAAAGGGCCATGCCTCCAAAGTCTCAAGAAGGCTTCCCACGGCTTCCGCATGTGGTCCGAACCTCCCTGCAGCTTCCCCCACTGACCGCAGAGGGTGTGAATGATGTCGAGACATATGGTCCTAATGGTCTCAGTCGACGGAGTGTGGGTACCCTCGATGGTCTCGCTACATCTAGCATGCCAGATGTGCCAGGCTGCTATGCTACTGCAAATCTCCCAGTGCTGGCATGAGCCTGGATGCCAAACACCTGCAGGTAGAGATGTGACTGGTACTACTGCAATACGATGGTGGGAGACTTGAAGGGCATGGCCTCCCCCATCCTCCTCGTACGTCCTAACCACTCTAGCCTCAGTGGCCCAAGCGACAGTACCCCAAGTGATAATCCAGGTCGATGCCCTATCCATAGCAAGGATATAGAGAATCCGCTTCCAAATCTGCTAAGCCTTGAGGCAATCCCAAAGGCAATGTCGCTGAGACTCCTGGGAGTGGCCACACCTCGAGCAAGCTGCTGGCTTCGACTGCCAGACTCCTGTGTGCCGTCAAATTCATCTAGTGCTCTACGGCCATGGGCCTCCAAGGCTCGAAGTGTAGGCTGAAATCCAGGCCAAGAGGAAATCCTTCCAAGGCCACCGGGTTGGAGTCCTCTGACAATCAACTTGCCCAATAGAGCACGGCTCTGTATAGCTAGATCAATGAGACCTAGCCCCCCCTCTGCTACATGGTTGAATGATCACCCTCCATGCCATCTTGGCCCTAGCTAGCCTCCCATCACTTCTAGCCCACAAGAAGTTCCGGATCAAATTATGTACCTGGCCAATACAAGCTCGAGAAAAGGCCTAGCATGAGGTGATGTACTGTAACACGCAGAATCTCTGGGAGTATTTTTTCAACCCTAAACACTTCTAGAAACATGCTGATGCAAAACACAGACATGAAGAGAGAGTAGAGAGAGATATGTTGGAAATTCAGTATATATTGTTAAATTTGCAGCAATATGATGAGCTATGGTGGATCAAATGCTAGAATCAACATCATTAGAAAAGAGATTACATGATAATTAAGATGTGATTAGTGAGCAATTAATTGATAGCTTAATGTAGGCATGGATAATAAAAAACCAGAAAATTCTCATTAGGCTAATGCCTCAATTTATAGAGTTTACATCCAAGCATCTAATCCCACTGATCTCTCCTTGATTCACTCCACCTCTTTTGCTTGATTCTCTCCACCTCTTCCCAGAATATCTCCACACCTCCTAAATCTTCTCATGCAACCCTTTATTCTCTCCTAGTAGATACTTCTCAACTTTTCACAGCTTCTCTCACATTTACAGATTACAGCCTCTTGCTAAGGGCTTGTTCCTGCACACACCCTATTCACTTGTATATTTCAACACCTCCCCTCAAGTGAATACTCCTAGCACACCTGGACCCTATACCAAGTTTCCCTTTTACTTGGTAGCCGGCGACCAGTGCCTCAAGTCCCTAAACTCATAGTCCTTGACACACACTCTCTCTCTATATGTCCAAGGCTACTAAAAGTGCCCGTGACCTTGACTAAAGTGCTCACACATACATCTACCACATGGCCTACATCATCGATGGCTAAGAGGTAGTTTTACTCTGTTGGGGCAGGTTACATTGGGTTGTGGGGTTTCTCTCTCTCTCTCTCTCTCTCTCTCTCTCTCTCTCTCTCTCTCTCTCTCTCTCTCTCTCTCTCTCTCTCAGAAAAGATGATCTGACTCCACTTCCTTAGGAGCCTCCATGAAGTTTGCCGATGTCCTTCCTTCTCCATTGGGTTTGCTGTAGCAGTCTCTTGCCATGTGTCTTGGCTTTCCACAGTTGTGGTGGCAAGTGAAGGTCCTTTCTCTTACTAGCTAAAGGTTATGCTCAGTGGCCAGGCATCGACTACGAGGATACCTTTGCACTGACAGCACGGATGTCCACGAGTCAGACCGTTCTTGCCCTTGCTTCTTCTGAGAGGTGGCCCATATATCAAATGGATGTAAAATCTGCGTTCCTTAATGGTGACCTATAGGAGGAGGTGTATGTTGAGCAGCCTCCAGGCTTTGTTGTTCCAGGATCAGAAGGGATGGTTTACAGGTTACGTAAGGCCTTGTATGGTCTTAAGCAGGCTCCCAGGACTTGGAATCAGAAGATTGATTCTTTGTTTGTTTGGACTAGATTTCAGAGATTGTAACATTCCTCCCTTCGGCTTTTGAGTGTGCACGTGGTGTAAGAACCTCCCCTTCTGATCTTATAATTATTCTCCTCTCTGAAATAAAAGAAAGATCCTATTTTACCATGTTTTAGTCTAGAGAGAGAAAATATTCTAGAGAGAGGTTATTCAATTTTTAGATATTTTTGGATGAAAAAATATCTCTTCTTATTAAAATAAATTCCCCCGAAACAGAAGTTCAAAAAGATTTTCAGAATGTGCATTAGAAATCAATTACAATCTGTTCAAAAGGCCTTATCCTAAGGGTCCAGATTTTCAAAAAAAATTAAATTAAGGTTCTGAGGGGCCAATCAGATTCATCCAAATGTAGGGAGGAGATAAATTTAAGAAATAAAGAAAATCCCTGCCAAAAATGAGTAAATACTCACATAAGATGCAGAGTTGACTAAGGACAAGGATATTAATTAAAAAAGAAGAGATATTTAGAGAAATGATGCATTTTGACACCTCAATGTGGGGGAATTCCCCTCATGAAGGAGGCGCCTATTTCACATGTGTGGTTGAGTTTTAAACTCACAAATAATGAGATATTTTCATCTCTCCTCTCTCCTGCTTCAACTAGATCCAAAAAGTAAGCTAAACTGACCTAAAAATGGTCAAAAATTGACCAAACTGATCTGGAAAATTATAGAATCAGTTTGCTTGGTTAGAGGCTCACTTTTTCCTATAAATGAAGCCTCCCCCCTTTGTAAATGGTTAATAGTGTTTTATGCACTGTTACTCTATTCCTCTTGCCTAGAGCCAAAAACTGTGAATTTATTAATAATTCATTAGTTTTTGACCATTCCCTCTTCTAAAGAATTGGTGGCCACTCTTGTTGCAAACAAGAGTTGATCCCTCAAACTATCAAGCCAAAGGAAAGCTCCCAGAAATTCATGTAAGCTAGAAATCCTACTTTTTCTTATTCCTTTTAATGGTTTTCTAATTTTTGTTTTGTTTAAAATGTAAAATGATGCTATGCCTTGTTGGAAAGGCTTTCCCCCTCTCTTCTTTCTTAAATTCAGCCTTTCTTTATCCTAGATAAGTAATCTAATTGTTGGAATTAAACTTTTCATATTATTTCTCTTTTGAAAGTGAAATTTGATTAGTTTAGAATGCTTTAAACCATTTGGGGATAATTTTTAAGTAACTTAAGGATAGGAAAAATAAAAAATTGGTCAGCCATACAAAGGAGGTTATGGTAAAATTTTCTTAAATTTTGTGAAATAAGTTTTATCTTTTATTATTCAAAAAGAGTAATCCCCACCGTTTGTGTATTCTAAAAGTGTTATTTTCATTCTATGCATAGAAAGATGCATAAAGAAATTTATTTTTATTTCAAAAGAGTTATTCTCATCAATTTTGATTTTATGCATAGAAAGATGCATAAAGAAATTTATTTTTATTTCAAAAGAGTTATTCTCATCAATTTTTATTTTATGCATAGAAAGATGCATAAAGAAATTTATTTTTATTTCAAAAGAGTTAATCTAATCAATTTTGATTTTATGCATAGAAAGAGGCATAAAGAAATTTATTTTTATTTCAAAAGAGTTATTCTCATCAATTTTGATTTTATCCATAGAAAGATGCACAAAGAAATTTTTTTTATTTCAAAAGAGTTATTCTCATTAAAATTGAATTTATGCATAGAAAGATGCATAAAAGATTTATTTTTATTTCGAAAGTGTTATTCTCCTTAAAATTGAATTTACGCATAATTAGATGCATAAACGGATTTTTATAAAAGTGTTATTTCCCACTGAAGTTGTTCTTATGCATGAATAGATGTGTAAAGAATCTTTATATAAAAAATATGAATTCTATAAATGGATGTGATGACAATAGAAGTGATGAGAATGAGAGGTAAATAGATGTGATGATATGTGATATGAATCCAATAGATGAGAATGAATAGAGAATGGATGTGATGAGAATAGAAGTGATGAGAATGAGAGGTAAATAGATGTGATGATATGTGATATGAATCAGATAGATGAGAATGAATAGAGAATGGATGTGATGAGAATAGAAGTAATGAGAATGAGGGGTAGATAAATGTGATGATATGTGATATGAATCAGATAGATGAGAATGAATAGAGAATGGATGTGATGGGAATAGAAGTGATGAGAATGAGAGGTAAATAGGTGTGATGAGAATGAGAGGTAAATAGGTGTGATGAGAGGTAAATAGGTGTGATGAGATGGGATGTGAATCGAATGGATGAGAATGAATAGAGAATGGATGTGATGAGAATAGAAGTAATGAGAATGAGAGGTATAACCCATGGGACTGGATGGTAGACTGGAATGATGGATCCGTAAAACGAGACTCAATTCTTGTATAGTAAGATGAGAAAAGATGGGGACTAATGTGAAAGGATGTGGAGTAATGACAAAAGATGAAAATATTGTTGGAACTATATTTGTATGTGAAATCTGTTTTTAAATGACTGTTTTATGTCAAGAATGCTGGGGAAGCATTTTGATCGTCTTGTGAATGAGGTCGTGGAGACCTATCTCTTAAAGTTGCAACTACTGATGACGGAGAGTCATTGGAGGACGTCTCGTGTAGCAAGGTCAGCCAAGGTCTTGATGATCAGCCTCGGTTTGATTTAAATGGTGAGCTTCTGGTACATTGGATGAGGGACCAAGGAAGCAGCCTATGAGTGAAGCGCTAGGTGGATCCTAGAGGGTGTTGACCATACGGTGCTCGGGCTTTGGGTCACGGAAGATACCCACACGTATGTCGGGGAAGATTTTGGAACAAGGAGTAAGAGTTGTTTTCTTAATTCGGTCATGAATCTAGTTGGTTGACCTTGCTGGTCCTCAACGGATGAGTCCATGGTTTTTTTGGAACAAGGAGTAAGAGTTGTTTTCTTAATTCGGTCATGGATCTGGTTGTTTGACCTTGCTGGTCCTCAACGCATGAGTCCATGGTTTTTTTATTTGGATCCGTTAGTTGATCTTGCTAATCTTCAATGGAGATTCCATTTTGCTATGTGAATATATTGCCGATTACTATGAGCTAGGAACTATCGAAAAGACCCCTAAGTGAATAGGTGGTGAGCGTTCTGGTTGCCAATGGTGCCATAGGTACACCGATGAAGGAATGTTTGGAAATAAGGATTCAACTGGATAATTAAAGGATTATGATCAGTGACACTATGGTTTCATTAAATGATTGTTTTAAAGATTGTTGAATCTGTGAAAAAGGCAAGTTTATATTGGGTGTGTAAGTGGTGTGACTAGTTTTATGTTTGCATGAATATCTGGCTAGGGGTCCTGGGAACTCTTTTCCTTGGTACCCGGGACAAAACCTAACAAAATTCCTAATTGGATCCCATCACTACAGTGGTTGGGCAGTCGGCTAACCCATGGGACTGGATGGGGTTAGGCTGGACTGATGGATCCATAAAACGAGACTCAATTTTTGTATAGTCAGATTAGAAAAGATGGGGACTAATGTGAAAGGATGTGGAGTAATGATAAAAGATGGAAATATTGTTGGAACTGTATTTGTATATTGTGAAATCTGTTTTTAAATTACTGTTTTGTGTCAAGAATGCTAGGGAAGAATTTTGACCATCTTGTGAATGAGGTCATGGAGACCTATTTGTTACAGTTGTAACTGTTGACGGAGAGTCATTGGAGGACGTCTCGTGTAACAAGGTCGACCGAGGTCTTGACCAGCCTTGGTTTGATTTAAATGGTGAGCTTCCGGTACAGTGGATGAGGAACCAAGGAAGCGGCCTATGAGTGAAGCACTAGGTGACCTGCGAAGGATCCTAGAGGGTGCTGACTATACGGTGCTCGGGCTCTCGGTCGCCCCAAAGATACCCACACGTATGTCGGGGAAGATTTTGGAATAAGGAGTAAGAGTTGTTTTCTGAATTCGAGCATGGATCTTGTTGGTTGACCTTGCTGGTCCTCAACGAATGAGTCCATGGCTTTTTTATATGGATCCATTAGTTGATCTTGCTTATCTTCCTTAGAGATTCCATTTTGATATGTGAATATATTGCCGGTTACTATTATGAGCTAGGAACTACGAAAAGACCCCTGAGTAAACAGGTGGTGAGCGTTCTGGTTGTTGCCAATGATGCATAGGTACACCGATGAGGAATGTTTGGAAATAAGGATTCAATTGGATAATTAAAGAATTATGATCAGTGACACTATGGTTTCATTAAATGATTGTTGAATATGGATTCAACTGGATAATTAAAGAATTATGATCAGTGACACTATATTGTTTTAAAGATTGTTGAATATGTGAAAAAGGCAAGTTCATATTGGGTTGTAAGTGGTGTGACTAGTTTTATGTTTGCATGAATATCTAGCTAGGGGGCCTCGAAACTCTTTTCCATGGTACCCGAGACAAAACCTAACAAAATTCCTAATTGGATCCCATCACTACAGTGGTTGGGCGGTCGGCTAGCCCATGGGACTAGATGGGGTTAGGATGGACTAATGGATCCATAAAACGAGACTCAATTTCTGTATAGTAAGATGAGAAAAGATGGGGACTAATGTGAAAGGATGTGGAGTAATGAGAAAAGATGGGAATATTGTTGGAACTGTATTTGTATGTGAAATCTGTTTTTAAATGACTGTTTTATGTCAAGAATGCTGGGGAAGCATTTTGACCGTCTTGTGAATGAGGTCGTGGAGAGCTATCTTTTAAAGTTGCAACTGTTGAGGACGGAGAGTCATTGGAGGACGTCTCCTGTAGCAAGGTTGGCCGAGATCTTGACCAACCTCGGTTTGATTTAAATGGTGAGCTTTTGGTACAGTGGATGAGGGACCAAGGAAGCGTCCTATGAGTGAAGTGCTAGGTGACATGCGAAGGATCCTAGAGGGTGCTGACCATATGGTGCTTGGGCTCTGGGTCACCGAAGATACCCACACGTACGTCGGGGAAGATTTTGGAACAAGGAGTAAGAGTTGTTTTCTGAATTCGGGCATGGATCTGGTTGGTTGACCTTGCTGGTCCTCAACGGATGAGTCCATGGCTTTTTTATATGGATCCGTTAGTTGATCTTGCTGATCTTCAACAGAGATTCCATTTTGATATGTGAATATATTGTCGGTTACTACAAGCTAGGAACTATTGAAAAGGCCCCTGACTGAATAGGTGGTGAGCGTTCTGGTTTTACCAATGATGCCATAGGTACACCGATGAAGGAATGTTTGGAAATAAGGATTCAACAGGATAATTAAAGGATTATTATCAGTGACACTATGGTTTCATTATATGATTGTTTTAAAGATTGTTGAGTCTGTGAAAAAGGCAAGTTCATATTGGGTGTGTAAGTGGTGTGACTAGTTTTATGTTTGTATGAATATCCGGCTAGGGGACCTGGGAACTCTTTTCCCAGGTACCCGGGATAAAACCTAACAAAAATCCTAATTGGATCCCATCACTACAGTGGTTGGGCAGTCGGCTAACCCATGGGACTGGATGCTGGACTGATGGATCCGTAAAACGAGACTCAATTTCTGTATAGTACGATAGATGAGGTAAATCCTGGATAAAAATTGTTCTATTGAAAAGAATCAACGGCTATGCCTCTCAATGAGGAAAAAAGCGTTGGTCTCTATGATCCAAGTACAATTTTTTCCTGATCTTACTATGGGACTTACAGGTTTGGTCAGATCAGTTCACTTAGTTCAGGCTTTTGACTACATTAGAGAAAAGTTATCCTAGAGGAATCGCCCATGCTTTCCGGGCAAGGGAAGTTTTTCCAGATTCGGATTTGGAAGAACCGATGGATTAGTCTCTTGTCCGAATATCCGTGGGTGAGGCCCCGAGTGTGGAACCCTGCCCACGCAAGAAGTGCTACTTCTGCTACTAGCACCCCTGAATTCGTTGCGCGGTGGGGACAGGAATCTCACAGCTGGTATCAGAGCAAATTGGCTAATGAGGATCAACCGAGAAGATAAAAATGTCAAAAATTTATGAAGAAGTAGTAAAAGGTTGTAATTGTGTGATAAAATTCATACAAATTGATATTCAAACTGAAATTTGTAAATTGGGTAATTGGGTCTTCAAATGGAAGTACCACAATTTTATGGAATCCCTAACTTGCTTGAGGCCTAGACATGATGGTATTTACCTTATAGTTCCAAGGACCGTGACTACCCATATATACCGAGGGTATAACTGCAGCTCTTTACTGACAGTATATACGAGTAAATCTAAGACTTGAAATTATAAGCATTAATACTATCCACATGATGAATTCGAATGTGATTGATATGATTTTAAATTTTGGTTGAGAACTGATGAGTTGATTTGGATTCTGATTGAAAAATGAAGATTCCTAAATTTTGGTTGAAATGTAATAAACTAAGCAAAACCACAATGAGGATGAATGGGATGAGTCCCTGTGATAATGTTCGTGGTTAGAATGAGGATGAATGGGATGAGTCCCTGTGATAATGTTTGTAGTTGGAATGAGGATGAATGGGACGAGTCCCTGTGATAATGTTCGTAGTTGGAATGACGTTAATGACTTCAGTAAATCACTATGAGATTAGTGGATTATGCTGGCAGATTGCTGCTACTGTTAACACTTGACCTAGTGGATCAAGTTAAGGAGTGTCAAATTAAAAATATGTAAAATTGAAAATTTCCATGGACTGTTCAGATAGAAATTTCGGTCTAATGGACCCTTATTGTGATAAGGATTTGAATGTTACGATCTGAGTGAATTATTATTTGATGATGAATTTTATATAAGAGATCTTATTTTTAGGATTCTGTTGGGATCACCAGACTATAAGGAACCCCAGAATCAGTTGGATCTTAAGAAAAAGAGTTCTCCTCTAATTTTGCCAGATGAAGACATCTCGCGTTTTTTAAGTGGGGTAGGATGTAAGATTCCTCCCTCCGGCTTTTGAGGTGTGCAAGTGTAAGAACCTCCCCTTCTGATCTTATAATTATTCCCCTCTCTGAAATAAAATAAAGATCATGTTTTATCCTGTTTTGGCCTAGAGAGAGAAAATGTTCTAGAGAGAGGTTATTCAATTTTTAGATATTTTTGGATGGAAAAATATCTCTTCTTATTAAAATAAATTCCCCCAAAATAGAAGTTCAAAAATATTTTCAGAAGGTGCATTAGAAATCAATTATAATCTGTTCAAAAGGCCTTATCCTAAGGGGATTTTTGGAAAATTTTAAATTAAGGTTCTGAAGGGCCAATCAGATTCATCCAAATGTAGAGAGGAGATAAATTGAAGAAATCAAGAAAATCCCCCCCAAAAATGAGTAAATACTCACATAAGATGAAGAGTTGACTAAGGACAAGGATATTAGTTAAAAAAGACGAGATATTTAGAGAAATGTGCATTTTTGACACCTCGGTGTGGGAGAATTCCCCTCATGAAGGAGGTGCCTATTTCACATGCATGGTTGAGTTTTAAACTCACAAATAATGAGATTTTTCCTCTGTCTCTCTTGCTTCGACTAGATCCAAAAAGTAAGCTAAATTGACCTAAAAATGGTCAAAAATTGACCAAACTGATCTGGAAAATTCTAGAATCAGTTTGCTTGGTTAGAGGCTCACTTTTTCCTATAAATGAAGCCTCCCCCCTTTGTAAATGGTTAATAGTGTTTTATGCACTGTTACTCTACTCCTCCCCAGAGCCAAAAACTGTGAATTTATTAATAATTCATTAGTTTTTGACCATTCCCTCTTCTAAAGAATTGGTGGCCACTCTTGTTGCAAACAAGAGTTGATCCCTCAAACCATCAAGCCAAAGGAAAGCTCCCAGAAATTCATGTAAGCTAGAAATCCTACTTTTTCTTATTCCTTTTAATGGTTTTCTAATTTTTGTTTTGTTTAAAATGTAAAATGATGCTATGCCTCGTTGGAAAGGCTTTCCCCCTCTCTTCTTTCTTAAATTCAGCCTTTCTTTATCCTAGATAATTAATCTAATTGTTGGAATTAAAATTTTCATATTATTTCTCTTTTGAAAGTGAAATTTGATTAGTTTAGAATGCTTTAAATCATTTGGGGATAATTTTTAAGTAACTTAAGGATAGGAAAAATTAAAAATTGGTCAGCCATACAAAGGAGGTTATGGAAAAATTTTCTTAAATTTTGTGAAATAAGTTTTATCTTTTATTATTCAAAAAGAGTAATCCCCACCGTTTATGTATTCTATAAGTGTTATTTTCATTCTAGGCATAGAAAGATGCATAAATTAAAATTGAATTTATGCATAGAAAGATGCATAAAAGATTTATTTTTATTTCGAAAGTGTTATTCTCCTTAAAATTGAATTTATGCATAATTAGATGCATAAATGGATTTTTATAAAAGTGTTATTTCCCACTGAAGTTGTTCTTATGCATAAATAGATGTGTAAAGAATCTTTATATAAAAAATAAGAATTCTCTTACATTCTATAAATGGATGTGATGAGAATAGAAGTGATGAGAATGAGAGGTAAATAGATGTGATGATATGTGATATGAATCAGATAGATGAGAATGAATAGAGAATGGATGTGATGAGAATAGAAGTAATGAGAATGAGAGATAAATATATGTAATGATATGTGATATGAATCAGATAGATGCGAATGAATAGAGAATGAAAGTGATGAGAATAGAAGTAATGAGAACGAGGGGTAGATAGATGTGATGATATGTGATATGAATCAGATAGATGAGAATGAATAGAGAATGGATGTGATGGGAATAGAAGTGATGAGAATGAGAGGTAAATAGGTGTGATGAAATGGGATGTGAATCAGATAGATGAGAATGAATAGAGAATGGATGTGATGAGAATAGAAGTAATGATAATGAGAGGTAAATAGATATGATGATATGTGATATGAATCAGATAGATGAGAATGAATAGAGAATGGATGTGATGAGAATAGAAGTAATGAGAATGAGGGGTAGATAGATGTGATGATATGTGATATGAATCAGATAGATGAGAATGAATAGAGAATGGATGTGATGGGAATAGAAGTCATGAGAATGAGAGGTTTGATGTGAATCAGGATGTTAATGAATGATAAGGGATGTGAATAGATGTGATGTGATGTGATGTGAATCGGGATGTGAATGAACGATAAGGGACGTGAATGAATGTGTTAGCTTGTGAATCGGGATGTGAATGAACGAGATGTGATGTCAAATGAATGTGATAAGATGCGATGTAAACTGGATAGATGTTAATGTATGTGAAGTGATGAGATATATGGGTAGATGCAAGTGGATGAGATCTGATGAGGATAAATGAGGAAATAAGTGATGAGATAGAAAAAGATGTGATTAGAAGAGAATGGGAATACTTATAAAATGAATGTGGATCGATGTGTGGATAATGTGGATTGATGTAGAAGGATGTATGGATGATGTGGATTGATGTGTGGATAATGTGGATTGATGTAGATGGATGTATGGATGATGTGGATCGATGTGTGGATAATGTGGATTGATGTAGATGGATGTATGGATGATGTGGATTGATGTGTGGATATTGTGGATTGATGTAGATGGATGTATGGATGATGTGGATTGATGTGGATGAAGTGGATGGATGGATGTATGCATGATGTGGATGATATGGATTGATGATGGATGATGTGGATTGATGTGGATGGATGTATGCGTGAGTGGAAGAAAGCAATGAAGTTAGCGAAGGAGGAACCCAGTCTAAAGCACGTGGAGGCACGAAGGATCCAAATGGAGCAATATGGAAGTGTGCATTTTGGAGCAGGGGGTGTTGAATCATGGGAGGCCCAGTTTGTAAGTATCGATCTCAAATTATATTGTTTATGTAGTTTATTAGGAGGTTGTTTCTTTGTACTAGCCCCTCTGCAAATTGTGTAATTTTGTAGCTTGATATCATGGGCAGGTACCCTACTCCTGTCGAGATAGCCTACCACCGCCACCATCATACAGGAGATACATGGAGGCACTTCTATAATGACGGGTTGATTACTGAGGAGTAGTATATCCAAAGCAGTATATCTAGGCTACTGGAGAGTCCCCTGAGGTATTTGAAAGTAATTAAATAATGTCAATATTATAAATAAAGATTTGATTTTTCATACATTGATATATGTTGTCCCTTGTTTACAGGACCCTGCACAAGAAGATGAGGAAGAAGACGAGGAAGAAGGAGGCAGAGAAGGGAGCACATAAGGGAGCGAGGAGTAGTGCCAGCTACTCTTTTTTGTACTTAGCCACTGGCTTGGCTTCGTGCCTCTTGTATATACACTCCTCTTATTTTTGGTACTTGAAGCCACAGGACGTGGCTTAGCTTCGTGCTATATGTATATACAAGCACTTTTTGAGCTATCAATTAATGCCTTGTAACTAAACGTTTCGGAGTTGTAATGTTTTATTTGGAATTGTAATTAATGACGGCTATAGACGTGCTTGCAAGAGTGCTAATTAAAATGCGATTGACTGTAAGAATTGAATTACATAATGTGGAAATGGGATTCATGTTACTACATTGCATACACAACATACACAGCATTCTATTAAAGCACACAAAATTTAAAAAATATCCTGTAGCACATCTATAAACGCGTCTCTATACGCGTTTGTCTATTCAAGAAGCATCTATTTGAGCGTCTATAAATGCATCTATGCATGCGTCTATCTGTTTGCGTGTATAAATGCGTCTATACATGCGTCTATCTGTTTTTTAAATTTCTCCCCAACCGTCTATTTGCGCGTCTATATGCGCGTCTGTGCGCGCGTCTATAGGCGCGTCTATAAGCGTGTCTGTTTGCTACCTTTTAAACGTGCCTTTAGACGCGGGTCTGTAGACGTACAAATAGACGCGCCCGTAAGTTTTTTTTAGTTGAGTAAACGCGTCTATAGGTGCTTTGTCTTGTTGTGAGTGTGTGTGTGCATCACCATATTATCCCAAAACATAATTACATCTATGTGATATGTGCATCTACATATGTGTGTGTGTGTGACCATGTTCTTATAGTAGATAGATGTATCTACATATGTGTGTGTGTGACCATGCATCTACATATGTGTGTGTGTGTGTGTGACCATGTTCTTATAGTAGATAGATGTATCTACATGTGTGTGTGTCACCATATTATGCCTTTGATAGATTCTAGAAAAAAACATTATACTATACTTCTTCTTTAATGTGTGTGTGTGTGCGCGTTGTCGTGACGTGGGCGGTGTCGCTGGGAAAGCGCGAGGCTTCTGGCTGTGAGAGTAAGTGGTTGAACTTCAAGGGGCATCACCAGCAAAAGCTAGAACCATCATAAATTTAAGACTCAGCCATACATGGGTAGTCAAAGCAAACGAGAGCCTCATGATCCAAGCCAAAAACTGGCATTAACATAGCTTGATTCATAAAACTCAACACATCAAACCCCAGAAAAACATCTCATAGGTATATACATCCAAGATTCACAGCGGCCAATAGCTAGCCTCCACTTCAAAGACATAGAGCATGTGGATCCCACAGCATACAAAAGCAAAATCATGCTCACACCAACTTTGTTATGTACGTTGTCGTGCCTGCAATCTGATGCCTGGTGAAGCCAGTTTAAATAGCTCAAGAAACTGGTCTGGCAGTGTTCCCTCCTCTAAGCGGCTCCCTTCTGCGCTTGGCTACGAGGCGGAGTCTTCTCTGTGTATGCCCCCACAAGGCGATTCTTCTCTGTATACCTGCAGCTGCGCTGCTCCTCTCTTCCTGTCACACACACGGCTTCCTTCACGTGCCCAGCGGCCGTCGCTCTTTATCACACACGAACCCCCTTTGCAGCTTCAGCGATTTTCACGTACCCAGCTTCAGCTCAGCCTTCCCCCACACACAAGGCGGCTGGCCTTTTATTCTTCCAGGCCTCCTCTCTGCAAGCCCATCAGAGCCTCCAGCCAATATCTTCCTGCGCACCAGAGCAGCCCCAGTTCCCCTTTTTCTATAGTGCAGCCGCTTCAGTCCACCAGTGGGGGAGAGAGAGCTGCCGCCTCCCTTCCTCACGTCAGAGAGCTCTCTCCCTCTTGGATTCGGCGCTGCTCACTTCCGTCTGTAGAATTTTCCCACACTGTAACGCCAGTCCTTTATACACGAGGCGGCTCACACACACATCCTTTCTTTTCCTGCACACCCCCGACTTTCAGCAAGCGTCCCAATAGAGCATCAGAATCTTTTAATTCAAAGCACTGATCTCTGGCTTCCCCATTGATCCATCATCCTCTTTTTATGCAGCTGCCTGTTTAAGCTCTGAAGAGGACCTGCGTGGGCCACTCTCACTTCACACGTCGCCTCACACAATTGCAGACCTGCAGAGCTGCAACTTCTACTTGCGCTGACAGCACACGCCCAAGAGCATGCTCTCCACGCGCCTGCTTCCTCTGCACCTTCTCTTCACACAGCGCCCGACTGCTCTTTACACGGAAGCCCCCGCGCTTGTCCTCGCCAGCCTGCTCTCCTGGCCAACAACTTCCCTAGGCTTCTCTTGCAGAGCTGCGCCTCCCTTTAGTAGAACCTCTCCCCAGGCGACTTTTACGTGACCAAAGCGGCCGCCTGTCTTTTTTCTCCCGTCTGCAGAATTCCCCTTGGCTCCTGGCAAAACCAGACGATCCTCCCCTTGTATATCTGCTGCTGCGCGCCTGTTTTCCTGTCACACACACGGCTTCTGCCCAGCGGCCGCCTCTTCTGCGCCAGCTCGCCAGCTTCTCGAACTTCCCCTTCATGTGCTGGCCACCTCCATAACCTCCACGTCCTTCTTGCCACTTAATTATATATATATATTATTTTGCCTAAGATGGCCACCCCAATATGCTTCTTTTCACACCATGTCAAGGCATATTGGCCTCATCATCTTTAATTGCCCATGCCTCATGCCTTCAAATACTGACTCACGAGTGCCCATTGTATTTGGACGCGCCCACAAATTCAGACGACGGAGCAGCTGAAACCATCCCCAGCTGACCTCTCACCGGACAGGCTTGTAACAAGCTCAACACCAAACCATTTCACCTGTACACCTGGCGACGCCCTCAAAAGCAAAACCCTCCACACGCCATACATCCCATATGTACACAGGCACTTAATCCCATGCATCTGGATTTGCATTTAATGGCCTCACATGCATGGTTTCACACCATAGACGTGCTGTGGCACGACATCCACCCCCTCTAAACCTGCACATCCTCTGGTATGTGCCACACAGGTCCTGTATCTTAGCAATCACATCTGAATGGTTCTGCTTTCCCACCTGGATCAAATACCAATCGCTTTTGGCATATGTGCCATATCCTTTGCTCATACGAAGCCCTATCCTCACTTAGATTCCCTGCATATGCATAATTACCCTCATCATTCAAAGTGGGATGCTCTTCAAAATGATTTGCTTCAAAATTTTCCTCAGGCCATGTTTGAAGCCTTTGCACCACATATTGTATGGCCACACCAAATAACAACTGCATTAACAGCATGGAACACACACTTGGTAACATCCCATCCAAATCTACCGTGCTCAGATCCAACTCACCCACCACTGACAAACATTCATTCTTCTCATCCAAAGACGGAAAAGCATGGTCTTCATTGGCTTCCTCTATGCTATTATATACCTCTTCTTTAGGCCGTTGCAAAGTATGCAAAGCATCCACACCATCAACACATACCAAGTCCAACAAGGCATCATCGAGAATAGCCTCCAGCTCTGGATCAATCTCATCACAATCATTTGGCTTACATAACACCTGCATATCCTCACTTGCAACCAACAGTTGACTAGCATCAAGCATAGAAGAGTCCAAAGCTGATGGGGATCTATTATATACCATGAAATCATCCAATGCATCATCTAAGATAGCATCCAATCCAGGATCAATCGCATTGAAGCCATTATCATCTTGCAATCCCACATGTTGATTATCATGAACATTCATACCCCCATAGCTATATCCATTTGGTTGCTCATATGCAGCCTCATGAGACTCTGTGACCACACTTTGCATATCCTGCATGTTGTCTCCCAGTATTTCTTGATACCTGTCTGCAGATGGGCTTAGAATTATGGGTCCCTCACCCGTGTACCCTTGAATCTGTATATCATTGAACCCTGTATGATTCAAAAAGACAGATTCAATTTTCCTCTCCAAATCATCATCATAAACAGGCTTCCAAGCTCGAGATTGTTGCTCACAAATGTGGTTGCAAGGTAACCCTGACACTGATGACATAGCATCACCCTGTTTATTGTTGGAACACCCTGTTAGCATTCCAGAATAACCCAAATCCAAAGAACCTTGGCAACCAGCTTCAGAAGCAACATCACTGTTGGAATCACCCATATCACTCACCCCCTCTAAATCAATCACACATACTTGTGGCCCGTCTGCATATTCATGTACATCATCCTGCTTATAAGCATCATAACCAGATAAGAATGCAGTAATGATAGCATCTTCTTCTTGTCTTAGATCTTCAAACTCTGCAATCATGCTTTCAACAAGAAGCATTGGTTCCTGCTGTTCTTCACACATATGATACGACACCTGAGGAATACCCTTCAAATGAGCACTTTCGTCATGAGAATCCTCATGTTTACACAGCTTACATGCTTCACAGTCCTCTTCCTCGTGTACTGGGTCTTGAGCACCTGTCTTGAAGCTCTCTGAATCAAGTGTCTCCTCAAGCATAGGCATACACACATCATGTGATATGATTATAGGGCCCTGTATGTCTGCACCTTCAAACAAAGAAGACAGATTATACTTGCACAGTTCACCCATTGCATCTTTATGAGTCTGTAGCAAAGCATCACTTTTGGCACTGTGAAGGCCTTGTTGCTCACTAATGGCTTTTTGTAGTCCCAATTTAGCATAAACAGCCTCCACAATCTCTGTATCAGCCTTGAATAGCAATTGATTATCCTCCATAAGACATGCATCAACAATCGCTTCTAAATTGGCTCGGATTGTTGCTGGAACACTATCACAGCTCACATTATACCTGGAACTCGCATAAATAAGTGCATCTGCAAAATCACTCCATCGTTTGGAGTGATACTCTGCTAGTTCCAGCACTTCATCTTTTAAATCAGGACTTACAAGGCATGCAAAAGATGCAATCATCATGTTTTCTAGAACCCCTTGATTCTTCATCTCTGTCTCATAACACCTTAGATAGCTTTCTGGATCGTAACCATCAAATATATTGACCTTGTCATATACCAATTGCACCGCAATTTCCACCGCTTCCTGATTTCGCTTTTCTTCTTCAATCTTCCTGAACCGCTCTTCAAGCTCTTTCATCTCTGCATATAAATGCTCCATTTTGCTAGCCATCTCTATGTACTCTCACCCCAGCGGTTTCACGTCGGGTTCACCAAAGCTGTCGTGACGTGGGCGGTGTCGCTGGGAAAGCGCGAGGCTTCTGGCTGTGAGAGTAAGTGGTTGAACTTCAAGGGGCATCACCAGCAAAAGCTAGAACCATCATAAATTTAAGACTCAGCCATACATGGGTAGTCAAAGCAAACGAGAGCCTCATGATCCAAGCCAAAAACTGGCATTAACATAGCTTGATTCATAAAACTCAACACATCAAACCCCAGAAAAACATCTCATAGGTATATACATCCAAGATTCACAGCGGCCAATAGCTAGCCTCCACTTCAAAGACATAGAGCATGTGGATCCCACAGCATACAAAAGCAAAATCATGCTCACACCAACTTTGTTATGTACGTTGTCGTGCCTGCAATCTGATGCCTGGTGAAGCCAGTTTAAATAGCTCAAGAAACTGGTCTGGCAGTGTTCCCTCCTCTAAGCGGCTCCCTTCTGCGCTTGGCTACAAGGCGGAGTCTTCTCTGTGTATGCCCCCACAAGGCGATTCTTCTCTGTATACCTGCAGCTGCGCTACTCCTCTCTTCCTGTCACACACACGGCTTCCTTCACGTGCCCAGCGGCCGTCGCTCTTTATCACACACGAACCCCCTCTGCAGCTTCAGCGATTTTCACGTACCCAGCTTCAGCTCAGCCTTCCCCCACACACAAGGCGGCTGGCCTTTTATTCTTCCACGCCTCCTCTCTGCAAGCCCATCAGAGCCTCCAGCCAATATCTTCCTGCGCACCAGAGCAGCCCCAGTTCCCCTTTTTCTATGGTGCAGCCGCTTCAGTCCACCGGTGGGGGAGAGAGAGCTGCCGCCTCCCTTCCTCACGTCAGAGAGCTCTCTCCCTCTTGGATTCGGCGCTGCTCACTTTCGTCTGCAGAATTTTCCCACACTGTAACGCCAGTCCTTTATACATGAGGCGGCTCACACACACATCCTTTCTTTTCCTGCACACCCCCGACTTTCAGCAAGCGTCCCAATAGAGCATCAGAATCTTTTAATTCAAAGCACTGATCTCTGGCTTCCCCATTGATCCATCATCCTCTTTTTATGCAGCTGCCTGTTTAAGCTCTGAAGAGGACCTGCGTGGGCCACTCTCACTTCACACGTCGCCTCACACAATTGCAGACCTGCAGCTGCAACCTCTACTTGCGCTGACAGCACATGCCCAAGAGCATGCTCTCCACGCCTGCTTCCTCTGCACCTTCTCTTCACACAGCGCCCGACTGCTCTTTACACGGAAGCCCCCGCGCTTGTCCTCGCCAGCCTGCTCCTGGCCAACAACTTCCCTAGGCTTCTCTTGCAGAGCTGCGCCTCCCTTTAGTAGAACCTCTCCCCAGGCGACTTTTACGTGACCAAAGCGGCCGCCTGTCTTTTTTCTCCCGTCTGCAGAATTCCCCTTGGCTCCTGGCAAAACCAGACGATCCTCCCCTTGTATATCTGCTGCTGCGCGCCTGTTTTCCCATCACACACACGGCTTCTTTCACGTGCCCAGCGGCCGCCTCTTCTGCGCCAGCTCGCCAGCTTCTCGAACTTCCCCTTCACGTGCTGGCCACCTCCAGAACCTCCACGTCCTTCTTGCCACTTAATTTTATATATATATTATTTTGCCTAAGATGGCCACCCCAATATGCTTCTTTTCACACCATGTCAAGGCATATTGGCCTCATCATCTTTAATTGCCCATGCCTCATGCCTTCAAATACTGACTCACGAGTGCCCATTGTATTTGGACGCGCCCACAAATTCAGACGACGGAGCAGCTGAAACCATCCCCAGCTGACCTCTCACCGGACAGGCTTGTAACAAGCTCAACACCAAACCATTTCACCTGTACACCTGGCGACGCCCTCAAAAGCAAAACCCTCCACACGCCATACATCCCATATGTACACAGGCACTTAATCCCATGCATCTGGATTTGCATTTAATGGCCTCACATGCATGGTTTCACACCATAGACGTGCTGTGGCACGACAGCGTGCGCGTGCGCGTGTGAGATAGCTATTTCAAGGGCAACAAACAGGCAAGGACACACACACACACACACACACACACACACACACACACATGCAGATACATCACATAGATGTATTATGTGTGTGTGTGTGTGTGTGTGTGTGACCATCTTCCACCTTTGTTAGGTTCTTCAAAAAAACATTATACTATACAACTTTTTTGATGTGTGTGTGTGTGTGACCAAGCTCTTATAGATACATGTATCTACATTGTGTGTGTCACCATATTTCACCTTTAATAGATTCTAGAAAAAAACATTATACTATACAACTTCTTGAATGTGTGTGTGTGTGTGTGTGTGTGTGTGTGTGTGTGTATGTGTGTGGGTGAGCTAGCTATTTCAAGGGCAACAAACATGCAAGGGCACACACACACACACACACACACACATGTGTATCTATTTATAATACATCTATGTGATACATGTATCGACATGTGTATGTGTTTGTCTATGTGTCACCATATTCTGCCTTTGATAGGTTCTTGAAAAAACATTATACTATACAACTTCTTTAATATGTGTGTGTGTGTGTTGAGAAAACGTGGTGCTCATGCTAGATCAAGTGTATGGAGGAAAAGAGCTCACAAAATACAAGAACAATATCTTGCTTATTAAGTTGTTTATGCATACAACTAGGCCTTGCTCAATACAAAATGCCTCATAGCTCCACCTTTAAATAGGTGAGCCAGTAGACCTTAAGTCCATTCACACTCACACCCTTCTCTTCGCAAGATATTATTCTTGTATTTTGTGAGCTCTTTTCCTCCACACACTTGATCTAGCATGAGCACCACATTTTCTCAACATGGTATCAGAGCTCCACCTTTAAATAGGTGAGTAAGTGGACCTTAAGTCCATTCACACTCACACCCTTCTCTTCCCCTTCTACATAACCTTAGTCTCTTAATAGTGTGTGTGTGTGGCACAGAGACAAGGTGGTCACACAAATGTGGATCTGTGGGTTGATGGAAATCTATACCCAGCTGCTCTTATTTATTTATTATGTAGGAAATGGTAACAATGGGATGCTCGGGTATTACAAGAGATTATCAATAAGTGATGCTGACAGAGTATTCTACTTGTCCTCGCAATTGCATGCTCTTCAAGGTACGTTAGGTGGTTTGCACCAAGCCTACTTCACTCTCACGCCAAGGTTAAGGATCTCGAGGATGCAAATCGAGAGGGTGAAGCATGCATTAAAAAGCTAAGGCAGACCATCGACCACATAAAGAGCACCCCTCTTGGAGCCAGGGAGAGTTATAAGAGGCCACTTAACCACACCAGAGGGGTTGGGAAATTGAGAGTTGAAGAAAAAAGCCAGGAAAGAAACAGATGGAGTGATCTCCTAGAAACTTTGCAAAAAAAAGAGGCAGGTTGGGAAGCTAACTGCTGAGGAGACTACTTGGTACTTGCTAACTGCTAAGGAGACTACTTGGTACTTCAAGTGTCAAGTTGGGTTGAGAAGTGAAGATGGGAAATGCACCAGGAGGGAGGAAATTAGATACAAATGGAAAACTTTTAATAACAAAAGGAAGCCAGATGGGTATCTGTTTAAGTTGACTGAAGGGAAGAGGGGTAAGGAGGTTATGGGTAGGGTTCTGGATGAAAATGGCCATGAGATAGAGGTGATTAGGTTAATAGCCAAAAAATGGGTAGAGTTTTTAGGTTCAACTCTCAATCTCAAAGAGGATTATTTAGCCAGAAGATTTCAAGATGAGGCCAAATTCCTAGAACAAATTAGCAATAGATTGGATCCTGATAGGGCTAAATGGTTGGAGAGAAATATTGAGATATGAATGCTAGGATGCCCTTCTAAAACTAGGAAAAGAGAAATCACTTGGGTGGGATGGACTATCTATTGAGTTTTTCATTGCCTTTTGGCCATCATTAAAGGAATTTGTATGGAGAATATGCAGAGAAGCATTCAGGATAGGCAATTTGCATAAGGATTTGAAGAAAGGGTTGGTGAAACTCATTCCTAAACAAAATGCTTGTGATAGATTTAACCGTTAGAGGCCTATTACCTTGTTGACTGTTATATACAAAATTCTGGCCAAAATCATTGCCATTAGGATCACTACTACTCTTCAAGTGATCATATCTAAGAAACAACATGGCTTTATCAAAGGAAGGTCTATATATGACAATGTCTATACTGCTATGTTGGGGAGAGATTTGGCTTTGAGAACTAAGAAAAAATGCATCCTTTTGCAACTTGATTTGGAGAAGGCTTATGATAGGTGGAGAAGGCTTCTGACAGGGTACACTAGTCATTTGTGGCTAGAGTAATGGAAAAAATGGGGTTTGGATTCAGAACGGCCTCTTGTATATACACCCTTACTTTGGGAGGAAATTCCAAGTTGATGCTAAATGGGAGGGTGGTAGGGGGATTTTAAGTGAGCAGGTCAGCTAGACAAGGTTGTCCCCTTTCTCCTCTATTATTTGCTATTGCTTTGCATCCTTTGATTGTGGCTTTAGCACATGCCTCTGCTGAGGGGAGGGTAACTGGGCTAAAGTTGAGTAATGGGGAACAACTGGTTATTCAATGCTTTGCAGATGATTTCTTGCTCTTTTTGAGGGCTGATAATGATAACATCAAATTGGCTTTAAGTATCATTCAAGAGTTTACTGATGCCTTTGGATCCAAATGTAATATTCATAAATCTAAATTAATAAGCCTTTTTGAGGATAATGATTTTGATTTAGAAAGATGGGGCTGTGAGGTTATTAAGAGGGGATGAATTGCTAGTTATTTAGGGGTCCCCTTTGGGGTTGAGGTGACCAACAAACAAGTAATTAATAAATCTAAATTAATAAGCCTTTTTGAGGATAATGATTTTGATTTAGAAAGATGGGGCTGTGAGGTTATTAAGAGGGGACAAATTGTTAGATATTTAGGTGTCCCCTTTGGGGTTGAGGTGACCAACAAACAATTAATTGATTGGGCATTCGATAGATTCTATTTGAAACTAAAGAAATGGGAAGGCATCAGAGTTCCTTTCCATGATAGGGTGGCTATATGTAACATAGTGCTAAATGCCTATATTAAGTTCTTATGCCCAGTGTTGGATTTTGGAAAAGGACATTGGCAGAGGATTGTAAAGCCTGTAAGAGACTTTGTATGGAGAAATGTTGGTTCCAACAAAAAGGCTTTAACCTCTCGTTGCTTGGGATAGACTTAGCCTGCCTAGAGGTGAAGGAGGCCTTGTTATTCTTCATCTTCCCTCTCACACAATTGCCAGGTTGGCACTTCTTTTACACCCAAGTGCCTTCAGCACAGAAGGAGATTTGGACAAGGATGCTAAAAGAGTTGTTCACACATTTGCATGCTATGATAAAATCCTATTTCTTTTATGGTTTCTCTTTAGGCTTCCTTGTTAGTTTTGAAAAATGTGTATGCTTCATGCAAATAAATAGGTGAAAATGAGAGGAAGTGCTTGTATTTACTATAGGTAAATTTAGTTCATGATTGCACTAAATTAGTGCAGTAAATACCATGATATTGTGGTGCTCTCTCTTGTCCTTGCGCTTCCTCCTACCTTCTCCTTCCTCTTCTCCATCTCCTTATTCATGTTACTCTTCTACCTCTACTTCTCTTCCTCTTCTCCTTCTTCTCTATTTGTCTTTTTTCTTTTCTTAGTCTCCTCCTCCTCCTCCTCCTCCTCTTTCTCTCTTTTATTTTTTCATTTCTTATTCTCTTCTCTTCTCTACCTCCTCCTCCCCTCCTCCTTCCTCTTTTTCTCATTCTCTTCTCCTTCTAGTCCTCTGTCATTCTCCTCTTATCCTCCTCCTCCGCTTTTTGTATCTTCTTATTCTCCTTCTCCTGCTCGTCTAATATTCTCCTCACCCCTTCTCTTTTTCTCTTTTCTTGTTGTCCTTCTTCTCCTTCATTTTTTCCCCTATCCTTTCTCCTCCTTCCTCCTACTCTTTCTCTTCCTCTTCTTCTCCCTCTAGTCCACCTTCCTCTCCTGTCTCTCTTCTTCTTCTTCTTCTTCTTCTTCTCCTCTTCCTCTTCCTCTTCTTATCCCTTCACTCCTCTTCTTTGCCACTTGCATTGGTGCTACTCATCATGATCAGGCAGCACGACAGCTCTGGTGTGTTCGATGTTGCTCTTTGCCTAGATGTTCTTCCATGGGAATCACATCATAGAATCGGCTTCGAGGAGTAGCCGCCACTTATCACTTGCGGGAAGGAACCTCGAGGGGTAGCAACAGCAGCAGCAAAAGCGGGCGGCGGAAGAACATCATAGCTGAGAGCTGAGAGTGAATCGTGTCATGTACGAGGATGATTACTACCGGCATGTGAGAATGATACCAGACACTATGCATGAACACGAAGCATAGAGTCCAATCTTTGTCGAAATAATAATGGAACAATTGTATTTGAAAGCTGACTATTATACGAATGCCTATTTGAGTAGTAGGACTAGGAGAGAGCACTTGATCCTAGTAAAAGCCTCCTTTAGACAGGTATTAGTCATTGTTGGAAGACTGACACACCGTTCACAGCCACCGCTGCTCTCCTCACGAATCTCAATCTATCTCTCTCATGGTTGCTCAGCAATTTTACCCAATAATATAAATCATCCTCCACCACAACAGGAACCAATGACTGCAAGATGAAAAAGAGATTATATGGTGGTTGCAACAAAAGAGAATACTTAGTAGAGGAGACGTATTTTGCTGTAGTTGAAGGGGTACTGTAGACCTGTGTTCAACTGTTGAGATTCACATGCCTCCGGCGATTTGCAAGGAGATTTGCTGCTGCTGCTGTCTGTGTACCGGCTGATTAGAGACACTCCCTCCTTGCAAGGGCAGGGCTGGGCTGGGCTGGGCGGCCCTCACAGACATACACAATCAAAAAATCAGAGAAACATCATCATCATGTACAGTCTCCTCCGTCTTCAGCATACGAAAGCGACAGCATCTTCGATGCCCTCCTTATTTTAATTAGAAGAAGAAGAGATGGCCGGGGCCGCCTACTAATCTTTGGATTATTTTTCAAGGTTGGGGAGGGGGGGTGCGCCGGGCCTCTGAAGCAGTGCAATACAGAGGCGACGCGCGCAGCAAGCTGCCGGGAGGGGAGGCTGCCCCCATGAAAGAAATTAGGTTAACATCATGTGGCCCGATGGGCGACGTATCAAATATTAAACTGATAAGAACAGATACGTATCAGATAGCCAAAAGGCCACCAACACCACCACCACGTCTATAGATATATTGAAGAATGGAGAGGCTTGACTTGTTGGATAAATATAATCCCAACTCCTTAGTCCAATTTAATATGTGGTTGTTAGGCTAGTGGTCAGTGGTTGGTGTGTAAAGCCTACAACATGGTTCGTGTATATGGTTCATACAACTCATGCAACTAAAAATAGGGTAGAGGAGTCTCTAAATAAGATACAAGTTGTGATCAAGTGATTATGTAAGTTTGGTTCATGCCTAATCATAATTAGTGTCTTCTTGTGTTAATCTCAAAGTAATTTTCTGCATATACCAGTTTTTGTCTCTCATATTCATGATGTTTTGTACAAGCTTTGATCCACCTGAGTATGTTTTGATCAATCTTCTTAGTTGAATTATCATATCCAACATTTGGTATCAGAGTATGACCCAATTAGGTTTAGTTGATTAGCATAAACCCTAATCTATCTCTTAATCACCATAGCCAGTTTTTCTCTATTTGGACAGCATGCTGTAGATTGCTTCCATGCGTGCATCTGATGTGATTATATCCCAAGATTTTGATATAGCCTTGTTGCTTTGCTCCCACGCTTGCCCTAAAACGGAGATTGTAGACCAATTTGATCCCAGCTTCGCGAATTCGTCATCGCCATCAGCGCAGCTCGTTTTCTGCTAATGGCATGCATTCGCCATCGTCTCTACGAATTAGCCTAATTCCTTTTAAGTGATTCAAGGCCATCATGTGACGATTCAGCATATCAAATCTTGAAGCATTTGGTCCACCGGAGCTGCTGTACGGAGCTGTTTTCCAGTCGCCTGTTTTCTGTCTTTTTTGCTCCAACAACATGGTGATTCTTATTTTGATCTATATTGATGATATTTTTATTATTTGGGCTTAAATCATCTATATGAGCAAGTTATCAACATTAAGCATCATATTTCATCATCATGAGCTCCAAATTCCCCGACAAATTCAATGGAATTGGGTTTCATACCTGGCAAATCAAGGTGAAGGGCTACCTCATGAAGAAAAATTTGTGGAGTACGGTCAAGCCACTTACTGAAGATGAAGCAGGTATTTCTGCTGCAGTTACAAGAGCTACAATGGCTGCACTTCCAAGCAAAAGATGAGGAAGCACTTGGTATTATCATTACTGCTCTAGAAGATGATTTTATTCATTATATTGATAATGTTGAGTCAGCTATGGAAGCTTGGGAATTACTAGAACGTACTTTTGGTGCAAAGGCAAAGCATTCCAAGATCGGTTTGAAGATGCAACTCTTTGATCTAACCATGGAGAGTAATGAAAATTTAGCAGCTTTGATTAACAGGTTGAAGAGCTTAATAACACAATTGGTTTATGTTAATTCTCCTGTTCCTGAAGAAGATGCTATTGCTATATTGCTTAAAAGTTTACCTTCAAACTTTAGGCAAATTGTGACGGTACTTAAAGAGAAAGAACCAGTCCCTTCCTTGGAAAGTATCATAAATTCTTTGCAAGAAGAAGACAAGAAGATTACAAAGGATGTGATAGATCCTTATGCATATGCTATTACTAACGACATCGGCAAAGAAGAAGTGTAGTATTTGTGGTCGTACAAATCATCTTACTAAGGATTGTTTCTCCAAACATCCTTATGAGTATTGTGGAAAGACGAATCATCCATCCTCAAAGTGCTACCAAAAAGATCAAAAGCTAGTAAAGGCACATGTGGTTGAAGAAGTCAACCAACAGGAACAAACAAATCTTTGTTCTAGTCCTAGTATAAAAGATGTAGATGATGAGTATGCTTTTTAGATTATGTCATGTATATGGTTGAGTCAAGACTTATGTTGTTCCAACTTGACGAGTTGTAGAGGAGAGTACACCACCCTATGTTGTTGTTAAGGGGGAACTCTTACTCATTGTGTCAAGGAGGTATGTTAGTCTTGTTCATGTTCTTGTAAGAAGTTGGTCTTAAGAGGGGATTGTTGGATAAATATAATCCCAACTCCTTAGTCCAATTTAATGTGTGGTTGTTAGGCTAGTGGTCAGTGGTTGGTGTGTAAAGCCTATAAATGGTTGGTGCATATGGTTCATGCAACTCATGCAACTAAAAATAGGGTAGAGGAGTCTCTAAATAAGATACAAGTCGTGATCAAGTGATTATGTAAGTTTGGTTCATGCCTAATCATAATTAGTGTCTTCTTATGTTAATCTCAAAGAAATTTTCTACATATACCAGTTTTTGTCTCTCATATTCATGATGTTTTGTACAAGCTTTGATCCACCTTGAGTATGTTTTGATCAATCTTCTTAATTGAATTATCATATCCAACATTGACGAGACTGTCGAGATGAAGAACATCATAGGGCTCGCCCCACCCCAACAGTGCATTATCCGCATACCAAAAGCTGCACCTCAAGTCTTGTACAAGTTATTGGTGCACACTATAGCGTGCTAATGAGATCCAGACTTGCTCAGATTAACACTTTACCCATCATCTCAACAACAGTGAGCCCGAAAAAACCACATGTTTGGTTAAACAGTTTGTAAAACAACTACTAGAGATGGATGTTAGCAATTCATCCTTTCTGTCTAGTTAAAGGCAATATCATTTTTCAGCACTTGTACTTCCAATCGTGCTTTACTTCCAAGCTTCGTGCTGAAATGCTCCATTTTGTAACAATGCTGTCGGGGCTAGCTTCCCATTCTGGTTTTAAGCTTGAATAAAATAATTTCTTATTTTCTAGGTCACTTGTGTAGGCAGCTGGACTACTTGAGCATCCCAACCTTAGTGATGTGGACTTTATCAAAGACCGTGTGCTTATGCCATGCTCGTATGTGTGTACTTTGTTTCTATGTGTGTTTATGTATTTATTTTGATTAGCTTAAATACATGTCTTAAGGATGAGGCTGAGTCTAAAGAAAACATGATGCTTAAGAGGAAGATGGACAAGTCTCAAAAAGAAGAGAATGAATTCAAAGAAAAAGTGATGCCTCAGAAGAAGACGAATAATCCTCAAAAAGATAAGGTAATCTTTTTGAGGCTATATGGTTTCGCTATTTGGGATGGAGATGTAAAATAATGTGTTGTGGTGAGACTTTTTTTTGGTTTGCGTGCTTTGAGAGTAGTGCAAACATGTGCTTAAGTTATGACATTTCTTTTCCATAGAATTTTTGGAAAGCTGGAGTTTGAGAAGCCAGATCATTACCACTAATGGGAATTGTGAAAGAGAACCCTAGAAGAGCTTTGTCAAATGTGAATATATCTCAACTCATGCATGCACACATATATATAATGAGATATTTATGTGATACTAATGTTATAAGTGGTGTGCATCAACATACTTTTGTCAACCTAGTGTTGTTGTTTCAAGGCGCACATAACCGTTTTAGGGACGTTGGCAACAATAGATACTCTTTTCGTACTGCATTTTCTAGGTTAAACATAACCATAGGGCACTCGATTATTTTCACAGCATTAACATTTTCGATGCACAAACTCCATGGTTTGGGGCATTTCTTTTTAGCCTACCACACATAGGAAGCTATAGAATTTGGTTCACCTATGGAAAAGAAGAAGAAACAAGTTACGATCTTGCCGTTGATCTGCTAGATTTGCATCATTATTTGCAAATTTGAAAGATCTGTCCACTGGGAAAATTTTATATAGGTTATCACTTACTCATGTAGTTCAAATCAAATATGTAACTTTTTGATCAATCAAGATATTTCTAGTCTAATGAAGGTATATATATATATATATATTCCATTTTCTGGCCTTAATAAATGATGAGTATCAAAGTTTTTGTACCTACTTAAACCACTAACACGTTACACTTATATGCACCAAGTGAAAAAGTCATAATATAGAGCTGTCTCTATTCCAAGTAATTGTACATTCACATTCAACATTTACATCCTATAATTATTGAACATCTTTGTGCACAAGATAAATCATTTAAAGTATAATTGTGCAATTGGAGGGGTGCAATTAGAGGATAAAAGTTCATTGTAGCTCAATATTCTGAGCATTCACAGAGTGTCTCAACATTTCGATCTTTGGCTTCTTTACTAAATGTAATGATTTACCTTTTAGAGGTTGGGATGACTGTGCATATAATCATTCTACATGTGTTGCCTTTGAATCTATGAACATGCCGTATCATATAGCAGCTATTGAAACTACCATTCTCTATAATCTGTTTTCTAGTGGAAGCTACAAGAACTTATGAAATGGAAGAAGTAATAATGTGGGTCATCAGAATAGGAGCTTGGAAGCATGAGTGTTGCCAAGCACCAAGAGCATGTGTGCAAATGCAAGTGAACTAATACGGGTTTACAAAGAAAATCACCCAATTTTGGTATGTTGTGCTCGCACTGTTCTATCATGGATTATGCTACCGACCATTTTGCCATGCATGATTTTACTGTATATAGAGGTCAAAGAAGTGACCCAAAAGAACATCTCATTGTGCCATTGTTTACATAATGATTGATGAGTAAAAAAGGTCTATTTTTATTTCTTTTATGAAGGGCCGCACTCCCAAAAAACAAGAACAAAGAAGGCAAGCCTATGTAGTAAGGAAAGGTGCTGGGCATATTGAAGCGCATCTGCCTCCTAGCAATGCGTGACCTATGGGACTCCTATGTCATGCTTAAAAGTCATCTGTTGGAATTTTAGAGGTTACCCATGGTGAAAGGGTGCCATTTTAAGTGATGTTGCACAAGTAGCAGATGTACTCTTTCTTGCAAAAACATGGGAACATGATGCTCGCCGCTTACCTTGCAACAAGTAGATGGGTATGTCACAAAGTGTATTTGGAATCCTTGCCGAGGGCTATGAGGAAGAGGTGAGGCTGTATGCCTTTTTTGCTGTTCTCTAATTGACTACATCAGTGTTTGCAAATGTGATGATTACAAGCAATTCATGTGCCGATAGCGTGGGACACCATGCCTATTACATTACAGGATGCGATATACCTCAATCATGATGATATATACTCATTCGATTACAATGATCCCTTGATCTACGTATTAATGTGCTCATATTTAGCAAACTTGGAATAGTGTTCATTGTGGGAGACTTAAATAGGTAATGGGAAGGTTGGCTCACTAAATGTAATGCATTTTGAAAAAGATGATGTGACAGTATCTCTTTGCATTGTGCATGACTCTGAGGATGACACATTAACAGATTACGGCAAGGCATATTCTTTGAGGCACAGATATGGTCGTAGTAAACGATAATGTTCAAAAAATAGCCTAAGAAAGCATGGAGATAATTTAAAGGGCAAGAACTGAGAATTATATGTACCAATACGTGCAAAACCTATACACTCATCATGATGTGATGCCCATGTTACAACACTTTGAAGCACCAAGTAGAGAGACTACATAACCCCATCGATATATATATGTGTATATATATATATATATATATATACCTAGATGAATCGAGGAACATGCCCAAATTCACCTTATAAGAAAGTGCAATTTATAACCTCATGGTATCCACAAGACAATAAACCATCAACTACATCATGCATAGTATGGTCTAGATACTACGACATCCCCACTAATGTCATCAATGCCCAATAGTGGGTGTAGAACTTGGTATCATTATATGCTCCCACTAATGTCATCAATGCCCAATAGTGGGTGTAGAACTTGGTATCATTATGTGCTCCCACATGAACATATCTTGTAAGCTATTGAAATGGATTGTTCCACAATATTGGTCTTCTAAGGACACTAAAATATTGGTCTTCTAAGCTATTGAAATGGATTGTTCCACAATATTGGTCTTCTAAGGACACTAAAATATCATCTCTCTCTCTCTCTCTCTCTCTCTCTCTCTCTCTCTCTCTCTCGACATATATATGATATATGTATGTGTGTGTGTGTGTATACATACATACATACATACATTACATACATATATATATATATATATGTGTGTGTGTGTGTGTGTAAATATATATATATATTGATAGATATATATATGTAAATATAGATACATGTATATATATATATATATGTAAATACATACCTCGGGGGGGTCACTCGTATAAATATGTAAGTATCACGTGGGTTCAACAGAAGGATATTTTAAATATTTAAAACTTACAGAAATATATTTACAGAGGGGATTTATTTATTATATTTTTGAAAAAATTTACAGATTTGAATAGGAAAGGATACATTATATTCACTAAAAAATTCACAGATAAGGGACTTTTTAAATAGGCCTTGAACGCACGTGATATAGAGGATTTACATATAGTGACCCCCCCGAGATACATACATACATACATACATACATACATACATACATATATATATATATATATATACACATATGTAAATATATGTACATACATACATACATACATATATATATATATATATGTACATACATATATACATACATACAAACATACATATATGTACATACATATATACATACATACATACATACATATGGAACAACTTCATAAACTTAGGGATATGGTAACACATACTCAGGAGGAGTTAGAACCAAGACCAAAACAAGTAAACCTCTCTGACAATGTGCATCTAAACAACATAAAGCCTATCGTCATATCACAACCCACAAACTCTTGAATATACCTAGTGTCATCCTTGAGGTCAATGAGAACTAACTATTAGTATAGACTCAATGCCCGCCTCTCAGCATCTATCTCACTTTGATGTATAATGCACATTTGTTAGGCCCCCATTATGAGGAGTAGCCATGGTGCATATATGTTTAGTGCGAACCCCGAGATGGGGTCATTATTGTGATAATTGATGATGGTTAGGAGATGGTCAGGGGTACGAGCGTTAGCTGGGGTCTAGGGATATTCCCTAGAATATTCCCTTGGATACCAGGTCCATCATTAGTGGGCAGTGGTTGGTATGGTCAGTGGGCCACATTCTTGATACGCGGGCGGTGACCGTGTTTATACAGTGTAACCGCCCTTGTTTTGTATACGCGTCTACCCTCAGGAGGTTCACCTAAAAAAATGTTAGTGTACCACGTGAGTTCAATAGGAGGGGTTTTTTAATTAGATACATTGAGAAAATTTAACAGGATTACATTAACAGGAGGGGTTTTTTTCAACTTTAGAAAAAAATCTGTTAGTTCATAAGTAAAGAGGGGTTTTTTTATTGGGGGAAAAATTTTAGTTTAGGGGTTTTTTAAATACCTCTTAAACGTACGTGATACCTAGGGTTTTCTGGTAGTGCACCCCCTGAGCGTCTACCACACCCCCTACAGTACTATATATGGACATGGTTGTCATGAGCTAAGGTATCCAATGCTTGTGAGTATCCTCCCCCTTCTACACTTCATACATACTCCATCCAGAGTCTGTCTAGATCGCCATCTAAGCTGTAGTTGAGAGCGCACGGGTGGACAGTACCATCACTTGTACCTCTTTGGTATAATCAGAATTTTAAATTCTCTCCATTGTGTGTCTATTACATTGTCTATTGTGCTTTGTCTTGCTATCTCTTTCCGTTGTGCCATATTCTTATACTAACCTTTTCCAAATTGGACAGCAAACTGAGTATGAGTACGTCTTAACATCCACAAATTGATAGACAAGAAGAAAGGGTTGATTAAGTCCTAGAAGATATGCTTTGAGCATATGTTAACCATAAGCAAAACAATTGGGATGAGTATCTTTCATTATTAGAATTTCCTTATAATATTGCTAATGTTGGAAACATGGATCCTCCCACTTCCCGAGAGGTCACCCATCCCAGTTGTGTTCCTACGCAAGCGCGCTTAACTCAGGTGTTCCACAAATTGGTCTAGCCATCCAGACCCCAAAACCTTAAGGTGTAAGGTGACCTCTGATAATCCAATTTGTAGAAACCTCAACTTGCCAAGATTCAAACCCAGTCTCACCACGTGAGTTGGTTCTCTCTAGAAGTGTGGATTGCATCTCCAATAGCTAAACATTTTGTTACCAGTTTCAGTCCATTCATGATGCTAATGTATGGATTTCAACCTAGAGCACCTATAGCAGTAACTGGGTTACAAAAAGAAAAATTACAGTGTAAAAGACTTTCTCAAAGGCATGTAAGACATGCTAAATGTTGCAAGAAGCAACATTAAAAGAGCATAGGATCGTTCTATTATTAGTGAAAGGTAAAAGAAGACCAATTAATTTTGAGAAAGGTGATTTAGTTTATGTAAAAGTTGTTGAAAAGTCAAAAGTTTTAAAAAGTGAAAGTTAAGTCCAAGGTTTTGTGGCCCTTATAAAATACTTTAACATCATGGAAAAGAAGAAATAGTTGATTTTATAGAACACCTATTCTTCAAGATGAGCGCGAAAAGATTCTTGAATATCGAGAAAAGAAAACAAGAGATTTCGTTTTTAAAGAATGTTTAGTAATGTGGAAAGATAGACCAGAAGAAGGATGGACTTGGGAAAGAGTGGCTACACTAAAGAAAAGGTTTCTTGAGTTTGTTTTTGAGGAAGAAAACCTTTCTTTCAAGGGGGAGAAAATGTTATGAGACTGACAAGAAATAGTGAAAGGTAAGACTAGGAAAGATTATTTATATGTAGAAGGTTTGCAACAAATAAATAAGGTTCAGGGGATTTCAAATAGGAAATACCTAAGGCTTGTTAATAGGCATTAAAGTTAAAGTAAAAAGGGAAGTAAATGGTGCACAATGGAAGCCCAAGGGACACAGAGGAGGCCGCCCCCTTCTAGGGGTAGTTGAAGAGGCATTGGTGATTGAAATGGCAATGTTTAGCCAATCAAAGGTCAAGGGGCTGAAGTTGGAAGGTCATGTACCACTTAAGCCTATATAACCATGAGTTTAGAGTCTATTTGTTGGGATATGGTTGGGTGGAGAATCAAAGTACTAGTCTTACAAGTCCTCAAGCTTATAATGAAATGAGAATTACAGGCATGTATGTGAGGTGCTTGCTCTGTCCTTTTTGAAACCATTCACATGTACTTTAAGACCCTTTGATGTAATGCTTTTGGCTCTTTTGGCATACTCCAAACATCTTTCAGTCCTCCTTTTATTTGAAAGTGGAGTGACATACTCAAGAATCTCTACAAATTCATCATCACCAATCTCCAAATTGCCCAATTTCTAATCTCCCATAAGCATGTCCAAAATGACATCTTGAGCCACAACTATCTCTAATTGCTTTACAGTAGTAAAAGGGTTTATTGTGGCATGTGACATCACCTTTTCCTCAATTTTTTATTCAGTGGACCTGCATATCCCCTCCTCATAAGAGTGATTATAGATGCTATCAGATTAAGAAGAGTATTAAGAATCCTAACACATTTATTGGACCTTAGTTCATGTTTTCTTCAACTGTAAGATGGGGATGCATGCTTGGATTGCGCTAAAATTTTAGGTTTTATTCATTTCTAATTGCTTTATCTTCTAGCTTACTTTCTAACTGCTTCATCTTTTGGCTTACTTTTGAACACTTCTTTCCAAAAATGACTTGTAAACTTTGTATCTCGGGGTCTCATCAGCTAACCTCTTTGGTTGATCTTTGTAGTGAATAAAGCAATCTCTGTAATTGTTAGCAATTACAGAGCGCATGAAGGCCATGATGTCCTTTCCCTGTGCATCCATCAAGATGCCTCCTGTCTCAGTGATGTCATAGTAGATCGTACCATCCCCCAGAGGCACGTCTAAATCATCTGAATCATTCTCTTCCCCACCACCACCCCTCCCAAAGCACTATGCCATGCATCCCCCACCGCTCTCCTGCTACTATGCCTGCTACTGTGTCGTGTCGAGCTAGTACGTTGGCCACCTCAAGCTGCTGGAGAACCAAGTCTCGACTGCACAGGAGTACGCCGATGACTCTGTGAGGCAGAAGGGCCTCCTGACGGCATGGGGGAAGGGGCATAGGACAGCATGGGGGAAGGGTCTCGGCTATGTAGCCGGCTGGGCTGTGTTGACTCCACTGGGGTAATCTCAAAAGGTGTGGGGTTGGGGTGGTTTGGAGTCTGTAGTGCCGACTCCTGGGGGGTGTTTAGAGTACCCGTCATGTAGCCGTATACCTCCGCAGGACTGGGAGGGTGCCCCAAAAGGTTATATAAGTCCCGAAAGATGGATTCCCAAAGATCAGGTGAGCTTGAAGCGCTTCCTGGCCACATGATGAACTGGAAAAAAGAAAAAAAGAAAATTACTGTTGATGAACTAAGAAGAGAAAAAGAAGAGAAAAAGAGAGTAGAAAAGGCATGCACAACGGGGATAAAAGAGAGGAGAAAGGAGAGGAAAAGAGAAGAGAAAAAGAGGGGATAAAAGAGAGAAAAAGAGAGCAGAATAGAGGAAAAAAGAGGGGGATAAAAGAGAGAAAAAGAGAGGAGAATAGAGGAAAAGAGAGGAGAAAAAAAGAGAGAAAAAGAGAGGAGATAAGAGAGAAAAAGAGAAGGAAAGAGAGGATAAAAGAGATAAGGAAAAAGAGAGGAAAATATAGAGTGCAATCTATTTTTGCAATCATGCTTTCCCTTTCCATCATTAATGCAATCCCCTTCTTCAATCATGCAATCCCTTCCCATCATTCATGCAATCCCTTTCTTCATTCATGCAATCACTTATTTCCATTTTATATATTCTCTTTTTCAATATATACATGTATTTATGTGTGTGTGTGTGTGTGTGTGTGTGTGTGTGTATTACAATATTCTCTCTCTCTCTCTCTCTCTCTCTCTCTCTCTCTCTCTCTTGGGATTGTTCCTACGACGTTGAAAGAGCTTCTTCTTCTTCTTCTTCTCTCTCTCTCCTACATACATATACATTATACTCTCTATATAATATAATATGATATAGATGTATGTGTATATATATATGTGTGTGTGTGTGTGTGTGTAAATATATACATACATACACACACACACACACACACACATATACATACATACATACATACATATATATAAATACTTTGTATGTTTATTATTTAAACACATATATATCTACAATATATATGTGTGTGTATATGTGCGTGTGCACGTGCGTGGATGTGTGTGTGTTTTATTATATTAAATATTCTTATTTTTATAATAATGTAATACTCTCTCTCTCTCTCTCTCTCTCTCTCTCTCCTAGATAGATATATATACATTATGCTCTCTATAAAATATAATATGATATAGATGTATATATGTATGTGTGTGTGTGTGTGTGTGTGCGCGCGAATATATCTAAATATATACATACATACATACATATATATATATATATAGATTATGTAAAGAGTATATTGTGTATATATCTCTAGCGGAGAGAGAGAGAGAGAGAGAGAGAGAGAGAGAGAGAATATTTAAACACACACACACACACACATATACATACATACATATATATATACGTTGTATGTTTGTTATTTAAATACATATATATCTATAATATATATATGTGCGTGTGCACGTGTGGGTGTGTGTGGGTGTGTTTTATTATATTAAGTATGCTTATTTTTATAAATATTTAATATTATCTCTCTCTCTCTCTCTCTCTCTCTCTCTCTCTCTCTCTCCTAGATAGATGTATATACTTTATACCCTTTATATAATTTAATATGATATAGATGTATGTGTGTGTGTGTGTGTGTGTGTGTGTGTGTGTGTGTATGTGCAAATATATAAATACATAAATATATATACATACATACATACATACATATATATATATAATATAAAGAGCATATTGTGTATATATCTATAGCGGAGAGAGAGAGAGAGAGAGAATATTTAAACACACGCACACACACACATACATATATACATACATACATACACACACACATACATACATACATACATACGTACATACATACATACATATATATATATGTGTGTGTGTGTGTGTGTGTGTGTGTGTGTGTGTGTGTGTATATATATATACATATATAGATATATACACACACACACACTTTTTATGTTTATTTTTTAAATACATATATATGTGTGTATATGTGCGTGTGCACGTGCGTGGGTGTGTGTGTGTGTTTTTTTTAAATTAAATATGCTTATTTTTATAATATTTAAATATTTATTATAAAAAACATATATATATTTATATTATATATATACATACATATATATATAATATAAATGTATAGAACTATATATATATATATATATATATATATATAGAACTATATATATATATAACATCGAAATCATTTATATGTTTATTATGTAAATAAATAAATATTAAGTTAAACTTTTTTATTATTGTAATATTTAATATATATATTTTTTATTTATTACTACTATGAAATCCATAGAATTACTTTCCCATTTACCCTCAAGTATTTGTAGTGGTTGTAATATTCCACCTACTTTTAGGTGCTCAGCTCTACTGACTTCGCATTTTATAATGTAATTCTAGACGTCCTTTTTAAAACCTGCCCAATAAAATTATCTTTTAACAAGTGCATAGGTTTTACTAATTCCTGGGTGCCCCGCACTTGGATTGTCATTACATTATAGTAAAATATTCTCACGAGAATATTTTCTTCTTTGGGTACACAAATGTGACCTTTATATAATGAGTATCCATTTTTAACGGTGGAAAATTTTCCAACGATCTTTTTTCACTTATTAACCCTTCTTTAAGTGATTCCTTTTTTGAACCATTATCTTTTTTAAGTGACACCCTTTTATTACTAGCAGCTGCATTTTCTTTACTCTCTATTTGAGAGTAATCTTTTTTAATCAAGTAATTCCAAACTACTTCATAGCTAGGGTCATTAGCACATTTTCCTTTTAAGTGAGTCAACAACTCACTTTCTAGTTGAGTAAAACTCAACTCAT
Organism: Cibotium barometz; assembly: GCF_041138505.1. Taxonomy (NCBI): domain Eukaryota; kingdom Viridiplantae; phylum Streptophyta; class Polypodiopsida; order Cyatheales; family Cibotiaceae; genus Cibotium; species Cibotium barometz. The sequence goes on from NC_141060.1 coordinate 21,227,082, forward strand.
TTATCATGGGTGCTCACACGACATTAAGTTTTTCTTTTCTATATCTGATTTAAAAATTAAACTCTTCCCAATAAAAATGGTTCATTTAGATCCACTATTTGAAAAATAGGAGCAGTAGCTATTGCTAATTTCACTTTTTTAAAACTAGTTTGTGGATCATGAGTTCAACTAAATTGTTTTCCTTTTCATTTAAGCTGGTTCATCATAGGAACAAATATCTTAGAATAATTCCTTATAAACTTTTGGATAGAGCCCAACAAGTCTTGAAAAGGTTTGTAATTCATCTCTATTGGATGGGGCCTTCTATCTTAATATAGCTTCAACTTTCTTAGAATCCATACAAATCCCTTACTCGGACACTATGTGTCCAATATATTGCACTTTTTTTTTAATGAAGAAGTCACATTTAGATTTTTTTAGCAAATATGTTTTCTCAATAATTGATATACTTTTCTAAGGTGCTCAATATATTCTTGTTCATTTTGACTAAAGACTAGTATATCATCAATAAAAACCACCACACATTTTCCTAAATAAGGATGAAGTATAGTGTTCATTATGGTCATACAAGTAGTGGGAGCATTAGTTAGACCAAAAGACATAACTCAAAACTCATAGTGCCCAAAAGATGTCTTAAATGTTATTTTTGGCACATCATCAACTCTAATTCTTACTTGATGATATCCAAACCTTAAATTTATCTTACTAAAATATTTAGCACCTTTGATTTAATCAAACAACTCATCTATCCTTGGAAAAGAAAATTTATTTTTTATTGTGATTGCATTCAGTCCACGATAATATATGCACTAGCACATAGATCCATCTTTTTTCTTCACCCCAATAATATTAGTGAAGCCCAAGGAGACTTACTTGGCCTAATAAAGCCTTGTTCTAAATATTCAGCCAATTGTTTTTCAACTTCTTATCTTTTAGTCAGACTTACTCTATAAGGTGGCTTACTAATTGGCTTTGAATCCTTTAAAACTTCTATGGATGATTTATCCCTCTATCTGGAGGTAAACCTTTTGGCAATGTTTTTGGAAAAACATTTCTAAAATCTTCTAATAAATTGTTCAAAGAAGAATTTACTACTTCAAAAATAATTGAATCAAGCTTTTCACAATGGTTTTTAAATTGAGGCATTTCATAATAGAAAAACATTTGTTCTATTTTATTATCTTGATGAAGCTTTTGGAGCTCAATATTACATATCAAAGGAGAAGATGGTACATTGTTCTCTCCTTACAATGTATTGAATTTTCCTGTGGGGATTGATTAATAATCTTTTATGCATACTTTTATGCATGAAAATCAAATATGATAAAAGTAACACTTTTATAATTAAAAAATTAATCTTTTATGCATACTTCTATGCATGAAAATCAAATATGATAAAAGTAACACTTTTATATATAAAAAAATAATCTTTTATGCATACTTTTATGCATAAAAATCAATTATGATAAAAGTAACACTTTTATAATAAAAAAATAATCTTTTATGCATACTTTTATGCATGAAAATCAAATATGATAAAAGTAACACTTTTAAAATAATCTTTTATGCATACTTTTATGCATAAAAATCAATAATAATGAAAGTAATACTTTTATAATAAAACTAAATTTCTTTTATACAAATAATCAAAATGCATCTTCTATGCATGAAAATGACACTTTAGAATATAGAAATCATAAGGATTACTCTTTTAGAATAATGAAAGATAATACTTATTTCCAAATTTTTTGAAAGATTTTGCCATAACGTCCTTTGTATGGCTGACCATTTTTCAATTTTAAGTCTCTAAAATTAATTAGAAATGCATCAAGAGTATTTAAATCATTCTAAAGTAACATTTTTCTACTTATTTAAGAGAAACATTATGAAAAACTTAATTTTATTCATTAATCATTCACCTAGGATAAAGAATGGTTGGATTTACTAGAGAAGAGAGGGGAATGCCTTTTGCAATGAGGCATAACATCATTTGCAATGTAGAGAAGACAAAAATCATTAAAAAAACCATAAAATGAATGGGAAAGAGAAGAATCTCCAACTTACATAGATAAATTGAGAGCTTTCCTTTGGCTTGATGGTTTGAGGGTTCAACTCTTGTTTGAAACAAGAGTGGCCACCAATCTTTTGGAAGAGGCAAGGTCAAAAACTAATGATTTATGAGTAAAATTCATTGTTTCTGGCACTTGGGAGAGGCAGGGTAACAGTGCAAAACACTATTAAGTTTCAACAAAGGCGAGGGCTTCTATTTATAGAAAAAAGTGAGCCTCTAACCAAGCGAACTGATTCTAGAATTTTCCAGATTAGTTTGGTCAATTTTTGACCATTTTTTGGTCAGTTTTGCTCACTTTTTGGATCTAGTTGAAACAGGAGAGAGGAGAGATGAAAATATCTCATTATTTGGGAGTTTAAAACTCATTCAAGCATGTGAAATAGGAGCCTCCTTCATGAGGGGAATTCCCCCATACTGAGGTGTCAAAAATGCATCATTTCACCTAAATATCTCTCTTTTTTAACTATTAACCTTGTCCTTACTCTTCATCTTATGTGAGTATTTACTCATTTTTGGGGGATTTTTATTTTATTCTTCTATTTATCTCCTCCCTACATTTGGATGAATCTTATTGGTCCATAGAAACCTTAATTTAAAATTTTGAAAAAATCTTCACCCCCAGGATAATGCCTCTTGAACAGATTATACTTAATTTACTCAATCTTCACTCCCAGGATAATGCCTCTTGAACAGATTATACTTGAACAGATTAATTTCTAATGCACCTTCTGAAAATCTTTTTGAACTTCTGTTTCAAGGGAACTTATTTTAATAAGATGAGGTATTTTCCTATCAAAAAATATTTAAAATCTGAATCTTCTCTTTCTAGAATATTTTCTCTCTCTAGGCCAAAACTGGTAGAAACAAGATCTTTTATATTTTTGAAGACGGATTTGATTACAGGGGAAGATACTGGACATCTTGAGAGGCTGGGGAGGAATCTTACACTCTACCCCACTTAAAAAATGTGAGATATCCTCATCTCACAGGTGGAGTATGATCTCTTTCATCTTCTTCTTCTTCTTCAATCACTTCCAGTGTTACTGTCTTGGAAGTGGATGGCCGATTTGGGAACAACTCTCTTTGATTTCCCCTATTCTGAGTTTGGAGGTCTTGCATTACTTTGGGTTGAAACTGCGGGTTGGATAGAGGGTCTACCTCTGGGATTTCCCTGATTTTGGCAGATAGAACCGTGAGTCTCTCCTACAAGGTAGGGATCCACACTCGGGGTCTCACACCCACCGGATATCCGGACAAGAGACTAGCCTGGCGGTTCCTCCAAAACCGAACCCGGAAACTTCCCTTGCCCAGAAAGCATGGGTGATTCCACTAGGGAAATCATCTAACAGGAGAATTGATCTAACGAGTCAAAGTCTTAACTATCCAAACTGATCCGACTGAACCCAAAAGTCACATGGTCAGATCAAAGAAGAGGCTTGCACTTGGTCCATAGAATCACCGCTTTTTTCCTCCTTTAGTGAGGCACAGCCCCGCTGGATTCCCTCCCATAGAACAAGGGTCTTCCTAGGACTTAATCTAACTATCGTAACTTAATCATAACTATTTGTATCGCAAGAATCCCCTGATCGAGCCGCTCCATGGGTTAGGGCCCATGGGTTAGCCAACCGCCTAACCACTGTATTGGTGGGATTCCTTTATAAAAATTTGGTTATGTTTTTCTTGGGTACCGAGGGAAAAGAGTTCCCAAGGCCCCTAGTCGGCGCTTCAACCAAAATTTAAGGTAGGCATACCACTTACACACCTAATATGAAATTGCCATTATAACAGATTCGACTATCTTTAAAACAATCTTTCAATGAAATCATAGTATTACTGATCATAATCCTCCAAAATATTGAGTCCATTGTTTTACAAAATATATCATCCAGACTCTCCGTTGAAGACCAATTGGTCAACTAACGAGATCCAATATCAAAATTCAGTTCACAAAAGTCATTGTTTTCAGTTCATCCATATCTTCTTTGACGTACGCATGGGTGTCCTAGCAACTGCGAGCCCGTGCATCACCTGGTAAGAACCCTCTAGGGTCCTACTTAGGTGTCCTAGCACTTCACTCAGGGACTGCTTCGTTGGTCCTTGCCCATCGTACCAGAAGCACACCATTTTAACCATATCGAGGCTCGTCTCAAGACCTCGGCAGGCTTTGCCGTGAGCGACGTTGTCGTGCCATGGCACGTCTATGGCGTGAAACCATGCATATGAGGCCATCAAATGCAAATCCAGATGCATAGGATTAAGTGCCATGACTTGAGTCATTATATGATGCCTAAGTACATATGTTCATATTGTAAATGAGATTCAATAAGACGAGCTGAGGCTGAGCCAGGTCTCGAAGCCTCTGTACATGAGTGTGGTGTGAATCATGAAGTTTTTATGCTTATGGTAGACCTTGTAATAGGGAACACCCTTCTCAACATGTATGGAAATGTGAGAGCATGTATGATGTAAGGATTGGTTTTGAAAGAATGCCTTTTTGAGATAACGTGTCTTGGAATGCCATGATTTCTATGCTTGCTCAGAATCGATATAATGAGAACGCTTTGGGTTTTTTTTTCAACTGATGCTACTGGAAGGTTTGATGCCAGATGATATCACCTTTTGTGTGGGACCTTTCAATAATATGGGGCATAGTTTTATCGAGCTTGGGAGTGATGCTTCGGACGTTCTTTCTTCAGATGAGGACATGAGTGATGAAGATTTAAGCACAGAGAAGCAGCAAAGAACTTCCACACAACGTAAGGCGATTCATGATGAAGAAGAAGTCTCGTCGGATGATGACAAGGTCAATGGTGAAGGCGATGATGACCTCAAAGTGAGAAGCCCGTTGGATATGGCATCCGACAATATAGCTGAGGACACAGGTGACCAGAAACATCCTCTATGGATGAGACTTGAACAAGCTGTAGAGAAGAAGTCGTTAACTTTAAGAAATGTATTAGATACATGGACTGCTGAGGGCAACCCCATTTCCATGGCTGTCATAATTTTCACCATTACAGTACTACGAAGACGCAGAAAAAATTGGCGAGCTTTAGAGGTATCTGATTGGGTCATGACACACAAGCCGTTTGAGTTGATAGACATGGATTGTGGCATTCGCGTAGAACTAATAGCCAAGGTTCAGGGTGTACAGAAAGCATTTGGTGACGTATACGCAAGGTGGTGGCTTGCGTGGCAAAATACAAAAGATTTTTTTTAAAGGGGAATATCCGATTATTAAGCAAAAATAAAAGGAGGCGCTTTGTATTTCGAATCGGGGGAAATTCAAATTTTTAGCTGCAAAAGTGAAGGGAGCCCAATTCTCTTGCGGCGGGAAAGAAATGGGGAAAAAACGAGAAACGCAGATACGAGAGGGGGGATATGCAGAAAACGGGGAAGAGTGAACCAGAGCAGAATTCGACCAGAGATTCAAAATTTGTGAGGAAGCTTTCTGTTTAGGGCATCGTGGAGTTTGAATTAAAGAAGAAATGAAGTGTTATCGAATGATATGATCTTCAAAAATCTCACAATATACAAGGGAAGTGATGTCAAAAACATGGCGAATGATGATTTTGGCGCATACTGCAGTGAAGCAGAACGTGGGAAAAGCGATATGCATAAATTCACTTCTTTTTTTTACTCTGAGATAAGTAATATTTTGGTTGTTTTGTTACTTAGGATTTCAAAAAAATCGTATAGTCTAGGAATAAAAATATTCCCTCTTAAAGGTTTCTTTGGGAGCAAGAAGGCTTTGGAGAAAAAGGTTTTATGGTATTGGAGAGTCTTGGAATAGGAAAGCATAGAAAAATACAAAGAGTTTCTTGGATTTGGATATTATTTTGTAAAAAGCTACTTGGTTGGATTTTGGATTGCTAGACATGGAGTTTTCTAAAATCACATGAATTTGCTGTACATATGCCATATGTCATCTTTTGCTTTGTGAGTTATTGGAATATGAAAGCAAGTTTTCATGAGATCAAGAGACATCTTGAAATGATGGGTTTGCAATATATGAAATATGTGATGTGAATGGTCACATGTATATGGAAATCTTTTGTAGATTGTGTTATGCCTACATGTGATATGTTTGAGGCATTTGGAAAAAGAGTCAGCAGATCTATGCTTGGAACTGGTCATGCTCTTGATACACAATTTATGTGCAATCATCAAGCTGAATTTGGGAATGTATTGAAGTGAATTGGCACATGTACATGTCAACAAAAATGGAGATGTCTTATGCTCCTTGAAGAGTTATGTGTTTTTGTTTCCTTTCTGGGATTTTGGAAGCTACTCTCACAGCCAGAAGTCTCACACTTTCCCAGTGATACCGTCGACGTCACGACAGGCTTTTTGGTGAACCCGACGTGAAACTGCTGGGGTGAGAGTGTGGTGAAATACACAGGGAAGCTATGGCTGAGAATCCTGAGGGTCAGGGGGTTCATTTTGACCCCGGGGTTATGCAAATGTTTCAGATGTTTACTATGTATATGCAACAGCAGCAAGCTGCTGAGAGGGGGCAAATTTCCTTGACTAAAGCACTGCAGTCAATTGTGAAAAAGGTGGATCAATTTGATGGTAAGGACATCACAAAGTACCTGCGCAATTACACAAAGGAAATGGAGCTAAACAGGGTGACTAAGGAGGATATGGTTCGAAGCTTTGAGCTGGTATGTGTTCTTGAAATAAGAGAGCGCATAAGAGGATTAGAGGCAGCACATGGTGGCAGAAATTGGGAGGAGTTCAAGCTTGCTTTGAAGGATGAATATTTCATGGGAGGATTCCGAGCGGGTGACCAAACGAACTTTCTTGGAATGGGTCACAAAACCCAAAATGGGAATTTCTGCCACAGAGTTGCTAAGAGAGTTTGAGAAGCGCTATGCCCAGCTGTCAAGGATTGAGCGCACAACCTTTGACAAGGAAAAAACAGAGCTCTTCTTACAAGATGCCGGGAAAGATCTCCAAGAAAAACTGGAAATTCTCCTTGAGGATAAGGATACAGAGCAGGGACTAAAGAGTGATTGGAATGATGTCGAGGATGCGGTCACCATGTTAGCAAAGTGGCAGCGAAGGAGGGATAAAATGGTGATGAGCTCGGCAACTCCTATAACTGTTGTTACTCCTGAGAACCTACCAAAACCAGCTACTGCAATCCCAAAGGTAGAAGGGCCGATGGATGAGCTTATTAAGGGCATGCGAGACCTAAAATTGAAGATGTCCAGGATTGAAGAAAAAGGGCTACCATTAGGGTAGGCTTCTATGCAAAGGCCTCAAAGCAAAGAAGGGTTTACATTCAGATGTATATGGTGTGATGACCCAAAACATGCAAAGAAAGACTGTGCTAGCTATAAAGAAGCCCTCAGAAATCAACTTGTGTTTTTCAAAGATGGGAAAATTCACCTTACAGAGACTGGTCTTCCATTAAGCACAAACTTTGGAAAAGGAGGGATAAAAAAGCTGGTTGAAGACATGGTTGCTGGACATGCCATCTCTATGGTTGAGGCAGCAACCTATGGGTTAAAGGTTGGTCAATCAAAGCAGGAATCTGAGAATGATGAAGATTATGAGAATGAAGATTTTTGGCCATCAACAATGGAGCTAATTGCGTCAAAGAAGGTGTCTAAACAGGCTTTGCATGAGGCAGGTGACTGTATACGTCTTGAGACTGGCTGGGAAGAGCCTGTGGATTCTTTATCTGTTCATGCCTACATTGCAAAATGGCAGAATAATGAGGCACAGGTAGAGGAAAAGCGTAAGAGGGAAAATGAGGAAGGAGGGTCATCAAAAAGGGTCACCCGTGGTAGTGAAAAGAAGGATCCTGGGCTATCACATATGCCTCCACCGCATAGCAGACCTCCACAGGAAGTATCAATGGAAGAAGTGCCAGCAAAAATGAAGCATGAGAAGGAGAAGGGTAAAGGGAAAAGTCCACTCTACAAGCTTCAATCTGATATTGAAGCTGCAAAATAGACCTCAAAAAGGTGCTTGAAGAGAGGATTCTAAACAGTAGGGTGGAATTTACACTAGGGGAAGTCTTGGGGATTGCAAAGAAAGAATTCCATGATGAGATAATTGATATTATACGAAGGAAAAGGCTATCCATAATTGAATCTATTCCATCACAAGGGGAGGCAAGCACTTCCAAGACTCATGGAGTACAGGTACAGCAAAAGGAAGAGAGAGAGAGAATGTGGTGGAATGTAATCACTCTGCTGAAGGGACACGACAAGTGCGATTTGTGGATGAGGATGATGAAAAAGAAGTTCTTACAAAGAGTCATTACTCCAGGAGCCATTGGGCAAGGGCCACCACTGAAACCCTTGTCAAGATAGGTGACTTGGAAGAGCCGTATGTCGCTCTAATTGATCATGGGTCTGAAATAAATCTTATGGCTAAAAATCTCTACAACAAATGTAAGTGGCCAATGGATGTAGATCATGGGTGGATGATTAAAGCAGCTAATAACTCATCTGGAGAGCTCTATGCAGCCTGTCCAAATGTAAGGGTAACTATAGGGGATGTGAAAGATGATCAGAACTTCTTTGTTCAGGAGATGTCATCGTATCCCCTCATCCTTGGGCAACCCTACATTACAGCTGTGAGGATGGAAACAAAAGTTTTGGATGATGGCTTGGCATATGCAAGAATAAGGAGTAAAGATGGCAAGAAAGCTGTTCAGTTCTTGACAGTTTGCATTAACCATGAAAGGAACTGTGAGTCTCTTCGAGCACAGTCACTCCCAAAGATAAACAGAGAATTCATGAACTACAGGGAGATGAAGGATTTTGGCCAGGTGCCATTGTAAAGCGGGATTCCAATGGTACAAGGGAAAATGAGTTCTCGCAGGACTCAATCAATGTAAATAACTTTTCAGCAAATTTTCAGGGATTTTCTAGCTATGGGTCACTGGTCTTTGTAAAAAGCAAGGATTTGAAGCGTGGCATGCGTCAACATGTCCAAAATGAACAAAAAAGTCTTGAGCAGTGTGGTCTTTTGGAGAAGAATGAGTTTATTTCAGGGGTGCTTGATGAGGTGTCATTTGTGGATACTATGGGTGTGCTTTTTGCTATGGAAAGAGCATGCTTACAGGGTGGAAATGAGATGATAGAGGTGTCATCTGTGGGGATGTATGATATAATCCGGGAATTTGAGAGGATGGAATGTAAAAACATGAATTGTTAGATGGATGCTCATGTTGATACAAAGTATAAAACGGTTGCAAAAAAGGTGAAACCAGTTGCCTTGCCCTTGACACCAGGAAGCAAGGAGAAAATAGACGAAGCCTCTATGCAACTGAATCTCAGAGATCCAAAGAAAATTGGGCATAAGTTTACACAGGAAACCCTAAAAGAGCTGAAGATTGGTGAAAAGGATTTTCTGTTGCCAGTTGAAAAGGAATGCTTTGAGGAGATGCTTGTAAAACATGGGAAGGCCTTTGCTTTTCAGTCGCATGAGATAGGCTGTGTTGATCCAAGCATAATAGCACCAATGGTGATCTTCACTGTTCCACATGTGCCCTGGAACCTGCGGCCGATTCCAGTACCAAAGGCTCTCTTGCCAAAGCTGATGGAATTACTAAAAGAAAAGATCAGGATGGGAATTTTGGAACCATCATGTGCTCCATATTCCAACAGATGGTTTACCGTGCCAAAGAAAAATGGAGCATTGCGCTTCATTCAAGACATGCAACCTGTAAACAAGGTCACAATCAGGAATGTGGGGGCAGGTCCGATTGTGGACGAGTTTGCAGAAGCATTTGCGGGAAAAGCTATATACTCTATGGGTGATCTGTATTCGGGATATGATCAGTTCCAGCTGGATATACAAAGCAGGGACATGACCACAATGAAAACTCCTTTGGGTTTGGTAAGGATGTGTACCTTACCACAGGGAGCCACCAACTCAGTGGCGCATATGATGAATGGAATGAATAAAGTCTTGCGAGACTTCATACCACAAATAACTATGCCTTTTCTGGATGATGTGCCAATAAAAGGCTGTGATGAGAAAGATAAAGATGGGGATTTGGATTCAAGGGGGTGCCGCAAGTTTGTGGCAAAATCATATAAAAGATTGTGATATGATTCTATCCAGGCTTGAAGAGGTGAATCTTACTTTGTCTGGATTGAAATCAGTGTTTGGGGTTGGTGAAGTGCTAATCGCGGGACATCTTTGTAGTACTAATGGACGCCGACCTTGTCCAGCCAAGATAGATGCAATACAAAGAATGAAAGAGATATGCATTAATGTTACAGAGCTGAGGAGATTTCTTGGTGCATGTGTCTTTTATGTTATATGGATCCCGCATTATGCACATGTAGCAGATCCTCTTTATCAACTTTTGAGGAAAAATCAAAATTTTTTGTGGAGTGCAGCACATAATTAAAGCTATGCGGAAGCTGAAATATCTGCTTCAATCATCACCTACTCTAAGGAAGGCAGATTATGAGTGTGGCAGGCCTGTGATTGTTACAGTTGATACTAGTCCTACTGGGATAGGATGGGTAGTAGGACAAGATGATGAGGATGATCATAGGTATGTAATTAGATTTGGAGCAAAGGTATTAAGCATTTGTCAGCGAAAATATCCGCAGATCAAGAGGGAGTTATGGGGAATAGTCACTGCTCTAAAATGTGAAAAAGAATATCTTATTGGGGCATTTGTACTTGTGGAAACTGATTGCTTGCCACTCCTTGGGATGATTGCAAGCTGCACCACTCCAGATATCGCTATGCTTAGGTGGATTGCCTATATCAAGTCACTAAATCCTGAGTTTAAGCATATTGCAGGAAATAATAACCCAGTTGCAGATTTGCTATCAAGAGCCAGGTATGAAGATGAAGAAGGGATGATTAGTGACATTGATGATGTAGGTACAAAGATCTATACTACTGCATATGCAAAAGGGGACCATACTTGCCTATCAAATGCACTTGAGTCTTTTACTGAGGAAATGTATGAAGGAGATTGGTTGCTTATTGGTCAATACTTGAGTACTCTGACAAAACAGGAAAATTGGTCTGATTCAGAATTTAAGAGGATCCGTAAAAAAGCATATGGGTATTTTCTAAAGGATGGGTACCTGTGGAAGCATCCTAAGCAGAGGAATGCTATGCCACAGAGAGTCATATGTGATAAAGAGACTCAAGGGAAGCTCATGAAAGAATTCCGTGAGAGTCTCTGGGCTGGACATCGAAGTGTGTGGGCCACCTTTACCAAAATAAAGGAAAGATATTGGTGGAAAGAAATGTACAAGGATATTTCCCAATATGTGGAAACATGCATGGTATGTCAAATGTACTCAAATGTGCGACATCATGATGGCTTGCAACCAACCTACCCACCTACCATGCACTACAAATGGGTAGTGGATCTAGTTACAATGCCTTTGGGAATTTGGCAGATGCGGTACATAGCACTTGCAAGAGAAGATTTGACAAATCAGGTGGAAGGGCGTGCTCTTAGAACAAAGAGTACAGAAACAGTATGCAAATTTCTCTTGGAAGATGTGATTTGCCGGTATGGTTATGTTGGGAACTCGGGGGGGTCACTTGTATAAATATGTAAGTATCACGTGGGTTCAACAGAAGGACATTTTAAATATTTAAAACTTACAGAAATATATTTACAGAGGGGATTTATTTATTGTATTTTAATTTTTTTTTTGCAGATTTGAATAGGAAAGGATACATTATATTCACTAAAAAATTCACAGATAAGGGACTTTTTAAATAGGCCTTGAACGCACGTGATATAGAGGATTTACATATAGTGACCCCCCCGAGGTTGGGAAAATAACAGCTGACAGGGGTGAGCTAGATGTTGAAGAAGCAAGGGAATTCTTCTCTAGGATTGGCATCAAATTGGCCCTAACATGTGCCTACAACCCTGAGGGCAATGGTAAAAGTGAGCGAGGACATCCTCCAATCATTAAAGCTTTGGCTAAGGCATGCAGAGGAAGAATGCGAGAGTGGCCAAGGCTGCTACCATATGCTTTGTGGGCTGACCGTACAACTCATAGCTCAGTGACAGGATACATGCCTGCAGAATTAATGTATGGTCAGAAGCCAGTACTGCCAGTTGAAGAAGTAGTTCCAACTTGGAATGTATTACCCTGGGTGGAAGAATTGAATAGGGAAGACCTCCTTGCATTGCGAATAAGACAGCTAAAGAGGAGGCCTGAAGATGTAGAGCTTGCTAAAGCTCGTTTGAAAGATGCAAGGTTGAAAAATAAAGAAAGATTTGATAGAAGACACAGACTCCAGCCAAAATCTATTGAAGAAGGTGATTGGGTCCTAATGTATGATAGTAGCCTTGACAACCAGTTTACTGTTCAAAGAAAGTTTGCAAAAAGATGGTTTGGCCCTTACATTGTCAAGCATGTGCATGGAAATGCCACGTATACCCTGTGTGAGCTTGATGGAACAGAGATAAAGAATCTTGTAGCAGGCAAAAGGATCAAGATGTTTAAAAGAAGGCATGACAGTGATCCTTTTGATTCACAGAAGACTCAGGATGAGAGGCTTGACAGTGATAGCATGGATATGGTTGAAGAGGAAGAAGATGATCTTTCTGGTAATGTAGAAGATGAAGACGACATCTAGATATATGTGGATCTTGATGATGATTTGGCACATACCAGAGGATGTGCAGGTTTAGAGGGGGTGGATGTCGTGCCATGGCACGTCTATGGTGTGAAACCATGCATATGAGGCCATCAAATGCAAATCCAGATGCATAGGATTAAGTGCCATGACTTGAGTCATTATATGATGCCTAAGTACATATGTTCATATTGTAAATGAGGTTCAATAAGACGAGCTGAGGCTGAGCCAGGTCTCGAAGCCTTTGTACATGAGTGTGGTGTGAATCATGAAGTTTTTATGCTTATGGTAGACCTTGTAATAGGGAACACCCTTCTCAACATGTATGGAAATGTGAGAGCATGTATGATGTAAGGATTGGTTTTGAAAGAATGCCTTTTTGAGATATCGTGTCTTGGAATGCCATGATTTCTGTGCTTGCTCAGAATCGATATAATGAGAACGCTTTGGATTTTTTTTCAACTGATGCTACTGGAAGGTTTGATGCCAGATGATATCACCTTTTGTGTGGGACCTTTCAATAATATGGGGCATAGTTTTATCGAGCTTGGGAGTGATGCTTCGGACGTTCTTTCTTCAGATGAGGACATCAGTGATGAAGATTTAAGCACAGAGAAGCAGCAGAGAACTTCCACACAATGTAAGGCGATTCATGATGAAGAAGAAGTCTCGTCGGATGATGACAAGGTCAATGGTGAAGGCGATGATGACCTCAAAGTGAGAAGCCCGTTGGATATGGCATCCGACAATATAGCTGAGGACACAGGTGACCAGAAACGTCCTCTATGGATGAGACTTGAACAAGCTGTAGAGAAGAAGTCGTTAACTTTAAGAAATGTATTAGATACATGGACTGCTGAGGGCAACCCCATTTCCATGGCTGTCATAATTTTCACCATTACAGTACTACGAAGACGCAGAAAATATTGGCGAGCTTTAGAGGTATCTGATTGGGTCATGACACACAAGCCGTTTGAGTTGACAGACATGGATTATGGCATTCGCGTAGAACTAATAGCCAAGGTTCAGGGTGTATAGAAAGCAGTTGGTGACGTATACGCAAGGTGGTGGCTTGCGTGGCAAAATACAAAAGATTTTTTTTAAAGGGGAATATCCGATTATTAAGCAAAAATAAAAGGAGGCGCTTTGTATTTCGAATCGGAGGAAATTCGAATTTTTAGGTGCAAAAGTGAAGGGAGCCCGATTCTCTTGCGGCGGGAAAGAAATGGGAAAAAAACGAGAAACACAGATATGAGAGGGGGGGATATGCAGAAAACGGGGAAGAGTGAACCAGAGCAGAATTCGACCAGAGATTCAAAATTTGTGAGGAAGCTTTCTGTTTAGGGCATCCTGGAGTTTGAATTAAAGAAGAAATGAAGTGCTATCGAATGATATGATCTTCAAAAATCTCACAATATAGAAGGGAAGTGATGTCAAAAACATGGCGAATGATGATTTTGGCGCATACTGCAGTGAAGCAGAACGTGGAAAAAGCGATATGCATAAATTCGCTTCTTTTTTTTACTCTGAGATAAGTAATATTTTGGTTGTTTTGTTACTTAGGATTTCAAAAAAATCGTATAGTCTAGGAATAAAAATATTCCCTCTTAAAGGTTTCTTTGGGAGCAAGAAGGCTTTGGAGAAAAAGGTTTTATGGTATTGGAGAGTCTTGGAATAGGAAAGCATAGAAAAATACAAAGAGTTTCCTGGATTTGGATATTATTTTGTAAAAAGCTACTTGGTTGGATTTTGGATTGCTAGACATGGAGTTTTCTAAAATCACATGAATTTGCTGTACATATGCCATATGTCATCTTTTGCTTTGTGAGTTATTGGAATTTGAAAGCAGGTTTTCATGAGATCAAGTGACATCTTGAAATGATGGGTTTGCAATATATGAAATATGTGATGTGAATGGTCACATGTATATGGAAATCTTTTGTAGATTGTGTTATGCCTACATGTGATATGTTTGAGGCATTTGGAAAAAGAGTCAGGAGATCTATGCTTGGAACTGGTCATGCTCTTGACACACAATTTATGTGCAATCATCAAGCTGAATTTGGGAATGTATTGAAGTGAATTGGCATATGTACATGTCAATAAAAATGGAGATGTCTTATGCTCCTTGAAGAGTTTTGTGTTTTTGTTTCCTTTATGGGATTTTGGAAGCTACTCTCACAGCCAGAAGTCTCACACTTTCCCAGTGATACCGTCCACGTCACTGCAACGTCCCTCAAGGACTTCCCGCCACAGCTATTGCAACGAGTCTCTTCTTAGTTAACCACATACCAAATGCTTCTTCGAGCATTCTGGCGTAAAATAGTCCTTTAAAAGAAAACAGAGGTTCTATGCAAGTAGAATTCCTGGTTTGAGATTGGTTCCACAAAACTCTTTTTCCTTAATCCATATTTTCTTAATGAGAGTCATTGATATCTCATCAGGGTAATCTACCAAGCATTTGACTAAATTTCCAACTACTAATTCAACGGTAGTCTATTCTTTGTGTCAAGAATTGGAATTGGTCTCACGAGGTTTTTGCTTGATTCATATCAAGAGATGGGAAAGTAGTTTATTGACCACCACTCTCACAATCGTGGTTTAACCAAAATTATTCGGTTTACTTCTTTCTTTGATTCAGAAGGATTTTCTTCAGATAAACTTCTAATGTACTTCTAACTATAAGGAAAATTCTAACTTTATGAATTTCATTCCTTCCTAACCATAATAAATTAAGAAATGGTTCTATACGAGAATATCGGGTTTTTATAAAAATACTCTTCTTCCATTCATATAATTTTGGGTAAATATCAATTTAGTAATTTATCCACATAAAATATCTAAGAATATTCTTTCTACCAATTTAATTATCAAGCCTAATTTTCTAGGTGGAATTATGGTGAAAATTTCTCTTTTGTCACTAAAATTTAATTTAAACCTTTCTCTACTTAAAATACCATAAAAATTCTTCTTTTAATTAAATACAAATATCCATTTTTTTGAGTATGCTTAAAATTCCTCTTTTTATATTTAAATGATTGAATTCCGAATATCATGGGAATTCCACTTTTATCATGGGAATTCCACTTTTAAATGATTGAATTCCGAATATCATGGGAATTCCACTTTTATCATTTGAAATTTCTTATACATAAAATACATTTATAAAAAAATTTCTATTTTTTTAAATTAAATAAAATATCCATTATTTCAATTATGCCAAAAATTCCTCTTTCACCATTTAATTACTTGGATCTCAATTATCATGGGAATTCCTCTTTATGGTAGGAAGTCCTCTTTTAGCATTATGCATAAAAATAAAATATGTATTATTTTCTGAAAATTTTGCCATAGCTTTGCTGCTATTACTGCTATTATTAAAAGAATAAAACATTGTAATGCAAATATGATAGAAGTTCTATTCTTAATCTTAAATCTAAACTATGAATTTAAATCATAATTTTAACCATAATCATAAACTTAATTATGATTATTCCACTAGATTAAGCTATTTCCATTATTAATTGTTTTTTCCAAATTGATAGGATTATCTCTTTCTCATTTAGAATCAATTAAAATAGTTTTTAACTACTTATAAATAATCTAAAAGAATTAACCATTATTTTGTTAACATAAAAGCATAAAAATACCATTTTCTTATTCTCTAGCTTAACAAGCCTGGAGTTTGGTTTTGAAATAAGAATTTATCAATGAGAAGCATTCTTTTGCTAAAGAATTAGCCATAGGAATGACTATTCTTTTTGAGAGAGAGATATACATAAGAAAGCATTCTAAATAAGCATAAAGATTAACTTTTTCTTGATTACTCATTAAGATTCTTAGGGAAAGCTTGATTTGAATTTAAAACAACCAATTAGAAAACTTCTCAAGCTTGAGAGGCCGAGTTGAGAAGAGGTGTCATTTGAGAAAATTAACAAAAAACCATAAAATTCATTCTTACCTCAAGGATTAGCTTGCTTCTTTTTCTAGAAGAAGTGAAGCCCCCAACCAATCAATTGGTTTAGCAAGCGGAGAAGAGAGCTCCAAGAGTTGTTGAAGAGAGAGAGAAGCTCCAAGCTCCACAAAAGTAGAGAAATTTTAAGGGATAATAGAAAATATAATTATTTTAATGTAATGCCAGCATGGTATAGCTCACAGATGATAATACAAAAGAATGAGGGTTTATTTATAGGTGAGGGAGCACACTAAGTGACCAATTAGGATTTAGAATTTTCCAGCTTCAGTTTTACTGAATTTGGACAAGATTTGGATCAGTTTAGCTCCCCTTTTGATCCAGTTTGATCCAAGAGAGAGGAGAGATAAAAATATAACATTTTTTTGAATTAAAAACCCTTCCACACATGTGAAGGAGGCACCTACCTCAAAGGTCCCCCTCTCCTTACCAAGGTGTCAAAAATTCATCATTTCTCAAAAATATTTTATTTTTTTAGTAAAATCTCTTAATGTTTAACTAATAAACCTTGTACTTAGTCAAATCTTCATCTTATGTGAGAATTTACTAATTTTTGGGTATTTTCTTTTATTCATTGGATTTATCTCATCCCAATACTTGGATTAATCCTATTGGCCCCCATTGAAACCTTAATTCGACCATAATCGAGAAATTTCTTAAAATCTAGACCCTTAGGCTAAGGTCCCTTATATCATTTTTAATTGATTCCTAATGCACCTTGAAGAATTTATTTTGAACTTCTGTTTCAAGGAAATATATTTTTGATATTAGGGGAATTTTTATATCTAAAAATATCTCAATATTGAATTACCTCTCTCTAGAATTTTTCTTCTCTAGGCAAAAACAAGAAAAAATAATATTTTCTTGTATTATGAAATAGGGAATGACTACAGGGGATTGAGGTAAAATCTTAATCATTATTCAA
The DNA here is from genome assembly GCF_041138505.1 of Cibotium barometz. NCBI lineage: Eukaryota > Viridiplantae > Streptophyta > Polypodiopsida > Cyatheales > Cibotiaceae > Cibotium > Cibotium barometz. Next base: position 21,244,653 of record NC_141060.1, read on the forward strand.
GCTAAGGAGGAATCTTACAGCTTCTGTATGCAACCTGTAATACAACACCTGTAATACAACAGTAGCTCTTATCACTACTGCACAGTAGCGGTACCTCAGTGTCACCAAATGTGACCAGAGTACATGTACATACACCCAGTATCAACAATACATGTGCAAACCCTATCTACACTACCAAAATGCACTGCTGCACTGTAATAACTAGATTTCAAGCAAAAACAGTTCTTTGCCAGAACTTCCAGAAAACTATCGAACATACCCTGTAGTGACAAAACGAGGCCCGAAACGCGAATCTGGCTAAAAAACGTTGTCCAATAGGACCTAATAGGACAGAATACCTACCTTGTAGCTTCACTCACACTAAGACATCTCCTTAATCGAAGATGTGTAGCTCAAAGAGCTACTGAGGGAGTGTTAAGACCATATTAGGGAGTTTGGAAAAATCCCAATTCCCATTTTGCAAGATTACAAAATGGAGGCATGGTGAATCTTTTTAAGATTTTGTCAAAAACCCCTTATGCTACATATTGTTAGAAAGCTCTTGAAGAGTAGGTTCTAAATCCACATTCTTCGAAAAATTTGGGATTCGTATGCTCAAGATACACCAAAAAGTAGATTGAAAAGAAAATTTCCAAAGTAATGGGATTTTTTCAAACTCCCTAATATGGTCTTTGTTGTATCTAAACCAAGAAGGGGAACGAGATGATGGTGCTTTTTCCCGTGTATTACCGCCTCCTTCCTTGCTTGTTCTTGCCTCTTGCTTGCCTACTTAGCTCTCACTCAAACCAGGCTCTGATACTATAAAGAGAATGTGGGGGAGAGGGAGAGCTTCAAACCCTAGCAAAGCAAACACACACACACAAGATAGAGCAAGACACAAAAGACAGATGGCTGAATTTTCTTCTTTCTTCTTCTTCTCTACTCAACCAACATAACATAAAGATAAGAGTACACCATATATGGGTTAGTACTCAACTACTACGATATACAAGGGTCGGTCCATAATGTGAACCCGACTAAATGAGCTCGCGCTATAACTATATGCCAATCTCTAGTAATCCAAAATGCCTGTCACACAGCCTGTCATCCCACTGGCTGCATATCACCCATAATCTCACCAACTAGGCCAGTGGTGTAGATGTGAAAGCTATCACCCAGGCGGGTCATCAATGTCCACTGTAGCACTAGTTGAGCTAGATATCTCAACAATGGAGGGTATCTCATGTCGTGAAATGGAGGGCATTTCACACCATGAAGCATTTGTTTTTGCTTCACGGACCTATCTCACGCTGTGAAACGGAGGGTATCTCACGCTGTGAAATGGAGGGTATTTCACGCTGTGAAGCCTTTTTTTTTGCCTTCACAAATGGAGTGAAATGGAAGGTATCTCACACCATGAAATGGAGGGTATTTCACGCCATGAATCTTTTTTTTTTGGCTTCATGGACCTATCTCATGCTGTGAAATGGAGGGTATTTCACACCGTGAAGCGTTTTTTTGGCTTCACGGACCTATTTCACGTCGTGAAGCATTTTTTTGGGAGTCTAAAGAGAAATTTGAGTTTTCTTGTGTGGAGGTATTATTTTTTTAATTTTAAATTGAGAAGATATGGGCATATTGAATTCCAAATGTCATGGGGATTCCTCATTTATCAATAAAATAAATTTATCTAAAATTCCTCTTTTCTTTAATAAAAATATCCATTATTTCAAATATGCTAGGAATTCCACTCTAAAAATTAGTTTCCCATGAATTTGATGAAAATCATTCTTTTAGCATAGGATATCCAATCCTAGAATATGGTAGGAAGTCCTCTTTTCACATTATGCATAAAAATGAGCTATGTATTAAGTTCTAATTTTTTTTGCCATAGCTGCTATTATTGATAATTTTTAATATTTCTAGAAAGGATAAGACTTTGTAATACAATTATGATAGAAGAACTATCTTTGAACTCAAATCCAATTTATAGAATTAAATCACAAATTTACCATAATTTTATTAACATAAAAGCATAAAAAGCCATCTTCTTAACCTCTAGCTTAACAAGCTTAGAGATTGATTTTGAATTAAGAATTTATCAATGAGAAGCATTCATTTGCTTAAGAATTAGTCATAGGAATGACTATTCTTTTGGGGAGAGAGAGATATACATAAAAAGCATCCTAATTAGGCATAAAGATTAACTTTTTTATGATTAATCATTATAATTCTTATAGAAAGCTTGATTTGCATTGAAAACAATTAATTTGAAACTTCTCAAGCTTGAGAGGGGTTGAGAAGTGAAATCTTTTGAGAATATTAATGAAAACCATGAAAGTACTTCTTACCTCTTGATTTGGCTTGCTTCTTTATCTTAAAAGGAAGCCCCCAACAAATCTATTGGTTTAGTATGTTGAGAAGAAAGCTCCAAGGATTTTTGAAGAGAGAGAAGCTCCAATCTCTCCAAAAGTAGAGGATTTTTAAGGGATAATACAAAATATCATTATTTTAATGTAATACTCGCATGGTATAGTTCACAGATAAGAATATAAAAGAATGAGGGTCTATTTATAGGTGAGAGAGGTCACTAACTGAGTCCAACTAAGTTCTAGAATTTTCCATCTTCGGTTTGGCTGAAGATGGAAAATTCAGTTTGACTAAGGGAGGTCACTAACTGAGTCCAACTAAGTTCTAGAATTTTCCAAATTTATTTTGGCTGAATTTGGACAAGATTTGGACCAGTTTAGCTCCCATTTTGATCCAGTTTGATTTAGGAGAGAGGAGAGATAAAAATAAAACCTTCCCACACATGTGAAGGAGGCACCTACCTCAAATGTCTCCCTCTCCTTACCAAGGTGTCAAAAATTCATCATTTCTCTAAAATATCTCATTTTTTTAGTAATATCTCGTAATTTTTAACTAATAAACCTTGTACTCAGTCAACTCTTCATCTTATGTGAGCATTTACTCATTTTTGGGCATTTTCTTTTATTCTTTGGATTTATCTCATTCCAACACTTGGATTAATCCTATTGACCCATAGGAACCTAATTGGACCATAATCCAGAGATTTCTAAAAATCTAGACCCTTAGGCTAAGGTCCCTTATATCATATTTAATTGATTCCTAATGCACATTGGAAAGTCCATTTTGAACTTTGTTTTAGGGGAAACCATTTTAGACACTAGGAGGATTTTTATATCTAAAGATATCTCAATTTTGGATTATCTCTCTCTAGACATTTTCTCTCTCTAGGCCAAAACAGGGTAAAACAAGATCTTTCTCCTATTTTAGAGAGGGAAATAATTACAAGAACAGAAGGGGAGGTTCTTACACCTTTACGCCTCAAAAGCTGGGGGGAGAAATCTTACATTTACACAACCCTAGGCGGCCTTGGATAGCCATGGACCTATGTTTTAAGTATTGCCGACAAGGTGTGGATGCCTGGGGCCAAGACAAGACTCAATTTGTATTCTCACCATTCATTCTCTTATGCATAATCAATAAACTTCTCTTCTTCTCCACTCTCTTACTCTCTTGTCTTATTTGATTTTTTCGATTTGAGCTCTTGTGTACTCATTGCATGTGTGCGAGAGAGAAGTCTGTGAGATTGAGTGTCAGGAGGGTCGAGCTATGTTTGAAGTGTAGATGCAGTGGCGAGGTGGAGCTCACGGGTGCTCCTACTGCCGATGTAACCTACGAGGATCCCAAGCACAAGTATTCATGAGGTGAGTGTGACACACCCTGCCCCTACATTTGTGAGCTAGGTCATGGAACATTGGCTTCTTGGTTGAGCTGTTTTATGCTCCCAAGTGGGGTTAGGAAAAGCGCCATGACAAGTAGTTGTTCCCTGTATCTTTTCCATGGCACAACGGTGATGGCACGGAAGCGGTAAAGCTGTTTACACCCTTATAGGGTGCCACACTTCCACACACGCATATAAACACACCAGAACACCAGACCAAAAAGCATGAACAAGACTTATATTTCAGATCTGGCTGTCACAACTTGTACCCAAACGAACAAAGAAACAAAAAAAACTCTCTGGCATCACCAAACACCAGCTAATCAAGAGAAATTTACAACTCTGGCTTGAGTTCCCAGAAGAGGTAGAAAACCACAAAATACCACACACACGAACTCTCTCTCTGGCTCTCTGTGTTGATCCTTTGTCAGCCACACTTCAAACTCAAGCTTTGCAATGCTACCAGCCCATCACCAAGCAGCCACACTGTATATCACGAGCCTTTGTCTGCATCCAGCTGTCTTTAGAATCACCAGAGTCGTCCTAGTACCTCTACTGCAAGGCAGCTACTCTCTTTGTTTCTGTCTGCACCTCACCAGAGCTCCTTCACCATGACGAGGCAATCACCCTCATCAACGAGGCCTCAACTCCTTCTGGAACCACAGTGCCTCTGCTAGCCTCTCTTCACTCTGCCCGGGCGATTACCTGCAGCAGGCCTCCCACCAGGCGGCCTTCACGTCTTCGCTCTCCACAAGGGAGGCCCCCCACGACTACACGATGGCTCCCTGTACATGCTCACATCAATACCATCTACTCTGTACACTTGGCAACGCTTTCAAAAGAAAAACCTTCACTCACGCCATGTACACATATGTACACATTACCAACTCTTTTTTTGTCCACACATATTTAGCAACCCCCTACTTCTGCTGAGACATTCATGTCCAGCAGCTGTACAAACAGGGATGAAATATTCAGATTTTCCTCCGTACTCTCCACAACCTCCTGACATGCATCACAAGCTTCCTGCTCTTCTTCTTTCACGGCTAACATCAATCGAGCAAAATATTTCTGCAATCGTAAACCATTCACTCTCCTTTTATGCTTCTTTCCATTCAAATCAGCAAGCTGATAATCTCGTTATCAAATTTTCTCTCAACTTTATACGGACCTTCCCACTTTGTCTGAAATGCAGTATGAAAAGTATTATCCAGTTTGCTATTATACCTGAGAACCAGATCACCCTCTTCAATTTCTTTCTGCTAAACCTTCTCATTCTCTCTCTCTTGTCTTTTCAATTGCATAGCTGCATAGTGATCAAATGCTAGCTCTCTGTCCAACTGGACTATTTGCAAGGCCAGTAATCTTTCTCTGTAACAATCAATAGGCTCATGCCCTTCTTCAATCAAAAGCTTCAAAGCTGGAATTTCCACATCAATAGGCATGAGTTCTTCTTTCCCATAAACTAAATGAAAGGGTGAGAATTGTGTACCAGATTTTACTGCAACCCTGTATGCCCATAATACACGATTCATCTCTATATCCCAATTCTTGATATGGCCTTCTGTCATTTTGGTTATCATCAGCTTAAATTCACCATTGAATCTTTCATTCAAGCCATTGCATTGAGGGTGATAAGGAGTGGAGTACTTGTGGTTGATATTCAATCTTCTGCATAAATGATCAACTACCTCTCCTCAAAATTCAGGACCATTATCTGATAATATCTCCAGAGGGATACCAAATCTGCAGCATATATGTTCATACACAAAATCAGCCACCTCTTTACTATCCACTCTCTTCACTGCCTTCACTTCTGCCCATTTTGATAGATAATCCACTGCAGTAAGCACATAACACTTTCCTCTAGCTGTCCTGGGAAATGGTCCAACTGCATCCACTCCCCATCTTTCAAAAATGTCATATACCAGCATGATATTTCTCGGCTCCATTTTCAAGATCTTCTTCCCCATTCTCTGGCACTCATGGCAAGACCTGCACCAGTGCTGAATATCCTTCTCGATGGAAGGCCATACATAACCCTCCAGTAATATCTTCTGCAAGGTAATCTTAAATGCATAATGACCCCCACATGCTCCCTCATGATTTGAAGATAGAATATAATAAATCTCTTCTCTCTAGGGAATTCTCCTTAATACCTGATCAGCTCCTTGCATGTATAATTCATCTCCAATCATGACATAATGCTTACTTTTCCTAATAAAATGATACTTTTGACCTTTTTTGAGCTCCTCAGGTACGCGACCTGAGAGTAAGTAATCCACCACTCTGGACAGGTATTCCCTCCCTCTGTATAATGGCTCTTCAATTTTTGCAATTACTAGATCCTGATTAATTGCCTCCTTAGCCAACTCATGTGCCATATGATTTTCCTCCCGCCGCACATGTTGAATACTCCATGCTGTAAATTGATGTAGCAGCCTTCTAACATCAGCCAGACATTCTTTTAATCTCGGATTCTTTGCTCGCCAGCTACCCAAGACCTGCTTTACTACTAATAGAGAATCTCCCTTTATGATTACCTTTTGAATTTTCTACTTTAAAGCAGCCTGCAACCCTTGAAACAATGCTGTGTATTCAGCCTCATTGTTACTTTCAGCTTCCAGATGTATTCCATTCTTTAGAATCAGCACGCCTTCTGAATCCTGGATTATATATCCCCCGGTGGCCTGATGTATACTCCTTTTATACGAACCATCAAAGAATAAAACATGAGCTCCAGGAATGATAATCTGTTCCTCTTTTTCTATCTTTGAATCCACTTCCTTCACCAGTATCGGGCCATCTTTGTATGTTAGAAGATCTGCCAGAGTTGCCTTGCAAGTATCTTCAATCAAAAATGAGAAATCATACTCTTGAAGCTCCACTAACCATCGCATCATACCTTTTGAGAGTGAAGTTCCATTCACCAACTCAGGGAGTAAAGTATAATTTGTCAGCACCACAAATGGTCTCATCAGGAGATATGACCTGAATTTCCTGCAAGCATACACCAAACTTGACAAAACCAATTCAGCCTCAGTATATTTCCTCTCTGCATCTGTCTTCACTCTACTTGCATAATACACAGGCTTCATATATCTGGATTCATCTCCTCTCTGCATTAAGATTGCTCCAACTACATCCGGACCAAAAGATGGATTCACATAAAAGACCTGAGAGAAATTCGGAGCTTTTACACTGGAAATACCTCCCAATACCTCCTTCACTTTCTCAAACACTTCCTCGCATTCTTCATTCCACTGCAATGGTTCCTTCTTCATAGCCTGCTGAAGAGGATAAAGCAGTTGAGACATTAAAGGAACAAATCTTGCCATATATTTTACCTTCTGGACAAAAGTTTGCAGTTGCCTGGATGTTGATGGTGCAGATAATAAGACAAGAGCTTTTATCTTCTCTGGATCAGGTTCAATTCCATTCTGAGATATCATATGCCCCAACAGCTTCACCTTTGAATGTCCTAAATGACACTTCTTTGGATTCAGTTGTCCACCTGCATCATCCATTTTAGAAAATACTTGCTCCAATTTATTACCATGCTCTTTTTGAGAACTATATACACATATATCATCCAAAAAAGCTCTCACAAAATGATCTGTAAGAGGTGCAAGTACTCTATCAGTGTTCCTTTGATACCACGAGGGTGCATTTTTCAAACCAAATGGTACTACTCGGTAACAGAAGCAACCCCACGGTGTAATGATTATGGTTTTAGCCTGATCTTCCTCAGCAATTGAGATCTGAAAATATCCAGAGAAGCCATCGCATACACTATACCTCTCATATCCAGCTACCCTGTCCAAAATATCATCAATGAACGGCAGAGGATAGTGATTGCTTTTTGTTGCAGCATTCAGAGGTTTGTAATCAATACAGACTCTCCACCCACCTGTATGCTTTGGAGTAAAGACCACTGGATTTGCCCAATCTGAGTGATCTACTGGATAAATTAACCCTACTTTTAACAACTTACTCAACTCCTCTCTTAATACAGGCAATAGCTCTCTATTTATCCTCCTCAGTTTCTGAAACACTGGCCTCACACCCTCTTTCAACACTATAGGCATTGGTTCACATTTGAATCCTCGAATCTCTTCATATGAAGTAATAAACAAATGAGGGAATTTATGTATTACCTTCATATACTCTTCTTTCTCCACTGGCTGCAATTTAGGATTCAGCATGCCCTGTAACAGCTTCTCTTTCTCTGCACTGGGTGATGGAGGCTGCATCAGACTGTCCATATCTTCAAGCCTGCTCTCCTCTTCCTTCTTTAACTCCTCTTCAGCTTGCATCACATGCTCATTTTCTTCTTTCATTATAAATGATACCTGGCTCTCATCATCAGAAGTAGAACTCTATTCTTCAGTTTCACTATTTGTATACTCATCAGCACTTGTTTCTTCAGGCTCACCCTTCATTTCCCGCTTACTACTCATATTGAATTTCCTGGCTCTTCCTCTCCTATTATGTACTGTTATAGTTCCCCTTTTCCAATTTTGGATGGCACCCACCTGTCTGAGCCAAGGTCTGCCCAAAATCAGTGGATAAGCTCCCAAACCAGCTGGCATAATATGGCAATTTATATTGCAAACCACACCAAAAGCAGTCACTGGCACTTCTGTGCATATACCCAGACACTTTACTTTTGCATGATTTGCCAGACGGAGTCTAAAGTCTGAACTAGCATTCAGCTTCAACCCCAATCTCTCCATACAGGACTGAGTCATCACACTGATTTCTGCACCGCCATCAACATATGCTTCTCCAACACTCACACTTCCACACCAGGCATCAACTGATGGACAAATATCAGGAAGGTCTTCCACAGACATCAGCTCCATTTCACCTTGTGTGGGCTCCTGCTCATTTACTTTCCTCGGATTTGCCAACTTTTTCCACTCTCTCTTAAGCTTCGGACACAATCCAAGCAATTGGGCAAATGTTATATTGGCTACCCTTCCCTTTAGATCTCCCATCAATGTATACTCCTCCTGACCTTGACCAATATGCAAATCTGAAGTTTTATAATGTCTTCTTGGCTTCCTCTTCTTCTTCTCTGGTTGAGGGCTTATATCAAATTGGACATGCTTACCTTTCTTAGAAGATGGTTCAGGTTCTGCCATTGTACTCCTCGTCCTCTTTGCCACAGGCATGATCTCTGGAATGGTCTCCACTCCTATCAAGCTGAGAGCCGGTCCCTTTCCTTTATCCTCCCATTTGACTCCACTGGTAGAGGGTTGATTTGGATCTTTTACTTCAACACTATGATCCCCCGATCTATCATTAGTCCTCTGCATCACAGGATATATTCCACCACCTGCTCTGGGCGGTTTGTCACATTGAGGGCTAATATGTCCCCGCTCCCCACAGTTCCAGCATTGGACATTACTCAAATAGTAGCCCCGTCCTCTCCCTGTTCCTCCCATGTTCCCTTCACCTGTTGACATATTGTCCCTTCTATTATTTGGTGCACCTCGGCTTCTTCCCTTTTCACCTGCTTCCATCCAATCCAAACTTAGAGACTTCATGAGCTCCACTGCATCATGTATGTCCCTCTTCAAAGTGTCCTCCTGTTTTGGAATAATAGCAGCTTCCCTTTCAGGATGTATACTCTCAATCTCTGGCATCTTCACAAACTTCTTTGGCTCTTCCTGTATTCCCATCTGCCTCAGACGCTTCACCTTCCACTCCTTCTCACGAGCTACTCTGACAGCCTCCTCAAAGCTATCCAGGTTCTTCAGCTCCACCTTCAGACGGAGGGTTGGCTCCAGACCAGCCACAAACCGGTCTCTCTTTATCATCTGGGGGGGTACTTCAGGAATCAAAGCCTCACACCATAGACTCCACAGTCTACCAAACTCAATCAGATACTGATCCACATCCTGACCGTCCTTCTGCTGAATGTTACACAACTCCTTCCACACTTCATTCGGACTCCTCACTCGAGCAAACTGTGCCAAAAATGCAGCTCTGACTACACGGTACTCAGGATCCTGTTGATGAATGTTCCTGTGTGTAGTCACAAACATCTGTAACCATGTTTTTGCATCACCCTGCAGGCAATAAGCCAAAATCTGAGAAAGGATCTCCGAGGTTGCCCTGTCTTTCATCAAGGCTGTAAATTCCATCTTCTCCAGAAACCTGACTGCACTTTCCTGTGGCAATCCCCAATACTCTGGAAAATCTTGAGCCATCTTTCCAAATCTTGCTTCACACAGCCCCTATTTTCTTTCACAAACCAGAGGAAATCTGCTCCTCTGTGGGGAGGCACCAAAAAGTGATGGCACGGAAGCGGTAAAGCTGTTTACGCCCTTATAGGGTGCCACACTTCCACACACGCATATAAACACACCATAACACTAGACCAAAAAGCATGAACAAGACTTATATTTCAGATCTGGCTGTCACAACTTGTACCCAAACGAACAAAGAAACAAAAAAAACTCTCTGGCATCACCAAACACCAGCCACACAGCTAATCAAGAGAAATTTACAACTCTGGCTTGAGTTCCCAGAAGAGGTAGAAAACCACAAAATACCACACACACGCACTCTCTCTCTGGCTCTCTGTGTTGATCCTTTGTCAGCCACACTTCAAACTCAAGCTTTGCAATGCTACCAGCCCATCACCAAGCAGCCACACTGTATATCACGAGCCTTTGTCTGCATCCAGCTGTCTTCAGAATCACCAGAGTCGTCCCAGTACCTCTACTGCAAGGCAGCTACTCTCTTTGTTTCTGTCTGCTCACCAGAGCTCCTTCACCATGACGAGGCAATCACCCTCATCAACGAGGCCTCAACTCCTTCTGGAACCATAGTGCCTCTGCTAGCCTCTCTTCACTCTGCCCGGGCGATTACCTGCAGAGCAGGCCTCCCACCAGGCGGCCTTCACGTCTTCGCTCTCCACAAGGGAGGCCCCCCACGACTACACGATGGCCCCGCTACTCTGTCCACTGTCCTCTGCTAAATGAACAGGGCCCCCCCGTCCCTAACCTCTAGGCAGCCACACGGCCCTCTCTCTACTCCAACCAGTCATCCACGCTTTCCAAAGGAACCCGCCAGCTTCTCTCGCTTGCGACTGAACTCTCCATGCTAAACAGCCCCTTGTCAGCTACCTTCCCTGCGCCTGGTGTACTAAGAGGGTCCCTTGTTTGTCCTCGCCAGCAGCTATTGTGCTAAAAGGCTCCTCGCCAGCAGCTTCTCCCAGCAGCTGCTCCTCTCTTCGTTCGATCACCTGGGCGCCTCCAGCCTTTTGGCGACCTCCAGCACAGCTCTCCCCTCTCACAAGACGGCGCCCTCAGCTGCGCCTGCCTGCAGCCTTTCTTTGGCTCTATCTTCTGCAGCTATGCGAGATAGCCCCCATCCACAACACGGCGGCCTACCTTATCAAAGCACCTCACCTGTGCCTGTCTCTGCAACTTCTCCACCACAAAAGCCACCTCACAACTGGTCCATAGCCTTCTATTTGGTGACGACCCCTGCAGCGCCCGCAATCACCAGCCCCGCACTCTTCACGTGCTTCGCCAAGCTTCGCCAACCTCTAGAAGGTGCGCTGGCGGCCACCTAAAGCTCCATGTGGCCTTCAATTTTATGGCCACGTCAATATTATAATTATTTTTCTTCTTGGAAGGCCTACAAAATGGCCACACTCATTTTCTTTTTTCACACTAATACTCAAGCTGCATTGGCCACCTTAATATTTTATGGCTCAAACCTCCATATACTTTCAAACACAGCTTCAATGCCCATACATTTGGGCGTGTACACATACTCAGAGCCAAACGAGGAGCTGAAATCAATTCTAGCGAATCTCCAGTAGACCACGTCCAGACAGGCCTGTACATGCTCACATCAATACCATCTACTCTGTACACCTGGCAACGCTTTCAAAAGCAAAACCTTCACTCACGCCATGTACACATATGTACACATTACCAACTCTTTTTTTGTCCACACAACGGCCTTCCTATTTCCAATATAATATCACAAAGAAAGTCATCTTTGAGGGAATTTCCTAGCGAGCTTGCTTACTCTTTAGCAGCAGAGAAGTCATAATGGTTTTGCCTTGAGTATGAATCCTTTGATTAAATTGGTACAAAATAGCTCCAAGTTAATGATAAAGTTGTGTGGAAATCAAGTTAATGTATGAATAGGTGGAAATTGATATGCAAGATAAGGTTTCTTGTGCTTAGTTTAATCCTCTAATGCAACCACTATAGGTTATTATTCTTGACATTGTGGTTTTAATTTCTAGTTTTCATTTACCTATCGCTAGATCACATTAATAAGTTTTTGGATGACATTTTGAAGTTTGTACCAAGCACAAAAAGAAAAGACCATACAAATTTCAAAAGACCATCAAGCATAAGCAACATAGTATGCACAATAGGAACACAATAAATGACCTTTCGGATGATGTTTTTGGGTGGCACCTTGAACCCAAATAGCAAGAATAAACCCTATAAAGGGTAGTTTAGAGTTCATTTTAGGCATCTCATATCATTAGCCCTAGCACACATGTATACAAGGTGAAAACAACTATATGTTGTAGCCTTAAGTCTTAAAGCAAGTAGCATTTTGAGATAGGTATGCATAATGTGGATCTCATTTGGAGATAATTACAAAGCTATGAATTAGCAAGCTATTTATGCATTAGTAGATAAGTAGATAGGTATGCATAACAAAAATCTCATCCAAGATCTAATTTCACCATTGTAAATATTTGTGTTTTGTATAATACATAAGATTAATCTATTTCTTGTTGTCTCGTGTGTAAGGTAAGTTTGATTAGCATAAATATCTTTTGTGCTTAGCACTAATCTACATTTTTATTCTTTTGTTGCTTCTCTCATGGGACACTTGGCACGATGACATACTCTCAAGTTTGCTATAGAAATTAAGTCCTCTTCCAAGATCAACTCTGGGTCTTGTTTCATTGATTTTAATTGAATGGAAAGCATGATAATCTTGTTACCCACCGGTCCTAGGTAAATGGAACATGTGCTCTGATACCACGTGTGAGGTCCCCCATATGGGCCAAACAAGAAAATAACTAAAAATCCACATATGGAGTGCTTATTTTTGATGAGGGCTGACTAGAATGTTGTACCATCTCAATAGATTGCCTAATGGACGTCACGCTACCTCATATTGCCCAGATCAGGTGGCCAACAGAGTACAATAACAACAAGAAAAATAATCATTTATATACAAAAACACCACAACTTTAAATATAGAATCATAATAAAAGTAAAAACATCTAACTAGACTCAAAAGATAGTGTGACAAGAAAAATTGATATCTTTCATTTTCAATTTTGTACATATTTTGATGGTTTCTCAATGGTAATAAGGTGGAAGCTTGTCCAAGAAGATTGCGGCGCCCACAATGGAATAACGGCGTGGTGATGGGACGGCTTGGCGGCTACCTTGATAACAGCATTCTATCTTCAAATATAATGGTTTTACTTGATTTAGGGTGCGCACATTGTAAATACCACAAGTATGCTTGATAATTACTTTGGTATGGTAGATAGACTAGTGATGTGGAAAATAAAAGTGGGCCTTCATGCTCACATAGATTTTAATGTATTATTAATATAGTATTCACCATAAGGCTACAAGTTGGGGAGTGTGGAAGGCATGTGGAGGAGTGTGTGTAGGTGCATAATTGGGAAAGATTCTTCTAGAATGCCTACATGGAAGAGGAGAATTCCACCATGTGTAAGTGGGATCTCCACCTACATGCCACTTAGACTTGGCTATTATCTCATCACACTTTCAAAGTAAAAAAGCCTTCAATTTAATAATCAATAGAAGACTTAGCCTAAGAGGACAATTGATGGTGACATCTACCCTTATGTCACTGAAGGGTTGAAGATTTTTATGTTGTAATTTATAACAATGGAAGAGAGGGTGATTCTCCACCTATAAAAGAAGCCCTCCTCTCCCTTTTAAATTAATGAATGAAGTCTCCTCAATTGAGCATTTTTTGTCATTGCCATTCTCTTATCTTCAAACCCTTATTCAAACACTCTCTCTACATGTGAATGTCTCATTTAGCATTAGCTCCTCATGCTTAACCCAATTTTGGACCTCTTTGATGATTCATGAGATAAGTTGGATAAGGAGTTATTATCTTCTTGGGCTTGTGACTTTTCAAGGTAGCCCTTGCCTTATTGCCACCCTCCTTTGGAGGTACCAATGGTTTTAGCGGTAATGAGCATGTGGAAAGACTTTGGGGACCATAGGTAAATCTTTACGATTGTCCACTGAGCAATGTTAACCCTTACCCTCTAGCTTGAATCATGAAGGAGATGAAAGGCAAGAGGCTATGTGAAAATTGAGGTTTCATGCTGCAAAGAGAGAGAAGTGCAGTTTTTGTGGTCTAATATCCAAATTTCAACCGGTAATTACTCATCACTCTGGTATTGGTTTCTAAAATTGATCATATATCTAAGAAGCTCTTTATATGCTCTTTCCACTCATATAACTAATTTCTTAATCCTTTACTTCATTGATGATCAGAATTTCTCCCAAAGTTGCTAACTTTTAGGCGAATTTGGACAGTTTTATAGTCTTATAGTAAAATGCTCATAACTTTTCGCTCGATTGCCCGTTTTTGAAAGTTTTTATATAGGCGTGAATCTCTCTTCAAGCTCTACGTACATAATCTTCTTTTGTATAGTCTATATGGATTTAAAACTGTAATTCTTTGTGTATCTCTATTTTTATAGACTTTTGGCCATTATTTCTTCTTATTAATTCCTCTTAATCTCTTATCAAAAAGCAAATCCCATGTATCTATCCTCTTGTAAGTGATTTACTTTAAGATGTTCCATCCAAATTTCCCAATTTGAATGGATGAACCACCTTACCAACATTCCCCGTATGTTTCCGTTCACATAATCTTGAGTCAGAAGATTTTCTTTCAACAAAGAATTGCCCTCTTGTTTGGAGCTGCAAGACTGGCAGAAGTTCTTGCTTCTCTTGAGCCTTTCATCTTTCCTTCCATGAATTATGATCTCACCTTTGATGTGTTTATCTTTATCTTAACCTAGGGAGAGAAAGGGAGGTGAGGAGGCCTTGAGGTTTCATACAAGTGTGTTTTGATTCTAAGAAGTGACTGAAGTCAAAACCCCAACTTTGTGTCACATATTTTGGTGGAGACGGCGGGCAGGTTTCACTTAGAATTATTCTATTTTAACCTCAAGGTCCTGTATGATTAAAGAAAATTTATTTTGAAATAAGTAGATTTCCCTTGTTGCTACTCATCTTTTGGTGCGAGATGTTCAACATTTCGGTGTTCCAAGGATCGAAAAGAGAAGACCCGGGGAGTTATCTCGGAGAGTTTAACCAAGCATGCCGCTTGACGGGTTGGTCTATGAAGGAGAGAGTAGAAATACTTCTAGATTTCTTGGAGGGTGTGGCCTTAACTTGGCATGAGGCTTTGCCAGAGGAGTCCAAGAATGATTGGGAAAGGTTGACCAAAGCAATGAAGGAGAGATTTGGGACAATGGAGTCACCAAATACTTTACTATTGCAATTGGATCAGATTTTTCCAAAAAGGAAGGAGAGTCAGTTTCTGCCTTTTCAGTGAGGTATGAAGCCTTGTTCATCAAATATCAACAAGCTACTTCACATGTTGTTGCTTCTTCTTTTTCACCTTCTATTCGAGATTCAAAGAGTTCTTTAGCAATGGAGCACCTTAAGATGAGCAAGTTTATCATGGATTTGGATCCCTGCTTGCATGGAAAAGTTCTTAGCAAAGATCCCACTAATTTTAAAGAGGCTCTTCGTATTGCTTTGAAGAAGGAGGCCACTCTTCATATTAAGTCCACATTCCAATCTTCTTCGAGTGTGCCGACCCCACCACGAGTAGAGATAACCTCAACATCTCAGGTACAAGCTCCATCCTTGGATCATAACATTGCACACTTATGGCAAAATTTGCTGATTTGAAGTTACACTTAGTCAACACAAGGCCTCCTAGGGTTCCACGAGTTGTTGATGAGGATAAACCTAGGGATAGAAGTAGTGTCACATGCTATGAATGTCAAGAGAAGGGGCACTATCACACTGAGTGTCCAAAATTGAGGAAAAGAGAGGATAAAAGTTTAGCACTTTTAGAGGAAACATGCTCAGAAGAAGAAGAGGAAACATTGATGCCATTAATGGCAAAAGGGGTCGTAAAACTAGGAGTCAAGAAGAAGAAGAACAAGAAGATAAATCTAAAGAAGAGGAGAAAAATAAGAAGAAGAAAAAGTCGTCTAGGAGAAAAATTGGACAATCTGACTTTCCTCTTGGACAAGGATCTCTTAGTTATGACCTCTTTATAGATCTTAGGGAGAAAATGGCACAAATCACATTTGGGTAGCTTTTGGCACTCTCTCCAAAGCTCAGAAAGGAATGGAGTAAGCTGGCTAGCACAAGGGAATCTAAGAAAAAGAAGAAGAGGGATAATGGGACTCCAATGGCTCAAAAGGTGGATATTCATGTAGAAGATGATGTGCCTGCTGTGATTGATGTCATCATTGAGGGGCAAACAATTTCTAATGCATACACATTGATGGAGGTGCCTCAATTAATGTCATGAGTGAAAAAACAATAAAAGATGCCGATTTAAAGTTGTCTTCTACTAATTCTCCCTATCGCATTAAACTTGCTGATAATACTAGGGTGAAAACCTTAGGAATTGTCAGGAATTTGGGAGTGGATGTATGTGGTATTTCTGTGCCTACAACTTTCCAGGTCATTCCTACAAAGCTTGATGCTAGGGCTTACCCATTGATATTGGGTAGGCCATGGCTTTGCCAAGTGAAGGCAATTCAAAAGTGGGAGACAGGTGATCTTATTCTACAAGGTGAGAATAAGAAGGTCTACTACAACATCAAGAGTCGTCGTCGCAAGAAAGTGGTAAGGGGTGAACCTTCAACTTTCGAAAGTTCATAGTCAGAGTCATCTGATGAAGAGGAGAAAGTGGTAAGAGGTGAACCTTCAACTTTTGAAAGTTCAGAGTCATCCAATGAAGAGGAGAAAGTGGTAGCTTCGAGGATTCCATCTCAGAAGGGGAGGTGGAGGGAATTGCATTTGGTCTTTCCCTGATCGAGTGGATGCTGAAGACAATGGAGCCTTGGAAGGGGAAGCTTCTTCAACCATGTTCAAGAAAGGAGATGTGGACCTCACTAGTCATCACCCAACAGAATGAACTTCTTCTGATGCGTCCATAGTAGGTACTGAAAGAAGGGAGAATTACTTAAAAATGTTGGATGGATTTCCTAACCTTTTTGCAAACAGCTAGTCACAAGTAGGCCAAGTTACCCTAGTAGAGCACAAGATTGATCTCAAGCCCCAAAGTAAGCCAGTGGTACAGCGGCTAAGGCATTTGGGAGTAGTGCAAGCGGAGGTGCTTTTAACAATGAGGTAACTAATTTGCTTGAAGCTGGATTTATTTTTCCAGTAGAGAATTCAGAGTGGATTTCCCTAGTTGTAGTCACTCCCAAAAAGGGTGAAAAATGGCGTGTGTGTGTGGACTTTCGTCCTCTGAATGCATGCACAAAGAGGGATTATTATCCTCTACCCTTTCAAGATGAGATTTTGGATCAAGTTGCAGGTCATGAGTTGTATTCAGTGTGTGATGGATACTCTGGATACTTTCAAATCCGGATTTGTGAAGAAGATCAAAGGAAAACCTCATTTATCACCCCTTGGGGAATGTATGCCTATAGGGTGATGCCATTTGGCTTGACCAATGCACCAGCAACTTTTTAACGCTTGATGAGTCAGGTATTTGCACCTTACTTGTTGGGAAAGTTTATAAGGGTCTTTTTGGATGATTTTTACATTTATTCAAGCCGCATGGATCACTTGGAAAAGTTGAGGTTGGCCTTGCAAAGTATTGATGATGCAAAAGGGTGTCTTAATCTTGGAAAATGCCGCTTGGCACGAAGGAAGGTGGTTCTCTTGGGACATGTTATCTCAGAAGAAGGCATAGAGATGGATCCTGAGAAGGTGCAGGCAATTGTGGCCCTCCTACCAATGTAAGGGAGGTAAGGAGGATTTTGGGTAAAACAAAGTATTATCAACGCTTTGTTGACATGTTCTCTAAGAAGATGTATCCTATAAATCTCTTGACAAAGAAGAATGTTTCTTTCCAATGGGGACCCGATCAAATTCAATCTTTTTGTTTGCTCAAGGAATGTATGAGTCAAAGTCCAATTGTGCAGCCTCCTATAGGTAGGGGGAGGATTTTTATGTGAACCCAAGTGTCTCATCACATTCAGTGGGTGCTATACTCTTGCAAAAGGGAGAGCAAGGGCATATGCAACCAGTGTATTATGCAAGCCGACAACTCAGTGATACCGAGGAGAGGTATGGTGAAATGGAGAAAGGTGGTTTGTCTCTTGTTTTTGCAGTAAAGAAGTTCAGGTCATACTTGTCACCTCGCCCTTTTTTCTTCCTCACATCTCAACCTTCTTTACAATTCTTGGTCCGCAAACCCAATCTTGGAGGAGGAAAGTTTGCAAAGTGGATTTGTGAGCTTCAAGAATTCTCTTTCACTTTTATTATAGAAAATACCACTAGGACCTCTTTTGCAGATTTGCTTACAAGGAAGGAAGAGGAAGAAGGAACAGGAACAAAGGAAGAAGTATATGAAGATTTGGAGACACCACCAACTGCTTTCACTATGCATTTTGATGGAGCCTTTAGCCCTTCTAGGCAATGTGGGGCTGGGGGGATAGTGTTATTTGATCCAGAAGGAAAAGAGGTATGAATTGACATCAATTGACACCCAATTAGACTCAATTTGGTTTAATTAAGTCTAGCTGGGCTCAATTAGACTCAATTTGGCTCAATTGATATCAATTGACACCCAATTAGACTCAATTTGACTCAATTGACACCCAATTTGACTCGATTTTACTCAATTGACATCAATTGACACCCAATTGATGTGAACTGATGTGAATTGAGCTCAATTGCATCGAATTAGGCTCAATTGACATCAATTGACACCCAATCAATATCAATTGAGAGCAATTGATGTGAATTGATGTGAATTGATGTCAATTGCATGGAATTAGGTTTAATTGACACCCAATTAATATCAATTGAGTGCAATTAAGCCCAATTCAGCTCAGTTGTAATCAATTGACACCCAATTGATGTTAGTTGCATCCAATTTGGCTCAGTTGCATCCAATTTGGCTCAATTGAAACCCAACTGATGTCAATTGAGTCTAATTGATGTTAATTGGCACCCAATTGATGTCAATAAGGTTCAATTGATGTTAATTGACACCCAATTGATGTCATTTACGTCCAATTGAGCTCAATTGACACCCAAATTATCCAATTGAAGTCAATTAGACTTAATTGACTTCAATTGTGTTAATTGGATATTAATTGTGTTAATTGGAGCTCAATTGACACCCAAATTATCCAATTGAAGTCAATTAGACTTAATTGAAGTCAATTAGACTTAATTGACTTCAATTGTGTCAATTGGATATTAATTGATATCAATTAACACCCAATTGCTATCAATTGAGTCTAATTCGGCTCAATTGACACTCAATTTACATCCAATTGGGTGTGAATTGAGCTCAATTGTATCATATTAGGCTCAATTGACATCAATTGACACCCAATCGATCACACAATTGAGTGCAATTGAGCCCAATTGATATCAATTGTGATCAATTGACACCCGATTGATGTTAATTGCATCCTATTGGGCTCAATTGAGCACAATAGGATGCAATTAACACCCAATTGAGTGTCAATTGAGCCCAATTGATATCAATTGACATTGATGTCAACTGAGCTCAATTGAGCTTAATTGACATTAATTGTAATAAATTAACACCCAACTGAAGTCAATTGGGCTTAATTAATATCAATTAACATCCAATTATTATCAATTGAGTCCAATTCGACTCAATTGATACTTAGTTTACACCCAATTTATGCAAATTAGGTGTAAATTGGGCTCAATTGCATCGAATTAGGCATAATTGACATCAATTGACACCCAATTAATATCAATTGAGTGTAAATCAAGTGTAATTGAGTCCAATTGGGCTCAATTGAGTGCAATGATGTCATGGACAATTGAGTCAATTGATGTAAGTATGATTAGATTTAATTGGTGTGTCAATTGAACTTAAGGCCAGCAAATTATACAAAACTTTTTTTGTGCCAAGAATTTTGAACTTTTGACATCATAAATGAGTCCAGAAGGCCCAAAAATGGTAAGAATGACTGTGAACATGATTTTTTTATTTTTTTATTTTTTTATTTTTTTATTTATTTTTTAATTTGTCCACCGGGAAAATGGGTTTTCCCGGCAGGCCCGCCGGGAAATGAACATTTTCCCGGCGGGATTACTGGCAGAGAAGGTTTTTGCAGGTCATAAAAAATGCCCGTGAATATACATTGTGATCACAAGAATTTTTATGTTAACAACAGGTTTTGTTAACGTGATCACGAAATTGTGAAGACGTTAATGAAATCCCTGTCCCACATTCTTGAAGATGTGCATGGGATCAAGAAGATGGTTGATCTTAAGATGGGTCCAATATGGTAGCCGAAAAAAAATGGAGTACCTACACAAGGGATTGCTCTATGTGACCTTTAATCCAATTAGAGACTACACAAAACAAGATTGAAAAAACATTACTATACCTGTTCATGCCATCTGGAGGAAGAATATTTGTAGACTCCTAAATACGCTTCCAATCTTTTGCACGAAGTGTTTGTGGAGGAATGTTACTCTTACTAGCAACATATTTAGGATGATCTGAGGGGAGAAATCGATGATGATTATCGAATATGGTCTTACACAAACCGTCAGCATACTCATGTACTAACGAAGGGCCACAAACAGGACATGCATGTTTACCCGATGTTTTCAAACCTGTTAAAATATAAATAAAAGTTAGAATAATAAAGTCAATATTTATAATTAATATATATAGCCAATAGTATTAGAGTAGGGAGGTAATTCGAATTCTTACCAGAACAATCGCTGTATCCTGGAAAGTCATGCATTGTCCACATCAACACTGCTTTTAAGTCGAAGTGTCGAGAGGAGGGAGACCTACTAATGTCCTCCACCGCAACACCTCTCCATAGTTCCTCCAACTCATCAATCAACGGTTCAAGATAAACATCCATATGCTTAACTTTATGTTTCCCTGGAATTAGAAGGGATAACATAAGATGTCCCTTCTTGATCGCCATTGATGGTGGAAGGTTGTAATTCACCAACATAACTAGCCACACGCTGTATGCGGTGCTTTTGAAACCAAATGGATTCACTCCATCCATACCTAGGCCAAGTCTCAAGTTTCTGGGCTCTGTTTTAAAGCTGGGCCACTCATCTTCAATATGCTTCCAAGCAG
Organism: Cibotium barometz; assembly: GCF_041138505.1. NCBI lineage: Eukaryota > Viridiplantae > Streptophyta > Polypodiopsida > Cyatheales > Cibotiaceae > Cibotium > Cibotium barometz. The sequence goes on from NC_141060.1 coordinate 21,265,807, forward strand.
GAGTGTCTGCGGGAATTCTCCACATGCCATCATCCGATCGATGTGAGGAATGCCATGACATGAGCTCTGCTATGGATTTGCACTTGAACATGTGTTTGATGCGAGGAATTATAGGAAAGTGTCGCAAGACTTTACGAGGTACATCAAAACTCTTCATATCTGTTCTATACCTTGCTTCACCACAAGTGGAACAATGTCGAGCCTCCTTATGCGTCCCACGAAAGAGAATGCAATCATTGACGCATGCATGTATGCGATCATAATCCAATCCTCCAAGAGATGTCACATAGCGCCTCGCTATGTCTCTTGAGGTGGGTAGTCTATTTCCCTTTGGAAGCATGTTTGATAATAGCCTGCATCCAATATCATCAATTATAATTAGTCTTAAATCCTAAATCTTAAACCACTAATTCAAATTTGTAAGTTAGAATGCTTACTTCAATAATGCGTCAAGACTTGCATTGCTCCATCCATAAACTGTTTGTATAGAAGCACGTAAAATAGAGAATGTGCACCCTTCAAAAACCGGTGTCGATGAAGCCTTGTAAAGATGCTCTTGTTCCATATCATCGTCGTCCATACCTTTGGGATCATCCTTAAAAAGATTTCGCACCATATCATCAAACACTTCCTCTTCCACAACTTCGTGGGGTGCAGGGCTATTGTCATCCCTTTCCCACTCATCTCTGACAATAGATCCCGAAGCTCCAGCATCATCTCGTCGACGCTTTGTGTGCTCTCGTCGCGCGTAGGGCACCATGTTAGGGTGTGGTACTACATCCTGCTTCAATTAGAGTTTATATATTACAACTCTATTAATTTAATTTGGATACCATGAGTCATTTAAATACCATCAATTTACATCTACTCACCTCTAAACCTGTTTGATTCCATTCTCCATACATGGAGATGTGATTCAAGGTAATTCGACGTGCTCGTACAATGCATCCTTGACATCGATTACACATACATTTGATCCGTTGTCCCAACCACACATCGCGATTACGATGACGGATTGTCTCATCTTCTCCAGAACTGCTTGAGGAGGTTGATGACATCCTATGTACAAACCAGAAAACACAAAATCATAATATGTTTTTAATGAAAGTATAAAAATCGCGTGTATTAACGCGGCTATTTTCTAAAAATTGCGTGTATTAACGCGGCTATTTCCTAAAAATTGCGTGTATTAACGCGAGTAATTCCTGCAAAATGCGTGTATAAACGCAGTTAAATTATCATACACGCATTTATAAACGCGACGATCTGTTTAAACTAAAAATAGCCCGCCTTCCCCAAATAAAGATTTTAAACTAACATATCAACACTGCTTTCATTTTCGCCTCTTCCAACAGAAACGAAACCTAAGTGCAAGGAGGGAGCAGAGAAGGAGCACACACAGGAGGAAACCGAGCAAGAAAGAAGACTCACTTTTTGAGAGGTGAGTCAGTTTTTCCTTTGCCTTGTCTCCTTCCTCAGATTTGTTTATGCTATTTTCTCTTTGCTTTTTGGGTTTGTCTCCGTCCTTTTGCTTCTGTGGTTGCGATTTTGGGTGAACGATTCTGACAGGGGCGATAGTGGGCCTTTTATAAGGACACATTGTCGGAGGTCGGTCGCTTTCAAAAAATTTTTTTTGCGCAGGTCGCGTGTAGGAGCACGTGTATAAACACGTGTATCCTGTCTGCACAGAGTGTTCACGCGGATATACACGCATTTTTGGACGGGTGTATACACGCGTTTTTTGATGGGAGTATACACGCGTTTCTGGACGGGTGTATACACGAGACTGCGTTTCTTGTTTCTTTGGTTTGCAGGCTGATAGGTGACTTGAATGATGATATTTGTGTGAGTCAAGAGACAGCCCATGATGTACATGAGGATTATTTTTACAGATTCTTAATGGATATTCCAGGTTTTTCATCCGATCCATTTGCGTACAGCAATTGGCTGATGGAGATGCTAAATCATTTTGGGCGCCATCCTGGTCCAGTTGAGCTTACAAAGTACATGTATGCCCATCCCCCTCCTTCCATGCCTGGTGTCTATACCCCTACCGCGAGTATCCAGGGCACTCCACTGCTGTCTGTGTCTACGAGTCCGACGAGACGGCATGCAGCTTCTCCTCTTCCACGTCCACCGAGGAGACATACCTCGTCCCAGACACACTCACGCACACCCTCCCAAGCACCATCACGTCAGGGCTCACAGCCACCATCACGTGCTCCCTCAGAGCCACCGTCACGTCAGGTCTCACAGCCACCGTCACGTAGACAATCCCCCAGTCGTGACTCCACCCGCAGCAGTAGGAAGAGTGGGAGTGGAGGATGCGGCGGGTGCTTTGGTGGGGGAGGTGGGGGAGGTAGTAGGGCACGCGGTGAGAGAGGAGATAGAGGGAGAAGAGTTAGAGGAGACAATTCGGAAGAGGAGGAGATGAGAGAGGTGGAGGGAGTGATCTGCTATGATGTGATGGATAGGGGCGGGATAGTGATGGATGCGAGGCGGAGGGAGGTAATGGAGTACATGCGTGGGGTAGTATCAAACTTGTATAGAAATTATTTTATTAAATTTAAAGATCAAAATAGCCGATTAGTTGGGGAGGTGATAGAGGATGTACATAGTCGGTACCCCAATCCCCCACATGCTACATTCTCGGATGTATGGGGAAGGACGCAAATAAGGGAGATCTTAAGTAATAAAAGATCTCACCTTAAAAAACTCGCGTACGATGATGGGCTAAATGTAGCTGCAGGTGGCTATCCTGCCGAGAAACCTACCACCCACTGCGCACAAACGCGAGTGGAAGGAGGCAAAGAAACGAGCAGAGGGTGGCGTGAAGAGCAGGCAGCATGTGGAGGCACGACGGATCCAGATGGAGACCATTGGATCTTCGCATTTCGGATCTAGCGGCGTCGAGTCATGGGAGGCAGAGTTCGTAAGTATCTTGCCACTTTATTTGATTGTTTACTTAATTCATTGATTCTATGATTGTTTTAATCTTACAAATTGTGTTGATTATGATACAGCGACGGGTTAACGGGGAGGAAGCCCACAACCCACGATACTGCGTATGCTCGCCGGCATAGCAGACGTGACACGTGGGCCATCTTCAGAGCCGAGGAATGTATTACGGACGTGCAGTTTGAGATGGCCATGAGACCATACGGTCGACAGGTACTTGAAAACTCTAAACGAATGATTTTGGTTTATTGAATTACATATATATATATACTTATATACTATATATTACTTGAACAGGCACAAGCTGCTGATGATCCACCCGCCGCCACTGCAGAGGGTGGACGTGAGCACTACTCATCGGACATTCGGACCGATGTGAGCTCATCTGAGCATGGAGGGAGCACCGAGTCATCATCTGGGTCTGAGTAGTACTCAGACTTATAGTATCACATTCCATATTGAGGATGTGGTTGTATATATTTTTTTGTAAACTGAAGCCATGGGCTACTTCGAGATATGGACTCCCTTGTATATATGTGTGAAATTTTGATAGTAATATTGAATCGTGAATCGATAGTATTACATTCATGTCTGTCTTGAATCGTGTGTTGACAATGTATGCATTCATGTCGTTGTTGTCTTAATCTTCCTCGTGGATATGTTCTTCATGGATGGTCTAATGCACCAAAAAAAAAAATCCAGAGAGTGTTATTGGATGCTGGAATGCTGGAACAGCATTCAGGCACCAAATAGCACTCTCTGGATTTTTTTTTTTGGCTCTCTGTTCGCGTGTATAAACGCGTCAGGACTATAAAAAGTCACATGTATATACGCGGAAAATCTGTAAAACACGCGTGTATAAACGCATCAAATCTAAGAAATACACGTGTATAAGCGCATCTAAAGTGACAACGCGTGTATAGACGCTTGTATCAACGCGTCTAAATGCATCTGAACTGAACAGAACGCGTGTATACACCCGTGTATGAGCGCGTCTGAGCAGTCCTATACACGCACTTTTACACGCATGTCTCTGGCCGCGATGATACACGCGTTGATACACGGGCCCGCTACTTTTTTTCACAAGTCATTTTTAGCGGCTAGGAGCACGGGTATGAGCACGATCCCTTGTAGTGTGTCTGATCTGAAAGTCTTTGGATGCATTGCATATGTGCATGTGCCAGATGAGCTGAGAAGAACTAAGCTGGATCCAAAAGCTAAAATATGTGTGTTTATTGGGTATTCCCTTGAGCAAAAGGGATAAAGGTGTTATAACCCTGCTACACATGAGTTGAGGGTAAGCAGGGATGTTTTTGATGTGATGAGCAACTGGTATGCTGCTGAAAAAGAAGCTGTTGGGGCTGATGTGAGTGGAAATGTGGTTGCACAGAATGCAAGTGAGCAGTCACAGTCTTTGAGTGGACCGGGAGAGTCCTCATCTCTAGTGGTTCAATTGCTAGACCATGGAGTGGCAGGCTGCATCATAATACCAGCCCTGCAAATGTGATTAGTACATCACATAAAGGCAAAGAGAAAGTGGTTGAGGCCCTTAGTATGCCTGACATTTCTGTAGGGCATTCTCATGTTGATGGAGAGTCTAGTGGTGGCTCAAAGATGAGTCTTGATGAGGATCTTGGGATACCAGCTACTAGAACACTGGTGTAAAGAAGGCTATGGAAGCCATGAATGCAAAGCTGCGAAAATCTGGGAGAGTGAAGAATCCTGTGCAGAGGTTTACCTGTGTGATGGTTCTATCGCACATCACTATGCATACATGGCAAAAGTTGTGCAGGTTGTAGAGCCCACATGCATTGATGAGGCTGTTGGAAATGTGAGTTGGGAGAAAGCTATGGATGAGGAGATGGATGCACTATATGAAAATGAGACTTGGGATTAGTGCAATTGCTTGAAGGCAAGAAAGCCATTGGTTGCAAGTAGGTGTACAAAGTAAAACATAACACTGATGGAAGCATAAGCAGGTACAAGGCTAGATTGGTAGCCAAAGGATATGCGCAGACATATGGCATTAATTATGAGGAAACTTTCAGCCCAGTTGTGAAGATGGCAATAGTGAGAATTGTGACAGCAGTGGCTGCGTCAAAGCAATGGTCTTTACATCAGATGGATGTAAAGAATGCATTCTTGCATGAGGATTTGCAAGAAGAGGTGTATATGTTGCAGCCACTTGGTTATGAGGATGTGAGTCACCCCGAGCATGTTTGCAAGTTGAAGAAAGCCTTGCATGGCTTAAAACAAGCACCAAGAGCTCCATGCTCATATGAAGCATATAGAGGTCCACTACCATTTTGTCAGAGAGAAGGTTTTGGCAGGAGACATTGATCTTGTTTATGTCAGCACACATAGGATCAGGTCACTGACATCTTCACCAAAGCATTGGATACAGAGAAGCTCTGCACATTTAAGGGTTCGCTTGGTGTACATGAGATGGAGTTGAGCTCGAGGGGGAGTGTTGAGATATCGAGCTCATCTAGTGAGGCAGTGGACACTGATGACCCGCCTGGGGGATAGGCCCCACACTTACACCACTGGCATGGTTGGTGAGATCATGGGTGATATGCGGCCAATGGGATGACAAGCTATGTGACAGTCATTCTAGAGGCTGGCATAGTTATAGCGCCAGCTCATGTAGTTGGGTTCACACTATAGAGAACCCTAGTATGTATTTGGTTGAGTACCTTTCATATTGTGTGTACTCTTATCTTTGTATATGGTGTGTTGAGTGTTGTGTAAAGAAGAAGAATATTCTCAGCCTCTCACCTTATATGTTCTCTATTTTAGGGTTTTGTGAGTGAGTGTGTGCTTGCAAGAGCTCAAGCTCTCTTCTCCCCTGCATCTTTTCATAAAAGACTAGACACAATCACCCGATTTGTGGTAGAGGTAATCACTCAAACAATGAAAGATCCATGCATGGAAAAGAACATTCTAATAAATAAAGAGAACCAAGAGACTCAAACGGAAATTGAGTACAACAAGATTGCCAAAGTGTTGGCAGAAAAACCAACATATACAATTACGCATGTTAACATACAACAATTATAGAACATTAAAAGCCAAGAGTACAAACAAGTAAATAAAGAATATGTAATTAGCAAATCATCAGTGAGATGACTGCTTATATGTAACATACCCATCTTCACTAATAAAGAAATGTCTATGTAATAGATGAATTTATGAGTTTTTATGGTATAAAAATTAATGATTTTATTAAATGAGCCATTTCTACTTACAATCTTCAAAATCCGAGCCCAAATTTGGAATTTATGTGCGATTTTACCTTAATATAAGATTTTACAGCATCCAAAACGGACACCAGATTAAGCTTATACGCAAATTTTGGTTAAAAAGCGATGACCTTTAAACCTTAATAAATGCACGACCGGGCGTCTGATCAATGAACGGTCTGTACCCCAACGACTAGGGGAACATCTCGGATATAAAAAAAAAATTTGCCCCCCCCTGGGTGGTCCGACATGCAAATCGAGGTCGACGCCCCGAATTTGGAGACCCCGCCCCAAAAAAAAGGGAGCGTACAAACTTACCAGGGTGCTCATACGATGGACGCACAAAAACCAAAGGTCGGCCAGAGAATAAGGTTCACCGATTGAGGCGAGAGATTATGATGCTATCTAGTTCTGAGGGCTTACGCTAGTGCAGTGAATAAGCCCACCCTAGTGTGCAGACATCCCTCTGAGGGAGGATCGAGCGACGGAGTTTGAGAGGGGGACAGGCCGACTTGAGTCCCTGCTAGCAGCCGACGATGAGGTGTATGGTCTCGTAGGATTTTATCCAGCATCATGTAGAGGCTGGAAGGCCGAATTCTAGATCATCGACAGTATAAAGAAAAAGAATAAGCGAGCCGGTTTGGCTTGTATGGAATTGATTCATGTATAATTTTTTTAAAAATCTTATCTTTGGCATTATTGTACTGTAGAAAAAGCTATTTTAATGAACCTTGTGAAAAGGGCCTTAATTAAGGAACATGTTTATTTATGTCAAACAGTGTGGTAGGATTAATTAGAAAACAAATTGACGTGTGAGTAGGGTGGAAAGTGGGAGTATGGAATGCCCCGACGGCACCATCCTACGAATGGGTGGACCCGATTAGTCGGGTAGCTTTCCAACAGATTAAGTGAAAGCCCTTTGCTAGATAAATAGGTTCTTGGGCAATTCTATTCTAGAAGACTAGGCCAACGGCTGTGCCTTGCATGGATGAGGAAAAAAGCATTGCCTCTAGAAATCAAGTCTAGCAGTTGCCCAATTTATGATCAATTACCCTATGGGTGATTTGATTTTTAGAAGATCACGCTCCCCCTATGTGGGATAGGACTAGGTATTACCTATGAATCGTATCCTTGAATCTCTACGTGGTCAAGGTGTCGATGAGTAGGAAATTTTTCTCCAAGTTAAGACTTAGTGGACTATCTTAAGTGTTTCCCCTATTTTGGAAGGGGGGAACCTTACAATTGGTATAAGAGCCGATCTTAACTCCTAGGACTTGCCATTTAAGGTTTGTTTTATAATGTATGTTTTTCCTAACATAATGCTAATTAATAAAAACATCCTACTAAAAACAAGTTGAATTGATGTTTGAATGATTGTAGGAAGAGGAAGATGCCTACTCGAAGTTTCTAGTTTTCCAATGCATCTTCGAGACTGCTGGTCACTCCTCAAATTTTGAGTTTCGTGACACCATGGTGCAAATACTAGAGAAGATGTCCCTCCCCCATTTCTCTCGTATCAAAAGAGGATGGGGTAGAGATTTTTGGAGTTGCAGGCCGAGATATTTCTTCATCCGAGCGGATCGAATTGGGAACCTTACCACTGACCTAAAGCGGATTCGTTGGATTGAAAAGTTGAAGATGATTCGTTTATTTTGGTTCGTCGGTACTCCGAGGGCCGACACCTCTGTGACTATAGATGGGATTCGCATAGCTCAGGATTGCTGGGTGTATGACCCAGTGATGTAGATCTTACGTGCTGACAGAGTAGCTGTGTTGGGACCTACCCCAATCCAGAGTCTACCACCCTTACCATCAGTTTTTAGGGTCTTAGAAACTACAGCAGAACCCCCATACTTCACATATGTGGACCGCTCTACCCTTATGTCTTATGTCATAGTCAAGCTTAGGAATTTCCCTTGATAACAAATAAGACTAATTATATTAGTCTCAGATCTTTGTAATAAAACTCATCCTTGTAAATATTTGGAAATATAATGATTTCAATGTTTTACTCTCCAAAATAAGCGTTGTGCAAGTATCAGTCTTGTAATCTTAAAATTGTTTTTACAATGATGGCCAGGACGATCAGCCTCCAATTCCCAATGCGCTTTATACTAATATCCAGGAGAAGAAGCTCCTGCTCAAGCAAATGCAACCTCCCTCCTTTAAAGGAGAAGGTTCAAAGATTGAGAAGGATGCTGAAGTCTGGATTGAAGCGATGGACGATTATTTCTTTCCCGCCGGTACTGGAGTAGAAAATCAGTCTATGCTTGCATAGTTTTGCCTCATCGGAGATGCTAAACTTTAGTGGAAACAGTGGTGACATGACAAGGGAGTCACCGAGCATTCTCAAACGTGGGAAGACATCAAGCAGGCCGTGAAGTAAAGATAACTTCCCCCATCCCATGAATCCATAAAGATGAATGAGTTTTTTAGTCTTAGGCAGTGCAACTTAACTCTTAAGGATACTATTCCAAATTTATCACTCTTCGGAAGTATGCCCCAGCTATGACTACTTCTCAGCAAGTGGCTCGTTTCTGCCAAGGGTTAAATGAACCCTCAGATTCCTGCCTTGAAGTAATGAGGCCAAGCACATTACAGGATGCTCTCATATGAGCAAAGCCCCTTGTGAAAGAAATGAGGACTGACAAACCTAAGTCTCAAAAGAGATCTTACCTTGAGGCAAATCCTAAAGATCAATCCTACAAGAAACCCCAACAAAATTTTCCCTCCTACAATAGAGGGCAACAAAGAAACTCTTTCGTCCCCCGCTGGTATGCTGCTTCTTCCAAAGAAGGTCCTCTGTGTTTTGAGTGCAATGAGTCGGGACACTTTAGGGCCAACTATCCCAAGCTGGCAACATCATTTCCCCAAGGTTGTAAAGGAAATCAAGGCCGTGGAACCCCTATCCACCAAGGTGCAAGAGGGAGTGGACGTGGTAGAGGCCGCGGAGGAGAAGTTGCTAGGACCGCCCATATTATAAGTGAAGAACCGACCTTGGAAATGGCTGAAGACGAGCGTGCCACCGTTTATGTGGCAGTAGAACACCAAGGTCCAAATAAACACTTTGGTGTAATCCAAACCCCATCCACTCATCACACAGTAAGCCATTCCATCTTTTGATTGATTGTGGCAGTACCCATTCATTTCTTTCTTCTAGGTGTTTGCAAAAATTAAACTTGGGTCAAAAAATAGCTAGAAGAATGACTGTAGAGTTAGTCAGTGGGAAAGAAGTAGTATCTTGTCACTCTGTGTAGAAAACCTTGATTTTCAGCTGGGTAATGAGCAAACTCATGGCCACTTTAGAGTCTTGCCATTAGGAATTTATGATGGAATCCTTGGGATGGATTGGTTAATTGCAAACAAAGCTAGCATTCACTATAACTAGGGAAGTATCACTTTTGAAAATAAGCATGGGCAAGTAATATCCGTTCAGGGGATAACAGGAAAAACTAAATCTAGGGTAGTCAAGGCAAAACATCTTCTCAAGGGAGTACGTAAGGGTCAGCAGGTTTTCTAAGTCAAGCTCAACAAAGCCATTGAACCTAGTAAGGAGACAAAACCCTCTTGGCTCTAAGAATTCTTTGACATCTTCCTTGACAAGCTTACAGGGCTATCGCCTCCTTGAGAAGTCGATCATGAAATCGAGGTGATCCCTGGAGCTCAACCCGTCTCAAAAACACCCTATAAAATGTCCCTTCCTGAAGCCATTGAAGTTACAGAGCAAATTTCCCAACTCATTGAGCAAGGATTCATACACCCCAGTAGCTCTCCTTGGGGGGCACCTGTTCTTTTCCAAAAAAAGAAGGACGGAACTCTTCGCCTCTACAAAGATTATCGAGGGCTAAATCAAGTCACTGTCAAGAATAAGTATCCTATCCCTCGCATCGATGAACTTCTTGACAGGATTCATGGGGCCAAAGTCTTCTCAAAATTAGATTTGAGGTCTGGTTCTATATCAGATCAGAGTCAAGGAAGCAGATATACCCAAGACAGACTTCAATACCCGTTATGGCCACCATGAGTTTACTATAATGTTATTCGGGTTAACAAATGCTCTTGCAACCTTCAACCGCCTAATGCAAGATATATTCCATCCTTACTTGGATGAATTTGTGCTTGTTATTTTTTGATGACATTTTAATCTATTCCAAATCAATGGAAGAGCATGAGGAGCATGTGCGTAGAGTTCTGCAATTGGTGCACCCACAGACACAAACTCTTGCCAAGAAGAGAAAATGTCCTTTCTTTACTCATCAAATTGAGTATCTTGGGTTCATCGTCTCCAAAGATGGCATCTCAGTAGACCCCGCCAAGGTCAAAGATATTCTGGAGTGGCCACCCCCTAAATTAGTTCGTGAAGTTTGTGGGTTTTTGGGAATCACGGGATGGTATAGGATTTTTATTAAAGATTATGCCTTGGGATAGCTGCACCTTTCACGGATCTTCTTAAGAAGAGTGTGGCTGCCAATCCATCAAAACAGTTTTGATCAGCTCAAGGTCATGATTGCTTCTGCCTCCCCAGTCCTGAAACTTCCTGATTTCACCAAGGAATTTGAAGTGGTTACTGATGCCAGTAGTCTAGCACTTGGTGGTGTCTTAGTCCAAGAAGGAAGACCAGTCGCTTATACTTCTCAAACTGAAGCAATATGAAGCAAATTATGCCACCCATGATTTGGAGCTCTTAGAAGTTGTTCATTACCTCAAATTATGGAGACATTATCTCTTGGGGGGCAAATTCAAGCTTGTAAAACTGACCACAAAAGTCTGAAGTGGATCTTCACCCAGCCTAGCCTCAACATGCAACTCCAAAGGAGATGGATTGAAATTCTACAAGAATATGACTTCGACATCAAATTCTGCCCTGGGAAAGATAATGTGGTAGCAGATGCACTTAGCCACCCACAAATCTTTCTTAAGTGCAATTTCAATGCCAAATATGTTGAGAGATGTAATCCTGGTGTTGTGTGTATGTGGGAAAGCACCCTAAAGGTGCAAGATATTGTGGCAAGATAAGAATGCCACATGTAATATTGAATGGTGTGAGTGTTGACCAAAAGAAGTGGAAAAGGGAGTGCCACATGGATGATGATGTGTAAAGTGGGATAAGGCTAGAAAGCCTATATCATTGTATGACTCATTGTGAATGAATGAAATAGAGCAATAGAATTGAGTGTTGAGTGTGCAAGCTCCGTCTCTCTCATGGATTACAAAATAGTGTGGCTGCCAATCCATCAAAACAATTTTGATCAGCTCAAGGTCATTATTGCTTCTACCCCCCCCGTCCTGAAACTTCCTAATTTCACCAAGGAATTTGAAGTGGTTATTACTGATATGCCAGTAGTCTAGCACTTGGTAGTGTCTTAGGCCAAGAAGGAAGACCAGTCACTTATACTTGTCGCAGGCTGAAGCAATATGAAACAAATTATGCCACCCATGATTTGGAGCTCTTAGCAGTTGTTCATTACCTCAAATTATGGAGACATTATCTCTTGGGGGGTGAATTCCAGCTTGTAAATAACTGACCACAAAAGTTTGAAGTGGATCTTCACCCAGCCTAACCTCAACATGCGGCAAAGGAGATGGATTGAAATTCTACAAGAATATGACTTCGACATCAAATTTTGCCCTGGGAAAGATAATGTGGTAGCAGATGCACTTAGCCACAAATCTTTCTTAAGTGCAATTTCAATGCCAAATATGTTGAGAGATGTAATCCTGGTGTTGTGTGTATGTGGGAAAGCACCCTAAAGGTGCAAGATATTGTGGCAAGATAAGAATGCCACATGTAATATTGAATGGTGTGTGAGTGTTGACCAAAAGAAGTGGAAAAGGGAGTGCCACATGGATGATGATGTGTAAAGTGGGATAAGGCTAGAAAGCCTATATCATTGTATGATTCATTGAATGAATGCAATAGAGTAATAGAATTGAGTGTTGAGTGTGCAAGCTCCCTCTCTCTCTCTCATGGAGGTTTTATTGTGGTATAACCCACCTTAATTATGTTGCTTAATCTATGTCTATCACCATGATCAATCCCATTTTTTGAACTCTTAACATGGTATCAGAGCTTGGGTGGGCTCTTGGTCATGGTGATTATTTATGTATAGTTTTTCTTGGTTCTTTGATTAAGCATTATTTCAGTTATATGGAAAAAAAATTATGCACACTCATATTATCATTTGGATTTGCATTTGTGAGGATTTGAGAGAGATTTGGAGCTGCCATTCTCAAGTTTGAGAGGAGATTTGCAATAAGGAGGTTGCATAGAAGCTGTCCAAGAGTTGCAAATGGGATTTTTGCAACATGGGAAACCTGCTCATCATCATGGAAGCTGAAAATTGAGATTTCAGCAAGTATGAAGGCTATGGAGTGTTCGGTGTCAACAAGGAAGCTGCCAAGGAGACAAAGGTGTCTCAAGAAGGTTGGTTTTGTGAGTTTTGCCTTATGAAAATTTGAAGAAGGGTTGCTGATTTGTGGGATGAAAAGATCCCATGGTTCTTTACATTTGGGCAAAGAGTGTAAGAGGTACAAGCTTGTCAACTTGGTGGCAAGCTATAATGGGCTGATTTGCAGCTCAATTTGGAGCATGTTGGAAGGGTATGGCTCACGGAATTGCTCAAGGAAGAAGGGAAATAGAGGTGGAAGCAAGTTGGCTTTCACAAGATTATGCACCTTGGGTTTCTTGCAAGAAATCCATGAAGAAAAAACAACCTTGAAGATGGTGTATGCAATGGAAGCATGCACATAAAGGAGCTTAAGTGAGAGCTCGTGGAGAAGACCATGAAGATGGTTCCTAAGAGGCACAAAGAAGATGACATAATTGCATCATGGAGAAGCTGCATATGGAACCCTTGTTGAAGAGAACATAGAGAACAAGGCCACAATCACGTTACTAGATGGTGAAAGAGAGCCTGGCAGAAGGCCGAGCTTTGGTGCCTGGTGTGGCATGTGTCTACCCCAAGCCGCACTCAAAGAAAAATTTAATGATGAAAAGCAACAAGAAAAGTAGTAAATAGCGGAAGCAAACCTCCATTGCCAACGAACAGTAGCAAGCAACATTATGTGTACCAAAAAGTAAGGGATTAAAGGATATTCTTATTATCGAAGCATCAAAGGAAGGTGATTGCATAGGCCTCAAATGGAGAGTAGTAGGCAGAGTGTAGAGCACACGGAATTTACACAAAAAAATCAAAGCAGTTGTAGTATGTTGATAGAAAAGCAGTTGTGGAAATCACGTCTGAAGCTCATGGAGGTAGTCATGGAAGCTGCAGTCCACCAGCAACTGAAGTTTAGCTATGGCAAAGGGAAGAAGTGGCTAGTGCAGGTAGATGAGTAAGAAGAGTTTTGGCTATGGTAGAATGATGACCAAGCAACAGCGCAGCTGCACAGATTACCTTGGAGAAGAAGAAGACATTGAGGGACTCGATTTTAGCAAAGCTACGTGTAAAGTATTGGCGCATAGCAGGTGTGGGTCCATAGGAGAAGAAAATAGTCCCAAACCTGTGATTTGGCAGCAAAATTGATGCAAGAAAAATTGGCGCTGTTTGCAAAGAAAGAGAGCATTTTGACAGTCTCGTGCCCAAATATGCAGGCCTATGCAGTGTTCTATTTTTTAATGTTGAAGCATAGGAATAACCCTTAGTAAGGTTAAGGGTTGGTTCACACACACAAATATTGTACAGCCCTCAAATAGTGGGCAAATATAGGCCTCTTTAAAAAAATTGTTATAATTTGGTATATTGGATCCACTGCTGCCTAGCTTCGGCCAAAACGTGTTATATTTTTTGTTTCACCCATTGGTATGAGGGCTACCCTGCCCGAGCTCACCCCGAGAAGCTCAAAATGGTTGTTATGATGTGTGCATAAGCGATGCACGTGTGAGGTGCATGCGCATGGGCTGGTTCCCACCCAAACTTCTATGTTTAAATCGGACTCAGTGGTTCCCCTGTGAGCGAGTCGGCTCAAAATGCACTTGGTGTCTAAGATGGTAGACACGCGCACACATGATTGGTTGATGGACACTCCAATGTATCATTGAGGGGGAGTGTTGAGAGGTAGCGATTGCGTTTGTGCAATGCTACATTGATATGGGTGACGGATGATGGGTGAGTTGTGGAACACCTCGATTAAGAGGGGGTGTTGAGAGATGTAATTGTGGTGTTGTGTGTATGTGGGAAAGCACCCTAAAGGTGCAAGATATTGTGGTAACATAAGAATGCCACATGTAATATTGATGAATGGTGTGTGAGTGTTGACTAAAAGAAGTGGAAAAGGGAGTGCCACATGGATGATGATGTGTAAAGTGGGATAAGTCTAGAAAGCCTATATCATTGTATGATTCATTGTAAATGAATGCAATAGAGCAATAGAATTGAGTGTTGAGTGTGCAATCTCCCTCTCTCTCTCTCATGGAGTTTTTAGTGTGGTATAACCCACCTTAATTATGTTGCTTAATCTATGTGCCACATGTAGTATTTAATGGTGTGTGAGTGTTGACCAAAAGAAGTGGAAAAGGGAGTGCCACATGGATGATGATGTGTAAAGTGGGATAAGGCTAGAAAGCCTATATCATTGTATGATTCATTTTGTGAATGAATGCAATAGAGCAATAGAATTGAGTGTTGAGTATGCAATCTCCCTCTCTCTCTCATGGAGTTTTTAGTGTGGTATAACCCACCTTAATTATGTTTCTTAATCTATATCTATCACCATGATCAATCCCATTTTTTGGATTGTTAACAAAATAATCCCATACTGGTCAAGGTGGAAGAAGTCTCATCTCTTGATCCAGATTATTAGAGGATGATGAAGTTAGTAGAAGAAGGGGGAAATTCAGATAAAGAGAAGAATCTAATCAAGGGATACTCCACTCATGAAGGAAGCCTCTACTTCAATCTCACAGGCTATGTATCCATAAGGATCCTGCTTTAAAGAAACTAATCCTCCATGAAGCTCATGATAGTCCTGTGTTGCAGGACACCCAGGCTATGCAAAAACATTAAATGCCGTAAGAATGAGCTTTCATTGGACAGGCTTGAAAAATGATGTCCTTCGATACTTGAAGCAATGTCTCTCATGCCAAAGGATCAAAGCTGAAAGGGTCAAGATGCCTGGAAAACTTCAACCCTTGGATATTCCCCAAATGAAATGGGAGTGCATTAGTATGGATTTTGTCACAAGTCTCCCAACTGTACAAGGAGGATATGACTCCATTCTAATAGTAGTGGAATTACTTACCAAAGTAGCTCACATTATACCAGCAAAGAAGACCTTCAAAGCTTCTGATGTTGCTCGAATATTCATCAAGGAAGTCCTCAAACTTCATGGTCTCCCAAAACGGATAGCAAGTGACCGGGATTCTGACTTCACTTCAAAGTTCTGGCAGTCCTTATTTCAAGCCATGGAAACTCAACTTTGCCTTAGCACAACTTATCATCCAAAGAGACTGATGGCCAGACTAAGAGAGTCAATCAAGTAATTGAAGACATTCTCAAAGCATATTGTGGACGGGAACCAAGACGATGGATTGAATACCTTCCTCTGGTAGAATTTGCCTACAATACATCTTATCATGAGAGCATAGGAATGCCACCATTGAAAGCACTCTATGGGCAAGAATGCTTGTCTCCTCTAAATTTCTCTGATCTGACCATAAGAGTTGAGGCATCCAGGAAAATGCTCGAAGAGATGGAGGAACAAACCAAGGCAATCCAAAAGGAAATTAAAGTTGCTCAAGATTGACAAAAGCATTATGCTGACACCAAGAGGTTTGAAAGTTTTGGCCTTAGAGAGGGTTCATGCGGTGTGGTCTTTTGCTCATACGGTGAGTAAACGATCTTAGAATTGACATCTGATTGGAGCGTTTCGATCGCAACAGCGAGCCCTACAAGGTGACGTCCAAGATGGCCCCATCCCAAAAATGTCAGAATATTACCTCGGGAGGAGTGCGCAACAATGAGATTAGAGAAGATGCTCCTAATGCGGCCCCAACCCTCCCATTACAAGCTCCTCAAGGAAATGGTGGCCAGGTTAGCTTGGTTATCTTTTAAAGAAGAGTTTTTTTAAAATATTAGTGTTAATAAATATGCATCTTTTCCTTTTAAAATAATGAAATAAAATTGTATGAAGCTACGATTTGAAGTGATGCTGTATTCAATGAATTATATTAAAATTGTTATCTTTAAAAAGTGCAAGTTCTTCCTGGCTTCGACGCTAAATCTGTTCCGTGCTTATGTAGCCAGGCAACATTGTTAGTAAAGCCCAGGAATGGCCCAAGGTATCCCTCGTACCATTGGGAGAATAAGGTTCGCCGATTGAGGCGAGAGATTATGATGTTGTCTAGTTCTGAGGACACAGGCTAGTGCGGTGAATAAGCCAACCCTAGTGTGCAGACATCCCTCTGAGGGGCAGGAGGATCAAGCGACGGACCTTGAGAGGGCGACAGCCTGGCTTGAGTCCTCGCCAATGACCGGACGATGAGGTGTATGGTCCCGTAGGGTTTTGCCCAACATGTAGAGGCTGAAAGGCCAAATTCTAGATCACCACAAACAGTATAAAGAAAAAAAATAAGAGAGCCGATTTGGCTTGTATGGGATTGATTCATGTATAATTGTTTTTACATAAATCTTGTCTTTAGCATTATTGTACTGTGGAAAAAGGCTATTTGAACGAACCTTGTGAAAAGGGCCTTAATTAAGGAACATGTTTATTTATGTCAAACAGTGTGGTAGGATTAATTAGAAAACAAATTGACGCGTGAGTAGGGTGGGAAGTGAGAGGATGGAATGCCCCGATGGCACCATCCTACGGACGGGTGGACCCAATTAGTCGGGTAGCTTTCCAACAGATTAAGTGAAAACCCTACGCTAGATAAATAGGTTCTTGGGCAATTCTATTCTAGAAGACTAGGCCAACGGCTGTGCCTTGCATAAAATGACACACATTCAGTATGTTAGTTGAATTCTCATGGCTTATTTGGTAGATAAGTGGTAATTAACTAAGGATAAATCTATGGGTTAACAGTAGCATGCGCGAACCAAAGAATTTATGATGAAATGATCTTGTGGGCATACCTTAGGATTCCTCACCTAAGAGGAATTAGAGAGATTTCCCATACATCACGCACACGAGATTTTCCCAAATTTGTTCACTATGTCCATTGTCGGGCGCTATAGGGAAGGATTTTCAATTCCTAGAAGTCAGATTTGCACCCTTGCATGCTAGAGGTCCTCACAAAATCTTATTTAAAATGATGGCTTGTGCTGTGAGAATCACTTGTATCTTCAGATGTGGCTATGGAGGGTGAAGGAGGAAATAAGGATAAGGTTGACTTGGGTGTACTAAATCTAGTGAGAGCGGCTAAAAATAGCAAGTGGAGTGTTATGAGACTAGAGACTAGAGACTAGAGACTAAATACTAGAGACTATAGACTACAGACTAGATACCAAGATTTTCTCTCATACCATGTAAAATGGGAGTGTACAATGGCTTCATGTATGAGCTTTGGTAGATCAAATGGGAATGGCTCCATGAGAGTGTGTGAGTGTGATAGTGTGCGTGTGTGTAAAACGAGGGTATGTGTCCGAATATACCTAAGCATGTCAAAGGATTTCTGTTGGTGTTCAACATGGGAGTGTATAATGGCTGCATGTATTAGCTATGGTGGATCAAATGGGAATGTCTCCATGAGAGTTTGTGAGTGTGAGAGTATGGTGGATCAAATGAGAATGTCTCCATGAGAGTATGTGCTAGAATATGCCTAAGCATGGCGAAGGATTTATGTTGGTGTTCAACATGGGAGTGCATGTATGAGCTATGGTGGATCAAATGGGAATGGCTCCATGAAAGTATGTGTCAGAATATGCCTAAGCATGTCCTCGAAGGCTTTCTTTTGGTGTTCAACATGGGAGTGTACAAATGGTTGCATGTATGAGCTATGGTGGATCAAATGGAAATGGCTCCATGAGAGTGTGTGAGTGTGAGAGTGTGTGAGTGTGTGTGTGTAAAAGAGCTATGGTGGATCAAATGGAAATGGCTCCATGAGAGTGTGTGAGTGTGAGAGTGTGTGAGTGTGTGTGTGTAAAAGAGAGATACAATACAAGTACTCAATAGGCAAGGATTAACCTAATGTCCAACAACTTTTCATCATTACTTAGTTTTCCTCCTTTCTTATAGGCTGAAGGTTACATCCAAGAGATCTCATCCACATGCTCCATGCACCCTTATGCCATCCACGTGTTCATAAATGCCCACATGCCTTGTGCACCCTTGCACTTTCCATGAGCCTACTTTTTGACCATTGTCTTCCTTTTTACATTCATCCATTCACATCTCCTAATAACCTTAGCCTTCATCCATTCCAATTTCATGACATACTAAGGTCCATGTATCTTGGTCCCACATACACGTGCCCCATACATGACATGATGTGGGCACCATATTTCAACAATAAATAGTAGAGACACATCCCTTCTCAATTTCCTCAAGAACATGGCTTACAACCTGTAGATCTCTCTCTTGTATCCCAAAATCCTCCCTAATCTGGTTCAATTCTTTCCAGCCAACCTGAGGGCAATACCACAACAATCCCCCAATCTTCCCAGTCCTGTGTTATTTAATTTCTGAGCTATTTTTACATTAGGCTGAGATAGAGGGGGGGGGGTGAATTTATGAGACCACAAAATGCCAATACTGAATAAAGAATTCCTTGATGCCCTAGTACATCCATTCAACTTCATCAAGCGTGTCACTTCTTTCCAATTTAGACATAAAAACTTGCAGAAGGGGGAGGTCACAATTTTCATGGGAGCATAGGATAACAATTTATATTTCCAGTCCCAGCCCAAGCCACCTACCTTTGATCTGAACATCAGACTCTTTAATGACTTCTCTAACCATTCTTACCCAGGTCACCTCCTGCTCTGAAGACATTTAGGCAGACTAGTTGCCACCTTTTTGGGTAAGCTTGCCTTGTCCCCAGCCAGCCAAGAAGAGACGTTCCTATCATCATTACAGTTTTTCCAAATAAGTTTCGTGACTAGGGCCATGATCCTTCTGTAGTGACACTTTTTGAATTCTATCATAGGGAAAAGGAACATAATGTAAGAATTAAGGACTATATTAGCGTTGACCACTCTATCATGAAAAGGTTCTCTGATCCCTTCCCATTTCATTATCTTGTCAAGGAACCTTTCAGTTTCCCAATTGGTTATATCCTTACTTGTCACTCCAGCTCCAAAAGGTACCCCAAGATGCATGATGATTTGTCCTTTCTTTATAACTTCACTCCCCCATGTAAAAGCTATCCTCCTCAATCAAGCTGATAATTTTGCACTTGTGTATATTACATCTAGAGCCAGAAGCATCAGCAGAGCTAATAACTGTATTGTTTGCAAGGAATTCCTTACATTCTCATTTATTTATCAGCCTTCGAAAAGAGAAGAGAGTCATCAGCAAAGAACTTAATCACTATCTGTTCACCATTCTTCAACTTTAGCCGAGTCACTAGCCCTCTTTCACAAGATTCTTTCAAATCTATTATCAAGGGGTGCAAAGCAATGGCAAAAAGAAAAGGGGCCAAAGGACATCCTGCCTCACAGACCTTTTGATTAAAACTTCCCCACTAATATCACATTTAGCAGTAGCTTAGAGTGACCCCCAGTAGTAAGAGTATAAATGCATGTGGCCATCTTACTTTTCCAAAGGCTAGTTGGACCCTCTCATAAGATTTCTCTAGTTCTAGTTAAAAGATTACACATTTTTTACCAGCTTTTTGAGTCACTTCCTTCCCTAGCATTGCTAAGAAGATGTTATCATAAATGGATCTACCTTTGATAAACCCATATTGTTTCATGGAAATTATTGTGGCAGGTTGTTTAAGAATAAGCTTCACAATTCCCTTCCTTCAATTCATTCTCTAGCCTTCCTAGGAATTCTTGCATGTGAACCACACCCAATCCTTGGGAGAGGGCAAAAGGCAATAAAAAACTCATCTGACTTCTCTTTCCAAATATTTTGTAGAGCTTCCCAGCATTCTTCCATTTTTACATCCCTTTCTAACCACCTAGCTCTATTAGACTTCACACCTTTGCTGACCATGCCTAGTAGCCTATTTTCTTCCTGAAATCTTATTAGGGACCCATCCTCCTCCAAGCTCAGAGTGGATCCTAGGAACTCAAACCATTTTAAGGTAATATGAAATCAATATCCCTAATCTTTGATCTTCTCCATTCCCTTTTTCTTTGGCTGATCCAAATAGGTACATAGCTGGCTTCCTTGTGTTACTTAAGGATTTCCACTTGCCCTCTTTTTCTCTTTTCCTAGTCAACTTGTCATCTTCTCCCTTCAAAAGAAACTAGCACTCAGTATATAGATTTATTTCTACCTCAAATATACCTTTACCCAGTCTCTTCCTTTGTTCCAATACTTCATCCCAAACCTTTTTCTCTTGTCTCTTCTCCTTAGCCCTTAGCTTACCCACTCTCTTGATAATACCTTGCATCTCATTAGAAAATCTCCTCTAAGATCCCTCTCTATCCCCATTCTTTATCAATCTACTAGTGGCCTCTTCAGTAAGGGATACGAATAGCTCATCCTTAAGAAGATGGTTGTTCACCCCCTCAACTTTCTTGAAGGATAGTTTTTGAGCTCATCTTCACCCCAATCAGCTATACGAGCCAGTCCCATTTCAATCTACTAATAGCCTCTTCAGTAAGGGATACGAATAGCTCATCCTTAAGAAGATGGTTGTTCACCCCCTCAACTTTCTTGAAGGATAGTTTTTGAGCTTATCTTCACCCCAATCAGCTATACGAGCCAGTCCCATTTCAAAGGCATATGGTCTAATAATGTGGAGCTAGACTCCACTTTAGAAAAAAGAGTATGGGGAACTCAAGAGGCTTGATGACTAAAGAAAACCCTATCTATCTTGAAGATGATCCAGAATATTGAAGGTTGAAGTAGGTATGCCTAGGATTAGATCCCCAAGCCCTCAATTTCCAACCATCAAGAAGACTTATCTTCCCTTCTTTGTCCCAAAACAGGTTGAAAAAAGAACTTTTTGTGTGAATTGATATATATGTGTCACCTAAAAAATATATCTCATAATCAATTGCATTGAATAAATGTGATCGTTATTATTGCGGATTAATTATTTACCATCAGTTTGTATTACGATTTTTTTAGCACTATATCTTTGAATATTGGTTTTGGAAAAATATAGTAGCTTGGAATTTTATTGTGTTTTTTTTGACCGATTATACAATTTATATTTTTAGTTTTTGCATAAGTGTTTGAACAACTTACATATAACAAAACAACTTAATAGATTTTGTTCCTGTCCTGTGTTTTCCAGTTTTGTCCCCGTTCCCCTCTAGTCACTATTTTTATTTTGTTCTTGTGACCTTGTTCTTGTAGTTTTTGAGCAGTTTGCTCTGGGAACAATGAGCATAAACATCACTATTTATGGGCCTTTCCCTAGATAGAAACTTTTGCTAGTTTTTGAAGGTAGATGGAAGGAGCTCAAGCTTAATCTTCTGAAGGAATATTTTCATTTTTAGGGGAAAACAATGACATTGAAACCACTCTCTCTGAGTCATGATCTTGTGAAGCTGAAGGTAGTAATTATTTGAGAACATGGTGGTACCAGCTTCCTATAGAAACACAAACCATAGAGATGGGTAAAGGGATAGCCTCTCTTGAAAAGCTTCTACTCATGCAATTTTTTAGAGAAGCAGTTGATGAGAAGGAACATTATAAAAATTAGTTTTGGAGAATGAAGTGTTGTGATCTAACAAGAATCAATGAATATTGGGATAATATTCAACACTTGATCTACCAAGGGAAGCTATAGAATTATCCCTCGGCCAAGCAGTTGATGAGAAGGAACATTATAAAAATTAGTTTTGGAGAATGAAGTGTTGTGATCTAACAAGAATCAATGAATATTGGGATAATATTCAACACTTGATCTACCAAGGGAAGCTATGCAATTTTTTAGAGAAGCAGTTGATGAGAAGGAACATTATAAAAATTAGTTTTGGAGAATGAAGTGTTGTGATCTAACAAGAATCAATGAATATTGGGATAATATTCAACACTTGATCTACCAAGGGAAGCTATAGAATTATCCCTCGGCCAAGCACTTTTACATAAGCTCTTATCCAAAGGAGTTATCAAAAAAGGTTGTTAAAGATCTTCAAACCACATAAGATGAAACAAGTAACAGAGGTCTTGACTCGGGGGGTGCACTACTAGAAAACCCTTGGTATCACGTGCGTTCAAGAGGTATTTGAAAAACTCCTTAACTAAAATGTTTTCCCCAATAAAACAACCCCTCTTTACTTATGAACTAAAGGATTTTTTTCTAATGTTGAATTAAAAAACCCCTTCTATTAATGTAATTCTGTTAATTTTTCTCAATGTATCTAGTTAAAAAACCCCTCCTCTTAAACTCACGTGGTACACTAACATTTTTTGAGGTGAATCCCTCGAGGGTCTTGAGCACCTTCATAACATGACATTTGGAGAAGTGCATAGGCACATCCTCCCCACTCTTTAAAAAATGTGCAGAGATAAAAGGCCTTAAAAAATGATGAAGAGTTATAATGAAAGAGAAAACCTTCGAGTTAAGCTTTGTGATACCTGGAATGAATCTAGAAACTATGGATGCAATATTGGAAATGAAAGTTGCTCTTGTAAAGAAGTTAGATAAGACAAAACACAAAGCCTCCAAAGGACATAAAAGGTTTTTCAAAAGAAAACCATTCAGAAGAGTCTTTAGAAAGAAAGCAGTAAAAGGAAAGGCAAGTAAAAGGAAAGTAAAGACTCTCCTCGCAAAAAATACAGAGTATGAATTGATTCAAACAGATTCAGAACTTGCTGGGGATATCTCTCTGGACGTCCTCATGGACTTCTCAGGCTCAAAAGAAGAACCAAATCCTCCACTGTTGTCTACAAAAGAAGAATCCTCCACTGTTGTCTACAAAAGAAGAATCCTCCACTGTTGTCTACAGAAGAAGAATCCTCCTCCGACTTTGGAGAAGAACTAGTGAAGTCTATCATAATCAATGCTTTCAGAACTAAACCTCAATCTCCCAATTCTAAAAAGTAGAAATAGAAGCAAATCGAGCATCAATAGGTAAGTATTGGTGGACATTGGAAGCTAAATGAGTACCAGCAAAATCAAGCACTAGTGGGCATCCTCAGCGCAAGCATGGTGGAAATAATAATAACCGCCACTGGGAAACACCCGACTACAATGAAGAAGAAGAATTCCTCTACAGCAACCAATCTTCAAAATAGCAATACAAATAGCTTGAAGAGCTACTGCGATAATCAGAGGACTCAAAAGAAGAGGAGCGTTCTAAAAAGAAGAAGAATCATCTCACCTTACAATAGGTAGCAGAAATAACAAAGGGATTCTCTTGGAGCAGAGATGAATCTCCACCCAGACTGCCAGTCAAGGCGAAAGGGAAATTCCAAGAGTAACCCGGAAGAAGTGAAAAAACTTAAAGCACAATTAGCTGAACAATTAGAGGAACTGAGACATGTGACCTACTACTACAACCAGGACATAACGGATAATCAATCATCCGCCCAGGATAATATGTAGCTGAAAGCATTAGGGGGACTTTGAACATATTTTGGGCCTTTAACTAATGAAAGTAATTAGTAACAAACCAATAAGAATAGAGGAGTGTGCTTATTTGGTCCCCTTTGTATATAGGGAGAGAGACTAGCTAGTAGAGGGAGGGGAACTAGGTTTTTGGCACTTATCATTACATTTTTTTCCTACAAAAAGTAGGGGGTTAGAGTAGGTAGGTGTGTTCCCACAATTTTCATGGCTCATTATTCCAAAACAGTCACTTTTCCCCGAAAAAACTCATCTCAAACTTGATTATAGACCAAAATCTCATTTTCAAGTCCGCTTAGCTTCTTGAACATCCAAACTATACTCTCGTTAATCTCCTCCCTTCTTTCATCTCTTCATTCTCCAAGGCTCCTCCAAAACCCTAATCTACAGACCATTCATCCAATCTTAACCTTTCACACAACAAGCTTCACCTTTAGCTTCAAGTTGATATGGCCGCACCAAGAAGACCAAAAGATGAGATTGAGGAGATATCGCTGCACAATAGAAAGGACGATGATGTTTCTTGGGTGGGAGAGGCATTTCGCAGGGGTTTTTTAGTTTATCTACCACCTACTGCAATTGGTCCCCATAAAGTTCGACGACGAGATGTGATGGAGCTTCATTCGAAAGGTCTTTTACAGGGTCTCAAAAAGGTGAGAAATGGAGAACTAGTGGCCATGGTACAACACGTTTACACAACAGGAGATATCCATCTTCGCTAACAAACTAAGTTTCCATGCAACTGTAAGTATCATGAGTTTGAAAGGAGCATATGATTTCATGAGTGCCAGAATTTTTTTCTTTCTAACTCATGAGTGCCAGAAGTTTCTAAGTTTCCATGCAGCTATAAGTATCATGAGTTTGAAAGGAGCATATGATTTCATGAGTGCCAGAAGTTTCTTTCTTTCTAAGTCATCTTATTTCTTATTTGTAGACATTTTCCCCTCAAACTTGGTAGAGGAGCAGCCATTACGCAGTCTTACTAGAACATTTCAAGCATTACATGGAGATATCCGTGAAGCAATGTTTTCTTGTAGAAACAATGCAAAACTTCTCAAAGAAAAAGTTTTCTTTTACTGGCACTCCTATGTGGTTCCAAGGCATGGTGGTGGTTTTGGTAAGTTATAGATGATAACATCTCCCCCCTTGTCTTCTATTGAATGGCCAATCCTAGATGCTTGGACTGTAATGGTCATGAAATCAAAGATGCTTTGTGATATACAAGGTTCTTTAAAGTTTGCAAATCCCTTTCGATCTGTGGGTCTTAGTTGGGTATGCCCAATACATCTTTTTGCTAAGATGTTCAATCAATTTACCTTCTCACAAACATCTACCATGTTTGTGTGTAAGAAAGTACTAGGTGATGACATGGTTGCCTTGCTTGGAGAGCACTGGAGTATTGTAGAGGGGATGCATAAAAATGACACATTCAAGTGTAATATAGTAGACTCTAGTGTTTCATTTTGGTATCTCAAATCTCGTTCCACGTTATACATATGCTTTTATTATGAGCGGTGGATGAAAAAGAACAGTTATTTGGTTCCAATGCAGATGAACAAGTTGTTTTACCTTTTGACATATGTGTTCGGTTGCCAAGTGGTGTGGTGGAAGTTGTAAGTGCAAGTAGACATTGGAGCCTCCTACATGTTAGGGAGAACCTTCAAATCATATTCAAATCATAGGAGGTGAGGATATTAGCAAGGCACAATTCAAGGTGAATAATAAGAAAATTCATAAGCGAATGGAGCCGATGGCCTTGGTAGATACCGACTAGGAGGCTGAGGGTATATCAATGCGCTAATGAAATTCTCTAGAACAATACCTTCCAAGCTTCCTTTTCAAATCATTTTTGTAAAATCTTTTATAACTTACCAGTCAAAAGTCCAATGTGTATTTTAATATATTTTCTTGGATTGTAGAAAGCTATCCCATGGATGCGAATTCTTAGAACACATGAATGGTCAATTCATTATAGGCTTTACATTGTAGGATGGGAAAATGGTTTTATGGCACACATGATTGGAGATGACGGTTGTTCAAAGCTAGGGTGGTTTTATGGCACACAGGATTGTAGAACATGGTTTTTAGAAGTATATAAAGACATCCCACATATGAAAGTTGTGAAATTATTTCTTACTTATAGCTCATAACAAAAGCTAGCCTCCCATGGATGAAATATCTTCTTATTACGGATAAGGATGCTCCTAGAAAGGTTGCCACGCCCCCAGTCTCACAAGATGACTCAGTGTATTCCTCTGTTGGGGATACATATGATAAATCTATCATGTACTCTGAAAACAGACAAAAAGACCTTGAAGATGCAGAAAAACTGATAGAGCTGAAGCCAAAGCCGTGTATCGATCCTTCAAAAGACCCAAAACAAGCCAACTGAAGAAAAGCCTACTTAGCAGGATGATCAAGAATTTTAGGAATGTTTTGTATTGAGGACTTGGGCTCAAAACAATTTGTATCTCAATGTTACTTTAATGGAAAATATCTTGTGACTTTTCAATTTATCTGTGTACTCGTATGATACTTTTCTCTCTCTCTCTCTCTCTCTCTCTCTCTCTCTCTCTCTCTCTCTCTCTCTCTCTCTCTCTCTCTCTCTCTCTCTCTCTCTCATAATTTTTTAGTAAATTGTCTTTAAAGCTGTCTTAAATTGCTAAAATAATGAGGGTTCAATAAGAATTCTGAATATTTAAAAAAACAAAGATATGAGAAAAAATCTCGTATCAAGAAGAATCTTTACAAAATGAAATGTACAAGATCTGTAGGCTAGGACTGCTAGGGCTCCATGCCCTCAGGATTCTCTGTCTCTGGCCCTGCATCCACATCCTTTGCCTGGGTCTCTTTTGTAGAAGCCTTCTTGCATGCAAATGGAAGCTTCTTCTTCAGAGTACCCTTTTTGCTAACCTTCTTAGGGATTCCTTGCTTAAAGATAAAATGCTTAAAAGGTGAATGCATAGGCATTCTTTTCTTTTTTGATGTAGAGGCTTCACTTGTTTCACCTGTTGTGGACATGGCAAAAGTCAAGATCTTTCGGTGTAATTGCATTGTTAAGTATAATCTTGGGGGGTTCACCTCAAAAAATGTTAGTGTATCACGTGAGTTAGCAGGAGGGGTTTTTTAATTAGATACATTGAGAAAAATTAAGTTCAGAATTACATTAACAGAAGGGGTTTTTTAATTCAACTTTAGAAAAAAATCTGTTAGTTCATAAGTAAGAGGGGTTGTTTTATTAGGGGGAAATTTTATTTAAGGGGTTTTTTAAATACCTCTTGAATGCATGTGATACTACCTAGAGTTTTCTAGTATTGCACCCCCCAAGAGTATAATATTAATCACCTTCGCTCGCATGCTCCACAACCAAAAATCAGGCGTACCAAGAGACTGCATTAAAAATAAAAATGGCTCAAAATTGAATATCGTAAAAGAGGTGAAAGTAATTTATATTGAGATATTGAGCCCAACTAGTGCTACGAGACATTGATGACCCACCTGGGTGACAGCTTCTACACTTATACCACTGGTATGGTTGGTGATATTATAGTTGATATGCTACCAATGGACGACAGGCTATGTGGTAGCCACTTTGGAGAGTACTAGAGTTATGGCATAATTATAGCACCAGCTCATATAGTTGGTTTCACACTATATATCGACCATTTTGCTCAGGGGGGTCACTCATAAATATGTAAGCGTAGCACATGGGTTCAACAGAAGGGATTTTTTAAATTCTTTTTTAAACACGTTTTTAACATACATAAGGAAACCATTTAAAGGGGGTATTCACATATTGAATAGAAAAAGGGTGTGTATTATTCATGAAACATTTATAGATAAGGGGTTTTTTCTAATTAGGACTTGAAAGCGTGTGATATATAGAATTTACTTATAGTGACCTCCCCAAGCCATTTTGTATGTTATTGTAGAAGAGTACTTTTCCTTTATGTATGTAGTCTTATCTTTTAGTCATATGTATGTAGTCTTATCTTTTCCTTTTATGTATGTAGTCATATGGTTGTACACAAGAGAGGAATATAGAAGAAAATTCAACCATCCATCTCTCTCTTATGTCTTGCACTCTCTTGTGTGTGTGTGTGTTTGCAAGGAACTCGAGCTCTCTCTCTCTCTCTCCCACATTCTCTTTATGGTATCAAAGCTCCAGTTTATGTGAGATCTAAGGAGGCAAGAACAAGCAAGGAAGGAAGTGGTACAAGGGTAAGAGCATCATCATCTCTTTCCCTTCTTGGTTTAGGTACAACACCCCTTGATAGCTCTGAGAGCTACACATCTCCAATTGAGGATCTATCTTTGCGAGCTTGGAGGTGCCTATGTGGTACGTAGTAGTCTATACTACAGTTTTGCGGCCAAAATCATGTTTTGGACGCGTCTCTGTCTCCGTTCTATCACTGTAAGGTATCTTTAATTGTTTTGGGAAGTTCTAATTGAGAATTGTCTCTGGTCGAAGTCTAGTATTGTAGTATGCAACAATGTATTTTGGGAGTGCAGACAGTGTTTGCACATGTATTGTTGACATTGGGTGTATGTACATGTACTTTGGTCAGATCTGGTGACCTATAGGTTGTGTTGAAGTACGTTGTGTTGAAGTACTGCTCTACCATAGTCAAATCTGGTGACCTACATGTTGTGTTGAAGTACCGCTCTACCATAGTCAAAGAAGATATTGCTATGTTACAGGTTGCATACGAAAAATGTCTATTGTAGTTTTTTTGTTGTTGTAGGAAAACATGTCTGACAGAATCAATCAGATTGTCCGTGAGAAGTTAGAAAAGAACAACTTCCATGCTTGCAAGTTCAGAATGACCAATTTTCTTATGGGTAAAGGATTTTGGGACTATGTCAAAGGAGACAAAAAGGAGCCCCCTGACTGAAGAGAATACCACTCCATCATATGTAAAGGCATTCAAGGATTGGAACCACGATGCAAGGAAAGTCATGTATTAGATTTCAATTCGTGTCACAAACACGATGAGATAGGAAACATGCAGGATGCCAACACACCAGTAGTTACGTGGAAGAACCTGGTGTAGATTTTCCAAAACAACACAAAGGAAATTGCAGCTAAAACAAGAGTTGCATACCGTGGAAAAGAAAAGTATGTCTATAAAAAATGATTATGCTTTAAAGATCAAGGGTATTTTTGAATCCCTTGGGTCTATCAATGTATCGGTGGAAGATGATGACTTAGTAAGTGTTTGTTTTAATGGGTTTAGCAAAGAGTGCAAGCCATTCAAGACCTCCACTATTGTCAGGGGAAATATTTTCAATTTTTGGGACTTTGTGTCTATGATGAGAAAAGTATTTAGGCAAGGAATCTTCTTCACAAAGCAAGAACACACCAAAAAAGTCCTTCTACTCCAATTCACGTAGAGGTCATGATCAAGGCCAAGGTTGGCTGATAAGGAAATCAGAGTTCTGGACAACAACACTCCAATGATTCACAACAACAATCATACATAGGTGGAAGAGGCGAGTCTAGAGGCAGGGGAGCCAAAGAGGTCGAGGTGGTTGGCAAAGAAATCACAATGCAAATAGCATAGAGTTCTATTATTATGGCAAACCAGGGCATATGGAAAAGAACTACTATAAAAAGAAGAATGACATTAAAAGTGGAAAGTTACAGCAAGGCAACTATGCATCATCTAGTAAACAGGGAGGTGATGATGTGATAGAGGTAAGCAGCTGTTTGTGATGAAGAACATGCTTAGTTCCTTAACAGGAGATGTGTCAGGATCTCAAGATACATGGTATGTGGATTATGGCACCTCTAACCACATGACTAGTCATGCTGAGTGATTTAGAGACATGCCAAAAATGGATTATGGCACCTCTAACCACATGACTAGTCATGCTCAGTGGCTTAGAGACATGCAAAAAATGGAAAAAGGAGGTTGTGCAAAAAATGAAAAAAGGAGGTTGTGTAGAAACTGGTGATGATACTTTGCATCCCATTATGCATGTTGGTAAAGTGCCATTGTCTATGCAAGATGGCAAAATGAAGTACTTCATGTTCCAAATATTACAAAGAACCTGGTTTATGTTGGACACATGGTTGAGTAGGGTCTCCAAGTGAGGTTTAATCATCAAGGATGTTTTGTGGAAGACTTCAAAAATCAACGTCCCTTGGTTTCAAAGGGTTAAAGAAATGGAAGGATGTTTTATTTGGATGTGAACTTGCCTAAAGTAAAGGTAGTCATGTTTACACATGGAATAGGTGTCATTGCAGATATTGACATATGGCACAAGCACATTGGTCAAGTGAATGTATGACTAAAGTCTATGGAGACCCAAATATTATTGGAGGTTTGCCAAAGTTTAAGGTTGATGGTAGCACAAAGTATGTGAACCAGGCCAGCTTGGTAAGCAGGCCAAACATTCTTTTCCACATGAAAACTTAAGGTGAGTGTAAGGCCATTAGATGTCATACATTTAAACGTATGGGGACCATCCAAGACTGCAATAATTGTCGGTCGGAGGTATTATGTTACATTCATTGATGACCACACTAGAAAAGTGTGGGTTTACTTTATGAAGGAGAAAAGTGAGTCATTTGCTCACTTTCAGAGATTTAAAGCCTTCGTTAAGAAGAAAAAAGGCATGCAAATAAAATGCCTAACATCAAATGGTGAGAGAATATTTCTCCAATTAGTTCAATGATTTTATGAGGAAGCAGGGAATCAAGAAAAAGTTTACATGCAGGGACACCCCGCAACACAATAGTGTTGTAGAAAGAAAAAACAGGCACATTGCAGAAGTGATACTTGCCTTGATGGGTGAAAAGAAAATGCCACATTATTTTTCGGTAGTGTGTACATTATGAATAAGGCACCAACTACAGATGTTCATGGTATGACACCTGAATAGATGTAAGATTCCTCCCCCAGGCCCTCATGATGTCCAGTATCTTCCCCTATAATCAAATCCCTCTTCAGAATTATAAAAGATCTTGTTTCTACCAATTTTGGCCTAGAGAGAGAAAATGTTCTAGAAAGAGAATATTCAGATTTTAAATATTTTTGGATAGAAAAATACCTCATTTTATTAAAATAAGTTCCCTTGAAACAGAAGTTCAAAAAGATTTCCAGAAGGTACATTAGAAATTAAGTATAATCTGTTCAAGAGGCATTATCCTGGGGGTGAAGATTTTTTTTTGAAATTTTAAATTAAGGTTCCTATGGACCAATAAGATTCATCCAAATGTAGGGAGGAGATAAATAAAAGAAAAATCCCCCAAAAATGAGTAAATACTCACATAAGATGAAGAGTTGACTAAGGACAAGGTTAATAGTTAAAAAAGGGAGATATTTAGAAGTAATGATGCATTTTTGACACCTCTGCATGGGGGAATTCCCCTCATGAAGAGGGCGCCTATTTCAGATGCTTGATTGAGTTTTAACACTAGTTTGGTACCAAAATATGACACTTAAGTGTCCTTTTTTGGGGGTTGTGAAAAAAAAATCAAACTCCTAATGTAGGCTTTAAAAACCAAAATGCTTCATTGGGCATGTAGAACATAACCCTATGCTTCTGTAAAAAATGCTAAACATATAAAATGCCTTTTTATTTGGAAGTACATAAGCAACAAAGTAGCATATGTCTTGAAAATGAACATTTTTCAAATACAAAATTTGATCATCTTTTATCAAAAAGTAATCATAACTATGCTTGCACAAGTAGTCTACACCTATAGTTACAACAAATAATGCACTTACACAGCTTTTTCCTTTGATGAAAATCAAAATTAGGCTCATAATTAGACATTTTATGTATTAAAAACAGGTTGCGCAAAAGGCCATGTATGAGAAGAGGCCCAAAAAGTGGCTCTAATGTGATCACATGTTATATTCACAAAGCTTTCACAAGGGCCTAAAAAAATTATCTTTGTCGGGCATAAAAAATCTTCTTAGGTGGCCACTGACCTGCTATTATGTGAAGATGGTAACATGAGAACATGTGAATAGATTATTCCCATGTGTAGCCAAGCTTTTAAGGGGTTCCCAAATGGCAAGTGACCTGTTATTTTGTGAATGGTAACATGAGAACATGTGAATAACTTGTTCACATGTGTTATTATCACAAAAAATCTTGTGATCACGTGAATATTAAATCCCTGCCTACCTCTCCCAAGTGCCAAAAACAATGAATTTTACTCATAATTTTATCATATTTGATTTTCATGCATAGAAGTATGCATAAAAGATTAATTTTTATTATAAAAGTGTTACTTTTATCATATTTGATTTTCATGCATAGAGGTATGTATAAAAGATTATTATTTTATTGTAAAAGTGTTACTTTTATCATATTTGATTTTCATGCATAGAGGTATGCATAAAAGATTATTATTTAAGTGTAACTTTTATCATATTTGATTTTCATACATAGAGGTATGCATAAAAGATTATTATTTTATTGTAAAAGTGTTACTTTTATCATATTTGATTTTCATGCATAGAGGTATGCATAAAAGATTATTATTTTATTGTAAAAGTGTTACTTTTATCATATTTGATTTTCATGCATAGAGGTATGCATAAAAGATTATTATTTTATTGTAAAAGTGTTACGTTTATCATATTTGATTTTCATGCAGAGGTATGCATAAAAGATTATTATTTTATTATAAAAGTGTTACTTTTATCATATTGATTTTTATGCATAAATGGGTGCATAAAAGATATTTTTTTAATATTAAAAGTGTTATTTTCATTATAAATGATTTTATGCATAAATAGGATGCAGAAGCAAAATTTCTTTTATTCTAAAAGTGTAATTCCTACTAAATTGGATTTATGTATAGAAAGATGCATAAAGAAATCTATTTTTAGTTCAAAAGAGTTATTCTCATCAATTTTGATTTTATGCATAGAAAGATGCATAAAGAAATCTATTTTTAGTTCAAAAGAGTTATTTTCGTCAATTTTGATTTTATGCATAGGAAGATGCATAAAAGATTGAATTTTAGTTCAAAAGTGTTAGTCTCCTTAAAATGGAATTTATGCATAAATAGATGCGTAAAGAAATCTTATATAAAAAATAAGAATTCTCTTGTATTCTATAAATAGATATGAGGATGTGAAACGAATCAAATAGATGAAAATGAACGAGGAATAGATGGAGATGTATGTATGTGAAAGAATGGAGGTAGTTATATGTATGTGAAAGAAATGATGTGGATGTGTGAATGTAGATATGGAATGTGGATGTGGATGTATGTGAATGTGAATGAGGATGTGTGAATGTGGATATGGATGTAGATATGGAATGTGGATGTGGATGTATGTGAATGTGAATGTAGATGTGGAATGTGGGTATGGATGTATGGATGAGAATGTGAATGTGGATGTGGATGTATGTGAATGTGAATGTAGATGTGGAATGTGGGTATGGATGTATGGATGAGAATGTGAATGTGGATGTGGATGTATAAATGTGGAATGTATATATGGATGTATAAATGTGGAATGTGGGTATTGGATGTATGGATGTGAATGTGAATGAGGATGTGGAATGTGGATATGGATGTATGGATGAGAATGTGAATGTGGATGTGGATGTATGAATGTAGATGTGGATGTGGATGGAATGTGGATGTGCATGTGGATGTATGAATGTGGATGTGAAAATGGATGTATGGATGTAGATGTGAATGTGGATGTACGAATGTGGATGTGTGTGTGGAATAAGGAATAAGGAATGCAAATATGAATGTGAATGGATATGAAGTCGATATGAGAGAATGGATAAGATGAGATGTCATGTGAATCAGAATGTGAATGAATAATATAAGATCTGAACGAATGAGATATAATAAGAAATGGATGTGATGAGACGTAATGTAAATTAAGAAAGATAGGAATGGATGTTATGTGAAGTGAATGAATCGGATGGGATGGGATGGAAAATGATGTATCTTGTCAAGAATGGATACACATA
Source organism: Cibotium barometz (assembly GCF_041138505.1). Taxonomy (NCBI): domain Eukaryota; kingdom Viridiplantae; phylum Streptophyta; class Polypodiopsida; order Cyatheales; family Cibotiaceae; genus Cibotium; species Cibotium barometz. Next base: position 21,299,602 of record NC_141060.1, read on the forward strand.
TGATTTTGAATTGGATTAAGTAATATGGATTGATGTGGAACAATCTGGAAAGATGTGAGTTCATTATAGAAACTGTAATTGTGAACTGTTTGTAAATGACTGTCTTATGTTAAGAATGCTGGGGAAACATTTTGACTATCTTGAGAATGTGGTCGTGAAGACCTACCTAATAAAGTTGCAACTGCTGACGGAGAGTCAATGGAGGACGTCTCGCGTAGCAAGGTCAGCCGAGGTCTTGACCAGCCTCGGTTCGATTTAAATGGTGAGCTTTCGGTACGGTGAATGAGGGACCAAGGAAGCGGCCTATGAGTGAAGCGCTAGGTGACCTGCGATGGATCCTAGAGGGTGCTGTGACCATACGGTGCTCGGGCTCTTGGTTGCCGAAGATACCCACACGTGCATCGTGGAAGATATTGGAACAAGGAGTAAGAGTTGTTTTCTGAAATCGGGCATGGATCTGGTTGATTGACCTTGCTGGTCCTCAACGAATGAGTCCATGGCTCTTTATATGGATCTCTTAGTTGATCTTGCTGATCTTCAATGGAGATTCCATCTTGATTTTTATAAGTGATTATATTACCGGGTACTATGGTCTAGGAATTATTGAAAAGGCCCCTGAGTGAACGAGTGGTGAGCGTTCTGGTTGCCAATGATGCCATAGATACTCTGATGAAGGAATGATTGAAAATTAAGATTCAACCGGATATTTTGGAGGATTGTGATCAGTGATACTATGGTTTCATTTAAATGATTGTTTTAAAGATGACTGAATCTGTGAAAAAGGCAACTTCATATTGGGTGTGTAAGTGGTGTGACTACTTTTATATTTGTATGAACATCCGACTAGGGGGCCTGGGAACTCTTTTCCCTGGTACCCGGGATAAAACCTAACCAAATTCCTAATTGGATCCCATCACTACAGTGGTTGGGCAGTTGGCTAACCCATGGGACTGGATGGGGTTAGGCTGGACTGATGGATCCATAAATCGAGACTCAATTTTTGTTTAGTTCGATAGATGAAGTAAATCCCGGACAAAAATTGTTCTATGGAAAAAGGATCAACGGCTGTGCCTCTCGATGAGGAAAAAAGTGTTGGTCTCTATGATCCAAGTGCAATCTGTCCCTTGATGTGACTATGGAACTTACGAGTTCGGTCAGATCAATTCAGTTAAGTAAGGCTTTTGACTACGTTAGGGAAAAGTTATCCTGATGGAATCGCTCGTGCTTTCCGAGCAAGAGAAGTTTTTCCGAGTTCGGTTTGGAAGAATCGAGGAATTAGTCACCTGTCCAGATATCCATGGGCGAGGCCCCGAGTGTGGGACCCTGCCTCGCGCAAGATGTGCTACTTCCACTGCTGGCACCCCGAATCCGTTGCGCAGTGGAGACAGGGATCTCAGAGTTGGTATCAGAGCTATTTGGCTAATGAGGATCAACCGAGAAGCCAAAAATGTCAAAAATTTATCAAGAGGCACTAAAAGGTTGTAATTGTGTGATAAAATTCATACAATTTGCTATTTAAACTGAAATTTGTAAATTGGTAATTGGGTCTTCAGATGTGGAAGTACCACAATTGTAGGGAATCCCTGACTTGGTTGAGGCCTAGACATGATAGTATTTACCTTATAATTCCAAGGACTGTGACTACCCGTATATACCGAGGGTATAACTGCAGCTCTGTACTGGCAGTATATACGAGTAAATCTAAGACTTGAAATTATAAGCAATAATGCTATCCAGATGATGAATTCGAATGTGGTTGATATGATTTTTAAATTCTGGTTGAGAACTGATGAGTTGAATTGGATTCTGATTGAAAAATGATGATTCTTGAAATTTAGTTGAAATGTAATAAGCCAAGTAGAACCACAATGAGGATGAATGGGACGAGTCCCTGTGATGATGTTCTTAACTAGAATGATGTTAATAACTTCAGCCAATCACTATGAGATTAGTGGATTGTGTTGGCAGATTGCTATTGTTAACTTTTGATCAGTGGATCAAGTTAAGGGATGATAAATTAAAAATTTGAAAAATTAAAATTCCCATGGAGGATTTTTTAGATAGAGAAATTCAGTCTGATGGACCATTATTGTGTTAAAGATATGAATGAGATAATTCTGAATGAGTTGCCTCCCCTTTGTTGAAACTTAATAGTGTTTTTGCACTGTTACCCTACCTCTCCCAAGTGCCAAAAACAATGAATTTTACTCATAATTCATTAGTTTTCGACCTTCCCTCTTCCAAAAGATTGGTGGCCACTCTTGTCTCAAACAAGAGTTGAACCCTCAAACCATCAAGCCAAAGGAAAACTCTCAAAGTCATTAGTAAGTTGGTGATTCTTCTCTTTTTTCACTTATTTTATGGTTTTTATGGTTTTTTATGCTTTATGTCTTCTCTAAAATTGAAAATAATGTTATGCCTCATTGCAAAAGGGATTCCCCTCTCTTCTCTAGTAAATCCAACCATTCTCTATCCTAGGTGAATGATTAATGATTAAAGTCAAGTTTTTATAATGTTTGTCTTAAATAAGTAGAAAAATGATTACTTTAGAATAATTTCAATACTCTTAGTGCACTTTTAAATAATTTTTGAGACTTAAAATTTGAAAAATGGTCAGCCAAAAAAGGAGGTTATGGCAAAATTTTTAGAAATTAGTGAAATAAAATTTATCTTTTATTATTCTAAAAGAGTAATCCTTATGGTTTCTATATTCTAAAGTACCAGTTTCATGCATAGAAGATGCATTTTGATTATTTATATAAAATAAATTAATATTATTATAAAAGTGTTACTTCTATCATATTTGATTTTTATGCATAGAAGTATGCATAAAAGATTAATTTTTATTATAAAAGTGTTACTTTTATCATATTTGATTTTCATGCATAGAAGTATGCATAAAAGATTAATTTTTATTATAAAAGTGTTACTTTTATCATATTTGATTTTCATGCATAGAGGTATGCATAAAAGATTATTATTTTATTGTAAAAGTGTTACTTTTATCATATTTGATTTTCATGCATAGAGGTATGCATAAAAGATTATTATTTAAGTGTTACTTTTATCATATTTGATTTTCATACATAGAGGTATGCATAAAAGATTATTATTTTATTGTAAAAGTGTTACTTTTATCATAATTGATTTTCATGCATAGAGGTATGCATAAAAGATTATTATTTTATTGTAAAAGTGTTACTTTTATCATATTTGATTTTCATGCATAGAGGTATGCATAAAAGATTATTATTTTATTATAAAAGTGTTACTTTTATCATATTTGATTTTCATGCATAGAGGTATGCATAAAAGATTATTATTTTATTGTAAAAGTGTTACTTTTATCATATCTGATTTTCATGCATAGAGGTATGCATAAAAGATTATTATTTTATTGTAAAAGTGTTACTTTTATCATATCTGATTTTCATGCAAAGAGATATGCATAAAAGATTATTATTTTATTGTAAAAGTGTTACTTTTATCATATTGATTTTTATGCATAAATGGGTGCATAAAAGATATTTTTTATATATATTAAAAGTGTGATTTTCATCATAAATGATTTTATGCATAAATAGGATGCATAAGGAAAAATTCTTTTATTCTAAAAGTGTAATTCCTACTAAATTGGATTTATGTATGGAAAGATGCATAAAGAAATCTATTTTTAGTTCAAAAGAGGTATTCTCATCAATTTTGATTTTATGCATAGAAAGATGCATAAAGAAATCTATTTTTAGTTCAAAAGAGTTATTTTTGTCAATTTTGACTTTATGCATAGGAAGATGCATAAAAGATTGATTTTTAATTCAAAAGTGTTAGTCTCCTTAAAATGGAATTTATGCATAAATAGATGTGTAAAGAAATATTATATAAAAAATAAGAATTCTCTTGTATTCTATAAATAGCTATGAGGATGTGAAACGAATCAAATAGATGAAAATGAACGAGGAATAGATGGAGATGTATGTATGTGAAAGAATGGAGGTAGTTATATGTATGTGAAAGAAATGATGTGGATGTGTGAATGTGGATATGGATGTAGATATGGAATGTGGATGTGGATGTATGTGAATGTGAATGTAGATGTGGAATGTGGGTATGGATGTATGGATGAGAATGTGAATGTGGATGTGGATGTATGTGAATGTGAATATAGATGTGGAATGTGGGTATGGATGTATGGATGAGAATGTGAATGTGGAATGTGGATATGGATGTATGAATGTGGAATGCGGGTATTGGATGTATGGATGTGAATGAGGATGTGGAATGTGAATGAGGATGTGGAATGTGGATATGGATGTATGGATGAGAATGTGAATGTGGATGTGGATGTATGAATGTAGATGTGGATGTGGATGTGCATGTGGATGTATGAATGTCGATGTGAAAATGGATGTATGGATGTAGATGTGAATGTGGATGTACGAATGTGGATGTGTGTGTGGAATAAGGAATGCAAATATGAATGTGAATGGATATGAAGTCGATATGAGGGAATGGATGAGATGAGATGTCATGTGAATCAGAATGTGAATGAATAATATAAGATCTGAACGAATGAGATATAATAAGAAATGGATGTGGTGAGACGTAATGTAAATTAAAAAAGATAGGAATGGATGTTATGTGAAGTGAATGAATCTGATGTGATGGGATGGAAAATGATGTATCTGGTCAAGAATGGATACACATATGATTTTGAATTGGATTAAGTAATATGGATTGATGTGGAACAATCTGGAAAGATGTGAGTTCATTATAGAAACTGTAATTATGAACTGTTTGTAAATGACTGTCTTATGTCAAGAATGCTGGGGAAGCATTTTGACTATCTTGAGAATGTGGTCGTGATGAAGACCTACCTGATAAAGTTGCAACTGCTGACGGAGAGTCAATGGAGGATGTCTCGCGTAGCAAGGTCGGCCAAGGTCTTGACCAGCCTCGGTTCGATTTAAATGGTGAGCTTTCGGTACGGTCTTCCGGTACGGTGGATGAGGGACCAAGGAAGCGGCCTATGAGTGAAGCGCTCGGTGACCTGCGAAGGATCCTAGAGGGTGCTGACCATACGGTGCTCGGGCTCTTGGTCGCTGAAGATACCCACACGTGCATCGTGGAAGATATTGGAACAAGGAGTAAGAGTTGTTTTCTGAAACCGGGCATGGATCTGGTTGATTGACCTTGCTGGCCCTCAACGGATGAGTCCATGGCTCTTTTATATGGATCTGTTGGTTGATCTTGCTGATCTTCAATGGAGATTCCATCTTGATTTTTATAAGTGATTATATTATCGGGTACTATGGTCTAGGAATTATTGAAAAGGCCCCTAAGTGAACAGATGGTGAGCGTTCTGGTTGCCAATGATGCCATAGATACTATGATGAAGGAATGATTGGAAATTAAGACTCAACCGGATATTTTGGAGGATTGTGATCAGTGATACTATGGTTTCATTTAAATGATTGTTTTAAAGATGACTGAATCTGTGAAAAAAGCAATTTCATATTGGGTGCGTATGTGGTGTGACTAGTTTTATATTTGTATGAACATCCGGCTAGGGGGCCTGGGAACTCTTTTCCCTGGTACGCAGGATAAAACCTAACCAAATTCCTAATTGGATCCCATCACTACAGTGGTTGGGCGGTTGGCTAACCCATGGGACTGGATGGGGTTAGGCTGGACTGATGGATCCATAAATCGAGACTCAATTTTTGTTTAGTTCGATAGATGAAGTAAATCCCGGACAAAAATTATTCTATGGAAAAAGGATCAACGATTGTGCCTCTCGATGAGGAAAAAAGCGTTGGTCTCTATGATCCAAGTGCAATCTGTCCCTTGATCTGACTATGGAACTTACGAGTTCGGTCAGATCAATTCAGTTAAGTAAGGCTTTTGACTATGTTAGGGAAAAGTTATCCTGGTGGAATCGCCCGTGCTTTTCGAGCAAGAGAAGTTTTTCCGAGTTCGGTTTGGAAGAATCGAGGAATTAGTCACCTGTCTGGATATCCATGGGCGAGGCCCCGAGTGTGGGACCCTACCCCGCGCAAGATGTGCTACTTCCGCTGCTAGCACCCCGAATCCGTTGCACGGTGGGGACAAGGATCTCACAATAGAAGCTTATAGGAATAAGATCGGATGTGTCTCACTTGAAAGTGTTTGGGTGTATTGCATATGTGCATGCTCGTGGGGATGAAATGAGAACAAAGTTGGATATAAAGGTAGAGAAATGCATCTTTAATGGTTATGCTATGGAGGAGCAAAAAGGTTATAGATGTTATAACCCTACCACTCCTAAGATCTGAGTAAGCAAAAATGTTGTTTTTGACAAGATGAGTAGCTGGTATGCACCAGTAATGAAGGCAACAACAGATGTAGATGTAAGAAGTGTTGATGCTGCACCACATGTAGAGTAGCAATCTCAAAGGTGCTTAATGGACTTGAAGAGTCCTTTAGCAGTGGATCCAATGTTATCCCATGGTCAAGCAGGTTGAGGAAAGATGTAGGTACACATGCATCACATAAAGAGAAGGAAAAGGTAGAGCAACCATTTGTGCCTAATCTGTCACCAAGCCACTCATATGTGAATGGTGACTCTAGAGGCTGACTCTAGAGGCTCTGAGTAGAACCTTGAAGAGGAGCTGGGCATTCCATCTATGGGTACTCTTGGTGTAAGGAGAACAAGGGTTATTTTGAGGACACCTGGTAGTGATCCAAGTGTACGTAGTTCTACAAGGGTTAGGTACCCTATTGATAGATTAATATATGATAGATATACAAACCATCATTATGCTTACATGGTTAAAGCAATACATGAATTAGAGCCCACTTTTTTTGAGTAGGCACTTGGAAATAAGAAATGGGAAGATGCCATGAATGAGGAGATGACAACATTGGATACAAATGCAACATGGGATTTAGTTGCTTTGCCTAAGTAAAAGAAGGCAATTAGATGTAAGTGGGTATATAAAGTCAAGCATAACGCTGATGGTTCACTGAGTAGGTAGAAGGCAAGATTGGTGGCCAAAGGTTATGCACAGACTTATGGCATTAACTATGAAGAGACCAGCCTAGTTGCAAGAATGGCAACCGTGAGAGCTCTCATTTCTATGGCTATAGCAAAGGGTTGGTCTTTACAGATGGATGTAAAGAATGCCTTCTTGGTGATTTGCAAGAAGAAGTTATCATGATGTAGCCACCAGGTTATGAGAGTGATGCACACCCAGCTTTTGTGTGCAGGTTACGCAAAGCCTTGTGTTTTCACTTTATGTGAAAAATACAAATAGATGGATTATGCTATTAGTCATCTATGTGGATGTCTTGATTATCCTCACTGGTGATAGCGATGTTATTGCTTTTGAAGAAAAAGTTTGAGATGAAGGAATTGAGTGAGCTATGGTATTTCTAGGCATAGAGGTGGTGAGATCACCACATGGGATTTTGTTATTGTAGAGTATGGCTCGGACATGTTGTCCAAGTATGGTATAACAGGCTGTAAGCCTATTTCAATGCCCAAGTATGGTATGACAGGCTGTAAGCCTATTTCAATGCCATTTGAGTAGAACACAAAGCTTTCTACAAATACAGGTGAGCTTTTGGTGGACCCCACTACATACAAGCGCATAGTGGATAGGTTGATCTGCATGACCATTAGTATGCCAAACTTAAGTTATGCTATTGGACTTGTGAGTGAGTTTATGCAAGCTCCTAGGAAGCCACACTTTGATGCAGCTAGATGGATTCTTAGTACATGAAGTCCACAATTAATTATGGACTTTTCTATGAGGCTAGTATAGAGATACAACTACATGGGTACACAGCTGGCTGATTGGGCTGTTAGTGTTATAGACATGAGATCTACCAATGGTTTTATGGTCTCATTTGGGAGTACTTCTATGAGTTAGAGAAGTAAGAAGCACCCACAGTTGCCTTCTCGAGTATAGAGGCAAAGTACAAGAGTGCTGCTATGGCAGCTTGTGAGGTAGCTTGGTTTTAGAAGCTACTTTGGTGATATGGGTGAGCTCATGGATAGGGCATTTTTCATTTATTATGACAACATGAGTAGCATATAGTTGGCTAGTAACCCAATATACCATGCTAGAATGAATCACATTGAGATGCACTATCACTTTGTGAGGGAGAAGGTTCTAGTAGGTGATGTAGATCTGGTATATGTCAACATAGAGGATCAGGTGGCTAACATCTTCACAAAGGCATTGGGCACAAAGAAGCTCCATAGGTTTAGGATCTTTATTGGAGTGCAATGTGTGGAGTTGAGCTCGAGGGGGAGGGTTGAGATATCAAGCTCAACTAGTGCTATGGTGGACATTAATGACTGACGTCGGTGTGACAGCTTCCACACTTATACCATTGGCATGGTTGGTGAGATTATGGCCGATATGCCTCCAGTGGATGATAGGTTATGTGATAGCCACTTTTGAGTACTAGAGTTATGCCATAGTTATAGCGCCAGCTCATATAGTCAGATTATGGTTGCCTCCAGTGGATGATAGGTTATGTGATAGCCACTTTTGAGTACTAGAGTTATGCCATAGTTATAGCGCCAGCTCATATAGTCAGGTTTGTTGAAGGAGAGAGAGTTTGCGCGCAGAGATGTGGCCTAGTTGGCCACCTTCTCACAGAGCCCACCGATCCACTCAACCCACTCACCCGTAAAGGGTGGTGGAGGGATGTGGGAGGCCTAAGGGTCCTTTGACCCTTATACTAATAGTTTTCAACCCTTTACATAATATATGGGATAATACCCGGCTACATGGCAGCACAGGAGAAGATGAATTTCCAACACCTCCCTTGGCATCGAACTTAGCTCCATGTGGTGATCATGATAGAGGCTGCAATGAGTACAATAGCTTGGCTCAGGGGCTTGACAACAGCTTAGGCTTAGAGGCATCATTGGCTTGGCCATGGCAACAAAAGCTTGGTTAGGGGCCATGGTTAGCTTGTGTAGAGGATGTATGAAGAGCTTGGCTCAGCTTAGCCCAACAGCGTGTACACACAAATAGGAGCAGATCAAGGAAAGGAGAGAAACCCGCTCTGATACCATGTTGAAGGAGAGAGAGTTTGTATAGAGCTTGTAGAGATGGACCAACTGGCCGCCTTCCCACAGAGCCCACCGATCAACAACCCACTCATATGTAAAAGGTGGTGGAGGGATGTGGGAGGCCTAAGGGTCCTTTGACCCTTATACTAAGGGTTTTCAACCCTTTACACAATATATGGGATAATAAACAGCTACGTGGCACCACAAGAGGAGACGGCTTTCCAACAGGGTTCACACTATAGACCAACCGTTTTGTATCATTAGGGCCAAAAACGGCTAGAAAAGGGCTGTTTGTTAATCCAAGGATTAAGAAATTATCCAATTGTGAATTGACACGTATACAAAAGTATGGCATTCTTGTCTCCTCCAAATGTCTTCTTAACGGTTCTATTTTAGTGGCGAACGGCTAAAACGGCTAAATTTAGCCGTTTACGATGGCCAACATTAAAGTTTGGGTCCAAAATAGTGACATCATGTTCCATTTTTTATTTCAAAAAATCAAGCATTAAGATACGAAATCCCCTTTTCAGGCCTTGAAAACAACGCTATTAATGACAAAACATCAGACGTCTACTTTCCGCCTTCCTTTCATTTTGGCATATGGTTTATTCTTTCTTCTTTGCACTTTCAAAAGATTCACTATTCAAAAGATTCACTATTCAAAAGATTTACTATTTTTCTCTTATCTGTGAGCTTCTATGGCGTCCTCACGTCGTCCTTCTCATAATATTACTTCTTGTGATTTTCATAACACGAGAGAAGATGGTGTTTGGAAACCCATGTCTTTTCGTGTGAATGATTGGGTAACAATGCTTCCCTCTTGCAAAGGTGCCCACAGGGTGAAAAGAACCAAGCGAAATGAAGTGAAATCCCATTGGAAAGGTCGTGTTCTTGCATTCAAAGTGACCGACAATGGCTGGCTTGCAAAAGTTCAACATGTCTACATGGCCAAAGACATGGTGTTGAACTTGGATGAACATCCAATTCTCCATTCTTACTGTAATTCAACAAACCTTTATCTATTTGACACAACACAATATTTCTCTTTCTGATATATTTGTTGTTTGTTTCATTTCAGTTATCTTTCCGTCAACAGCTGTGGAGTGGCAGCCTGTTGAGAGCTTAAGTGGCACATTCAAGGCAATTCACAAGGGGATTGCAGATGTCATGTACGCAGACAAACCACCTTCATTTTACAAATCAGTGGATTTATTTGTGTATTTTGCAGAATACAGGGTTCCATCAAGAGAAGGTGTTCATGGAGAATTGTATGACATACCTATTCCCACAATAATGTCACTAGAATGGGAAGTTCCTGATCCAAATACCATAACAAGCTTCAAATCCAAAATCAAAGATGATATTCTTAAAGCAATGTCTCCTGGAAGGATTTCAAGAAGGATTAAACTTCAATGGTTCTTGCCTATACATGTCTTTGTGGCATGTTTCAGAACAATGGAATTGGAGAGGACAAGAACGATGTGGCTTAATAGAAGACTATCTCTGACTGATCTGGACACTGTACTTGGAGAAGGATGGAGTACCAAGGAAACTTTTCATATGGGGGACAATATCAGTTGTAGAGTAAGCCCAAATTCTTTGTCCATCTCATACCAACTGTGTCGCCAATCCTTAGTTTTGGGCTATGACTATAGGAGATGGAAAAGCAAGCTTGGTAGTTGGGTCCCTTTGGACTCTGAAGAGAATTGTCCAGAGTTTGAATTTAACATCATAGTCCATCCATTCATAGATCCTAGGAAACTCATAGTAACATCAAACTGGCGACTACAACATGTTAGAGAGTCGCTTGAGTTTCTGGATGAAATATCACCTGAATATAGATTCAAAGTAGATGATATTGTTATCCGTACAAGGATGGAGAGTGTAACCTCATGCATCACATGTCTCCCCCCAAAAAAAGTTGTATTTGAGCCACTTGCAAGGGCAAGTTTGTATAGTTGAAAATGATAATGTAATCAATATATTCTGCTAGATTTCGTCTCGTCTTCTTCACAAAATTGGGCTTCAAATTGTTCGCGACACAAAACAAGGTTTAACAGATTGATATCAAATTATTGATACAGAATTTTACAGAAAATTAACCCAAAAACTGTGTGTTCATATGGACAAAATGAACAAAACAAATACAATATGTGGAATCACTCTGCAAAATCAACTTTCCTTTTGGCATGAGATGACCCTGCATCTTTAGAGAATCTTTCTCTCTTCTGTTTGCTTCGATCAAATTTTGCTGATTGAGGTTCTAGTTCTGGAGTTTTCAGCACTTGAGGTGTTGGAGAGGAAGACTTTAGAGTGGATTCCCCTAATGGTGGTAAGTTGGGCTCCTCTTTTAGACCTTCACGTGTTGGCGAGGGAGATTTGGCAGTGGGGTCTGGTTTTGGAGAAGATTCTTTGGAGGTTGGCCTTGGAGACTTGGCAGTCTTCTTGGGGAACTTGAACAAGAAATTAAATGGAGAGCCAACATTTGCCCTCTTACTACCTTTGTTGGACAAACGACGCTTCTGAATTTTAAATTTCACTGGTGAGTGAAAAGGAAGACCTTTAGCAGCACTCCTCTCTTTGACAGGGGTCTTCTCTTTGATAGGTGTCTTCTCTTGAGCTGGAGAAGAGCTCTTCTCTTTGGTAGGAGGACTAGGGATCTTCTCTTTGATAGGTGTCTTCCCTTGAGCTGGTGAAGAGCTCATCTCTTTGACAGGAGGGCTGGGGGTCTTCTCTTTAGCAAGTGGGCTAGGGCTCTTCTCTTTAACAGGAGGGGTAGGGATCTTCTCTGTAGCCTGAGGGATCTTTAATTTAGAATGGCTCTTCTCTTTAGAATGGCTCTTTTTCCCCTTGGAAGACTTGCTCTTGGAAGGGCTCTTCTTTCTCTTCTTCTTCTCTTTGGCAGAGGTCTTTTCCTTTTCTTTGCTTTCCTTCTTCTCCCTTTTCCTTTTCTTTGAAGTTGTATCCTTGGATCCAGGTGGGAAGGGAGAATCAGGATCATATGGATTGATGGATCTGCTCAAAACCATGGACACTGCCTTCTCCCTTACCCAACTTACCCAAGAATCTGAATACTCATGCAACTAAGACAAAAGAAAATAAGAAAGTAAGAAAACAGGTCAATGTATTCACTAAATCAATCAATGGTTTTTATTCATGAACTTACAGGAAGTGTTGTCATTCTGAACCTTGACTCAAGAAATCTCCAAGCATTAGCAAGAACCATCCATCCACAAGATGTTGAGTCTTTTTGCAAGGGAACTTCCTGATTGAAGTACTTAAAATCTTCAAGTTTGTAGTCTACATAGGTAGAGGCTAGAAAACTCAAGATAAGTTTGGCAGCACTGCAAACAAAAAATTTTGAAGGTCAACCAAATAATTGAAATCATAAAAGAAATTTGAGGGTCAACACATGGCGAAATTGATTCTTACATTTTACTTCTCCCATGGATGGATGCCAAAGAGTTCATAAAGATCACATCTCTATCCAATAGATTGATAATAATAAGACTCCAATGGCCTCTGTGATAATATGAATACTGAAATTAGTAATGAAAACTGTCATGTCTATAATAGGCAAAAGGTAATTGAGAATGAGTCTTACACTTCAACATAAGGGTACACAATGTAATTGCAGGTAAGCATATCAAAGTTTTTGAGAAAACTTGCTAGATCCCCCTGCCTATTGAAAAGGCACTGTGTAATAAGGGGATCAAGAATTGTCACTTGCACAGCCATTGATTCATGAAGATCCCTCATAAGACATCTGGATTCACAAACAAAACATGTCAACAAAATATGGTTCCTGGGAAATTCAACAAAAAAACAAAAGCAAATCCCTACAAACCTCAGGCAGATGAAGAGGACTGTGTCAGATATCTCAATATTAGGATTCACAAGCATGCTTGTGTCCTCAGGGGCAATGTCACAATACACTTCATCTTCTCCAGGCATGGACACATCTACTATCATCTGACCTGTCACATTCTTATAAAGCTCTGAATTGGAAGAATGGAGAATCTCAGCTTGCTGAGAAAGAAGTGCATCCTCTGAAATTTTCTCTTGCTCTCTCTCTTTTTCAACTTCTTCTTTGATATCCTGAGCTTTTCTTGTATCATAAGGATGAGAAATATCTTCAATAACAACAGAATGCTTGGGTTGCCTTGCTGGAGGGATATTGAGAATTTCAAAAGCTCTCATATCTTGACTTGGAATAGGCTCCAAAGCTTTGTCAAACTTATATCTAAGTCTGGACACCAGCACAAAATCTTTGCTCATAAGAGTGATCCTATGAGCGAATGCAGCAGCAATGTAGCCATCATTCATAAAGTCAATTAAAAAATCTTCAGCAGCCTCTTGAAGACACATGAGGGCCTGGGTTTCCCATCTAACTTTCTGAAGATATGTGTTTCTCATTTTACCAACCAACCTTTCTGATATATCCCTGACAACCCGTGTAAATGGGAGTCGAGGGATGAGGAGACTTGTAGATTTCTGTGCTGCTCTTATCTCTCTTAAGGACTTCACCTGATAATTCAATCTCTTTCTTGCTGTCGCCCTCGCACGAGGCTTTGAAAGGGGCTTTTCCTGTTCGGAAGGACCTGGCTTGTCTTCAGCTTTTTCAGTCTCCAATGGTGGGTAAACTTTCCTTGCAGTCTGCTTCGTCCTTGCCATTGAAGCTTGAAAAGGAGACCAGATCACGCGATTTGTATTATAGGACAAAAAAAGGAAGTAGCCCGAACGAAGCGATGAAGGGATTCCAAAGATAATGGATGGTGATTATCGCTTGATTCGGGCAAGAAGTAAAAATTCTAAAAATCCCGAACGAAGCGATGATGAAAATTCGGGAGGTTTGGATTTGTCTTATCGCTTGATGCGGGATGGAGAAAAAAAATGAAGACCCGCACGAAGCGAAGTGGGAAATCCAAGTGGATCGGATGTGAGCAATCGCTTGATTCGGGCAGGGAATTGAGAACGCTTGATATGGGAAAAGGTAGCCTGATTTCGCTTGATACAGTGACGGAGAAAAAAATGAATATTTTTAACAATATTAACTATTTATACCTCGGATATGTCGTACAAAGTACCGTTGAGTGCACGTGGTATGTAATCATTGTTGCCACGTGGCATAAACGGTCACTATTTAATGTCTTTTAGTCACGCGCTTTTAAAATTTTTCCCCAGTTTTGGACCACTCGTTTGCGTCAGATCAAGCTGTGCACCGTTTTCTCTTCCAAACCCTATTTTGCAAAAATCAGAATTAATTTGGAGACCTTGAAATTGTCAAATCCCGCACCAAGCGATAGAGTCATTCCAATTTTTTTGGACCTTTCATTTTCGCTTGGTTCTGGCACATCAGAATTTTTCAGGCATGAGTAAAGGTGTTGCGGGTCGACATGAGCTTGTTGAAGAAGGCCCAAGTGAGAAGCTCTTGAATGCTATTTTGCAAGATGGTCATGATATGAAGGTATACTTTGATGCAGTGGAGATTTTCAATCCAAGGTTTTCTCTTTCAGATGTTTTGTTGAAGCTCAAGGATATTCTTGAAGATGAGTACAACCAATTTGAAATGTCAATTCAAGCTCATTGTTTACGTGTCGGAGACCATGATTTTTGTCACCTTACAGATTTTACACAGCTATCTGTGGAGAAAGCCAAAGTAACAAAGAGGTTCAGTAGGTTTTCAAATAGAACTTCTTTCACATGCCCTTCATCCATTTCTTGTCCTATCCATAAAAAACATTGCAACCTTGTCCCCAAGGATGTCTCCTTTCTTTTCTTCCTATTTTTGAAAGCAGAAATACAGGATAAAGAGCAACAACCAGAAATTGATGCAGAGAATGAGGAAGAAAACTTAATTGTCACCACAGTTTCAAAGTTAGAGAAATGTGAAATTTTAGAAGAGGAAGAAATTGATGTTCAAGCTGAGGAGAGAGAAAGTGCAAATCTTGATGTTGCAGAATTTAGGGCTTCCACTATTACTGAAGAGCCTTCAGAGGTAGCAAGTATATCTGAATCCTCTGTTACTCTTCCAAACCTTCCTTTCTTTTATATCAATGAACAAGATTTTATTCCTCTTTCCTATCTTCAATGTCTCTTCAATATCAGAGAAGACTACTGTATTGCAGCAATTTCAGAAGCTTGTGAAGTGGCCAAGGACTTTATTGATACAGAAGTAGAGCCAAAGGAAGAGTTTTTGGCACTTGATTTGCAAACATCTGACAACTCATTTATCCCTGCTACTGATGCACTTGCCTTGTGCCTTAAAAAAATGGAAGAGGGGAAACCTTCCTTGAGTGATGAGGATTTTGAGGACAGGCTCATTGAGTTAGGTATTGAGTCTTTTGGCAGAGATTTCAAGCTTCAGGCAGATTCTGATAAAGTGGAAAGGGTTGGCTCTTGCAACTTGATGAAAGACAAAGTAGTAATTGAGGATGAGTTGCAGAAGGTAGCTTCCATTTAATCCTTTGTTTAATGTTATTGTGATTGTAATTTTTTTTTAATTGAGGTTTTTGTCTTGCAGATTGAATTGCTTGATAAGGATGATTTCCTGGCAAGAGCTAGAGGCACCAGAGTGAAATCTACAGAAACAAGGTCAAGAAGGCCTTCATCTGCTCTCATGCACTACTTGCCTACATTGGACAAGGCTGTGTTCTGTGCATTCCACATGAACTTCTCTGAAGATGCTGAGTTGCCAATATTTGCCTTCAAGGTGTTGTCAAGGTTTATGGGATATACTCCCCTTCAAATAAATGCTAACAAGGTTTTGCTTCTAGAGAGAGCTGCTGCTCTTAGAATCTTTGGATATGCTGCAGGTTTCAATGCCTCAAGAGCAGGGTACTTTCTTTGCTACTCTAGCTATGCAGCTGCAGCTGCAGCTGAGGTGTCAGATATCAATCTCCTTGGAGGTTATAGAAGGAGAAAATTTTTGAGATACAGAGGTGACATGCCAAGAAGTCCCAAGAGAATCAAATACTAATGTACACAATATTTTGCAAGGACCAACTTTATTTCAGCAAAACTTTTTGTTAAAGGTACAAATGTGTTAGTAATCATTAGTCTCTTTCTTGAGTTGTTGGTGTAGTTTCAGATTGCTGGGTCTTTGATCTCATCCTTTGTAATTGCCTCCTGTAGAACCAATTGAATAATTCGTTTAGTGCATTGCTTCTTCTTTGTCCACCTCCTCCTCTTCGGGTACATCTAAAAAAGGAAGTTCTCGCTTGATAATGAGACTTTTCCAATCCTTGTGTATTCCATGTTGCAAGTGGTCCTTCTGTAGCAAAATATGGTCCATGCAAGTAAAGAATATGCTACAAAGAAAATTTTTGTTAGTACATTTAAGAAATTTCAAGTAATAAGTCTGGACACACCAATATATAACTGTTTTGATAAGTCTGAATACTCACCAAGTAATAAGTTATGTCTTTTTCTCCCCAGGCATCTGTGATAGCTTTGATCAAAAGCTTTATTGCGTTTTTGAAATCATCTGCATAAGTATTTGAACCAACTTGTTGTCTAAGGACTTTGAAAAAATTGTCGAGTTTTTTCCAAACTTCCATACGTTTGTTGGCTACATCTGGTCTACTTTTGACATTTGTGGTGATGACACACAGCTGTTTCCAACAGTTCCACATTGCGTTGACTTGTTTGGTGTCATGGTTGCTCAAAAATCTTCTCGCTTTTGCTCCTCCCATTGAAACATCTTGCAGAACATCACCTGTTCCTCCAGAAAGAACAGGATCTTTTTTAAGATGCACTTCCCCACCATGAAAACCCATTTGAGAGAGCAAGGCTTCGCACTTTTCTATGCACTCATCTGCAAGTTTAGTCGGCTTAATAGAATATGCATAGTCCAGATGAAGTCTGAGCAATTTGTCCAAGATTCTTATCTCTGCATGCAGTGTACATATATGCACATTTTTCAAATGTATTGGTAGAATTGGATCCCATATTTTAACAGAAGTTGGATAATCGACAATATTCACATTATTTCTGGATGGTGGTTTTCCAATCTCATTTTCTGCAAGCCATTCTTTTGTCCCTGTGCTTGCCATGCAATAAAGACATGGATATTTGGTATTTGCTCCTCCACATACACCAAACATACACTTCAATGCCTTGAGGTCGGCACTCAAATGCCATTCCACAATGAAATCACCTATGTCATCAACATGAAGGTGTTCACCAGTATTCTGGCTCTGAATAACTGAAGGAATGTCTGTTTTTGAGAAGAGCCACTTTAATGTTTCATGACTCTCTACTGGTACCTGAGCTGATCCAATCCACCATAGCTCCATTTCTGATTGAGTTTTGTGGTATGGAGAATCAAGCTTACCCTGACTATAGTCCAATGCTTTATTCATTAGGGATATAGATATTCTTTCCATTTTTTGACACTTTTGGATTTGAGCTTCATCTAATTTTAAAACAAATACAAGTTTTCCTTCACAATCTATTTCTCTTATGTTGTAATATCTCACCATAAAAGATTGGACTTTTCTAATGTTCATCCAAATATTATTATAAACGTTGTATTCAAAAGATGATTTTTTTTTTTGTCTCTCATATGGCATTGTTCCCTCAATATGGAAATACTCTCCGAAATGATTAGAAATTTCCTCATTTAACATAGTTCTATATTTTCCAACATTGTGAGGTCTAGGCAACCCAAAAGCTTTGATTTTGTAATACTTAAGGACCCTGAACCAGGTTTTAGAGATGGCTCTGTATCCCTTTCTACTCACTCCCACTGTGTCACAAACTTCTTGCATTTGGGAAGGCTGGACTAATAAGTCCATATCTTTTAATAGATGTTGAAAGACCAGTTTTTTTTGAGTTTGATTTTCAGGAAGTTCTAAAAGTTTCAAGATATCCGACCTATTCATAAGCTCATTCAAAAATCTCACCCTTTCCTGAGCATTAGACATGTCAAATCCTAGAAGGTTAGTAACATGATCTCTTACAAGTTTTAACCTTTTTTTTCTTTGTCCAGATCTCTCTGTTAAGTTAACTACATCCCGCATTCGTTTTACCCGTGCTCTTAATCCTATTGGAGTTTCTTTTAAGGATTTCAATTGATCATTTTCTTGTTTCAAAGACACTATTTCGTTTTCAAGTTCTAAAATTTTTGTTGCATTCAAAGATGAAGTATTTTGAAGATATGTAGTATATTCTGCATAATTAATATGTGATTGAGATAGTCTTGAACTATAACCAAGTAAGCCATCCTCCCCATCACCAACAAATCTAATCAAATCATGTGGTGTGTGAAAAGAAGGATACCTTCCTGTTTTGGGATCCGGTGGATATAGACTTCCATCTGTCCATAGGTCAATATGCTTCTTTCCTTCGTTGCGAAGATGTTGAGCTTCATTTGCACATGATAGGGATCTTTGGTAGACACTCCGTGTAGTTGCATACTCTTGGTTGAGCTTGATGTTCAAATGAAACTTTCGATTAGATGTATCACTCATTACTAACCGAGCAAAAAGTATAAGCAGAGCTATTAGATCATGAGAGACACAGAAGAATGAGAATGAGATGTAGCTTGTGAAATTTTTAGAGAAGTAGAGGAGTGATTTTTTTGGAGAATGGATAAGAGCGCGTTTGGAGAGAATGGTCATTTTGCCACGTAGTCACTATAAGAGGACAAATTTCGAGACGAGGCATTAAAGAGTAGCATGAAAACGATCTATTTTTTAAGATTTTAAAATATGCACTTAGTTACGTATTCAGTCAGATAGATACGCTTTAAATACCCAAAACGGCTAAATTTGGAGCCGTTTTGACCGTCAACATTCTACTAATTAGCAAGTTAGCGAAATTCCTTACACAGCCCATTTTGAGACGTTTTTTGGCCCTAATGGTTGTTGTAGAAGACTAATTCCCCTTTAGGTATGTAATCTTTTAGTTATATGGTTGTAGAGAAAAGAGGAATATATAAGAAAATCCAGCCATCCTACATGGCAGCACATGAGGAGATGACTTTCCAACAGGGTTCACACTATAGTCGGGTGGACCGTTTTTGTATGCTTTTGTAGAAGATTTCTTTCCCTTTATGTATGTACTCTTATCTTTTAGTTATATGGTTGTAGAGAAGAGACAAATATAGAAGAAAATTCATCCATCCATCTCTCTCTTGTGTCTTGTACTCTCTTGTGTGTGTGTGATTGTGTGCAAGGAACTCAAGCTCTCTCTCTCCCCCACATTCTCTTTAAGTTAGAGGGGTGTCAACTGTGCAACATGAGATACAATTAAAGGCTAAAGCTAAACCAGTGGAAGACTAAGAAGATTGGGGGTAGTGTAGCAACATGTGTGGATAGAGGAGGTGAATAAGTTTTTTAAATTAGGCTTCATCTTTCCAATTGAGAGCTCTAAGTGGGCTTCTCGAGTAGTGATTTCTCCCAAGAAGAATGGAAAGTGGAGAGTCTGTGTAGACTTTAAGCCTTTGAGACGAATGTGACCAAGAGGGACCATTACTAACTACCTTTTCAAGATGAAATCTTAGATAGTTTAGCTAGGCATGATAAGTATATTGTATATGATGGATATTCAGGTTACTTTAAATTTCAATTTCCCCATACAATTAGAAGAAAACAACTTTCATTACACCATGGGGGTGCTTACAAATACACCTACTACTTTCCAATGATTTATGAACCTGGTGTTTGGACCTTATTTGGGGTCCTTCTTCAGAGTGTACATTGATGATTTCTATATCTATAGTGGCAGATTGGTTTATTGTGAGCTGCTTAGATGGCATTGAAGAGGCTGGATGATCTGGGTGGACAATTGAACCCTGACAAGTGCCATTTATTTTAGACCAAGGCAACACTTCTTGGAAATGTGGTTTCTAAGAATGGAATTGAGGCATATCCTACAAAAGTAGAAGCTATTCTCTTATTAGAAGCACCTCAGAATGTGAAGAAAGCTGATGACATACACACATAAGGTAAGATACCTGGCTAGATCCATTTTGAGAAGTGTGGTGCCATAGAGCACATGTAGAGGCAGGGAGTGAGTAGGTGAGCATGAAGCCACCCAAAAAACTGGATTATCCCACATACGTGGAACAAGCAAAGTTGTACTCTACCCATATAAAAGGAGTCATTTTGAAGCAATGAAAGTACAAGCTATTGCACATATCTCAAGTCTCTCTATAAGTCCAAGATAATCTATCTTGGAACCTAGTTGATTTGAGTCTATTGCACATACACATCATCATGGGTGCAATTCACACCATCCACCTTAGCTTAGTGTAATCACTCATCATTAGCATGTGATTCGCTTAGTCCACATGCATTAGTAAAGGTACCATGGATTTTAACATGGCATCAGAGCTTCCCCTCACCCCATGAGCTTTTCTTACTCTCCATTGTATTAATCTCAGCATATATTAGCACTAATACCCCATTAGCTTATGCTCCACTAATCCTATCTTGTGCTCTTCTCATCTCTTATGGCCCAAATTTACAGAGTTGATTTTTCTCTATTCTCTACTCACAATTCGTCTAATTCCTCTTAGTGGATGTTATACAATGCTATGAGCCATCCAAAGCCCAAGCCTCATTTCAAATGATCCACCGATTAAACTGCAGTGTGCAACAACAAGCACATTATGAGTCGAGGCCTTTTTGCTAAATCTGAGTGATTTTTGCATGTTTTGAGATGATTCTTGTGCTCTTTCCCTTGTTTCTCTTAAGAGAAATAAGGCTATACAAAAATCCCCATCAAATTGCACTTTAGTTAACTCAGTTGAAGACTCCAAATTTTCAACCTGCTAATCACTATATTAGATACTAAGCATGCAATTAACAAGTAATTGGGTGAAATTGGGGATACAATTGAGAAATTATGGTTGAATTTAAAAGGTTTACACATCAAAAGCACTAACTTTGCATCGGGGCTATCCTTAGGAAGCTCTAGAAATAAAAATTAAAAATTGAAAGTACACATAATACTTGCATTTCATTTTGTTTAAAATACCCACGTTTGCCAAGTTCTACGAGAATATACACTCCCAATTGAAGCATCATAAGCTCATTGGTAAGACCTTCTCATTATGGCAACATTCAACAGCACCACCTTGCATGTAGACAAGTTCAATGGGCAAGGGTTTCACACTGGGGCTACACATATGAAGTACTTTCTAATGCATAGGAAATTGTGCAAAATCAGTAAAAAAATGTTCCAGATGAACTAACTCAAGGGTGGGTTGAAAAAGATGAGCAATCATTGTTACTTACTGATTTATACATGGGCACTAGTCTTATTCATCACATTGAATCTAAGGAAAACTCAAAGGATGCATGGGATACATTGAATCTTGTGTTCAGAGTTGAGGAAAAGAACTGGAAATTTTACTTAAACATTGAATTCTATGGTCTAGAAATGAACTTTAATGAGTCCTTGGCTCATTTTTTCAGTAAAATGAAAAACATCATGACCCATTTAGATGACATAGATGCTAAGATTGGAGATAAGATGCAGTTGCAATAATCTTGAAAAGCATGCCAAAGAAATATAATGCTTGTTACTAGCTTGAAAAATCTGCTAGAGCCAACATTTGATGGATGTGTCTTCTCCCTCTTAGAGAAGGAAAGAGAATTGAAAGGAAGCAATCCTAGTACCATTGAGCATGTATTGTTCAACAAAAGTAATGTGAAGTGTCATAATGTAGGACACTTTCCAAATGAATCCAGGTTCAAAGACAAGCCAAATTGTAATCATTGTAACAAGTTCAAGCACAAAGAGGAAGATTGTAGATTGAAGAAAAACGAAGGGAACTTTATTGAGACTACTTCGACCACCTAGCACAAAGAGATCTCTAGTGATTAGCTCTTCTAAAGAGCAAACAGGAAAACACCACCACTACCCTAGCCATCTATTGTAAAGCAAGGTTTACCATATAAGTAGACACCCATCTTATCATTTCATCTTGTTTTTGTGTATCCACCTGACCACCTACTAAGAGTAGCCACTTGATTACCCAGGGGGAGTATGTTTGTTGTAACTCACATCTCTTCACCTTGAGTATCCCATAGATATGGCACCAAGGGTGGGTGTTGAGAAGTGTGGTGCCATCATAGAGCACATGTAGAGGCACGGAGTGAGTAGGTGAGCATTAACCCATATGGCAAATTGGATTATCCCACATGCAAGGAACAAGCAAAGTTGTACTCTACCTATATAAAAGGGGTCATTTTCAAGTAATGGAAGTACAAGCACTGGCACATATCTCCAGTCTCTCTATGAGTCCAAGCTAATCTATCTTGGAACCTAATTGATTTGAGTCTATTGCACATACACATCATCATGGGTGTAATTAGACACCATCCACCTTAGCTTAGTGTAATCATTCATCATTATTGTGCGATTATCTTAATCGACTTGCATTAGTGAAGTGTAGAGTGCTTACCATATCAACCACATCTATCCGGTTGACGTTAATGGATTTTTACTCAAGTTTCTCTAGAGTAGGGCATATGTGTTGTGCTTTCATATCATTCACTGCATGTCCCACCACTCTTTACTAGAAGCATGAAAACCAACGATACATACCTGCTCACACAAGACATGCACATTATGCCAACCAAAGTGATAGAGATTACTATTAATACTTTCAAAGTACATATAGAAAGTATCCTAGCCACCGCTCCCAAGATGGGAGCTCCCTATGCTCTCCATCTACTTGGTTGTAGCCTCCTCCTGCTACTTACACATGTGGGGGTTTGTGTTGTGCTTCCTGCACTCTTCATCCCAAATCTCTAGTGCTAACAATACCAAGGCTTTTGTCCCCTACCTATAATGTCATTGTGCCCTTCATGACATCCACCATGTGATCTTTGATCCACATGAGATGGACCTCTTCACTGCTTGGGGATGGCCTAAAGTCACTCCTCATCTAGTTGACGATGGGATCCTTCTTTGATTGCTCTAGTTTATGCCATGTATTCATAAAGTTATGGAGAGACACTATATGGCATAAATCATGTACGCAAGTCTTGATCTCATTGTCGAAATATTTGAGGATTACATTTTCCTCCCCAGTTACTAGCTAATTTGGGGGTAGAGGGGTCAAAGCCATGACATGAGTGTGAGTATTGTGTCTCCTCATATTTGAAATGGGTAGGCGCTCACACAGAGGAGTAGAAGCACCTGTGGAGCCACCACAACAACAACTAGATGAGCAATCCCATATTCTATGACTAGAATTATAGAAGCAAGCCATGGGTGGGGTTCTTATGACCCCTCTTCATAGATTATCAGTTTGGCGTGACTTCTGTGGTGGTGGGCCGTGATGGTTGCGTAGAAGTGTCAACCCTTCTCCCAAAGTATGATTGAGCCATAGCCCTTTTTGCACACTCATGTGGGACACAAAATTGAAAAATTGATTGGGGGACATTACTTATGGTCCATGGAGTAGGAACGGTGGAGATATTTGGGTTATATGCATGTGTGTCATTTGATGTGCGATCCATGGTCAGTCTAAACACACACAAATAAAGCTGGTTATGCGCCGAGGTTATACAAATGTGATTTTTTAATTTTAATCTTTTATTCCCAATATGGGAAAATTGTGAGCTTTTTTAATAATGTGTCTTCACTTCACATATGATCACCCCACTAGGGGTGACAACACCACCAAATCTTCGAAGTACAAAATTACCTTGTGTACATGCCATCACATTAATTGATAACCATCAATGCTAAATGTTTTCAAGTCACCACATAAAACTTGTCAGTTCACAAATAATGGTTAAAACTTGTCACGTCAGAATCACTTCACAAATAACGGTTAAAAATTATCACTCAGAAATAAGAATGATGCAAATTGTTAAATTTTTCTTCTAGCATCCTCTTCCTGGTTCCTCTTGTTAGTCTCCTAATTCCCGTGCTTGGGCCTGCATGGTTGTCTGGCTGGTCTTCCATAGTTGGGACTCCTATTGAGCCTTTCCCTAGCACGATCGCCAGTGTTGAACTTGCTTTGTCAGTCAATGAACTGGACTGAGGAGCTCTGAGTTAGCCAACCTTGGCTCCCTAGCTATACCAGTCGAGAGACCAGACAGACACTTACCCAGACCAACCAGATAACTTATATACTGAAATGACAACAGTAATGCCCCACAACACCATACTGAGTTATATTAAGAGAAAGTGGAAGTACATATGCAATTCAAAGAAGTGACTACTGACAAGATATCAGTGCCTAATTCAGCAAGTAATTACAGTGGCGCACCATGGCTACCACACTCACACACCCCCACTACTACACACATGGGATTACACTTGCTTTCTTGCGCAACAGGGCTTCCATGCCTTCATTCTTCGATTCTCTTTCCCCTTTTATATCCAGCTCCTCGGCTCACCATCCCCATCTTGCCCGACTGTAACTGATTCTTGATCTTGATTAGTTATTCTGCTGGCCGTTGGGCGACTTATACTTTTTCACCCTTAATAGTGCTTACAAGAGCTCAAGCTGTCTTCCTCCCTGCATCTTTTTAAGGCTTGAATTCATCTATAAACTTACCTACTACTACCCATAATAGACATGGTTTGGGTAGCAGCATGTCATCAAGTGGTGGGGTGAGTGCAAGGTAATGCTCTTGCCTCCATTGCTCCATCCCCTCCTCTTGAGGTATTCTTACTTGGTTTGGTCCACTGATCGCATAAAGAAAACTTGGGTCATCATGCCTTTCTTGTGTTACTCCTATCATGGATTTGAGTAACGTACTCCCATAACATCAAAAATACGTTCTACATTGCCAACAAAGGTGGGATGCTAGTTGTTACCTTCAAAGAAGCTTTGAGCTTGAAGTATACAAGTGGAAACCCACCTTAATGTAATCTTAGGGTTGGATTTCTCTAGGGGATGAATTTTCCTAGGATTTTGGACCATTTGTTATCGATGTGCAGTAGGTTGAGTAGCCTTGGGAACCTATTTAAAGGTAGGCTGAGGCTTTTTGGCCTTTTCTAAGAGGAACATTGATGATTTTTGCTCATGTTTGATGGTCGCTCTCCTTGACACCAACAGAGAATGTTATAGACATGCTTGAGTCACTGTGTCCCTATCTCTTCGTGTTCATGTATTTCTAACAAGGAGAATACCGCCTCATTGTAAAAGATAGTTTTTTGGGTTGATACAAAGAAGAATGTGCACAAACATGATGGAGAGCAGGTCTCCAAGACTAGTGGCCCCTTCTTTCTGGTCGGAAAGAACATATGATGGAAAGCAAATAGCTCAATAGATGTGGTTTTGTAATCACAATGTAGAACATATGATGGAAAGCAAATAGCTCAATAGATGTGGTTTTGTAATCACAATGTAGAGCATACATGGCATGTGGATAAAATTTTCAAGAATCCACCTGACACACCATCCAAGTGGCCTATTGATCTTGGTTCTAATGTAAAAAAAAGGAGATGGAAAGTCTAAATAAAGTAGGGTTTTACTTGAAAACTACATCAAGAGGACTTCAAGCAGGACATTCCCAGGAGCCCGCAGACCTAATGGATTCAGATTCTGGAAATGAGCAGGCAGACCAACTGAATCAATGGGACGGATAGGATCAAAGACTCCAGGACCAAGGAAGAAAGGTAACGAAGGACTTGAAGTTAAGGATGCCAGAATTCAAAGGTAAAAAAGGTAGAGATCCTCAGGTCCATGTCCAGGCTTTTGAAAGCTGGGCAGTGGTCAGGGAACTGGAAGGTCTCTTTTCCTCAGACGTTGCGGGGAGCAGCACAAAAATGGTACTTCAATTACCCTCCAACAAAGCTACCAACTTACAAGCAAATGTCAAAATCCTTGATACGAAGGTTTAAAGATGAGAAATTAGACGAGGAGTTGCTCAGTCAGCTAGGAAAAATCAAGGAGAAGAAGGCCAGCGTGCGATAATTTGTGGAAGAGATTAAAGATCTGGCCAGATAACTGTCATCACCGCCAGGAAACAAGTGTCTGAGGGCCTGGTTTATTAATGGCACATCACTAAAAGGAGTGGCCAAATCAGAAATTACAAACCCCACCAAGACCTTTGAAGAACTGGTAGAGAGAGCAGTGAAGATGGAACGGAAGGGAACCAAACGTCAGAGGGTAAAAAGTTCCAGTTCTTCAAGTTCACCAGATAGCAGCTCAGAGGAGGAGCCAGTAGAGAAAACCAGAGACTGGCAACATGAGTTGAAGATGATCAAGAAGAAAATCGGGGAGTTATCAGGTGTCAGAGAAATGATGCCAGAAAAAGGGAAAAAATGGTGCATTCACTGCAGGGAAAGTGATCATTCCACTAGTGAATGCATCAAATGCGACTACTGTGAACAAAGAGGGCATGCCTGGGAAGAGTGCCCTAGCAGACTGTCGGCTCCAGCTACTAGAATTGCAGCACCAGTGAGTCAGGAGTCTACTGAACCACATGTGGGACAGACCTCAAGTCAACCGCGGAGGTATTATAGGCCTCAGTACACAAATAATTACACGAGAGCTCCACCAAGGAAGCTGATCTGCTGGAGGTGCCATAAGGAGGGCCATTTTGCCAGAGACTATTCAGAGGTACTGGCTCATCAGCCAAATTCAAATGTTAACCTAGTGCACCCAGAGGTGGCAGGAGTTACACGAGCACAACTTAGGGAATTGCCCAAGACACCTCAGCGCACTCAGATCAACCCAGTAGAGAGAGGTGGCAAAAACTAAAGCAGGAAGCAGCTCAAATCACCCAGGACTTAAAGAAGAAAAGGCCACTACTAATGGAGCCACAAGAGGCTCAGGTCCAGAAAATCTCAGGAAAAAGGGAACAACCCACTGTAACCATCAACGAAGCTATACATTTCAAACCCAGCAATCTGGTCTAACATGGTGTCAGTAAATGGCAACGGGAAAGGATCCTTGATGGTTTGCTCATTAAGCTTCCTAAAATCCACACAAATTCTCAACTTTCCATTTTTCTTTGGGACCACTACTATGGGGAATAGCCAGTCACTACTCTCAACTTCAGCAATGAACCCAGCCTTCGGCAAGGTATCCAATTCCTCTTTGATCCTCTTAGCATAATTTGGGTTCATTCTGTACCTTTGCGTTCTTATTGGTCTGGCATCCGCTTTCAGTACTATCTTGTGCTGGCACACCCTCGGATCTATCCCTTTTAGTTCAGTATGATCCCAGGCAAATACGTCCTCAAACTCCTGGAACAGTTCACAGAGTGCTTTTTTAAATACCTCTAGAAGTAGCCGGTTCACTCTCACTGTCCTTTTCTCATCTCCTCTTATCAGTATTTCTTCCACCTCGTCCTTAGTCACCTCCTCGTTAGCCTTTATAGTCACTTGGCGGAGGCTCTCTCCCTAAGTTTGAAAGTGAGCTGGGAACATTTTCTACTGAGCTGCCAGCTTCAGTTCAGCAGCTACCAGTTTAAATCCAGGGTTACTACTGGGACAATGTTGCTGCTGGCAGTTAATTTTTCCCAGAGCTCATCAGGTTCTAAGACAAAAATGTCTCCTGGTCTGCTAGCTTTAGGCACCCTGGTTGTCGAAGTTGATATGGTCACTTCCTTGGTGCCCAGTTTCATGGTTAACTCATCCTTGCCCCAGTCATGTACTGCCCCTGCTACTCTTAGCCAAGGTCTTACCAGCAGCATGTCATATGAGTCACCAACTTCCAAGATAAAAAATGATACTTCAAATTTAACCCTGCTATCTTGATAGGCACATCTTCCACCATTCCCAGAGTTTCTGATATGGTCTGGTTGGCCATTCTCAACTTGAAAGGTGAAAGTTTGCTTTGCAGCTCTAGGTGCTTCCTGACCTTTTTAGACATTATATTGACACCAACTCCCCCATCGAGAGTTGCTTTCTCCACTAGCTTCCAGTGTTTTCGGATCTTGCATTCCACCACTACCACTGGGGCCTGGTCATCTCTGATGCCTGTCTTATTGAGTTCATAGGCCATCTTCAGGCCTTCCTATTCTAATAGTTCTTCCACTGCTGGTACTACCTGAACCAACTTGGATAGTTCCAGCGAGAGTTTGTTCACTCGATCAGCCACACTGTTTCCCAAAGCTGACTTGAGCTGGCTTTTCCAAATTTAGAATTTTGCTCCTCTTGCTGATCCTCCGAGGGCTCATCTCTCGACTCTTCTGATTCCACTATGTCTTTTCCCGATTCCACTTTTGTCTGGGCTGGCTTCCTGACCCACACCAGGTTTTTGCACTATCAGTCTGCTGGGGACAGGGAAAAGACATGCTTTATCACTGAGTGGGGAGCGTTCATGTTTTTGGTGATGCCCTTCGGACTGTGCAATGCTCCAGCAACATTCCAGAGAGCAATGATGGCTATTTTCTCTGAATATTTGCAAAAATTCATGGCCATCTTTGTTGATGATTTTACTGACTACTCCAATACAGATCAACATCTGGAATGTTTGCGAGACTAATGCTCAGTAGGTGCAGGGAGAAGAGAGTTTGCCTGAATCCGTTCAAATGCTTGTTTGGGGCATACAGTGCTGGGGCATGTGGTGTCCAGGAAAGGGATTGAGATGTCAAAAGATAAGGTAAAAGCAATCCTGGAAGCAGTACCACCAACAAATCCAAGTGAGGTAGCCAGTTTCCTGGGATATGTAAAATTCTACAGAAGATTTGTGAACAAATTGGCTGAACTGGCAGCTCCCATGTATGCACTGACTAAGAAGGAGGCGATGTTTTGCTGGGGCCAGGAAGGGTTTGAAGCCATTAAACGAATAGTCTGTGAGAAACCAATTTTAAGACAACCTAAATGGGACGAGATATGTCATGTTCATGTAGATGCCTCAGGCATGGCTCTGGGAGCTATTCTGGCCCAACCGAAAGGGGAGACAGATTTTCCAGTTTAGTATGCAAGTAGAAGGCTCTCCCAGGCAGAGCAAGCATACACCACAATTGAGCGAGAGGCTCTAGGCATGGTCTTTTCTATACAAAAATTCTGCCATTACTTACTAGGGAGTTTCTTTGTCTTTTATGTCGACCATCAAGCTCTGCTGTATTTAATTAATAAGATGGTTATTCCAGGAAGATTGTCCAGGTGGATGCTGTTGCTTCAAGAATATGACTTCAAAATCATCCACAAGCCGGGAAAAAATCATTTTGGAGCCGACTTTCTGTCCAGAGCGACACCTGCTGAGGAAACGATCCGCATTCTGGACGACCTTCCTGATGCTGCCCTGTTCAAACTGGAGCTAGATACAGATGGCTCGGAGATCACAGAATATTTACGCACTGGTGAGCTACCAGCTGAATGGCCTATAAGAAGTAAAAGGGTAGTGATTATAAGGGCCATGAACTACACCTGGGCAGCTTGTGCGTTGTACAAGCTGGGGAAGGATGGGATACTGAGACGGTGTGTCTCATCCAGTGAGAGAGGAGTGCTACTGGAAGGAGCCCATGAGGATGAGGCTAGGGGCCATATGTCAGGGGAAGTCACGGCCAGGAAGTTGCTTCAGGCAAGCTACTGGTGGGACTCAATGTTCAAGGATTCACAGGAGTGGGTCAAAAGGTGTGATGTGTGCCAGAGAATGGGAAACCCATTACTGAACGATATGGGACCATTACACAGTATACAACCCTTGGCTCCTTTCATGAAATGGGGATTTGATTTCATGGGGCCATTCAAAAACTCTGGGAAACATAAGTACATAATAGCTGCAACTGATTATGTGATGAAGTGGGTTGAGGCAAAAGCATTAACAGACAACACAGCCAAGAAGACAGCTGATTTCTTATACGAATATATCATCACCAGATATGGCTGTCCTCTAGAATTGGTCAGTGATCAAGGGACCCACTTCCTGAATGAAACGGTAGCTGCTTTGACTGAAGTGTTCCAAACGAAGCATCTCAAGGCAATGACTTATTATCCCAGATGCAACGGTCAGGCAGAAAGCACGAATAAAACACTGAAAAGGATACTAACTAAGATGGCGCAAACGAGCAAGGGGTCCTGGAACATGCATCTACATTCAGCGCTCTAGGCTTACAGGACAGCCTTCAAGGTGACTACAAAGCAAACCCCCTTCAGATTGGCATTTGGGCAGGAAGCAATCATCCTGTTTGAATTTACCATCCCTACCCTGAGAACTTCAGTCTCGGGGGGGGTCACTATATGTAAATCCTCTATATCACGTGCGTTTAAGGCCTATTTAAAAAGTCCCTTATCTGTGAATTTTTTAGTGAATATAATGTATCCTTTCCTATTCAAATCTGTAAATTTTTTTTAAAATACAATAAATAAATCCCCTCTATAAATATATTTCTGTAAGTTTTAAATATTTAAAATGTCCTTCTGTTGAACCCACGTGATACTTACATATTTATACGAGTGACCCCCCCGAGACTTCAGTTCAATATCAAATAGATCCTAATACCAATCTGAAGGAAAGATTACTGGAATTAGAAAATCTGGATGAGCAAAGGCAAAGAGCACTATGGGAGCAAGAGATTCACAAGGGATCGGGCTCATACCCGCGCTCCTAGCCACTAAAAATGACTTGTGAAAAAAAGTAGCGGGCCCCTATATCAGCGCGTGTATAATCGCGGCCAGAGACATGCGTGTAAAAGCGTGTGTATAGGAATGTTCAGACGCGTTGATACACGGGCGTATACACGCGTTCTGTCAGTTTAGCTGCACTTAGACGCGCTGATACAAGGGTGTATACACGCGTTTTGTCAGTTTAGCTACGCTTATATACGCGTATTTCATAGATTTGATGCGTCTATACACGCGTGTTTTACAGATTATCCGCATATATACACGTGACTTTTTGCAAAGTTGACGCGTCTATACACGTGAACAGAGAGCAAAATAAAAATCCAGAGAGTGCTATTTGGTACCTGAATGTTGTTCCAGCATTCCAGCACCCAATAACACTCTCTGGATTTTTTTTTTGGGTGCATTGGACCATCCACGAGGAAGATTTAAGACAAGAACGACATGAATGCATACATTGTTAATACACGATTCAAGATAGACATGAATGCAATACTATCTATTCACGATTCAATATTACTATCAAAATTTTATGTGTACACATATATACAAGGGAGTCCATATGTCGAAGTAGCCCATGGCTTCAGTTACAAAAATATATATACAACCACATCCTCAATATGTAATGTGATACTATAAGTCTGAGTACTACTCAGACCCAGATGATGACTCGCTGCTCCCTCCATGATCAGATGAGCTCACATCGGTCGGAATGTCTGATGAGTAGTGCTCACGTCCACCCTCTGTAGTGGTGGCGGGTGGATCATCAACAGCAGCTTGTGCCTGTTCAAGTAATATATGGTATATAAGTTTATATATATGTAATTCAATAAACCAAAATCATTCGTTTAGAGTTTTCAAGTACCTGTCAACCGTATGGTCTCATGGCCATCTCAAACTGCGCGTCCGTAATACGTCCCTTGGCTCTGAAGAGGGCCCACGTGTCACGACTGCTATGCCGGTGAGCATACCCAGTATCGTGGGTTGTGGGCTTCCACCCCGTAACCCGTCGCTGTATCATAATCAACCCAATTTGTAAGATTAAAACAATCATAGAATCAATGAATTAAGTAAACAATCAAATAAAGTGGCAAGATACCTATTACGAACTCTGCCTCCCATGACTCGACGCCGCCAGATCCGAAATGTGAAGATCCAATGGTCTCCATCTGGATCCGTCATGCCTCCACATGCTCCCTGCTCTTCACGTCACCCTCTGCTCATTTCTTTGCCTCCTTCCACTCGCGTTTGTGCGCAGTTGGCAGGTTTCTCGACGGGATAGCCACCTGCAGCTACATTTAGCCCGTCATCGTACGACGCGAGTTTTTTAAGGTGAGATCTTTTATTACTTAAGACCTCCCTTATTCGCGTCCTTCCCCATACATCCGAGAATGTAGCATGTGGGGGATTGGGGTACCGACTATGTACAGCCTCTATCACCTCCCCAACTAATCGGTTATTTTGATCTTTAAATCTGATAAAACAATTTCTATACAAGTTTGATACTACCCCACGCATGTACTCCATTACCTCTTTCCCCCTCGCATCCATCACTATCCCACCCCTATCCGTCACATCATAGCAGATCACTCCCTCCACCTCTCTCATCTCCTCCTCATCCTCACTGTCTCCTCTAACTCTTCTCACTCTATCTCCTCTCTCACCGCATGCCCTACTACCTCCCCCACCAAAGCACCCGCTGCATCCTCCACTCCCACTCTTCCTACTGCTATGGGTGGAGTCACAACTGGGGGATTGTCTACGTGACGGTGGCTGTGAGCCCTAATGTGACGGTGGCTCTGAGGGAGTACATGATGGTGGCTCTGAGCCCTAATGTGACGGTGGCTCTGAGGGAGTACGTGATGGTGGCTGTGAGCCCTGACGTGACGGTGCTTGGGAGGGTGTGCGTGAGTGTGTCTGGGACGAGGTATGTCTCCTCGGTGGGCGTGGAAGAGGAGAAGCTGCATGCCGTCTCGTCGGACTCGTAGGCATAGACGGCAGTGGAGTGCCCTAGATACTCGCGGTAGGGGTATAGACACCAGGCATGGAAGGAGGGGGATGGGCATACATGTACTCTGTAAGCTCAACTGGACCAGGATGGCGCCCAAAATGATTTAGCATCTCCATCAGCCAATTGCTGTACGCAAATGGATCGGATGAAGGACCTAGATCCATAAAGAATAAAAGTATATATATGATTGCTGTACGCAAATGGATCGGATGAAGAACCTGGATCCATAAACTGGACCAGGATGGCGCCCAAAATGATTTAGCATCTCCATCAGCCAATTGCTGTACGCAAATGGATCGGATGAAGAACCTGGATCCATAAAGAATCTGCAAAAATAAAAGTATATACATGATTGCATCAAAGCACAAATGCAAGCTAGCACATATGATTTTCCACCATCAAACTGACATCACTATCTAGAGAATTCACATCTTCAACAACACTCAGAACTATAGAGTTATCCTCCTATAACTCTTCAAAAACTACATCACTATCACCACAACATCCATCTTTTGTGGTTATCTTCAAAGGTTGCACACACATTATTGCATGCATGACTATCACCATCCTCATGTACATCATGGGCTGTCTCTTGACTCACATTGAGAGATAAGTCATCATGATAGCATACTTGTATTCATCACATAAGCCATAGTTCACCTCCACATTAGTACCAAGTGAATCAGCACAAACACAAATACCATCATCCAAGCCACCTATCAGCTCTAAGACCATAGTATGGGGTAAACACAGTCGCGTGTATACACCCATCCAAAAACGCGTATATACACCCGTCCAAAAACGCGTGTATATGCACGTGAACCATTTGTGCAGACACGATACACGCAGACATACACGCGTTCCTACACGCGGCCTGCGAAAATTGTTTTTTGAAAGCGACCGACCTCTGACAAATCGTCCTTATAAAAAGCCCACTGTCGCCCCCTGTCATAATCGTTCACCAGATGGCAACTAGAGAAAGAGAAGGACGGAGACAAACCCATAAAGGAAAGAGACAATAGCATAAAAAAATGGAAGGAAAGAGACAGGGCAAAGGAAAAAATTGACTCACCTCTGAAAAAGTGAGTCTTCATTTTGGCTGGTTTCCTTCACCCGTGTGTGCTCCTTGTCTGCTCCTTGCACTTAGGTTTAGTGCTCTGTTGGAAGAGGCGACGACGAAGGAGACTAGATCTATATTTTGAAAATGTTTATTTGGGGAAGGTGGGTTATTTTTAGGTTGAACAGTTCGTCGCGTGTAAAAGCGTGTGTATTTTTGCGTTTATAATAAATCAGCCGCGTTTATACACGCGATTTTCAAGATGTAGCCGCGTTGATACACGCGATTTTCAGGATGTAGCCGCGTTGATACACGCGATTTTTAGGATGTAGCCACGTTAATACACACGATTTTTAGGATGTAGCCGCGTTAATACACACGATTTTTATACTTTCATTAAAAATTGATTATGATTTTGTGTTTTTTGGTTTGTACATAGGATATCATCAACCTCCTCAAGCAGTTCTGGTGAGGATGAGACAATGCGTCATCGTAATCGCGATGTGTGGTTGGGACAAAGGATCAAGTGTATGTGTAATCGATGTCAAGGATGCATTGTACGAGCATGTCAAATTACCTTGAATCACATCTCCATGTATGGAGAATGGAATCAAACAGGTTTAGAGGTGAGTAGATGTAAATTGATAGTATTCAAATGACTCGGTATCCAAATTAAATTAATGGAGTTGTAATATATATACTCTAATTGAAGCAGGATGCAGTACCACACCCTAACATGGTGCCCTACGCGCGGAGAGAGCACGCAAAGCATCGACGAGATGATGCTGGAGCTTCGGGATCTATTGTCAGAGATGAGTGGGAAAGGGATGACAATAGCCCTGCACCCCACGAAGTTGTGGAAGAGGAAGTGTTTATGATATGGTGCGGTATCTTTTTAAGGATGATCCCAAAGGTATGGATGATGATGATATGGAACAAGAGCATCTTTACAAGGCTTCATCTCGACACCGGTTTTTGAAGGGTGCACATTCTCTATTTTACGTGCTTCACTTGAACTACTCAATATACAAACAGTTTATGGATGGAGCAATGCAAGTCTTGACGCATTATTGAAGTAAGCATTATAACTTGCAAATTTGAATTAGTGGTTTAGGGTTTAGGGTTTAGGACTAATTGATGATATTGGATGCAAGCTATTATCAAAACATGCTTCCAAAGGGAAATAGACTACCCACCTCAAGCGACATAGCGAGGCGCTATGTGACATCTCTTGGAGGATTGGATTATGATCGCATACATGCATGCGTCAATGATTGCATTCTCTTTCATGGGACACATAAGGAGGCTTGACATTGTCCCACTTATGGTGAAGCAAGGTATAGAACAGATGTGAAGAGTTTTGATGTACCTCGTAAAGTCTTGCGACACTTTCCTATAATTCCTCGCATCAAACACATGTTCAAGTGCAAATCCATAGCAGAGCTCATGTCATGGCATTCCTCACATCGATCGGATGATGGCATGTGGAGAATTCCCGCAGACACTCCTACTTGGAAGCATATTGAAGATGAGGGGGCCAGCTTTAAAATAGAGCCCAGAAACTTGAGACTTGGCCTAGGTATGGATGGAGTGAATCCATTTGGTTTCAAAAGCACCGCATACAGCATGTGGCCAGTTGTGTTGGTGAATTATAACCTTCCACCATCAATGGCGATCAAGAAGGGACATCTTTTGTTATCCCTTCTAGTTCCAGGGAAACATAAAGTCAAGCATATGGATGTTTATCTCGAACCGTTGATTGATGAGTTGGAGGAACTATGGAGAGGTGTTGCGGTGGTGGACATTAGTAGGCCTCCCTCCTCTCGACACTTCGACTTAAAAGCAGTGTTGATGTGGACAATGCATGACTTTCCAGGATACAGCGATTGTTCTGGTAAGAATTCTAATTACCTCCCTACTCTAATACCTTGTGGCTATATTAATTATAACTATTGACTTTATTATTCTAACTTTTATTTATATTTTAACAGGTTTGAAAACATCGGGTAAACATGCATGTCTTGTTTGTGGTCCTTCGTTAGTACGAGTATGCTGACGGTTTGTGTAAGACCATATTCGATAATCATCATCGATTTCTCCCGTCAGATCATCCTAAATATGTTGCTAGTAAGAGTAACATTCCTCCACAAACACTTCGTGCAAAAGATTGGAAGCGTATTTGGGAGTCTACAAATATTCTTCCTCTAGATGGCATGAACAGGTATAGTAATGTTTTTCAATCTTGTTTTGTGTAGTCTCTAATTGGATTAAAGGTCACATAGAGCAATCCCTTGTGTAGGTACTCCATTTCTTTTCGGCTACCATATTGGACCCATCTTAAGATCAACCATCTTCTTGATCCCATGCACATCTTCAAGAATGTGGGATCTGGTATTTGGGAACATGTTATTGGTAAACGAGACAATGTTAGCGTACGGGAGGACTTGCGGGTCGCAGGACATATGTGTCAAGCTTGGCCACGAGAGGAGGGTGGGCACGTTCGTCTTCTGCCTGCACCATGGATTATATCAAAGAAAGAGGAGAAGCAGGTAAAGCAAGCCATCACCACTTTGCGTACTCCCACTGGATGCATGAGATCATTGAAGGAAGCCTTTACAACCACTAAGAAAAGAGGCGTTGAGAAACTATATGGGTTGAAGTCCCACGATTGGCACAAGACGCTCCAAGTAAGTGTTTTCCAAGTCTTGTATGTTGAAATTAAATTTTGTAATGCCATAAACCATACATACATGTGCTCTTATGTGCGCAGTTTATACTACCTACTAGCATCGACCATTGTGCAAATAAGAGTTTGAAAAAATGTATTTATAAGATGGGCGAGCTTGTGAGGTATGTAAAACCCATGTCAGATCACCCTTCATTATACCTTGCAAAATGAATGTGCATGAGGTATAACGTACATTCATTTATTTTTCAGATATGTTAGTTCCAAAGCAATTAATCCAGCCACGTTGGATGATGCGCGTGTTATGGCAGTGGAGGTGGTTTGTTTGGTAGAGGAGACTTTTCCGCGAACCATTCTCACAAGTCAACTACATCTCATTGTGCATTTAGTGGATGAAATTGCTTTATGTGTGGCACTGTGCATGCACGTTGGATGTTCTTCCTGGAGCGCTTCATGAAGACCTTAAAAGACTTTGTAAGGCAAAGTGTAAGGTCCTAAGGAAGCATGGCCGAGGGTTGGTTGATACAAGAGTCTCTTATATATATTTCAGAATTTCTTGGTCAAGTGGACAGCTCTTTGCCATGACTATGGAGCAATGAAGAGGACTTGAGGATGACCTCTATTGTGCCTCAAGGAAAAGGACAGAGTAAAGTAATTGATAGAACATTGATTGATGATCTCAATTTCACTTGCATCCTCGGGGGGGTCACTATATGTAGAATACCCCTATCACGTGCATTCAAGGCCTATATTTTAAATCCCTTATCTCTGAATTTTTTTATCTATATAATATCCCCTTTTCTTTATGAATATGTAAAAAAAAATTTAAATTTTTTTAAATCATACCCTTATGTAAATATATTTCTGTAAGTTTCATAAATTAAAAATATGCTTCTGTTGAACGCACGTGATATTCACATTTTTTTGTGAGTGACCCCCCCGAGCTTGCATCCTTAATAGTGATGTGATGAGCAGATGGGTTACAAGATATGAGGATGCAAAGACAAAAAGGCAAGTAGAAAGAGCTCTCTTTCGGAGGCAACATGGCTCTCGTAAGGCGTACCCTAAGCATCTAGTAACACTTCCGAATGATATCCATGTTGATTGGTTGCATGAGGAAATGGAGAGAGCAGAGAGCGACGAGGGGCTGCATATCACGGTGGAAGAATGGGAGTATGCACGAGGATGCATGTTAAAGGTACATAGAACTAATGTTTTGCATTAGTTGTAAGTGATTTGCTTTTAATATTTATTCACTTGGCTTACACAAATATTGCTTCTATTTTGGTCCAATGCACTATGTTCAATGCTATATGGTGTGAAGGCAAGCATTTTCGAACACAAAGAATTGATGAAAAGAGGAATACACAAGATTGCGGTGTCATTAGTAGCTTTGAGGGAGCTAATGAAAAAATGGATGATTATTGTGGCACAATCCAAGACATATTTAGATGTCAAATGGCAAATGAACGTGGTGGAAAAAGGGCCTAATGCAACGATAAAATGCCATGCAAGTGGCTATGTAACTATTGACTCTACAAAGTTTTGGCAAACAAAGAAAGATAGGCTCATATTGCCACAACAATGTGAGCAGGTATGCATTTTTTTACTAATGTGTTTCATGTACATATATATCTAAGCTCGCGTACCCCTTGACTTTTGATATGCTAATTAATTACTGCGGTATGTGTATTTGAGTAGGTTATCTATCTGCCAATGGTGCATGACATTAAATGGTGGTACGTCATCCCTATTGCACCACGTTCCAAAGTGATGTATAATACATTCACTGATATGGAGCATATGGAGGATGTAACAAGCCGCAATGAAGATGATGTCGAACATGCCAATGAAGATGTTGTGATCGATGATCAAGAAATAAGAGATGATCATGATAATGAGGATGAGCGTGCCATTTCTCATGATAATGAGAATGAGCGTGCCATTTCTCATGATCATGAGAATGAGGATGATCATGATAATGAGGATGAGCGTGCCATTTCTCATGATCATGAGAATGACCCTACCATTGAGGATGATGGTGATGTTGATGAGGATGATCAGGACATCGATACCATTATCAATGGACAGAATATCGATAGTGGAATAAATTTAATCGTAGCCTTACAAATTGATCAAATGGATATTGATGTTGATCGTTTGGCAAGGATGGATCTTATTGAAGATGAGATCGAACCCTAACCAATCCATCACTGTATCGTTCTAAATTGATGACACTTCTATTGTATATGTTGTCTTTTAATTATCTCATGATTTATTTTTGAATATATTTCATTGTTGTAAATGCATGTAGTGGGATTGTGTAATGATATATACTGTAATGTACTATGAGATGGTTTAAAGAAAATAGTTTTTAATTTTGTAAAAGAATTCAGTTTTTCTTAATAAAGCGTGTATTGATGCGTGTATAATTGCGTGTATATACACGCGCTTATACACGCGTTTCTGAAACCAGTATACACGCGAATTTAGATGCCAATATACACGCGCTGGTAGATGCCAATATACATGGAAATTTAAATGCCAATATACACGTGCCCGATACTATTCAAATACATGCGCGACCATACATGCGCCCGTAATTTATCGCGTGTATGGAATGAGTGTATGGTAGCATTGTCTTGTAGTGATTGCTCAGAAGAGGATGAAAGCGTACCATGATCGCGGCTTGAAGAAAAGAGACTTCAAAGAGGGTGATTTGGTACTGTGGTACCCTGGCAAGCTAGATGGGAAAAGAAAAAATCTAACTACAGACTAGACTGGACCCTATGAAATATTGAGAATGTATGAAAATGGTTCAGTCCAACTAAGAGACCTGAAGGGGTTGGAATTTCGTGAGCGGGTCAACATAGGAAAAAGCAAGAAATATCAAGTAAGACATCAAGATCAGGAGATCCTTGAAACTCATCAGGAAGCACAAACTGATCACCCCATAACAAAAGGATCAGGCCAGATGACAGTTGAACTGGAAACTGAGCAGAACCAAACAACTTCAAAGGAAGGCTGATGTGGCAGAAATCCAGACCGTTAAAGGTAATCATGATAAAGCAAGGAATGTGAGGGCGGCCGGATTTAATAATAATGCCGCTTGTAGTATCATGAAAATAAGTATAGTGCTTTTAATGCTATTTCTGGTAGGATTTCTTGCACGCACCTCGATGGCAATGCGCGATAGCAAAAACAAAGAGGTAAAACAAACGAATAATGATTCATCGCATCATAATCTTGCACACGCGCTTTTGCTCTCTCCTTGCTTGTCTTCTGCTTCTACGAACCCGCAAACACAAAACCATAGAACCCATCTCTTTGCTGTCTCTTGCTGTGACATGGCTTTGATTCCTAAAGCTGTCAGAATCAAAGTCCCAGAGCTCGATGATTCAGACAAAGCTGAGTTTGAAGCAGCGGAACTCTACACTCTGTGTACAGAGTCATGCAAAACCAGGTGGATGAGGAGATAGTTGCAAAAGCAGTTAGAAACTATGAAAAGGACACACATCAGACCTGCATCAAAGGGGTCACAATTCCAGTATCAAAGGAAAGTCTGAAGCAACACTTAGGGCTACTACCAGACAAGTTAGCAGGGAAGAGCTGGATGAGGAGATAGCTGCAGAAGCAGTTAGAAACTATGACAAGGACATGCATCAGAATTAGGGCTACTACCAGACAAGTTAGCAGGGAAGAGCTAGATGAGGAGATAGCTGCAAAAGCAGTTAGAAACTATGACAAGGACACGCATCAAAGGGGTCACAATTCCAGTATCAAAGGAAAGTCTGAAGTAACACTTAGGGCTACTACCAGACAAGTTAGCAGGGAAGAGCTGGACACCAGAAATGGTTGTTCAGTATCTAGGTGAAACTGAAGAAGAGGTAGCAAAAAGGAAAAAGGGAGCCCAGGGAGTGCCCACCCAGAGCCTGAAGAACGAACACCAGAGGCTGATGAAGTTTGTAGCTCAAGCAGTTTGCCTCAAAAAGGATGACAAGTATCTCTCAAAGGAGGTATTCATGGAGGCAGTGAGGGTTTTTGAGGGAGGCCAGTGCGACTAGGCCAGGATGCTGGAAAAGTCCATGACCACTCAGATGGCTATAGTGAAAGAGAAAGGGCAAAAACTATATACCTGTGCACCCATCTGGCAAGAGCTGTACGAGCAAATGGCGAAGGGCTCTCAGGGGAAGAAAAGGCCCAGCGAAACATTGAGTGTCAGGGATTCAAAAAAGCCAGGATAGAAGGCCAACCATCAAGGCAGGAGACGAGCCAGGAAGAGTCCACCCAGCTCCTCCCAGACACCAAAGAAGGGGGCCCTGGCACTAATGCACAGCTTTAGGAAGGGGGCAGCCACCCAGTCTCAGGGGTCAGCTAAAGATAAACTTAAAGGTCTACTGGGCACACTGGTGAAGCCTGCCTTAACCCCCAGGCAAATAATCACTGCGATTCCAACACTTCAGGCACATGCTAGCTCAAGTGTTCTTCTGAGCCTCAGGGCCCATCAGAAAACCAGCAACCAGCTAGCCATAGCACCCTACCAACAACATCTGCTCAGACTGGCACACTGATGTTGGAGAAAGGTTTGGGAAGAACAACAAATAAGTTTGGAACTACCATTAGCCACCATTCATAAGGATGAAGGCCTTAGAACCATCGGTAGGCTTGCCACTCCCAACGATGCCAGTACTATCTATCCGGGACGAGGCAAGACCTCAGTATCAACTGGGCAACAATGATAGCCATAAACACAATGGGTCTTCAGGTGAAGCGTGAAGCATGAAAAAGCCAGTCTGGATATGGATGTTCAATGGCTGGCAGAAAAACTTCTGAAGGCAAGAATAGAAGTGAATCGACCTGCTTATGGCTCCTGGGTAGCCACTGCTTACTGGTGCACTCAACTGGCTAGGTTCAGAGTCGGAAGCAATCCTTATGTGCCGATGCCAACAACTACACCTGTTCGAGAAAATGAGGGCACCAAAGATCTGCAAAATTCAAAAGCCCAGTGACAGTGCACTGGAGCAAGCTGAGGATGAAGAAAGGGAGAGGGGAGAACCGTATGATCAGCAGGGTGATTCACGGGCTCCACCCAGACCATGAGCAGAACTTAATGAAAATCATATCTGAGTCCAGAGCCAACCGGGGGAGAGACATGCCTTGAGCCACAACGGTAGGCTTGCACCACGTGGGACACATCACCTCACCGCATAGAGCTCTTAATTACTTCTATTTTCAAACTATTTGGAAGTAAAGAGGTGCTTTCAAATAGCTTATAAATACCATCACTAGGCACTAGATGTGCATACTTCAAAATGGCAAATCGTATCTTTATTGAAGTTATGTGATTGATCAACAAGTCAAAAAAAAATCATAATCATACAATGGCCAATGGCCATGTAATCCCCATGTAAATTCCTATTAGATTGACACCAACATCCACCAATCTTGTTTTCTAACATCTTTTATGAAATTGGAGTCGGACAAAATAAAGGAAGAGTATGGTGGAGGTGAACATAGACAACATGACTTCCATTCCATAGTTTGTGCCAAATTGTGGGATTTCAACGAACGCATCCATAAGATTATAGCCTTTTCTATAGAGTTTCCTTCCAAGAATAAAGTACATCATCCTGGCAGGTGCCAAACATTGCTACACACAAATACATGGTTAGGCTTCTTGAAATGGACATGCAATAGAAAATTCTACACAACATGAGAATCATTTA
Source organism: Cibotium barometz (assembly GCF_041138505.1). NCBI lineage: Eukaryota > Viridiplantae > Streptophyta > Polypodiopsida > Cyatheales > Cibotiaceae > Cibotium > Cibotium barometz. The sequence continues at coordinate 21,341,647 of NC_141060.1, forward strand.
GACAAAAATCAACGTGTGGGGAAAAAAGGCTCTCATACTTGATAAACCCAAGGTAGTAGATTTGTAAGTTTGGTCATGCTGAACACCTCATCAAGGAACCAATCACTATGCACAGAGGCCACCACATCATCTACCACGATTGTGCCTTTGAGAGTGAAGGGATTAAAGAGACCTCTCTCAATCACCATGCCAAGGCCTGTGAAAGTTGTTGAGACCATGCACCATGTCAATATTGGTCTATGACTTTATATGGGGACAATTTTTTTAATATTAGAAAGCATAGTGCACCTGTGACAGTGTAAAGAGAGAAGCGACCACTCCACTCATTCCAAACCCACATTCGATCATTGATCAAGACATCTTTTGCATACTTGTAGAGGATATTGCCTCCTAAGTGATCTTTTGAAGCTCCTTGGAGTCAAATTTTCAAAGAAGGTATGATTAGTTCCCCCTCTTAAAAGTATGACATTTAATGTCTCCTTACTATTTCCTACTGTTCTTTAATATGGAAAGATATTCGTATTATTATTTAAAGTTTAAGAGGGGCATGTCAGCTTGTAGCATGGATTTCGTAAAGTTCACAACAGAGAGTAGAAGCCCTTCAACATTTTCAATGAGGATGCCTAGGATATAGTGTACCTGAAGCACTGCTAGTGATAGCAAAGTGTAGTGGGCTAAGCTCAAGCATCCTCGATTCATACGGAGGTTCACTCGATTGAAGCCTTATTTGGACGAAGATTGATGAAGCATTTGCATCAGCGTGACCCATGGCATATACATCGCTAAACTCCAATTTTCTATTCCAAACGCCAACCTGAGATAACGTAATAGCGTTCTCTGTCATTGTGTGGGTGTGGATGTGTGTGTGTGTGAGAGAGAGAGAGAGAGAAGAGAGAGAGAGAGAGAGAGTGTGTGTGATTGATTGAGCGAGAGAGGGAGAGCTGATACCTTGTCTCCAATGGCGATCTCGGACATCAATTTTTTCTCACCTGTGGGTGTGATCACATAGGCATTTCCTGTTGGGAACCGTTGTGGAGGTTGCCGAATCAGAACATTGAATATTGGGCTATCTTTAGAGCACTTGAGGTGAAAGTGTGCCCAGTGCAAGGGTTAGCTAGTACCTTTGAAGCAGTTGGAGGCCGCTTCTGCGGCGCATTGAGCGGCAGCACCGATTTCAGCATATACACCTATGACTCCTATAGCACAGAAGGGTGCCAAGATACCCGTGCTCAAGCAAGGGGCTGAGGAAAGAACGCTCCCAATGACTCCCTTCACAGCACCTGCACAAACCATTGTGTAATGCAGTTATAAGGCGAGAAGATCAATGGCCTATCTAAGGGTTATCTTAAGCAAGCATGCAGACCTGAGGCCGCACAGTTGTCTAGGAGCCGGCGACGGCCTCCGTAGTCACTGTAGTAGTTGGAGCCCTGCGTGTACAGCTTCATTACGTCGTCGCCTGTGTTGTACATGGCGCAGCCGATTGAGGGAGCGTTATCATCGCAGACGAGCTACAGGCATGCAGATTTAATTCGTATAAGCATCGACGTAAAGTTATACGAAGCTGTAGCAGAAACGTAAATTAACATACAGCGCTGATGCGTCCCGTGTCGTCGCTGAAGACCATCTCCACACCCACTGGGGAATTGTAGGATGCGTCACAGCCACCAACCGCTATAACCTGGAATAATTAAGGCACGTTCTGAATATTCTTACGAATAACTACAATGAAGCCACGATGAGAAAATTCCACATACTTGCAAATTCCAAGCGTTGGTGGCGCCGTAAGCTGTCACTGTGGCCGGGATTGTCTGCACGCCACTCTCGATCATCTTGCAAGCGGCTTCCACGGCGCTCGCCGGAACCGCCCCCCAGAAGTAACCGGGAGAACCCTGTTCCAGCGCCGACACGCTGTTCATCCCCATTAGGGTGATCCAGGATGTGCCCTCGGGATAGCCATCGTCGAGAGGCGTGGTGACAGACAGCTCCAGGTAGTCTTGGCCATGGGAAATAGGGGCGCCCATCATGAGGCAGAGCGTGAGCGTTAGAACAAGCCGCAGCATAGTGCGTGTATTTGCTGCATGCCCCATCATTGTGTTGTGCATTATAAGCGAATCGCTGATGCAACGAGGTCACTACTGGAAACGCAACAATGGCTATAGGTGCGTGGGAAACCGATAAGAGGTACCGCCTGGATCACTGAGGTGCGATTCCGAGGCGATCTCTTATGTAGCTCACCCACATCTGCTAATTGCCATGCGCTAATTCCCATGCGAGCAGCAGAATGATTGCGCGGGTCCTTTGGCGTCTTCTATCATTGACACGCGCATATTCGCACAAGGCTGGTAGGGATTCTCTGCGGTAGCCGTTTACGTCGTGATATACTATAACGCACTCCATAGCGGGTTGACTTGTCAGTTCACACATTAGCGTGCTACACCAAGCAGCTCACGCTAAGGTCTCGTTACTCGTATACTTTTTAAAAAATTGCCTCAAGACGCCACCTTCCCATGTCTTTTAAGTTTTCACCATCTTAATAGATTACATCACCTATTTGATAGGTGTGATATAGTAAGTAATAATGAAGTTCAGTCAACACACCTAATATCTACCAATGGTAAATCATATTGATGTTTCGATCAAAACACCCAACATTTATCTACACACATAATCTCTCTCTCTTTCTTCACTCACTCACTCTCTCTCTCTCTCTCTCTCTCTCACACACACACACACACACACACAAAAACCAAACTAACCAAGGAAACCTACACCACATGCTTTATTTTTTTGCCATGTCGCAACCAACTAATGTAACAGGAATTTTAAAAGCGACGAACCATACTACGGTTATAGAGACCTTTCATTTACTTTGATCGATGATAGTAGCAGGAGGGTTGAACACCATGAAGATTTGGGCCATGTTAGGAGATACAGTTTTCATGTTGACAAACAACACCGGCTTATACTTCACACACTACATAGCCTGTTGACTCGTGGCCCAAACTTCTCAGTGCACACATTAGCGTGCTACATAGAAGCAGCTCAATAACCATCACGATCAAAGTAAAGTAAGGTCTCGTATGAGTTTTTATTTTAAAAAACTCCACCTTACCATCTGTTTTAAGTTTTCACCACATTAATAGATTATATCACATATTTGATACATATGATGTAGTAAATAATAATGAAGTTTGGTCAACACCCCTAATATTTACCTATATATGCATCAAGCTTATCTATTGTAAATCATATTGAACTTTCCATCAAAACCTAGGACATTTATCTACACACACCGAACATTTGTCTACACAAATTCTCTCTCTCTCACACACACACACGCATGCACGAATCAGACTAACCAAGGACAGCAACATGTTCTTTATTTTTTTGGCATGTTGCAACCAAGTACTGTAAAAGGAAATTTAAAAGAAAAGAGCCATACTATGGATATCAAGACCTCTCATTTACTTCGATAAATGATAGTAGCATGAGGGTTGAACACCATGAAGATTTGGACCATGTTAGGCAAGACAATATTTGAGCCATTAAGAGCATTTAACATTGGAGATGCAAAGGAGATACAATTTTAATGTTGGCAACACTAGCTTATCCATCAAACAAAAGAAGATCACAAGAATGAGATGAGAGTGGCAATTAAGGGATAAGAAGAAACTAGTGGTGGCAAGAATCTCCACGTGAATATGTAAAAAGGCACTGAATGATGCCATCAAGCATACCTTTAGTTCCTCCAAATTCACTTGTCACATGATGACTATGTTGAGAGGTGTGGTGGCATAGAGCACATGTAGAGGCAGGGAGTGAGTAGGTGAGCATGAAACCACCCAAAAAATTGGATTATCCCACATACGTGGAACAAGCAAAGTTGTACTCTACCCATATAAAAGGAGTCATTTTGAAGCAATGAAAGTACAAGCCGTTGCACATATCTCAAGTCTCTCTATAAGTCCAAGATAATCTATCTTGGAACCTAGTTGATTTGAGTCTATTGCACATACACATCATCATGGGTGCAATTGACACCATCAACCTTAGCTTAGTGTAATCACTCATCATTAGCATGTGATTAGCTTAGTCCACATGCATTAGTGAAGGTACCATGGATTTTAACATGGCATCGGAGCTTCCCCTCACCCCATGAGCTTCTCTAACTCAAGTTTTCTTTATGCGATCAGTGGACCAAACCAAGTAAGAATACCCCAAGAGGAGGGGATGGAGATGGAGGCAAGAGCATTACCTTGCACTCACCCCACCACTTGATGACATGCTGCTACCCACACCATGTCTATTATGGGTAGTTGTAGGCAAGTTTATAGATGAATTCAAGGGAATGAGATGCTTCTTGAACAACTTGAAAATATGCAGGGAGGAAGACAGCTTGAGCTCTTGTAATAAGCACCCACACTCACACGAACCCTAGAAGAGAACACACAACATGAGAGGCCGAAAATTATTCTTCTTCTTCTTCACAACAAAAGGGTTCTACAAAAACGATAAGGAAAATACAACATAAGTCTTAAAGTACTATGTACATGTGGTCCATAATGTGAGCACGATAAGTGAGTGAGCTCACAAGATACGTATGCCATAACTCAATCGTGGAATAGTAGCTAGTGTAGTCCCAACTATAGAATCACTGGCAAAACTCTATCGTATCAGAATCCTACCAAACACGCTAGTGATGTAAGTGGCAAAAATGGTCACCCAGGCATATCATAAGTGTCAACTCGTGTTGATCTTGACATCTCAACACGCCCCCTCACGATCAACTCCATCTCTAGGACTCCAAGCATAGTTTGAAATCTAAGAAGCTTCTCTATTCTTAGGGATTTTGTGAAAATGTCAGCTACCTTCTCCTTTGTGCGTTGACATACACGAGATCAATGTCTCCTAATAAAACCCTCTCTCTCGTAAAGTGATAGTGGAGCTCTATGTGTTTGGTCTGCACATGAAAAATTGGGTTCCTCACCAACTCTATACTACTAAGGTTGTCACAATAGATGATAACCTATGATCCACTATCAACGTGCAACCCTGAATCACCAAGTAGCTTGCGCAAGCAAACTATCTCACATGCTATCATTGCAGCATCCCTATAATCTACCTCTCTGCTCGACAAGGAAATTATTCCCTACTTCTTGTTGCTCCATGTTACAACACCACTCCCAAAGGAAAACATAAATCCACTCGTAGATCTCCTATGTGTGATACACACACAGAGGAACGACGAGAAGAGAGAAGAGAGAGAGTGAAGTTGCTTCAATACATACCAGCTCTTTTCCAAAAAAGTTCAAAAGATGCCTTTATTATTGTGGTGTAGAAATTAGAGGAAAGTTGCCTTTATTATTAACATTAAAAATGACAAAATAAAAATTATTTTGTTTGTTGTAAAAGTAGAGTGCACCTCTCCCGCTGCTATAAATATAGAGGTAAGAACCAAAGCACTTTGTTAAACACCATTGCTAGCAAGCCTTGTTATTACACCACCCTAAACCCTCCTTTGTTTTTTTTAATGGCCTCATCAAATATTAGCATTCAAGTTGTTGAATTTCATGTATCCAGAGGGAGGCCACCAATGTGGAGGTCAAGAAGAAGACCATAGATGGTGCACAAGCATGGAAAGGTCTCACGTCCTTTCCACTTCCTAGTAATGATGATGCTATTTCTCATGTCAAGGCCAAAGTGGTGAACTCAATTGCGATATGGTGAACCTAAGGTTTTATTGATGAATTGTTTGAGCGTGTCTTGCTAGAGGAAGTGCGGAAGGGTACGAACACCATTCGCTTACTTTGTGCCTACACCCCAAAGGACAAGCAAGGCCCATAGTAGTAAATATGATGGTTTTCACATTTATATATTTGGAAGTTTTATGTGAATGAACTTGGTTTTATTTTTAGTTTGAATCAATAACCTCGATGTAGAGGATGTGATGTTATGTTTTTATGTTTTCACTCCCTCTGGCTCACTATTTCCCTCTCTCTCCCTCTCAAATAATTATCTCATGTTACTCTCTCCAATTGTCTTCGCCCCTCTCTCTCTTCATGGAGGGGGGAGGGTATCTTTTTGGAATCCGCTCACTCGATTCCTAAAACGTTCTCGGCTAGAAAATGCTCACCGGATTCCCAAAAGGTGCTCTATAGAAAATGCACCGAAAAAAAATTCCCCATGTGGGTACGGTATCTATAAAATGTAGTTAGGATATTTACTTTGTATCAGAGAGATTAGTTATTTGTAGTGTGAAATGATAGGCAAAGACGTGCGTTGAGAAAAAGCTTGATGAGACTACTATCCGTTGTGGTCATATATGATGCATCATGTATTGGTTTCCAAAGGGATTTGGCATGTCATCATTAGCATTAAGGCATGCTCTATCTTACCAGCACATGATAATATGAGGACTTTGGATAGCGATACTAGTTCAACTGTAACTATGGAATCTTCCTCCACACCTTCCATAGTGGAAAAAGCTAAGTGGGATAGGAGGTACGCACATGCACACGCATTCATGTCACTCGCTATGAAGAGGAGAATTATTTCTCATACTCACTCGTGTATAAGTGGAGAATTATTCCTCATTATCGCGCATGTAAAACTACCAAGCAAGCTCGGGATATGTGCTTGTTGCGTTTTACTAGGTATATAATGAGGAACCAGTGGCATACTTCTGTAAGCAATTGGAGTTCAGGCATATTAATGAGGAATATTTAATGGATGAAATTATCATAAGGATTAAAGATTTTAGGGAGAAACTTGCATGTATTGATGAGGCGTATTGATCCAAAAAGTTCATGAGTGTCTACTAATCTCACACCTTTACCATATTCATTCTAATGTTTTGCATCCACACTTTGGCTTATGATTAAGAACCCCAATATCCTTATGTTTGATGAGTTAGTTACAATGTTCTTATAAGAAGATAAATCTCTGAAAAATCAAACTAGTATGCATGTGGTGTTGAAATATTCTTCATGTGATGTCATGTATGGGACACATGTATGTGGGAATAAGGTAGAAAAAGATTACAATGCTATGAAATTGGAATATGGGTCACATGCATGTGGGAATAACCTAGAAGAAGATTAGAATGCTATGAAATTGGTTTGGATGCAATATAAGGTTATTAGGGCATGTGAATGGATGAATATAAAAGGTGGTCAATGGTCAAAAAGTACGCGCGTGGAAGGTGTAAGGGTGCACAAGGCATGTGAACATTTATGAACACATGAATGGCACAAGTGTGCATAGAACATGTAAAGGAGAGCTCTATTAGAGCTACAAATTGATGTAACAAGATCATTCTCATAATGCAAAAAACATGATGTGTTGATTAGCCATAACTCATATCTTAATCACTTATATTGGAGGTTATATCATGCTCTAATGTTGCCTTCCTTCATCTTTTATCCACCTTAGCTCTCTCTTGCAACCCTCACACACTCCCTAGCCACCTCAAATCATGCATTTTTTCATCTTGTTATCAGACCTAGGTTAGTACTTCATTCTCAAAATTCAGCATTAGCAAAAAAAAGAGGCTTCTTTAGGTATAACTAAGATTTTTAGCATCTCTAGTCAATCTTATCCCCATAATCTCAAAGTAGTGGCTCCATTGGAAGCTTTATTGCTCCATTTTCTCTCCATTATTTGGCAAGCCCTTCTAGGAGAATGTAGAAAACCTTAGAATGAGTCTATACACGAGAGTAAAGGTGACAAGAAACACGTGAATTTGATGCTACAGAGGAGATGCTTCAATTCTTGGAAAAAAACTTAAAATTGAGGAGCTCACACAAAGTGTGTATGTGTGCGCGCGCTCTTGTTCATGCACACCTAAGAGAGAGAGAGAGAGATAGAGAGAGAGAGAGAGAGAGAGAGAGAGAGAGAGAGAAGAACCGTATAAGACTTTAAGAAAGTCTCATTATCTCTTCTTATGCCTCTCTCTTATCTGGATCAACACACGCACAATCACCTCTTAGGTGACATTCCAAAGGTGGCAGGTATCTCTTAAGTGACATTCCAATGCTGGAAGGTATCTATTTTCCATACAATGTTTTATTACTTAGTATGTCATATTTAAAAAAACATTTACATGTGGTTTCCATAATCGCAACCCTTTTAAAAAACGTAGAGACATGATACAACAGAAAATTGGTCATGACTATATATTGCTCATTGGCAATAGGCCCTTCCATGGTCATGACTATTTATTGCTCGTTGGGCAATAGGCTCCTACATGTTCTTGACTATTTATTGCTCATTGGCAATAGGTCCTTATATGAACAGAAGTTTCCATGTTAATTTAATGGGTCAATTAATAATGAAACCATGTGCCTGTTTATTTATTAAGTTTGTTTTTCAGATATGTAAGTTTGTTTATATTATTTTTTAACTACTACATTTAATAATGCTTTAAAAAACAATTAGTGAGTAGCATACTGATATATGCATTATCATTGAGAGAGACATGCCTTGAGCCACAACGGTAGGCTTGCACCATGTGGGACACATCACCTCACCGCATAGAGCTCTTAATTACTTCTATTTTCAAACTATTTGGAAGTAAAGAGGTGCTTTCAAATAGCTTATAAATACCATCACTAGGCACTAGATGTGCATACTTCAAAATGGCAAATCGTATCTTTATTGAAGTTATGTGATTGATCAACAAGTCAAAAAAAAATCATAATCATACAATGGCCAATGGCCATGTAATCCCCATGTAAATTCCTATTAGATTGACACCAACATCCACCAATCTTGTTTTCTAACATCTTTTATGAAATTGGAGTCGGACAAAATAAAGGAAGAGTATGGTGGAGGTGAACATAGACAACATGACTTCCATTCCATAGTTTGTGCCAAATTGTGGGATTTCAACGAACGCATCCATAAGATTATAGCCTTTTCTATAGAGTTTCCTTCCAAGAATAAAGTACATCATCCTGGCAGGTGCCAAACATTGCTACACACAAATACATGGTTAGGCTTCTTGAAATGGACATGCAATAGAAAATTCTACACAACATGAGAATCATTTAGACAAAAATCAACGTGTGGGGAAAAAAGGCTCTCATACTTGATAAACCCAAGGTAGTAGATTTGTAAGTTTGGTCATGCTGAACACCTCATCAAGGAACCAATCACTATGCACAGAGGCCACCACATCATCTACCACGATTGTGCCTTTGAGAGTGAAGGGATTAAAGAGACCTCTCTCAATCACCATGCCAAGGCCTGTGAAAGTTGTTGAGACCATGCACCATGTCAATATTGGTCTATGACTTTATATGGGGACAATTTTTTTAATATTAGAAAGCATAGTGCACCTGTGACAGTGTAAAGAGAGAAGCGACCACTCCACTCATTCCAAACCCACATTCGATCATTGTTCAAGACATCTTTTGCATACTTGTAGAGGATATTGCCTCCTAAGTGATCTTTTGAAGCTCCTTGGAGTCAAATTTTCAAAGAAGGTATGATTAGTTCCCCCTCTTAAAAGTATGACATTTAATGTCTCCTTACTATTTCCTACTGTTCTTTAATATGGAAAGATATTCGTATTATTATTTAAAGTTTAAGAGGGGCATGTCAGCTTGTAGCATGGATTTCGTAAAGTTCACAACAGAGAGTAGAAGCCCTTCAACATTTTCAATGAGGATGCCTAGGATATAGTGTACCTGAAGCACTGCTAGTGATAGCAAAGTGTAGTGGGCTAAGCTCAAGCATCCTCGATTCATACGGAGGTTCACTCGATTGAAGCCTTATTTGGACGAAGATTGATGAAGCATTTGCATCAGCGTGACCCATGGCATATACATCGCTAAACTCCAATTTTCTATTCCAAACGCCAACCTGAGATAACGTAATAGCGTTCTCTGTCATTGTGTGGGTGTGGATGTGTGTGTGTGTGAGAGAGAGAGAGAGAGAGAAGAGAGAGAGAGAGAGAGAGTGTGTGTGATTGATTGAGCGAGAGAGGGAGAGCTGATACCTTGTCTCCAATGGCGATCTCGGACATCAATTTTTTCTCACCTGTGGGTGTGATCACATAGGCATTTCCTGTTGGGAACCGTTGTGGAGGTTGCCGAATCAGAACATTGAATATTGGGCTATCTTTAGAGCACTTGAGGTGAAAGTGTGCCCAGTGCAAGGGTTAGCTAGTACCTTTGAAGCAGTTGGAGGCCGCTTCTGCGGCGCATTGAGCGGCAGCACCGATTTCAGCATATACACCTATGACTCCTATAGCACAGAAGGGTGCCAAGATACCCGTGCTCAAGCAAGGGGCTGAGGAAAGAACGCTCCCAATGACTCCCTTCACAGCACCTGCACAAACCATTGTGTAATGCAGTTATAAGGCGAGAAGATCAATGGCCTATCTAAGGGTTATCTTAAGCAAGCATGCAGACCTGAGGCCGCACAGTTGTCTAGGAGCCGGCGACGGCCTCCGTAGTCACTGTAGTAGTTGGAGCCCTGCGTGTACAGCTTCATTACGTCGTCGCCTGTGTTGTACATGGCGCAGCCGATTGAGGGAGCGTTATCATCGCAGACGAGCTACAGGCATGCAGATTTAATTCGTATAAGCATCGACGTAAAGTTATACGAAGCTGTAGCAGAAACGTAAATTAACATACAGCGCTGATGCGTCCCGTGTCGTCGCTGAAGACCATCTCCACACCCACTGGGGAATTGTAGGATGCGTCACAGCCACCAACCGCTATAACCTGGAATAATTAAGGCACGTTCTGAATATTCTTACGAATAACTACAATGAAGCCACGATGAGAAAATTCCACATACTTGCAAATTCCAAGCGTTGGTGGCGCCGTAAGCTGTCACTGTGGCCGGGATTGTCTGCACGCCACTCTCGATCATCTTGCAAGCGGCTTCCACGGCGCTCGCCGGAACCGCCCCCCAGAAGTAACCGGGAGAACCCTGTTCCAGCGCCGACACGCTGTTCATCCCCATTAGGGTGATCCAGGATGTGCCCTCGGGATAGCCATCGTCGAGAGGCGTGGTGACAGACAGCTCCAGGTAGTCTTGGCCATGGGAAATAGGGGCGCCCATCATGAGGCAGAGCGTGAGCGTTAGAACAAGCCGCAGCATAGTGCGTGTATTTGCTGCATGCCCCATCATTGTGTTGTGCATTATAAGCGAATCGCTGATGCAACGAGGTCACTACTGGAAACGCAACAATGGCTATAGGTGCGTGGGAAACCGATAAGAGGTACCGCCTGGATCACTGAGGTGCAATTCCGAGGCGATCTCTTATGTAGCTCACCCACATCTGCTAATTGCCATGCGCTAATTCCCATGCGAGCAGCAGAATGATTGCGCGGGTCCTTTGGCGTCTTCTATCATTGACACGCGCATATTCGCACAAGGCTGGTAGGGATTCTCTGCGGTAGCCGTTTACGTCGTGATATACTATAACGCACTCCATAGCGGGTTGACTTGTCAGTTCACACATTAGCGTGCTACACCAAGCAGCTCACGCTAAGGTCTCGTTACTCGTATACTTTTTAAAAAATTGCCTCAAGACGCCACCTTCCCATGTCTTTTAAGTTTTCACCATCTTAATAGATTACATCACCTATTTGATAGGTGTGATATAGTAATAATGAAGTTCAGTCAACACACCTAATATCTACCAATGGTAAATCATATTGATGTTTCGATCAAAACACCCAACATTTATCTACACACATAATCTCTCTCTCTTTCTTCACTCACTCACTCTCTCTCTCTCTCTCTCTCTCTCTCACACACACACACACACAAAAAACCAAACTAACCAAGGAAACCTACACCACATGCTTTATTTTTTTGCCATGTCGCAACCAACTAATGTAACAGGAATTTTAAAAGCGACGAACCATACTACGGTTATAGAGACCTTTCATTTACTTTGATCGATGATAGTAGCAGGAGGGTTGAACACCATGAAGATTTGGGCCATGTTAGGAGATACAGTTTTCATGTTGACGAACAACACCAACTTATCCTTCACACACTACATAGCCTGTTGACTCGTGGCCCAAACTTCTCAGTGCACACATTAGCGTGCTACATAGTAAATGCAAAGCAGCTCAATAACCATCACGATCAAAGTAAAGTAAGGTCTCGTATACGTTTTTCTTTAAAAAACTCCACCTTACCATCTGTTTTAAGTTTTCACCACATTAATAGATTATATCATATATTTGATATATATGATGTAGTAAATAATAATGAAGTTTAGTCAACACCCCTAATATTTACCTATATATGCATCAAGCTTATCTATTGTAAATCATATTGAACTTTCCATCAAAACCTAGCACATTTATCTACACACACCAAACATTTGTCTACACAAATTCTCTCTCTCTCTCACACACACACACGCATGCACGAATCAGACTAACCAAGAACAGCTACATGTTCTTTATTTATTTGGCATGTTGCAACCAACTACTGTAAAAGGAAATTTAAAAGAAAAGAGCCATACTATGGATATCAAGACCTCTCATTTACTTCGATAAATGATAGTAGCATGAGGGTTGAACACCATGAAGATTTGGACCATGTTAGGCAAGACAATATTCGAGCCATTAAGAGCATTTAACATTGGAGATGCAAAGGAGATACAATTTTAATGTTGGCAACACTAGCTTATCCTTCAAACAAAAGAAGATCACAAGAATGAGATGAGAGTGGCAATTAAGGGATAAGAAGAAACTAGTGGTGGTACGAATCTCCACGTGAATATGTAAAAAGGCACTGATTCCATCAAGCATACCTTTAGTTCCTCCAAATTCACTTGTCACATGATGACTATGTTGAGAAGTGTGGTGCCATAGAGCACATGTAGAGGCAGGGAGTGAGTAGGTGAGCATGAAACCACCCAAAAAATTGGATTATCCCACATACGTGGAACAAGCAAAGTTGTACTCTACCCATATAAAAGGAGTCATTTTGAAGCAATGAAAGTACAAGCCGTTGCACATATCTCAAGTCTCTCTATAAGTCCAAGATAATCTATCTTGGAACCTAGTTGATTTGAGTCTATTGCACATACACATCATCATGGGTGCAATTGACACCATCAACCTTAGCTTAGTGTAATCACTCATCATTAGCATGTGATTAGCTTAGTCCACATGCATTAGTGAAGGTACCATGGATTTTAACATGGCATCGGAGCTTCCCCTCACCCCATGAGCTTCTCTAACTCAAGTTTTCTTTATGATCAGTGGACCAAACCAAGTAAGAATACCCCAAGAGGAGGGGATGAAGATGGAGGGAAGAGCATTACCTTGCACTCACCCCACCACTTGATGACATGCTGCTACCCACACCATGTCTATTATGGGTAGTTGTAGGTAAATTTATAGATGAATTCAAGGGAATGAGATGCTTCTTGAACAACTTGAAAAGATGCAGGGAGGAAGATAGCTTGAGCTCTTGTAATAAGCACATACACTCACACGAACCCTAGAAGAGAACACACAACATGAGAGGCCGAAAATTATTCTTCTTCTTCTTCACAACAAAAGGGTTCTACAAAAACGATAAGGGAAATACAACATAAGTACTAAAGTACTATGTACATGTGGTCCATAATGTGAACACGATAAGTGAGTGAGCTCACAAGATAAGTATGCCATAACTCAATCGTGGACCAGTGGCTAGTGTAGTCCCAACTATAGAATCACTGGCAAAACTCTATCGTGTCAGAATCCTACCAAACACGCTAGTGATGTAAGTGGCAAAAATGGTCACCCAAGCATATCATAAGTGTCAGCTCGTGTTGATCTTGACGTCTCAACACTCCCCCTCTCACGATCAACTCCATCTCTAGGACTCCAAGCATAGTCTGAAATCTAAGAAGCTTCTCTATTCTTAGGGATTTCGTGAAAATGTCAGCTACCTGCTCCTTTGTGCGTTGACATACATGAGATCAATGTCTCCTAAAAAAACCCTCTCTCTCGTAAAGTGATAGTGGAGCTCTGTGTTTGGTCCGCACATGAAAAATTGGGTTCCTCACCAACTGTATACTGCTAAGGTTGTCACAATAGATGATAACCTATCTACTATCAACGTGCAACCCTGAATCACCAAGTAGCTTACGCAAGCAAACTATCTCACATGCTATCATTGCAGCATCCCTATAATCTGCCTCTGTGCTCGACAAGGAAATTATTCCCTACTTCTTGTTGCTCCATGTCACAACACCACTCCCAAAGGAAAACATAAATCTTCTCATAGATCTCCTATGTGTGGTGATACAGACAGAGGAACGACGAGAAGAAGAGAGAAGAGAGAGAGTGAAGTTGCTTCAATGCATACCAGCTCTTTTCCAAAAAAGTTCAAAAGATGCCTTTATTATTGTGGTGTAGAAATTAGAGGAAAGTTACCTTTATTATTAACATTAAAAATGACAAAATAAAAATTATTTTGTTTGTTGTAAAAGTAGAGTGCACCTCTCCCGCTGCTATAAATATAGAGGTAAGAACCAAAGCACTTTGTTAAACACCATTGCTAGCAAGCCTTGTTATTACACCACCCTAAACCCTCCTTTGTTTTTTTTAATGGCCTCATCAAATATTAGCATTCAAGTTGTTGAATTTCATGTATCCAGAGGGAGGCCACCAATGTGGAGGTCAAGAAGAAGACCATAGATGGTGCACAAGCATGGAAAGGTCTCACGTCCTTTCCACTTCCTAGTAATGATGATGCTATTTCTCATGTCAAGGCCAAAGTGGTGGACTCAATTGCGATATGGTGAACCTATGGTTTTATTGATGAATTGTTTGAGCGTGTCTTGCTAGAGGAAGTGCGGAAGGGTACGAACACCATTCACTTACTTTGTGCCTACACCCCAAAGGACAAGCAAGGCCCATAGTAGTAAATATGATGGTTTTCACATTTATATATTTGGAAGTTTTATGTGAATGAACTTGGTTTTTTTTTTAGTTTGAATCAATAACCTCGATGTAGAGGATGTGATGTTATGTTTTTATGTTTTCACTCCCTCTGGCTCACTATTTCCCTCTCTCTCCCTCTCAAATAATTATCTCATGTTACTCTCTCCAATTGTCTTCGCCCCTCTCTCTCTTCATGGAGGGGGGAGGGTATCTTTTTGGAATCCACTCACTTGATTCCTAAAACGTTCTCGGCTAGAAAATGCTCACCGGATTTCCAAAAGGCGCTCTATAGAAAATGCACCGAAAAAAATCCCCCATGTGGGTACGGTATCTATAAAAAGTAGTTAGGATATTTACTTTGTATCAGAGAGATTAGTTATTTGTAGTGTGAAATGATAGGCAAAGACGTGCGTTGAGAAAAAGCTTGATGAGACTACTATCCGTTGTGGTCATATATGATGCATCATGTATTGGTTTCCAAAGGGATTTGGCATGTCATCATTAGCATTAAGGCATGCTCTATCTTACCAGCACATGATAATATGAGGACTTTGGATAGCGATACTAGTTCAAGTGTAACTATGGAATCTTCCCCCACACCTTCCATAGTGGAATAAGCTAAGTGGGATAGGAGGTACGCACATGCACATGCATTCATGTCACTCTCTATGAAGAGGAGATTATTTCTTATACTCACTCGTGTATAAGTGGAGAATTATTCCTCATTATCGCGCATGTAAAACTACCAAGCAAGCTCGGGATATGTGCTTGTTGCGTTTTACTAGGTATATAATGAGGAACCACTGGCATACTTCTGTAAGCAATTGGAGTTCACGCACATTAATGAGGAAGCTTTAATGGATGAAATTATCATAAGGATTAAAGATTTTAGGGAGAAACTTGCATGTATTGATGAGGCGTATTGATCGAAAAAGTTCATGAGTGTCTACTAATCTCACACCTTTACCATATTCATTCTAATGTTTTGCATCCACACTTTGGCTTATGATTAAGAACCCCAATATTCTTATGTTTGATGAGTTAGTTACAATGTTCTTATAAGAATGCTATGAAATTGGTTTGGATGCAATATAAGGTTATTAGGGCATGTGAATGGATGGTGGTCAATGGTCAAAAAGTAGGCGCATGGAAGGTGTAAGGGTGCACAAGGCATGTGAACATTTATGAACACATGAATGGCACAAGTGTGCATAGAACATGTAAAGGAGAGCTCTATTAGAGCAACAAATTGATGTAACAAGATCATTCTCATAATGCAAAAAACATGATGTGTTGATTAGCCATAACTCATATCTGAATCACTTATATTGGAGTTGATATCATGCTCTAATGTTGCCTTCCTTCATCTTTTATCCACCTTAGCTCTCTCTTGCAACCCTCACACACTCCCTAGCCACCTCAAATCATGCATTTTTTCATCTTGTTATCAGACCTAGGTTAGTACTTCATTCTCAAAATTCAGCATTAGCAAAAAATAGAGGCTTCGTTAGGTATAATTAAGATTTTTAGCATCTCTAGTCAACCTTATCCGAGCCTTAACCCCATAATCTCAAAGTAGTGGCTCCATTGAAAACTTTATTTCTCCATTTTCTCTCCATTATTTGGCAAGCCCTTCTAGGAGAATGTAGAAAACCTTAGGATGAGTCTATACACGAGAGTAAAGGTGACAAGAAACACGTAAATTTGATGCTATAGAGGAGATGCTTCAATTCTTGGAAAAAAACTTAAAATTGAGGAGCTCACACAAAATCATGTGTGTATGTGTGCACGCGCTCTTGTTCATGCACACCTAAGAGAGAGAGAGAGAGATAGAGAGAGAGAGAGAGAGAGAAGAACCGTATAAGACTTTAAGAAAGTCTCATTATCTCTTCTTATGCCTCTCTCTTATCTGGATCAACACACGCACAATCACCTCTTAGGTGACATTCCAAAGGTGGCAGGTATCTCTTAAGTGACATTCCAATGCTGGAAGGTATCTATTTTCCATACAATGTTTTATTACTTAGTATGTCATATTTAAAAAAACAGTTACATGTGGTTTCCATAATCGCAACCCTTTTAAAAAACGTAGAGACATGATACAACAGAAAATTGGTCATGACTATATATTGCTCATTGGCAATAGGCCCTTCCATGGTCATGACTATTTATTGCTCGTTGGGCAATAGGCTCCTACATGTTCTTGACTATTTATTGCTCATTGGCAATAGGTCCTTATATGAACAGAAGTTTCCATGTTAATTTAATGCGTCAATTAATAATGAAACCATGTGCCTGTTTATTTATTAAGTTTGTTTTTTAGATATGTAAGTTTGTTTATATTATTTTTTAACTACTACATTTAATAATGCTTTAAAAAACAATTAGTGAGTAGCATACTGATATATGCATTATCATTGAGAGAGACATGCCTTGAGCCACAACGGTAGGCTTGCACCACGTGGGACACATCACCTCACCGCATAGAGCTCTTAATTACTTCTATTTTCAAACTATTTGGAAGTAAAGAGGTGCTTTCAAATAGCTTATAAATACCATCACTAGGCACTAGATGTGCATACTTCAAAATGGCAAATCGTATCTTTATTGAAGTTATGTGATTGATCAACAAGTCAAAAAAAAATCATAATCATACAATGGCCAATGGCCATGTAATCCCCATGTAAATTCCTATTAGATTGACACCAACATCCACCAATCTTGTTTTCTAACATCTTTTATGAAATTGGAGTCGGACAAAATAAAGGAAGAGTATGGTGGAGGTGAACATAGACAACATGACTTCCATTCCATAGTTTGTGCCAAATTGTGGGATTTCAACGAACGCATCCATAAGATTATAGCCTTTTCTATAGAGTTTCCTTCCAAGAATAAAGTACATCATCCTGGCAGGTGCCAAACATTGCTACACACAAATACATGGTTAGGCTTCTTGAAATGGACATGCAATAGAAAATTCTACACAACATGAGAATCATTTAGACAAAAATCAACGTGTGGGGAAAAAAGGCTCTCATACTTGATAAACCCAAGGTAGTAGATTTGTAAGTTTGGTCATGCTGAACACCTCATCAAGGAACCAATCACTATGCACAGAGGCCACCACATCATCTACCACGATTGTGCCTTTGAGAGTGAAGGGATTAAAGAGACCTCTCTCAATCACCATGCCAAGGCCTGTGAAAGTTGTTGAGACCATGCACCATGTCAATATTGGTCTATGACTTTATATGGGGACAATTTTTTTAATATTAGAAAGCATAGTGCACCTGTGACAGTGTAAAGAGAGAAGCGACCACTCCACTCATTCCAAACCCACATTCGATCATTGTTCAAGACATCTTTTGCATACTTGTAGAGGATATTGCCTCCTAAGTGATCTTTTGAAGCTCCTTGGAGTCAAATTTTCAAAGAAGGTATGATTAGTTCCCCCTCTTAAAAGTATGACATTTAATGTCTCCTTACTATTTCCTACTGTTCTTTAATATGGAAAGATATTCGTATTATTATTTAAAGTTTAAGAGGGGCATGTCAGCTTGTAGCATGGATTTCGTAAAGTTCACAACAGAGAGTAGAAGCCCTTCAACATTTTCAATGAGGATGCCTAGGATATAGTGTACCTGAAGCACTGCTAGTGATAGCAAAGTGTAGTGGGCTAAGCTCAAGCATCCTCGATTCATACGGAGGTTCACTCGATTGAAGCCTTATTTGGACGAAGATTGATGAAGCATTTGCATCAGCGTGACCCATGGCATATACATCGCTAAACTCCAATTTTCTATTCCAAACGCCAACCTGAGATAACGTAATAGCGTTCTCTGTCATTGTGTGGGTGTGGATGTGTGTGTGTGTGAGAGAGAGAGAGAGAGAGAAGAGAGAGAGAGAGAGAGAGTGTGTGTGATTGATTGAGCGAGAGAGGGAGAGCTGATACCTTGTCTCCAATGGCGATCTCGGACATCAATTTTTTCTCACCTGTGGGTGTGATCACATAGGCATTTCCTGTTGGGAACCGTTGTGGAGGTTGCCGAATCAGAACATTGAATATTGGGCTATCTTTAGAGCACTTGAGGTGAAAGTGTGCCCAGTGCAAGGGTTAGCTAGTACCTTTGAAGCAGTTGGAGGCCGCTTCTGCGGCGCATTGAGCGGCAGCACCGATTTCAGCATATACACCTATGACTCCTATAGCACAGAAGGGTGCCAAGATACCCGTGCTCAAGCAAGGGGCTGAGGAAAGAACGCTCCCAATGACTCCCTTCACAGCACCTGCACAAACCATTGTGTAATGCAGTTATAAGGCGAGAAGATCAATGGCCTATCTAAGGGTTATCTTAAGCAAGCATGCAGACCTGAGGCCGCACAGTTGTCTAGGAGCCGGCGACGGCCTCCGTAGTCACTGTAGTAGTTGGAGCCCTGCGTGTACAGCTTCATTACGTCGTCGCCTGTGTTGTACATGGCGCAGCCGATTGAGGGAGCGTTATCATCGCAGACGAGCTACAGGCATGCAGATTTAATTCGTATAAGCATCGACGTAAAGTTATACGAAGCTGTAGCAGAAACGTAAATTAACATACAGCGCTGATGCGTCCCGTGTCGTCGCTGAAGACCATCTCCACACCCACTGGGGAATTGTAGGATGCGTCACAGCCACCAACCGCTATAACCTGGAATAATTAAGGCACGTTCTGAATATTCTTACGAATAACTACAATGAAGCCACGATGAGAAAATTCCACATACTTGCAAATTCCAAGCGTTGGTGGCGCCGTAAGCTGTCACTGTGGCCGGGATTGTCTGCACGCCACTCTCGATCATCTTGCAAGCGGCTTCCACGGCGCTCGCCGGAACCGCCCCCCAGAAGTAACCGGGAGAACCCTGTTCCAGCGCCGACACGCTGTTCATCCCCATTAGGGTGATCCAGGATGTGCCCTCGGGATAGCCATCGTCGAGAGGCGTGGTGACAGACAGCTCCAGGTAGTCTTGGCCATGGGAAATAGGGGCGCCCATCATGAGGCAGAGCGTGAGCGTTAGAACAAGCCGCAGCATAGTGCGTGTATTTGCTGCATGCCCCATCATTGTGTTGTGCATTATAAGCGAATCGCTGATGCAACGAGGTCACTACTGGAAACGCAACAATGGCTATAGGTGCGTGGGAAACCGATAAGAGGTACCGCCTGGATCACTGAGGTGCAATTCCGAGGCGATCTCTTATGTAGCTCACCCACATCTGCTAATTGCCATGCGCTAATTCCCATGCGAGCAGCAGAATGATTGCGCGGGTCCTTTGGCGTCTTCTATCATTGACACGCGCATATTCGCACAAGGCTGGTAGGGATTCTCTGCGGTAGCCGTTTACGTCGTGATATACTATAACGCACTCCATAGCGGGTTGACTTGTCAGTTCACACATTAGCGTGCTACACCAAGCAGCTCACGCTAAGGTCTCGTTACTCGTATACTTTTTTAAAAATTGCCTCAAGACGCCACCTTCCCATGTCTTTTAAGTTTTCACCATCTTAATAGATTACATCACCTATTTGATAGGTGTGATATAGTAAGTAATAATGAAGTTCAGTCAACACACCTAATATCTACCAATGGTAAATCATATTGATGTTTCGATCAAAACACCCAACATTTATCTACACACATAATCTCTCTCTCTTTCTTCACTCACTCACTCTCTCTCTCTCTCTCTCTCTCTCTCACACACACACACACACACACACAAAAACCAAACTAACCAAGGAAACCTACACCACATGCTTTATTTTTTTGCCATGTCGCAACCAACTAATGTAACAGGAATTTTAAAAGCGACGAACCATACTACGGTTATAGAGACCTTTCATTTACTTTGATCGATGATAGTAGCAGGAGGGTTGAACACCATGAAGATTTGGGCCATGTTAGGAGATACAGTTTTCATGTTGACGAACAACACCAACTTATCCTTCACACACTACATAGCCTGTTGACTTGTGGCCCAAACTTCTCAGTGCACACATTAGCGTGCTACATAGTAAATGCAAAGCAGCTCAATAACCATCACGATCAAAGTAAAGTAAGGTCTCGTATACGTTTTTCTTTAAAAAACTCCACCTTACCATCTGTTTTAAGTTTTCACCACATTAATAGATTATATCATATATTTGATATATATGATGTAGTAAATAATAATGAAGTTTAGTCAACACCCCTAATATTTACCTATATATGCATCAAGCTTATCTATTGTAAATCATATTGAACTTTCCATCAAAACCTAGCACATTTATCTACACACACCAAACATTTGTCTACACAAATTCTCTCTCTCTCTCACACACACACACGCATGCACGAATCAGACTAACCAAGAACAGCTACATGTTCTTTATTTTTTTGGCATGTTGCAACCAACTACTGTAAAAGGAAATTTAAAAGAAAAGAGCCATACTATGGATATCAAGACCTCTCATTTACTTCGATAAATGATAGTAGCATGAGGGTTGAACACCATGAAGATTTGGACCATGTTAGGCAAGACAATATTCGAGCCATTAAGAGCATTTAACATTGGAGATGCAAAGGAGATACAATTTTAATGTTGGCAACACTAGCTTATCCTTCAAACAAAAGAAGATCACAAGAATGAGATGAGAGTGGCAATTAAGGGATAAGAAGAAACTAGTGGTGGTACGAATCTCCACGTGAATATGTAAAAAGGCACTGATTCCATCAAGCATACCTTTAGTTCCTCCAAATTCACTTGTCACATGATGACTATGTTGAGAAGTGTGGTGCCATAGAGCACATGTAGAGGCAGGGAGTGAGTAGGTGAGCATGAAACCACCCAAAAAATTGGATTATCCCACATACGTGGAACAAGCAAAGTTGTACTCTACCCATATAAAAGGAGTCATTTTGAAGCAATGAAAGTACAAGCCGTTGCACATATCTCAAGTCTCTCTATAAGTCCAAGATAATCTATCTTGGAACCTAGTTGATTTGAGTCTATTGCACATACACATCATCATGGGTGCAATTGACACCATCAACCTTAGCTTAGTGTAATCACTCATCATTAGCATGTGATTAGCTTAGTCCACATGCATTAGTGAAGGTACCATGGATTTTAACATGGCATCGGAGCTTCCCCTCACCCCATGAGCTTCTCTAACTCAAGTTTTCTTTATGATCAGTGGACCAAACCAAGTAAGAATACCCCAAGAGGAGGGGATGAAGATGGAGGCAAGAGCATTACCTTGCACTCACCCCACCACTTGATGACATGCTGCTACCCACACCATGTCTATTATGGGTAGTTGTAGGTAAATTTATAGATGAATTCAAGGGAATGAGATGCTTCTTGAACAACTTGAAAAGATGCAGGGACGAAGATAGCTTGAGCTCTTGTAATAAGCACATACACTCACACGAACCCTAGAAGAGAACACACAACATGAGAGGCCGAAAATTATTCTTCTTCTTCTTCACAACAAAAGGGTTCTACAAAAACGATAAGGGAAATACAACATAAGTACTAAAGTACTATGTACATGTGGTCCATAATGTGAACACGATAAGTGAGTGAGCTCACAAGATAAGTATGCCATAACTCAATCGTGGACCAGTGGCTAGTGTAGTCCCAACTATAGAATCACTGGCAAAACTCTATCGTGTCAGAATCCTACCAAACACGCTAGTGATGTAAGTGGCAAAAATGGTCACCCAGGCATATCATAAGTGTCAGCTCGTGTTGATCTTGACGTCTCAACACTCCCCCTCTCACGATCAACTCCATCTCTAGGACTCCAAGCATAGTCTGAAATCTAAGAAGCTTCTCTATTCTTAGGGATTTCGTGAAAATGTCAGCTACCTGCTCCTTTGTGCGTTGACATACATGAGATCAATGTCTCCTAAAAAAACCCTCTCTCTCGTAAAGTGATAGTGGAGCTCTATGTGTTTGGTCCGCACATGAAAAATTGGGTTCCTCACCAACTGTATACTGCTAAGGTTGTCACAATAGATGATAACCTATCTACTATCAACGTGCAACCCTGAATCACCAAGTAGCTTACGCAAGCAAACTATCTCACATGCTATCATTGCAGCATCCCTATAATCTGCCTCTGTGCTCGACAAGGAAATTATTCCCTACTTCTTGTTGCTCCATGTCACAACACCACTCCCAAAGGAAAACATAAATCCACTCATAGATCTCCTATGTGTGGTGATATAGACAGAGGAACGACGAGAAGAAGAGAGAAGAGAGAGAGTGAAGTTGCTTCAATGCATACCAGCTCTTTTCCAAAAAAGTTCAAAAGATGCCTTTATTATTGTGGTGTAGAAATTAGAGGAAAGTTGCCTTTATTATTAACATTAAAAATGACAAAATAAAAATTATTTTGTTTGTTGTAAAAGTAGAGTGCACCTCTCCCGCTGCTATAAATATAGAGGTAAGAACCAAAGCACTTTGTTAAACACCATTGCTAGCAAGCCTTGTTATTACACCACCCTAAACCCTCCTTTGTTTTTTTTAATGGCCTCATCAAATATTAGCATTCAAGTTGTTGAATTTCATGTATCCAGAGGGAGGCCACCAATGTGGAGGTCAAGAAGAAGACCATAGATGGTGCACAAGCATGGAAAGGTCTCACGTCCTTTCCACTTCCTAGTAATGATGATGCTATTTCTCATGTCAAGGCCAAAGTGGTGGACTCAATTGCGATATGGTGAACCTATGGTTTTATTGATGAATTGTTTGAGCGTGTCTTGCTAGAGGAAGTGCGGAAGGGTACGAACACCATTCACTTACTTTGTGCCTACACCCCAAAGGACAAGCAAGGCCCATAGTAGTAAATATGATGGTTTTCACATTTATATATTTGGAAGTTTTATGTGAATGAACTTGGTTTTTTTTTTAGTTTGAATCAATAACCTCGATGTAGAGGATGTGATGTTATGTTTTTATGTTTTCACTCCCTCTGGCTCACTATTTCCCTCTCTCTCCCTCTCAAACAATTATCTCATGTTACTCTCTCCAATTGTCTTCGCCCCTCTCTCTCTTCATGGAGGGGGGAGGGTATCTTTTTGGAATCCACTCACTTGATTCCTAAAACGTTCTCGGCTAGAAAATGCTCACCGGATTTCCAAAAGGCGCTCTATAGAAAATGCACCGAAAAAAATCCCCCATGTGGGTACGGTATCTATAAAAAGTAGTTAGGATATTTACTTTGTATCAGAGAGATTAGTTATTTGTAGTGTGAAATGATAGGCAAAGACGTGCGTTGAGAAAAAGCTTGATGAGACTACTATCTGTTGTGGTCATATATGATGCATCATGTATTGGTTTCCAAAGGGATTTGGCATGTCATCATTAGCATTAAGGCATGCTCTATCTTACCAGCACATGATAATATGAGGACTTTGGATAGCGATACTAGTTCAAGTGTAACTATGGAATCTTCCCCCACACCTTCCATAGTGGAATAAGCTAAGTGGGATAGGAGGTACGCACATGCACATGCATTCATGTCACTCTCTATGAAGAGGAGATTATTTCTTATACTCACTCGTGTATAAGTGGAGAATTATTCCTCATTATCGCGCATGTAAAACTACCAAGCAAGCTCGGGATATGTGCTTGTTGCGTTTTACTAGGTATATAATGAGGAACCACTGGCATACTTCTGTAAGCAATTGGAGTTCACGCACATTAATGAGGAAGCTTTAATGGATGAAATTATCATAAGGATTAAAGATTTTAGGGAGAAACTTGCATGTATTGATGAGGCGTATTGATCGAAAAAGTTCATGAGTGTCTACTAATCTCACACCTTTACCATATTCATTCTAATGTTTTGCATCCACACTTTGGCTTATGATTAAGAACCCCAATATTCTTATGTTTGATGAGTTAGTTACAATGTTCTTATAAGAATGCTATGAAATTGGTTTGGATGCAATATAAGGTTATTAGGGCATGTGAATGGATGGTGGTCAATGGTCAAAAAGTAGGCGCATGGAAGGTGTAAGGGTGCACAAGGCATGTGAACATTTATGAACACATGAATGGCACAAGTGTGCATAGAACATGTAAAGGAGAGCTCTATTAGAGCAACAAATTGATGTAACAAGATCATTCTCATAATGCAAAAAACATGATGTGTTGATTAGCCATAACTCATATCTGAATCACTTATATTGGAGTTGATATCATGCTCTAATGTTGCCTTCCTTCATCTTTTATCCACCTTAGCTCTCTCTTGCAACCCTCACACACTCCCTAGCCACCTCAAATCATGCATTTTTTCATCTTGTTATCAGACCTAGGTTAGTACTTCATTCTCAAAATTCAGCATTAGCAAAAAATAGAGGCTTCGTTAGGTATAATTAAGATTTTTAGCATCTCTAGTCAACCTTATCCGAGCCTTAACCCCATAATCTCAAAGTAGTGGCTCCATTGAAAACTTTGTTTCTCCATTTTCTCTCCATTATTTGGCAAGCCCTTCTAGGAGAATGTAGAAAACCTTAGGATGAGTCTATACACGAGAGTAAAGGTGACAAGAAACACGTAAATTTGATGCTACAGAGGAGATGCTTCAATTCTTGGAAAAAAACTTAAAATTGAGGAGCTCACACAAAATCATGTGTGTATGTGTGCACGCGCTCTTGTTCATGCACACCTAAGAGAGAGAGAGAGAGAGATAGAGAGAGAGAGAGAGAGAGAAGAACCGTATAAGACTTTAAGAAAGTCTCATTATCTCTTCTTATGCCTCTCTCTTATCTGGATCAACACACGCACAATCACCTCTTAGGTGACATTCCAAAGGTGGCAGGTATCTCTTAAGTGACATTCCAATGCTGGAAGGTATCTATTTTCCATACAATGTTTTATTACTTAGTATGTCATATTTAAAAAAACATTTACATGTGGTTTCCATAATCGCAACCCTTTTAAAAAACGTAGAGACATGATACAACAGAAAATTGGTCATGACTATATATTGCTCATTGGCAATAGGCCCTTCCATGGTCATGACTATTTATTGCTCGTTGGGCAATAGGCTCCTACATGTTCTTGACTATTTATTGCTCATTGGCAATAGGTCCTTATATGAACAGAAGTTTCCATGTTAATTTAATGCGTCAATTAATAATGAAACCATGTGCCTGTTTATTTATTAAGTTTGTTTTTCAGATATGTAAGTTTGTTTATATTATTTTTTAACTACTACATTTAATAATGCTTTAAAAAACAATTAGTGAGTAGCATACTGATATATGCATTATCATTGAGAGAGACATGCCTTGAGCCACAACGGTAGGCTTGCACCACGTGGGACACATCACCTCACCGCATAGAGCTCTTAATTACTTCTATTTTCAAACTATTTGGAAGTAAAGAGGTGCTTTCAAATAGCTTATAAATACCATCACTAGGCACTAGATGTGCATACTTCAAAATGGCAAATCGTATCTTTATTGAAGTTATGTGATTGATCAACAAGTCAAAAAAAAATCATAATCATACAATGGCCAATGGCCATGTAATCCCCATGTAAATTCCTATTAGATTGACACCAACATCCACCAATCTTGTTTTCTAACATCTTTTATGAAATTGGAGTCGGACAGAATAAAGGAAGAGTATGGTGGAGGTGAACATAGTCAACATGACTTCCATTCCATAGTTTGTGCCAAATTGTGGGATTTCAACGAACGCATCCATAAGATTATAGCCTTTTCTATAGAGTTTCCTTCCAAGAATAAAGTACATCATCCTGGCAGGTGCCAAACATTGCTACACACAAATACATGGTTAGGCTTCTTGAAATGGACATGCAATAGAAAATTCTACACAACATGAGAATCATTTAGACAAAAATCAACGTGTGGGGAAAAAAGGCTCTCATACTTGATAAACCCAAGGTAGTAGATTTGTAAGTTTGGTCATGCTGAACACCTCATCAAGGAACCAATCACTATGCACAGAGGCCACCACATCATCTACCACGATTGTGCCTTTGAGAGTGAAGGGATTAAAGAGACCTCTCTCAATCACCATGCCAAGGCCTGTGAAAGTTGTTGAGACCATGCACCATGTCAATATTGGTCTATGACTTTATATGGGGACAATTTTTTTAATATTAGAAAGCATAGTGCACCTGTGACAGTGTAAAGAGAGAAGCGACCACTCCACTCATTCCAAACCCACATTCGATCATTGATCAAGACATCTTTTGCATACTTGTAGAGGATATTGCCTCCTAAGTGATCTTTTGAAGCTCCTTGGAGTCAAATTTTCAAAGAAGGTATGATTAGTTCCCCCTCTTAAAAGTATGACATTTAATGTCTCCTTACTATTTCCTACTGTTCTTTAATATGGAAAGATATTCGTATTATTATTTAAAGTTTAAGAGGGGCATGTCAGCTTGTAGCATGGATTTCATAAAGTTCACAACAGAGAGTAGAAGCCCTTCAACATTTTCAATGAGGATGCCTAGGATATAGTGTACCTGAAGCACTGCTAGTGATAGCAAAGTGTAGTGGGCTAAGCTCAAGCATCCTCGATTCATACGGAGGTTCACTCGATTGAAGCCTTATTTGGACGAAGATTGATGAAGCATTTGCATCAGCGTGACCCATGGCATATACATCGCTAAACTCCAATTTTCTATTCCAAACGCCAACCTGAGATAACGTAATAGCGTTCTCTGTCATTGTGTGGGTGTGGATGTGTGTGTGTGTGAGAGAGAGAGAGAGAGAAGAGAGAGAGAGAGAGAGAGTGTGTGTGATTGATTGAGCGAGAGAGGGAGAGCTGATACCTTGTCTCCAATGGCGATCTCGGACATCAATTTTTTCTCACCTGTGGGTGTGATCACATAGGCATTTCCTGTTGGGAACCGTTGTGGAGGTTGCCGAATCAGAACATTGAATATTGGGCTATCTTTAGAGCACTTGAGGTGAAAGTGTGCCCAGTGCAAGGGTTAGCTAGTACCTTTGAAGCAGTTGGAGGCCGCTTCTGCGGCGCATTGAGCGGCAGCACCGATTTCAGCATATACACCTATGACTCCTATAGCACAGAAGGGTGCCAAGATACCCGTGCTCAAGCAAGGGGCTGAGGAAAGAACGCTCCCAATGACTCCCTTCACAGCACCTGCACAAACCATTGTGTAATGCAGTTATAAGGCGAGAAGATCAATGGCCTATCTAAGGGTTATCTTAAGCAAGCATGCAGACCTGAGGCCGCACAGTTGTCTAGGAGCCGGCGACGGCCTCCGTAGTCACTGTAGTAGTTGGAGCCCTGCGTGTACAGCTTCATTACGTCGTCGCCTGTGTTGTACATGGCGCAGCCGATTGAGGGAGCGTTATCATCGCAGACGAGCTACAGGCATGCAGATTTAATTCGTATAAGCATCGACGTAAAGTTATACGAAGCTGTAGCAGAAACGTAAATTAACATACAGCGCTGATGCGTCCCGTGTCGTCGCTGAAGACCATCTCCACACCCACTGGGGAATTGTAGGATGCGTCACAGCCACCAACCGCTATAACCTGGAATAATTAAGGCACGTTCTGAATATTCTTACGAATAACTACAATGAAGCCACGATGAGAAAATTCCACATACTTGCAAATTCCAAGCGTTGGTGGCGCCGTAAGCTGTCACTGTGGCCGGGATTGTCTGCACGCCACTCTCGATCATCTTGCAAGCGGCTTCCACGGCGCTCGCCGGAACCGCCCCCCAGAAGTAACCGGGAGAACCCTGTTCCAGCGCCGACACGCTGTTCATCCCCATTAGGGTGATCCAGGATGTGCCCTCGGGATAGCCATCGTCGAGAGGCGTGGTGACAGACAGCTCCAGGTAGTCTTGGCCATGGGAAATAGGGGCGCCCATCATGAGGCAGAGCGTGAGCGTTAGAACAAGCCGCAGCATAGTGCGTGTATTTGCTGCATGCCCCATCATTGTGTTGTGCATTATAAGCGAATCGCTGATGCAACGAGGTCACTACTGGAAACGCAACAATGGCTATAGGTGCGTGGGAAACCGATAAGAGGTACCGCCTGGATCACTGAGGTGCGATTCCGAGGCGATCTCTTATGTAGCTCACCCACATCTGCTAATTGCCATGCGCTAATTCCCATGCGAGCAGCAGAATGATTGCGCGGGTCCTTTGGCGTCTTCTATCATTGACACGCGCATATTCGCACAAGGCTGGTAGGGATTCTCTGCGGTAGCCGCTTACGTCGTGATATACTATAACGCACTCCATAGCGGGTTGACTTGTCAGTTCACACATTAGCGTGCTACACCAAGCAGCTCACGCTAAGGTCTCGTTACTCGTATACTTTTTAAAAAATTGCCTCAAGACGCCACCTTCCCATGTCTTTTAAGTTTTCACCATCTTAATAGATTACATCACCTATTTGATAGGTGTGATATAGTAATAATGAAGTTCAGTCAACACACCTAATATCTACCAATGGTAAATCATATTGATGTTTCGATCAAAACACCCAACATTTATCTACACACATAATCTCTCTCTCTTTCTTCACTCACTCACTCTCTCTCTCTCTCTCTCTCTCTCTCTCACACACACACACACACACACACAAAAACCAAACTAACCAAGGAAACCTACACCACATGCTTTATTTTTTTGCCATGTCGCAACCAACTAATGTAACAGGAATTTTAAAAGCGACGAACCATACTACGGTTATAGAGACCTTTCATTTACTTTGATCGATGATAGTAGCAGGAGGGTTGAACACCATGAAGATTTGGGCCATGTTAGGAGATACAGTTTTCATGTTGACGAACAACACCAACTTATCCTTCACACACTACATAGCCTGTTGACTCGTGGCCCAAACTTCTCAGTGCACACATTAGCGTGCTACATAGTAAATGCAAAGCAGCTCAATAACCATCACGATCAAAGTAAAGTAAGGTCTCGTATACGTTTTTCTTTAAAAAACTCCACCTTACCATCTGTTTTAAGTTTTCACCACATTAATAGATTATATCATATATTTGATATATATGATGTAGTAAATAATAATGAAGTTTAGTCAACACCCCTAATATTTACCTATATATGCATCAAGCTTATCTATTGTAAATCATATTGAACTTTCCATCAAAACCTAGCACATTTATCTACACACACCAAACATTTGTCTACACAAATTCTCTCTCTCTCTCACACACACACATGCATGCACGAATCAGACTAACCAAGAACAGCTACATGTTCTTTATTTTTTTGGCATGTTGCAACCAACTACTGTAAAAGGAAATTTAAAAGAAAAGAGCCATACTATGGATATCAAGACCTCTCATTTACTTCGATAAATGATAGTAGCATGAGGGTTGAACACCATGAAGATTTGGACCATGTTAGGCAAGACAATATTCGAGCCATTAAGAGCATTTAACATTGGAGATGCAAAGGAGATACAATTTTAATGTTGGCAACACTAGCTTATCCTTCAAACAAAAGAAGATCACAAGAATGAGATGAGAGTGGCAATTAAGGGATAAGAAGAAACTAGTGGTGGTACGAATCTCCACGTGAATATGTAAAAAGGCACTGATTCCATCAAGCATACCTTTAGTTCCTCCAAATTCACTTGTCACATGATGACTATGTTGAGAAGTGTGGTGCCATAGAGCACATGTAGAGGCAGGGAGTGAGTAGGTGAGCATGAAACCACCCAAAAAATTGGATTATCCCACATACGTGGAACAAGCAAAGTTGTACTCTACCCATATAAAAGGAGTCATTTTGAAGCAATGAAAGTACAAGCCGTTGCACATATCTCAAGTCTCTCTATAAGTCCAAGATAATCTATCTTGGAACCTAGTTGATTTGAGTCTATTGCACATACACATCATCATGGGTGCAATTGACACCATCAACCTTAGCTTAGTGTAATCACTCATCATTAGCATGTGATTAGCTTAGTCCACATGCATTAGTGAAGGTACCATGGATTTTAACATGGCATCGGAGCTTCCCCTCACCCCATGAGCTTCTCTAACTCAAGTTTTCTTTATGATCAGTGGACCAAACCAAGTAAGAATACCCCAAGAGGAGGGGATGAAGATGGAGGCAAGAGCATTACCTTGCACTCACCCCACCACTTGATGACATGCTGCTACCCACACCATGTCTATTATGGGTAGTTGTAGGTAAATTTATAGATGAATTCAAGGGAATGAGATGCTTCTTGAACAACTTGAAAAGATGCAGGGACGAAGATAGCTTGAGCTCTTGTAATAAGCACATACACTCACACGAACCCTAGAAGAGAACACACAACATGAGAGGCCGAAAATTATTCTTCTTCTTCTTCACAACAAAAGGGTTCTACAAAAACGATAAGGGAAATACAACATAAGTACTAAAGTACTATGTACATGTGGTCCATAATGTGAACACGATAAGTGAGTGAGCTCACAAGATAAGTATGCCATAACTCAATCGTGGACCAGTGGCTAGTGTAGTCCCAACTATAGAATCACTGGCAAAACTCTATCGTGTCAGAATCCTACCAAACACGCTAGTGATGTAAGTGGCAAAAATGGTCACCCAGGCATATCATAAGTGTCAGCTCGTGTTGATCTTGACGTCTCAACACTCCCCCTCTCACGATCAACTCCATCTCTAGGACTCCAAGCATAGTCTGAAATCTAAGAAGCTTCTCTATTCTTAGGGATTTCGTGAAAATGTCAGCTACCTGCTCCTTTGTGCGTTGACATACATGAGATCAATGTCTCCTAAAAAAACCCTCTCTCTCGTAAAGTGATAGTGGAGCTCTATGTGTTTGGTCCGCACATGAAAAATTGGGTTCCTCACCAACTGTATACTGCTAAGGTTGTCACAATAGATGATAACCTATCTACTATCAACGTGCAACCCTGAATCACCAAGTAGCTTACGCAAGCAAACTATCTCACATGCTATCATTGCAGCATCCCTATAATCTGCCTCTGTGCTCGACAAGGAAATTATTCCCTACTTCTTGTTGCTCCATGTCACAACACCACTCCCAAAGGAAAACATAAATCCACTCATAGATCTCCTATGTGTGGTGATATAGACAGAGGAACGACGAGAAGAAGAGAGAAGAGAGAGAGTGAAGTTGCTTCAATGCATACCAGCTCTTTTCCAAAAAAGTTCAAAAGATGCCTTTATTATTGTGGTGTAGAAATTAGAGGAAAGTTGCCTTTATTATTAACATTAAAAATGACAAAATAAAAATTATTTTGTTTGTTGTAAAAGTAGAGTGCACCTCTCCCGCTGCTATAAATATAGAGGTAAGAACCAAAGCACTTTGTTAAACACCATTGCTAGCAAGCCTTGTTATTACACCACCCTAAACCCTCCTTTGTTTTTTTTAATGGCCTCATCAAATATTAGCATTCAAGTTGTTGAATTTCATGTATCCAGAGGGAGGCCACCAATGTGGAGGTCAAGAAGAAGACCATAGATGGTGCACAAGCATGGAAAGGTCTCACGTCCTTTCCACTTCCTAGTAATGATGATGCTATTTCTCATGTCAAGGCCAAAGTGGTGGACTCAATTGCGATATGGTGAACCTATGGTTTTATTGATGAATTGTTTGAGCGTGTCTTGCTAGAGGAAGTGCGGAAGGGTACGAACACCATTCACTTACTTTGTGCCTACACCCCAAAGGACAAGCAAGGCCCATAGTAGTAAATATGATGGTTTTCACATTTATATATTTGGAAGTTTTATGTGAATGAACTTGGTTTTTTTTTTAGTTTGAATCAATAACCTCGATGTAGAGGATGTGATGTTATGTTTTTATGTTTTCACTCCCTCTGGCTCACTATTTCCCTCTCTCTCCCTCTCAAATAATTATCTCATGTTACTCTCTCCAATTGTCTTCGCCCCTCTCTCTCTTCATGGAGGGGGGAGGGTATCTTTTTGGAATCCACTCACTTGATTCCTAAAACGTTCTCGGCTAGAAAATGCTCACCGGATTTCCAAAAGGCGCTCTATAGAAAATGCACCGAAAAAAATCCCCCATGTGGGTACGGTATCTATAAAAAGTAGTTAGGATATTTACTTTGTATCAGAGAGATTAGTTATTTGTAGTGTGAAATGATAGGCAAAGACGTGCGTTGAGAAAAAGCTTGATGAGACTACTATCTGTTGTGGTCATATATGATGCATCATGTATTGGTTTCCAAAGGGATTTGGCATGTCATCATTAGCATTAAGGCATGCTCTATCTTACCAGCACATGATAATATGAGGACTTTGGATAGCGATACTAGTTCAAGTGTAACTATGGAATCTTCCCCCACACCTTCCATAGTGGAATAAGCTAAGTGGGATAGGAGGTACGCACATGCACATGCATTCATGTCACTCTCTATGAAGAGGAGATTATTTCTTATACTCACTCGTGTATAAGTGGAGAATTATTCCTCATTATCGCGCATGTAAAACTACCAAGCAAGCTCGGGATATGTGCTTGTTGCGTTTTACTAGGTATATAATGAGGAACCACTGGCATACTTCTGTAAGCAATTGGAGTTCACGCACATTAATGAGGAAGCTTTAATGGATGAAATTATCATAAGGATTAAAGATTTTAGGGAGAAACTTGCATGTATTGATGAGGCGTATTGATCGAAAAAGTTCATGAGTGTCTACTAATCTCACACCTTTACCATATTCATTCTAATGTTTTGCATCCACACTTTGGCTTATGATTAAGAACCCCAATATTCTTATGTTTGATGAGTTAGTTACAATGTTCTTATAAGAATGCTATGAAATTGGTTTGGATGCAATATAAGGTTATTAGGGCATGTGAATGGATGGTGGTCAATGGTCAAAAAGTAGGCGCATGGAAGGTGTAAGGGTGCACAAGGCATGTGAACATTTATGAACACATGAATGGCACAAGTGTGCATAGAACATGTAAAGGAGAGCTCTATTAGAGCAACAAATTGATGTAACAAGATCATTCTCATAATGCAAAAAACATGATGTGTTGATTAGCCATAACTCATATCTGAATCACTTATATTGGAGTTGATATCATGCTCTAATGTTGCCTTCCTTCATCTTTTATCCACCTTAGCTCTCTCTTGCAACCCTCACACACTCCCTAGCCACCTCAAATCATGCATTTTTTCATCTTGTTATCAGACCTAGGTTAGTACTTCATTCTCAAAATTCAGCATTAGCAAAAAATAGAGGCTTCGTTAGGTATAATTAAGATTTTTAGCATCTCTAGTCAACCTTATCCGAGCCTTAACCCCATAATCTCAAAGTAGTGGCTCCATTGAAAACTTTATTTCTCCATTTTCTCTCCATTATTTGGCAAGCCCTTCTAGGAGAATGTAGAAAACCTTAGGATGAGTCTATACACGAGAGTAAAGGTGACAAGAAACACGTAAATTTGATGCTACAGAGGAGATGCTTCAATTCTTGGAAAAAAACTTAAAATTGAGGAGCTCACACAAAATCATGTGTGTATGTGTGCACGCGCTCTTGTTCATGCACACCTAAGAGAGAGAGAGAGAGAGATAGAGAGAGAGAGAGAGAGAAGAACCGTATAAGACTTTAAGAAAGTCTCATTATCTCTTCTTATGCCTCTCTCTTATCTGGATCAACACACGCACAATCACCTCTTAGGTGACATTCCAAAGGTGGCAGGTATCTCTTAAGTGACATTCCAATGCTGGAAGGTATCTATTTTCCATACAATGTTTTATTACTTAGTATGTCATATTTAAAAAAACATTTACATGTGGTTTCCATAATCGCAACCCTTTTAAAAAACGTAGAGACATGATACAACAGAAAATTGGTCATGACTATAT
Source organism: Cibotium barometz (assembly GCF_041138505.1). Taxonomy (NCBI): domain Eukaryota; kingdom Viridiplantae; phylum Streptophyta; class Polypodiopsida; order Cyatheales; family Cibotiaceae; genus Cibotium; species Cibotium barometz. Next base: position 21,376,444 of record NC_141060.1, read on the forward strand.
ATTGCTCATTGGCAATAGGCCCTTCCATGGTCATGACTATTTATTGCTCGTTGGGCAATAGGCTCCTACATGTTCTTGACTATTTATTGCTCATTGGCAATAGGTCCTTATATGAACAGAAGTTTCCATGTTAATTTAATGCGTCAATTAATAATGAAACCATGTGCCTGTTTATTTATTAAGTTTGTTTTTCAGATATGTAAGTTTGTTTATATTATTTTTTAACTACTACATTTAATAATGCTTTAAAAAACAATTAGTGAGTAGCATACTGATATATGCATTATCATTGAGAGAGACATGCCTTGAGCCACAACGGTAGGCTTGCACCACGTGGGACACATCACCTCACCGCATAGAGCTCTTAATTACTTCTATTTTCAAACTATTTGGAAGTAAAGAGGTGCTTTCAAATAGCTTATAAATACCATCACTAGGCACTAGATGTGCATACTTCAAAATGGCAAATCGTATCTTTATTGAAGTTATGTGATTGATCAACAAGTCAAAAAAAAATCATAATCATACAATGGCCAATGGCCATGTAATCCCCATGTAAATTCCTATTAGATTGACACCAACATCCACCAATCTTGTTTTCTAACATCTTTTATGAAATTGGAGTCGGACAGAATAAAGGAAGAGTATGGTGGAGGTGAACATAGTCAACATGACTTCCATTCCATAGTTTGTGCCAAATTGTGGGATTTCAACGAACGCATCCATAAGATTATAGCCTTTTCTATAGAGTTTCCTTCCAAGAATAAAGTACATCATCCTGGCAGGTGCCAAACATTGCTACACACAAATACATGGTTAGGCTTCTTGAAATGGACATGCAATAGAAAATTCTACACAACATGAGAATCATTTAGACAAAAATCAACGTGTGGGGAAAAAAGGCTCTCATACTTGATAAACCCAAGGTAGTAGATTTGTAAGTTTGGTCATGCTGAACACCTCATCAAGGAACCAATCACTATGCACAGAGGCCACCACATCATCTACCACGATTGTGCCTTTGAGAGTGAAGGGATTAAAGAGACCTCTCTCAATCACCATGCCAAGGCCTGTGAAAGTTGTTGAGACCATGCACCATGTCAATATTGGTCTATGACTTTATATGGGGACAATTTTTTTAATATTAGAAAGCATAGTGCACCTGTGACAGTGTAAAGAGAGAAGCGACCACTCCACTCATTCCAAACCCACATTCGATCATTGATCAAGACATCTTTTGCATACTTGTAGAGGATATTGCCTCCTAAGTGATCTTTTGAAGCTCCTTGGAGTCAAATTTTCAAAGAAGGTATGATTAGTTCCCCCTCTTAAAAGTATGACATTTAATGTCTCCTTACTATTTCCTACTGTTCTTTAATATGGAAAGATATTCGTATTATTATTTAAAGTTTAAGAGGGGCATGTCAGCTTGTAGCATGGATTTCATAAAGTTCACAACAGAGAGTAGAAGCCCTTCAACATTTTCAATGAGGATGCCTAGGATATAGTGTACCTGAAGCACTGCTAGTGATAGCAAAGTGTAGTGGGCTAAGCTCAAGCATCCTCGATTCATACGGAGGTTCACTCGATTGAAGCCTTATTTGGACGAAGATTGATGAAGCATTTGCATCAGCGTGACCCATGGCATATACATCGCTAAACTCCAATTTTCTATTCCAAACGCCAACCTGAGATAACGTAATAGCGTTCTCTGTCATTGTGTGGGTGTGGATGTGTGTGTGTGTGAGAGAGAGAGAGAGAGAAGAGAGAGAGAGAGAGAGAGTGTGTGTGATTGATTGAGCGAGAGAGGGAGAGCTGATACCTTGTCTCCAATGGCGATCTCGGACATCAATTTTTTCTCACCTGTGGGTGTGATCACATAGGCATTTCCTGTTGGGAACCGTTGTGGAGGTTGCCGAATCAGAACATTGAATATTGGGCTATCTTTAGAGCACTTGAGGTGAAAGTGTGCCCAGTGCAAGGGTTAGCTAGTACCTTTGAAGCAGTTGGAGGCCGCTTCTGCGGCGCATTGAGCGGCAGCACCGATTTCAGCATATACACCTATGACTCCTATAGCACAGAAGGGTGCCAAGATACCCGTGCTCAAGCAAGGGGCTGAGGAAAGAACGCTCCCAATGACTCCCTTCACAGCACCTGCACAAACCATTGTGTAATGCAGTTATAAGGCGAGAAGATCAATGGCCTATCTAAGGGTTATCTTAAGCAAGCATGCAGACCTGAGGCCGCACAGTTGTCTAGGAGCCGGCGACGGCCTCCGTAGTCACTGTAGTAGTTGGAGCCCTGCGTGTACAGCTTCATTACGTCGTCGCCTGTGTTGTACATGGCGCAGCCGATTGAGGGAGCGTTATCATCGCAGACGAGCTACAGGCATGCAGATTTAATTCGTATAAGCATCGACGTAAAGTTATACGAAGCTGTAGCAGAAACGTAAATTAACATACAGCGCTGATGCGTCCCGTGTCGTCGCTGAAGACCATCTCCACACCCACTGGGGAATTGTAGGATGCGTCACAGCCACCAACCGCTATAACCTGGAATAATTAAGGCACGTTCTGAATATTCTTACGAATAACTACAATGAAGCCACGATGAGAAAATTCCACATACTTGCAAATTCCAAGCGTTGGTGGCGCCGTAAGCTGTCACTGTGGCCGGGATTGTCTGCACGCCACTCTCGATCATCTTGCAAGCGGCTTCCACGGCGCTCGCCGGAACCGCCCCCCAGAAGTAACCGGGAGAACCCTGTTCCAGCGCCGACACGCTGTTCATCCCCATTAGGGTGATCCAGGATGTGCCCTCGGGATAGCCATCGTCGAGAGGCGTGGTGACAGACAGCTCCAGGTAGTCTTGGCCATGGGAAATAGGGGCGCCCATCATGAGGCAGAGCGTGAGCGTTAGAACAAGCCGCAGCATAGTGCGTGTATTTGCTGCATGCCCCATCATTGTGTTGTGCATTATAAGCGAATCGCTGATGCAACGAGGTCACTACTGGAAACGCAACAATGGCTATAGGTGCGTGGGAAACCGATAAGAGGTACCGCCTGGATCACTGAGGTGCGATTCCGAGGCGATCTCTTATGTAGCTCACCCACATCTGCTAATTGCCATGCGCTAATTCCCATGCGAGCAGCAGAATGATTGCGCGGGTCCTTTGGCGTCTTCTATCATTGACACGCGCATATTCGCACAAGGCTGGTAGGGATTCTCTGCGGTAGCCGCTTACGTCGTGATATACTATAACGCACTCCATAGCGGGTTGACTTGTCAGTTCACACATTAGCGTGCTACACCAAGCAGCTCACGCTAAGGTCTCGTTACTCGTATACTTTTTAAAAAATTGCCTCAAGACGCCACCTTCCCATGTCTTTTAAGTTTTCACCATCTTAATAGATTACATCACCTATTTGATAGGTGTGATATAGTAATAATGAAGTTCAGTCAACACACCTAATATCTACCAATGGTAAATCATATTGATGTTTCGATCAAAACACCCAACATTTATCTACACACATAATCTCTCTCTCTTTCTTCACTCACTCACTCTCTCTCTCTCTCTCTCTCTCTCTCACACACACACACACACACACACACAAAAACCAAACTAACCAAGGAAACCTACACCACATGCTTTATTTTTTTGCCATGTCGCAACCAACTAATGTAACAGGAATTTTAAAAGCGACGAACCATACTACGGTTATAGAGACCTTTCATTTACTTTGATCGATGATAGTAGCAGGAGGGTTGAACACCATGAAGATTTGGGCCATGTTAGGAGATACAGTTTTCATGTTGACGAACAACACCAACTTATCCTTCACACACTACATAGCCTGTTGACTCGTGGCCCAAACTTCTCAGTGCACACATTAGCGTGCTACATAGTAAATGCAAAGCAGCTCAATAACCATCACGATCAAAGTAAAGTAAGGTCTCGTATACGTTTTTCTTTAAAAAACTCCACCTTACCATCTGTTTTAAGTTTTCACCACATTAATAGATTATATCATATATTTGATATATATGATGTAGTAAATAATAATGAAGTTTAGTCAACACCCCTAATATTTACCTATATATGCATCAAGCTTATCTATTGTAAATCATATTGAACTTTCCATCAAAACCTAGCACATTTATCTACACACACCAAACATTTGTCTACACAAATTCTCTCTCTCTCTCACACACACACATGCATGCACGAATCAGACTAACCAAGAACAGCTACATGTTCTTTATTTTTTTGGCATGTTGCAACCAACTACTGTAAAAGGAAATTTAAAAGAAAAGAGCCATACTATGGATATCAAGACCTCTCATTTACTTCGATAAATGATAGTAGCATGAGGGTTGAACACCATGAAGATTTGGACCATGTTAGGCAAGACAATATTCGAGCCATTAAGAGCATTTAACATTGGAGATGCAAAGGAGATACAATTTTAATGTTGGCAACACTAGCTTATCCTTCAAACAAAAGAAGATCACAAGAATGAGATGAGAGTGGCAATTAAGGGATAAGAAGAAACTAGTGGTGGTACGAATCTCCACGTGAATATGTAAAAAGGCACTGATTCCATCAAGCATACCTTTAGTTCCTCCAAATTCACTTGTCACATGATGACTATGTTGAGAAGTGTGGTGCCATAGAGCACATGTAGAGGCAGGGAGTGAGTAGGTGAGCATGAAACCACCCAAAAAATTGGATTATCCCACATACGTGGAACAAGCAAAGTTGTACTCTACCCATATAAAAGGAGTCATTTTGAAGCAATGAAAGTACAAGCCGTTGCACATATCTCAAGTCTCTCTATAAGTCCAAGATAATCTATCTTGGAACCTAGTTGATTTGAGTCTATTGCACATACACATCATCATGGGTGCAATTGACACCATCAACCTTAGCTTAGTGTAATCACTCATCATTAGCATGTGATTAGCTTAGTCCACATGCATTAGTGAAGGTACCATGGATTTTAACATGGCATCGGAGCTTCCCCTCACCCCATGAGCTTCTCTAACTCAAGTTTTCTTTATGATCAGTGGACCAAACCAAGTAAGAATACCCCAAGAGGAGGGGATGAAGATGGAGGCAAGAGCATTACCTTGCACTCACCCCACCACTTGATGACATGCTGCTACCCACACCATGTCTATTATGGGTAGTTGTAGGTAAATTTATAGATGAATTCAAGGGAATGAGATGCTTCTTGAACAACTTGAAAAGATGCAGGGACGAAGATAGCTTGAGCTCTTGTAATAAGCACATACACTCACACGAACCCTAGAAGAGAACACACAACATGAGAGGCCGAAAATTATTCTTCTTCTTCTTCACAACAAAAGGGTTCTACAAAAACGATAAGGGAAATACAACATAAGTACTAAAGTACTATGTACATGTGGTCCATAATGTGAACACGATAAGTGAGTGAGCTCACAAGATAAGTATGCCATAACTCAATCGTGGACCAGTGGCTAGTGTAGTCCCAACTATAGAATCACTGGCAAAACTCTATCGTGTCAGAATCCTACCAAACACGCTAGTGATGTAAGTGGCAAAAATGGTCACCCAGGCATATCATAAGTGTCAGCTCGTGTTGATCTTGACGTCTCAACACTCCCCCTCTCACGATCAACTCCATCTCTAGGACTCCAAGCATAGTCTGAAATCTAAGAAGCTTCTCTATTCTTAGGGATTTCGTGAAAATGTCAGCTACCTGCTCCTTTGTGCGTTGACATACATGAGATCAATGTCTCCTAAAAAAACCCTCTCTCTCGTAAAGTGATAGTGGAGCTCTATGTGTTTGGTCCGCACATGAAAAATTGGGTTCCTCACCAACTGTATACTGCTAAGGTTGTCACAATAGATGATAACCTATCTACTATCAACGTGCAACCCTGAATCACCAAGTAGCTTACGCAAGCAAACTATCTCACATGCTATCATTGCAGCATCCCTATAATCTGCCTCTGTGCTCGACAAGGAAATTATTCCCTACTTCTTGTTGCTCCATGTCACAACACCACTCCCAAAGGAAAACATAAATCCACTCATAGATCTCCTATGTGTGGTGATATAGACAGAGGAACGACGAGAAGAAGAGAGAAGAGAGAGAGTGAAGTTGCTTCAATGCATACCAGCTCTTTTCCAAAAAAGTTCAAAAGATGCCTTTATTATTGTGGTGTAGAAATTAGAGGAAAGTTGCCTTTATTATTAACATTAAAAATGACAAAATAAAAATTATTTTGTTTGTTGTAAAAGTAGAGTGCACCTCTCCCGCTGCTATAAATATAGAGGTAAGAACCAAAGCACTTTGTTAAACACCATTGCTAGCAAGCCTTGTTATTACACCACCCTAAACCCTCCTTTGTTTTTTTTAATGGCCTCATCAAATATTAGCATTCAAGTTGTTGAATTTCATGTATCCAGAGGGAGGCCACCAATGTGGAGGTCAAGAAGAAGACCATAGATGGTGCACAAGCATGGAAAGGTCTCACGTCCTTTCCACTTCCTAGTAATGATGATGCTATTTCTCATGTCAAGGCCAAAGTGGTGGACTCAATTGCGATATGGTGAACCTATGGTTTTATTGATGAATTGTTTGAGCGTGTCTTGCTAGAGGAAGTGCGGAAGGGTACGAACACCATTCACTTACTTTGTGCCTACACCCCAAAGGACAAGCAAGGCCCATAGTAGTAAATATGATGGTTTTCACATTTATATATTTGGAAGTTTTATGTGAATGAACTTGGTTTTTTTTTTAGTTTGAATCAATAACCTCGATGTAGAGGATGTGATGTTATGTTTTTATGTTTTCACTCCCTCTGGCTCACTATTTCCCTCTCTCTCCCTCTCAAATAATTATCTCATGTTACTCTCTCCAATTGTCTTCGCCCCTCTCTCTCTTCATGGAGGGGGGAGGGTATCTTTTTGGAATCCACTCACTTGATTCCTAAAACGTTCTCGGCTAGAAAATGCTCACCGGATTTCCAAAAGGCGCTCTATAGAAAATGCACCGAAAAAAATCCCCCATGTGGGTACGGTATCTATAAAAAGTAGTTAGGATATTTACTTTGTATCAGAGAGATTAGTTATTTGTAGTGTGAAATGATAGGCAAAGACGTGCGTTGAGAAAAAGCTTGATGAGACTACTATCTGTTGTGGTCATATATGATGCATCATGTATTGGTTTCCAAAGGGATTTGGCATGTCATCATTAGCATTAAGGCATGCTCTATCTTACCAGCACATGATAATATGAGGACTTTGGATAGCGATACTAGTTCAAGTGTAACTATGGAATCTTCCCCCACACCTTCCATAGTGGAATAAGCTAAGTGGGATAGGAGGTACGCACATGCACATGCATTCATGTCACTCTCTATGAAGAGGAGATTATTTCTTATACTCACTCGTGTATAAGTGGAGAATTATTCCTCATTATCGCGCATGTAAAACTACCAAGCAAGCTCGGGATATGTGCTTGTTGCGTTTTACTAGGTATATAATGAGGAACCACTGGCATACTTCTGTAAGCAATTGGAGTTCACGCACATTAATGAGGAAGCTTTAATGGATGAAATTATCATAAGGATTAAAGATTTTAGGGAGAAACTTGCATGTATTGATGAGGCGTATTGATCGAAAAAGTTCATGAGTGTCTACTAATCTCACACCTTTACCATATTCATTCTAATGTTTTGCATCCACACTTTGGCTTATGATTAAGAACCCCAATATTCTTATGTTTGATGAGTTAGTTACAATGTTCTTATAAGAATGCTATGAAATTGGTTTGGATGCAATATAAGGTTATTAGGGCATGTGAATGGATGGTGGTCAATGGTCAAAAAGTAGGCGCATGGAAGGTGTAAGGGTGCACAAGGCATGTGAACATTTATGAACACATGAATGGCACAAGTGTGCATAGAACATGTAAAGGAGAGCTCTATTAGAGCAACAAATTGATGTAACAAGATCATTCTCATAATGCAAAAAACATGATGTGTTGATTAGCCATAACTCATATCTGAATCACTTATATTGGAGTTGATATCATGCTCTAATGTTGCCTTCCTTCATCTTTTATCCACCTTAGCTCTCTCTTGCAACCCTCACACACTCCCTAGCCACCTCAAATCATGCATTTTTTCATCTTGTTATCAGACCTAGGTTAGTACTTCATTCTCAAAATTCAGCATTAGCAAAAAATAGAGGCTTCGTTAGGTATAATTAAGATTTTTAGCATCTCTAGTCAACCTTATCCGAGCCTTAACCCCATAATCTCAAAGTAGTGGCTCCATTGAAAACTTTGTTTCTCCATTTTCTCTCCATTATTTGGCAAGCCCTTCTAGGAGAATGTAGAAAACCTTAGGATGAGTCTATACACGAGAGTAAAGGTGACAAGAAACACGTAAATTTGATGCTACAGAGGAGATGCTTCAATTCTTGGAAAAAAACTTAAAATTGAGGAGCTCACACAAAATCATGTGTGTATGTGTGCACGCGCTCTTGTTCATGCACACCTAAGAGAGAGAGAGAGAGAGATAGAGAGAGAGAGAGAGAGAGAAGAACCGTATAAGACTTTAAGAAAGTCTCATTATCTCTTCTTATGCCTCTCTCTTATCTGGATCAACACACGCACAATCACCTCTTAGGTGACATTCCAAAGGTGGCAGGTATCTCTTAAGTGACATTCCAATGCTGGAAGGTATCTATTTTCCATACAATGTTTTATTACTTAGTATGTCATATTTAAAAAAACATTTACATGTGGTTTCCATAATCGCAACCCTTTTAAAAAACGTAGAGACATGATACAACAGAAAATTGGTCATGACTATATATTGCTCATTGGCAATAGGCCCTTCCATGGTCATGACTATTTATTGCTCGTTGGGCAATAGGCTCCTACATGTTCTTGACTATTTATTGCTCATTGGCAATAGGTCCTTATATGAACAGAAGTTTCCATGTTAATTTAATGCGTCAATTAATAATGAAACCATGTGCCTGTTTATTTATTAAGTTTGTTTTTCAGATATGTAAGTTTGTTTATATTATTTTTTAACTACTACATTTAATAATGCTTTAAAAAACAATTAGTGAGTAGCATACTGATATATGCATTATCATTGAGAGAGACATGCCTTGAGCCACAACGGTAGGCTTGCACCACGTGGGACACATCACCTCACCGCATAGAGCTCTTAATTACTTCTATTTTCAAACTATTTGGAAGTAAAGAGGTGCTTTCAAATAGCTTATAAATACCATCACTAGGCACTAGATGTGCATACTTCAAAATGGCAAATCGTATCTTTATTGAAGTTATGTGATTGATCAACAAGTCAAAAAAAAATCATAATCATACAATGGCCAATGGCCATGTAATCCCCATGTAAATTCCTATTAGATTGACACCAACATCCACCAATCTTGTTTTCTAACATCTTTTATGAAATTGGAGTCGGACAGAATAAAGGAAGAGTATGGTGGAGGTGAACATAGTCAACATGACTTCCATTCCATAGTTTGTGCCAAATTGTGGGATTTCAACGAACGCATCCATAAGATTATAGCCTTTTCTATAGAGTTTCCTTCCAAGAATAAAGTACATCATCCTGGCAGGTGCCAAACATTGCTACACACAAATACATGGTTAGGCTTCTTGAAATGGACATGCAATAGAAAATTCTACACAACATGAGAATCATTTAGACAAAAATCAACGTGTGGGGAAAAAAGGCTCTCATACTTGATAAACCCAAGGTAGTAGATTTGTAAGTTTGGTCATGCTGAACACCTCATCAAGGAACCAATCACTATGCACAGAGGCCACCACATCATCTACCACGATTGTGCCTTTGAGAGTGAAGGGATTAAAGAGACCTCTCTCAATCACCATGCCAAGGCCTGTGAAAGTTGTTGAGACCATGCACCATGTCAATATTGGTCTATGACTTTATATGGGGACAATTTTTTTAATATTAGAAAGCATAGTGCACCTGTGACAGTGTAAAGAGAGAAGCGACCACTCCACTCATTCCAAACCCACATTCGATCATTGATCAAGACATCTTTTGCATACTTGTAGAGGATATTGCCTCCTAAGTGATCTTTTGAAGCTCCTTGGAGTCAAATTTTCAAAGAAGGTATGATTAGTTCCCCCTCTTAAAAGTATGACATTTAATGTCTCCTTACTATTTCCTACTGTTCTTTAATATGGAAAGATATTCGTATTATTATTTAAAGTTTAAGAGGGGCATGTCAGCTTGTAGCATGGATTTCATAAAGTTCACAACAGAGAGTAGAAGCCCTTCAACATTTTCAATGAGGATGCCTAGGATATAGTGTACCTGAAGCACTGCTAGTGATAGCAAAGTGTAGTGGGCTAAGCTCAAGCATCCTCGATTCATACGGAGGTTCACTCGATTGAAGCCTTATTTGGACGAAGATTGATGAAGCATTTGCATCAGCGTGACCCATGGCATATACATCGCTAAACTCCAATTTTCTATTCCAAACGCCAACCTGAGATAACGTAATAGCGTTCTCTGTCATTGTGTGGGTGTGGATGTGTGTGTGTGTGAGAGAGAGAGAGAGAGAAGAGAGAGAGAGAGAGAGAGTGTGTGTGATTGATTGAGCGAGAGAGGGAGAGCTGATACCTTGTCTCCAATGGCGATCTCGGACATCAATTTTTTCTCACCTGTGGGTGTGATCACATAGGCATTTCCTGTTGGGAACCGTTGTGGAGGTTGCCGAATCAGAACATTGAATATTGGGCTATCTTTAGAGCACTTGAGGTGAAAGTGTGCCCAGTGCAAGGGTTAGCTAGTACCTTTGAAGCAGTTGGAGGCCGCTTCTGCGGCGCATTGAGCGGCAGCACCGATTTCAGCATATACACCTATGACTCCTATAGCACAGAAGGGTGCCAAGATACCCGTGCTCAAGCAAGGGGCTGAGGAAAGAACGCTCCCAATGACTCCCTTCACAGCACCTGCACAAACCATTGTGTAATGCAGTTATAAGGCGAGAAGATCAATGGCCTATCTAAGGGTTATCTTAAGCAAGCATGCAGACCTGAGGCCGCACAGTTGTCTAGGAGCCGGCGACGGCCTCCGTAGTCACTGTAGTAGTTGGAGCCCTGCGTGTACAGCTTCATTACGTCGTCGCCTGTGTTGTACATGGCGCAGCCGATTGAGGGAGCGTTATCATCGCAGACGAGCTACAGGCATGCAGATTTAATTCGTATAAGCATCGACGTAAAGTTATACGAAGCTGTAGCAGAAACGTAAATTAACATACAGCGCTGATGCGTCCCGTGTCGTCGCTGAAGACCATCTCCACACCCACTGGGGAATTGTAGGATGCGTCACAGCCACCAACCGCTATAACCTGGAATAATTAAGGCACGTTCTGAATATTCTTACGAATAACTACAATGAAGCCACGATGAGAAAATTCCACATACTTGCAAATTCCAAGCGTTGGTGGCGCCGTAAGCTGTCACTGTGGCCGGGATTGTCTGCACGCCACTCTCGATCATCTTGCAAGCGGCTTCCACGGCGCTCGCCGGAACCGCCCCCCAGAAGTAACCGGGAGAACCCTGTTCCAGCGCCGACACGCTGTTCATCCCCATTAGGGTGATCCAGGATGTGCCCTCGGGATAGCCATCGTCGAGAGGCGTGGTGACAGACAGCTCCAGGTAGTCTTGGCCATGGGAAATAGGGGCGCCCATCATGAGGCAGAGCGTGAGCGTTAGAACAAGCCGCAGCATAGTGCGTGTATTTGCTGCATGCCCCATCATTGTGTTGTGCATTATAAGCGAATCGCTGATGCAACGAGGTCACTACTGGAAACGCAACAATGGCTATAGGTGCGTGGGAAACCGATAAGAGGTACCGCCTGGATCACTGAGGTGCGATTCCGAGGCGATCTCTTATGTAGCTCACCCACATCTGCTAATTGCCATGCGCTAATTCCCATGCGAGCAGCAGAATGATTGCGCGGGTCCTTTGGCGTCTTCTATCATTGACACGCGCATATTCGCACAAGGCTGGTAGGGATTCTCTGCGGTAGCCGCTTACGTCGTGATATACTATAACGCACTCCATAGCGGGTTGACTTGTCAGTTCACACATTAGCGTGCTACACCAAGCAGCTCACGCTAAGGTCTCGTTACTCGTATACTTTTTAAAAAATTGCCTCAAGACGCCACCTTCCCATGTCTTTTAAGTTTTCACCATCTTAATAGATTACATCACCTATTTGATAGGTGTGATATAGTAATAATGAAGTTCAGTCAACACACCTAATATCTACCAATGGTAAATCATATTGATGTTTCGATCAAAACACCCAACATTTATCTACACACATAATCTCTCTCTCTTTCTTCACTCACTCACTCTCTCTCTCTCTCTCTCTCTCTCTCACACACACACACACACACACACACAAAAACCAAACTAACCAAGGAAACCTACACCACATGCTTTATTTTTTTGCCATGTCGCAACCAACTAATGTAACAGGAATTTTAAAAGCGACGAACCATACTACGGTTATAGAGACCTTTCATTTACTTTGATCGATGATAGTAGCAGGAGGGTTGAACACCATGAAGATTTGGGCCATGTTAGGAGATACAGTTTTCATGTTGACGAACAACACCAACTTATCCTTCACACACTACATAGCCTGTTGACTCGTGGCCCAAACTTCTCAGTGCACACATTAGCGTGCTACATAGTAAATGCAAAGCAGCTCAATAACCATCACGATCAAAGTAAAGTAAGGTCTCGTATACGTTTTTCTTTAAAAAACTCCACCTTACCATCTGTTTTAAGTTTTCACCACATTAATAGATTATATCATATATTTGATATATATGATGTAGTAAATAATAATGAAGTTTAGTCAACACCCCTAATATTTACCTATATATGCATCAAGCTTATCTATTGTAAATCATATTGAACTTTCCATCAAAACCTAGCACATTTATCTACACACACCAAACATTTGTCTACACAAATTCTCTCTCTCTCTCACACACACACATGCATGCACGAATCAGACTAACCAAGAACAGCTACATGTTCTTTATTTTTTTGGCATGTTGCAACCAACTACTGTAAAAGGAAATTTAAAAGAAAAGAGCCATACTATGGATATCAAGACCTCTCATTTACTTCGATAAATGATAGTAGCATGAGGGTTGAACACCATGAAGATTTGGACCATGTTAGGCAAGACAATATTCGAGCCATTAAGAGCATTTAACATTGGAGATGCAAAGGAGATACAATTTTAATGTTGGCAACACTAGCTTATCCTTCAAACAAAAGAAGATCACAAGAATGAGATGAGAGTGGCAATTAAGGGATAAGAAGAAACTAGTGGTGGTACGAATCTCCACGTGAATATGTAAAAAGGCACTGATTCCATCAAGCATACCTTTAGTTCCTCCAAATTCACTTGTCACATGATGACTATGTTGAGAAGTGTGGTGCCATAGAGCACATGTAGAGGCAGGGAGTGAGTAGGTGAGCATGAAACCACCCAAAAAATTGGATTATCCCACATACGTGGAACAAGCAAAGTTGTACTCTACCCATATAAAAGGAGTCATTTTGAAGCAATGAAAGTACAAGCCGTTGCACATATCTCAAGTCTCTCTATAAGTCCAAGATAATCTATCTTGGAACCTAGTTGATTTGAGTCTATTGCACATACACATCATCATGGGTGCAATTGACACCATCAACCTTAGCTTAGTGTAATCACTCATCATTAGCATGTGATTAGCTTAGTCCACATGCATTAGTGAAGGTACCATGGATTTTAACATGGCATCGGAGCTTCCCCTCACCCCATGAGCTTCTCTAACTCAAGTTTTCTTTATGATCAGTGGACCAAACCAAGTAAGAATACCCCAAGAGGAGGGGATGAAGATGGAGGCAAGAGCATTACCTTGCACTCACCCCACCACTTGATGACATGCTGCTACCCACACCATGTCTATTATGGGTAGTTGTAGGTAAATTTATAGATGAATTCAAGGGAATGAGATGCTTCTTGAACAACTTGAAAAGATGCAGGGACGAAGATAGCTTGAGCTCTTGTAATAAGCACATACACTCACACGAACCCTAGAAGAGAACACACAACATGAGAGGCCGAAAATTATTCTTCTTCTTCTTCACAACAAAAGGGTTCTACAAAAACGATAAGGGAAATACAACATAAGTACTAAAGTACTATGTACATGTGGTCCATAATGTGAACACGATAAGTGAGTGAGCTCACAAGATAAGTATGCCATAACTCAATCGTGGACCAGTGGCTAGTGTAGTCCCAACTATAGAATCACTGGCAAAACTCTATCGTGTCAGAATCCTACCAAACACGCTAGTGATGTAAGTGGCAAAAATGGTCACCCAGGCATATCATAAGTGTCAGCTCGTGTTGATCTTGACGTCTCAACACTCCCCCTCTCACGATCAACTCCATCTCTAGGACTCCAAGCATAGTCTGAAATCTAAGAAGCTTCTCTATTCTTAGGGATTTCGTGAAAATGTCAGCTACCTGCTCCTTTGTGCGTTGACATACATGAGATCAATGTCTCCTAAAAAAACCCTCTCTCTCGTAAAGTGATAGTGGAGCTCTATGTGTTTGGTCCGCACATGAAAAATTGGGTTCCTCACCAACTGTATACTGCTAAGGTTGTCACAATAGATGATAACCTATCTACTATCAACGTGCAACCCTGAATCACCAAGTAGCTTACGCAAGCAAACTATCTCACATGCTATCATTGCAGCATCCCTATAATCTGCCTCTGTGCTCGACAAGGAAATTATTCCCTACTTCTTGTTGCTCCATGTCACAACACCACTCCCAAAGGAAAACATAAATCCACTCATAGATCTCCTATGTGTGGTGATATAGACAGAGGAACGACGAGAAGAAGAGAGAAGAGAGAGAGTGAAGTTGCTTCAATGCATACCAGCTCTTTTCCAAAAAAGTTCAAAAGATGCCTTTATTATTGTGGTGTAGAAATTAGAGGAAAGTTGCCTTTATTATTAACATTAAAAATGACAAAATAAAAATTATTTTGTTTGTTGTAAAAGTAGAGTGCACCTCTCCCGCTGCTATAAATATAGAGGTAAGAACCAAAGCACTTTGTTAAACACCATTGCTAGCAAGCCTTGTTATTACACCACCCTAAACCCTCCTTTGTTTTTTTTAATGGCCTCATCAAATATTAGCATTCAAGTTGTTGAATTTCATGTATCCAGAGGGAGGCCACCAATGTGGAGGTCAAGAAGAAGACCATAGATGGTGCACAAGCATGGAAAGGTCTCACGTCCTTTCCACTTCCTAGTAATGATGATGCTATTTCTCATGTCAAGGCCAAAGTGGTGGACTCAATTGCGATATGGTGAACCTATGGTTTTATTGATGAATTGTTTGAGCGTGTCTTGCTAGAGGAAGTGCGGAAGGGTACGAACACCATTCACTTACTTTGTGCCTACACCCCAAAGGACAAGCAAGGCCCATAGTAGTAAATATGATGGTTTTCACATTTATATATTTGGAAGTTTTATGTGAATGAACTTGGTTTTTTTTTTAGTTTGAATCAATAACCTCGATGTAGAGGATGTGATGTTATGTTTTTATGTTTTCACTCCCTCTGGCTCACTATTTCCCTCTCTCTCCCTCTCAAATAATTATCTCATGTTACTCTCTCCAATTGTCTTCGCCCCTCTCTCTCTTCATGGAGGGGGGAGGGTATCTTTTTGGAATCCACTCACTTGATTCCTAAAACGTTCTCGGCTAGAAAATGCTCACCGGATTTCCAAAAGGCGCTCTATAGAAAATGCACCGAAAAAAATCCCCCATGTGGGTACGGTATCTATAAAAAGTAGTTAGGATATTTACTTTGTATCAGAGAGATTAGTTATTTGTAGTGTGAAATGATAGGCAAAGACGTGCGTTGAGAAAAAGCTTGATGAGACTACTATCTGTTGTGGTCATATATGATGCATCATGTATTGGTTTCCAAAGGGATTTGGCATGTCATCATTAGCATTAAGGCATGCTCTATCTTACCAGCACATGATAATATGAGGACTTTGGATAGCGATACTAGTTCAAGTGTAACTATGGAATCTTCCCCCACACCTTCCATAGTGGAATAAGCTAAGTGGGATAGGAGGTACGCACATGCACATGCATTCATGTCACTCTCTATGAAGAGGAGATTATTTCTTATACTCACTCGTGTATAAGTGGAGAATTATTCCTCATTATCGCGCATGTAAAACTACCAAGCAAGCTCGGGATATGTGCTTGTTGCGTTTTACTAGGTATATAATGAGGAACCACTGGCATACTTCTGTAAGCAATTGGAGTTCACGCACATTAATGAGGAAGCTTTAATGGATGAAATTATCATAAGGATTAAAGATTTTAGGGAGAAACTTGCATGTATTGATGAGGCGTATTGATCGAAAAAGTTCATGAGTGTCTACTAATCTCACACCTTTACCATATTCATTCTAATGTTTTGCATCCACACTTTGGCTTATGATTAAGAACCCCAATATTCTTATGTTTGATGAGTTAGTTACAATGTTCTTATAAGAATGCTATGAAATTGGTTTGGATGCAATATAAGGTTATTAGGGCATGTGAATGGATGGTGGTCAATGGTCAAAAAGTAGGCGCATGGAAGGTGTAAGGGTGCACAAGGCATGTGAACATTTATGAACACATGAATGGCACAAGTGTGCATAGAACATGTAAAGGAGAGCTCTATTAGAGCAACAAATTGATGTAACAAGATCATTCTCATAATGCAAAAAACATGATGTGTTGATTAGCCATAACTCATATCTGAATCACTTATATTGGAGTTGATATCATGCTCTAATGTTGCCTTCCTTCATCTTTTATCCACCTTAGCTCTCTCTTGCAACCCTCACACACTCCCTAGCCACCTCAAATCATGCATTTTTTCATCTTGTTATCAGACCTAGGTTAGTACTTCATTCTCAAAATTCAGCATTAGCAAAAAATAGAGGCTTCGTTAGGTATAATTAAGATTTTTAGCATCTCTAGTCAACCTTATCCGAGCCTTAACCCCATAATCTCAAAGTAGTGGCTCCATTGAAAACTTTATTTCTCCATTTTCTCTCCATTATTTGGCAAGCCCTTCTAGGAGAATGTAGAAAACCTTAGGATGAGTCTATACACGAGAGTAAAGGTGACAAGAAACACGTAAATTTGATGCTACAGAGGAGATGCTTCAATTCTTGGAAAAAAACTTAAAATTGAGGAGCTCACACAAAATCATGTGTGTATGTGTGCACGCGCTCTTGTTCATGCACACCTAAGAGAGAGAGAGAGAGAGATAGAGAGAGAGAGAGAGAGAAGAACCGTATAAGACTTTAAGAAAGTCTCATTATCTCTTCTTATGCCTCTCTCTTATCTGGATCAACACACGCACAATCACCTCTTAGGTGACATTCCAAAGGTGGCAGGTATCTCTTAAGTGACATTCCAATGCTGGAAGGTATCTATTTTCCATACAATGTTTTATTACTTAGTATGTCATATTTAAAAAAACATTTACATGTGGTTTCCATAATCGCAACCCTTTTAAAAAACGTAGAGACATGATACAACAGAAAATTGGTCATGACTATATATTGCTCATTGGCAATAGGCCCTTCCATGGTCATGACTATTTATTGCTCGTTGGGCAATAGGCTCCTACATGTTCTTGACTATTTATTGCTCATTGGCAATAGGTCCTTATATGAACAGAAGTTTCCATGTTAATTTAATGCGTCAATTAATAATGAAACCATGTGCCTGTTTATTTATTAAGTTTGTTTTTCAGATATGTAAGTTTGTTTATATTATTTTTTAACTACTACATTTAATAATGCTTTAAAAAACAATTAGTGAGTAGCATACTGATATATGCATTATCATTGAGAGAGACATGCCTTGAGCCACAACGGTAGGCTTGCACCACGTGGGACACATCACCTCACCGCATAGAGCTCTTAATTACTTCTATTTTCAAACTATTTGGAAGTAAAGAGGTGCTTTCAAATAGCTTATAAATACCATCACTAGGCACTAGATGTGCATACTTCAAAATGGCAAATCGTATCTTTATTGAAGTTATGTGATTGATCAACAAGTCAAAAAAAATCATAATCATACAATGGCCAATGGCCATGTAATCCCCATGTAAATTCCTATTAGATTGACACCAACATCCACCAATCTTGTTTTCTAACATCTTTTATGAAATTGGAGTCGGACAGAATAAAGGAAGAGTATGGTGGAGGTGAACATAGTCAACATGACTTCCATTCCATAGTTTGTGCCAAATTGTGGGATTTCAACGAACGCATCCATAAGATTATAGCCTTTTCTATAGAGTTTCCTTCCAAGAATAAAGTACATCATCCTGGCAGGTGCCAAACATTGCTACACACAAATACATGGTTAGGCTTCTTGAAATGGACATGCAATAGAAAATTCTACACAACATGAGAATCATTTAGACAAAAATCAACGTGTGGGGAAAAAAGGCTCTCATACTTGATAAACCCAAGGTAGTAGATTTGTAAGTTTGGTCATGCTGAACACCTCATCAAGGAACCAATCACTATGCACAGAGGCCACCACATCATCTACCACGATTGTGCCTTTGAGAGTGAAGGGATTAAAGAGACCTCTCTCAATCACCATGCCAAGGCCTGTGAAAGTTGTTGAGACCATGCACCATGTCAATATTGGTCTATGACTTTATATGGGGACAATTTTTTTAATATTAGAAAGCATAGTGCACCTGTGACAGTGTAAAGAGAGAAGCGACCACTCCACTCATTCCAAACCCACATTCGATCATTGATCAAGACATCTTTTGCATACTTGTAGAGGATATTGCCTCCTAAGTGATCTTTTGAAGCTCCTTGGAGTCAAATTTTCAAAGAAGGTATGATTAGTTCCCCCTCTTAAAAGTATGACATTTAATGTCTCCTTACTATTTCCTACTGTTCTTTAATATGGAAAGATATTCGTATTATTATTTAAAGTTTAAGAGGGGCATGTCAGCTTGTAGCATGGATTTCATAAAGTTCACAACAGAGAGTAGAAGCCCTTCAACATTTTCAATGAGGATGCCTAGGATATAGTGTACCTGAAGCACTGCTAGTGATAGCAAAGTGTAGTGGGCTAAGCTCAAGCATCCTCGATTCATACGGAGGTTCACTCGATTGAAGCCTTATTTGGACGAAGATTGATGAAGCATTTGCATCAGCGTGACCCATGGCATATACATCGCTAAACTCCAATTTTCTATTCCAAACGCCAACCTGAGATAACGTAATAGCGTTCTCTGTCATTGTGTGGGTGTGGATGTGTGTGTGTGTGAGAGAGAGAGAGAGAGAAGAGAGAGAGAGAGAGAGAGTGTGTGTGATTGATTGAGCGAGAGAGGGAGAGCTGATACCTTGTCTCCAATGGCGATCTCGGACATCAATTTTTTCTCACCTGTGGGTGTGATCACATAGGCATTTCCTGTTGGGAACCGTTGTGGAGGTTGCCGAATCAGAACATTGAATATTGGGCTATCTTTAGAGCACTTGAGGTGAAAGTGTGCCCAGTGCAAGGGTTAGCTAGTACCTTTGAAGCAGTTGGAGGCCGCTTCTGCGGCGCATTGAGCGGCAGCACCGATTTCAGCATATACACCTATGACTCCTATAGCACAGAAGGGTGCCAAGATACCCGTGCTCAAGCAAGGGGCTGAGGAAAGAACGCTCCCAATGACTCCCTTCACAGCACCTGCACAAACCATTGTGTAATGCAGTTATAAGGCGAGAAGATCAATGGCCTATCTAAGGGTTATCTTAAGCAAGCATGCAGACCTGAGGCCGCACAGTTGTCTAGGAGCCGGCGACGGCCTCCGTAGTCACTGTAGTAGTTGGAGCCCTGCGTGTACAGCTTCATTACGTCGTCGCCTGTGTTGTACATGGCGCAGCCGATTGAGGGAGCGTTATCATCGCAGACGAGCTACAGGCATGCAGATTTAATTCGTATAAGCATCGACGTAAAGTTATACGAAGCTGTAGCAGAAACGTAAATTAACATACAGCGCTGATGCGTCCCGTGTCGTCGCTGAAGACCATCTCCACACCCACTGGGGAATTGTAGGATGCGTCACAGCCACCAACCGCTATAACCTGGAATAATTAAGGCACGTTCTGAATATTCTTACGAATAACTACAATGAAGCCACGATGAGAAAATTCCACATACTTGCAAATTCCAAGCGTTGGTGGCGCCGTAAGCTGTCACTGTGGCCGGGATTGTCTGCACGCCACTCTCGATCATCTTGCAAGCGGCTTCCACGGCGCTCGCCGGAACCGCCCCCCAGAAGTAACCGGGAGAACCCTGTTCCAGCGCCGACACGCTGTTCATCCCCATTAGGGTGATCCAGGATGTGCCCTCGGGATAGCCATCGTCGAGAGGCGTGGTGACAGACAGCTCCAGGTAGTCTTGGCCATGGGAAATAGGGGCGCCCATCATGAGGCAGAGCGTGAGCGTTAGAACAAGCCGCAGCATAGTGCGTGTATTTGCTGCATGCCCCATCATTGTGTTGTGCATTATAAGCGAATCGCTGATGCAACGAGGTCACTACTGGAAACGCAACAATGGCTATAGGTGCGTGGGAAACCGATAAGAGGTACCGCCTGGATCACTGAGGTGCGATTCCGAGGCGATCTCTTATGTAGCTCACCCACATCTGCTAATTGCCATGCGCTAATTCCCATGCGAGCAGCAGAATGATTGCGCGGGTCCTTTGGCGTCTTCTATCATTGACACGCGCATATTCGCACAAGGCTGGTAGGGATTCTCTGCGGTAGCCGTTTACGTCGTGATATACTATAACGCACTCCATAGCGGGTTGACTTGTCAGTTCACACATTAGCGTGCTACACCAAGCAGCTCACGCTAAGGTCTCGTTACTCGTATACTTTTTAAAAAATTGCCTCAAGACGCCACCTTCCCATGTCTTTTAAGTTTTCACCATCTTAATAGATTACATCACCTATTTGATAGGTGTGATATAGTAATAATGAAGTTCAGTCAACACACCTAATATCTACCAATGGTAAATCATATTGATGTTTCGATCAAAACACCCAACATTTATCTACACACATAATCTCTCTCTCTTTCTTCACTCACTCACTCTCTCTCTCTCTCTCTCTCTCTCTCTCACACACACACACACACACACACACAAAAACCAAACTAACCAAGGAAACCTACACCACATGCTTTATTTTTTTGCCATGTCGCAACCAACTAATGTAACAGGAATTTTAAAAGCGACGAACCATACTACGGTTATAGAGACCTTTCATTTACTTTGATCGATGATAGTAGCAGGAGGGTTGAACACCATGAAGATTTGGGCCATGTTAGGAGATACAGTTTTCATGTTGACGAACAACACCAACTTATCCTTCACACACTACATAGCCTGTTGACTCGTGGCCCAAACTTCTCAGTGCACACATTAGCGTGCTACATAGTAAATGCAAAGCAGCTCAATAACCATCACGATCAAAGTAAAGTAAGGTCTCGTATACGTTTTTCTTTAAAAAACTCCACCTTACCATCTGTTTTAAGTTTTCACCACATTAATAGATTATATCATATATTTGATATATATGATGTAGTAAATAATAATGAAGTTTAGTCAACACCCCTAATATTTACCTATATATGCATCAAGCTTATCTATTGTAAATCATACTGAACTTTCCATCAAAACCTAGCACATTTATCTACACACACCAAACATTTGTCTACACAAATTCTCTCTCTCTCTCACACACACACATGCATGCACGAATCAGACTAACCAAGAACAGCTACATGTTCTTTATTTTTTTGGCATGTTGCAACCAACTACTGTAAAAGGAAATTTAAAAGAAAAGAGCCATACTATGGATATCAAGACCTCTCATTTACTTCGATAAATGATAGTAGCATGAGGGTTGAACACCATGAAGATTTGGACCATGTTAGGCAAGACAATATTCGAGCCATTAAGAGCATTTAACATTGGAGATGCAAAGGAGATACAATTTTAATGTTGGCAACACTAGCTTATCCTTCAAACAAAAGAAGATCACAAGAATGAGATGAGAGTGGCAATTAAGGGATAAGAAGAAACTAGTGGTGGTACGAATCTCCACGTGAATATGTAAAAAGGCACTGATTCCATCAAGCATACCTTTAGTTCCTCCAAATTCACTTGTCACATGATGACTATGTTGAGAAGTGTGGTGCCATAGAGCACATGTAGAGGCAGGGAGTGAGTAGGTGAGCATGAAACCACCCAAAAAATTGGATTATCCCACATACGTGGAACAAGCAAAGTTGTACTCTACCCATATAAAAGGAGTCATTTTGAAGCAATGAAAGTACAAGCCGTTGCACATATCTCAAGTCTCTCTATAAGTCCAAGATAATCTATCTTGGAACCTAGTTGATTTGAGTCTATTGCACATACACATCATCATGGGTGCAATTGACACCATCAACCTTAGCTTAGTGTAATCACTCATCATTAGCATGTGATTAGCTTAGTCCACATGCATTAGTGAAGGTACCATGGATTTTAACATGGCATCGGAGCTTCCCCTCACCCCATGAGCTTCTCTAACTCAAGTTTTCTTTATGATCAGTGGACCAAACCAAGTAAGAATACCCCAAGAGGAGGGGATGAAGATAGAGGCAAGAGCATTACCTTGCACTCACCCCACCACTTGATGACATGCTGCTACCCACACCATGTCTATTATGGGTAGTTGTAGGTAAATTTATAGATGAATTCAAGGGAATGAGATGCTTCTTGAACAACTTGAAAAGATGCAGGGACGAAGATAGCTTGAGCTCTTGTAATAAGCACATACACTCACACGAACCCTAGAAGAGAACACACAACATGAGAGGCCGAAAATTATTCTTCTTCTTCTTCACAACAAAAGGGTTCTACAAAAACGATAAGGGAAATACAACATAAGTACTAAAGTACTATGTACATGTGGTCCATAATGTGAACACGATAAGTGAGTGAGCTCACAAGATAAGTATGCCATAACTCAATCGTGGACCAGTGGCTAGTGTAGTCCCAACTATAGAATCACTGGCAAAACTCTATCGTGTCAGAATCCTACCAAACACGCTAGTGATGTAAGTGGCAAAAATGGTCACCCAGGCATATCATAAGTGTCAGCTCGTGTTGATCTTGACGTCTCAACACTCCCCCTCTCACGATCAACTCCATCTCTAGGACTCCAAGCATAGTCTGAAATCTAAGAAGCTTCTCTATTCTTAGGGATTTCGTGAAAATGTCAGCTACCTGCTCCTTTGTGCGTTGACATACATGAGATCAATGTCTCCTAAAAAAACCCTCTCTCTCGTAAAGTGATAGTGGAGCTCTATGTGTTTGGTCCGCACATGAAAAATTGGGTTCCTCACCAACTGTATACTGCTAAGGTTGTCACAATAGATGATAACCTATCTACTATCAACGTGCAACCCTGAATCACCAAGTAGCTTACGCAAGCAAACTATCTCACATGCTATCATTGCAGCATCCCTATAATCTGCCTCTGTGCTCGACAAGGAAATTATTCCCTACTTCTTGTTGCTCCATGTCACAACACCACTCCCAAAGGAAAACATAAATCCACTCATAGATCTCCTATGTGTGGTGATACAGACAGAGGAATGACGAGAAGAAGAGAGAAGAGAGAGAGTGAAGTTGCTTCAATGCATACCAGCTCTTTTCCAAAAAAGTTCAAAAGATGCCTTTATTATTGTGGTGTAGAAATTAGAGGAAAGTTGCCTTTATTATTAACATTAAAAATGACAAAATAAAAATTATTTTGTTTGTTGTAAAAGTAGAGTGCACCTCTCCCGCTGCTATAAATATAGAGGTAAGAACCAAAGCACTTTGTTAAACACCATTGCTAGCAAGCCTTGTTATTACACCACCCTAAACCCTCCTTTGTTTTTTTTAATGGCCTCATCAAATATTAGCATTCAAGTTGTTGAATTTCATGTATCCAGAGGGAGGCCACCAATGTGGAGGTCAAGAAGAAGACCATAGATGGTGCACAAGCATGGAAAGGTCTCACGTCCTTTCCACTTCCTAGTAATGATGATGCTATTTCTCATGTCAAGGCCAAAGTGGTGGACTCAATTGCGATATGGTGAACCTATGGTTTTATTGATGAATTGTTTGAGCGTGTCTTGCTAGAGGAAGTGCGGAAGGGTACGAACACCATTCACTTACTTTGTGCCTACACCCCAAAGGACAAGCAAGGCCCATAGTAGTAAATATGATGGTTTTCACATTTATATATTTGGAAGCTTTATGTGAATGAACTTGGTTTTTTTTTTAGTTTGAATCAATAACCTCGATGTAGAGGATGTGATGTTATGTTTTTATGTTTTCACTCCCTCTGGCTCACTATTTCCCTCTCTCTCCCTCTCAAATAATTATCTCATGTTACTCTCTCCAATTGTCTTCGCCCCTCTCTCTCTTCATGGAGGGGGGAGGGTATCTTTTTGGAATCCACTCACTTGATTCCTAAAACGTTCTCGGCTAGAAAATGCTCACCGGATTTCCAAAAGGCGCTCTATAGAAAATGCACCGAAAAAAATCCCCCATGTGGGTACGGTATCTATAAAAAGTAGTTAGGATATTTACTTTGTATCAGAGAGATTAGTTATTTGTAGTGTGAAATGATAGGCAAAGACGTGCGTTGAGAAAAAGCTTGATGAGACTACTATCCGTTGTGGTCATATATGATGCATCATGTATTGGTTTCCAAAGGGATTTGGCATGTCATCATTAGCATTAAGGCATGCTCTATCTTACCAGCACATGATAATATGAGGACTTTGGATAGCGATACTAGTTCAAGTGTAACTATGGAATCTTCCCCCACACCTTCCATAGTGGAATAAGCTAAGTGGGATAGGAGGTACGCACATGCACATGCATTCATGTCACTCTCTATGAAGAGGAGATTATTTCTTATACTCACTCGGGTATAAGTGGAGAATTATTCCTCATTATCGCGCATGTAAAACTACCAAGCAAGCTCGGGATATGTGCTTGTTGCGTTTTACTAGGTATATAATGAGGAACCACTGGCATACTTCTGTAAGCAATTGGAGTTCACGTATATTAATGAGGAAGCTTTAATGGATGAAATTATCATAAGGATTAAAGATTTTAGGGAGAAACTTGCATGTATTGATGAGGCGTATTGATCCAAAAAGTTCATGAGTGTCTACTAATCTCACACCTTTACCATATTCATTCTAATGTTTTGCATCCACACTTTGGCTTATGATTAAGAACCCCAATATTCTTATGTTTGATGAGTTAGTTACAATGTTCTTATAAGAATGCTATGAAATTGGTTTGGATGCAATATAAGGTTATTAGGGCATGAATATAAAAGGTGGTCAATGGTCAAAAAGTAGGCGCATGGAAGGTGTAAGGGTGCACAAGGCATGTGAACATTTATGAACACATGAATGGCACAAGTGTGCATAGAACATGTAAAGGAGAGCTCTATTAGAGCAACAAATTGATGTAACAAGATCATTCTCATAATGCAAAAAACATGATGTGTTGATTAGCCATAACTCATATCTGAATCACTTATATTGGAGTTGATATCATGCTCTAATGTTGCCTTCCTTCATCTTTTATCCACCTTAGCTCTCTCTTGCAACCCTCACACACTCCCTAGCCACCTCAAATCATGCATTTTTTCATCTTGTTATCAGACCTAGGTTAGTACTTCATTCTCAAAATTCAGCATTAGCAAAAAATAGAGGCTTCGTTAGGTATAATTAAGATTTTTAGCATCTCTAGTCAACCTTATCCGAGCCTTAACCCCATAATCTCAAAGTAGTGGCTCCATTGAAAACTTTATTTCTCCATTTTCTCTCCATTATTTGGCAAGCCCTTCTAGGAGAATGTAGAAAACCTTAGGATGAGTCTATACACGAGAGTAAAGGTGACAAGAAACACGTAAATTTGATGCTACAGAGGAGATGCTTCAATTCTTGGAAAAAAACTTAAAATTGAGGAGCTCACACAAAATCATGTGTGTATGTGTGCGCGCGCTCTTGTTCATGCACACCTAAGAGAGAGAGAGAGAGATAGAGAGAGAGAGAGAGAGAGAAGAACCGTATAAGACTTTAAGAAAGTCTCATTATCTCTTCTTATGCCTCTCTCTTATCTGGATCAACACACGCACAATCACCTCTTAGGTGACATTCCAAAGGTGGCAGGTATCTCTTAAGTGACATTCCAATGCTGGAAGGTATCTATTTTCCATACAATGTTTTATTACTCAGTATGTCATATTTAAAAAAACATTTACATGTGGTTTCCATAATCGCAACCCTTTTAAAAAACGTAGAGACATGATACAACAGAAAATTGGTCATGACTATATATTGCTCATTGGCAATAGGCCCTTCCATGGTCATGACTATTTATTGCTCGTTGGGCAATAGGCTCCTACATGTTCTTGACTATTTATTGCTCATTGGCAATAGGTCCTTATATGAACAGAAGTTTCCATGTTAATTTAATGCGTCAATTAATAATGAAACCATGTGCCTGTTTATTTATTAAGTTTGTTTTTCAGATATGTAAGTTTGTTTATATTATTTTTTAACTACTACATTTAATAATGCTTTAAAAAACAATTAGTGAGTAGCATACTGATATATGCATTATCATTGAGAGAGACATGCCTTGAGCCACAACGGTAGGCTTGCACCATGTGGGACACATCACCTCACCGCATAGAGCTCTTAATTACTTCTATTTTCAAACTATTTGGAAGTAAAGAGGTGCTTTCAAATAGCTTATAAATACCATCACTAGGCACTAGATGTGCATACTTCAAAATGGCAAATCGTATCTTTATTGAAGTTATGTGATTGATCAACAAGTCAAAAAAAAATCATAATCATACAATGGCCAATGGCCATGTAATCCCCATGTAAATTCCTATTAGATTGACACCAACATCCACCAATCTTGTTTTCTAACATCTTTTATGAAATTGGAGTCGGACAAAATAAAGGAAGAGTATGGTGGAGGTGAACATAGACAACATGACTTCCATTCCATAGTTTGTGCCAAATTGTGGGATTTCAACGAACGCATCCATAAGATTATAGCCTTTTCTATAGAGTTTCCTTCCAAGAATAAAGTACATCATCCTGGCAGGTGCCAAACATTGCTACACACAAATACATGGTTAGGCTTCTTGAAATGGACATGCAATAGAAAATTCTACACAACATGAGAATCATTTAGACAAAAATCAACGTGTGGGGAAAAAAGGCTCTCATACTTGATAAACCCAAGGTAGTAGATTTGTAAGTTTGGTCATGCTGAACACCTCATCAAGGAACCAATCACTATGCACAGAGGCCACCACATCATCTACCACGATTGTGCCTTTGAGAGTGAAGGGATTAAAGAGACCTCTCTCAATCACCATGCCAAGGCCTGTGAAAGTTGTTGAGACCATGCACCATGTCAATATTGGTCTATGACTTTATATGGGGACAATTTTTTTAATATTAGAAAGCATAGTGCACCTGTGACAGTGTAAAGAGAGAAGCGACCACTCCACTCCATCCAAACCCACATTCGATCATTGATCAAGACATCTTTGGCATACTTGTAGAGGATATTGCCTCCTAAGTGATCTTTTGAAGCTCCTTGGAGTCAAATTTTCAAAGAAGGTATGATTAGTTCCCCCTCTTAAAAGTATGACATTTAATGTCTCCTTACTATTTCCTACTGTTCTTTAATATGGAAAGATATTCGTATTATTATTTAAAGTTTAAGAGGGGCATGTCAGCTTGTAGCATGGATTTCATAAAGTTCACAACAGAGAGTAGAAGCCCTTCAACATTTTCAATGAGGATGCCTAGGATATAGTGTACCTGAAGCACTGCTAGTGATAGCAAAGTGTAGTGGGCTAAGCTCAAGCATCCTCGATTCATACGGAGGTTCACTCGATTGAAGCCTTATTTGGACGAAGATTGATGAAGCATTTGCATCAGCGTGACCCATGGCATATACATCGCTAAACTCCAATTTTCTATTCCAAACGCCAACCTGAGATAACGTAATAGCGTTCTCTGTCATTGTGTGGGTGTGGATGTGTGTGTGTGTGTGTGAGAGAGAGACAGAGAGAGAGAGAGAGAGTGTGTGTGTGATTGATTGAGCGAGAGAGGGAGAGCTGATACCTTGTCTCCAATGGCGATCTCGGACATCAATTTTTTCTCACCTGTGGGTGTGATCACATAGGCATTTCCTGTTGGGAACCGTTGTGGAGGTTGCCGAATCAGAACATTGAATATTGGGCTATCTTTAGAGCACTTGAGGTGAAAGTGTGCCCAGTGCAAGGGTTAGCTAGTACCTTTGAAGCAGTTGGAGGCCGCTTCTGCGGCGCATTGAGCGGCAGCACCGATTTCAGCATATACACCTATGACTCCTATAGCACAGAAGGGTGCCAAGATACCCGTGCTCAAGCAAGGGGCTGAGGAAAGAACGCTCCCAATGACTCCCTTCACAGCACCTGCACAAACCATTGTGTAATGCAGTTATAAGGCGAGAAGATCAATGGCCTATCTAAGGGTTATCTTAAGCAAGCATGCAGACCTGAGGCCGCACAGTTGTCTAGGAGCCGGCGACGGCCTCCGTAGTCACTGTAGTAGTTGGAGCCCTGCGTGTACAGCTTCATTACGTCGTCGCCTGTGTTGTACATGGCGCAGCCGATTGAGGGAGCGTTATCATCGCAGACGAGCTACAGGCATGCAGATTTAATTCGTATAAGCATCGACGTAAAGTTATACGAAGCTGTAGCAGAAACGTAAATTAACATACAGCGCTGATGCGTCCCGTGTCGTCGCTGAAGACCATCTCCACACCCACTGGGGAATTGTAGGATGCGTCACAGCCACCAACCGCTATAACCTGGAATAATTAAGGCACGTTCTGAATATTCTTACGAATAACTACAATGAAGCCACGATGAGAAAATTCCACATACTTGCAAATTCCACGTTGGTGGCGCCGTAAGCTGTCACTGTGGCCGGGATTGTCTGCACGCCACTCTCGATCATCTTGCAAGCGGCTTCCACGGCGCTCGCCGGAACCGCCCCCCAGAAGTAACCGGGAGAACCCTGTTCCAGCGCCGACACGCTGTTCATCCCCATTAGGGTGATCCAGGATGTGCCCTCGGGATAGCCATCGTCGAGAGGCGTGGTGACAGACAGCTCCAGGTAGTCTTGGCCATGGGAAATAGGGGCGCCCATCATGAGGCAGAGCGTGAGCGTTAGAACAAGCCGCAGCATAGTGCGTGTATTTGCTGCATGCCCCATCATTGTGTTGTGCATTATAAGCGAAGCGCTGATGCAACGAGGTCACTACTGGAAACGCAACAATGGCTATAGGTGCGTGGGAAACCGATAAGAGGTACCGCCTGGATCACTGAGGTGCGATTCCGAGGCGATCTCTTATGTAGCTCACCCACATCTGCTAATTGCCATGCGCTAATTCCCATGCGAGCAGCAGAATGATTGCGCGGGTCCTTTGGCGTCTTCTATCATTGACACGCGCATATTCGCACAAGGCTGGTAGGGATTCTCTGCGGTAGCCGTTTACGTCGTGATATACTATAACGCACTCCATAGCGGGTTGACTTGTCAGTTCACACATTAGCGTGCTACACCAAGCAGCTCACGCTAAGGTCTCGTTACTCGTATACTTTTTAAAAAATTGCCTCAAGACGCCACCTTCCCATGTCTTTTAAGTTTTCACCATCTTAATAGATTACATCACCTATTTGATAGGTGTGATATAGTAATAATGAAGTTCAGTCAACACACCTAATATCTACCAATGGTAAATCATATTGATGTTTCGATCAAAACACCCAACATTTATCTACACGCATATTCTCTCTCTCTCACTCACTCACTCTCTCTCTCTCTCTCTCTCTCTCTCACACACACACACACACACACAAAAAACCAAACTAACCAAGGAAACCTACACCACATGCTTTATTTTTTTGCCATGTCGCAACCAACTAATGTAACAGGAATTTTAAAAGCGACGAACCATACTACGGTTATAGAGACCTTTCATTTACTTTGATCGATGATAGTAGCAGGAGGGTTGAACACCATGAAGATTTGGGCCATGTTAGGAGATACAGTTTTCATGTTGACGAACAACACCAACTTATCCTTCACACACTACATAGCCTGTTGACTCGTGGCCCAAACTTCTCAGTGCACACATTAGCGTGCTACATAGTAAATGCAAAGCAGCTCAATAACCATCACGATCAAAGTAAAGTAAGGTCTCGTATACGTTTTTCTTTAAAAAACTCCACCTTACCATCTGTTTTAAGTTTTCACCACATTAATAGATTATATCATATATTTGATATATATGATGTAGTAAATAATAATGAAGTTTAGTCAACACCCCTAATATTTACCTATATATGCATCAAGCTTATCTATTGTAAATCATATTGAACTTTCCATCAAAACCTAGCACATTTATCTACACACACCAAACATTTGTCTACACAAATTCTCTCTCTCTCTCACACACACACACGCATGCACGAATCAGACTAACCAAGAACAGCTACATGTTCTTTATTTTTTTGGCATGTTGCAACCAACTACTGTAAAAGGAAATTTAAAAGAAAAGAGCCATACTATGGATATCAAGACCTCTCATTTACTTCGATAAATGATAGTAGCATGAGGGTTGAACACCATGAAGATTTGGACCATGTTAGGCAAGACAATATTCGAGCCATTAAGAGCATTTAACATTGGAGATGCAAAGGAGATAAAATTTTAATGTTGGCAACACTAGCTTATCCTTCAAACAAAAGAAGATCACAAGAATGAGATGAGAGTGGCAATTAAGGGATAAGAAGAAACTAGTGGTGGTACGAATCTCCACGTGAATATGTAAAAAGGCACTGATTCCATCAAGCATACCTTTAGTTCCTCCAAATTCACTTGTCACATGATGACTATGTTGAGAAGTGTGGTGCCATAGAGCACATGTAGAGGCAGGGAGTGAGTAGGTGAGCATGAAACCACCCAAAAAATTGGATTATCCCACATACGTGGAACAAGCAAAGTTGTACTCTACCCATATAAAAGGAGTCATTTTGAAGCAATGAAAGTACAAGCCGTTGCACATATCTCAAGTCTCTCTATAAGTCCAAGATAATCTATCTTGGAACCTAGTTGATTTGAGTCTATTGCACATACACATCATCATGGGTGCAATTGACACCATCAACCTTAGCTTAGTGTAATCACTCATCATTAGCATGTGATTAGCTTAGTCCACATGCATTAGTGAAAGTACCATGGATTTTAACATGGCATCGGAGCTTCCCCTCACCCCATGAGCTTCTCTAACTCAAGTTTTCTTTATGATCAGTGGACCAAACCAAGTAAGAATACCCCAAGAGGAGGGGATGAAGATGGAGGCAAGAGCATTACCTTGCACTCACCCCACCACTTGATGGCATGCTGCTACCCACACCATGTCTATTATGGGTAGTTGTAGGTAAATTTATAGATGAATTCAAGGGAATGAGATGCTTCTTGAACAACTTGAAAAGATGTAGGGACGAAGATAGCTTGAGCTCTTGTAATAAGCACATACACTCACACGAACCCTAGAAGAGAACACACAACATGAGAGGCCGAAAATTATTCTTCTTCTTCTTCACAACAAAAGGGTTCTACAAAAACGATAAGGGAAATACAACATAAGTACTAAAGTACTATGTACATGTGGTCCATAATGTGAACACGATAAGTGAGTGAGCTCACAAGATAAGTATGCCATAACTCAATCGTGGACCAGTGGCTAGTGTAGTCCCAACTATAGAATCACTGGCCAAACTCTATCGTGTCAGAATCCTACCAAACACGCTAGTGATGTAAGTGGCAAAAATGGTCACCCATGCATATCATAAGTGTCAGCTCGTGTTGATCTTGACGTCTCAACACTCCCCCTCTCATGATCAACTCCATCTCTAGGACTCCAAGCATAGTCTGAAATCTAAGAAGCTTCTCTATTCTTAGGGATTTCGTGAAAATGTCAGCTACCTGCTCCTTTGTGCGTTGACATACATGAGATCAATGTCTCCTAAAAAAACCCTCTCTCTCGTAAAGTGATAGTGGAGCTCTATGTGTTTGGTCCGCACATGAAAAATTGGGTTCCTCACCAACTGTATACTGCTAAGGTTGTCACAATAGATGATAACCTATCTACTATCAACGTGCAACCCTGAATCACCAAGTAGCTTACGCAAGCAAACTATCTCACATGCTATCATTGCAGCATCCCTATGATCTGCCTCTGTGCTCGACAAGGAAATTATTCCCTACTTCTTGTTGCTCCATGTCACAACACCACTCCCAAAGGAAAACATAAATCCACTCATAGATCTCCTATGTGTGGTGATACAGACAGAGGAACGACGAGAAGAAGAGAGAAGAGAGAGAGTGAAGTTGCTTCAATGCATACCAGCTCTTTTCCAAAAAAGTTCAAAAGATGCCTTTATTATTGTGGTGTAGAAATTAGAGGAAAGTTGCCTTTATTATTAACATTAAAAATGACAAAATAAAAATTATTTTGTTTGTTGTAAAAGTAGAGTGCACCTCTCCCGCTGCTATAAATATAGAGGTAAGAACCAAAGCACTTTGTTAAACACCATTGCTAGCAAGCCTTGTTATTACACCACCCTAAACCCTCCTTTGTTTTTTTTAATGGCCTCATCAAATATTAGCATTCAAGTTGTTGAATTTCATGTATCCAGAGGGAGGCCACCAATGTGGAGGTCAAGAAGAAGACCATAGATGGTGCACAAGCATGGAAAGGTCTCACGTCCTTTCCACTTCCTAGTAATGATGATGCTATTTCTCATGTCAAGGCCAAAGTGGTGGACTCAATTGCGATATGGTGAACCTATGGTTTTATTGATGAATTGTTTGAGCGTGTCTTGCTAGAGGAAGTGCGGAAGGGTACGAACACCATTCACTTACTTTGTGCCTACACCCCAAAGGACAAGCAAGGCCCATAGTAGTAAATATGATGGTTTTCACATTTATATATTTGGAAGTTTTATGTGAATGAACTTGGTTTTTTTTTTAGTTTGAATCAATAACCTCGATGTAGAGGATGTGATGTTATGTTTTTATGTTTTCACTCCCTCTGGCTCACTATTTCCCTCTCTCTCCCTCTCAAATAATTATCTCATGTTACTCTCTCCAATTGTCTTCGCCCCTCTCTCTCTTCATGGAGGGGGGAGAGTATCTTTTTGGAATCCACTCACTTGATTCCTAAAACGTTCTCGGCTAGAAAATGCTCACCGGATTTCCAAAAGGCGCTCTATAGAAAATGCACCGAAAAAAATCCCCCATGTGGGTACGGTATCTATAAAAAGTAGTTATGATATTTACTTTGTATCAGAGAGATTAGTTATTTGTAGTGTGAAATGATAGGCAAAGACGTGCGTTGAGAAAAAGCTTGATGAGACTACTATCCGTTGTGGTCATATATGATGCATCATGTATTGGTTTCCAAAGGGATTTGGCATGTCATCATTAGCATTAAGGCATGCTCTATCTTACCAGCACATGATAATATGAGGACTTTGCATAGCGATACTAGTTCAAGTGTAACTATGGAATCTTCCCCCACACCTTCCATAGTGGAATAAGCTAAGTGGGATAGGAGGTACGCACATGCACATGCATTCATGTCACTCTCTATGAAGAGGAGATTATTTCTTATACTCACTCGTGTATAAGTGGAGAATTATTCCTCATTATCGCGCATGTAAAACTACCAAGCAAGCTCGGGATATGTGCTTGTTGCGTTTTACTAGGTATATAATGAGGAACCACTGGCATACTTCTGTAAGCAATTGGAGTTCACGCATATTAATGAGGAAGCTTTAATGGATGAAATTATCATAAGGATTAAAGATTTTAGGGAGAAACTTGCATGTATTGATGAGGCGTATTGATCCAAAAAGTTCATGAGTGTCTACTAATCTCACACCTTTACCATATTCATTCTAATGTTTTGCATCCACAATTTGGCTTATGATTAAGAACCCCAATATTCTTATGTTTGATGAGTTAGTTACAATGTTCTTATAAGAATGCTATGAAATTGGTTTGGATGCAATATAAGGTTATTAGGGCATGTGAATGGATGAATATAAAAGGTGGTCAATGGTCAAAAAGTAGGCGCATGGAAGGTGTAAGGGTGCACAAGGCATGTGAACATTTATGAACACATGAATGGCACAAGTGTGCATAGAACATGTAAAGGAGAGCTCTATTAGAGCAACAAATTGATGTAACAAGATCATTCTCATAATGCAAAAAACATGATGTGTTGATTAGCCATAACTCATATCTGAATCACTTATATTGGAGTTGATATCATGCTCTAATGTTGCCTTCCTTCATCTTTTATCCACCTTAGCTCTCTCTTGCAACCCTCACACACTCCCTAGCCACCTCAAATCATGCATTTTTTCATCTTGTTATCAGACCTAGGTTAGTACTTCATTCTCAAAATTCAGCATTAGCAGAAAATAGAGGCTTCGTTAGGTATAATTAAGATTTTTAGCATCTCTAGTCAACCTTATCCGAGCCTTAACCCCATAATCTCAAAGTAGTGGCTCCATTGAAAACTTTATTTCTCCATTTTCTCTCCATTATTTGGCAAGCCCTTCTAGGAGAATGTAGAAAACCTTAGGATGAGTCTATACACGAGAGTAAAGGTGACAAGAAACACGTAAATTTGATGCTACAGAGGAGATGCTTCAATTCTTGGAAAAAAACTTAAAATTGAGGAGCTCACACAAAATCATGTGTGTATGTGTGCGCGCGCTCTTGTTCATGCACACCTAAGAGAGAGAGAGAGAGATAGAGAGAGAGAGAGAGAGAGAAGAACCGTATAAGACTTTAAGAAAGTCTCATTATCTCTTCTTATGCCTCTCTCTTATCTGGATCAACACACGCACAATCACCTCTTAGGTGACATTCCAAAGGTGGCAGGTATCTCTTAAGTGACATTCCAATGCTGGAAGGTATCTATTTTCCATACAATGTTTTATTACTCAATATGTCATATTTAAAAAAACATTTACATGTGGTTTCCATAATCGCAACCCTTTTAAAAAACGTAGAGACATGATACAACAGAAAATTGGTCATGACTATATATTGCTCATTGGCAATAGGCCCTTCCATGGTCATGACTATTTATTGCTCGTTGGGCAATAGGCTCCTACATGTTCTTGACTATTTATTGCTCATTGGCAATAGGTCCTTATATGAACAAAAGTTTCCATGTTAATTTAATGCGTCAATTAATAATGAAACCATGTGCCTGTTTATTTATTAAGTTTGTTTTTCAGATATGTAAGTTTGTTTATATTATTTTTTAACTACTACATTTAATAATGCTTTTAAAAACAATTAGTGAGTAGCATACTGATATATGCATTATCATTGAGAGAGACATGCCTTGAGCCACAACGGTAGGCTTGCACCATGTGGGACACATCACCTCACCGCATAGAGCTCTTAATTACTTCTATTTTCAAACTATTTGGAAGTAAAGAGGTGCTTTCAAATAGCTTATAAATACCATCACTAGGCACTAGATGTGCATACTTCAAAATGGCAAATCGTATCTTTATTGAAGTTATGTGATTGATCAACAAGTCAAAAAAAAATCATAATCATACAATGGCCAATGGCCATGTAATCCCCATGTAAATTCCTATTAGATTGACACCAACATCCACCAATCTTGTTTTCTAACATCTTTTATGAAATTGGAGTCGGACAAAATAAAGGAAGAGTATGGTGGAGGTGAACATAGACAATATGACTTCCATTCCATAGTTTGTGCCAAATTGTGGGATTTCAACGAACGCATCCATAAGATTATAGCCTTTTCTATAGAGTTTCCTTCCAAGAATAAAGTACATCATCCTGGCAGGTGCCAAACATTGCTACACACAAATACATGGTTAGGCTTCTTGAAATGGACATGCAATAGAAAATTCTACACAACATGAGAATCATTTAGACAAAAATCAATGTGTGGGGAAAAAAGGCTCTCATACTTGATAAACCCAAGGTAGTACATTTGTAAGTTTGGTCATGCTGAACACCTCATCAAGGAACCAATCACTATGCACAGAGGCCACCACATCATCTACCACGATTGTGCCTTTGAGAGTGAAGGGATTAAAGAGACCTCTCTCAATCACCATGCCAAGGCCTGTGAAAGTTGTTGAGACCATGCACCATGTCAATATTGGTCTATGACTTTATATGGGGACAATTTTTTTAATATTAGAAAGCATAGTGCACCTGTGACAGTGTAAAGAGAGAAGCGACCACTCCACTCATTCCAAACCCACATTCGATCATTGATCAAGACATCTTTTGCATACTTGTAGAGGATATTGCCTCCTAAGTGATCTTTTGAAGCTCCTTGGAGTCAAATTTTCAAAGAAGGTATGATTAGTTCCCCCTCTTAAAAGTATGACATTTAATGTCTCCTTACTATTTCCTACTGTTCTTTAATATGGAAAGATATTCGTATTATTATTTAAAGTTTAAGAGGGGCATGTCAGCTTGTAGCATGGATTTCATAAAGTTCACAACAGAGAGTAGAAGCCCTTCAACATTTTCAATGAGGATGCCTAGGATATAGTGTACCTGAAGCACTGCTAGTGATAGCAAAGTGTAGTGGGCTAAGCTCAAGCATCCTCGATTCATACGGAGGTTCACTCGATTGAAGCCTTATTTGGACGAAGATTGATGAAGCATTTGCATCAGCGTGACCCATGGCATATACATCGCTAAACTCCAATTTTCTATTCCAAACGCCAACCTGAGATAACGTAATAGCGTTCTCTGTCATTGTGTGGGTGTGGATGTGTGTGTGTGTGAGAGAGAGAGAGAGAGAAGAGAGAGAGAGAGAGAGAGTGTGTGTGATTGATTGAGCGAGAGAGGGAGAGCTGATACCTTGTCTCCAATGGCGATCTCGGACATCAATTTTTTCTCACCTGTGGGTGTGATCACATAGGCATTTCCTGTTGGGAACCGTTGTGGAGGTTGCCGAATCAGAACATTGAATATTGGGCTATCTTTAGAGCACTTGAGGTGAAAGTGTGCCCAGTGCAAGGGTTAGCTAGTACCTTTGAAGCAGTTGGAGGCCGCTTCTGCGGCGCATTGAGCGGCAGCACCGATTTCAGCATATACACCTATGACTCCTATAGCACAGAAGGGTGCCAAGATACCCGTGCTCAAGCAAGGGGCTGAGGAAAGAACGCTCCCAATGACTCCCTTCACAGCACCTGCACAAACCATTGTGTAATGCAGTTATAAGGCGAGAAGATCAATGGCCTATCTAAGGGTTATCTTAAGCAAGCATGCAGACCTGAGGCCGCACAGTTGTCTAGGAGCCGGCGACGGCCTCCGTAGTCACTGTAGTAGTTGGAGCCCTGCGTGTACAGCTTCATTACGTCGTCGCCTGTGTTGTACATGGCGCAGCCGATTGAGGGAGCGTTATCATCGCAGACGAGCTACAGGCATGCAGATTTAATTCGTATAAGCATCGACGTAAAGTTATACGAAGCTGTAGCAGAAACGTAAATTAACATACAGCGCTGATGCGTCCCGTGTCGTCGCTGAAGACCATCTCCACACCCACTGGGGAATTGTAGGATGCGTCACAGCCACCAACCGCTATAACCTGGAATAATTAAGGCACGTTCTGAATATTCTTACGAATAACTACAATGAAGCCACGATGAGAAAATTCCACATACTTGCAAATTCCAAGCGTTGGTGGCGCCGTAAGCTGTCACTGTGGCCGGGATTGTCTGCACGCCACTCTCGATCATCTTGCAAGCGGCTTCCACGGCGCTCGCCGGAACCGCCCCCCAGAAGTAACCGGGAGAACCCTGTTCCAGCGCCGACACGCTGTTCATCCCCATTAGGGTGATCCAGGATGTGCCCTCGGGATAGCCATCGTCGAGAGGCGTGGTGACAGACAGCTCCAGGTAGTCTTGGCCATGGGAAATAGGGGCGCCCATCATGAGGCAGAGCGTGAGCGTTAGAACAAGCCGCAGCATAGTGCGTGTATTTGCTGCATGCCCCATCATTGTGTTGTGCATTATAAGCGAATCGCTGATGCAACGAGGTCACTACTGGAAACGCAACAATGGCTATAGGTGCGTGGGAAACCGATAAGAGGTACCGCCTGGATCACTGAGGTGCGATTCCGAGGCGATCTCTTATGTAGCTCACCCACATCTGCTAATTGCCATGCGCTAATTCCCATGCGAGCAGCAGAATGATTGCGCGGGTCCTTTGGCGTCTTCTATCATTGACACGCGCATATTCGCACAAGGCTGGTAGGGATTCTCTGCGGTAGCCGTTTACGTCGTGATATACTATAACGCACTCCATAGCGGGTTGACTTGTCAGTTCACACATTAGCGTGCTACACCAAGCAGCTCACGCTAAGGTCTCGTTACTCGTATACTTTTTAAAAAATTGCCTCAAGACGCCACCTTCCCATGTCTTTTAAGTTTTCACCATCTTAATAGATTACATCACCTATTTGATAGGTGTGATATAGTAATAATGAAGTTCAGTCAACACACCTAATATCTACCAATGGTAAATCATATTGATGTTTCGATCAAAACACCCAACATTTATCTACACGCATATTCTCTCTCTCTCACTCACTCACTCTCTCTCTCTCTCTCTCTCTCTCTCACACACACACACACACACAAAAAACCAAACTAACCAAGGAAACCTACACCACATGCTTTTTTTTTTTGCCATGTCGCAACCAACTAATGTAACAGGAATTTTAAAAGCGACGAACCATACTACCGTTATAGAGACCTTTCATTTACTTTGATCGATGATAGTAGCAGGAGGGTTGAACACCATGAAGATTTGGGCCATGTTAGGAGATACAGTTTTCATGTTGACGAACAACACCAACTTATCCTTCACACACTACATAGCCTGTTGACTCGTGGCCCAAACTTCTCAGTGCACACATTAGCGTGCTACATAGTAAATGCAAAGCAGCTCAATAACCATCACGATCAAAGTAAAGTAAGGTCTCGTATACGTTTTTCTTTAAAAAACTCCACCTTACCATCTGTTTTAAGTTTTCACCACATTAATAGATTATATCATATATTTGATATATATGATGTAGTAAATAATAATGAAGTTTAGTCAACACCCCTAATATTTACCTATATATGCATCAAGCTTATCTATTGTAAATCATATTGAACTTTCCATCAAAACCTAGCACATTTATCTACACACACCAAACATTTGTCTACACAAATTCTCTCTCTCTCTCACACACACACACGCATGCACGAATCAGACTAACCAAGAACAGCTACATGTTCTTTATTTTTTTGGCATGTTGCAACCAACTACTGTAAAAGGAAATTTAAAAGAAAAGAGCCATACTATGGATATCAAGACCTCTCATTTACTTCGATAAATGATAGTAGCATGAGGGTTGAACACCATGAAGATTTGGACCATGTTAGGCAAGACAATATTCGAGCCATTAAGAGCATTTAACATTGGAGATGCAAAGGAGATAAAATTTTAATGTTGGCAACACTAGCTTATCCTTCAAACAAAAGAAGATCACAAGAATGAGATGAGAGTGGCAATTAAGGGATAAGAAGAAACTAGTGGTGGTACGAATCTCCACGTGAATATGTAAAAAGGCACTGATTCCATCAAGCATACCTTTAGTTCCTCCAAATTCACTTGTCACATGATGACTATGTTGAGAAGTGTGGTGCCATAGAGCACATGTAGAGGCAGGGAGTGAGTAGGTGAGCATGAAACCACCCAAAAAATTGGATTATCCCACATACGTGGAACAAGCAAAGTTGTACTCTACCCATATAAAAGGAGTCATTTTGAAGCAATGAAAGTACAAGCCGTTGCACATATCTCAAGTCTCTCTATAAGTCCAAGATAATCTATCTTGGAACCTAGTTGATTTGAGTCTATTGCACATACACATCATCATGGGTGCAATTGACACCATCAACCTTAGCTTAGTGTAATCACTCATCATTAGCATGTGATTAGCTTAGTCCACATGCATTAGTGAAGGTACCATGGATTTTAACATGGCATCGGAGCTTCCCCTCACCCCATGAGCTTCTCTAACTCAAGTTTTCTTTATGATCAGTGGACCAAACCAAGTAAGAATACCCCAAGAGGAGGGGATGAAGATGGAGGCAAGAGCATTACCTTGCACTCACCCCACCACTTGATGACATGCTGCTACCCACACCATGTCTATTATGGGTAGTTGTAGGTAAATTTATAGATGAATTCAAGGGAATGAGATGCTTCTTGAACAACTTGAAAAGATGCAGGGACGAAGATAGCTTGAGCTCTTGTAATAAGCACATACACTCACACGAACCCTAGAAGAGAACACACAACATGAGAGGCCGAAAATTATTCTTCTTCTTCTTCACAACAAAAGGGTTCTACAAAAACGATAAGGGAAATACAACATAAGTACTAAAGTACTATGTACATGTGGTCCATAATGTGAACACGATAAGTGAGTGAGCTCACAAGATAAGTATGCCATAACTCAATCGTGGACCAGTGGCTAGTGTAGTCCCAACTATAGAATCACTGGCAAAACTCTATCGTGTCAGAATCCTACCAAACACGCTAGTGATGTAAGTGGCAAAAATGGTCACCCAGGCATATCATAAGTGTCAGCTCGTGTTGATCTTGACGTCTCAACACTCCCCCTCTCACGATCAACTCCATCTCTAGGACTCCAAGCATAGTCTGAAATCTAAGAAGCTTCTCTATTCTTAGGGATTTCGTGAAAATGTCAGCTACCTGCTCCTTTGTGCGTTGACATACATGAGATCAATGTCTCCTAAAAAAACCCTCTCTCTCGTAAAGTGATAGTGGAGCTCTATGTGTTTGGTCCGCACATGAAAAATTGGGTTCCTCACCAACTGTATACTGCTAAGGTTGTCACAATAGATGATAACCTATCTACTATCAACGTGCAACCCTGAATCACCAAGTAGCTTACGCAAGCAAACTATCTCACATGCTATCATTGCAGCATCCCTATGATCTGCCTCTGTGCTCGACAAGGAAATTATTCCCTACTTCTTGTTGCTCCATGTCACAACACCACTCCCAAAGGAAAACATAAATCCACTCATAGATCTCCTATGTGTGGTGATACAGACAGAGGAACGACGAGAAGAAGAGAGAAGAGAGAGAGTGAAGTTGCTTCAATGCATACCAGCTCTTTTCCAAAAAAGTTCAAAAGATGCCTTTATTATTGTGGTGTAGAAATTAGAGGAAAGTTGCCTTTATTATTAACATTAAAAATGACAAAATAAAAATTATTTTGTTTGTTGTAAAAGTAGAGTGCACCTCTCCCGCTGCTATAAATATAGAGGTAAGAACCAAAGCACTTTGTTAAACACCATTGCTAGCAAGCCTTGTTATTACACCACCCTAAACCCTCCTTTGTTTTTTTTAATGGCCTCATCAAATATTAGCATTCAAGTTGTTGAATTTCATGTATCCAGAGGGAGGCCACCAATGTGGAGGTCAAGAAGAAGACCATAGATGGTGCACAAGCATGGAAAGGTCTCACGTCCTTTCCACTTCCTAGTAATGATGATGCTATTTCTCATGTCAAGGCCAAAGTGGTGGACTCAATTGCGATATGGTGAACCTATGGTTTTATTGATGAATTGTTTGAGCGTGTCTTGCTAGAGGAAGTGCGGAAGGGTACGAACACCATTCACTTACTTTGTGCCTACACCCCAAAGGACAAGCAAGGCCCATAGTAGTAAATATGATGGTTTTCACATTTATATATTTGGAAGTTTTATGTGAATGAACTTGGTTTTTTTTTTAGTTTGAATCAATAACCTCGATGTAGAGGATGTGATGTTATGTTTTTATGTTTTCACTCCCTCTGGCTCACTATTTCCCTCTCTCTCCCTCTCAAATAATTATCTCACGTACTCTCTCCAATTGTCTTCGCCCCTCTCTCTCTTCATGGAGGGGGGAGGGTATCTTTTTGGAATCCACTCACTTGATTCCTAAAACGTTCTCGGCTAGAAAATGCTCACCGGATTTCCAAAAGGCGCTCTATAGAAAATGCACCGAAAAAAATCCCCCATGTGGGTACGGTATCTATAAAAAGTAGTTAGGATATTTACTTTGTATCACAGAGATTAGTTATTTGTAGTGTGAAATGATAGGCAAAGACGTGCGTTGAGAAAAAGCTTGATGAGACTACTATCCGTTGTGGTCATATATGATGCATCATGTATTGGTTTCCAAAGGGATTTGGCATGTCATCATTAGCATTAAGGCATGCTCTATCTTACCAGCACATGATAATATGAGGACTTTGGATAGCGATACTAGTTCAAGTGTAACTATGGAATCTTCCCCCACACCTTCCATAGTGGAATAAGCTAAGTGGGATAGGAGGTACGCACATGCACATGCATTCATGTCACTCTCTATGAAGAGGAGATTATTTCTTATACTCACTCGTGTATAAGTGGAGAATTATTCCTCATTATCGCGCATGTAAAACTACCAAGCAAGCTCGGGATATGTGCTTGTTGCGTTTTACTAGGTATATAATGAGGAACCACTGGCATACTTCTGTAAGCAATTGGAGTTCACGCATATTAATGAGGAAGCTTTAATGGATGAAATTATCATAAGGATTAAAGATTTTAGGGAGAAACTTGCATGTATTGATGAGGCGTATTGATCCAAAAAGTTCATGAGTGTCTACTAATCTCACACCTTTACCATATTCATTCTAATGTTTTGCATCCACACTTTGGCTTATGATTAAGAACCCCAATATTCTTATGTTTGATGAGTTAGTTACAATGTTCTTATAAGAATGCTATGAAATTGGTTTGGATGCAATATAAGGTTATTAGGGCATGAATATAAAAGGTGGTCAATGGTCAAAAAGTAGGCGCATGGAAGGTGTAAGGGTGCACAAGGCATGTGAACATTTATGAACACATGAATGGCACAAGTGTGCATAGAACATGTAAAGGAGAGCTCTATTAGAGCAACAAATTGATGTAACAAGATCATTCTCATAATGCAAAAAACATGATGTGTTGATTAGCCATAACTCATATCTGAATCACTTATATTGGAGTTGATATCATGCT
Organism: Cibotium barometz; assembly: GCF_041138505.1. NCBI lineage: Eukaryota > Viridiplantae > Streptophyta > Polypodiopsida > Cyatheales > Cibotiaceae > Cibotium > Cibotium barometz. The sequence continues at coordinate 21,420,022 of NC_141060.1, forward strand.
CTAATGTTGCCTTCCTTCATCTTTTATCCACCTTAGCTCTCTCTTGCAACCCTCACACACTCCCTAGCCACCTCAAATCATGCATTTTTTCATCTTGTTATCAGACCTAGGTTAGTACTTCATTCTCAAAATTCAGCATTAGCAGAAAATAGAGGCTTCGTTAGGTATAATTAAGATTTTTAGCATCTCTAGTCAACCTTATCCGAGCCTTAACCCCATAATCTCAAAGTAGTGGCTCCATTGAAAACTTTATTTCTCCATTTTCTCTCCATTATTTGGCAAGCCCTTCTAGGAGAATGTAGAAAACCTTAGGATGAGTCTATACACGAGAGTAAAGGTGACAAGAAACACGTAAATTTGATGCTACAGAGGAGATGCTTCAATTCTTGGAAAAAAACTTAAAATTGAGGAGCTCACACAAAATCATGTGTGTATGTGTGCGCGCGCTCTTGTTCATGCACACCTAAGAGAGAGAGAGAGAGATAGAGAGAGAGAGAGAGAGAGAGAAGAACCGTATAAGACTTTAAGAAAGTCTCATTATCTCTTCTTATGCCTCTCTCTTATCTGGATCAACACACGCACAATCACCTCTTAGGTGACATTCCAAAGGTGGCAGGTATCTCTTAAGTGACATTCCAATGCTGGAAGGTATCTATTTTCCATACAATGTTTTATTACTTAGTATGTCATATTTAAAAAAACATTTACATGTGGTTTCCATAATCGCAACCCTTTTAAAAAACGTAGAGACATGATACAACAGAAAATTGGTCATGACTATATATTGCTCATTGGCAATAGGCCCTTCCATGGTCATGACTATTTATTGCTCGTTGGGCAATAGGCTCCTACATGTTCTTGACTATTTATTGCTCATTGGCAATAGGTCCTTATATGAACAGAAGTTTCCATGTTAATTTAATGCGTCAATTAATAATGAAACCATGTGCCTGTTTATTTATTAAGTTTGTTTTTCAGATATGTAAGTTTGTTTATATTATTTTTTAACTACTACATTTAATAATGCTTTAAAAAACAATTAGTGAGTAGCATACTGATATATGCATTATCATTGAGAGAGACATGCCTTGAGCCACAACGGTAGGCTTGCACCATGTGGGACACATCACCTCACCGCATCGAGCTCTTAATTACTTCTATTTTCAAACTATTTGGAAGTAAAGAGGTGCTTTCAAATAGCTTATAAATACCATCACTAGGCACTAGATGTGCATACTTCAAAATGGCAAATCGTATCTTTATTGAAGTTATGTGATTGATCAACAAGTCAAAAAAAAATCATAATCATACAATGGCCAATGGCCATGTAATCCCCATGTAAATTCCTATTAGATTGACACCAACATCCACCAATCTTGTTTTCTAACATCTTTTATGAAATTGGAGTCGGACAAAATAAAGGAAGAGTATGGTGGAGGTGAACATAGACAACATGACTTCCATTCCATAGTTTGTGCCAAATTGTGGGATTTCAACGAACGCATCCATAAGATTATAGCCTTTTCTATAGAGTTTCCTTCCAAGAATAAAGTACATCATCCTGGCAGGTGCCAAACATTGCTACACACAAATACATGGTTAGGCTTCTTGAAATGGACATGCAATAGAAAATTCTACACAACATGAGAATCATTTAGACAAAAATCAACGTGTGGGGAAAAAAGGCTCTCATACTTGATAAACCCAAGGTAGTAGATTTGTAAGTTTGGTCATGCTGAACACCTCATCAAGGAACCAATCACTATGCACAGAGGCCACCACATCATCTACCACGATTGTGCCTTTGAGAGTTAAGGGATTAAAGAGACCTCTCTCAATCACCATGCCAAGGCTTGTGAAAGTTGTTGAGACCATGCACCATGTCAATATTGGTCTATGACTTTATATGGGGACAATTTTTTTAATATTAGAAAGCATAGTGCACCTGTGACAGTGTAAAGAGAGAAGCGACCACTCCACTCATTCCAAACCCACATTCGATCATTGATCAAGACATCTTTTGCATACTTGTAGAGGATATTGCCTCCTAAGTGATCTTTTGAAGCTCCTTGGAGTCAAATTTTCAAAGAAGGTATGATTAGTTCCCCCTCTTAAAAGTATGACATTTAATGTCTCCTTACTATTTCCTACTGTTCTTTAATATGGAAAGATATTCGTATTATTATTTAAAGTTTAAGAGGGGCATGTCAGCTTGTAGCATGGATTTCATAAAGTTCACAACAGAGAGTAGAAGCCCTTCAACATTTTCAATGAGGATGCCTAGGATATAGTGTACCTGAAGCACTGCTAGTGATAGCAAAGTGTAGTGGGCTAAGCTCAAGCATCCTCGATTCATACGGAGGTTCACTCGATTGAAGCCTTATTTGGACGAAGATTGATGAAGCATTTGCATCAGCGTGACCCATGGCATATACATCGCTAAACTCCAATTTTCTATTCCAAACGCCAACCTGAGATAACGTAATAGCGTTCTCTGTCATTGTGTGGGTGTGGATGTGTGTGTGTGTGAGAGAGAGAGAGAGAGAAGAGAGAGAGAGAGAGAGAGTGTGTGTGATTGATTGAGCGAGAGAGGGAGAGCTGATACCTTGTCTCCAATGGCGATCTCGGACATCAATTTTTTCTCACCTGTGGGTGTGATCACATAGGCATTTCCTGTTGGGAACCGTTGTGGAGGTTGCCGAATCAGAACATTGAATATTGGGCTATCTTTAGAGCACTTGAGGTGAAAGTGTGCCCAGTGCAAGGGTTAGCTAGTACCTTTGAAGCAGTTGGAGGCCGCTTCTGCGGCGCATTGAGCGGCAGCACCGATTTCAGCATATACACCTATGACTCCTATAGCACAGAAGGGTGCCAAGATACCCGTGCTCAAGCAAGGGGCTGAGGAAAGAACGCTCCCAATGACTCCCTTCACAGCACCTGCACAAACCATTGTGTAATGCAGTTATAAGGCGAGAAGATCAATGGCCTATCTAAGGGTTATCTTAAGCAAGCATGCAGACCTGAGGCCGCACAGTTGTCTAGGAGCCGGCGACGGCCTCCGTAGTCACTGTAGTAGTTGGAGCCCTGCGTGTACAGCTTCATTACGTCGTCGCCTGTGTTGTACATGGCGCAGCCGATTGAGGGAGCGTTATCATCGCAGACGAGCTACAGGCATGCAGATTTAATTCGTATAAGCATCGACGTAAAGTTATACGAAGCTGTAGCAGAAACGTAAATTAACATACAGCGCTGATGCGTCCCGTGTCGTCGCTGAAGACCATCTCCACACCCACTGGGGAATTGTAGGATGCGTCACAGCCACCAACCGCTATAACCTGGAATAATTAAGGCACGTTCTGAATATTCTTACGAATAACTACAATGAAGCCACGATGAGAAAATTCCACATACTTGCAAATTCCAAGCGTTGGTGGCGCCGTAAGCTGTCACTGTGGCCGGGATTGTCTGCACGCCACTCTCGATCATCTTGCAAGCGGCTTCCACGGCGCTCGCCGGAACCGCCCCCCAGAAGTAACCGGGAGAACCCTGTTCCAGCGCCGACACGCTGTTCATCCCCATTAGGGTGATCCAGGATGTGCCCTCGGGATAGCCATCGTCGAGAGGCGTGGTGACAGACAGCTCCAGGTAGTCTTGGCCATGGGAAATAGGGGCGCCCATCATGAGGCAGAGCGTGAGCGTTAGAACAAGCCGCAGCATAGTGCGTGTATTTGCTGCATGCCCCATCATTGTGTTGTGCATTATAAGCGAATCGCTGATGCAACGAGGTCACTACTGGAAACGCAACAATGGCTATAGGTGCGTGGGAAACCGATAAGAGGTACCGCCTGGATCACTGAGGTGCGATTCCGAGGCGATCTCTTATGTAGCTCACCCACATCTGCTAATTGCCATGCGCTAATTCCCATGCGAGCAGCAGAATGATTGCGCGGGTCCTTTGGCGTCTTCTATCATTGACACGCGCATATTCGCACAAGGCTGGTAGGGATTCTCTGCGGTAGCCGTTTACGTCGTGATATACTATAACGCACTCCATAGCGGGTTGACTTGTCAGTTCACACATTAGCGTGCTACACCAAGCAGCTCACGCTAAGGTCTCGTTACTCGTATACTTTTTAAAAAATTGCCTCAAGACGCCACCTTCCCATGTCTTTTAAGTTTTCACCATCTTAATAGATTACATCACCTATTTGATAGGTGTGATATAGTAATAATGAAGTTCAGTCAACACACCTAATATCTACCAATGGTAAATCATATTGATGTTTCGATCAAAACACCCAACATTTATCTACACACATAATCTCTCTCTCTTTCTTCACTCACTCACTCTCTCTCTCTCTCTCTCTCTCTCTCTCACACACACACACACACACACACAAAAACCAAACTAACCAAGGAAACCTACACCACATGCTTTATTTTTTTGCCATGTCGCAACCAACTAATGTAACAGGAATTTTAAAAGCGACGAACCATACTACGGTTATAGAGACCTTTCATTTACTTTGATCGATGATAGTAGCAGGAGGGTTGAACACCATGAAGATTTGGGCCATGTTAGGAGATACAGTTTTCATGTTGACGAACAACACCAACTTATCCTTCACACACTACATAGCCTGTTGACTCGTGGCCCAAACTTCTCAGTGCACACATTAGCGTGCTACATAGTAAATGCAAAGCAGCTCAATAACCATCACGATCAAAGTAAAGTAAGGTCTCGTATACGTTTTTCTTTAAAAAACTCCACCTTACCATCTGTTTTAAGTTTTCACCACATTAATAGATTATATCATATATTTGATATATATGATGTAGTAAATAATAATGAAGTTTAGTCAACACCCCTAATATTTACCTATATATGCATCAAGCTTATCTATTGTAAATCATATTGAACTTTCCATCAAAACCTAGCACATTTATCTACACACACCAAACATTTGTCTACACAAATTCTCTCTCTCTCTCACACACACACACGCATGCACGAATCAGACTAACCAAGAACAGCAACATGTTCTTTATTTTTTTGGCATGTTGCAACCAAGTACTGTAAAAGGAAATTTAAAAGAAAAGAGCCATACTATGGATATCAAGACCTCTCATTTACTTCGATAAATGATAGTAGCATGAGGGTTGAACACCATGAAGATTTGGACCATGTTAGGCAAGACAATATTCGAGCCATTAAGAGCATTTAACATTGGAGATGCAAAGGAGATACACTTTTAATGTTGGCAACACTAGCTTATCCTTCAAACAAAAGAAGATCACAAGAGATGGCAATTAAGGGATAAGAAGAAACTAGTGGTGGCAAGAATCTCCACGTGAATATGTAAAAAGGCACTGAATGATGCCATCAAGCATACCTTTAGTTCCTCCAAATTCACTTGTCACATGATGACTATGTTGAGAGGTGTGGTGGCATAGAGCACATGTAGAGGCAGGGAGTGAGTAGGTGAGCATGAAACCACCCAAAAAATTGGATTATCCCACATACGTGGAACAAGCAAAGTTGTACTCTACCCATATAAAAGGAGTCATTTTGAAGCAATGAAAGTACAAGCCGTTGCACATATCTCAAGTCTCTCTATAAGTCCAAGATAATCTATCTTGGAACCTAGTTGATTTGAGTCTATTGCACATACACATCATCATGGGTGCAATTGACACCATCAACCTTAGCTTAGTGTAATCACTCATCATTAGCATGTGATTAGCTTAGTCCACATGCATTAGTGAAGGTACCATGGATTTTAACATGGCATCGGAGCTTCCCCTCACCCCATGAGCTTCTCTAACTCAAGTTTTCTTTATGCGATCAGTGGACCAAACCAAGTAAGAATACCCCAAGAGGAGGGGATGGAGATGGAGGCAAGAGCATTACCTTGCACTCACCCCACCACTTGATGACATGCTGCTACCCACACCATGTCTATTATGGGTAGTTGTAGGTAAGTTTATAGATGAATTCAAGGGAATGAGATGCTTCTTGAACAACTTGAAAATATGCAGGGAGGAAGACAGCTTGAGCTCTTGTAATAAGCACACACACTCACACGAACCCTAGAAGAGAACACACAACATGAGAGGCCAAAAATTATTCTTCTTCTTCTTCACAACAAAAGGGTTCTACAAAAACGATAAGGAAAATACAACATAAGTCTTAAAGTACTATGTACATGTGGTCCATAATGTGAGCACGATAAGTGAGTGAGCTCACAAGATAAGTATGCCATGACTCAATCGTGGAATAGTAGCTAGTGTAGTCCCAACTATAGAATCACTGGCAAAACTCTATCGTATCAGAATCCTACCAAACACGCTAGTGATTAAGTGGCAAAAATGGTCACCCAGGCATATCATAAGTGTCAGCTCGTGTTGATCTTGACATCTCAACACTCCCCCTCACGATCAACTCCATCTCTAGGACTCCAAGCATAGTTTGAAATCTAAGAAGCTTCTCTATTCTTAGGGATTTTGTGAAAATGTCAGCTACCTTCTCCTTTGTGCGTTGACATACACAAGATCAATGTCTCCTAATAAAACCCTCTCTCTCGTAAAGTGATAGTGGAGCTCTATGTGTTTGGTCTGCACATGAAAAATTGGGTTCCTCACCAACTCTATACTACTAAGGTTGTCACAATAGATGATAACCTATGATCCACTATCAACGTGCAACCCTGAATCACCAAGTAGCTTGCGCAAGCAAACTATCTCACATGCTATCATTGCAGCATCCCTATAATCTACCTCTGTGCTTGACAAGGAAATTATTCCCTACTTCTTGTTGCTCCATACTCCCAAAGGAAAACATAAATCCACTCGTAGATCTCCTATGTGTGATACACACACAGAGGAACGACGAGAAGAGAGAAGAGAGAGAGTGAAGTTGCTTCAATACATACCAGCTCTTTTCCAAAAAAGTTCAAAAGATGCCTTTATTATTGTGGTGTTGAAATTAGAGGAAAGTTGCCTTTATTATTAACATTAAAAATGACAAAATTAAAAATATTTTATTTTTTGTAAAAGTAGAGTGCACCTCTCCCGCTGCTATAAATATAGAGGTAAGAACCAAAGCACTTTGTTAAACACCATTGCTAGCAAGCCTTAATATTGCACCACCCTAAACCCTCCTTTGTTTTTTTTAATGGCCTCATCAAATATTAGCATTCAAGTTGTTGAATTTCATGTATCCAGAGGGAGGCCACCAATGTGGAGGTCAAGAAGAAGACCATAGATGGTGCACAAGCATGGAAAGGTCTCACGTCCTTTCCACTTCCTAGTAATGATGATGCTATTTCTCATGTCAAGGCCAAAGTGGTGGACTCAATTGCGATATGGTGAACCAATGGTTTTATTGATGAATTGTTTGAGCGTGTCTTGCTAGAGGAAGTGCGGAAGGGTACGAACACCATTCGCTTACTTTGTGCCTACACCCCAAAGGACAAGCAAGGCCCATAGTAGTAAATATGATGGTTTTCACATTTATATATTTGGAAGTTTTATGTGAATGAACTTGGTTTTTTTTTAGTTTGAATCAATAACCTCGATGTAGAGGATGTGATGTTATGTTTTTATGTTTTCACTCCCTCTGGCTCACTATTTCCCTCTCTCTCCCTCTCAAATAATTATCTCATGTTACTCTCTCCAATTGTCTTCGCCCCTCTCTCTCTTTATGGAGGGGGGAGGGTATCTTTTTGGAATCCACTCACTCGATTCCTAAAACGTTCTCGGCTAGAGAATGCTCACCGGATTCCCAAAAGGCGCTCTCTAGAAAATGCACCAAAAAAAAATCCCCCATCTGGGTACGGTATCTATAAAAAGTAGTTAGGATATTTACTTTGTATCAGAGAGATTAGTTATTTGTACTGTGAAATGATAGGCAAAGACGTGCGTTGAGAAAAAGCTTGATGAGACTACTATCCGTTGTGGTCATATATGATGCATCATGTATTGGTTTCCAAAGGGATTTGGCATGTCATCATTAGCATTAAGGCATGCTCTATCTTACCAGCATGTAATAATATGAGGACTTTGGATAGCGATACTAGTTCAAGTGTAACTATGGAATCTTCCTCCACACCTTCCATAGTGGAATAAGCTAAGTTGGATAGGAGGTACGCACATGCACATGCATTCATGTCACTCTCTATGAAGAGGAGAATTATTTCTCATACTCACTCGTGTATAAGTGGAGAATTATTCCTCATTATCGCGCATGTAAAACTACCAAGCAAGCTTGGGATATGTGCTTGTTGCGTTTTACTAGGTATATAATGAGGAACCAGTGGTATACTTCTGTAAGCAATCGGAGTTCAGGCATATTAATGAGGAAGCTTCAATGGATGAAATTATCATAAGGATTAAAGATTTTAGGGAGAAACTTGCATGTATTGATGAGGCGTATTGATCCAGAAAGTTCATGAGTGTCTACTAATCTCACCGTTTTACCATATTCATTCTAATGTTTTGCATCCACACTTTGGCTTATGATTAAGAACCCCAATATCCTTATGTTTGATGAGTTAGTTACAATGTTCTTATAAGAAGATAAATCTCTGAAAAATCAAACTAGTATGCATGTGGTGTTGAAATATTCTTCATGTGATGTCATGTATGGGGCACATGTATGTGGGAATAAGGTAGAAGAAGATTACGATGCTATGAAATTGGAATATGGGTTACATGTATGTGGGAATAAGCTAGAAGAAGATTAGAATGCTATGAAATACGTTTGGATGCAATATAAGGTTATTAGGGCATGTGAATGGATGAATATAAAAGGCGGTCAATGGTCAAAAAGTAGGCACATGGAAGTTGTAAGGGTGCACAAGGCATGTGAACATTTATGAACACATGAATGGCACAAGTGTGCATAGAACATGTAAAGGAGAACTCTATTAGAGCTACAAATTGATGTAACAAGATCATTCTCATAATGCAAAAAACATGATGTGTTGATTAGCCATAACTTATATCTTAATCACTTATATTGGAGTTGAACCCACGTGTCACGTCTGCTATGCCGACGAGCATACGCAGTATCGTGGGTTGTGGGCTTCCTCCCCGTAACCCGTCGCTGTATCATAATCAATACAATTTGTAAGATTAAAACAATCATAGAATCAATGAATTAAGTAAACAATCAAATAAAGTGGCAGGATACTTACGAACTCTGCCTCCCATGACTCGACGCCGCCAGATCCGAAATGCGAAGATCCAATGGTCTCCATCTGGATCCGTCGTGCCTCCACATGCTGCTTGCTCTTCACGCCACCCTCTGCTCGTTTCTTTGCCTCCTTCCACTCGCGTTTGTGCGCAGTGGTAGGTTTCTCGGCAGGATAGCCACCCGCAGCTACATTTAGCCGGTCATCGTACGCGAGTTTTTTAAGGTGAGATCTTTTATTACTTAAGATCTCCCTTATTCACGTCCTTCCCCATACATCCGAGAATGTAGCATGTGGGGAATTGGGGTACCGACTATGTACAGCCTCTATCACCTCCCCAACTAATCGGCTATTTTGATCTTTAAATTTAATAAAACAATTTCTATATGAGTTTGATACTACCCCACGCATGTACTCCATTATCTCCCTCCCCCTCGCATCCATCACTATCCCGCCCCTATCCGTCACATCATAGCAGACTACTCTCTCTATCTCTCTCATCTCCTCCTCTTCCGAACTGTCTCCTCTAACTCTTCTCTCTCTATCTCCTCTCTCACCGCGTGCCCTACTACCTCCCCCACTTTCCCCACCTCCCCCACCAAAGCACCCGCCGCATCCTCCACTCCCACTCTTCCTACTGCTGCGGGTGGAGTCACGACTGGGGGATTGTCTACGTGACGGTGGCTGTGAGCCCTGACGTGACGGTGGCTTTGAGGGAGCACGTGATGGTGGCTGTGAGGGTGGACGTGAGTGTGTCTGGGATGAGGTATGTCTCCTCGGTGGACGTGGAAGAGGAGAAGCTGCATGCCGTCTCGTCGGACTCGGAGGAATAGACGGCACTGGAGTGCCCTGGATACTCGCGGTAGGGGTATAGACACCAGGCAGGGAAGGAGGGGGATGGGCATACATATACTCTGTAAGCTCAACCGGACCAGGTTGGCGCCCAAAGTGATTCAGCATCTCCATGAACCAATTGCTGTACGCAAATGGATCGGATGAAGAACCTGGAATATCCATAAAGAACCTGCAACAAACATCTTCATGTACATCATGGGCTGTCTCTTGACTCACACAAATATCATCATTCAAGTCAGTTGCCTGCAAATCATGAAATCTGAAACGCCGCAGTTTTCTGTCTGTAGAAACGCGTGTATACATCCGTCAAAAAACGCGTGTATACACCCGTCCAAAAACGCGTGTATATGCGCGTGAACATACTCTGCAGACAGGTTACACGCGCTTCTACACGCGTTCGTACACGCGACCTGCGAAAAAATTTTCTCGAAAAGACTGACCCCCCGACAAAGACAGAATGTCCTTATAAAAGGACCAGCCATTGTCGCCCCTGTCAGGATGCAGTAACCCAATCGTGTGCAAAAGGACAAACCCAAAGAGCAAAGAGCAAAGTAAACAAATCAGACAAAAGAGACAAGGCACAGGACAAAGTGACTCACCTCTGAAAAAGTGAGTCTTCTCTGCTCCTTCTCTGCTCCCTCCTTCTCCCGTGTGTGTGCTCCTTTCTCTGCTCCCCCCTTGCTATTGGAAGAGGCGAAAACAGGCGAAAACGCATGCACAGTTGATTTCTTAGTTCAAAATCTATATTTGGGGAAGGCGGGCTATTTTTAGTTTAAACATACCGCCGCGTTTATATTCGCGTTTATAAACGCGGGTATATTCGCGTGTATTTGATTTTAGCTGCGTTTATACACGCGTTTTGCAGAAATTAGCCGCGTGGATACACGCGATTTTTAGGAAGTAGCCGCGTTAATACACGCAATTTTTAGGAGATAGCCGCGTCAATACACGCGATTTTTGTGCTTTCATTAAAAACATATAATGATTTTGTGTTTTTTGATTTGTACACAGGATGTCATCAACCTCTTCAAGCAGTTCTGGGGAAGATGAGACAATGCGTCATCGTAATCGCGATGTGTGGTTGGGACAACGGATCAAATGTATGTGTAATCGATGTCAAGGATGCATTGTACGAGCACGTCGAATTACCTTGAATCACATCTCCATGTATGGAGAATGGAATCAAATAGGTTTAGAGGTGAGTAGATGTAAATTGATGGTATTCAAATGACTCATGGTATCCAAATTAAATTAATAGAGTTGTAACATATAATTTGATAAATTGAAGCAGGATGCAGTACCACACCCTAACATGGTACCCTACGCGCGACGAGAGCACGTAAAGCGTCGACGAGATGATGCTGGAGCTTCGAGATCTATTGTCAGATGAGTGGGAAAGGGACGACAATAGCCCTGCACCCCACGAAGTTGTGGAAGAGGAGGTGCTTGATGATATGGTGCGGAATCTTTTTAAGGATGATCCCAAAGGTATGGATGACGATGATATGGAACAAGAGCATCTTTATAAGGCTTTATCGACACCGGTGTTTGAAGGGTGCACATTCTCAGTTTTACGTGCTTCACTTGAACTACTTAATATACAAACAATTTATGGATGGAGCAATGCAAGTCTTGACGCATTGTTGAAGTAAGCATTCTAACTTACAAATTTGAATTAGTGGTTTAAGGTTTAGGATTTAAGACTAATTATAATTGATGATATTGGATGCAGGCTATTATCAAACATGCTTCCAAAGGAAAATAGACTACCCACCTCAAGAGACATAGCGAGGCGCTATGTGACATCTCTTGGAGGACTGGATTATGATAAAATACATGCATGCGTCAATGATTGCATTCTCTTTCGTGGGACGCATAAGGAGGCTCTACATTGTCCCACTTGTGGTGAAGCAAGGTACAGAACAGATATGAAGAGTTTTGATGTACCTCGTAAAGTCTTGCGACACTTTCCTATAATTCCTTGCATCAAACACATGTTCAAGTGCAAATCCATAGCAGAGCTCATGTCATGGCATTCCTCACATCGATCGGATGATGGCATGTGGAGAATTCCCGCAGACACTCCTGCTTGGAAGCATATTGAAGATGAGTGGCCCAGCTTTAAAACAGAGCCCAGAAACTTGAGACTTGGCCTGGGTATGGATGGAGTGAATCCATTTGGTTTCAAAAGCACTGCATACAGCGTGTGGCCAGTTGTGTTGGTGAATTACAACCTTCCACCATCAATGGCGATCAAGAAAGGACATCTTATGTTATCCCTTCTAATTCCAGGGAAACATAAAGTCAAGCATATGGATGTTTATCTTGAACCACTGATTGATGAGTTGGAGGAACTATGGAGAGGTGTTGTGGTGGTGGACATTAGTAGGCCTCCCTCCTCTCGACACTTCGACTTAAAAGCAGTGTTGATGTGGACAATGCATGACTTTCCAGGATACAGCGATTGTTCTGGTAAGAATTCTAATTACCTCCCTACTCTATTACTATTGGCTATATATATTAATTAGACGGTTTGACTTTATTATTCTAACTTTTATTTATATTTTAACAGGTTTGAAAACATCGGGTAAACATGCATGTCCTGTTTGTGGCTCTTCGTTAGTACATGAGTATGCTGATGGTTTGTGTAAGACTATATTCGATAATCATCATCGATTTCTCTCCTCAGATCATCCTAAATATGTTGCTAGTAACAGTAACATTCCTCCACAAACACTTCGTGCAAAAGATTGGAAGCGTATTTGGGAGTCTACAACTATTCTTCCTCCAGATGGCATGAACAGGTATAGTGATGTTTTTTCAATCTTGTTTTGTGTAGTCTCTAATTGGATTAAAGGTCACATAGAGCAATCCCTTGTGCAGGTACTCCATTTTTTTCCGGCTGCCATATTGGACCCATCTTAAGATCAACCATCTTCTTGATCCCATGCACATCTTCAAGAATGTGGGATCTGGTATTTGGGAACATATTACTGGTAAACGAGACAATGTTAGCGTACGTGAGGACTTGCGGGTCGCAGGACGTATGCGTCAAGCTTGGCCACGAGAGGTGGGTGGGCACGTTCGTCTTCCGCCTGCACCATGGATTATATCAAAGAAAGAGGAGAAGCAGGTAAAGCAGGCCATCACCACTTTGCGTACTCCCACTGGATGCATGAGATCATTGAAGGGAGCCTTTACAACCACTAAGAAAAGAGGCGTTGAGCAACTATATGGGTTGAAGTCCCACGATTGGCACAAGATGCTTCAAGTAAGTGTTTTCCAAGTCTTGTACGTACGTTGAAATTAAATTTTGTAATGCCATAAACCATAAATGTGCTCTTATGTGCGCAGTTCATACTACCTACTAGCATCGACCATTGTGCGAATAAGAGTTTGAAAAAATGTATTTATAAGATAGGCGAGCTTGTGAGGTATGTAAAACCCATGCTCAGATCACCCTTCATTATACCTTGCAAAATGAACGTGCATGAGGTATAACGTACTATTTATTTATTTTTCAGATATGTTAGTTCCAAAGCAATTGATCCAGCCACGTTGGATGATGCGCGTGTTATGGCAGTGGAGGTGGTTTGTTTGGTAGAGGAGACTTTTCCGCGAACCATTCTCACAAGTCAACTACATCTCATTGTGCATTTAGTGGACAAAATTGCTTTATGTGGTACTGTGCATGCACGTTGGATGTTCTTCCTAGAGCGCTTCATGAAGATCTTAAAAGACTTTGTGAGGCAAAGTGCAAGGCCTAAAGGAAGCATGGCCGAGGGTTGGTTGATACAAGAGTCTCTTGTATATATTTCAGAATTTCTTGGTCAGGTGGACAGCTCTTTGCCACGACTATGGAGCAATGAAGAGGACTTGAGGATGACCTCTATTGTGCCTCAAGGAAAAGGACAGAGTAAAGTAATTGACAGAACATTGATTGATGATCTCAATTTCACTTGTATCCTTAATAGTGATGTGATGAGCAGATGGGTTACAAGATATGAGGATGCAAAGACAAAAAGGCAAGCAGAAAGAGCTCTCTTTCGGAGGCAACATGGCTCTCGGAAGGCGTACCCTAAGCATCTAGCAACACTTCCGAATGATATCCATGTTGATTGGTTGCATGAGGAAATGGAGAGAGCAGAGAGCGACGAGGGGCTGCATATCACGGCGGAAGAATGGGAGTATGCACGAGGATGCATGTCAAAGGTACATAGAACTAATGTTTTGCATTAGTTGTAAGTGATTTGCTTTTAATATTTATTCACATTGCTTACACAAATATTGCTTCTATTTTGGTCCAGTGCACTATGTTCAATGCTATATGGTGTGAAGGCAAGCATTTTCGAACACAAAGAATTGATGAAAAGAGAAATATACAAGATTGCGGTGTCATTAGTAGCTTTGAGGGAGCTAATGGAAAAATGGATGATTATTGTGGCATAATCCAAGACATATTTAGGCTTGACTTTCGTCGCTTCTTTGTGTATGTTTTGGATGTCAAATGGCAAATGAACGTGGTGGAAAAAGGGCCTGATGCAACGATAAAACGCCATGCAAGTGGATATGTGACTATTGACTCTACAAAGTTCTGGCAAACAAAGAAAGATAGGCTCGTATTGCCACAACAATGTGAGCAGGTATGCATTTTTTTACTAATGTGTTTCATATACATATATATCTAAGCTCGCGTACCCCTTGACTTTTGATATGCTAATTAATTACTGTAATGTGTGTATTTGAGTAGGTTATCTATCTACCAATGGTGCATGACATCAAATGGTGGTACGTCATCCCTATTGCACCACGTTCCAAAGTGATGTATAATACATTCACTGATATGGAGCATATGGAGGATGTAACAAGCCGCAATGAAGATGACGTCGAACATGCCATTGAAGATGTTGTGATCGATGATCAAGAAATAAGAGATGATCATGATAATGAGGATGAGCATGCCATTTCTCATGATCATGAGAATGACCCTACCATTGAGGATGATGGTGATGTTGATGAGGATGATCAGGACATCAATACCATTATCAATGGAGTACAAAATATCGATAGTGGAATAAATTTAATCGTAGCCTTACCAATTGATCAAATGGATATTGATGTTGATCGTTTGGCAAGGATGGATCTTATTGAAGATGAGATCGAACCCTAACCAATCCGTCACTGTATGTTCTAAATTGATGACATTTCTATCATCTCATATGCATGATTTATTTTTGAATATATTTCATTGTTGTAAATGCATGTAGTGGGATTGTGTAATGATGTATACTGTAATGTACTATGAGATGGTTTAAGGAAAATAGTTTTTAATTTTGTAAAGGAATTCAGTTTTTTTTTCAGTTTTTCTCTGCCATGCGTGTATTAATCCGTGTATAGTAGCGTGTATTTATCCGTGTATAATAGCGAGTATTATCCCGTGAATATTATCGTGTATTTATGCGTGTATTACTGCGTGTATATAAACGCGTTTATACACGCGTTGATAAATGCAAATATACACGCGAACTTAAATGCTAAAATACACGCGCCCGATTCTATTCAAATACAAGCGCGACCATACACGCGTTCGTAATTTATCGCGTGTATGAAACGCGTGTATGGCAGCATTGT
Source organism: Cibotium barometz (assembly GCF_041138505.1). NCBI lineage: Eukaryota > Viridiplantae > Streptophyta > Polypodiopsida > Cyatheales > Cibotiaceae > Cibotium > Cibotium barometz. Next base: position 21,435,702 of record NC_141060.1, read on the forward strand.
CTTGTAGTGCTTGAACAGACAAACGTGTATATAGACGCGTTTATAGACGCGCTACAAAATATTTTTTAGATTTTGTGTGCTTTAACAGAATGCTGTGTATGCTGTGTATGCAATGTAGTAACAGGGATCCCATTTCCACATTATGTAATTCAATTCTTACAGCCAATCGCATTTTAATTAGCACTCTTGCAAGCACGTCTATAGTCGACATTAATTACAATTCCAAATAAAACATTACAACTCCGAAACGTTTAGTTATAAGGCATTAATTGATAGCTCAAAAAGTGCTTGTATGTACATATAGCACGAAGCTAAGCCACGTCCTGTGGCTTCAAGTACCAAAAAAAAGAGGAGTGTATATACAAGAGGCACAAAGCCAAGCCAGTGGCTAAGTACAAAAAAGAGTAGCTAGCACTTCTCCTCGCTCCCTTCTCCACCTCCTTCTTCGTCGTCTTCTTCCTCATCTTCTTGTGCAAGGTCTTGTAAACAAGGGACAACATATATCAATGTATGAAAAATCAAATCTTTATTTATAATATTGACATTATTTAATTACTTTCAAATACCTCAGGGGACTCTCCAGTAGCCCGGATATACTGCCCCTCTCAGTAATCAACCCGTCATTATAGAAGTGTCTCCATGTATCTCCTCTACGATGGTGGCGGTGGTAGGCTGCCTCGACAGGAGTAGGGTACATGCCCACGATATCAAGCTGCAAAATGACACAATTTGCGGAGGGGTTAGTACAAAGAAATAACCTCCTAATAAACTACATAAACAATATAATTTGAGATCGATACTTACGAATTGGGCCTCCCACGATTCAACACCCCCTACTCCAAAATGCACGCTTCCATATTGCTCCATTTGGATCCTTCGTGCCTCCACGTTCTTTAGACTGGGTTCCTCCTTCGCTGACTTCATTGCTTTCTTCCACTCACGCTTGTGAGCGGTGTGGGTCGGGCCCCTTGGTGGTTGACCTCCCTCGAGCCTAGCAAGCTCCGCAAGTGCACGCCTCTTAAGCGAAGATCTTTTATTGCTAAGTATCGCAACAATCTTTGACTTGGCCCATTTATCTGTGAACTGAACATTGGGGGGGTTAGGATACCTAGAGCGAACAGCAGTGAGGGTCTCATCAGCTAACCTCTTTGGTTGATCTTTGTAGTGAATAAAGCAATCTCTGTAATTGTTAGCAATTACAGAGCGCATGAAGGCCATGATGTCCTTCCCCCGTGCATCCATCAAGATGCCTCTTGTCTGAGTGATGTCATAGTAGATCGTACCATCACCTGGAGGCACATCTAAATCATCTGAATCATTCTCGTCCCCACCACCACCCCTCCCAAAGCACTGTGCCATGCATCCCCCACCTCTCTCCCTGCTACTATGTCGTGTTGAGCTAGTACGCTGGCCACTTGAAGCTGCTGGAGAGCCAAGTCTCGACTGCACGGGAGTACGCCGACGGCTCTGCGGAAGGGCCTCCTGACGGGACATAGGATGGCATGGGGGAAGGGTCTCGGCTATGTAGCCGGCTGGGCTCTGTTGACTCCATTGGGGTTATCTCAAAAGATGTGGGGTTGGGGTGGTTTGGAGTCTGTATTGCCGACTCCTGGGGGGTGTTTAGAGTACCCGTCATGTAGCCGTATAACTCCGTAGGACTGGAGGGTACCCCAAAAGGTTATATAAGTCCCGAAAGATGGATTTTCGAGGATCAGGTGAGCCTTGAGCGCTTCTTGGCCACATGATGAACTGGAAAAAAGAAAAAAAGAAGATTATTGATGAATTGAGAAGAGAAAAAGAAGAGAAAAAGAGAGAAAAGGAGAGAAGGAAAGAGAGTAGAAAAGGCATGCACAGCGGGGATAAAAGAGAGGAGAAAGGAGAGGAAAAGAGAGGAGAAAAAGAGGGGATAAAAGAGAGAAAAAGAGAGGAGAATAGAGGAAAAAAGAGGGGGATAAAAGAGAGAAAAAGAGAGGAGAATAGAGGAAAAGAGAGGAGAAAAAAAGAGAGGAGAATAGAGGAAAAGAGAGGAGAAAAAAAGAGAGGAGATAAGAGAGAAAAAGAGAGATGAAAAGAGAAGGAAAGAGGATAAAAGAGAGAAGGAAAAAGAGAGAAAAATATAGAGTGCAATCTATTTTTTCTATCATGCTTTCTGTTTCCATCATTAATGCAATCCCCTTCTTCAATCATGCAATCCCTTTCCATCATTCATGCAATCCCTTTCTTCATTGATGCAATCACTTATTTCCATGAAAGGAGAGGAAAAGAGAGGAGAAAAAGAGAGAAAAAGAGAGGAGAAAGGAGAGGAAAAGAGAGAAAAAAGGAGAAAAAGAGGATAAAAGAGAGGAGAAAGGAGAGGAAAAGAGAGGAGAAAGGAGAGTAGAAAAAGTGGGGATAAAAGAGAGGAGAAAGGACAGGAAAAAACACAGCATATAATTACGCATTTAACAACGCGTCTACAGACGCGGCTACTTGTTTTCAGCACAGAGTAGATGCGTCTATAGACGCACTTTCAGACGCGTTCTCAGATGTGTCTATAGACGCGCTCTGACAGACATACTATTCTAAAAAGACGAAAAGGACATGCGTCCGACGCGCCCGACACAAAAACACAGTTGTACCAAAAACATTCGTTTCAAAGAGAGCAAAGGACGAATCAAACGAGAGCAACTTTCAAAGAAGATTAACCCTAAAGAGACTTACCTTGGATAGAGGTATGGAAGCGTCTTGTCCTTCTTCAAAGTTGCTTCTCTTTCTTCTCTTCCTTGTTCACCCTCTTCTCTTGTGTGCTTGGAGATGATTGTGTAAGCCTGTAGATAAGTGTGGGTGCTTGAAGATAAGTGTGGATGCTGGGCTATGAATCTGTTAATAGCAAAGCAAGCCCGTTAAAAGTATGTGAAGAAAAGCAAGCGCGCTAAAAGTAGGTTTGAAAATGAAAATCGGATCTACAGGAGCGTCTAATGTCGCGTCCAAAACCGCATGTAATTGCGCGTTTACAGAAGTTTAGACACACTATAGATGCATACCACACAGAACAGACGCGGTTTTAGACGCGCAAATAGACACGCCTTCAGGAGGGTCCGTTATGGATGCATGGAGTGATGGTGATAGTAGCCCTCTGCCATTACCTCGTGAAGCCGTGGAAGAGGAGGTGTTTGATGATATGGTACGGGATTTATATGTCCATCAATCCAAAGGGAGGGATGATAGCATGGAGCAGGACGATCTTTTTACCGCAGTATCAGCTCCACTATTTGAGGGGTGCACATTCTCTGTTCTACGTGCCTCCCTTGAGTTACTAAACTTGCAAACCATCTATGGATGGAGCAATGCAAGTTTGAATGCATTACTCAAGTAAGCTTTAAAGTCTATTTTGCAAACATGGTGAATTATGCTAGTGGGTCAATTACTCGAATTCTTTTCCTCATTTATGGTCTTCACGTGCAGGCTATTGTGTAAAATGCTTCCAAGGGAGAATAAATTACCGACCTCAAGAGATATGGCAAGGCAACATGTGACCTCTCTTGGAGGATTAGATTACAAGCGCATCCATGCATGCGTCAACGATTGCGTTTTGTTTCGTGGACTACATAAGGATGCAAGAGAGTGTCCTACTTGTGGAGAGGCAAGATATAGAGCAGATCTCAAAACTTTGGACGTGCCTCGTAAGGTTTTGCGACATTTTCCCATAATCCCTCGCATCCAACATATGTTCAAGTGCAAATCCATTGCAGAGCTCATGTCATGGCATTCCTCCCATCGATCAACCGATGGTAAGTGGAGAACTCCCGCAGACACTCTTGCGTGGAAGCATATTGAAGACACATGGCCAAGCTTCAAGGAAGAACCTAGGAGCTTGAGACTTGGAGTGGGTATGGACGGTGTGAACCCATTTGGTCTCAAAAGCACCTCTTACAGTTTATGGCCAGTGATATTGGTGAATTATAATCTTCCACCCTCTATGGCGATTAAGAAAGGATATGTTATGTTATCCCTTCTAATTTCAGGGAAACATAAAGTCAAAAATCCTGATGTTTATTTGGAGCCTTTGATTGACGAGCTAGAGATACTTTGGAGAGGTATCGAGGTGCATGATGTGAGCAGGCCTCCCTCGTCACGAGACTTCAACTACAAAGCAATCTTGATGTGGACGATGCATGACTTCCTAGGCTATGGCGAGTGTTCAGGTAAGCATTGCACTTCTAATTATGAGTAGGCAAAGGATGTGGCACCCTAAACCCACCTTCAACTCTTAATTGTGTCTATTGTTCAGGTCTCACTACATCGGGTTACCATGCATGTCCTGTTTGTGGTCCTTCGCTTGTTGCCTCACGGGCAGACGCATTAAATAAGATCATCTAATGAGAATCACCATCGATTTCTCCCACCTGATCATCCTAGATATGTTACCCCTTGGAATCTCCTTGGAATGAAGTCCTCCCACAATCAAGATCAATTACGTGCTTGATCCCATGCATATCTTCAAGAATGTGGCATCTACCATTTGGGAACATATGAATGGGACACGAGATTCCGTAGGCATAAGGGAGGATCTACGTAACACGGGGAGGATGTGTGAAGCTTGGCCACAAGAGAGACCAAATGGGCGTGTTTTTTTTACCTCGTGCACCGTGGAGGTTATCAAAGCTAGAGATGGTCGCCGTGAAGCGTGCTATTACTACAATTCGTACTCCCACTGGATGCATGAGGTGTTTGAAGGGGGCCTTTACAAAGAGCAAGAAAAGAGGTGTAGAGCAATTATATGGCTTGTAATCTCATGATTGGCACAAGATGCTCCAAGTAAGTATTTTATGTGCATAATATCTTTTTCCTTTCAAATTTGTGAGTGAATTAGAAGCAACTACTCAACCATTCCTCGTGTGTTTAGTTCATACTACCTACTAGCATTTCTCGTAGTGCATCGAAGGACGTGAAAGATTGTATTTATAAGATGGGCGAGCTTGTGAGGCACTTTAAATGATACAAAATGTGATGCGTATCAATGCTCCATGCAAGGTGTTCATATTACTAATATGGTGTACTTTTTCATTTCTAGGTATGTGAGGTCAAAGGAAATAGATCCCACCACGCTTGAGAATGCTCGAGTTATGTCAGTGGAGGTGGTTTGTTTAGTGGAGGAGACATTTCCATGTTCTATTCTCACAAGCCAACTACATCTCATAGTGCATTTGGTGGATGAGATTGCTATATGCGGTACTATACATGCACGATGGTTGTTCTTCCTCGAGCGCTTCATGAAGACCTTGAAGGGTTTTGTGAGACGAATGCAAGACCCGAAGGTAGCATGGCCGAGGGTTGGTTAATACAAGAGTCACTTGTATATATTTCTGAGTTTCTTGTTGATGTGGATAGCTCTCTCCCACGACTATGGAGAGATGATGAAGACCTATTAAAGGATGACCTCTATTGTGCCGCAAGGGAAAGGACGCAACAAAGTAATAGACACGGAGTTGCTTAATAATATCAACCTCTATTGCGTGCTTAATAGTGATGTGATGAAAAGATGGGTGACAAGATACGAGGCTGCGAAGGCAAGAAGACAAGAAGAAAGGGCCCTCTTTCGTACACACCACGGATCTCGTGTGCCATACCCTCAGTATCTAAGAGCGCTTCCAAAGGATATTCATGTGGATTGGCTACTTGACGAAATGGAGAAAGCAGAGAAAGATGAGGGGATGCATATCACAATGGAAGAATGGGAGTATGCTAGGGGATGCATGAGCAAGGTCGGTATATAGAATGTTATGCATAAGTTAGGAGCTTTCAATAATTTAGATTGCTTATTTAATTGATTTTGTCTTGGTGTAGTGCACTATGTTCAATGCTATATGGTGTCACGGCAAGCGTTTTCGAACACAACGGATTGATGATAAGAGAAACACACAAGATTGTGGCGTCATTGCTAGCTTTGAGGCAGCCAATGGAGCCATGGATGATTATTGTGGCATAATCCAAGATATTATTAAGTTTGACTTTCGACGCTTCTTTGTGTATGTTTTGGATGTGAAGTGGTTTAAGGACGTGGTGGAAAGAGGCCCTAATGCAACAATCAAATGCCATGCAATTGGCTTTGTAACTATTGACTCCACAAAGTTTTGGCAAAGTAAGGAGGACACACTAGTACTACCGCAACAATGTGAATAGGTATTGTACACACATATAAAAGTACTCACTTTTAAATATTTGATACCTTCGATGCAAGGAAAATAACATGATTGTATTTGTGTTTGAATTAGGTTGTCTATCAACCAATGGTGGATAATAATAGATGGTGGCATGTCATACCTATTATGCCATGTTCCAAAGTGATGTATAGTACATTTACGAATATGGAGCGTATGGAGGATGATCATGGCCATGGAGGTGATGATGACTGTGATACGAGAGAGGAGGATGGTCATGAGATAGGAGATATAGATATTGAGGCCATTACCCGTGAGGACAAGCCTACCATTGGTGATGCTGATTTCGATGAGCACATGAGTAGCACAAGTAGTAGTGGGTTGAATGTATTTGTAGATCTAAACACTTGTTTGGATTTTGAAGTAGATAGTTTGGCAAGGGTTGATCTTGTTGAGGATGAGATTGAACCGTAGCCTATCATTGATATTGGCTAAACTTTTTTACATATTGTCTCATTCTCCTCACCTCACTTATTTTTTGTATATGTGGGTTTGCAAAAAAGCATTGATGTTTTTGTTAAAATTATGTGCTTTGGTAATCATGGATAATTTTTGGAAAGCAGTGATGTACATTTATCAGCCTACACCAAAATCTCACTTTTTGTACTCTCTGTTTTGCGTTTAAATACACGTCTAATTCTCAGTGTAGACGCACTAATATGCATTATCATTGAGAGAGACATGCCTTGAGCCACAACGTTAGGCTTGCACCATGTGGGACACATCACCTCACCGCATAGAGCTCTTAATTACTTCTATTTTCAAACTATTTGGAAGTAAAGAGGTGCTTTCAAATAGCTAATAAATACCATCACTAGACACTAGATGTGCATACTTCAAAATGGCAAATCGTATCTTTATGGAAGTTATGTGATTGATCAACAAGTCAAAAAAAAAATCATAATCATAGAATGGCCAATGGCCATGTAATCCCCATGTAAATTCCTATTAGATTGACACCAACATCCACCAATCTTGTTCTCTAACATCTTTTATGAAATTGGAGTCGGACAAAATAAAGGAAGAGTATGGTGGAGGTGAACATAGACAACATGACTTCCATTCCATAGTTTGTGCCAAATTGTGGGATGTCAATGAATGCATCCATAAGATTATAGCCTTTTCTATAGAGTTTCCTTCCAAGCATAAAGTACATCATCCTGGCAGGTGCCAAACATTGCTACACACAAATACATGGTTAGGCTTCTTGAAATGGACATGCAATAGAAAATTGTACACAACATGAGAATCGTTTAGACAAAAATCAACGTGTGGGGAAAAAGGCTCTCATACTTGATAAACCCAAGGTAGTAGATTTGTAAGTTTGGTCATGCTGAACACCTCATCAAGGAACCAATCACTATGCACAGAGGCCACCACATCATCTACCACCACGATTGTGCCTTTGAGAGTGAAGGGATTAAAGAGACCTCTCGCAATTACCATGCCAAGGCCTATGAAAGTTGTTGAGAGCATGCACCATGTCAATATTGGTCTATGACTTCATATGGGGACAATTTTTTTAATAATAGAAAGCATAGTGCACCTGTGAGTGTAAAGAGAGAAGTGACCACTCCACTCATTCGAAACCCACATTCGATCATTGATCAAGACATCTTTTGCATACTTGTAGAGGATATTACCTCCTGAGTGATCTTTTGAAGCTCCTTGGAGTCAAATTTTCAAAGAAGGTATGATTAGTTCCCCTCTTAAAAGTATGACATTTAATGCCTCCTTACTATTTCCTACTGCCCTTTAATATGGAAAGATATTCGTATTATTATTTAAAGTTTAAGAGGGGCATGTCGGCTTGTAGCATGGATTTCGAAAAGTTCACAACAGAGAGTAGAAGCCCTTCAACATTTTCAATGAGGATGCCTAGGATATAGTGTACCTGAAGCACTGCTAGTGATAGCAAAGTGTAGTGGGCTAAGCTCAAGCATCCTCGATTCATACGGAGGTTCACTCGATTGAAGCCTTATTTGGACGAAGATTGATGAAGCATTTACATCAGCGTGACCCATGGCATATACCTCGCTAAACTCCAATTTTCTATTCCAAACGCCAACCTGAGATAACGTAATAGCGTTCTCTGTCATTGTGTGGGTGTGGATGTGTGTTTGTGTGTGTGAGAGAGAGAGAGAGAGAAGAGAGAGAGTGAGAGTGTGTGATTGATTGAGCGAGAGAGGGAGAGCTGATACCTTGTCTCCAATGGCGATCTCGGACATCAATTTTTTCTCACCTGTGGGTGTGATCACATAGGCATTTCCTGTTGGGAACCGTTGTGGAGGTTGCCGAATCAGAACACTGAATATTGGGCTATCTTTAGAGCACTTGAGGTGAAAGTGTGCCCAGTGCAAGGGTTAGCTAGTACCTTTGAAGCAGTTGGAGGCCGCTTCTGCGGCGCATTGAGCGGCAGCACCGATTTCAGCATTCACACCCCTGACTCCGATAGCACAGAAGGGTGCCAAGATACCCTTCTGTGTAATGGAAAGAACGCTCCTGTACAAACCATTGTGTAATGCAGTTATAAGGCGAGAAGATCAATGGCCTATCTAAGGGTTATCTTAAGCAAGCATGCAGACCTGAGGCCGCACAGTTGTCTAGGAGCCGGCGACGGCCTCCGTAGTCGCTGTAGTAGTTGGAGCCCTGCGTGTACAGCTTCATTACGTCGCCTGTGTTGTACATGGCACAGCAGACGAGCTACAGGCATGCAGATTTAATTCGTATAAGCATCGACGTAAAGTTATACGAAGCTGTAGCATACAGCGCTGATGCGTCCCGTGTCGTCGCTGAAGACCATCTCCACACCCACTGGGGAATTGTAGGATGCGTCACAGCCACCAACCGCTATAACCTGGAATAATTAAGGCACGTTCTGAATATTCTTACGAATAACTACAATAAAGCCACGATGAGAGAATTCCACATACTTGCAAATTCCAAGCGTTGGTGTCACTGTGGCCGGGATTGTCTGCACGCCACTCTCGATCATCTTGCAAGCGGCTTCCACGGCGCTCGCCGGAACCGCCCCCCAGAAGTAACCGGGAGAACCCTGTTCCAGCGCCGACATGCTGTTCATCTCCATTAGGGTGATCCAGGATGTGCCCTCCTCGGGATAGCCATCGTCGAGAAGCGTGGTGACAGACAGCTCCAGGTAGTCTTGGCCATGGGAAATAGGGGCGCCCATCATGAGGCAGAGCGTGAGCGTTAGAACAAGCCGCAGCATAGTGCGTGTATATGCTGCAAGCCCCATCATTATGTTGTGCATTATAAGCGAATCGCTGAAAACGCAACAATGGCTATAGGATGCGAAAAACAGAAACCGATAAGAGGTGCGATTCCGAGGCGATCTGCTAATTGCCATGCGCTAATTCCCATGCGAGCAACAGAATGATTGCTTGACGTCTTCTCTATCATTGACACGCACAAGGCGGTAGGGATTCTCTGCGGTAGCCGTTTACGTCGTGATATACTATAACGCACTCCATAGCGGGTTGATTTGTCAGTTCACACATTAGCGTGCTACACCAAGCAGCTCACGCTACGGTCTCGTTACTCGTATACTTTTTAAAAAATTGCCTCAAGACGCCATGTCTTTTAAGTTTTCACCACATTAATAGATTACATCACCTATTTGATACGTGTGATATAGTAAGTAATAATGAAGTTCACTCAACACACCTAATATCTACCAATGGTAAATCATATTGATGTTTCGATCAAAACACCCAACATTTATCTAGACACATATTCTCTCTCTCTTTCTTCACTCACTCTCTCTCTCTCTCTCTCTCTCTCTCTCTCTCTCACACACACACACACACACACACACACACAAAACCAAACTAACCAAGGAAACCTACACCACATGCTTTATTTTTTTGCCATGTCGTAACCAACTAATGTAACAGGAATTTTAAAAGCGAAGAACCATACTATGGTTATAGAGACCTTTCATTTACTTTGATCGATGATAGTAGCAGGAGGGTTGAATACCATGAAGATTTGGGCCATGTTAGGAGATACAGTTTTCATGTTGACAAATAACACTAGCTTATCCTTCACACACTACATAGCCTGTTGACTCGTGGCCCAAACTTCTCAGTGCACACATTAGCGTGCTACATAGTAAATGCAAAGCAGCTCAATAACCATCACGATCAAAGTAAAGTAAGGTCTCGTATGCGTTTTTATTTAAAAAACTCCACCTTACCATCTGTTTTAAGTTTTCACCACATTAATAGATTATATCACATATTTGATACATATGATGTAGTAAATAATAATGAAGTTTAGTCAACACCCCTAATATTTACCTATATATGCATCAAGCTTATCTATTGTAAATCATATTGAACTTTCCATCAAAACCTAGGACATTTATCTACACACACTAAACATTTGTCTCTACACAAATTCTCTCTCTCTCTCTCACACACACGCATGCACGAATCAGACTAACCAACGAAAGCTACATGTTCTTTATTTTTTTGGCATGTGGAAACCAACTACTGTAAAAGGAAATTTAAAAGAAAAGAGCCATACTATGGACATCAAGACCTCTCATTTACTTCGATAAATGATAGTAGCATGAGGGTTGAACACCATGAAGATTTTGACCATGTTAGGCAGACCATGTTAGGCAAGACAATATTCGAGCCATTAAGAGCATTTAACATTGGAGATGCAAAGGAGATACAATTTTAATATTGGCAACGCTAGCTTATCCTTCAAACAAAGAAGATCACAAGAATGAGATGAGAGTGGCAATTAAGGGATAAGAAGAAACTAGTGGTGGCAAGAATCTCCATGTGAATGTGTAAAAAGGCACTGATGCCATGAAGCATACCTTTAGATCCTCCAAATTCACTTGTCACATGATCACTATGTTGAAAAGTGTGGTGCCATAGAGCACATTTAGAGGCAGGGAGTGAGTAGGTGAGCATAAAACCACCCAAAAATTTGGATTATCTCACATACGTAGAACAAGCAAAGTTGTACTCTACCCATATAAAAGGAGTCATTTTGAAGCAATGAAAGTACAAGCCGTTGCACATATCTCAAGTCTCTCTATAAGTCCAAGATAATCTATCTTGGAACCTAGTTAATTAAAGGTCTTTTGCACATACACATCATCATGGGTGCAATTGAATCCATCCACCTTAGCTTAGTGTAATCACTCATCATTAGCATGTGATTAGCTTAGTTCACATGCATTAGTGAAGGTACCATGGATTTTAACATGGCATCGGAGCTTCCCCTCACCCCATGAGCTTCTCTAACTCAAGTTTTCTTTATGCGATCAGTGGACCAAACCAAGTAAGAATACCCTAAGAGGAGGGGATGGAGTTGGAGGCAAGAGCATTACCTTGCACTCACCCCACCACTTGATGACATGCTGCTACCCACACCATGTCTATTATGGGTAGTTGTAGGTAAGTTTATAGATGAATTCAAGGGAATGAGATGCTTGAACAACTTGAAAAGATACAGGGAGAAAGATAGCTTGAGCTCTTGTAAGCACACACACACACACGAACCCTAGAAGAGAACACACAATATGAGAGGCCAAAAATTATTGTTCTTCTTCTTCACAACAAAAGGGTTCTACAAAAACGATAAGGGAAATAGAACATAAGTACTAAAGTACTATGTACATGTGGTCCATAATGTGAGCACGATAAGTGAGTGAGCTCGCAAGATAAGTATGCCCTAACTCAATCGTGGACTAGTAGCTAGTGTAGTCCCAACTATAGAATCACTAGCAAAACTCTATTGTGTCAGAATCCTACCAAACACGCTAGTGATGTAAGTGGCAAAAATGGTCACCCAAGCATATCCTAAGTGTTAGCTCGTGTTGATCTTGACATCTCAACACTCCCCCTCACGGTCAACTCCATCTCTAGGACTCCAAGCATAGTCTGAAATCTAAGAAGCTTCTCTATTCTTAGGGATTTTGTGAAAATGTCAGCTACCTGCTCCTTCGTGCGCTAACATACATGAGATCAATGTCTCCTAATAAAACCCTCTCTCTCATAAAGTGATAGTGGAGCTCTATGTGTTTGGTTTGCACATGAAAAATTGGGTTCCTCACCGTTCCTCGCCAACTGTATACTGCTAAGGTTGTCACAATAGATGATAACCTATCTACTATCAACCTGCAACCCTAAGTCACCAAGTAGCTTGTGCAAGCAAACTATCTCACATGCTATCATTGCAACATCCCTATAATCTGCCTTTGTACTCGACAAGAAAATTGTTCCCTACTTCTTGTTGCTCCATGTCACAACACCACTCCCAAAGTAAAACATAAATCCACTCGTAGATCTCCTATATGTGATATAGACAGGGGAACGACGAGAAGAAGAGAGAAGAGAGAGAGTGAAGTTGCTTCAATACATACCAGCTCTTTTCCAAAAAAGTTCAAAAGATGCCTTTATTATTGTGGTGTAGAAGCAAAACTCTATCGTATCAGAATCCTACCAAACACGCTAGTGATGTAAGTGGCAAAAATGGTCACCCAGGCATATCATAAGTGTCAGCTCGTGTTGATCTTGACATCTCAACACTCCCCCTCACGATCAACTCCATCTCTAGGACTCCAAGCATAGTCTGAAATCTAAGAAGCTTCTCTATTCTTAGGGATTTTGTGAAAATGTCAGCTACCTGCTCCTTTGTGCGTTGACATACACGAGATCAATGTCTCCTAATAAAACCCTCTCTCTCGTAAAGTAATAGTGGAGCTCTATGTGTTTGGTCCGCACATGAAAAATTGGGTTCCTCACCAACTCTATACTGCTAAGGTGGTCACAATAGATGATAACCTATGATCTACTATCAACATGCAACCCTGAATCACCAAGTAGCTTACGCAAGCAAACTATCTCACATGCTATCATTGCAGCATCCCTATAATCTGCCTCTGTGCTCGACAAGGAAATTATTCCCTACTTCTTGTTGCTTCATGTCACAACACCACTCCCAAAGGAAAACATAAATCCACTCGTAGATCTTCTATGTGTGATACAGACAGAGGAACGTTGAGAAGAGAGAAGAGAGAGAGTGAAGTTGCTTCAATACATACCAGCTCTTTTCCAAAAAAGTTCAAAAGATGCCTTTATTATTGTGGTGTAGAAATTAGAGGAAAGTTGCCTTTATTATTAACATTAAAAATGATAAAAAATATTTTTTATTTTGTTTGTTGTAAAAGTAGAGTGCACCTCTCCCACTGCTATAATATAGAGGTAAGATCCAAAGCACTTTATTAAACACCATTGCTAGCAAGCCTTGTTAGTAGATTACACCACCCTAAACCCTCCTTTGTTTTCTTTTTTATGGCCTCATCAAATATTAGCATTCAAGTTGTTGAGTTTCATGTATCCAGAGGGAGGCCACCAATGTGGAGGTTAAGAAGAAGACCATAGATGGTGCACAAGCATGGAAAGGTCTCACGTCCTTTCCACTTCTTAGTAATGATGATGCTATTTCTAATATGAGGACTTTGGATAGCGATACTAGTTCAAGTGTTACTATGGAATGTTCCTCCACACCTTCCATAGTGGAATAAGCTAAGTGGGATAGGAGGTACACACATGCACATGCATTCATGTCACTCTCTATGAAGAGGAGAATTATTTCTCATACTCACTCATGTATAAGTGGAGAATTATTCCTCATTATCGCGCATGTAAAACTACCAAGCAAGCTTGGGATATGTGCTTGTTGCATTTTACTAGGTATATAATGAGGAACCAGTGGCATACTTCTGTAAGCAATTGGAGTTCAGGCATATTAATGAGGAAGCTTTAATGGATGAAATTATCATAAGGATTAAAGATTTTAGGGAGAAACTTGCATGTATTGATGAGGTGTATTGATCCAGAAAGTTCATGAGTGTCTACTAATCTCACACCTTTACCATATTCATTCTAATGTTTTGCATCCACACTTTGGCTTATGATTAAGAACCCCAATATCCTTATGTTTGATGAGTTAGTTACAATGTTCTTATAAGAAGATAAATCTCTGAAAAATCAAACTAGTATGCATGTGGTGTTGAAATATTCTTCATGTGATGTCATGTATGGGGCACATGTATGTGGGAATAAGGTAGAAGAAGATTACAATGCTATGAAATTGGAATATGGGTCACATGTATGTGGGAATAAGCTAGAAAAAGATTAGAATGCTATGAAATTGGTTTGGATGCAATATAAGGTTATTAGGGCATGTGAATGGATGAATATAAAAGGTGGTCAGTGGTCAAAAAGTAGGCGCATGGAAGGTGTAAGGGTGCACAAGGCATGTGAACATTTATGAACACATGAATGGCAGAATTGTGTATAGAATATGTAAAGGAGAGCTCTATTAGAGCTACAAATTGATGTAACAAGATCATTCTCATAATGCAAAAAACATGATGTGTTGATTAGCCATATCTCATATCTTAATAACTTTTATTCGAGTTGATATCATGCTCAATGTTACCTTCCCTCATATTTTATCCACGTTGGCCAAGATGGTAAGATCTTTAATAATTGTGGACCCAATTGACCCAATTGTGGAACATTATCCACCCTATTGGGTCCACGTGTTGATCTTGACATCTCAACACTCCCCCTCACAATCAACTCCATCTCTAGGACTCCAAGCATAGTCTGAAATCTAAGAAGCTTCTCTGTTCTTAGGGATTAAATCGTGAAAATGTCAGCTACCTGCTCCTTTGTGCGCTGACATACATGAGATCAATGTCTCCTAATAAAACCCTCTCTCTCGTAAAGTGATACTGGAGCTCTATGTGTTTGGTTCGCACATGAAAAATTGGGTTCCTCACCAACAGTATACTGCTAAGGTTGTCACAATAGATGATAACCTATCTACTATCAACCTACAACCCTGAATCACCAAGTAGCTTGCGCAAGCAAACTATCTCACATGCTATCATTGCAGCATCCCTATAATCTACCTCTGTGCTCGACAAGGAAATTGTTCCCTACTTCTTGTTGCTCCATGTCACAACACCACTCCCAAAGGAAAACATAAAGCCACTCGTAGATCTCCTATGTATAATACAGACTGAGGAACGATGAGAAGAAGAGAGAAGAAAGAGAGTGAAGTTGCTTCAATACATACCAGCTCTTTTCCAAAAAAGTACAAAAGATGCCTTTATTATTGTGGTGTAGAAATTAGAGGAAAGTTGCCTTTATTATTAACATTAAAAATGACAAAAAAAAAATATTTTGTTTGTTGTGTAAAAGTAGAGTGCACCTCTCCCGCTGCTATAAATATAGAGGTAAGATACAAAGCACTTTTTGTTGTTAAACACCATTGCTAGCAAGCCTTGTTAGTAGATTACACCACCCTAAACTCTCCTTTGTTTTTTTTTATGGCCTTATCAAATATTAGCATTCAAGTTGTTTAATTTCATGTATCTAGAGGGAGGTCACCAATGTGGAGGTCAAGAAGAAGACCATAGATGGTGCACAAGCATGGAAAGGTCTCACGTCCTTTCCACTTCCTAGTAATGATGATGCTATTTCTCAAGTCAAGGCCAAAGTGGTGGACTTAATTGCGATATGGTGAACCTATGGTTTTATTGATGAATTGTTTGAGCGTGTCTTGCTAGAGGAAGTGCGGAAGGGTACGAACACCATTCACTTACTTTGTGCCTACACCCCAGAGGACAAGCAAGGCCCATAGTAGTAAATATGATGGTTTTCACATTTATATATTTGGAAGTTTTATGTGAATGAACTTGGTTTTATTTTTAGTTTGAATCAATAACCTCGATGTAGAGGATGTGATGTTGTCATGTTTTTATGTTTTCACTCCCTCTCGCTCACTATCGCCCTCTCCCTCTCAAATAATTTTCTCATGTTACTCTCTCCAATTGTCTTCGCCCCTCTCTCTCTTCATGGAGGGGGGAGGGTATCTTTTTGGAACCCGCTCACTCGATTCCTAAAACGTTCTCGGCTAGAAAATGCTCACCGGATTCCCAAAAGGCGCTCTATAGAAAATGCACTGAAAAAGAATCCCCCATCTGGGTACGGTATCTATAAAAAGTAGTTAGGATATTTACTTTGTATCACAGAGATTAGTAATTTGTACTGTGAAATGATAGGCAAAGACGTGCGTTGAGAAAAAGCTTGATGAGACTACTATCCGTTGTGGTCATATATGATGCATCATGTATTGGTTTGCAAAGGGATTTGGCATATCATCATTAGCATTAAGGCATGCTCTATCTTACCAGCACATGATAATATGAGGACTTTGGATAGCGATACTAGTTCAAGTGTAACTATGGAATCTTCCTCCACACCTCCATAGTGGAATAAGCTAAGTGGGATAGGAGGTACGCACATGCACATGCATTCATGTCACTCTCTATGAAGAGGAGAATTATTTCTCATACTCACTCGTGTATAAGTGGAGAATTATTCCTCATTATAGTGCATGATGTATGGGGCACATGTATGTGGGAATAAGGTAGAAGAAGATTACAATGCTATGACATTGGAATATGGGTCACATGTATGTGGGAATAAGCTAGAAGAAGATTAGAATGCTATGAAATTGGTTTGGATGCAATATAAGGTTATTAGGGCATGTGAATGGATGAATATAAAAGGTGGTCAATGGTCAAAAAGTAGGCGCATGGAAGGTGTAAGGGTGCACAAGGCATGTGAACATTTATGAACACATGAATGCCACAAGTGTGCATAGAACATGTAAAGGAGAGCTCTATTAGAGCTACAAATTGATGTAACAAGATCATTCTCATAATGCAAAAAACATGATGTGTTGATTAGCCATAACTCATATCTTAATCACTTATATTGGAGTTGATATCATGCTCTAATGTTGCCTTCCTTCATCTTTTATCCACCTTAGCTCTCTCTTGCAACCCTCACACACTCCCTAGCCACCTCAAATCATGCATTTTTTCATCTTGTATCAGACCTAGGTTAGTACTTCATTCTCAAAATTCAGCATTAGCAAAAAATAGAGGCTTCGTTAGGTATAATTAAGATTTTTACCATCTCTAGTCAACCTTATCCCCATAATCTCAAAGTAGTGGCTCCATTGGAAGCTTTATTTCTCCATTTTCTCTCCATTATTTGGCATGCCCTTCTAGGACAATGTAGAAAACCATGAGTCTATACACGAGAGTAAAGGTGACAAGAAACACGTGAATTTGATGCTATAGAGGAGATGCTTCAATTCTTGGAAAAAAACTTAAAATTGAGGAGTTCACACAAAATCATGTGTGTATGTGTGTGCGTGCTCTTGTTCATGCACACCTAGAGAGAGAGAGAGAGAGAGAGAGAGAGAGAGAGAGAGAGAGAGAGAGAGAGAGAGAGATAAGAACTGTATAAGACTTTAAGAAAGTCTCATTATTTCTTTTTATGCCTCTCTCTTATCTGGATCAACACACACACAATCACCTCTTAGGTGACATTCCAAAGGTGGCAGGTATCTCTTAAGTGACATTCCAATGCTGGAAGGTATCTATTTTCCATACAGTGTTTTATTACTTAGTATGTCATATTTAAAAAAACATTTACATGTAGTTTCCATAATCGCAACCCTTTTAAAAAATGTAGAGACATGATACAACAGAAAATTGGTCATGACTATATATTGCTCGTTGGCAATAGGCCCTTCCATGGTCATGACTATTTATTGCTCGCTGGGCAATAGGCTCCTACATGTTCGTGACTATTTATTGCTCATTGGCAATAGGTCCTTATATGAACAAAAGTTTCCATCTTAATTTAATGCATCAATTAATAATGAAACCATGTGCCTGTTTATTTATTAAGTCTGTTTTTCAGATATGTAAGTTTGTTTATATTATTTTTTAACTACTACATTTAATAATGCTTTAAAAAACAATTAGTGAGTAGCATAATGATATATGCATTATCATTGAGAGACACATGCCTTGAGCCGCACCATGTGGGACACATCAGCTCACCGCATAGAGCTCTTAATTACTTCTATTTTCAAACTATTTGGAAGTAAAGAGGTTTAGGCTTCTTGAAATGGACATGCAATAGAAAATTGTACACAACATGAGAATCATTTAGAAAAAAATCTACGTGTGGGGAAAAAAGGCTCTCATACTTGATAAACCCAAGGTAGTAGATTTGTAAGTTTGGTCATGCTGAACACCGGCTCATCAAGGAACCAATCACTATGCACAGAGGCCACCACATCATCTACCACGATTGTGCCTTTGAGAGTGAAGGGATTAAAGAGACCTCTCTCAATTACCATGCCAAGGCCTATGAAAGTTGTTGAGAGCATGCACCATGTCAATATTGGTCTATGACTTCATATGGGGATAATTTTTTTAATATTAGAAAGCATAGTGCACCTGTGACAATGTAAAGAGAGAAGCGACCACTCCACTCATTCCAAACCCACATTCGATCATTGATCGACATCTTTTGCATACTTGTAGAGGATATTGCCTCCTAAGTTATCTTTTCAAGATAGGTGTGATATAGTAAGTAATAATGAAGTTCACTCAACACACCTAATATCTACCAATGGTAAATCATATTGATGTTTCGATCAAAACACCCAACATTTATCTACACACATATTCTCTCTCTCTCTCTC
The DNA here is from genome assembly GCF_041138505.1 of Cibotium barometz. Lineage (NCBI taxonomy): Eukaryota > Viridiplantae > Streptophyta > Polypodiopsida > Cyatheales > Cibotiaceae > Cibotium > Cibotium barometz. The sequence goes on from NC_141060.1 coordinate 21,454,535, forward strand.
TCTCTCTCTCTCTCACTCTCTCTCTCTCTCTCTCTCTCACACACACACACACACACACACACACACAAAAACTAAACTAACCAAGGAAACCTACACCACATGCTTTGTTTTTTTGCCATGTCGCAACCAACTAATGTAACAGGAATTTAAAAGCGAAGAACCATACAACGGTCATAGAGACCTTTCATTTACTTTGATCGATGATAGTAGCAGGAGGGTTGAACACCATGAAGATTTGGGCCATGTTAGGAGATACATTTTTCACGTTGACAAACAACACCAGCTTATCCTTCACACACTACATAGCCTGTTGACTCCTGGCCCAAACTTCTCAGTGCACACATAAGCGTGCTACATAGTAAACGCAAAGCAGCTCAATAACCATCACGATCAAAGTAAAGTAAGGTCTCGTATACGTTTTTATTTAAAAAACTCCACCTTACCATCTATTTTTAGTTTTCACCACATTAATAGATTATATCACATATTTGATACATATGATGTAGTAAATAATAATGAAGTTTAGTCAACACCCCTATTATTTACCTATATATGCATCAAGCTTATCTATTGTAAATCATATTGAACTTTCCATCAAAACCTAGGACATTTATCTACACACACCAAACATTTGTCTACACAAATTCTCTCTCTCTCTCTCTCTCTCTCACACACGTATGCACGAATCAGACTAACCAAGGAAAGCTACATGTCCTTTATTTTTTTGGCATGCCGCAACCAACTATTGTAAAAGGAAATTTAGAAGAAAAGAGCCATACTATGGACATCAAGACCTCTCATTTACTTCGATAAATGATAGTAGCATGAGGGTTGAACACCATGAAAATTTTGACCATGTTAGGCAGACCATGTTAGGCAAGACAATATTCGAGCCATTAAGAGCATTTAACATTGGAGATGCAAAGGAGATACAATTTTAATATTGGCAACGCTAGCTTATCCTTCAAACAAAGAAGATCACAAGAATGAGATGAGAGTGGCAATTAAGGAATAAGAAGAAACTAGTGGTGGCAAGAATCTCCATGTGAATATGTAAAAAGGCACTGATGCCATGAAGCATACCTTTAGTTCCTCCAAATTCACTTGTCACATGATGACTATGTTGAAAAGTGTGGTGCCATAGAGCACATGTAGAGGCAGGGAGTGAGTAGGTGAGCATGAAACCAGCCAAAAAACTGGATTATCCCACATTCGTAGAACAAGCAAAGTTGTACTCTACCCATATAAAAGGAGTCATTTTGAAGCAATGAAAGTACAAGCCGTTGCACATATCTCAAGTCTCTCTATAAGTCCAAGATAATCTATCTTGGAACCTAGTTGATTTGAGTCTTTTGCACATACACATCATCATGGGTGCAATTGAATCCATCCACCTTAGCTTAGTGCAATCACTCATCATTAGCATGTGATTAGCTTAGTTCACATGCATTAGTGAAGGTACCATGGATTTTAACATGGCATCGGAGCTTCCCCTCACCCCATGAGCTTCTCTAACTCAAGTTTTCTTTATGCGATCAGTGGACCAAACCAAGTAAGAATACCCTAAGAGGAGGGGATGGAGTTGGAGGCAAGAGCATTACCTTGCACTCACCCCACCACTTGATGACATGCTGCTACCCACACCATGTCTATTATGGGTAGTTGTAGGTAAGTTTATAGATGAATTCAAGGGAATGAGATGCTTGAACAACTTGAAAAGATGCAGGGAGAAAGATAGCTTGAGCTCTTGTAAGCACACACACACACACGAACCCTAGAAGAGAACACACAATATGAGAGGCCAAAAATTATTGTTCTTCTTCTTCACAACAAAAGGGTTCTACAAAAACGATAAGGGAAATACAACATAAGTACTAAAGTACTATGTACATGTGGTCCATAATGTGAGCACGATAAGTGAGTGAGCTCGCAAGATAAGTATGCCATAACTCAATCGTGGACTAGTAGCTAGTGTAGTCCCAACTATAGAATCACTAGCAAAACTCTATTGTGTCAGAATCCTACCAAACACGCTAGTGATGTAAGTGGCAAAAATGGTCACCCAGGCATATCCTAAGTGTTAGCTCGTGTTGATCTTGACATCTCAACACTCCCCCTCACGATCAACTCCATCTCTAGGACTCCAAGCATAGTCTGAAATCTAAGAAGCTTCTCTGTTCTCAGGGATTTTGTGAAAATGTCAGCTACCTGCTCCTTCGTGCGCTAACATACATGAGATCAATGTCTCCTAATAAAACCCTCTCTCTCATAAAGTGATAGTGGAGCTCTATGTGTTTGGTTTGCACATGAAAAACTGGGTTCCTCACCGTTCCTCGCCAACTGTATACTGCTAAGGTTGTCACAATAGATGATAACCTATCTACTATTAACCTGCTACCCTGAGTCACCAAGTAGCTTGTGCAAGCAAACTATCTCACATGCTATCATTGCAACACCCCTATAATCTGCCTTTGTACTCGACAAGAAAATTGTTCCCTACTTCTTGTTGCTCCATGTCACAACACCACTCCCAAAGTAAAACATAAATCCACTCGTAGATCTCCTATATGTGATACAGACAGGGGAACGACGAGAAGAAGAGAGAAGAGAGAGAGTGAAGTTGCTTCAATACATACCAGCTCTTTTCCAAAAAAGTTCAAAAGATGCCTTTATTATTGTGGTCAGGGATTTCATTAACGTCTTCACAATTTCGTGATCACGTTAACAAAACCTATTGTTAACATATTAAAACTTGTGATCACATTGTATATTCACATGACCTGAGAAATGACCTGCCGGAACCCACTATTCCAGTAATACCTCCGGGCTTCTATCATTCTCGGCGGGCCCGTCGGGATAGAGAGTTTTCTCGGCGGGCCCGGCGGGAAAAGTAAAAGCCCGGCGGGCCCGCCGGGAAAAGCAAAAAACACCGGCGGGGTATTATTCTGTATATAAACACTGCCCGACACCCATCGTACAACTTTTGGGAAGATAGTCCTTGTTTTGGGGGCGTGATATCTCTCCTCAAAGTACTTGTAGAGCTCTCGAGTTGCTAGAAGTGTCCTCTTGGGAAGAACGTCCTTATTTTAGGGGCTGTCGTCTTTCCTTGTAGGCACTCCTAAGGCTATTGGGCCACTCGTCCTTAGTTCTTTGAACTGGGGGCAGGGTGTGGTTCGTAGCTAATACTTACGGAGATTTAGGGACAAATTTGGAGTCATTCAGCTTTGCATTTGAGCCACGTATGTAATCTACCTCATTCTGCTTTATGAATGGTTTGATGGAGCCAAGAGTCCTGCTTAGGGGCTTGTATTGGTTCTTGATACTTGATATAGTTTAGAGTAGACAAGGGTCTATTGTCCTATACTAGAGTATTGGGCAAGCATAGATCTTTGATTTTTTTTGTGAATGTTAGAGAAGGTCTATTGTCCTATACTAGAGTATTGGGCAAGCATAGATCTTTGATTGTGTAAAGTATCCTTAATTGGGTACAAAAGGCATCCTTCATTGGGGGTGCAATGTGCATGATAGTTTCGAAGTAGTTTTGTAGTAAGACCTTGCAAGATAGTTTGAAATAGTTTTGTGTTATGTGATGATCTTTTGTATTTGTCAAGATAGTTTCGAAGTACTTTGTCTGCTGATATATGTTTTGTTATACGTGAGTGATTTGTTGTTTTTTCATTTGTGTATTCATTGTTATATGCTTGGTTGAATAGGTTATTTGTTGAGATGGAGGACAATGTTGGATCCAGTGATACCTCCAATAGAGTCCAAATTTCAAATAGCAGGAAAAAAAAGGCACCTGGGATAGAGTGGCAATATGCAATTAACGTTGGTGATCGATTCACAGATTGGGAGTGTAAGCTATGCCATGCAGTAAAATCAGGTGGGGCGCCTCGACTAAGAGAACACTTTTTAGGCGGACCGAACAAAAAGTCATGTACCCACCCCTCTGCACCTATAGTGGCCAAACGCATAAGAGAAGAAATTCAAAAGAAAGATTCAAGAAAACATGACACTCCTACCGTTAATGTATCAAGGCAGCAAGAACACTGTTGTTCTAATCATCAAACTCCCGCTACATCGCCTACTTGTACCCCGAACGGCAATATGCAGCCAGAAAGTAATCTACCCAGTGCATCTTCTTGCAAGCAAAACTTTGACGTAGGAAATATACCCATGCGTCAAACTTCATTGCAAGAAAGCCTACGTCAAGGTTGACTCGATGATGCACAACTCGTCCTTGCTGAAGCGATTTACTTTTCTGGGAGTGCTATGATGATGGTGGACAGTGAGCATTGGAAGAGAGCATGGAAGAAAATTGGTGAGTTTGGACCAGGGTTTTCACCGCCTACGTACCATGCTATGCGAAATGATCTATTAGAGAAATGTTATGCGCAGGTAAAAGAACGTGTACAAAGAATAATTCTTAGCAATATAGAGCTTTCTGGATGTAGTATAGTAAGTGATGGATGGTCTAATGTGCAAAGAAAACCATTAATTAATGTAATGGTTATTTCACCTAGAGGTGAGACTTTCATCCGTACCGTGGATTCAGCTGGTTCAATCAAAACTGGGGCTTACATTGCTCAAGTCATTAGCTCTGTGATAGAGGAAGTGGGTGCCAAAAATGTAGTCCAAGTCGTCATGGACAATGCAAAAAATTGTAAAAATGCATCCAGAATCCTACAGCGACAATATCCACATATTTTTCCGGTAGGCTGTAATACTCATAGTTTGAATCTTGTATTAAAAGATTGGTATAAATCTGATGATACCAAATGGTTTGCCTCAATCGTCGACACTGCTCGCCAGCTTGTGAAATTCATGCTCAAGAGACAGAGAGTTTTGGATATGTTTTGACCTCGCATGTCAGTTATGTTAAAGCTTCCAGCGGAGACTAGGTTTTGCACTCACTTTTACACTTTTGAGTCTCTTCTTAGAAATAAAGATGCAGTTTGTGAAACATTCACATGCATGGCATTTCATGACTGGGAGAACACTCAACTTGAAAAAGTGAAAGAGAAAATCAAAGTCTTGAAGGGAGCGCTTACGAGAAGAAGTTGGTGGAACAGTGTGATGGATGCATACCATGTAATGATGCCTGTTATGTATGCTGTACGAAGCCTTGATCAAAGAGCGCCTAATCTCGGAAAAGCATGGATGCAATGGTGGACTGTCCAGCGGAGTTTGGAGTGTCCTGAGAAATTAGAGCATTCAGTGGTGGAAAAGCAATGGCGTGTACCATTCTCCAGTAGACAAAGAAAAGTTCTGTTGAAGTTCTTTCATGCTAGATGGATTGGAGCGCATTCACCACTGCACAGTGCTGCTTACATGTTAGATCCTGAATATTGGAATATGGATTTGATGTCCAACGTTGAGGTGGTGCAAGATTTTTATAAAGTGGTAAACACTTTCTATAATAATGATGATGATCGTGTACAGTGCATAAAGGAGATGACCTCATTTCGGTTGAAAGAGGGTTTATTTTCCAACTCCCTTGTTCAACAAATGGCTAAAGAGCAACCTGCATGGAAGTGGTGGATGATGAATGGTGGTGAGCATTATGCTTTACTGCGCAACCTTGCGATGAAGGTTCTAAGTCAGTGCTCTTCAAACTCAGGCTCAGAAAGAAACTGGAGCATGTATAAATATATTCATAGTACTATTCGCAATCGACTTCTTGCAGATCGAGCAGATAAACTTGTTTACATGTACTGCAATGAAAAGATCTTGCGAGACATCGAAAGCGAAGAGTATGAAGAAGATATGCCCAGATGGATGTACAATTGTGAAGATGTAGTAGACGAGAACTTTGATGTTGGACGTACGTTGTGCACCACCCTTGAGATAGAAGACAATCTAGACATTGACTTGGAGGAGCTTAATTTAGCAGACGAGAGAGTAAACGGTGAAAGAATTTTGGAGCAAGATATTGACATAGAGGAAGAAGTCACTTCATTAATTTAATAAAAAGTACTTGTACAAATGATCATATTTGGAGAAATTATCAATACAAAAGTAGAATTTATTTTTCTTAGCTCTCATCTTGAAATAAATTGCGAATTGCACTAGGAGTTGCATCTAAAGGTCCTGGTGATTTATATTCGCTAGCCATGCCGAACACTGTATAAATACCTTGATTTATTGGGACACTGCACAATGCACATGTGGAAGTATTTTGCATTTGTCTCACTAAACATATTAAGTGGTAGTAGTGTCCACATGGTAGTATATACTGGCCGCTCCACCCATCGAATACTTTGTAACATACAGGACATTGGGGGGTGGAGGAACTTGTAGCCTCAGCAGAAACTCCCACAAGATCAGGATGTATCAAAAAATGAGAGATGTGGTTTCCTTGGCGCACAGGAGCAATACGTGAAGAGATGCTCTGCACGTCTTGGCTGATCTTTGTTAGCTGCTCTTGAATCCCTCTATTGGCCGGGGGAGGAGTTGACGCTTGAGTTAATCGGTCAGCTTCTTTCTCCTTCTCTGCTAGCTGTGCCCCTAAGCTTTCTTTGACCTGGTTTAACTCCAGTCCGGCGCCCTCCACCATGAGAGCGAGTTCTTCTCTTGTGAATGTCACTGTCTCTTCACGTATGTCGTGGGTGTTGACAGTGGCCTCTCTGGAGGCAAAGTCCACTGGAGTTTCCAGGATAAAGTGAGCATATAGCATTTTAGCAAAATACAGTGGAGCGTCGGCGTTATGGAGAGGACGGCCGTACACCTCCAAGAAAATGCGCTCGGCATTAGTTTTGATATTATTGTGAGTGCAACGAGAAATCTTCCATCTTCCCTTCTTTATCTCACCATCTGGACATGGCCATATTGCCTTTATCATCTCTGTGGTTACCTGTTTGTTTATGTCTTTCCACTGGGCATATGTTGGATTTGTCCATTTCGATAATCTGGACGCTGTTCTTGTAGCTTCGCGGGCTGTCAGGCCATGTGCAAGGGCCTTCATTCTCTCGTATGCCATCTTGGCTAACTCCTGATGCTCGTTCGCTTGCGCCTGCTCCATATCTGCATGAACGTAAACGACTTTAGGATTTTAATGAACTATAAAGATCAACGTAAGATAAATTGACCATTGCTCTCAAAATCTTGAAGTCAAACACAACGAGAGGAGATATGTATTGCAAAGACTCGATGAGAAATATCCACTTGACTCCAAAAACACTTCAAACAATGCTCGCACATCAAATTTTGAAGAGAAAACATAAACTTAAACACCAGAAGAGGAGAGAGATATTGCAAAGACTCAATGAAGAGAGATACAAAATTTTGAAACATTGGACACATCAAATTTTGAAGAGAAACAAAATTTTGAAACATTGGACACATCAAGTACTCAAATTCCTGAAACTTCATCTCTTGATACTGTATCATTACAAAGTCGGGGTGAATGCCACCGATAGCTCTACAAGAGGACGTTGTGCCCTCGTAGGGTCAGTATTTAGTGACCTAAAAAATTCAACTACTTGCAAAATTGATTTTCGCTCATCGCGATTAGGCAGAAACATCCAATTTTTGACTCTATGAATAATAGTATCCATGGTAACTTTGTCATGGGAACTATTATCCATCCACAACTCTTGCACTTTCTTCCAAAAGTCATATAAAGTTTGTAATAAATATCCCAAGGCAAAAACATCAGATGCAGGAGTGTATGCATCTGCCAAAAATGGATCATAAAGCTCTAGGGCTATCCACGGCCGTTTATTTCGCTCTCTGTCTGCGTGGGAGACTGCCTGTGCCACCTTCTTGGGGTTCTTGTCTGCTTCATAAACAAAATTGAGGGACACCCGTTTTTTGGGCGCTCTCAGCAGCAATCCCCAATCGATGATACCTATGCGTGGCTTTAGCTCTTTTGTATAATCCAACACTACATTAAAAGGATGTAGGTCGGTATGTACAATACCTGCCATATGCGCTGCCGCTACACCTTCCACCAAGGCATGCATAATATGTGGCATGTTTATTACTACCTCTTTTATTTTTGAAAGTTCTAGATGACCTAAAGGGATATTATCAGGCGGTGGTTGTCTCCATCCTCGATCCAAACGAAAAATGGCTCTGGTGAACTCACTGAATCTGAAGGGAACCTTCAGTAGAGTATCACCAAGAGCGCCGCCATTATAGTACGGGGAAATTGTGATCCAAGGAGCCTCTTTTGTAAAGGCAATACATCGGACAATTGATGGATGTAGCACTTGCATACCCTGCTCTGCCTGGAAGCTCTCGAACTTCGCGCTGCCTTCTCCTTTGTAGTGCTTTCCGCAAAAAGTGATGTGCTCCGGTAAAAATGATATACCTTTAATTGCATACTCTTTTACTGTTCCAAACACACCGGAGCCTATTGTTCGTCCTTCGTGAAGAGCTTCGTGCGGGATGCCAATAAGATGTGTGCACATAGAATTGTAGATGGTACGGTTAATGACACCTGTACCACTTGCATCTGCCTGACTGGACGTTGCAGCGACGTCCTGGGCAATTCGCACCCTTTTGGGGAGGGACTCTGCATCCAACGCCTTCATGCGCTTGCTCTTGGCTCTTTGCTCGCTCCATACAACGTCCCATAACTGTAGACGTTGCATGTTGGCTTCAGGCGGGGCAGCATCTCTAAGATCACTGCAAGCTACTCGCATGCTCCCCAAAATGGTTCGTGTTATGTGCTGATGGTTGAAATCTCCAATCTTCTGTCTGTCTAGCAGCTCAGCGTTGCCTCCGCTTCGAAGTCGACGCTGTGCATTTTCCCATATTTGGTCTATGAGATCTCGCATGAGTATCTCAGACTCGTTGATCTTTTTGACGACATCATCAGTACATTGTGATACCGTGATGACCGCTTCAACGCGAATTGCTCGCAGAATAATTTTGCGCTCTTCGGGAGAAAGCATGTTGATCGTCTTCGTAAATCTAGCAACTATCACTAAACACAAAAAAACAGAATATCAAACATTGTTGAAATAAACATCAAGCAAACGTGAGAGAACAGCAACAAGTATATCAATATCGTCAATGTTCATACAAAAACGGAATATCAAATAATTTTAATGAACTCAGCATCATCCAATACATCATCAAACGTGAGAAAACAGCAATAAATGTATCATTACTTATCAATGATCAAACAAAAATAGAATATATCAAACAACATTACCGAACTCAACATCATGCAATACATTATCGAACGTGAGACAACCACAACAAGCGCATTATTACTTACGAAGTGTATACATTATCGAATGAGAGAGAGAGAGAGAGGGGGAGGAAGAGAGAGAGGTGTGACAGATAGAGAGAGGAAACATTAAATGATATTTTTTATAGTTTTGTGAGTTCCTAAAGAGAGAAAAATAATGTTTTGTAATCCTAAAGCACTCCTCATCTACATACCTATCGTGATAGAGAGAGATGAGAAGTGTATCATGAGGGAGAGAGAGAAAGAGTTATGAAGTGTACCATTGCGAGAGAGAGAGGTAGAATTGTGAAGTGTATCATGAGAGAGAGAGAGAGAGAGAGAGAGGAGAGGAAGAGAGAGTTGTGACAGATAGAGAGAAGAAACATTAAATCACATTTTTAATGTATTTGGGAGTTCCTAAAGAGAAAAATAATGTATTGTTTTAATTTTTAAGTAAATAGAGGGAGAAAAAAGAAATTATTAAGAATTATGTATATTTTAAGAGAAATTAAAAAAATCATTATCTACACATCTATCGTGTTGTGAAGTGAATCATGAGAGAGATAGAGAAAGAATTGTGATGTGTATCATGAGAGAGAGGGGGGTAAGAAGAGAGAGATTCATGTTTTTCGAGTTACGAATCACGATATTATAAAATAAAACGGTTAGACAATATGATGTAAACTTTGATCCATGAAATACTAATGCCGCGTTAGCAACCAAGTATCGCATGGATCAAACACAATAAAAACAATACAAGTCAAATCAAACAAATTTACGACATTTATTCGACCGCGTTAACGATCATATGCCGAAATACGCAAGCAAATTTACGACACTTTTTCGACCGCGTTAACGATCAAATGCCGCAATATGCAAAAAACATTTTATGCACTAGCGGACGACACCAACTTGCCGTGTTAACGACAAAATGCCGCCCGATTCTATGGGAATACCAATAGGATACGAACATACACTGGCCGCGTTACCGACCATATGTCCGCATTTGACAAAGGGAAGGGAAGGGAAGGTGACATCGCCATAACGATACTATGCTTGCCGCGTTACTGACTAGTACCGCTACGGCGTGCCATACTTACCATAGGACACAGACTAGCCGCGTTACTGACTAAGTGCCCCAGGGTAAGCACCATTCCGAAGAATGGCCTTACACACACACACCAGTCATGTGGCGGGCCACCCAAATCCTGCCGCGCATTGCGACAATGGGCGGCTGCCCGCACGAACTCACCCACACACACATCCCTCGTGCGGCGGACCACCCACATCTTGCCGCGTATTGCGACAGTGGGCGGCTGCCCGCACGAACACACCCACATACACAAACACACACACACACACAAGTTTTTATTACCTGTGTATGCTGTCAGCAATGAAATCCCAAAGGGCCCCCGAGCCCATATATATAGAAAAATGTACCCCGCCGGGATATGTGACGACCCCGCCGGGACCCGCCGGGTAAAGCAAAAGCCCGGCGGGCCCGCCGGGGATCTCAAAAGCCCGGCGGGATTTTTCCCGGTTACCAGGTCGCTTGCCACCGGCTTTCTTGTGAACATGTTAATAACATGTTCACACATGTTATTAACAAGAAAAATTTTGTGATCACGTGAATATAAAATCCCTGATTGTGGTGTAGAAATTAGAGGAAAGTTGCCTTTATTATTAACATTAAAAATGACAAAATAAAAATATTTTGTTTGTTATAAAAGTAGAGTGCACCTCTCCCGCTACTATAAATATAGAGGTAAGATCCAAAGCACTTTGTTTAACACCATTGGGAATGAGATGCATCTTGAACAACTTGAAAATATGCAGGGAGGAAGACAACTTGAGCTCTTGTAATAAGCACACACACTCATACGAACCCTAGAAGAGAACACACAACATGAGAGGCCAAAAATTATTCTTCTTCTTCTTCACAACAAAAGTGTTCTACAAAAACGATAAGGGAAATACAACATAAGTACTAAAGTACTATGTACATGTGGTCCATAATGTGAACACGATAAGTGAGTGAGCTCACAAGATAAGTATGCCATAACTCAATTGTGGACTAGTAGCTAGTGTAGTCCCAACTATAGAATCACTGGCAAAACTCTATCGTATCAGAATCCTACCAAACACGCTAGTGATGTAAGTGGCAAAAATGGTCACCCAGGCATATCATAAGTGTCAGCTCGTGTTGATCTTGACATCTCAACACTCCCCCTCACGATCAACTCCATCTCTAGGACTCCAAGCATAGTCTGAAATCTAAGAAGCTTCTCTATTCTTAGGGATTTTGTGAAAATGTCAGCTACCTGCTCCTTTGTGCGTTGACATACACGAGATCAATGTCTCCTAATAAAACCCTCTCTCTCGTAAAGTAATAGTGGAGCTCTATGTGTTTGGTCCGCACATGAAAAATTGGGTTCCTCACCAACTCTATACTGCTAAGGTGGTCACAATAGATGATAACCTATGATCTACTATCAACATGCAACCCTGAATCACCAAGTAGCTTACGCAAGCAGACTATCTCACATGCTATCATTGCAGCATCCCTATAATCTGCCTCTGTGCTCGACAAGGAAATTATTCCCTACTTCTTGTTGCTCCATGTCACAACACCACTCCCAAAGGAAAACATAAATCCACTCGTAGATCTTCTATGTGTGATACAGACAGAGGAACGACGAGAAGAGAGAAGAGAGAGAGTGAAGTTGCTTCAATACATACCAGCTCTTTTCCAAAAAAGTTCAAAAGATGCCTTTATTATTGTGGTGTAGAAATTAGAGGAAAGTTGCCTTTATTATTAACATTAAAAATGATAAAAAATATTTTTTATTTTGTTTGTTGTAAAAGTAGAGTGCACCTCTCCCACTGCTATAATATAGAGGTAAGATCCAAAGCACTTTATTAAACACCATTGCTAGCAAGCCTTGTTAGTAGATTACACCACCCTAAACCCTCCTTTGTTTTCTTTTTTATGGCCTCATCAAATATTAGCATTCAAGTTGTTGAGTTTCATGTATCCAGAGGGAGGCCACCAATGTGGAGGTTAAGAAGAAGACCATAGATGGTGCACAAGCATGGAAAGGTCTCACGTCCTTTCCACTTCCTAGTAATGATGATGCTATTTCTAATATGAGGACTTTGGATAGCGATACTAGTTCAAGTGTTACTATGGAATGTTCCTCCACACCTTCCATAGTGGAATAAGCTAAGTGGGATAGGAGGTACACACATGCACATGCATTCATGTCACTCTCTATGAAGAGGAGAATTATTTCTCATACTCACTCGTGTATAAGTGGAGAATTATTCCTCATTATCGCGCATGTAAAACTACCAAGCAAGCTTGGGATATGTGCTTGTTGCGTTTTACTAGGTATATAATGAGGAACCAGTGGCATACTTCTGTAAGCAATTGGAGTTCAGGCATATTAATGAGGAAGCTTTAATGGATGAAATTATCATAAGGATTAAAGATTTTAGGGAGAAACTTGCATGTATTGATGAGGTGTATTGATCCAGAAAGTTCATGAGTGTCTACTAATCTCACACCTTTACCATATTCATTCTAATGTTTTGCATCCACACTTTGGCTTATCATTAAGAACCCCAATATCCTTATGTTTGATGAGTTAGTTACAATGTTCTTATAAGAAGATAAATCTCTGAAAAATCAAACTAGTATGCATGTGGTGTTGAAATATTCTTCATGTGATGTCATGTATGGGGCACATGTATGTGGGAATAAGGTAGAAGAAGATTACAATGCTATGAAATTGGAATATGGGTCACATGTATGTGGGAATAAGCTAGAAAAAGATTAGAATGCTATGAAATTGGTTTGGATGCAATATAAGGTTATTAGGGCATGTGAATGGATGAATATAAAAGGTGGTCAGTGGTCAAAAAGTAGGCGCATGGAAGGTGTAAGGGTGCACAAGGCATGTGAACATTTATGAACACATGAATGGCAGAATTGTGTATAGAATATGTAAAGGAGAGCTCTATTAGAGCTACAAATTGATGTAACAAGATCATTCTCATAATGCAAAAAACATGATGTGTTGATTAGCCATATCTCATATCTTAATAACTTTTATTCGAGTTGATATCATGCTCAATGTTACCTTCCCTCATATTTTATCCACGTTGGCCAAGATGGTAAGATCTTTAATAATTGTGGACCCAATTGACCCAATTGTGGAACATTATCCACCCTATTGGGTCCACGTGTTGATCTTGACATCTCAACACTCCCCCTCACAATCAACTCCATCTCTAGGACTCCAAGCATAGTCTGAAATCTAAGAAGCTTCTCTGTTCTTAGGGATTAAATCGTGAAAATGTCAGCTACCTGCTCCTTTGTGCGCTGACATACATGAGATCAATGTCTCCTAATAAAACCCTCTCTCTCGTAAAGTGATACTGGAGCTCTATGTGTTTGGTTCGCACATGAAAAATTGGGTTCCTCACCAACAGTATACTGCTAAGGTTGTCACAATAGATGATAACCTATCTACTATCAACCTACAACCCTGAATCACCAAGTAGCTTGCGCAAGCAAACTATCTCACATGCTATCATTGCAGCATCCCTATAATCTACCTCTGTGCTCGACAAGGAAATTGTTCCCTACTTCTTGTTGCTCCATGTCACAACACCACTTCCAAAGGAAAACATAAAGCCACTCGTAGATCTCCTATGTATAATACAGACTGAGGAACGATGAGAAGAAGAGAGAAGAAAGAGAGTGAAGTTGCTTCAATACATACCAGCTCTTTTCCAAAAAAGTACAAAAGATGCCTTTATTATTGTGGTGTAGAAATTAGAGGAAAGTTGCCTTTATTATTAACATTAAAAATGACAAAAAAAAAATATTTTGTTTGTTGTGTAAAAGTAGAGTGCACCTCTCCCGCTGCTATAAATATAGAGGTAAGATACAAAGCACTTTTTGTTGTTAAACACCATTGCTAGCAAGCCTTGTTAGTAGATTACACCACCCTAAACCCTCCTTTGTTTTTTTTTATGGCCTTATCAAATATTAGCATTCAAGTTGTTTAATTTCATGTATCTAGAGGGAGGTCACCAATGTGGAGGTCAAGAAGAAGACCATAGATGGTGCACAAGCATGGAAAGGTCTCACGTCCTTTCCACTTCCTAGTAATGATGATGCTATTTCTCAAGTCAAGGCCAAAGTGGTGGACTTAATTGCGATATGGTGAACCTATGGTTTTATTGATGAATTGTTTGAGCGTGTCTTGCTAGAGGAAGTGCGGAAGGGTACGAACACCATTCGCTTACTTTGTGCCTACACCCCAGAGGACAAGCAAGGCCCATAGTAGTAAATATGATGGTTTTCACATTTATATATTTGGAAGTTTTATGTGAATGAACTTGGTTTTATTTTTAGTTTGAATCAATAACCTCGATGTAGAGGATGTGATGTTGTCATGTTTTTATGTTTTCACTCCCTCTCGCTCACTATCGCCCTCTCCCTCTCAAATAATTTTCTCATGTTACTCTCTCCAATTGTCTTCGCCCCTCTCTCTCTTCATGGAGGGGGGAGGGTATCTTTTTGGAACCCGCTCACTCGATTCCTAAAACGTTCTCGGCTAGAAAATGCTCACCGGATTCCCAAAAGGCGCTCTATAGAAAATGCACTAAAAAAGAATCCCCCATCTGGGTACGGTATCTATAAAAAGTAGTTAGGATATTTACTTTGTATCAGAGAGATTAGTAATTTGTACTGTGAAATGATAGGCAAAGACGTGCGTTGAGAAAAAGCTTGATGAGACTACTATCCGTTGTGGTCATATATGATGCATCATGTATTGGTTTGCAAAGGGATTTGGCATATCATCATTAGCATTAAGGCATGCTCTATCTTACTAGCACATGATAATATGAGGACTTTGGATAGCGATACTAGTTCAAGTGTAACTATGGAATCTTCCTCCACACCTCCATAGTGGAATAAGCTAAGTGGGATAGGAGGTACGCACATGCACATGCATTCATGTCACTCTCTATGAAGAGGAGAATTATTTCTCATACTCACTCGTGTATAAGTGGAGAATTATTCCTCATTATAGTGCATGATGTATGGGGCACATGTATGTGGGAATAAGGTAGAAGAAGATTACAATGCTATGACATTGGAATATGGGTCACATGTATGTGGGAATAAGCTAGAAGAAGATTAGAATGCTATGAAATTGGTTTGGATGCAATATAAGGTTATTAGGGCATGTGAATGGATGAATATAAAAGGTGGTCAATGGTCAAAAAGTAGGCGCATGGAAGGTGTAAGGGTGCACAAGGCATGTGAACATTTATGAACACATGAATGCCACAAGTGTGCATAGAACATGTAAAGGAGAGCTCTATTAGAGCTACAAATTGATGTAACAAGATCATTCTCATAATGCAAAAAACATGATGTGTTGATTAGCCATAACTCATATCTTAATCACTTATATTGGAGTTGATATCATGCTCTAATGTTGCCTTCCTTCATCTTTTATCCACCTTAGCTCTCTCTTGCAACCCTCACACACTCCCTAGCCACCTCAAATCATGCAATTTTTCATCTTGTATCAGACCTAGGTTAGTACTTCATTCTCAAAATTCAGCATTAGCAAAAAATAGAGGCTTCGTTAGGTATAATTAAGATTTTTACCATCTCTAGTCAACCTTATCCCCATAATCTCAAAGTAGTGGCTCCATTGGAAGCTTTATTTCTCCATTTTCTCTCCATTATTTGGCATGCCCTTCTAGGACAATGTAGAAAACCATGAGTCTATACACGAGAGTAAAGGTGACAAGAAACACGTGAATTTGATGCTATAGAGGAGATGCTTCAATTCTTGGAAAAAAACTTAAAATTGAGGAGTTCACACAAAATCATGTGTGTATGTGTGTGCGTGCTCTTGTTCATGCACACCTAAGAGAGAGAGAGAGAGAGAGAGAGAGAGAGAGAGAGAGAGATAAGAACTGTATAAGACTTTAAGAAAGTCTCATTATCTCTTTTTATGCCTCTCTCTTATCTGGATCAACACACACACAATCACCTCTTAGGTGACATTCCAAAGGTGGCAGGTATCTCTTAAGTGACATTCCAATGCTGGAAGGTATCTATTTTCCATACAGTGTTTTATTACTTAGTATGTCATATTTAAAAAAACATTTACATGTAGTTTCCATAATCGCAACCCTTTTAAAAAATGTAGAGACATGATACAACAGAAAATTGGTCATGACTATATATTGCTCGTTGGCAATAGGCCCTTCCATGGTCATGACTATTTATTGCTCGCTGGGCAATAGGCTCCTACATGTTCGTGACTATTTATTGCTCATTGGCAATAGGTCCTTATATGAACAGAAGTTTCCATCTTAATTTAATGCGTCAATTAATAATGAAACCATGTGCCTGTTTATTTATTAAGTCTGTTTTTCAGATATGTAAGTTTGTTTATATTATTTTTTAACTACTACATTTAATAATGCTTTAAAAAACAATTAGTGAGTAGCATAATGATATATGCATTATCATTGAGAGACACATGCCTTGAGCCGCACCATGTGGGACACATCACCTCACCGCATAGAGCTCTTAATTACTTCTATTTTCAAACTATTTGGAAGTAAAGAGGTGCTTTCAAATAGCTAATAAATACCATCACTAGGCACTAGATGTGCATACTTCAAAATGGCAAATCGTATCTTTATTGAAGTTATGTGATTGATCAACAAGTCAAAAAAAAAATCATAATCATAGAATGGCCAATGGCCATGTAATCCCCATGTAAATTCCTATTAGATTGACACCAACATCCACCAATCTTGTTCTCTAACATCTTTTATGAAATTGGAGTCGGACAAAATAAAGGAAGAGTATGGTGGAGGTGAACATAGACAACATGACTTCCATTCCATAGTTTGTGCCAAATTGTGGGATGTCAACGAACGCATCCATAAGATTATAGCCTTTTCTATAGAGTATCCTTCCAAGAATAAAGTACATCATCCTGGTAGGTGCCAAACATTGCTACACACAAATACATGGTTAGGCTTCTTGAAATGGACATGCAATAGAAAATTGTACACAACATGAGAATCGTTTAGAAAAAAATCTACGTGTGGGGAAAAAAGGCTCTCATACTTGATAAACCCAAGGTAGTAGATTTGTAAGTATGGTCATGCTGAACACCGGCTCATCAAGGAACCAATCACTATGCACAGAGGCCACCACATCATCTACCACGATTGTGCCTTTGAGAGTGAAGGGATTAAAGAGACCTCTCTCAGTTACCATGCCAAGGCCTATGAAAGTTGTTGAGAGCATGCACCATGTCAATATTGGTTTATGACTTCAATCACTATGCACAGAGGCCACCACATCATCTACCATGATTGTGCCTTTGAGAGTGAAGGGATTAAAGAGACCTCTCTCAATTACCATGCCAAGGCCTATGAAAGTTGTTGAGAGCATGCACCATGTCAATATTGGTCTATGACTTCATATGGGGATAATTTTTTTAATATTAGAAAGCATAGTGCACCTGTGACAATGTAAAGAGAGAAGCGACCACTCCACTCATTCCAAACCCACATTCGATCATTGATCGACATCTTTTGCATACTTGTAGAGGATATTGCCTCCTAAGTTATCTTTTCAAGATAGGTGTGATATAGTAAGTAATAATGAAGTTCACTCAACACACCTAATATCTACCAATGGTAAATCATATTGATGTTTCGATCAAAACACCCAACATTTATCTACACACATATTCTCTCTCTCTCTCTCTCTCTCTCTCTCTCACTCTCTCTCTCTCTCTCTCTCTCTCTCTCTCACACACACACACACACACACACAAAAACTAAACTAACCAAGGAAACCTACACCACATGCTTTATTTTTTTGCCATGTCGCAACCAACTAATGTAACAGGAATTTAAAAGCGAAGAACCATACAACGGTCATAGAGACCTTTCATTTACTTTGATCGATGATAGTAGCAGGAGGGTTGAACACCATGAAGATTTGGGCCATGTTAGGAGATACATTTTTCATGTTGACAAACAACACCAGCTTATCCTTCACACACTACATAGCCTGTTGACTCGTGGCCCAAACTTCTCAGTGCACACATTAGCGTGCTACATAGTAAACGCAAAGCAGCTCAATAACCATCACGATCAAAGTAAAGTAAGGTCTCGTATACGTTTTTATTTAAAAAACTCCACCTTACCATCTATTTTTAGTTTTCACCACATTAATAGATTATATCACATATTTGATACATATGATGTAGTAAATAATAATGAAGTTTAGTCAACACCCCTATTATTTACCTATATATGCATCAAGCTTATCTATTGTAAATCATATTGAACTTTCCATCAAAACCTAGGACATTTATCTACACACACCAAACATTTGTCTACACAAATTCTCTCTCTCTCTCTCTCTCTCACACGTATGCACGAATCAGACTAACCAAGGAAAGCTACATGTCCTTTATTTTTTTGGCATGCCGCAACCAACTATTGTAAAAGGAAATTTAGAAGAAAAGAGCCATACTATGGACATCAAGACCTCTCATTTACTTCGATAAATGATAGTAGCATGAGGGTTGAACACCATGAAAATTTTGACCATGTTAGGCAGACCATGTTAGGCAAGACAATATTCGAGCCATTAAGAGCATTTAACATTGGAGATGCAAAGGAGATACAATTTTAATATTGGCAATGCTAGCTTATCCTTCAAACAAAGAAGATCACAAGAATGAGATGAGAGTGGCAATTAAGGGATAAGAAGAAACTAGTGGTGGCAAGAATCTCCATGTGAATATGTAAAAAGGCACTGATGCCATGAAGCATACCTTTAGTTCCTCCAAATTCACTTGTCACATGATGACTATGTTGAAAAGTGTGGTGCCATAGAGCACATGTAGAGGCAGGGAGTGAGTAGGTGAGCATGAAACCAGCCAAAAAATTGGATTATCCCACATACGTAGAACAAGCAAAGTTGTACTCTACCCATATAAAAGGAGTCATTTTGAAGCAATGAAAGTACAAGCCGTTGCACATATCTCAAGTCTCTCTATAAGTCCAAGATAATCTATCTTGGAACCTAGTTGATTTGAGTCTTTTGCACATACACATCATCATGGGTGCAATTGAATCCATCCACCTTAGCTTAGTGTAATCACTCATCATTAGCATGTGATTAGCTTAGTTCACATGCATTAGTGAAGGTACCATGGATTTTAACATGGCATCGGAGCTTCCCCTCACCCCATGAGCTTCTCTAACTCAAGTTTTCTTTATGCGATCAGTGACCAAGTAAGAATACCCTAAGAGGAGGGGATGGAGTTGGAGGCAAGAGCATTACCTTGCACTCACCCCACCACTTGATGACATGCTGCTACCCACACCATGTCTATTATGGGTAGTTGTAGGTAAGTTTATAGATGAATTCAAGGGAATGAGATGCTTGAACAACTTGAAAAGATGCAGGGAGAAAGATAGCTTGAGCTCTTGTAAGCACACACACACACACGAACCCTAGAAGAGAACACACAATATGAGAGGCCAAAAATTATTGTTCTTCTTCTTCACAACAAAAGGGTTCTACAAAAACGATAAGGGAAATACAACATAAGTACTAAAGTACTATGTACATGTGGTCCATAATGTGAGCACGATAAGTGAGTGAGCTCGCAAGATAAGTATGCCATAACTCAATCGTGGACTAGTAGCTAGTGTAGTCCCAACTATAGAATCACTAGCAAAACTCTATTGTGTCAGAATCCTACCAAACACGCTAGTGATGTAAGTGGCAAAAATGGTCACCCAGGCATATCCTAAGTGTTAGCTCGTGTTGATCTTGACATCTCAACACTCCCCCTCATGATCAACTCCATCTCTAGGACTCCAAGCATAGTCTGAAATCTAAGAAGCTTCTCTGTTCTTAGGGATTTTGTGAAAATGTCAGCTACCTGCTCCTTCGTGCGCTAACATACATGAGATCAATGTCTCCTAATAAAACCCTCTCTCTCATAAAGTGATAGTGGAGCTCTATGTGTTTGGTTTGCACATGAAAAACTGGGTTCCTCACCGTTCCTCGCCAACTGTATACTGCTAAGGTTGTCACAATAGATGATAACCTATCTACTATTAACCTGCTACCCTGAGTCACCAAGTAGCTTGTGCAAGCAAACTATCTCACATGCTATCATTGCAACACCCCTATAATCTGCCTTTGTACTCGACAAGAAAATTGTTCCCTACTTCTTGTTGCTCCATGTCACAACACCACTCCCAAAGTAAAACATAACTCCACTCGTAGATCTCCTATATGTGATACAGACAGGGGAACGACGAGAAGAAGAGAGAAGAGAGAGAGTGAAGTTGCTTCAATACATACCAGCTCTTTTCCAAAAAAGTTCAAAAGATGCCTTTATTATTGTGGTGTAGAAATTAGAGGAAAGTTGCCTTTATTATTAACATTAAAAAGGACAAAATAAAAATATTTTGTTTGTTATAAAAGTAGAGTGCACCTCTCCCGCTACTATAAATATAGAGGTAAGATCCAAAGCACTTTGTTTAACACCATTGGGAATGAGATGCTTTTTGAACAACTTGAAAATATGCAGGAAGGAAGACAGCTTGAGCTCTTGTAATAAGCACACACACTCATACGAACCCTAGAAGAGAACACACAACATGAGAGGCCAAAAATTATTCTTCTTCTTCTTCACAACAAAAGTGTTCTACAAAAACGATAAGGGAAATACAACATAAGTACTAAAGTACTATGTACATGTGGTCCATAATGTGAACACGATAAGTGAGTGAGCTCACAAGATAAGTATGCCATAACTCAATTGTGGACTAGTAGCTAGTGTAGTCCCAACTATAGAATCACTGGCAAAACTCTATCGTATCAGAATCCTACCAAACACGCTAGTGATGTAAGTGGCAAAAATGGTCACCCAGGCATATCATAAGTGTCAGCTCGTGTTGATCTTGACATCTCAACACTCCCCCTCACGATCAACTCCATCTCTAGGACTCCAAGCATAGTCTGAAATCTAAGAAGCTTCTCTATTCTTAGGGATTTTGTGAAAATGTCAGCTACCTGCTCCTTTGTGCGTTGACATACACGAGATCAATGTCTCCTAATAAAACCCTCTCTCTCGTAAAGTAATAGTGGAGCTCTATGTGTTTGGTCTGCACATGAAAAATTGGGTTCCTCACCAACTCTATACTGCTAAGGTGGTCACAATAGATGATAACCTATGATCTACTATCAACATGCAACCCTGAATCACCAAGTAGCTTACGCAAGCAAACTATCTCACATGCTATCATTGCAGCATCCCTATAATCTGCCTTTGTGCTCGACAAGGAAATTATTCCCTACTTCTTGTTGCTCCATGTCACAACACCACTCCCAAAGGAAAACATAAATCCACTCGTAGATCTTCTATGTGTGATACAGACAGAGGAACGACGAGAAGAGAGAAGAGAGAGAGTGAAGTTGCTTCAATACATACCAGCTCTTTTCCAAAAAAGTTCAAAAGATGCCTTTATTATTGTGGTGTAGAAATTAGAGGAAAGTTGCCTTTATTATTAACATTAAAAATGATAAAAAATATTTTTTATTTTGTTTGTTGTAAAAGTAGAGTGCACCTCTCCCACTGCTATAATATAGAGGTAAGATCCAAAGCACTTTATTAAACACCATTGCTAGCAAGCCTTGTTAGTAGATTACACCACCCTAAACCCTCCTTTGTTTTCTTTTTTATGGCCTCATCAAATATTAGCATTCAAGTTGTTGAGTTTCATGTATCCAGAGGGAGGCCACCAATGTGGAGGTTAAGAAGAAGACCATAGATGGTGCACAAGCATGGAAAGGTCTCACGTCCTTTCCACTTCCTAGTAATGATGATGCTATTTCTAATATGAGGACTTTGGATAGCGATACTAGTTCAAGTGTTACTATGGAATGTTCCTCCACACCTTCCATAGTGGAATAAGCTAAGTGGGATAGGAGGTACACACATGCACATGCATTCATGTCACTCTCTATGAAGAGGAGAATTATTTCTCATACTCACTCGTGTATAAGTGGAGAATTATTCCTCATTATCGCGCATGTAAAACTACCAAGCAAGCTTGGGATATGTGCTTGTTGCGTTTTACTAGGTATATAATGAGGAACCAGTGGCATACTTCTGTAAGCAATTGGAGTTCAGGCATATTAATGAGGAAGCTTTAATGGATGAAATTATCATAAGGATTAAAGATTTTAGGGAGAAACTTGCATGTATTGATGAGGTGTATTGATCCAGAAAGTTCATGAGTGTCTACTAATCTCACACCTTTACCATATTCATTCTAATGTTTTGCATCCACACTTTGGCTTATGATTAAGAACCCCAATATCCTTATGTTTGATGAGTTAGTTACAATGTTCTTATAAGAAGATAAATCTCTGAAAAATCAAACTAGTATGCATGTGGTGTTGAAATATTCTTCATGTGATGTCATGTATGGGGCACATGTATGTGGGAATAAGGTAGAAGAAGATTACAATGCTATGAAATTGGAATATGGGTCACATGTATGTGGGAATAAGCTAGAAAAAGATTAGAATGCTATGAAATTGGTTTGGATGCAATATAAGGTTATTAGGGCATGTGAATGGATGAATATAAAAGGTGGTCAGTGGTCAAAAAGTAGGCGCATGGAAGGTGTAAGGGTGCACAAGGCATGTGAACATTTATGAACACATGAATGGCAGAATTGTGTATAGAATATGTAAAGGAGAGCTCTATTAGAGCTACAAATTGATGTAACAAGATCATTCTCATAATGCAAAAAACATGATGTGTTGATTAGCCATATCTCATATCTTAATAACTTTTATTCGAGTTGATATCATGCTCAATGTTACCTTCCCTCATATTTTATCCACGTTGGCCAAGATGGTAAGATCTTTAATAATTGTGGACCCAATTGACCCAATTGTGGAACATTATCCACCCTATTGGGTCCACGTGTTGATCTTGACATCTCAACACTCCCCCTCACAATCAACTCCATCTCTAGGACTCCAAGCATAGTCTGAAATCTAAGAAGCTTCTCTGTTCTTAGGGATTAAATCGTGAAAATGTCAGCTACCTGCTCCTTTGTGCGCTGACATACATGAGATCAATGTCTCCTAATAAAACCCTCTCTCTCGTAAAGTGATACTGGAGCTCTATGTGTTTGGTTCGCACATGAAAAATTGGGTTCCTCACCAACAGTATACTGCTAAGGTTGTCACAATAGATGATAACCTATCTACTATCAACCTACAACCCTGAATCACCAAGTAGCTTGCGCAAGCAAACTATCTCACATGCTATCATTGCAGCATCCCTATAATCTACCTCTGTGCTCGACAAGGAAATTGTTCCCTACTTCTTGTTGCTCCATGTCACAACACCACTTCCAAAGGAAAACATAAAGCCACTCGTAGATCTCCTATGTATAATACAGACTGAGGAACGATGAGAAGAAGAGAGAAGAAAGAGAGTGAAGTTGCTTCAATACATACCAGCTCTTTTCCAAAAAAGTACAAAAGATGCCTTTATTATTGTGGTGTAGAAATTAGAGGAAAGTTGCCTTTATTATTAACATTAAAAATGACAAAAAAAAATATTTTGTTTGTTGTGTAAAAGTAGAGTGCACCTCTCCCGCTGCTATAAATATAGAGGTAAGATACAAAGCACTTTTTGTTGTTAAACACCATTGCTAGCAAGCCTTGTTAGTAGATTACACCACCCTAAACCCTCCTTTGTTTTTTTTTATGGCCTTATCAAATATTAGCATTCAAGTTGTTTAATTTCATGTATCTAGAGGGAGGTCACCAATGTGGAGGTCAAGAAGAAGACCATAGATGGTGCACAAGCATGGAAAGGTCTCACGTCCTTTCCACTTCCTAGTAATGATGATGCTATTTCTCAAGTCAAGGCCAAAGTGGTGGACTTAATTGCGATATGGTGAACCTATGGTTTTATTGATGAATTGTTTGAGCGTGTCTTGCTAGAGGAAGTGCGGAAGGGTACGAACACCATTCGCTTACTTTGTGCCTACACCCCAGAGGACAAGCAAGGCCCATAGTAGTAAATATGATGGTTTTCACATTTATATATTTGGAAGTTTTATGTGAATGAACTTGGTTTTATTTTTAGTTTGAATCAATAACCTCGATGTAGAGGATGTGATGTTGTCATGTTTTTATGTTTTCACTCCCTCTCGCTCACTATCGCCCTCTCCCTCTCAAATAATTTTCTCATGTTACTCTCTCCAATTGTCTTCGCCCCTCTCTCTCTTCATGGAGGGGGGAGGGTATCTTTTTGGAACCCGCTCACTCGATTCCTAAAACGTTCTCGGCTAGAAAATGCTCACCGGATTCCCAAAAGGCGCTCTATAGAAAATGCACTAAAAAAGAATCCCCCATCTGGGTACGGTATCTATAAAAAGTAGTTAGGATATTTACTTTGTATCATAGAGATTAGTAATTTGTACTGTGAAATGATAGGCAAAGACGTGCGTTGACAAAAAGCTTGATGAGACTACTATCCGTTGTGGTCATATATGATGCATCATGTATTGGTTTGCAAAGGGATTTGGCATATCATCATTAGCATTAAGGCATGCTCTATCTTACTAGCACATGATAATATGAGGACTTTGGATAGCGATACTAGTTCAAGTGTAACTATGGAATCTTCCTCCACACCTCCATAGTGGAATAAGCTAAGTGGGATAGGAGGTACGCACATGCACATGCATTCATGTCACTCTCTATGAAGAGGAGAATTATTTCTCATACTCACTCGTGTATAAGTGGAGAATTATTCCTCATTATAGTGCATGATGTATGGGGCACATGTATGTGGGAATAAGGTAGAAGAAGATTACAATGCTATGACATTGGAATATGGGTCACATGTATGTGGGAATAAGCTAGAAGAAGATTAGAATGCTATGAAATTGGTTTGGATGCAATATAAGGTTATTAGGGCATGTGAATGGATGAATATAAAAGGTGGTCAATGGTCAAAAAGTAGGCGCATGGAAGGTGTAAGGGTGCACAAGGCATGTGAACATTTATGAACACATGAATGCCACAAGTGTGCATAGAACATGTAAAGGAGAGCTCTATTAGAGCTACAAATTGATGTAACAAGATCATTCTCATAATGCAAAAAACATGATGTGTTGATTAGCCATAACTCATATCTTAATCACTTATATTGGAGTTGATATCATGCTCTAATGTTGCCTTCCTTCATCTTTTATCCACCTTAGCTCTCTCTTGCAACCCTCACACACTCCCTAGCCACCTCAAATCATGCATTTTTTCATCTTGTATCAGACCTAGGTTAGTACTTCATTCTCAAAATTCAGCATTAGCAAAAAATAGAGGCTTCGTTAGGTATAATTAAGATTTTTACCATCTCTAGTCAACCTTATCCCCATAATCTCAAAGTAGTGGCTCCATTGGAAGCTTTATTTCTCCATTTTCTCTCCATTATTTGGCATGCCCTTCTAGGACAATGTAGAAAACCATGAGTCTATACACGAGAGTAAAGGTGACAAGAAACACGTGAATTTGATGCTATAGAGGAGATGCTTCAATTCTTGGAAAAAAACTTAAAATTGAGGAGTTCACACAAAATCATGTGTGTATGTGTGTGCGTGCTCTTGTTCATGCACACCTAAGAGAGAGAGAGAGAGAGAGAGAGAGAGAGAGAGAGAGATAAGAACTGTATAAGACTTTAAGAAAGTCTCATTATCTCTTTTTATGCCTCTCTCTTATCTGGATCAACACACACACAATCACCTCTTAGGTGACATTCCAAAGGTGGCAGGTATCTCTTAAGTGACATTCCAATGCTGGAAGGTATCTATTTTCCATACAGTGTTTTATTACTTAGTATGTCATATTTAAAAAAACATTTACATGTAGTTTCCATAATCGCAACCCTTTTAAAAAATGTAGAGACATGATACAACAGAAAATTGGTCATGACTATATATTGCTCGTTGGCAATAGGCCCTTCCATGGTCATGACTATTTATTGCTCGCTGGGCAATAGGCTCCTACATGTTCGTGACTATTTATTGCTCATTGGCAATAGGTCCTTATATGAACAGAAGTTTCCATCTTAATTTAATGCGTCAATTAATAATGAAACCATGTGCCTGTTTATTTATTAAGTCTGTTTTTCAGATATGTAAGTTTGTTTATATTATTTTTTAACTACTACATTTAATAATGCTTTAAAAAACAATTAGTGAGTAGCATAATGATATATGCATTATCATTGAGAGACACATGCCTTGAGCCGCACCATGTGGGACACATCACCTCACCGCATAGAGCTCTTAATTACTTCTATTTTCAAACTATTTGGAAGTAAAGAGGTGCTTTCAAATAGCTAATAAATACCATCACTAGGCACTAGATGTGCATACTTCAAAATGGCAAATCGTATCTTTATTGAAGTTATGTGATTGATCAACAAGTCAAAAAAAAAAATCATAATCATAGAATGGCCAATGGCCATGTAATCCCCATGTAAATTCCTATTAGATTGACACCAACATCCACCAATCTTGTTCTCTAACATCTTTTATGAAATTGGAGTCGGACAAAATAAAGGAAGAGTATGGTGGAGGTGAACATAGACAACATGACTTCCATTCCATAGTTTGTGCCAAATTGTGGGATGTCAACGAACGCATCCATAAGATTATAGCCTTTTCTATAGAGTATCCTTCCAAGAATAAAGTACATCATCCTGGCAGGTGCCAAACATTGCTACACACAAATACATGGTTAGGCTTCTTGAAATGGACATGCAATAGAAAATTGTACACAACATGAGAATCGTTTAGAAAAAAATCTACGTGTGGGGAAAAAAGGCTCTCATACTTGATAAACCCAAGGTAGTAGATTTGTAAGTATGGTCATGCTGAACACCGGCTCATCAAGGAACCAATCACTATGCACAGAGGCCACCACATCATCTACCACGATTGTGCCTTTGAGAGTGAAGGGATTAAAGAGACCTCTCTCAGTTACCATGCCAAGGCCTATGAAAGTTGTTGAGAGCATGCACCATGTCAATATTGGTTTATGACTTCAATCACTATGCACAGAGGCCACCACATCATCTACCATGATTGTGCCTTTGAGAGTGAAGGGATTAAAGAGACCTCTCTCAATTACCATGCCAAGGCCTATGAAAGTTGTTGAGAGCATGCACCATGTCAATATTGGTCTATGACTTCATATGGGGATAATTTTTTTAATATTAGAAAGCATAGTGCACCTGTGACAATGTAAAGAGAGAAGCGACCACTCCACTCATTCCAAACCCACATTCGATCATTGATCGACATCTTTTGCATACTTGTAGAGGATATTGCCTCCTAAGTTATCTTTTCAAGATAGGTGTGATATAGTAAGTAATAATGAAGTTCACTCAACACACCTAATATCTACCAATGGTAAATCATATTGATGTTTCGATCAAAACACCCAACATTTATCTACACACATATTCTCTCTCTCTCTCTCTCTCTCTCTCTCACTCTCTCTCTCTCTCTCTCTCTCTCTCTCTCTCACACACACACACACACACAAAAACTAAACTAACCAAGGAAACCTACACCACATGCTTTATTTTTTTGCCATGTCGCAACCAACTAATGTAACAGGAATTTAAAAGCGAAGAACCATACAACGGTCATAGAGACCTTTCATTTACTTTGATCGATGATAGTAGCA
This sequence comes from Cibotium barometz, assembly GCF_041138505.1. Lineage (NCBI taxonomy): Eukaryota > Viridiplantae > Streptophyta > Polypodiopsida > Cyatheales > Cibotiaceae > Cibotium > Cibotium barometz. The sequence continues at coordinate 21,482,599 of NC_141060.1, forward strand.
GGAGGGTTGAACACCATGAAGATTTGGGCCATGTTAGGAGATACATTTTTCATGTTGACAAACAACACCAGCTTATCCTTCACACACTACATAGCCTGTTGACTCGTGGCCCAAACTTCTCAGTGCACACATTAGCGTGCTACATAGTAAACGCAAAGCAGCTCAATAACCATCACGATCAAAGTAAAGTAAGGTCTCGTATACGTTTTTATTTAAAAAACTCCACCTTACCATCTATTTTTAGTTTTCACCACATTAATAGATTATATCACATATTTGATACATATGATGTAGTAAATAATAATGAAGTTTAGTCAACACCCCTATTATTTACCTATATATGCATCAAGCTTATCTATTGTAAATCATATTGAACTTTCCATCAAAACCTAGGACATTTATCTACACACACCAAACATTTGTCTACACAAATTCTCTCTCTCTCTCTCTCTCTCACACGTATGCACGAATCAGACTAACCAAGGAAAGCTACATGTCCTTTATTTTTTTGGCATGCCGCAACCAACTATTGTAAAAGGAAATTTAGAAGAAAAGAGCCATACTATGGACATCAAGACCTCTCATTTACTTCGATAAATGATAGTAGCATGAGGGTTGAACACCATGAAAATTTTGACCATGTTAGGCAGACCATGTTAGGCAAGACAATATTCGAGCCATTAAGAGCATTTAACATTGGAGATGCAAAGGAGATACAATTTTAATATTGGCAATGCTAGCTTATCCTTCAAACAAAGAAGATCACAAGAATGAGATGAGAGTGGCAATTAAGGGATAAGAAGAAACTAGTGGTGGCAAGAATCTCCATGTGAATATGTAAAAAGGCACTGATGCCATGAAGCATACCTTTAGTTCCTCCAAATTCACTTGTCACATGATGACTATGTTGAAAAGTGTGGTGCCATAGAGCACATGTAGAGGCAGGGAGTGAGTAGGTGAGCATGAAACCAGCCAAAAAATTGGATTATCCCACATACGTAGAACAAGCAAAGTTGTACTCTACCCATATAAAAGGAGTCATTTTGAAGCAATGAAAGTACAAGCCGTTGCACATATCTCAAGTCTCTCTATAAGTCCAAGATAATCTATCTTGGAACCTAGTTGATTTGAGTCTTTTGCACATACACATCATCATGGGTGCAATTGAATCCATCCACCTTAGCTTAGTGTAATCACTCATCATTAGCATGTGATTAGCTTAGTTCACATGCATTAGTGAAGGTACCATGGATTTTAACATGGCATCGGAGCTTCCCCTCACCCCATGAGCTTCTCTAACTCAAGTTTTCTTTATGCGATCAGTGGACCAAACCAAGTAAGAATACCCTAAGAGGAGGGGATGGAGTTGGAGGCAAGAGCATTACCTTGCACTCACCCCACCACTTGATGACATGCTGCTACCCACACCATGTCTATTATGGGTAGTTGTAGGTAAGTTTATAGATGAATTCAAGGGAATGAGATGCTTGAACAACTTGAAAAGATGCAGGGAGAAAGATAGCTTGAGCTCTTGTAAGCACACACACCCACACGAACCCTAGAAGAGAACACACAATATGAGAGGCCAAAAATTATTGTTCTTCTTCTTCACAACAAAAGGGTTCTACAAAAACGATAAGGGAAATACAACATAAGTACTAAAGTACTATGTACATGTGGTCCATAATGTGAGCACGATAAGTGAGTGAGCTCGCAAGATAAGTATGCCATAACTCAATCGTGGACTAGTAGCTAGTGTAGTCCCAACTATAGAATCACTAGCAAAACTCTATTGTGTCAGAATCCTACCAAACACGCTAGTGATGTAAGTGGCAAAAATGGTCACCCAGGCATATCCTAAGTGTTAGCTCGTGTTGATCTTGACATCTCAACACTCCCCCTCATGATCAACTCCATCTCTAGGACTCCAAGCATAGTCTGAAATCTAAGAAGCTTCTCTGTTCTTAGGGATTTTGTGAAAATGTCAGCTACCTGCTCCTTCGTGCGCTAACATACATGAGATCAATGTCTCCTAATAAAACCCTCTCTCTCATAAAGTGATAGTGGAGCTCTATGTGTTTGGTTTGCACATGAAAAACTGGGTTCCTCACCGTTCCTCGCCAACTGTATACTGCTAAGGTTGTCACAATAGATGATAACCTATCTACTATTAACCTGCTACCCTGAGTCACCAAGTAGCTTGTGCAAGCAAACTATCTCACATGCTATCATTGCAACACCCCTATAATCTGCCTTTGTACTCGACAAGAAAATTGTTCCCTACTTCTTGTTGCTCCATGTCACAACACCACTCCCAAAGTAAAACATAAATCCACTCGTAGATCTCCTATATGTGATACAGACAGGGGAACGACGAGAAGAAGAGAGAAGAGAGAGAGTGAAGTTGCTTCAATACATACCAGCTCTTTTCCAAAAAAGTTCAAAAGATGCCTTTATTATTGTGGTGTAGAAATTAGAGGAAAGTTGCCTTTATTATTAACATTAAAAAGGACAAAATAAAAATATTTTGTTTGTTATAAAAGTAGAGTGCACCTCTCCCGCTACTATAAATATAGAGGTAAGATCCAAAGCACTTTGTTTAACACCATTGGGAATGAGATGCTTCTTGAACAACTTGAAAATATGCAGGGAGGAAGACAGCTTGAGCTCTTGTAATAAGCACACACACTCATACGAACCCTAGAAGAGAACACACAACATGAGAGGCCAAAAATTATTCTTCTTCTTCTTCACAACAAAAGTGTTCTACAAAAACGATAAGGGAAATACAACATAAGTACTAAAGTACTATGTACATGTGGTCCATAATGTGAACACGATAAGTGAGTGAGCTCACAAGATAAGTATGCCATAACTCAATTGTGGACTAGTAGCTAGTGTAGTCCCAACTATAGAATCACTGGCAAAACTCTATCGTATCAGAATCCTACCAAACACGCTAGTGATGTAAGTGGCAAAAATGGTCACCCAGGCATATCATAAGTGTCAGCTCGTGTTGATCTTGACATCTCAACACTCCCCCTCACGATCAACTCCATCTCTAGGACTCCAAGCATAGTCTGAAATCTAAGAAGCTTCTCTATTCTTAGGGATTTTGTGAAAATGTCAGCTACCTGCTCCTTTGTGCGTTGACATACACGAGATCAATGTCTCCTAATAAAACCCTCTCTCTCGTAAAGTAATAGTGGAGCTCTATGTGTTTGGTCCGCACATGAAAAATTGGGTTCCTCACCAACTCTATACTGCTAAGGTGGTCACAATAGATGATAACCTATGATCTACTATCAACATGCAACCCTGAATCACCAAGTAGCTTACGCAAGCAAACTATCTCACATGCTATCATTGCAGCATCCCTATAATCTGCCTCTGTGCTCGACAAGGAAATTATTCCCTACTTCTTGTTGCTCCATGTCACAACACCACTCCCAAAGGAAAACATAAATCCACTCGTAGATCTTCTATGTGTGATACAGACAGAGGAACGACGAGAAGAGAGAAGAGAGAGAGTGAAGTTGCTTCAATACATACCAGCTCTTTTCCAAAAAAGTTCAAAAGATGCCTTTATTATTGTGGTGTAGAAATTAGAGGAAAGTTGCCTTTATTATTAACATTAGAAATGATAAAAAATATTTTTTATTTTGTTTGTTGTAAAAGTAGAGTGCACCTCTCCCACTGCTATAATATAGAGGTAAGATCCAAAGCACTTTATTAAACACCATTGCTAGCAAGCCTTGTTAGTAGATTACACCACCCTAAACCCTCCTTTGTTTTCTTTTTTATGGCCTCATCAAATATTAGCATTCAAGTTGTTGAGTTTCATGTATCCAGAGGGAGGCCACCAATGTGGAGGTTAAGAAGAAGACCATAGATGGTGCACAAGCATGGAAAGGTCTCACGTCCTTTCCACTTCCTAGTAATGATGATGCTATTTCTAATATGAGGACTTTGGATAGCGATACTAGTTCAAGTGTTACTATGGAATGTTCCTCCACACCTTCCATAGTGGAATAAGCTAAGTGGGATAGGAGGTACACACATGCACATGCATTCATGTCACTCTCTATGAAGAGGAGAATTATTTCTCATACTCACTCGTGTATAAGTGGAGAATTATTCCTCATTATCGCGCATGTAAAACTACCAAGCAAGCTTGGGATATGTGCTTGTTGCGTTTTACTAGGTATATAATGAGGAACCAGTGGCATACTTCTGTAAGCAATTGGAGTTCAGGCATATTAATGAGGAAGCTTTAATGGATGAAATTATCATAAGGATTAAAGATTTTAGGGAGAAACTTGCATGTATTGATGAGGTGTATTGATCCAGAAAGTTCATGAGTGTCTACTAATCTCACACCTTTACCATATTCATTCTAATGTTTTGCATCCACACTTTGGCTTATGATTAAGAACCCCAATATCCTTATGTTTGATGAGTTAGTTACAATGTTCTTATAAGAAGATAAATCTCTGAAAAATCAAACTAGTATGCATGTGGTGTTGAAATATTCTTCATGTGATGTCATGTATGGGGCACATGTATGTGGGAATAAGGTAGAAGAAGATTACAATGCTATGAAATTGGAATATGGGTCACATGTATGTGGGAATAAGCTAGAAAAAGATTAGAATGCTATGAAATTGGTTTGGATGCAATATAAGGTTATTAGGGCATGTGAATGGATGAATATAAAAGGTGGTCAGTGGTCAAAAAGTAGGCGCATGGAAGGTGTAAGGGTGCACAAGGCATGTGAACATTTATGAACACATGAATGGCAGAATTGTGTATAGAATATGTAAAGGAGAGCTCTATTAGAGCTACAAATTGATGTAACAAGATCATTCTCATAATGCAAAAAACATGATGTGTTGATTAGCCATATCTCATATCTTAATAACTTTTATTCGAGTTGATATCATGCTCAATGTTACCTTCCCTCATATTTTATCCACGTTGGCCAAGATGGTAAGATCTTTAATAATTGTGGACCCAATTGACCCAATTGTGGAACATTATCCACCCTATTGGGTCCACGTGTTGATCTTGACATCTCAACACTCCCCCTCACAATCAACTCCATCTCTAGGACTCCAAGCATAGTCTGAAATCTAAGAAGCTTCTCTGTTCTTAGGGATTAAATCGTGAAAATGTCAGCTACCTGCTCCTTTGTGCGCTGACATACATGAGATCAATGTCTCCTAATAAAACCCTCTCTCTCGTAAAGTGATACTGGAGCTCTATGTGTTTGGTTCGCACATGAAAAATTGGGTTCCTCACCAACAGTATACTGCTAAGGTTGTCACAATAGATGATAACCTATCTACTATCAACCTACAACCCTGAATCACCAAGTAGCTTGCGCAAGCAAACTATCTCACATGCTATCATTGCAGCATCCCTATAATCTACCTCTCTGCTCGACAAGGAAATTGTTCCCTACTTCTTGTTGCTCCATGTCACAACACCACTCCCAAAGGAAAACATAAATCCACTCGTAGATCTCCTATGTATAATACAGACTGAGGAACGATGAGAAGAAGAGAGAAGAAAGAGAGTGAAGTTGCTTCAATACATACCAGCTCTTTTCCAAAAAAGTACAAAAGATGCCTTTATTATTGTGGTGTAGAAATTAGAGGAAAGCTGCCTTTATTATTAACATTAAAAATGACAAAAAAAAAATATTTTGTTTGTTGTGTAAAAGTAGAGTGCACCTCTCCCGCTGCTATAAATATAGAGGTAAGATACAAAGCACTTTTTGTTGTTAAACACCATTGCTAGCAAGCCTTGTTAGTAGATTACACCACCCTAAACCCTCCTTTGTTTTTTTTTATGGCCTTATCAAATATTAGCATTCAAGTTGTTTGATTTCATGTATCTAGAGGGAGGTCACCAATGTGGAGGTCAAGAAGAAGACCATAGATGGTGCACAAGCATGGAAAGGTCTCACGTCCTTTCCACTTCCTAGTAATGATGATGCTATTTCTCAAGTCAAGGCCAAAGTGGTGGACTTAATTGCGATATGGTGAACCTATGGTTTTATTGATGAATTGTTTGAGCGTGTCTTGCTAGAGGAAGTGCGGAAGGGTACGAACACCATTCGCTTACTTTGTGCCTACACCCCAGAGGACAAGCAAGGCCCATAGTAGTAAATATGATGGTTTTCACATTTATATATTTGGAAGTTTTATGTGAATGAACTTGGTTTTATTTTTAGTTTGAATCAATAACCTCGATGTAGAGGATGTGATGTTGTCATGTTTTTATGTTTTCACTCCCTCTCGCTCACTATCGCCCTCTCCCTCTCAAATAATTTTCTCATGTTACTCTCTCCAATTGTCTTCGCCCCTCTCTCTCTTCATGGAGGGGGGAGGGTATCTTTTTGGAACCCGCTCACTCGATTCCTAAAACGTTCTCGGCTAGAAAATGCTCACCGGATTCCCAAAAGGCGCTCTATAGAAAATGCACTGAAAAAGAATCCCCCATCTGGGTACGGTATCTATAAAAAGTAGTTAGGATATTTACTTTGTATCACAGAGATTAGTAATTTGTACTGTGAAATGATAGGCAAAGACGTGCGTTGACAAAAAGCTTGATGAGACTACTATCCGTTGTGGTCATATATGATGCATCATGTATTGGTTTGCAAAGGGATTTGGCATATCATCATTAGCATTAAGGCATGCTCTATCTTACCAGCACATGATAATATGAGGACTTTGGATAGCGATACTAGTTCAAGTGTAACTATGGAATCTTCCTCCACACCTCCATAGTGGAATAAGCTAAGTGGGATAGGAGGTACGCACATGCACATGCATTCATGTCACTCTCTATGAAGAGGAGAATTATTTCTCATACTCACTCGTGTATAAGTGGAGAATTATTCCTCATTATAGTGCATGATGTATGGGGCACATGTATGTGGGAATAAGGTAGAAGAAGATTACAATGCTATGAAATTGGAATATGGGTCACATGTATGTGGGAATAAGCTAGAAGAAGATTAGAATGCTATGAAATTGGTTTGGATGCAATATAAGGTTATTAGGGCATGTGAATGGATGAATATAAAAGGTGGTCAATGGTCAAAAAGTAGGCGCATGGAAGGTGTAAGGGTGCACAAGGCATGTGAACATTTATGAACACATGAATGCCACAAGTGTGCATAGAACATGTAAAGGAGAGCTCTATTAGAGCTACAAATTGATGTAACAAGATCATTCTCATAATGCAAAAAACATGATGTGTTGATTAGCCATAACTCATATCTTAATCACTTATATTGGAGTTGATATCATGCTCTAATGTTGCCTTCATCTTTTATCCACCTTAGCTCTCTCTTGCAACCCTCACACACTCCCTAGCCACCTCAAATCATGCATTTTTTCATCTTGTATCAGACCTAGGTTAGTACTTCATTCTCAAAATTCAGCATTAGCAAAAAATAGAGGCTTCGTTAGGTATAATTAAGATTTTTACCATCTCTAGTCAACCTTATCCCCATAATCTCAAAGTAGTGGCTCCATTGGAAGCTTTATTTCTCCATTTTCTCTCCATTATTTGGCATGCCCTTCTAGGACAATGTAGAAAACCATGAGTCTATACACGAGAGTAAAGGTGACAAGAAACACGTGAATTTGATGCTATAGAGGAGATGCTTCAATTCTTGGAAAAAAACTTAAAATTGAGGAGTTCACACAAAATCATGTGTGTATGTGTGTGCGTGCTCTTGTTCATGCACACCTAAGAGAGAGAGAGAGAGAGAGAGAGAGAGAGAGAGAGAGAGAGAGAGATAAGAACTGTATAAGACTTTAAGAAAGTCTCATTATCTCTTTTTATGCCTCTCTCTTATCTGGATCAACACACACACAATCACCTCTTAGGTGACATTCCAAAGGTGGCAGGTATCTCTTAAGTGACATTCCAATGCTGGAAGGTATCTATTTTCCATACAGTGTTTTATTACTTAGTATGTCATATGTAAAAAAACATTTACATGTAGTTTCCATAATCGCAACCCTTTTAAAAAATGTAGAGACATGATACAACAGAAAATTGGTCATGACTATATATTGCTCGTTGGCAATAGGCCCTTCCATGGTCATGACTATTTATTGCTCGTTGGGCAATAGGCTCCTACATGTTCGTGACTATTTATTGCTCATTGGCAATAGGTCCTTATATGAACAGAAGTTTCCATCTTAATTTAATGCGTCAATTAATAATGAAACCATGTGCCTGTTTATTTATTAAGTCTGTTTTTCAGATATGTAAGTTTGTTTATATTATTTTTTAACTACTACATTTAATAATGCTTTAAAAAACAATTAGTGAGTAGCATAATGATATATGCATTATCATTGAGAGACACATGCCTTGAGCCGCACCATGTGGGACACATCACCTCACCGCATAGAGCTCTTAATTACTTCTATTTTCAAACTATTTGGAAGTAAAGAGGTGCTTTCAAATAGCTAATAAATACCATCACTAGGCACTAGATGTGCATACTTCAAAATGGCAAATCGTATCTTTATTGAAGTTATGTGATTGATCAACAAGTCAAAAAAAAAATCATAATCATAGAATGGCCAATGGCCATGTAATCCCCATGTAAATTCCTATTAGATTGACACCAACATCCACCAATCTTGTTCTCTAACATCTTTTATGAAATTGGAGTCGGACAAAATAAAGGAAGAGTATGGTGGAGGTGAACATAGACAACATGACTTCCATTCCATAGTTTGTGCCAAATTGTGGGATGTCAACGAACGCATCCATAAGATTATAGCCTTTTCTATAGAGTTTCCTTCCAAGAATAAAGTACATCATCCTGGCAGGTGCCAAACATTGCTACACACAAATACATGGTTAGGCTTCTTGAAATGGACATGCAATAGAAAATTGTACACAACATGAGAATCGTTTAGAAAAAAATCTACGTGTGGGGAAAAAAGGCTCTCATACTTGATAAACCCAAGGTAGTAGATTTGTAAGTATGGTCATGCTGAACACCGGCTCATCAAGGAACCAATCACTATGCACAGAGGCCACCACATCATCTACCACGATTGTGCCTTTGAGAGTGAAGGGATTAAAGAGACCTCTCTCAGTTACCATGCCAAGGCCTATGAAAGTTGTTGAGAGCATGCACCATGTCAATATTGGTTTATGACTTCAATCACTATGCACAGAGGCCACCACATCATCTACCATGATTGTGCCTTTGAGAGTGAAGGGATTAAAGAGACCTCTCTCAATTACCATGCCAAGGCCTATGAAAGTTGTTGAGAGCATGCACCATGTCAATATTGGTCTATGACTTCATATGGGGATAATTTTTTTAATATTAGAAAGCATAGTGCACCTGTGACAATGTAAAGAGAGAAGCGACCACTCCACTCATTCCAAACCCACATTCGATCATTGATCGACATCTTTTGCATACTTGTAGAGGATATTGCCTCCTAAGTTATCTTTTCAAGATAGGTGTGATATAGTAAGTAATAATGAAGTTCACTCAACACACCTAATATCTACCAATGGTAAATCATATTGATGTTTCGATCAAAACACCCAACATTTATCTACACACATATTCTCTCTCTCTCTCTCTCTCTCTCACTCACTCTCTCTCTCTCTCTCTCTCTCTCTCTCTCACACACACACACACACACAAAAACTAAACTAACCAAGGAAACCTACACCACATGCTTTATTTTTTTGCCATGTCGCAACCAACTAATGTAACAGGAATTTAAAAGCGAAGAACCATACAACGGTCATAGAGACCTTTCATTTACTTTGATCGATGATAGTAGCAGGAGGGTTGAACACCATGAAGATTTGGGCCATGTTAGGAGATACATTTTTCATGTTGACAAACAACACCAGCTTATCCTTCACACACTACATAGCCTGTTGACTCGTGGCCCAAACTTCTCAGTGCACACATTAGCGTGCTACATAGTAAACGCAAAGCAGCTCAATAACCATCACGATCAAAGTAAAGTAAGGTCTCGTATACGTTTTTATTTAAAAAACTCCACCTTACCATCTATTTTTAGTTTTCACCACATTAATAGATTATATCACATATTTGATACATATGATGTAGTAAATAATAATGAAGTTTAGTCAACACCCCTATTATTTACCTATATATGCATCAAGCTTATCTATTGTAAATCATATTGAACTTTCCATCAAAACCTAGGACATTTATCTACACACACCAAACATTTGTCTACACAAATTCTCTCTCTCTCTCTCTCTCACACACGTATGCACGAATCAGACTAACCAAGGAAAGCTACATGTCCTTTATTTTTTTGGCATGCCGCAACCAACTATTGTAAAAGGAAATTTAGAAGAAAAGAGCCATACTATGGACATCAAGACCTCTCATTTACTTCGATAAATGATAGTAGCATGAGGGTTGAACACCATGAAAATTTTGACCATGTTAGGCAGACCATGTTAGGCAAGACAATATTCGAGCCATTAAGAGCATTTAACATTGGAGATGCAAAGGAGATACAATTTTAATATTGGCAACGCTAGCTTATCCTTCAAACAAAGAAGATCACAAGAATGAGATGAGAGTGGCAATTAAGGGATAAGAAGAAACTAGTGGTGGCAAGAATCTCCATGTGAATATGTAAAAAGGCACTGATGCCATGAAGCATACCTTTAGTTCCTCCAAATTCACTTGTCACATGATGACTATGTTGAAAAGTAGGGTGCCATAGAGCACATGTAGAGGCAGGGAGTGAGTAGGTGAGCATGAAACCAGCCAAAAAATTGGATTATCCCACATACGTAGAACAAGCAAAGTTGTACTCTACCCATATAAAAGGAGTCATTTTGAAGCAATGAAAGTACAAGCCGTTGCACATATCTCAAGTCTCTCTATAAGTCCAAGATAATCTATCTTGGAACCTAGTTGATTTGAGTCTTTTGCACATACACATCATCATGGGTGCAATTGAATCCATCCACCTTAGCTTAGTGTAATCACTCATCATTAGCATGTGATTAGCTTAGTTCACATGCATTAGTGAAGGTACCATGGATTTTAACATGGCATCGGAGCTTCCCCTCACCCCATGAGCTTCTCTAACTCAAGTTTTCTTTATGCGATCAGTGGACCAAACCAAGTAAGAATACCCTAAGAGGAGGGGATGGAGTTGGAGGCAAGAGCATTACCTTGCACTCACCCCACCACTTGATGACATGCTGCTACCCACACCATGTCTATTATGGGTAGTTGTAGGTAAGTTTATAGATGAATTCAAGGGAATGAGATGCTTGAACAACTTGAAAAGATGCAGGGAGAAAGATAGCTTGAGCTCTTGTAAGCACACACACACACACACGAACCCTAGAAGAGAACACACAATATGAATGGCCAAAAATTATTGTTCTTCTTCTTCACAACAAAAGGGTTCTACAAAAACGATAAGGGAAATACAACATAAGTACTAAAGTACTATGTACATGTGGTCCATAATGTGAGCACGATAAGTGAGTGAGCTCGCAAGATAAGTATGCCATAACTCAATCGTGGACTAGTAGCTAGTGTAGTCCCAACTATAGAATCACTAGCAAAACTCTATTGTGTCAGAATCCTACCAAACACGCTAGTGATGTAAGTGGCAAAAATGGTCACCCAGGCATATCCTAAGTGTTAGCTCGTGTTGATCTTGACATCTCAACACTCCCCCTCATGATCAACTCCATCTCTAGGACTCCAAGCATAGTCTGAAATCTAAGAAGCTTCTCTGTTCTTAGGGATTTTGTGAAAATGTCAGCTACCTGCTCCTTCGTGCGCTAACATACATGAGATCAATGTCTCCTAATAAAACCCTCTCTCTCATAAAGTGATAGTGGAGCTCTATGTGTTTGGTTTGCACATGAAAAACTAGGTTCCTCACCGTTCCTCGCCAACTGTATACTGCTAAGGTTGTCACAATAGATGATAACCTATCTACTATTAACCTGCTACCCTGAGTCACTAAGTAGCTTGTGCAAGCAAACTATCTCACATGCTATCATTGCAACACCCCTATAATATGCCTTTGTACTCGACAAGAAAATTGTTCCCTTCTTCTTGTTGCTCCATGTCACAACACCACTCCCAAAGTAAAACATAAATCCACTCGTAGATCTCCTATATGTGATACAGACAGGGGAACGACGAGAAGAAGAGAGAAGAGAGAGAGTGAAGTTGCTTCAATACATACCAGCTCTTTTCCAAAAAAGTTCAAAAGATGCCTTTATTATTGTGGTGTAGAAATTAGAGGAAAGTTGCCTTTATTATTAACATTAAAAATGACAAAATAAAATTATTTTGTTTGTTGTAAAAGTAGAGTGCACCTCTCCCGCTACTATAAATATAGAGGTAAGATCCAAAGCACTTTGTTTAACACCATTGGGAATGAGATGCTTCTTGAACAACTTGAAAATATGCAGGGAGGAAGACAGCTTGAGCTCTTGTAATAAGCACACACACTCACACGAATCCTAGAAGAGAACACACAACATGAGAGGCTAAAAATTATTCTTCTTCTTCTTCACAACAAAAGTGTTCTACAAAAACGATAAGGGAAATACAACATAAGTACTAAAGTACTATGTACATGTGGTCCATAATGTGAACACGATAAGTGAGTGAGCTCACAAGATAAGTATGCCATAACTCAATCGTGGACTAGTAGCTAGTGTAGTCCCAACTATAGAATCACTGGCAAAACTCTATCGTATCAGAACCCTACCAAACACGCTAGTGATGTAAATGGCAAAAATGGTCACCCAGGCATATCATAAGTGTCAGTTCATGTTGATCTTGACATTTCAGCACTCCCCCTCACGATCAACTCCATCTCTAGGACTCCAAGCATAGTCTGAAATCTAAGAAGCTTCTCTATTCTTAGGGATTTTGTGAAAATGTCAGCTACCTGCTCCTTTGTGCATTGACATACACGAGATCAATGTCTCCTAATAAAACCCTCTCTCTCGTAAAGTGATAGTGGAGCTCTATGTGTTTGGTCCGCACATGAAAAATTGGGTTCCTCACCAACTCTATACTGCTAAGGTTGTCACAATAGATGATAACCTATGATCTACTATCAACGTGCAACCCTGAATCACCAAGTAGCTTGCGCAAGCAAACTATCTCACATGCTATCATTGCAGCATCCCTATAATCTGCCTCTGTGCTCGACAAGGAAATTATTCCCTACTTCTTGTTGCTCCATGTCACAACACCACTCCCAAAGGAAAACATAAATCCACTCGTAGATCTCCTATGTGTGATACAGACAGAGGAACGACGAGAAGAGAGAAGAGAGAGAGTGAAGTTGCTTCAATACATACCAGCTCTTTTCCAAAAAATTTCAAAAGATGCCTTTATTATTGTGGTGTAGAAATTAGAGGAAAGTTGCCTTTATTATTAACATTAAAAATGATAAAAAATATTTTTTATTTTGTTTGTTGTAAAAGTAGAGTGCACCTCTCCCACTGCTATAATATAGAGGTAAGATCCAAAGCACTTTATTAAACACCATTGCTAGCAAGCCGTGTTAGTAGATTACACCACCCTTAACCCTCCTTTGTTTTCTTTTTTATGGCCTCATCAAATATTAGCATTCAAGTTGTTGAGTTTCATGTATCCAGGGGGAGGCCACCAATGTGGAGGTTAAGAAGAAGACCATAGATGGTGCACAAGCATGGAAAGGTCTCACCTCCTTTCCACTTCCTAGTAATGATGATGCTATTTCTGATATGAGGACTTTGGATAGCGATACTAGTTCAAGTGTTACTATGGAATGTTCCTCCACACCTTCCATAGTGGAATAAGCTAAGTGGGATAGGAGGTACACACATGCACATGCATTCATGTCACTCTCTATGAAGAGGAGAATTATTTCTCATACTCACTCGTGTATAAGTGGAGAATTATTCCTCATTATCGCGCATGTAAAACTACCAAGCAAGCTTGGGATATGTGCTTGTTGCATTTTACCAGGTATATAATGAGGAACCAGTGGCATACTTCTGTAAGCAATTGGAGTTCAGGCATATTAATGAGGAAGCTTTAATGGATGAAATTATCATAAGGATTAAAGATTTTAGGGAGAAACTTGCATGTATTGATGAGGTGTATTGATCCAGAAAGTTCATGAGTGTCTACTAATCTCACACCTTTACCATATTCATTCTAATGTTTTGCATCCACACTTTGGCTTATGATTAAGAATCCCAATATCCTTATGTTTGATGAGTTAGTTACAATGTTCTTATAAGAAGATAAATCTCTGAAAAATCAAACTAGTATGCATGTGGTGTTGAAATATTCTTCATGTGATGTCATGTATGGGGCACATGTATGTGGGAATAAGGTAGAAGAAGATTACAATGCTATGAAATCGGAATATGGGTCACATGTATGTGGGAATAAGCTAGAAAAAGATTAGAATGCTATGAAATTGGTTTGGATGCAATATAAGGTTATTAGGGCATGTGAATGGATGAATATAAAAGGTGGTCAGTGGTCAAAAAGTAGGCGCATGGAAGGTGTAAGGGTACACAAGGCATGTGAACATTTATGAACACATGAATGGCACAATTGTGTATAGAATATGTAAAGGAGAGCTCTATTAGAGCTACAAATTGATGTAACAAGATCATTCCCATAATGCAAAAAACATGATGTGTTGATTAGCCATATCTCATATCTTAATAACTTTTATTCGAGTTGATATCATGCTCTAATGTTGCCTTCCTTCAAATTTATCCACCTTAGCTCTCTCTTGCAACCCTCACACACTCCCATGTCTTTTAAGTAATAGGAATTTTTAAAAGAGAAGAACCATACTACAGTTATAGAGACCTTTCATTTACTTTGATCGATGATAGTAGCAGGAGGGTTGAACACCATGAAGATTTGGGCCATGTTAGGAGATACAGTTTTCATGTTGACAAACAACACCAGCTTATCCTTCACACACTACATAGACTGTTGACTCATGGCCCAAACTTCTCAGTGCACACATTAGCGTGCTACATAGTAAACGCAAAACAACTCAATAACCATCACGATCAAAGTAAAGTAAGGTCTCGTATACGTTTTTATTTAAAAAACTCCACCTTACCATCTGTTTTAAGTTTTCACCACATTAATAGATTATATCAAATATTTGATACATATGATGTAGTAAATAATAATGAAGTTTAGTCAACACCCCTATTATTTACCTATATATGCATCAAGCTTATCTATTGTAAATCATATTGAACTTTCCATCAAAACCTAGGACATTTATCTACACACACCAAACATTTGTCTACACAAATTCTCTCTCTCTCTCACACACACGCATGCACGAATCAGACTAACCAAGGAAACCTACATGTTCTTTATTTTTTTGGCATGTCACAACCAACTACTGTAAAAGGAAATTTAAAAGAAAAGATCCATACTATGGACATCAAGACCTCGCATTTACTTTGATAAATGATAGTAGCATGAGGGTTGAACACCATGAAGATCTGGACCATGTTAGGCAAGACAATATTCGAGCCATTAAGAGCATTTAACATTGGAGATGCAAAGGAGATACAATTTTAATGTTGGCAACACTAGCTTATCCTTCAAACAAAGAAGATCACAAGAATGAGATGAGAGTGGCAATTAAGGGATAAGAAGAAAATAGTGGCAAGAATCGACACGTGAATATGTAAAAAGGCACTCATGCCATCAAGCATACCTTTAGTTCCTCCAAATTTACTTGTCACATGATGACCATGTTGAGAAGTGTGGTGCCATAGAGCACATGTAGAGGCAGGGAGCGAGTAGGTGAGCATGAAGCCACACAAAAAATTGGATTATCCCACATACATGGAACAAGCAAAGTTATACTCTACCCATATTAAAGGAGTCATTTTCAAGCAATGAAAGTACAAGCCACTGCACATATCTCAAGTCTCTCTATAAGTCCAAGATAATCTATCTTGGAACCTAGTTGATTTGAGTCTATTGCACATACACATCATCATGGGTGCAATTAGACACCATCCACCTTAGCTTAGTGTAATCACTCATCATTAGCATGTGATTAGCTTAGTCCACATGCATTAGTGAAGGTACCATCGATTTTAACATTGCATCGGAGCTTCCCCTCACCCCATGAGCTTCTCTAACTCTCCATTGTATTAATCTCAGCATATATTAGCACTAATACCCCATTAGCTCCACTAATCCCATCTTATGCTCCTCATCTCTTATGGCCCAAATTTACAGAGTTGATTTTTCTCTATTCTCTACTCACAATTTGTCTAATTCCTCTTAGTGGATGTTATACAATGCTATGAGCCATCCAAAGCCCAAGCCTCATTTCAAATGATCCACCGATTAAACTGCAACAACAAGCACATTATGAGTCGAGGCCTTTCTGCTAAATCTGAGTGATTTTTGCATGTTTTGAGATGATTCTTGTGCTCTTTCCCTTGTTTCTCTTAAGAGAAATAAGGCTATACAAAAATCCCCATCAAATTGCACTTTAGTTAACTCAGTTGAACACTGCAAATTTTCAACCTGAATCACTATATTAGATACTAAGCATGCAATTAACAAGTAACAATGGAAACGCAACAATGGCTATAG
Source organism: Cibotium barometz (assembly GCF_041138505.1). NCBI lineage: Eukaryota > Viridiplantae > Streptophyta > Polypodiopsida > Cyatheales > Cibotiaceae > Cibotium > Cibotium barometz. Next base: position 21,499,292 of record NC_141060.1, read on the forward strand.
GTGCGTGGGAAACCGATAAGAGGTACCGCCTGGATCACAGAGGTGCGATTCCGAGGCGATCTCTTATGTAGCTCACCCACATCTGCTAATTGCCATGCGCTACTTCCCATGCGAGCAACAGAATGATTGGGCGGGTCCTTTGGCACACGCATATTCGCACAAGGCTGGTAGGGATTCGCACTCCATAGCGGGCTGATTTGTCAGTTCACACATTAGCGTGCTACACCAAGCAGCTCACGCTAAGGTCTCGTTACTCGTATACTTTTTAAAAAATTGCCTCAAGACGCCACCTTCCCATGTCTTTTAAGTTTTCACCACATTAATAGATTAGATGACCTATTTGATAGGTGTGAACAGTGATATAGTAAGTAATAATGAAGTTCAGTCAACACACCTAATATCTACCAATGGTAAATCATATTGATGTTTCGATCAAAACACCCAACATTTATCTACACACATATTCTCTCTCTCTCTCTCACTCACTCACTCTTTCTCTCTCTCTCTCTCTCTCACACACACACACACACAAAAGCCAAACTAACCAACGAAACCTACACCACATGCTTTATTTTTTTGCCATGTCGCAACCAACTAATGTAACAGGAATTTTAAAAGCGAAGAACCATCCTACCATATAGAAACCTTTCATTTACTTTGATCGATGATAGTAGTAGGAGGGTTGAACACCATGAAGATTTGGGCCATGTTAGGAGATACAGTTTTCATGTTGACAAACAACACCAGCTTATCCTTCAGACACTACATAGCCTGTTGACTTGTGGCCCAAACTTCTCAGTGCACACATTAGCGTGCTACATAGTAAATGCAAAAAATGCAAAGCAGCTCAATAACCATCACGATCAAAGTAAAGTAAGGTCTCGTATACGTCTTTATTTAAAAGACTCCACCTTACCATCTATTTTAAGTTTTCACCACTTTAATAGATTATATCACATATTTGATACATATGATGTAGTAAATAATAATGAAGTTTAGTCAACACCCGTAATATTTATCTATTGTAAATCATATTGAACTTTCCATCAAAACCTAGGACATTTATCTACACACACCAAACATTTGTCTACACAAATTCTCTCTCTCTCTCACACACACATGCATGCACGAATCAAACTAATCAAGGAAAGCTACATGTTCTTTATTTTTTTGGCATGGTGCAACCAACTACTGTAAAAGGAAATTTAATAGAACAGAGCCATACTATGGATATCAAGACCTCTCATTTACTTCGATAAATGATAGTAGCATGAGGGTTGAACACCATGAAGATTCTCCCAAAAAACTGGATTATCCCACATACGTGGAGCAAGCAAAGTTGTACTCTACCCATATAAAAGGAGTCATTTTGAAGCAATGAAATTACAAGCTGTTGCACATATCTCAAGTCTCTCTATAAGTCCAAGATAATCTATCTTGGAACCTAGTTGATTTGAGTCTATTGCTACACATACACATCATCATGGGTGCAATTGACACCATCCACCTTAGCTTAGTATAATCACTCATCATTAGCATGTGATTAGCTTAGTCCACATGCATTAGTGAAGGTACCATGGATTTTAACATGGCATCAGAGCTTCCCCTCACCCCATGAGCTTCTCTAACTCAAGTTTTCTTTATGCGATCACTGGACCAAACCAAGTAAGATAACCCAAGAGGAGGGGATGGAGATGGAGGCAAGAGCATTACCTTGCACTCACCCCACCACTTGACGACATGTTGCTACCCACACCATGTCTATTATGGGTAGTTGTAGGTAAGTTTATAGATGAATTCAAGGGAATGAGATGCTTGAACAACTTGAAAAGACGCAGGGAGGAAGACAGCTTGAGCTCTTGTAAGCACACACACTCACACGAACCCTAGAAGAGAACACACAATATGAGAGGCCAAAAATTATTGTTCTTCTTCTTCACAACAAAAGGGTTCTACAAAAACGATAAGGGAAATACATAGTACTAAAGTACTATGTACATGTGGTCCATAATGTGAACACGATAAGTGAGTGAGCTCACAAGATAAGTATGCCATAACTCAATCGTGGACTAGTAGCTAGTGTAGTCCCAACTATAGAATCACTAGCAACACTCTATCGTGTCAGAATCCTACCAAACACGCTAGTGATGTAGTGGCAAAAATGGTCACCCAAGCATATCATAAGTGTTAGCTCGTGTTGATCTTGACATCTCAACACTCCCCCTCACAATCAACTCCATCTCTAGGACTCCAAGCATAGTCTAAAATCTAAGAAGCTTCTCTGTTCTTAGGGATTAAATCGTGAAAATGTCAGCTACCTGCTCCTTTGTGCGCTGACATACATGAGATCAATGTCTCCTAATAAAACCCTCTCTCTCGTAAAGTGATACTGGAGCTCTATGTGTTTGGTTCGCACATGAAAAATTGGGTTCCTCACCAACTGTATACTGCTAAGGTTGTCACAATAGATGATAACCTATCTACTATCAACCTACAACCCTGAATCACCAAGTAGCTTGCGCAAGCAAACTATCTCACATGCTATCATTGCAGCATCCCTATAATCTGCCTCTGTGCTCGACAAGGAAATTGTTCCCTACTTCTTGTTGCTCCATGTCACAACACCACTCCCAAAGGAAAACATAAATCCACTCGTAGATCTCCTATGTATAATATAGACTGAGGAACGACGAGAAGAAGAGAGAAGAAAGAGAGTGAAGTTGCTTCAATACATACCAGCTCTTTTCCAAAAAAGTACAAAAGATGCCTTTATTATTGTGGTGTAGAAATTAGAGGAAAGTTGCCTTTATTATTAACATTAAAAATGACCAAAAAAAATATTTTGTTTGTTGTAAAAGTAGAGTGCACCTCTCTCGCTGCTATAAATATAGAGGTAAGATACAAAGCACTTTTTGTTGTTAAACACCATTGCTAGCAAGCCTTGTTAGTAGATTACACCACCCTAAACCCTCCTTTGTTTTTTTTTATGGCCTTATCAAATATTAGCATTCAAGTTGTTTAATTTCATGTATCCAGAGGGAGGTCAGCAATGTGGAGGTCAAGAAGAAGACCATAGATGGTGCACAAACATGGAAAGGTCTCATGTCCTTTCCACTTCCTAGTAATGATGATGCTATTTCTCAAGTCAAGGCCAAAGTGGTGGACTTAATTGCGATATGGTGAACCTATGGTTTTATTGATGAATTGTTTGAGCGTGTCTTGCTAGAGGAAGTGCGGAAGGGTACGAACACCATTCGCTTACTTTGTGCCTACACCCCAGAGGACAAGCAAGGCCCATAGTAGTAAATATGATGGTTTTCACATTTATATATTTGGAAGTTTTATGTGAATGAACTTGGTTTTATTTTTAGTTTGAATCAATAACCTCGATGTAGAGGATGTGATGTTGTCATGTTTTTATGTTTTCACTCCCTCTCGCTCACTATCGCCCTCTCCCTCTCAAATAATTTTCTCATGTTACTCTCTCCAATTGTCTTCGCCCCTCTCTCTCTTCATGGAGGGGGGAGGGTATCTTTTTGGAACCCGCTCACTCGATTCCTAAAACGTTCTCGGCTGGAAAATGCTCACCGGATTCCCAAAAGGCACTCTATAGAAAATGCACTGAAAAAGAATCCCCCATCTGGGTACGGTATCTATAAAAAGTAGTTAGGATATTTACTTTGTATCAGAGAGATTAGTAATTTGTACTGTGAAATGATAGGCAAAGACGTGCGTTGAGAAAAAGCTTGATGAGACTACTATCCGTTGTGGTCATATATGATGCATCATGTATTGGTTTGCAAAGGGATTTGGCATATCATCATTAGCATTAAGGCATGCTCTATCTTACCAGCACATGACAATATGAGGACTTTGGATAGCGATACTAGTTCAAGTGTAACTATGGAATCTTCCTCCACACCTCCATAGTGGAATAAGCTAAGTGGGATAGGAGGTATGCACATGCACATGCATTCATGTCACTCTCTATGAAGAGGAGAATTATTTCTCATACTCACTCGTGTATAAGTGGAGAATTATTCCTCATTATAGTGCATGTAAAACTACCAAGCAAGCTTGGGATATGTGCTTGTTGCATTTTACTAGGTATATAATAAGGAACCAGTGGCATACTTCTGTAAGCAATGGGAGTTTTGGCATATTAATGAGGAAGCTTTAATGGATGAAATTATCATAAGGATTAAAGATTTTAGGGAGAAACTTGCATGTATTGATGAGGCATATTGATCGAGAAAGTTCATGAGTGTCTACTAATCTCACACCTTTACCATATTCATTCTAATGTTTTGCATCCACACTTTGGCTTATGATTAAGAACCCCAATATCCTTATGTTTGATGAGTTAGTTACAATGTTCTTATAAGAAGATAAATCTCTGAAAAATCAAACTAGTATGCATGTGGTGTTGAAATATTCTTCATGTGATGTCATGTATGGGGCACATGTATGTGGGAATAAGGTAGAAGAAGATTACAATGCTATGAAATTGGAATATGGGTCACATGTATGTGGGAATAAGCTAGAAGAAGATTAGAATGCTATGAAATTGGTTTGGATGCAATATAAGGTTATTAGGGCATGTGAATGGATGAATATAAAAGGTGGTCAATGGTCAAAAAGTAGGCCCATGGAAGGTGTAAGGGTGCACAAGGCATGTGAACATTTATGAACACATGAATGCCACAAGTGTGCATAGAACATGTAAAGGAGAGCTCTATTAGAGCTACAAATTGATGTAACAAGATCATTCTCATAATGCAAAAAACATGATGTGTTGATTAGCCATAACTCATATCTTAATCACTTATATTGGAGTTGATATCATGCTCTAATGTTGCCTTCCTTCATCTTTTATCCACCTTAGCTCTCTCTTGCAACCCTCACACACTCCCTAGCCACCTCAAATCATGCATTTTTTCATCTTGTATCAGACCTAGGTTAGTACTTCATTCTCAAAATTCAGCATTAGCAAAAAATAGAGGCTTCGTTAGGTATAATTAAGATTTTTACCATCTCTAGTCAACCTTATCCCCATAATCTCAAAGTAGTGGCTCCATTGGAAGCTTTATTTCTCCATTTTCTCTCCATTATTTGGCATGCCCTTCTAGGACAATGTAGAAAACCATGAGTCTATACACGAGAGTAAAGGTGACAAGAAACACGTGAATTTGATGCTATAGAGGAGATGCTTCAATTCTTGGAAAAAAACTTAAAATTGAGGAGTTCACACAAAATCATGTGTGTATGTGTGTGCGTGCTCTTGTTCATGCACACCTAAGAGAGAGAGTGAGAGAGAGAGAGAGAGAGAGAGAGAGAGAGAGATAAGAACTGTATAAGACTTTAAGAAAGTCTCATTATCTCTTTTTATGCCTCTCTCTTATCTGGATCAACACACACACAATCACCTCTTAGGTGACATTCCAAAGGTGGCAGGTATCTCTTAAGTGACATTCCAATGCTGGAAGGTATCTCCATACAGTGTTTTATTACTTAGTATGTCATATTTAAAAAAACATTTACATGTAGTTTCCATAATCGCAACCCTTTTAAAAAATGTAGAGACATGATACAACAGAAAATTGGTCATGACTATATATTGCTCGTTGGCAATAGGCCCTTCCATGGTCATGACTATTTATTGCTCGTTGGGCAATAGGCTCCTACATGTTCGTGACTATTTATTGAACAGAAGTTTCCATCTTAATTTAATGCGTCAATTAATAATGAAACCATGTGCTTGTTTATTTATTAAGTCTGTTTTTCAGATATGTAAGTTTGTTTATATTATTTTTTAACTACTACATTTAATAATGCTTTAAAAAACAATTAGTGAGTAGCATAATGATATATGCATTATCATTGAGAGACACATGCCTTGAGCCGCACCATGTGGGACACATCACCTCACCGCATAGAGCTCTTAATTACTTCTATTTTCAAACTATTTGGAAGTAAAGAGGTGCTTTCAAATAGCTAATAAATACCATCACTAGGCACTAGATGTGCATACTTCAAAATGGCAAATCGTATCTTTATTGAAGTTATGTGATTGATCAACAAGTCAAAAAAAATCATAATCATAGAATGGCCAATGGCCATGTAATCCCCATGTAAATTCCTATTAGATTGACACCAACATCCACCAATCTTGTTTTCTAACATCTTTTATGAAATTGGAGTCGGACAAAATAAAGGAAGAGTATGGTGGAGGTGAACATAGACAACATGACTTCCATTCCATAGTTTGTGCCAAATTGTGGGATGTTAACGAACGCATCCATAAGATTATAGCCTTTTCTATAGAGTTTCTTTCCAAGAATAAAGTACATCATCCTGGCAGGTGCCAAACATTGCTACACACAAATACATGGTTAGGCTTCTTGAAATGGACATGCAATAGAAAATTGTACACAACATGAGAATCGTTTAGAAAAAAATCTACGTGTGGGGAAAAAAGGCTCTCATACTTGATAAACCCAAGGTAGTAGATTTGTAAGTTTGGTCATGCTGAACACCGGCTCATCAAGGAACCAATCACTATGCACAGAGGCCACCACATCATCTACCACGATTGTGCCTTTGAGAGTGAAGGGATTAAAGAGACCTCTCTCAATTACCATGCCAAGGCCTATGAAAGTTGTTGAGAGCATGCACCATGTCAATATTGGTTTATGACTTCAATCACTATGCACAGAGGCCACCACATCATCTACCATGATTGTGCCTTTGAGAGTGAAGGGATTTAAAGAGACCTCTCTCAATTACCATGCCAAGGCCTATGAAAGTTGTTGAGAGCATGCACCATGTCAATATTGGTCTATGACTTCATATGGGGATAATTTTTTTAATATTAGAAAGCATAGTGCACCTGTGACAGTGTAAAGAGAGAAGCGACCACTCCACTCATTCCAAACCCACATTCGATCATTGATCGACATCTTTTGCATACTTGTAGAGGATATTGCCTCCTAAGTGATCTTTTCAAGATAGGTGTGATATAGTAAGTAATAATGAAGTTCACTCAACACACCTAATATCTACCAATGGTAAATCATATTGATGTTTCGATCAAAACACCCAACATTTATCTACACACATATTCTCTCTCTCTCTCTCTCTCTCTCTCTCTCTCACTCTCTCTCTCTCTCTCTCTCTCACACACACACACACACACACACAAAAACTAAACTAACCAAGGAAACCTACACCACATGCTTTATTTTTTTGCCATGTCGCAACCAACTAATGTAACAGGAATTTTAAAAGCGAAGAACCATACTACGGTCATAGAGACCTTTCATTTACTTTGATCGATGATAGTAGCAGGAGGGTTGAACACCATGAAGATTTGGGCCATGTTACGAGATACATTTTTCATGTTGACAAACAACACCAGCTTATCCTTCACACACTACATAGCCTGTTGACTCCTGGCCCAAACTTCTCAGTGCACACATTAGCGTGCTACATAGTAAACGCAAAGCAGCTCAATAACCATCACGATCAAAGCATCATTATTATGCGATTATCTTAATCCACTTGCATTAGTGAAGTGTAGAGTGCTTACCATATCAACCACATCTATCCGGTTGACAATAATGGATTTTCACTCAAGTTGCTATAGACTAGGGCATATAGATTGTGCTTTCATATCATTCACTGCACGTCCCACCACTCTTTACTAGAAGCATGAAAACCAACGATACATACTTGCTTACACAAGACATGCACATTACGCCTACAAAAGTGACAGAGATTACTATTAATACTTTCAAAGTACATATAGAAAGTATCCTAGCCACCGCTCCCAAGATGGAAGCTCCCTATACTCTCCATCTGCTTGGTTGTAGCCTCCTCGTGCTACTTACACATGTGGGGGTTTGTGTTGTGCTTCCTGCACTCTTCAGCTTAAATCTCTAGTGTTGACAATACCAAGGCTTTTGTCCCCTACCTATAATGTCATTGTGCCAGTGCTTCATGACATCCACCATGTGATCTTTTGATCCACATGAGATGGACCTCTTCACTGCTTGGTGATGGCCTAAAGTCACTCCTCATCTAGTTGACGATGGGGTCCTTCTTTGATTGCTCTAGTTTATGCCATGTATTCATAAAGTTGTGGAGAGACACTACATGACATAAATCATGTACGCAAGTCTTCATCTCATTGTTGAAATCTTTGAGGAATACATTTTCCTCCCCAGTTACTAGCTAATTTGGGGGTAGTGGGGTCAACGCCATGACATGAGTGTGAGCATTGTGTCTCCTCATAATTCGAAATGGGTAGGCACTCACGCGGAGGAGTAGAAGCATCTGTGGAGCCACCACAACAACAACTAGATGAGAAATCCCATCTTCTCTGACTAGAATTATAGAAGCAAGCCATGGGTGGGGTTCCTATGACTCCTCTTCATGGATTATCAGTTTGGCGTGACTTCTGTGGTGGTGGGCCGTGATGGTTGTGTAGAAGTGCCAACCCTTCTCCCAAAGTATGATTAAGCCATAGCCCTTTTTGCACACTCATTTGGGAGACAAATTTGAAAAATTGATTGGGGGACATTACTTATGGAGTAGGAACGGTGGAGATATTTGGGTTATATGCATGTGTGTCATTTGATGTGTGATCCATGGTCAATCTACACACACACAAATAAAGCTGGTTATGCATGGGGGTTATAAAAATGTGATTTTTTTATTTCAATCTTTTAGTCCCAATATGGGAAAATTGTGAGCTTTTTTAATAATGTGTCTTCACTTCACATATGATCACCCCACTAGGGGTGACAACACCAAATCTTCGAAGTACAAAATTACCTTGTGTACATGCCATCACATTAATTGATAACCATCAATACTAAATGTTTTCAAGTCACCACATAAAACTTGTCAGTTCACAAATAATGGTTAGAACTTGTCACGTCAAAATCACTTCACAAATAACGGTTAAAACTTGTCACTCAGAAATAAGAATGATGCAAATTGTCAAATTACAAAGAATGTTCAACTTGTCATTAGTGCTCAATAAAAATGCTTTTTCAACCATGTAAAATCAAGACAATGTTATGAATAAACTTGGATTTAGCCCTCAAAATTACACATATACTGGGATGTATAGCTAACATACCCCAAAAATTGACCAAAAAATGAGGGCAATGCAAAACTCTAATTGGGAATTTGAAATTTCTCCTAGGAAATTTACACTAAATAATACATATTATCGAGAGGATTAAATAATTATGCTTAGGGCATTCTAAAATTCCAAATAGTTCCTTGTGAAATAGTTAGCCTATGGGCCTCATGCTACTTTGATAAGACAAGGCTGATCAAGCATGAAGGCAACGTCCCTAACAGAGAGATTTGGTTGATGAATAATCATGTGCTGATTGTGTTGCAAACCTAAGGCATGTATGTAAACATAGTACATATGCTTGCATGGAAGAAATGGTTTGTGCTCCATCTCTCTCCTTTCAAAATCTTGACATGGGCACTAAGGTTTAGCCTTGATGTGCACATCATAGCAATTCTCTGTTATCAAGAAGTGAAAAATCACATGACTCCTTAATGTTTTCTCTTCCAGTAGTGTTGTATTCATAGTATTGGCTACAACAATCCTTTCCTCGGCTTCTTTTGATATATTGTGCCTCCACTTTTTGCTTCTCTTTCTAGAAGATGAAAGCAAATGGTCACTTGTGTCCCGATTGCATGACACTTTATTGTCTTAGTTCTACTGAAAATGGTGATGACGTAGTTTTCAAGTAAAACCCTACTTTATTTAGACTTTCCATCTTCTATTTTGTGACATTAGAACCAAGATCAATAGGCCACTTGGATGGTGTCTCAGGTGGATTCTTAAAAATTTTATCCACTCGCCATGTATGCTCTACATTGTGATTACAAAACCACATCTATTGAGCTATTTGCTTTCCATCATATGTTCTTTCCGACCAGAAAGAAGGGGCCACTAGTCTTGGAGACCTGCTCTCCATCATGTTTGTGCACATTCTTCTTTGTATCAACCCAAAAAATAATCTTTTACAATGAGGCGGTATTCTCCTTGTTAGAAATACACGAACACCAAGAGATAGGGACACAGTGACTCAAGCATGTCTATACAATTCTCTGTTGGTGTCAAGGAGAGCGACCATCAAACATGAGCAAAAATCATCAATGTTCCTCTTAGAAAAGGCCAAAAAGCCTCAGCCTACCTTTAAATAGGTTCCCAAGGCTACTCAACCTACTGCACATCGATAACAAATGGTACAAAATCCTAGGAAAAGTCATCCCCTAGAGAAATCCAACCCTAAGATTACATTAAGGTGGCTTCCCACTCGTATACTTCAAGCTCAAAGCTTCTTTGAAGGTAACAACTGGAGTTGGTTTCCAAAGCACACCCTGGTCATCCCAAGAGAAGTTAATGTGTAAGCCTCACTAGCTCGGGGGATTAACAAGCCATATCTTATGGTGTCACGTATCTTATGGTATCACGTGAATTGAAGGGAGGGGAGTTTTCATGAGTTTCATGCACACAGGTGACTTCCCCTTTCTATGGAAAGTGAATTCCTTGAGCTCACCAGCAGTTTGTAAATCCATCCACCCAAAATCAGACAAGGGAAAGAAGGTCATGATTTAACCCTTACCATCTCTCCCTAAATAATTATGGATTTCCAAACACATTCAAACATTGGAATCTACCTTGGGAAGGGAGGAAGCATAGAATAATTCCACTTCAGCAACTTGTGCTTCACTAAGAGAGGCTTCACATATAGCTTATTCATCAAGCGCACCCTTATCTCCATAGGTTTGTACGATGAATCTACTATAATGGAGATTCTTGATGTATCGTACAAACTTCAACTATCCACATCTCCTCTAAAAGAAAAACCCATAGGTTTGATTAGGTCTTATGATGAGAGTCCTTTGCCACCATTACAACTAGATGTCAAAATTGCTATGGTGCCAAAGTGTTCTTCATCAAACCTACATCATCCTCATCAATGAAGATGGACAAATTGGCTTCAAAAGATGGCTTGCATTACCCTTTGATAAGTCCAAGATGATGAGAAGGGGAGCGTATAAGGAACTTCTATATTTTTACTCCCAAATAGAATTTTGCTCCCTGTCAACTTGCGTTCATGCAAAGTGGGACCCTATTGGGAAAACATAACTCCCACACATATAGTAAATATTAGAACCATACTAAAACATACAACACATACCACATATTTCCAAAAAAAAAAGATAAAAAGTGGAGCACATAATAACATAGAGAGAATGCCTGAAAGCAGAAGGTTTCCATAAATCATTCGTGTTATGTACATGCCTTGTGTAATGGATTTCACTTGGCAAAACACCAACACACCAATTCGGGATTCAGATTATCAAAAGATTGGTACTATCAAGAAGTGTCAACATACCACCTTTCCAAACATGCTTGCGTTACGTTTATGTGCCTTTATGGGAGACTTGTTGTGGAGATAATTTTATCAAATTTTCTTTATTTCAATTCCATCCCATGGATCCATGCCATAGATGTAAATGTTGTATGGTGCTTGTAGCATCCCACCTTTTTTTGCAATGTAGAATGTATTTTTGATGTTATGGGAGTACGTTACTCAAATCCATGATAGGAGTAACACAACAAAGGCATGATGACCCAAGTTTTCTATATGCAATCAGTGGACCAAACCAAGTAAGAATACCCCAAGAGGAGGGGATGGAGCAATGGAGGCAAGAGCATTACCTTGCACTCACCCCACCACTTGATGACATGCTGCTACCCACACCATGTCTATTATGGGTAGTAGTAGGTAAGTTTATAGGTGAATTCAAGGGAATGAGATGCTTGAACAACTTGAAAAGATGCAGGGAGGAAGACAGCTTGAGCTCTTGTAAAGCACACACACTCACACGAACCCTAGAAGAGAACACACAATATGAGAGGCCAAAAATTATTGTTCTTCTTCTTCACAACAAAAGGGTTCTACAAAAACGATAAGGAAAATACAACATAAGTACTAAAGTACTATGTACATGTGGTCCATAATGTGAACACGATAAGTGAGTGAGCTGGCAAGATAAGTATGCTATAACTCAATCGTGGACTAGTAGTAACTAGTGTAGTCTCAACTATAGAATCACTGGCAAAACTCTATCGTGTCAGAATCCTACCAAACACGCTAGTGATGTAAGTGGACAAAATGGTCACCCAGGCATATCATAAGTGTCAGCTCGTGTTGATCTTGACATCTCAACACTCCCCCTCACTATCAAATCCATCTCTAGGACTCCTCGTGAAAATGTCAGCTACCTGCTCCTTTGTGCGCTGACATACATGAGATCAATGTCTCCTTATAAAACCCTCTCTTTCATAAAGTCATAGTGGAGCTCTATGTGTTTGGTCCGCACATGAAAAATTGGGTTCCTCACCAACTGTATACTGCTAAAGTTGTCACACTAGATGATAACCTATCTACTATCAACCTACAACCCTGAATCACCAAGTAGCTAGCGCAAGCAAACTATCTCACATGCTATCATTGCAGCACCCCTATTATCTGCCTGTGTACTCAACAAGGAAATTGTTCCCTACTTCTTGTTGCTCCATGTCACAACACCACTCCCAAAGGAAAACATAAATCCACTCGTAGATCTCCTATGTGTGATACAGACAGGGGAACGACGAGAAGTAGAGAGAAGAGAGAGAGTGAAGTTGCTTCCAGCTCTTTTCCAAAAAAGTTCAAAAGATGCCTTTATTATTGTGGTGTAGAAATTAGAGAAAAGCTGCCTTTATTATTAACATTAAAAATGACAAAAAATATGTTTTTATTTTGTTTGTTGTAAAAGTAGAGTGCACCTCTCCCACTGCTATAAATATAGAGGTAAGATCCAAAGCACTTTGTTAAACACCATTTCTAGCAAGCCTTGTTAGTAGATTACACCACCCTAAACCCTCCTTTGTTTTTTTTTAATGGCCTCATCAAATATTAGCATTCAAGTTGTTGAGTTTCATGTATCCAGAGAGAGGCCACCAATGTGGAGGTCAAGAAGAAGACCATAGATGGTGCACAAGCATGGAAAGGTCTCACGTCCTTTCCACTTCCTAGTAATGATGATGCTATTTCTCAAGTCAAGGCCAAAGTGGTGGACTTAGTTGCGATGTGGTGAACCTATGGTTTTATTGATGAATTGTTTGAGCGTGTCTTGCTAGAGGAATTGCGGAGGGGTACGAACACCATTCGCTTACTTTGTGCCTACACCCCAGAGGACAAGCAAGGCCCATAGTAGTAAATATGATGGTTTTCACATTTATATATTTGGAAGTTTTATGTGAATGAACTTGGTTTTATTTTTAGTTTGAATCAATAACCTCGATGTAGAGGATGTGATGTTGTCATGTTTTTATGTTTTCACTTCCTCTGGCTCACTATCGCCCTCTCCCTCTCAAATAATTATCTCATGTTACTCTCTCCAATTGTCTTCGCCCCGCTCTCTCTTCATGGAGGGGGAGGGTATCTTTTTGGAATCCGCTCACTCGATTCCTAAAATGTTCTCGGCTAGAAAATGCTCACCAGATTCCCAAAAGGTGCTCTCTAGAAAATGCACCAAAAAAAATCCCCCATCTGAGTACAGTATCTATAAAAAGTAGTTAGGATATTTACTTTGTATCAGAGAGATTAGTTATTTGTAGTGTGAAATGATAGACAAAGATGTGCGTTGAGAAAAAGCTTGATGAGACTACTATCCGTTGTGGTCATATACGATGCATCATGTATTGGTTTCCAAAGGGATTTGGCATGTCATCATTAGCATTAAGGCATGCTCTATCTTACCAGCACATGATAATATGAGGACTTTGGATAGCGATACTAGTTCAAGTGTAACTATGGAATCTTCCTCCACACCTTCCATAGTGGAATAAGCTAAGTGGGATAGGAGGTATGCACATGCACATGCATTCATGTCACTCTCTATGAAGAGGAGAATTATTTCTTATACTCACTCTTGTATAAGTGGAGAATTATTCCTCATTGCGCATGTAAAACTACCAAGTAAGCTTGGGATATGTGCTTGTTGCGTTTTACTAGGTATATAATGAGGAACCAGTGGCATACTTCTGTAAAGAAATTGGAGTTCAGCCATATTAATGAGGAAGCTTTAATGGATGAAATTATCATAAGGATTAAATATTTTAGGGAGAAACTTGCATGTATTGATGAGGCGTATTGATCCAGAAAGTTCGTCAGTGTCTACTAATCTCACACCTTTACCATATTCATTCTAATGTTTTGCATCCAAGACAAATTTAGGAATTTTGGGAATTATTCAAGTCCCATTTCTTATAGGATTGGTTGGAAACTCGGTATTTTTGTGTAGTTTGAGCTAACATCTATTTGTTGGTGCACTCTTTGATCCATTAGATTATATCTTGACACAACTATTTGGCGTATTTGTTTGTAGTTGTATAGATACATACGTCAATGCAACAATATTGGAAGGACAAGGAATTTATAGGGATTTCACTGACATAAATGAGAACATGTGAACATGTTAATAACATATGTTAATAACACAAAAAATCTTGTGATCACATGTTATATTCACAAAGCTTTCACAAGGGCCTAAAAAAATTATCTTTGTCGGGCATAAAAAATCTTCTTAGGTGTCCACCACTGACCTGCTATTATGTGAAGATGGTAGCATGAGAACATGTGAATAGCTTATTCCCATGTGTAGCCAAGCTTTTAAGGGGTTCCCAAATGGCAAGTGACCTGTTATTTTGTGAATGGTAACATGAGAACATGTGAATAACTTGTTCACATGTGTTATTATCACAAAAAATCTTGTGATCACGTGAATATTAAATCCCTGCAAGGAAAACATGACACTAAACTTAATTGAGATTATACAACACCTTTCATGTATTGCTCCAATACATACAAAGTTTCTCTATCATAAGCTGCTTCATTTACTAAAGTGTTGCAAGTATACTCCCGTTTGTTCCTTGCATAAATCCAACCAAGTAACCATACGCTGATTGTTATCTCCAAAAAACTTTGAAGCTCCTCTATATTTTGATTCCACATCTTTGGAAAAATCAAGTAGGTTTCGGGCATATTCACATTGTAGAGAGCATCATCAAAAATTAGCGTGTTATTTCCATCCAGGTCATGAAAAATTCTCCATGCTACATCCAAGTTTTTGTGGTATACAAATCGATATCCAATTAGAAGATCCGTCTTTTGACATGCTGCCTGCCCTGCTACGACCTTAAACTTTTGATGGTGCCAAGGAAAGCACAACTCAAGAATGCGTCGAGTCCTTTGTAGTCTATTAGTACTCTAGATCCATACCTCAAACCATTGCATACAAAAATCAAGGAAAGTGAATGCATCTTTGCGAATCAAATGCCAAACACTTGTATTCTCTTCCACGAGATGCATATGTTTGGCCCAGTCTAGACATACATCACCATGTTGCATCTCAATGGTCTTAAGTAAAACACCATTGAGTTCAAGTATCAATACTCTTGCACTAGTAAATCCAGACCAGATAGCTAACCTAGTACTAAGGAGATTGGGACAA
Organism: Cibotium barometz; assembly: GCF_041138505.1. Lineage (NCBI taxonomy): Eukaryota > Viridiplantae > Streptophyta > Polypodiopsida > Cyatheales > Cibotiaceae > Cibotium > Cibotium barometz. The sequence continues at coordinate 21,514,895 of NC_141060.1, forward strand.
ACCTATCTCCCACCCATGCAGCCACAACAATAGCAGCAGTGAATGAGGAGTGTACTACCTACAGGTCCTCATCTTTGTGGAGCATGTGGCGGTAACATAAAACCGAAGAATGTAATACCTTTTCTCCTCTAGTCACAAACCAACCCACAAAGAAGTGGTGCCAGGCCTATGCTTGGAATTTTACCCACACCACACAGGAATGTACTCGCATTGCAAGAATGAGACAAGAGCGTGAGTAGCAAAGGGGTGCAGTGGCTCCACAAATGCATCAACAGTATACTAATTTTGAACGTAAGCCACCGATGGCACAAGAGCAAGCACGACCTGTACTTGGAGCTCAACCTCCTACTCCTGGGACTGCTCCTGTGAGGTTTGTTGACTACGACAATTCAAATATGTGTAGAGACTTGGTAAACCTAAGCTATGTGGAGGAGGAATATTCATCATATTCATCCAAGGAAAATCTCTTTGAAAGTCCCGCATATCCAAGCCAAGCACTGGAGCCTCAACCGGGAGAACAAAATTCTTTGATGTTGCTAGGCGGCTACCAACCTAGGACTACAGACCCCTCAGGTCAATGGCAGCAAAGGAAAGTAGAAGCCAAACTAATGGGCCCCTGTTATGAGTGCGGAGAACCCCATTGGGATCGTGATTGTCCACATCGCCAAAGGCAAGCAGCTCGATCCAATACAACAATACCATAGTTTCCACCAATTGAAAGATATTGTCTAGGGTGTTCTGTAGAACACTTTCCAAAGGATTGTTTGCTGAAACCACATGAGGAAGGCACCTCTCAACCAAAGGTCTCACTCAACTTTGTAGAGGCAGTTCCATTGCCACCTTCATCAGAGAATGAGGATGTCGTGCCACTTAGAGTCATGACTAGATCACAAACACGAAATGCCGAAATGCAGACGGATGAGACACCTCGAACTAGGGATGCAAAGGCAAATCTAGTGGACAAGACCCTATATTCCAAAAGAAAAAGGACCACTAGGAGGAAAAAGAACCGCAACAAGCAAACTAAGAGTGCATCCACTAGTTCTCAAGAAGTCTCTAAACAAAACATGAAGGATCAAGCTTTTACATCCCAAGAAGTGCATGAGGAGCATCAACCTCAACCTGGGCCTATCTTGCAAGCCCTTCTTCCCCCAACCTCAACGTATCAATTTTGGATCACTATGAGCACCTATATTGAGCAATTCCAAAATCGGCATTGTCTGCTTAACCTTCCCATAGAACCAATGCCATATTTTAGAGAGGAAGCACTTCTTCCTCTACCACCTTCTCCAGAGGCCGGATTTTGTACAGGGTTGTCCTTGCATCCTGAAGTGATTGATACAATCTTTCTAGCAGAAGTGGACACGGATCCACCGCCAGTGCAAGGATAAGCTCATCAACTCCACAATAAGATCAACAAGCCAGGGCACTTTTCTCCCACTGGGTTTTTTCCCTTGGCTATATTCGGTGATTGGCACCAATAACACATTTTATTCTTTTCTTTTCTTGTTTGTTAATAAGACCTACCGTGCACACAAATTAGGAAGGGGGAGACATGCAATGCTTACAAAGAGCAAAGAGAAGCAATCTGCATGTCAGCAATGCATCAAGACAAACGTGCCACATCAACGAGCACTACAATAGGTGTATTCAAATCATAATCTTTTGTTCTTTATGTGCTTTTCACTTTTGCATATATTGTTTGCATGTTCACACACAGTTGGCTGGTTTAAGTTTTAAATTAGTTGTTACTATGTGGCGAGTGATTTCTAGATTCTTAAAGGACTTAGTAGAAGGTATTTCTATTTGAAGATGGTGTAAGACATATACCAACGGAGTATGCCAAGTTCTTATGCTCTAGAAGTATATTAGTTATCCCTAGTGGCTACCTCTTAGGTATAGGTGCTACGATAAACAAAAATTTATGAAACACATGCCCTAAAAAATATATAGAAGTGACTTGAGACATGACGTGTCTACGGCCATGTGGAATGCTTGGTAGGACCTTGGGTTGTTTTAGCACCTTGGGGCCAATGCCTTGGTTTCCATGGGGTGAACACTGACGTCTAAAAGATTAAGAAGAAGACCTACAAGGACTCTATCGCCTTGATAGATGCTGGTAGGACTCTTGGGTACATTATGGACCCTCGAGACCGATGCCCTCATCTTCATGGGGTACTCCTTATGTCAAAAAGAAAGAAAAGGGTCTGTCGCCCTTGAGATACTTTAGCGGCCTTTAGATTCTCTTGGCGGAGGTCTCTTGGCCATTGCTTGGGTCTCATTGGGATGGAACCTTCCTCTTTATCAAGCTAAAAATAATAATTCTCTTTAGTCTTCTGCTCTTTCTCTTTTTTTAAAAAAAACGAAAGAAAGAAAGGTCCAATCACCATGGCTTATATTTATTTTATTTTATTTTTTCGAGAAAAGTTCCTTTCATTAGTTATATAAAAACGCCCGTAGGGCTACAAAAGATCTCTCCTGCTCATAAGAGAAACAGAGCAGTGAATACAGCAAGGCAGCCCGGGAGACTCTCCCTAGGTGCTGCAAAATACAAGCATCAGTACTAGAACTGAGGGGCTAAATCATACAATAGGGGGGGGAAATAGCCAAACAAGTGGCCTGTAATGCCAACGGGGGGATCCCGTGTGTAAGGTGTAGAAGGGGCCGCTGCGCCCGGTGGTGTGAAAGGCCTGGCGCCGCAAGATCGCCTCGTCCGAGTCGCCCCGGATGCGGTCATACTGTCCTCGCAGGGTGTGGATCAACTCCTGCCAAATCCCCCGTACAGTCTCTGCTGGTAGCTCTAGTCTCCCCTCAAAGGCCGTGAAACACCGAGCCCTCTAGGTGAACCAGATGGTGAGGCTGCTGAGGAGCTCCCATCATAAATCCCTCTCCTGTGTCCAGCTGGCGGACGAGAAATCCGGTGCCGGAACCAAGCAAGGCTTGCCCCTAATGAATCTGATGGCCTGACTGTCATGCTCCATCTCATAGCCCATAGCAGGCCCTGACGAAGTCGACCAAGCAGCAGCACCCCACGTAAACATACCCTCTGGAGAGAGGGGGGCCAAAATACGTAGAATCCGCAGCCAAATCTGCTGCGCGCCTGAGGGCAATCCCAAAGGCAATGTCTCTGTGTCTCCATAGGGTGGCCGCATCGGACGCAGGCCACCGGAAGACCGCTGTAAACAAGCCAGGTGCCAACTGTTGAGCCCCTGTGGGCGACCAGCCCCACTGGAAAGTCGAGATCCTACGGGCCTGTCGACTAGCCCAGAGCCGAGCCCAGAAATCCTCCAGGAACTCCTGGGAGAGTTCTTGTAGCCGCCAATGCCCCGCTGTGCAGCTGGAGAGACCATCCTCCTCACCGTCAAAATATGCCTCCCCAGCCGAACAGTATACTGGAAAAAGGTGATCTCTGTGGCCTCAAGGGATGCATAAGGATCATGCCACTCGTACTCCCCAGGGTCCCATTGTAACCGGGCCAAGGGGCACGCTGCATATGCCCATATGCGCCAATTCGAAAGCACATCAGCAGGGTCGGCGTCAATATGCCACTTCCGAGAAGCGGCGGCCACTACCCGTATCCTCTGAAAGGTGCACTCTGCAACCAAAGGCGACTCCACCTCCACTCTCTGAAGTCTGCCCTCATCCTGAATCTCATAGTAGAGGCATCTGCCATCCTCAGTGCAAGCTCTGACAGCAATCAGGATCTCCAACTGAGTAAAGGCTTCCATCCACCGTGGGGCCACCGGCTCCAAAGGCATGAACCACTCCTCTGTGAGTGCCTCCTGAATATCATCCCTCATAATCGACCCCCCTCTGAAGTGACTCAGCCTCTCCACCTGGATCTCCTCTGGGAGACTGCAAAAGGCCTGCCAGTCTCCAAAACTGCGTGCTGGGCTTGCCGCTAAAGGTCCCCAGGCTAGACGAGGCCGAGAACCCAGCATATGACCCTGCTCTGTGCGAACCGCTGGGCTCCAGATGAGCGGCTGTCTGGCCCTCTCCTCAACACAAGAAGGAGGTCGCTGAGAGAGCCTTGATCTCAGCAGCTCCCAAGCTCTCAGGATACTCAAAGCAAATCTGTCCTCCCATCCTCTACTGAGGCCTATCCTCCTCATCTCTATGAAGATCGAGCGAATCTCTGGTGCCCAAGTGCCCCCTGCTGGGGGAGCCCGAGCCTGAAGCCGCTGCAAGAGAAGCTCTTTTCAAGGCTTAGCGCCACCTGGAAGCAGCCCCCGAACTATAAGCTTCCCCAATAAGGCTCTACTCTGATCAACTGGATCTATAATGCCCAAGCCTCCCTGAGCCAATGGAAGTGTAATAACTGCCCATGCAACCTTTGCCCGGGCTGGCTGACCGTCCCGCCCAAACCAAAGAAAGTTCCTGATCAGCCTCTGTACCTGGCTGATGCAAGAGCTCGAGAAGATCCAGCAAGACGTAATGTACCACATGGTCGGTAACAGCACCTGATTTGCCACCACCACCCTCCCAGCCAAGGATAGTCGAGCTGTACTCCAATACAAAAGCTTCTTCCGAATGCTCAGAAGAAGCGGGGCAATCTGCTGCTCAGGTGACAAATCTAGTCCAATGTGGCATCCCAAATACTGCACTGCTGTGCCAAGAGATGTATGGAAATGTGAGAGCATGTATGATGTAAGGATTGGTTTTGAAAGAATGCCTTTTTGAGATATCGTGTCTTGGAATGCCATGATTTCTCTGCTTGCTCAGAATCGATATAATGAGAACGCTTTGGATTTTTTTTTCAACTGATGCTACTGGAAGGTTTGATGCCAGATGATATCACCTTTTGTGTGGGACCTTTCAATAATATGGGGCATAGTTTTATCGAGCTGGAGGGATCACCTAGTAAAGCACCTAGGGTGCGCTTAGCACATCCAAATATGAACATTGGTTTTGAGGGCACAAGAAAAAGGAGGAGGGAAGCTATGGGCAATTACAAGTGGTCTGTAGGAGACCGAGTGGACACATTGATTCGGGATGGGTGGTGGAAGGAGAAATCAAGGAGATAGTCGAAGATGGTGAAAGCAAGGTCAAAGTTTTTTTCCACGGAGGGTGACACATCTTTAATCAAAACATCAAAGCTGAGACCGTCTTTGGTGTGGAGTAATGGGCAGTGGGTGTTGTGGACTGATACCAACAAGTAGGAAAACAATGTACCCTTTAGAGCCAGCAACAACGACACACACAAGGGTGAGACTCCCATTGCAAAGCAGCAAAAAACTGAGAAATCCCAAGAAAGCACTGGCAATGTATCGAAGCAGAAGGCCTTGGGAGTAAGTACAATTGGAAAGGCACCAATCCACAAGGAAGGGAGTGATCTTGATAGCGCTGCTACCAAGTTGCACAAGGATGGCAAAGGCTTTGCTGAAGATGGAGTAGATAAATCCAAGTAGCAAGGGCCCAAGGTTGTGTTTGGAGTTCCGAAACCAACAAAGAAGAGAAAGTTCATCGAAGTCAGCAAGCATTATGTTTCTAGCACAGGCAGCAGCTGGAGACGTATATGCAAGGTGGTGGCTTGCGTGGCAAAAATATGAAGGCTTCTCTTTTAAAAAATGGAATATCCGAATATTAAGCTAAAATAAAAGGAGGCGCAGTGTATTTCAAATCAGGGAAATTCGAATTTTTAGCTGCAAAAGCGAAAGGAGCCCGATTCTCTTGCGGGAAAAAAATGGGAAAAAACCAGAAACGCAGATACGAGGGGGGGGAAATGCAGAAACGGGAGTGAAAGAAAAAACCAGAGTGGAAATTTTGCAGAATATTTCATTTAGTGAGGATAACTTCTGTTCAAGCCTTGTAGGGGTTTGAATTAGAGAGGAATGGAAGCTCCATCCAGTGATACGCTTCCTGAAAAATTCGAAAAATGAAGTGATGCGCTGCCAATTTCATGCAAAGGACGACTGGCTGGCAAATCTGGTGCTACAACTCCTTGTGAACAGAGTGGAGGACTTCATAGAAGCAAAGGTTGGTGCATACTTTGTGGCTATCGGCGGCTACTATTCAATTGAAGGTTCTCATTTAAGCTCGGTCTCTGATGCAACACATATTATGGTGAGATGAACTGCTGTATTGATGATCAAAACATGAAAGCAATCGCCCTATGAAGGAGAGGAAGATCATGGAGACTCAAAAATAAAATGAGACTGATTTCCACATAAAAAAGGCGTCTTGGTTTTTGCTAGCCATATACCCTTTAATGATATGTTCATGTAAAGTATAATCCCACTCCTTCTCACTAATAGCACGGCAACACAAGAAAGAGTCTTGGTATATGAAAATAGAAAAGTACAAAGAGTTTCTGGGACTTGGATTTTATTTTGTAAAAAGCTACTTGGTTGGACTTTGGATTCTAGACATGGAGGTTTTAAAAATCACATGAATATGCTGTACATATGCCATATGTCATCTTTTGCTTTGTGAGTTGTTGGAATCTGAAAGCAGGTTTTCATGAGATCAAGAGACATCTTGAAATGATGGAGTTGGCAATATATGATATATGTGATGTGAATGGTCACATGTATATGGAAATCTTTTGTAGATTGTGTTATGCCTACATGTGATATGTTTGAGGCATTTGGAAAAAGAGTCAGGAGATCTATGCTTGGAACTGGTCATGCTCTTGACACACAATTTATGTGCAATCATCAAGCTGAATTTGGGGATGTATTGAAGTGAATTGGCACATGTACGTGTCATCAAAAATGGAGATGTCTTATTCCCCTTGAAGAGTTATGTGTTTTTGTTTCCTTGCTGGGATTTGAAAGCTACTCTCACAGCCAGAAGTCTCGCACTTTCCCAGCGATACCGCCCACGTCACGACAGCTTTGGTGAACCCGACGTCAAACTGCTGGGGTGAGAGTGTGGTGAAATACACAGGGAAGCTATGGCTGAGAATCTTGAGGGACAGGGGGTTCATTTTGACCCCGGGGTTATGCAAATGTTTCAGATGTTTACTATGTATATGCAACAGCAACAAGCTGCTGAGAGGGGGCAAATTTCCACGACTAAAGCACTACAGTCAATTGTGAAAAAGGTGGATCAATTTGATGGTAAGGACATCACAAAGTACCTGCGCAATTACACAAAGGAAATGGAGCTAAACAGGGTGACTGAGGAGGATATGGTTCGAAGCTTTGAGCTGGTATGTGTTCCTGAAATAAGAGAGCGCATAAGAGGATTACAGGCAGCACATGGTGGCAGAAATTGGGAGGAGTTCAAGCTTGCTTTGAAGGATGATTATTTCATGGAGGATTCTAAGCGGGTGACCAAGCGAACTTTCTTGGAATGGGTCACAAAACCCAAAATGGGAATTTCTGCCAGAGTTGCTAAGAGAGTTTGAGAAGCGCTATGCCCAGCTGTCAAGGATTGAGCGCACAACCTTGGACAGAGAAAAAACAGAGCTCTTCTTACAAGCAGCTGGGAAAGATCTCCAAGAAAAACTGGAAATTCTCCTTGAGGATAAGAATACAGAGCAGGGGCTAAAGAATGATTGGAATGATGTCGAGGATGCGGTCACCATGCTAGCAAAGCGGCAGCGAAGGAGGGATAAAATGGTGATGAGCTCAACAACCCCTATAACTGCTGTTACCCCTGAGAATCTACCAAAACCAGCTGCTGCAATCCCAAAGGTAGAAGGGCCGATGGACTCGGGGGGGTCACTATATGTAAATCCTCTATATCACGTGCATTCAAGGCCTATTTAAAAAGTCCCTTATCTGTGAATTTTTTAGTGAATATAATGTATCCTTTCCTATTCAAATCTGTAAAATTTTTTTAAAATACAATAAATAAATCTCCTCTGTAAATATATTTCTGTAAGTTTTAAATATTTAAAATGTCCTTCTGTTGAACCCACGTGATACTTACATATTTATACGAGTGACCCCCCCAAGCCGATGGAAGAGCTTATTAAGGGCATGCGAGACCTAAAATTGAAGATGTCTAGGATTGAAGAAAAAGGGCTACCATTAGGGCAGGCTTCTATGCAAAGGCCTCAAAGCAAAGAAGGGTTTACATTCAGATGTATATGGTGTGATGACCCAGAACATGCAAAGAAAGACTATAAAGAAGCCCTCAGAAATCAACTTGTGTTTTTCAAAGATGGAAAAATCCATCTTACAGAGACTGGTCTTCCATTAAGCACAAACTTCGAAAAAGGAGGGATGAAAAAGCTGGTTGAAGACATGGTTGTTGGACATGCTATCTCTATGGTTGAGGCAGCAACCTATGGGTTAAAGGTTGGTCAATCAAAACAGGAATCTGAGAATGATGAAGACTATGAGAATGAAGATTTTTGGCCATCAACAATGGAGCTAATTGCTTCAAAGAAGGTGTCTAAACAGGCTTTGTATGAGGCAGGTGACTGTATACGTCTTGAGACTGGCTGGGAAGAGCCTGTGGATTCTTTATCTGTTCATGCCTACATTGCAAAATGCCAGAATAATGAGGCATAGGTAGAGGAAAAGCGTAAGAGGGAAAATGAGGAAGGAGGGTCATCAAAAAGGGTCACCCGTGGTAGTGAAAAGAAGGATCCTGGGCCATCACATATGCCTCCACCACAAACCTCCACAGGAAGTATCAATGGAAGAAGTGCCAGTAAAAATGAAGCATGAGAAGGAGAAGGGTAAAGGGAAAAGTCCACTCTACAAGCTTCAATCTGATATTGAAGCCGCAACAAACCTCAAAAAGGTGCTTGAAGAGAGGATTCTAAACAGTAGGGTGGAATTTACACTAGGGGAAGTCTTGGGGATTGCAAAGAAAGAATTCCATGATGAGATAATTGATATTATACGAAGAAAAAGGCAGTCTATAATTGAATCTATTCCATCACAAGGGGAGACAAGCACTTCCAAGAGTCATGGAGTACAGGTACAGCAAAAGGCAAAGCGAGAGAATGTGGTGGAATGTAATCACTCTACTGAAGGGGCACGACAAGTGCGCTTTGTGGATGAGGATGATGAAAAGGAAGTTCTTACAAAGAGTCATTACTCCAGGAGCCATTGGGCAAGGGCCACCACTGAAACCCTAGTCAAGATAGGTGACTTGGAAGAGCCGTATGTCGCTCTAATCGACCATGGGTCTGAAATAAATCTTATGGCTAAAAATCTCTACAACAAATGTAAGTGGCCAATGGATGTAGATCATGGGTGGATGATTAAAGCAGCTAATAACTCATCTGGAGAGCTCTATGCAGCCTGTCCAAATGTAAGGGTAACTATAGGGGATGTGAAAGATGATCAGAACTTCTTTGTCCAGGAGATGTCATCGTATCCCCTCATCCTTGGGCAACCCTACATTACAGCTGTAAGGATGGAAACAAAGGTTTTGGATGATGGCTCAGCATATGCAAGAATAAGGAGTAAAGATGGCAAGAAAGCTATTCAGTTCTTGATAGTTTGCATTAACCATGAAAGGAACCGTGAGTCTCTTCGAGCACAGTCACTCCCAAAGATAAACAGAGAATTCATAAATTACAGGGAGATGAGGGATTTTGGCCAGGTGCCATTGTAAAGCGGGATTCCAATGGTACAAGGGAAAATGAGTTCTCGCAGGACTCAATCAATGTAAATAACTTTTCAGCAAATTTTCAGGGATTTTCTAGCCATGGGTCACTGGTCTTTGTAAAAAGCAAGGATTTGAAGCGTGGCATGCGTCGACATGTACAAAATGAACAAAAAAGTCTTGAGCAGTGTGGTCTTTTGGAGAAGAATGAGTTTATTTCAGGGGTGCTTGATGAGGTGTCATTTGTGGATACTATGGGTGTGCTTTTTGCTATGGAAAGAGCATGCTTACAGGGTGGAAATGAGATGATAAAGGTGTCATCTGTGGGGATGTATGATATAATCCGGGAATTTGAAAGAATGGAATGTAAAAACATGTATTGTGAGATGGATGCTCGTGTTGATACAAAGTATAAAACGGTTGCAAAGAAGGCGAAACTAGTTGCCTTGCCCTTGCCACCAGGAAGCAAGGAGAAAATAGATGAAGCCTCTATGCAACCGAATCTTAGAGATCCGAAGAAAATTGGGCATAAGTTTACACAGGAAACCCTAAAAGAGCTGAAGATTGGTGAAAAGGATTTTCTGTTGCCAGTTGAAAAGGAATGCTTTGAGGAGATGCTTGTAAAACATGGGAAAGCCTTTGCTTTTCAGCCGCATGAGATAGGCTGTGTTGATCCAAGCGTAATAGCGCCAATGGTGATCTTCACTGTTCCACATATGCCCTGGAACCTGCGGCCGATTCCAGTACCAAAGGCTCTTTTGCCAAAGCTGATGGAATTACTAAAAGAAAAGATCAGGATGGGAATTTTGGATCCATCATGCGCTCCATATTCCAACAGATGGTTTACCGTGCCAAAGAAAAATGGAACATTGCGCTTCATTGAAGACATGCAACCTGTAAACAAGGTCACAATCAGGAATGTGGGAGCAGGTCCGATTGTGGACGAGTTTGCAGAAGCATTTGCAGGGAAAGCTATATACTCTATGGGTGATCTGTATTCGGGATATGATCAGTTCCAGCTGGATATACAAAGCAGGGACTTGACCACAATGAAAACTCCTTTGGGATTGGTAAGGATGTGTACCTTACCACAGGGAGCCACCAACTCAGTGGCGCATATGATGAATGGAATGAATAAAGTCTTGCGAGACTTCATACCACAAATAACTATGCCTTTTCTAGATGATGTGCCAATAAAAGGCTGTGATGAGAAAGATAAAGATGGGGATTTGGATTCGAGAGGGTGCCGCAAGTTTGTGGCAAATCATATAAAAGATTGTGATATGATTCTATCCAGGCTTGAAGAGGTGAATCTTACTTTGTCCGGATTGAAATCAGTGTTTGGGGTTGGTGAAGTGCTAATCGTGGGGCATCTTTGTAGTACTAATGGACGCCGACCTTGTCCAGCCAAGATAGATGCAATACAAAGAATGAAAGAGATATGCATTAATGTTACAGAGTTAAGGAGATTTCTTGGTGCATGTGTCTTTTATGTTATATGGATCCCACATTATGCACATATAGCAGATCCTCTTTATCAACTTTTGAGGAAAAATCAAAAAAATTTGTGGAGTGCAGTACATATTAAAGCTATGCGGAAGCTGAAATGTCTGCTCCAATCATCACCTACTCTAAGGAAGGCAGATTATGAGTGTGGCAGGCCTGTGATTGTTACAGTTGATACTAGTCCTACTGGGATAGGATGGACAGTAGGGCAAGATGATGAGGATGATCACAGGTATGTAATCAGATTTGGAGCAAAGATATTAAGCATTCGTCAACGAAAATATCCGCAGATCAAGAGGGAGTTATGGGGAATAGTCACTACTCTAAAATGTGAAAAAGAATATCTTATTGGGGCATCTGTACTTGTGGAAACTGATTGCTTGCCACTCCTCGGGAGGATGATTGCAAGCTGCACCACTCCAGATATCGCTATGCTTAGGTGGATTGCCTATATCAAGTCACTAAATCCTGAGTTTGAGTATATTGCAGGAAAAAATAACCCAGTTGTTGCAGATATGCTATCAAGAGCCAGGTATGAAGATGAAGAAGGGATGATTAGTGACATTGATGATGTAGGTACAAAATTCTATACTACTGCATATGCAAAAGGGGACCATACTTGCTTATCAAATGCACTTGAGTCTTTTACTGAGGAAATGTATGAAGAAGATTGGTTGCTTATTAGTCAATACTTGAGTACTTTGACAAGATAGGAAAATTGGTCTGACTCAGAATTTAAGAGGATCCGCAGGAAAGCATATGGGTATTTTCTAAAGGATGGGTACCTGTGGAAGCATCCTAAGCAGAGGAATGCTATGCCACAGAGAGTCATATGTGATAAAGAGACTCAAAGGAAGCTCATGAAAGAATTCCATGAGAGTCTCTGGGCTGGACATCGAAGTGTGTGGGCCACCTTTACCAAAATAAAGGAAAGATATTGGTGGAAAGGAATGTACAAGAATATTTCCCAATATGTGGAAACATGCATGGTATGTCAAATGTACTCAAATATGCGACATCGTGATGGCTTGCAACCAACCTACCCACCTGCCATGCACTACAAATGGGTAGTGGATCTAGTTACAATGCCTTTGGGAATTTGGCAAATGCGGTACATAGCACTTGCAAGAGAAGATTTGACAAATCAGGTGGAAGGGCGTGCTCTTAGAACAAAGAGTACGGAAACAGTATGCAAATTTCTCTTGGAAGATGTGATTTGCCGGTATGGTTGTGTTGGGAAAATAACAGCTGACACGGGTGAGCTAGATGTTGAAGAAGCAAGGGAATTCTTCTCTAGGATTAGCATCAAATTGGCCCTAACATGTGCCTACAACCCTAAGGGCAATGGTAAAAGTGAGCGAGGACATCCTCCAATCATTAAAGCTTTGGCTAAGGCATGCAGAGGAAGAATGCGAGAGTGGCCAAGGCTGCTACCATATGCTTTGTGGGCTGACCGTACAACTCATAGTTTAGTGACAGGATACATGCTTGCAGAATTAATGTATGGTTAGAAGCCAGTAATGCCAGTTGAAGAAGTAGTTCCAACTTGGAATGTATTACCTTGGATGGAAGAATTGAATAGGGAATACCTCCTTACATTGCGAATAAGGCAGCTGGAGAGGAGGCCTGAAGATGTAGAGCTTGCTAAAGCTCGTTTAAAAGATGCAAGGTTGAAAAATAAAGAAAGATTTGATAGAAGACACAGACTCCAGCCAAAGCCTATTGAAGAAGGTGATTGGGTCCTAATGTATGATAGTAGTCTTGACAACCAGTTCACTGTGCAAAGGAAGTTTGCAAAAAGATGGTTTGGTCCTTATATTGTGCATGGAAATGCCACGTATACCCTATGTGAGCTTGATGGAACAGAGATAAAGAATCTTGTAGCATGCAAAAGGATCAAGATGTTTAAAAGAAGGCATGACAGTGATCCTTTTGATTCACAGGAAACTCAGGATGAGAGGCTTGATAGTGATAGCATGGATATGGTTGAAGAGGAAGAGGATGATCTCCCTGGTAATGTAGAAGATGAAGACGACATCCAGATATATGTGGATCTTGATGATGATTTGGCACACATACCAGAGGATGTGCAGGTTTAGAGGGGGTGGATGTCGTGCCATGGCACGTCTATGGTGTGAAACCATGCATATCATGCCATTAAATGCAAATCCAGATGCATGGGATTAAGTGCCATGACTTGAGTCATTATATGATGCCTAAGTACATATGTTCATATTGTAAATGAGGTTCAATAAGACGAGCTGAGGCTGAGCTAGGTCTCGAAGCCTCTGTACATGAGTGTGGTGTGAATCATGAAGTTTTTATGCTTATGGTAGACCTTGTAGTAGGGAACACCCTTCTCAACATGTATGGAAATGTGAGAGCATGTATGATGTAAGGATTGGTTTTGAAAGAATGCCTTTTTGAGATATCGTGTCTTGGAATGCCATGATTTCTCTGCTTGCTCAGAATCGATATAATGAGAACGCTTTGGATTTTTTTTTCAACTGATGCTACTGGAAGGTTTGATGCCAGATGATATCACCTTTTGTGTGGGACCTTTCAATAATATGGGGCATAGTTTTATCAAGCTGGAGGGATCACCTAGTAAAGCACCTAGGGTGCGCTTAGCACATCCAAATATGAACATTGGTTTCGAGGGCACAAGAAAAAGGAGGAGGGAAGCTATGGGCAATTACAAGTGGTTTGCAGGAGACCGAGTGGATGCATTGATTCGGGATGGGTGGTGGAAGGAGAAATCAAGGAGATAGTCGAAGATGGTGAAAGCAAGGTCAAAGTTTTTTTCCACGGGAGGGTGACACGTCTTTAATCAAAACATCAAAGCTGAGACCGTCTTTGGTGTGGAGTAATGGGCAGTGGGTCTTGTGGACTGATACCAACAAGCAGGAAAACAATGTACCCTTTAGAGCCAACAACAACGACACACACGAGGGTGAGACTCCCATTGCAAAGCAGCAGAAAACTGAGAAATCCCAAGCAAGCACTGGCAATGTATCGAAGCAGAAGGCCTTGGGAGTAAGTACAATTGGAAAGGCGCCAATCCACAAGGAAGGGATTGATCTTGATAGCGCTGCTGCCAAGTTGCACAAGGATGGCAAAGGCTTTGCTGAAGATGGAGTAGATAAATCCAAGTAGCAAGGGCCCAAGGTTGTGTTTGGAGTTCCGAAACCAACAAAGAAGAGAAAGTTCATCGAAGTCAGCAAGCATTATGTTTCTAGCAGAGGCAGCAGCTGGAGACGTATACGCAAGGTGGTGGCTTGCGTGGCAAAAATACGAAGGCTTCTCTTTTAAAAAATGGAATATCCGAATATTAAGCAAAAATAAAAGGAGGCGCAGTGTATTTCAAATCGGGGAAATTCGAATTTTTAGCTGCAAAAGCGAAAGGAGCCCGATTCTCTTGCGGGAAAAAAATGGGAAAAAACCAGAAACGCAAATACGAGGGGGGGGGATATGCAGAAACGGGAGTGAAAGAAAAAACCAGAGTGGAAATTTTGCAGAATATTTCATTTAGTGAGGATAACTTCTGTTCAAGCCTTGTAGGGGTTTGAATTAGAGAGGAATGGAAGCTCCATCCAGTGATACGCTTCCTGAAAAATTCGAAAAATGAAGTGATGCGCTGCCAATTTCATGCAAAGGACGACTGGCTGGCGAATCTGGTGCTACAACTCCTTGTGAACAGAGTGGAGGACTTCATAGAAGCAAAGGTTGGTGCATACTTTTTGTGGCTATCGGCGGCTACTATTCAATTGAAGGTTCTCATTTAAGCTCGGTCTCTGATGCAACACATATTATGGTGAGATGAACTGCTATATTGATGATCAAAACATGAAAGCAATCGCCCTCTGAAGGAGAGGAAGATCATGGAGACTCAAAAATAAAATGAGACTGATTTCCACATAAAAAAGGCGTCTTGGTTTTTGCTAGCCATATACCCTTTAATGATATGTTCATGTAAAGTATAATCCCACTCCTTCTCACTAATAGCACGGCAACACAAGAAAGAGTCTTGGTATATGAAAATAGAAAAGTACAAAGAGTTTCTGGGACTTGGATTTTATTTTGTAAAAAGCTACTTGGTTGGATTTTGGATTCTAGACATGGAGGTTTTAAAAATCACATGAATATGCTGTACATATGCCATATGTCATCTTTTGCTTTGTGAGTTGTTGGAATCTGAAAGCAGGTTTTCATGAGATCAAGAGACATCTTGAAATGATGGAGTTGGCAATATATGATATATGTGATGTGAATGGTCACATGTATATGGAAATCTTTTGTAGATTGTGTTATACCTACATGTGATATGTTTGAGGCATTTGGAAAAAGAGTCAGGAGATCTATGCTTGGAACTGGTCATGCTCTTGACACACAATTTATGTGCAATCATCAAGCTGAATTTGGGGATGTATTGAAGTGAATTGGCACATGTACGTGCGTGTCATCAAAAATGGAGATGTCTTATTCCCCTTGAAGAGTTATGTGTTTTTGTTTCCTTGCTGGGATTTGAAAGCTACTCTCACAGCCAGAAGTCTCGCACTTTCCCAGCGATACCGCCCACGTCACGACAGCGGGAGAAGGACCCATGCTGCCATGCATCAATGATCCTCAGTGACATGCAAAACCGGTCCCAAGCTACAAGCTCCGTGCTATGCACTGTAACATGACTGCCTCCCACCCTATCGGCCGGGTCCTCAAGCATGTTGAAGTCTCCCCCGACACACCAATGTGCGGCCTCTGGCAATGCATCCGTAACCTTGGTCCAGAACTCTGCTCTGGCACTAGCATGATTAGGCGCATAGACGTTGAGCACGCCCAATAGCTCATCATGCATCCTCAGAATGACATACTGTGCTCTACCAGGCACAATGATCCCTCGATCCACAATGGCCTGCCGCCATACATCTGCAATGACCATGCATACTCCTCCCTGTCCACCCAAAGGACCAAACCCTGTAGACCAAAAGGTATCCCATCTACCAGGCATCACCGAACCATATCTTCGGATCCTGCTCTCACCCAAGTGGTGCTCCTGCATCATCAAAATATCAATGCTGCCACCAACCAGGCATCTCTAAAGCTCCTGCCTCAAGCAACCACAATAGCGTATAAAATGTGCTCCGCCCAGGCCCTGTACATTCCATGAGATGATCCTCATGGATGACCTGCTGAGGTGGATGCTGTCTCAGCCGTACGACGGGCCTTCGCAAGCGGCTTGGATGGAGAGTAGTCCCCATCCGAGCGGCTGCGAATCTGCCCACCCGGTGTACTGCAAGAATCACGGATCAGGCGCCAGTGGTGGCTGTGGCCCATGGCGACTGCCTCCCGCTCTGACAGAGCAACCTCGTGTATACATACATATCCAGGGTCGCGTGCTAAGTCTGCCACTATACGCACGACCAAATGACAAATCCCTGAGGCCTCCACACTCCCGGGATCCAAGAAAAAATGAGCCAACTCCCATAGACGGCCTATCACATCTGTCACCTCTCCAGATCGCTCACATGATGAGAAAACTCAACTGCCTGAGTCTTCAAAGTGCTAAGAGCGAGCTCTAGAGTCCATTCCCGGTTGCAAGGGCCACATAGAGGGAACAAGAGGGCCACCGCTGAATCAAGTGCCTCCTCCCCGCGGGCCGGAGGTATCACTACATGAACTCGGATGGGTGCTGTCTCATGGGGGCCCTCTGCTCCAAAAAGCCGAGTGAAGGCGTAATCAAAAGCCTCCAATCGCTGTCTAACACCGAGGCGACTCCGCCAACTGCTGCGGATAGATGATATCCGTGAAGCCCGAATCGGCATGGTAGGTCTCCTCTGTGGTGCTCGAGCGAGGTCGGTGCTCAGCGCCCTCCGGACTGCGGGCGAATGCCAGGGGACTGCCAGGGCCTCCCAGGAAGGCGAGGCGGGTGGGGGGGAGGAGGGGGGGCGAGGGGGGTGGAGAGGGAGCCGCTACTGAAACCGGAGCGAGGACAGGAGGAGGCGAAGGTGGAAGCGAGGCAGTGGGAGGGGACGGGGGTGGGGGGTGAAGGAGGGGGTGCTGGCATCTCCTGGTCCTCAGTCACCGCAGGGGTCTCCTCCTGGAGGGGAGCAAAGCTGTGGCTGCTGCTGCAGCGGTCTCTGGGCGTGCTGCTGTGGCTGTCTCCCTCGGCGGCGCCCCTATCCAGGCTGCCACTCCGAGGTCTCTGTGGCCTGAGCAAGTGTCCCGGAGGTGGCCTGCCGTGCCGCATCTGTGGGCGGGCCGTCAGGGGCCTGCTACTGTGGTGAGGGTCGAGGTCTCCTGCGAGGGCAGGCCTTGGCCAGATGAACGACCTGCCTGCAAATGAAGCACTGGTTCGGGAGCCCCAAGAACTCCACTCTCTGATCAATCCATCCCCCCCCTATCCTAGGTAGCTGAATGACCTTAGAAAGGGAGGAGATGTCAGACACCAAAACTCTGACGGAAGGTAACCCAGCTGCTCTGGCCACCACTGAAGCTGCTGTGGGGCCAGTCTCTAGTACCGAGCCCACCAATGCTCCTAGCCGAGAGAGGAGCAGAAGATACTCCCGGCGGAGTCCAGAGAAGCAAACTATAACATGAAAAAGGCGCTCTCCCTGCTCAGCCGCCGTGCTGGGTCAAAGCCGTGCTGCCAAGGTCTGAAGAAAGCCCGAGCACCCCTGATGTCAAGGGGACTCATGGCAAGGACCTTGGCCATGCTCTGGGCGGTCTCGAACTCGATTTGATAATGTCCACGGCCCAATAGCTATACGTCCAGGATCTTGCCCACATCTGCAAGAAGGCGGGCCTAGAGAAGATCTCGGATCTCCCCTCTGCTGGGGCGAGTGCCGACTATTCGACAGATGGTGGAATGAGCCTGGAGGCGTTCCACCTCTGCGGTGAGGCTCGCTTCCTCTTCCGGCGAAAGAGAAAGCCTGATGGGGGTGTCCTTAGGGGCGGGCGAGGGGGCTGCGGGCGGATGAGTCCCTCTGAGGCGGGGCGGGAGGAGCCTCCATCAGAGTCTGAAGCTAAGGCGAAGGCGAGGCGAAAGCGGAGATCCTGCAAGAAACGAGCTGCACACAGAGAGGCGGAAGACGAAGGCTGGAGAAAAAGGAAAAAAACCCCCTGGGAGCGGAAGTCAGCAAGAAAGGGGAGGGGGGGATGAAGTGGCGAAGGAGAAGCCCTAGGGGGGGCGGAAGCTGCGCGCAAGAGGCGAAGTGCTGGCGGAGGGGGGGGACGGGGCGCTGCAAAGGGGAGGTGGGCGCGAAGAAGGGGGGAGGGGCGGCGGGCAGCGAAAGCAGGTAGAGGGGCAGTGCAGCGAGGAGGGGGCGCAGCAGCGAAAGCACGCGGAGAGGGCAAAAAAAGGGGCGGCGGGCAGAGCAGCGTGGGAGGGGGGCGCAGAAGCGACAGCAGGCGGGGGGGCAAGAGAAGGCGAGGAACGAGGGGGGCGCGAGGGGACAAGCAGCAGGTAGGCGGGGGGCGCAGGTGTGCAGGAAGCGCAAGCAGGGATGGGCGGGAGCTTCATCGAGCGACTTGATCGAGCACCATGGCTTATATTTAATAGTAGGGTTGCCACTTACGAATAACTTAAACACTTGTAGGCAATTGGGATTGCGGTCATAACCTACGGTGTACAAGCACACTTGCCTTTGCTAGAACTATCTTTTAGTCTCACTTTGACTAGTCTTTACTCGCTTCTTTTAGCACTCTTTAAAACTCTAATCGGCCTTTCACTTGCATGGTCACGTGTGAGATTGTCATTGCTGGCAATAAAAGGCTTTACTTGTCTTCCATTGTTTTTTGCAGCTTTTGTTTCTACCGTGCCTGAGGACGTGCGCGATTTAGGAAGGGGGGAATGTTCCACAGGAACACTCACGAGAACACGGATTATGGAAGGATGCCGGAAGCAATTAATGTGAAAGAGCGGGATTGTATCCATGGGAACATAAAGACGCACATAATTTTTCCATATTTTTGTGCCGAAGTGCAATGTAAATCGTTTTAGGCCAATGTGGGTTCTAAATGAGAGTTCTATGTGTGAAAGAGGCCTAGGGTTAGGGTTAGTGACATCTCTATAAAAGAGATGTTAGCTAAAGAAAGGGGACGTTTTTGGCCATTCTCATAAGCTATTGAGTGAAGCTCTTGAGCTCTCAAGCTATGGCAACTCTCTAACTCTCTCTCTATTGTACTCTAATGAGCATCACGCTCCAATGATTATAGCTCCACTTCTTTCTCTTAATCTATTTTAGCATCATTGAAGTAGATTAATCTATGATTAGTTGAATGCTTCTTTCTTTCTCTTGTGTATGCATGCTTGTAGTGTGTGTGTGTGTGTGTGTAGTCTCCATTGATGCAAGCTCTTGCCCACTTCATTGGCAAAACAATGAGTTATTCATGGATAGACTCTCTCTATGAGCTTGTGGGTTTGTGAATGTTACATTCTATGCTTGCTTAAGCTTGTGGGTTAGTAGATGCACGCTTATGGGTTTGCTGGCATTAGGGAAAGCTAAGATTTAATCAATGTTTGAATGGGATTAAGAGATTGCCATGCATTGCTTGTTCTCTTGATTAGTGTAGTGGATTTAAGGGATTGAGAGATTGATTGAGGTGCTGAATGGTTGAATCGTCAAGTGGTGGTTCGTGTATGTGAGCTCTCCCTCAAGGGATAAGCCTTCATGCACTAATCGGGTTGAGTCCTCGGATTGACATTGTGTTTCTTAACACATTTGTTGATCGGTAGTACTCTATGAGCACTATATTGCACGGTAGAGAGAACCGCTCTATAGTTAAGCATGGAGAATGAGCCTTAACACATAAGTTCCATATAGGGGAGGTTCAATCTTAAGGTGGGGTCTATATCCAAGTTGTGCACTTAGATGCTAGGGGTGCACTAGCATGGAGAGCAAAGGCTCAAACTCAAGTTCAAGCCTTGAGGCCGGAGTACACTAACATGGAGAACAAAGGCTCAATTTGAAGTTCGAGCCTTAAGGCCGGTGTACACTATCATCAAGAGCCAAGGCTCCAACTCAAGTTCGAGCCTTAAGGCCGGTGTACACTAGCATGGAGAACAAAGGCTCCAAGTCAAGTTCGAGCCTTAAGGCAGGTGCGCATGGAGAACAAAGGCTCAATCTGAAGGTCGAGCCTTAACACCGGGGTGTACTAGCATGGAGAGCCAAGGCTCCAACTCAAGTTCGAGCCTTAAGGCCGGTGTACACTAGCATGGAGAACGAAGGCTCAATCTGAAGTTTGAGCCTTAAGGCCCAGGTGCACTAGCATGGAGAGCAAAGGCTCAAACTTAAGTTCGAGCCTTAAGGGGCCAGGGTGCACTAGCATGGAGAGCAAAGGCTCAATCTGAAGTTCGAGCCTTAAGGGGTTGGTGCACTAACATGGAGAACAAAGACTCAATCTAGGTCGAGCATTAACACATAAGTTCTATGTAGGGGAGGCTCGAACTTAAGGTGGAGTCTGTATCCAAGTTGTGCACTCAGATATGTGACACATATACCATGTTTATATAGGGAACCCTTGTCATTTAGATTATATAATGTACACAAAGATCAGTTTTACAGGTTATCGACATATGTGAAGATACAAAAGAGAGCAGCAAGAAGTGCAAACAATCTATGCCGAGCAATGATTGACAAATGGCACACTTAGCGTGCAATCAAGTAAGCGTTTATATTGATATAGACAATCAATTAAAGAAGGACTTGCTCCGTAAAGTATTCAATTAGATGAGGGAACAGACGAAATGAAGATGGGTGCACGAAAGTCTCCGATGTCACATAGACGTGACGGATGCTTAAAGTATCCGATGGCGTGCGGTGTGATGGTTCTGCAGGAAACAGAGGAAACAGAGGTCGGAACCAACGCAGACGCGTCGATTGCGGGAGGAAAAGAAACTATTTGAAACGCAGGGCTGAGCAAGGACTTCAGAGACAGGAAACATAGATGATCACCACACAGAATCGATCCAGGGTTCGCAGGTCCTTTTGTATCGGTCAAACGCGAAGTTGGCCGCTTTTTCGTGCGAGAGTGGTGGGGGGAAGGCAAAAATTTTGTGAGGTCAGCAGGAGGAAGAAGGTGAAAATTTTGAGGTCGGTGGGAGGGAGGCAAATTTTTTTTGAATTTTAAATTTGAAATTCAAATTGGGGGGGAAGGGGAAAAATTTTGAATTTTGAATTTCGATTTGGGGGAGGGAGGGAAGTTTGAATTTCGGAGAGGGAGAGGGCGGCGGGGGCTACGCCGGGGGCACGGGCTGACGGAGGAGAGGGGGGTGCACCGGAGAGGAGGGGGCAAGATGGGGCAGCGCCGGACGGAGGAGGGTGCGGGATGGGGCTGCGCCGACGAACGGAGGAGAGGGCGGGATGGGGCTGACGGAGGAGAGGGCGTGCGCCGGAGAGGAGGAGGCGGGATGGGGGCACGGAGGGAGGTGGGCCAAGTGTGATGGCCGTATGGACGCAAGCCCGGTACGAGCACACCATGCCTTTGCCGCACGCGGCCTTCCACAGTCCATGCTTCATGACGCAGCTCCATCGGCCCGTCGAGCGTGTCTCGCGCTTTTTCCTTGCGGGTCTCATCGGACACTTGCATTCATGCCTAGCTCGGCACCATCGGCCTCGACTCGGGACTTGCCTACCATCCATGATCTGCCGGCCCGGACTCATCTCGGCCCGTCGGCACAGCAGGACTCACCGATCGGCCCGTCGGCATGGCACGGCTCATCGGTTGGCCGTTTTTCCACCGTTTTCGGTCCCGACTCCATCAAAGTGGGGGGGAAGTGCTAGGAGTGGCAAGGCAGGGGGTTGACGGAGGAGGGGGAGAGGGTGGGGGGTGCGCCGACGGGGCACGAGAGAGGAGGAGGTGGGGGCGTGCGGCAGAAAGTCGTTTCGGTTTCTTCCCCAAACCCAAACCCAAACCCAAACCCAAACCCAAGCCCAAGCCCAGGTCCCAGGTCTTTTGATTATAGTTACTTTCACTTTTGGTTATATACCCATCTTCACCCACACCCCACGTTCTATGGGATTATCCTAGCTTCCCTCTCTATTCCTACTTACTTGTGTAATAGACAAGGCTAAAACTCAAGTTTGAGCCTTGAGCTTGAGATTTCTTCTTTTCTTCCCTCTTTGCCCATACACCCAAATATACTTATAAACTATGCGATTAAAAATTCAACTAAAATCTATATAATGCACAATGGCTCAAACTTGAGTTTGAGTCTCACGAAGGAGAAGAGTCTCAAATCCAATGTCCATTTTCTCATTTCCATGTCACATTCTCTTCACTAGCATATTGTTTCTCTCTATTGCTTTCTCTTTGCCTTTGCTGCTCTTGTAACCACTCACCTTTGCCTTTTGTAGCTATGAAACATTGATGGCTAATTGACACCATACCTTGACTCAATATCCCAATGAAACGATGTGGCCAGATGTAGAGGGTGATGAAGCCTACCTCTTGGGAAACTAGCATATACATGAGGTGAGGATTATCACTTCAATTGGGACCTCTTAATAGCAAACTAGCATATGAAGGTGAGGCTCAAACTTTGGTTGGAGCCTCCAAGCAAACTAGCATCTGTGGGTGAGGTTCAAACTTTACTTTCAGCTTCCTAGAAGCGAACTAGCATCCGTGGGTGAGGCTCAAACTTTTGTTGGAGGAGCCTACCCTTCTAGCTAACATATGCAAACTAATATATGATGCAAGTGAGGATGATAACTTTAACTGGAGCCTCCTAGCAAACTAACATATGATGGTGAGGCTCATGGAGCCTCCTACTAACAAGCTAGCATATGCAGGCAAAGGCTCAAGCTTTAGATGGAGCCTAGCCTCCTAGCAAACTAGCATTGATAGGTGAGATTCAAACTTTGGTTGGAGCCTAAACTCATGTTGAGATTGAATTACATTTATAGTTTTGTGTACTACCGCAATCGCTTCAATCTTTCTTATTGAGATTTTGATTTTCTCAGGGATTGCAAGGTCTAAAACAAGGTGCTTCAGTGTTTCTCATTGATGGTTCTGCAAGGAAGGCACACGGGGTTATTCATTCCATTGATGCATCTCAAACATGTGGTTTTCAATTCATTGGTGAGACATGTGCAGCAATACATGTTCATACAAAAGAAGAATGTGCACAAACATGATGGAGAGCAGGTCTCCAAGACTAGTGGCCCCTTCTTTCTGGGTCGGAAAGAACATATGATGAAAAGCAAATAGCTCAATAGATGTGGTTTTGTAATCCTAATGTAGAGCATACATCGCGTGTGGATAAAATTTCCAAGAATCCACCTTAGACGCCATCCAAGTGGCTTGTTAATCTTGGTACTAATGAGATGGAAAGTCTAAATAAAGTAGCGTTTTACTTGAAAACTACGTCATTATCACCATTTTCAGTAGAACTAAGACAATAAAGTGTCATGCAACTGGGACACAAGTGACCATTCGCTTTCATATTCTAGAAAGAGAAGCAAAAAGTGGAGTTACAAGATATCAAAAGAAGCCGAGAAAAGAATTGTTGCAGCCAATACCATGAATACAACACTAGTGGAAGAGAAAACATTAAGGAGTCATGTGATTTTTCACTTCTTGATAACAGAGAATAGCTATGATGTGCACGTCAAGGCTAAACCTTACTACCCATGTCAAGATTTTAAAAGGAGATAGGTGGAGCACAAACCATTTCTTGCATGCAAGCATATGTACTATGTTTACATACATGCCTTAGGTTTGCAACACAATCAGCACATGATTATTCATCAACGAACTCTCTTTGTTAGAGACATTGGCTTCATGCTTGATCAGCCTTGTCTTATCAAAGTAGCATCAGGCCCATAGGCTAACTATTTCACAAGGAACTATTTAGAATTTTGGAATGCCCTAAGCATATTTATTTAATCCTCTCGATAATATGTATTATTTAGTGTAAATTTCGTAGGGGAAATTTCAAATTCCCAGTTAGAGTTTTGCATTGCCCTCATTTTTTTGGTCACTTTTTGGGGTATGTTAGCTATACATCCCAGTATATGTGTAATTTTGAGGACTAAATCCCAGTTTATTCATACCATTGTCTTTATTTTACATGGTTGAAAAAACATATTTTTTGAGCACTAATGACAAGTTGAACATTCTTTGTAATTTAACAATTTGCATCATTCTTATTTTTGAGTGACAAGTTTTAACCGTTATTTGTGAAGTGATTCTGATGTGACAAGTTCTAACCATTATTTGTGAAGTGACAAGTTTTATGTGGTGACTTGAAAACATTTAGTATTGATGGTTATCAATTAATGTGATGGCATGTACACAAGGTAATTTTGTACTTTGACAATTTGGTGGTGTTGTCACCTGTTGTCAACTCCAGTGGGGTGATCATATGTGAAGTGAAGACACATTATTAAAAAAGTTCACAATTTTCCCATATTGGGACTAAAAGAATGAATTTAAAAATCACATTTTTATAACCCCCGCACATAACCAGCTTTATTTGTGCGTGTGTGTAGACTAACCATGGATCGCACATCAAATGACACACATGCATATAACCCAAATATCTCCACTGTTCTTACTCCATAAGTAATGTCCCCCAATCAATTTTTCAATTTTGTCTCCCAAATGAGTGTGCAAAAAGGGCTATGGCTCAATCATACTTTGGGAGAAGGGTTGACACTTCTACATAACCATCACGGCCCACCACCAGAGAATTCACGCCAAACTGATAATCCATGAAGAGGGGTCATAGGAACCCCACCCATGGCTTGCTTCACTAATTCTAGTCGTAGAAGATGGGATTGCTCATCTAGTTGTTGTTGTGGTGGCTCCACAGATGCTTCTACTCCTCCGTGTGAGTGCCTGCCCATTTCAAATTATGAGGAGACACAATGTTCACACTCATGTCATGTCTTGGACCCCTCTACCCCCAAATTAACTGGTAACTGGGGAGGAAAATGTAGTCCTTAAAGATTTTGACAATGACATCAAGACTTGTGTACGTTATTTATGCCATATAGTGTCTCTCCACAACTTTCTGAATACATGGCATAAACTAGAGCAATCAAAGAAGGACCCCATCGCCAACTAGATGAGGAGTGATTTTAGGCCATCCCCAAGTAGTGAAGAGGTCCATCTCATGTGGATCAAAGATCACATGGTGCATGTCATGAAGCACTGGCACAATGACATTACAGGTAGGGGACAAAAGCCTTGGTATTGTCAACACTAGAGATTTGGGATGAAGAGTGCAGGAAGCACAACACAAACCCCCACATGTGTAAGTAGCAGGAGGAGGCTACAACCAAAGAAGCAGATGGAGAGTATAGGGAGCTCCCATCTTGGAAGCGATGGCTAGGATACTTTCTATATGTACTTTGAAAGTATTAATAGTAATCTCTGTCACTTTTGTTGGCATAATGTGCATACCTTGTGTAAGCAAGTATGTATCGTTGGTTTTCATGCTTCTAGTAAAGAGTGGTGGGACGTGCACTGAATGATATGAAAGCACAACACATATGCCCTACTCTAGAGCAACTTGAGGGAAAATCCATTAACGTCAACCGCATAGATGTGGTTGATATGGTAAGCACTCTACACTTCACTAATGCAAGTGGATTAAGATAATCACATAATAATAATGAATGATTACACTAAGCTAAGGTGGATGGTGTCTAATTACACCCATGATGATGTGTATGTGCAATAGACTCAAATCAATTAGGTTCTTAGATAGATTAGCTTGGACTCATAGAGAGACTGGAGATATGTGCCAGTGCTTGTACTTCCATTGCTTGAAAATGACCCCTTTTATATAGGTAGAGTACAACTTTGCTTGTTCCTTGCATGTAGGATAATCCAATTTGCCATATTGCTTAATGCTCACCTACTCACTCCATGCCTCTACATGTGCTCTATGGCACCACACTTCTCAGCACACCCACCCTTGGTGCCATATCTATGGGATACTCAAGGTGAAGAGATGTGAGTTACAACAAACATACTCCCCCTGGGTGATCAAGTGGCTACTCTTAGGTGGTCAGGTGGATACACAAAAAACAAGATGAAATGATAGAATGGGTGTCTACTTATATGGTAAACCTTGTTTTACAATAGATGGCTAGGGTAATGGTGGTGTTTTCCTGTTTGCTCTTTAGAAGAGCTAATCACTAGGGATCTTTTTATGCTAGGTGGTCGAAGTAGTCTCAATAAAGTTCCCTTCATTTTTCTTCAATCTACAATCTTCCTCTTTTTACTTGTACTTGTTACAATGATCACACTTTGGCTTGTCTTCGAACCCGCATTCATTTGGAAATTGTCGTACATTATGACACTTCACATATTTACTTTTGTTGAACAATACATGCTCAATAGTGCTGGGATTGCTTCCTTTTAATTCGCTCTCTTTCTCTAAGAGGAAAAAGACACATCCATCAAATGTTAGCTCTAGCAGATTTTTCAAGCTAGTAACAAGTGCATTATATTTCTTTGGCATGCTTTTCTAGATTATTGCAACTGCATCTTATCTCCAATCTTAGCATCTATGTCATCTAACTGGGTCATGATGCTTTTCATTTTATTGAAAAAATGAGCCAAGGACTCATTAAAGCTCATTTCTAGACCATAGAATTCAATGTTTAAGTAAAATTTTCGGTTCTTTTCCTCAACCTTGAACACAAGATTCAATGTATCCCATGCATGCTTTGAGTTTTCCTTAGATTCAATGTAATGAATAAGACTAGTGCCCATGTATAAACCAGTAAGTAACAATGATTGCTCATCTTTTTCAACCCACCCTTCAGTTAGTTCATCTGGAACATTTTTCTTATTGATTTTGCACAATTTCCTATGCATTAGAAAGTACTTCATATGTGTAGCCCCGGTGTGAAACCCTTCCCCATTGAACTTGTCTACATGCAAAGTGGTGCTTGTTGAATGTTGCCATAATGAGAAGGTCTTACCAATGAGCTTATGATGCTTCAATTTGGGAGTGTATATTCTCTTAGAACTTGGTAAATGTGGGTATTTTAAACAAAATGAAATGCAAGTAGTACTTGTACTTTCAATTTTTAATTTTTATTTCTAGAGCTTCCTAAGGATAGCCCGATGCAAAGTTAGTGCTTTTGATGTGTAAACCTTTTAAATTCAACCATAATTGCTCAATGGTATCCCTAATTACTTGTTAATTGCATGCTTAGTATCTAATATAGTGATTAGCAGGTTGAAAATTTGGAGTGTTCAAATGAGTTAACTAAAGTGCAATTTGATGGGAATTTTTGTATAGCCTTATTGCTCTTAAGAGAAACAAGGGAAAGAGCACAAGAATCATCTCAAAACATGCAAAAATCACTCAGATTTAGCAGAAAGACCTCAACTCATACTATGCTTGTTGTTGCAGTTTAATCACTGGATCATTTGAAATGAGGCTTGGGCTTTCGATGGCTCATAGCATTGTATAACATCCACTAAGAGGAATTAGACGAATTGTGAGTAGAGAATAGAGAAAAATCAACTCTGTAAATTTGGGCCATAAGAGATGAGAAGAGCATAAGATGGGATTAGTGCTAATATATGCTGAGATTAATACAATGGAGAGTTAGAGAAGTTCATGGGGTGAGGGGAAGCTCCGATGCCATGTTAAAATCCATGGTACGTTCACTAATGCATGTGGACTAAGCTAGTCACATGCTAATGATGAGTGATTACACTAAGCTAAGGCGGATGGTGTCAATTGCACCCATGATGATGTGTATGTGCAATAGACTCAAATCAACTAGGCTCCAAGATAGATTATCTTGGACTTATAGTAGAGAGACTTGAGATATGTGCAACGGCTTGTACTTTCATTGCTTCAAAATGACTCCTTTTATATGGGTAGAGTACAACTTTGCTTGTTCCACATATGTGGGATAATCCAATTTTTTGGGTGGCTTCATGCTCACCTACTTACTCCCTGCCTCTACATGTGCTCTATGGCACCACACTTCTCAACATAGTCATCATGTGACAAGTGAATTTGGAGGAACTAAAGGTATGCTTGATGGCATGAGTGCCTTTTTACATATTCACGTGGAGATTCTTGCCACTAGTTTCTTCTTATCCCTTAATTGCCACTCTCATCTCATTCTTGTGATCTTCTTTGTTTGAAGGATAAGCTAGTGTTGCCAACATTAAAATTGTATCTCCTTTGCATCTCCAATGTTAAATGCTCTTAATGGCTCGAATATTGTCTTACCTAAACATGGTCCAAATCTTCATGGTGTTCAACCCTCATGCTACTATCATTTATAGAAGTAAATGAGAGGTTGATGTCCATAGTATGGCTCTTTTCTTCTAAATTTCCTTTTACAATAGTTGGTTGCGGCATGCCAAAAAAATAAAGAACATGTAGCATTCCTTGGTTAGTCTGATTCGTGCATGCGTGTGTGTGTGTGTGTGTGAGAGAGAGAGAGAGAGAGAATTTGTGTAGACAAATGTTTGGTGTGTGTAGATAAATGTCCCAGGTTTTGATGGAAAGTTCAATATGATTTACAATAGATAAGCTTGATGCATATATAGGTAAATATTAGGGGTGTTGACTAAACTTCATTATTATTTACTACATCATATGTATCAAATATGTGATATAATCTATTAATGTGGTGAAAACTTAAAACAGATGGTAAGGTGGAGTTTTTTAAATAAAAACGTATACGAGACCTTACTTTACTTTGATCATGATGGTTATTGAGCTGCTTTGCGTTTACTATGTAGCACGCTAATGTGTGCACTGAGAAGTTTGGGCCACGATCAATAGGCTATGTAGTGTGTGAAGGATAAGCTGGTGTTGTTTGTCAACATGAAAATTGTATCTCCTAAAATGGCCCAAATCTTCATGGTGTTCAACCCTCCTACTACTATCATCGATCAAAGTAAATGAAAGGTCTCTATTACCGTAGTATGGTTTTTCGCTTTTAAAAATCTTGTTACATTAGTTGGTTGCGACATAGCAAAAAAATAAAGCATGTGGTGTACGTTTCCTTGGTTAGTTTGGTTTTTGTGTGTGTGTGTGTGTGTGTGTGTGTGTGTGTGTGTGTGTGTGAGAGAGAGAGAGAGAGAGAGAGAGAATATGTGGTAGGTAAATGTTGGGTGTTTTGATCGAAACATCAATATGATTTACCATTGGTAGACCTTAGCTTGCTGAGCTGCTTCGCGTTTACTCTGTAGCACGCTAATGTGTGAACTGACAAATCAACGCGCTATGGAGTGCGAATATCACGACGTAAACGGCTACCCCAGAGAATCCCTACCAGCCTTGTGCGAATATGCGCGTGTCAATGATAGAAGACGCCAAAGGACCCGCCCAATCATTTTGTTGCTCGCATGGGAATTAGCGCATGGCAATTAGCAGATCGCCTCGGAACCGACCTCTTATCGGTTTCCAGTAGTGACCTCGTTGCATCAGCGATTCGCTTATAATGCACAACATAATGATGGGGCTCGCAGCAAATACACGCACTATGCTGCGGCTTGTTCTAACGCTCACGCTCTGCCTCATGATGGGCGCCCCTATTTCCCATGGCCAAGACTACCTGGAGCTGTCTGTCACCACGCCTCTCGACGATGGCTATCCCGAGGGCACATCCTGGATCACCCTAATGGAGATGAACAGCATGTCGGCGCTGGAACAGGGTTCTCCCGGTTACTTCTGGGGGCGGTTCCGGCGAGCGCCGTGGAAGCCGCTTGCGGGATGATCGAGAGTGGCGTGCAGACAATCCCGGCCACAGTGACAGCTTACGGCGCCACCAACGCTTGGAATTTGCAAGTATGTGGAATTTTCTCATCGTGGCTTCATTGTAGTTATTCAGAACGTGCCTTAATTAAGTATGTGACGCATCCTACAATTCCCCAGTGGGTGTGGAGATGGTCTTCAGCGACGACACGGGACGCATCAATGCTGTATGTTAATTTACGTTTCTGCTACAGCTTCGTATAACTTTACGTCGATGCTTATACGAATTAAATCTGCATGCCTGTAGCTCGTCTGCGATGATAACGCTCCCTCAATCGGCTGCGCCATGTACAACACAGGCGACGACGTAATGAACCTGTACAAGCAGGGCTCCAACTACTACAGCGACTACGGAGGCCGTCGCCGCCTCCTAGACAACTGTGCGGCCTCAGGTCTGCATGCTTGCTTAAGATAACCCTTAGATAGGCCATTGATCTTCTCGCCTTATAACTGCATTACACAATGGTTTGTGCAGGTGCTGTGAAGGGAGTCGTTGGGAGCGTTCTTTCCGTAGCCCCTTGCTTGACCACGGGTATCTTGGCACCCTTCTGTGAATGCTGAAATCGGTGCTGCCGCTCAATGTGCCGCAGAAGCGGCCTCCAACTGCTTCAAAGGTACTAGATAACCCTTGCACTGGGCACACTTTCACCTCAAGTGCTCTAAAGATAGCCCAATATTCAGTGTTCTGATTCGGCAACCTCCACAACGGTTCCCAACAGGAAATGCCTATGTGATCACACCCACAGGTGAGAAAAAATTGATGTCCGAGATCGCCATTGGAGACAAGGTATCAGCTCTCCCTCTCTCGCTCAATCAATCACACACACACTCTCTCTCTCTCTCTCTCTCTCTCACACACACACACACATCCACACCCACACAATGACAGAGAACGCTATTACGTTATCTCAGGTTGGCATTTGGAATAGAAAATTGGAGTTTAGCGATGTATATGCCATGGGTCACGCTGATGCAAATGCCTTCAATCGAGTGAACCTCCGTATAAATCGAGGATGCTTGAGCTTAGCCCACTACACTTTGCTATCACTAGCAGTGCTTCAGGTACACTATATCATAGGCATCCTCATTGAAAATGTTGAAGGGCTTCTACTTTCTGTTGTGAACTTTATGAAATCCATGCTACAAGCTGACATGCCCCTCTTAAACTTTAAATAATAATACGAATATCTTTCCATATTAAAGGGCAGTAGGAAATAGTAAGGAGGCATTAAATGTCATACTTTTAAGAGGGGGAACTAATCATACCTTCTTTGAAAATTTGACTCCAAGGAGCTTCAAAAGATCACTCAAGAGGCAATATCCTCTACAAGTATGAAAAAGATGTCTTGATCAATGATCGAATGTGGGTTTGGAATGAGTGGAGTGGTCGCTTCTCTCTTTACACTGTCACACAGGTGCACTATGCTTTCTAATATTAAAAAAATTGTCCCCATATGAAGTCATAGACCAATATTGACATGGTGCATGCTCTCAACAACTTTCATAGACCTTGGCATGGTAATTGAGAGAGGTCTCTTTAATCCCTTCACTCTCAAAGGCACAATCGTGGTAGATGATGTGGTGGCCTCTGTGCATAGTGATTGGTTCCTTGATGAGGTGTTCAGCATGACCAAACTTACAAATCTACTACCTTGGGTTTATCAAGTATGAGAGCCTTTTTTCCCCACACGTTGATTTTTGTCTAAACGATTCTCATGTTGTGTACAATCTTCTATTGCATGTCCATTTCAAGAAGCCTAACCATGTATTTGTGTGTAGCAATGTTTGGCACCTGCCAGGATGATGTACTTTATTCTTGGAAGGAAACTCTATAGAAAAGGCTATAATCTTATGGATGCGTTCGTTGACATCCCACAATTTGGCACAAACTATGGAATGGAAGTCATGTTGTCTATGTTCACCTCCACTGTACTCTTCATTTATTTTGTCCGACTCCAATTTCATAAAAGATGTTAGATTGGTGGGTGTTGGTGACAATCTAATAGGAATTTACATGGGGATTACATGGCCATTGGCCATTGTATGATTATGATTTTTTTTTGACTTGTTGATCAATCACATAACTTCAATAAAGATAGGATTTGCCATTTTGAAGTATGCACACTAGTGCCTAGTGATGGTATTTATTAGCTATTTGAAAGCACCTCTTTACTTCCAAACAGCTTGAAAATAGAAGTAATTAAGAGCTCTATGCGGTGAGGTGATGTGTCCCACATGGTGCAAGCCTACTGTTGTGGCTCAAGGCATGTCTCTCTCAATGATAATGCATATATCATTATGCTACTATCTAATTCTTTTTTAAAGCATTATTAAATGTAGTAGTTAAAAAATAATATAAACAAACTTACATATCTAAAAAACAAACTTAATTAATAAACAGGCACATGGTTTCATTATTAATTGACGCATTAAATTAACATGGAAACTTCTGTTCATATAAGGACCTATTGCCAATGAGCAATAAATAGTAACGAACATGTAGGAGCCTATTGCCCAACGAGCAATAAATAGTCATGACCATGGAAAGGCCTATTGCCAACGAGCAATATATAGTCATGACCAATTTTCTGTTGTAAAATGTCTCTAGGTTTTTTAAAAGGGTTGCGATTATGGAAACTACATGTAAATGTTTTTTTAAATATGACATACCAAGTAATAAAACACTATATGGAAAATAGATACCTTCCAGCATTGGAATGTCACTCACAAGAGATACCTGCCACCTTTGGAATGTCACCTAAGAGGTGATTGTGCGTGTGTTGATCCAGATAAGAGAGGCATAAAAAGAGATAATGAGACTTTCTTAAAGTCTTATACGGTTCTTCTCTCTCTCTCTCTCTCTCTCTCTCTCTCTCTCTCTCTCTCTCTCTCTCTCTCTCTCTCTCTCTCTCTCTCTCTCTCTCTCTCTCTCTCTCTCTCTCTCTAACAAGCGCGTGCACACACATACACACTCATGATTTTGTGTGAGCTCCTCAATTTTAAGATTTTTTCCAAGAATTGAAGCATCTCCTTTGTAGCATCAAATTCACGTGTTTCTTGTCACCTTTACTCTCGTGTATAGACTCATCCTAAGGTTTTCTACATTCTCCTAGAAGGGCTTGCCAAATAATGGAGAGAAAATGGAGAAATAAAGCTTCCAATGGAGCCACTACTTTGAGATTATGGAGATAAGGTTGACTAGAGATGCTAAAAATCTTAATTATACCTAACGAAGCCTCTATTTTTTGCTAATGCTGAATTTTGAGAATGAAGTACTAACCTAGGTCTGATAACAAGATGAAAAAATGCATGATTTGAGGTGGCTAGGGAGTGTGTGAGGGTTGCAAGAGAGAGCTAAGGTGGATAAAAGATGAAGGAAGGCAACATTAGAGCATGATATCAACTCCAATATAAGTGATTAAGATATGAGTTATGGCTAATCAACACATCATGTTTTTTGCATTATGAGAATGATCTTGTTACATCAATTTGTAGCTCTAATAGAGCTCTCCTTTACGTGTTCTATGCACACTTGTGCCATTCATGTGTTCATAAATGTTCACATGACTTGTGCACCCTTACACCTTCCATGCACCTACTTTTTGACCATTGACCGCCTTCGATGTGCCTACTTTTTGACCATTGACCACCTTCCATCATGCGCCTACTTTTGGACAATTGACCACCTTTTATATTCATCCATTCACATGCCCTAATAACCTTATATTGCATCCAAACCAATTTCATAGCATTCTAATCTTCTTCTAGCTTATTCCCACATACATGTAACCCATATTCCAATTTCATAGCATTGTAATCTTCTTCTACCTTATTCCCACATACATGTGCCCCATACATGACATCACATGAAGAATATTTCAAGACCACATACATACTAGTTTGATTTTTCAGAGATTTATCTTCTTATAAAACATTGTAACTAACTCATAAAAAATAAGGATATTGGGGTTCTTAATCCATAAGCCAATGTGTGGATAACTCAAATTTAGGAATTTTGGGAAATATGCACAATTTTGGGACAATTCTTTGTTAGATCCAATACAATGTTTAGTGTGGGATATGCAAGATTTATTATTGGATGTTCTCAAAACAAGCATTTGAATAATGCGATATGATTTATATACTATTGTACATTTGTAACAAGTATATATGATGTTGGTGGGATGTAAATTTGCCTACACACACACACACACACATGCACACCAAGAATTAAGTTTGTTTATATCACATAGCCTCCAGTTGACCATCAAACACAGAAACTTTAACAAAGAAAGGATATTCAATGTAACTTTAAGTTGTAAGAAAGACTAGGTGATAGAATTAAAAAGATCACCATCTGTATTGAATCAAAATTCTTGAACAATGGGTGAACCATAAATCTAAAAGCTTAAGAAAGCCTTACAATCTGAATAATGATTGAACTATGAGTTTGGTAGCTTCATACAACATTGCTAAAAGATTACGAACCTAGTTGCCCATGTGCTAACAAATCATTCTTGCTCAACTGCACTGACGTGTGATGGTGCCTCACTTTCATGTTGATTCAATTGATTCTGTTTGGCCTTGAGTATTATAGCCTTTGGAATCTTGATTTTCTCTGGAAGTCGTCCACCCTTGGGCTTCCATGCCCAAATGATGCAGCTAGTGTCTTCCCAGCACTGAGGATCATTTCTGTTCTCTCGCCAGCTGTTCCAGCAATCCTTATAAACCTCCACATCACTTGCATTCTTCTTCTTTGAAATTGGTGCCCAATATTGTATCTGAACTTGTAGGTAGTTTATCGAGTTGTTGTTTTGATCAACATCACTTGTTTCACTCCCAACCATATTGGGTAATTTGCATCACAAGGTTGTACAAGCACAAAATCTCCTTTAGACACATCAAGATTCGGGTTGAACTCTTCAGTAGGTCTGTTGTGCATTAGACCACAATAATGGTCCTCATTTACATCAAACCCTTCATCTACATTATCCTCCACTTGAAGGTTAAGAGGCTCAGCTTTTTTGCATACACTCCTTGGCCAAAAGTCATGAGATCCAATGTCTTTCCTTGCACTAGGGGTTTGCATGTTTAGCATAAGATTCTCCCTATAGGGAAGGACCGGATTGATCCACTTAGCATAGTCACTTTGGTCTCCTTTCTCTTGCAAGTGCTCTTTCCACCAATTGACATGTTTTTTTAAGCCCTCCACAACCTTCTCATTTTCCTTAACATACTCAAAGGGTGGCAATACTTTTGGAAAACCTTCACGAAGCTTGGGTCCTCCCTGGTCATTTCTCTTCCATAACTCTATACCGCTTTCTAGTAACCAATCAACATTTTTGGGGTGTACTTTGCATTGCATCAAAGGTATTCCATCACTCATATAAAACCTGAATTGCAATGGCTTTGAATGTCCAATCAAGCTATCGGCTCCATCTTGTAAGCATCCCTTGACAAAGCCTTTGAAGTATGCCACCTTTTGTAGAGAGAGATGAAATTGTGAAGTTGGGATCACTTGGCCATAACCCCAAGGCAAAGTGACCATAAGCTGTTTGTCCATGTCCATGAGTGAGCATTCGTGTTAAGGATACTGGAAGCCTCTCAACCCCATTGAGAGATTTAGGAATTGGTTTTATTTGTGGTATGGCAGCCTTGCTCTGGTCCATCTTATCATGTATAATACACAAATACCTGTTTGGGTTCATTTCGGAAGAGCTCCTCCAAGCATAGTACAGATTTCTACAACTCATTTGTTGCAACATGTGTGCCCTTCTTTGTGCCATGTATCTGGCACGCTCCCCTTGATTTTTTGTTGATTCCAACTTGAGCTTGATTGCCGTACAAATGTCGCATTTTGAGAAGGTGCTGGTTTTTGATAAACGAACTATCTTGAACTCTGTGTTCCACAATCTTGAGAATGATGGTTGTGACAGTGGCCAGTATTCGAATGAGACAAGTGTGTCATTCACTTCATGCAATATGTCCACCTATTTGTACATTGGTAGAACACGTTGGGTCTCCCGGGCTCCATGCATAGTTGTCCTTGACCTATGTGGCATTTGATCGGCATTATTATCTATGAAGCCCTGTATGATTGATTTTGCCATCTCAACATGTGTCATGCCCTTCCGTATTATCCCACTCTTGCCCCATGACTGACATTACATGCACCATTCAAGAACTTCTTTCTGAGCCTATAGAACATTGACTTACCGATGCCATGAATTACATACCATGCTTTACTACAAACCTTGTTCTTATCAAATGTGAACTCAAAGCACTCGTCATCTTGACCTTGTCTATAGGTCATGCCCATGCAATCTAGTACAAATGTGTATCGTGTACTATAGCTCTGTCCCCAAAAGTGTACCCTAGCTTGCATGATTTTGGATCTATCTCCAAATTGACAACATCGGTTCTAGCAACAATCAATGGTTGCGACGTTGTGAATGTTTGCAACATCACATTTTTTGCTAGCTCCATGGGTTTTATCGTAATTTTCCATTACCCTTACCCTATGGACATAGCTCCTTTTCTTATTTGTCCCTTCAATGATATCATAGTCAGTGATCATGCCATCATGGTGTCTATCATTAGAACTATCGCCATCATTGCCCTCTACATCATCATCCTCCCCCAGAACTATCTTAGGTTGTACTAGCCTCATCTTGTTTAGCACTAGGCCCAGGTAGAGGTTGATGCTCCTCATGCACTTCTTGGGATGTAAAAGCTTGATCCTTCATGTTTTGTTTAGAGACTTCTTGAGAACTAGTGGATGCACTCTTAGTTTGCTTGTTGCGGTTCTTTTTCCTCCTAGTTGTCCTTTTTCTTTTGGAATATAGGGTCTTGTCCACTAGATTTGCCTTTGCATCCCTAGTTCGAGGTGTCTCATCAGTCTGCATTTCGGCATTTCGTGTCTGTGATCTAGTCATGACTCCAAGTGGCACGACATCCTTATTCTCTGATGAAGGTGGCGATGGAACTGCCTCTACAAAGTTGAGTGAGAGCTTTGGTTGAGAGGTGCCTTCCTCATGTGGTTTCCCATACTGAACTCACTATGGGAAAATGGTTCCGGGACCAAAATTTTGACGATGGGTGTTTTCTAACTCCTCTCGGAAAGTTAGAAAACCTCCCAATTTTTTTGTATTCAGAAATAGGGAATGATCACAAGGGATTGAAATAAAGCTTATTCATTATTCAGGCTGAGGAGGAATCTTACAATGTATATCGAAACTAACCCCCTCACTTGCAAGTTTTATGTGGTTGAGGATGTGTTGGAAGCAGATTTAATCTTGGGGCATAAATGGAGTGTTACTGCCCAAGCACCGGTGTTAAAAAGTAAAAAATACCATACTGCCAGGAAGAGGATCCAACTTTAATGGATATCTATGATGCTGAACGCAAAAAGATACAAGCCTCTTCCACAAAATCCCCTCTACAGAAGGACCTACAATCTGCGTCAACAACCAACTCCGATAAGCCTCTACTCCTTCAACCCCATCCTCACCCACAAAGTTCGATGCCGAAACCTCGCAATCAATAGCTATTCCTAAAGAAGTTCCCACAGCCCAACCATCTAACTCTAACAGGGAACTCAAAGGAAAGGCCCCGGATCCTATGCATCTTCATCAACAAACCTCAAGAAACCTACATATGTTGTGTTTCTGTGCATCCTTGGCTACAAAGTTCAAATCCTACATTCGGCTTGATAGCAAATCACGGCACCAAATCATGGTTCAACTATGCTAACTATGCTTGCATAATCACATTGGTGGATCACTACATAATCATGTCATAATTACACTTTATATAATTATGTTGTTAAACTATGCATACTCACATTAGGTCTAAGTCAACATCCATTCTAGTTTCACACAATAGCAAGCCACATTGGGCTTTCACGACCAGTAAATCAAGATTTGTAATCTTCAAAAGTAGATAACCTCTACATGGCTACAAGCACTTGCTACTCCTACTCACGCAACACAAATAATCTGCAGTGCTAACAAGAGTGTCTCCTCAGACCCATTCACAAAAATCATGATGTGCTCAAAACCCAAGGTCTGTAGATAGACAAATTCAAACAAAGGCGGAGTAGTGGAACTTCTCAATTTCCACCCATGGGTAGTTTTGGATCAAGATAGATTTGAGAGAAGGGGGAGAAAGGAGAGATTTGTAGGCACGCATGCATGCCGAGAAACCCCAATTTTCTTAGGTTTTCTCCTTAAGATCTAGTGAGGATTTGAGGAAACAAAAGAAAGGTTGAAGACTATGCATTTGTGACTATGATTCTGGGATTCTATGTATTGTGTACATAAGGAAGATGTACATGTGTGCGGAAAACAAGATAACTAACTAGTAAAACAAATCCCCAACCTGGCCTTGGAACACGCAAGCGCAAGACGCTTTGTAGTCTATGAAGAGGGTATCACTAAATGGAGAGGCTCTACACCAACAAGCAGCCATAGCAGACTCCTGGAAGCTCCACAGTTGGATCTAGCCTCCAAATCTTGGACTTTCCCTTTCTCCTTCCAACACAAGTGACAAAAGTTCCCTCTCTCCTACTAGCAGTTCATCAGGATGACCACATCCTACCCGCTGAGCTCTTCCCCACCCACACGTGCATTGAGTATTTCTTTTGATGGCATAATAGAGGGAGAGAAGTAGAACTTAGAGAAGTTCACAAAACTCTAGGTGAAAGTTCATAGATGATCGAAAGAGTGAGAAATGATGAGGGTGAATGGAGCTTCACGGCTTACGAGACTAGAGTGAATGTTAGGCGAATTACTCGCTTCTTCTTTACATAATCTCTAGAGTAGGAATTTTTGGGCTATTATTATTTTTATTCAATTTTTAAAAAATAGCCTCTTTTTTTGCAGTATGATTTAAATTCACCTTTGGGCTAATATAAGACCCTGATTTTCACCCTGGTTAACATCATAAAATAGGAACTCAAAAAAAGTACAATGATGCAGAGCTACTCTACAGCACCCTCTCTAGTTGTAATGCTCCAAAATACTCTTCTGGTCATCCTTTTCAAGGTGAAAACGCAGTCTAGATCCATGTTTCCTAAGTCTATGTATGTGACAAGTCTATGCTTAACCACAAATAACTAGATGAGAGTATTGAAATGCCTTTAACTCCCACTATCTCACTGCTAAAACTCAAGACTCCCTCTATAACGTCTCACCTTCTAAAACTCAAGACTCCCTTGATAGTACCAGCCTACCACAATCATGCTATGGGCATCAAAAGAAACCCCATTATCATCTATCATATCCTCGTTGAGGATGCAATTTGGCCTAGTGCAACTTAACAGATAGGTTCTCCACCATAGGTCAGATCCATCGATATTTCCATGTGGCCCCGCGATCTCGTAAAAAATCATCACATGAAGATGAAAGCAATGTTGCAGAGAATGTGCATCATGTGAGTGCTAATCACTAATGTAGAAATGATACTCTTGAATAATTGTGTGAGCCTTGAGCATGCTCTCTAGTCCATCTATATGTGCCTAGGCTTAATATTAAAAAAATTATCCCCATATGAAGTCATAGACCAATATTGACATGGTGCATGCTCTCAACAACTTTCATAGGCCTTGGCATGGGAATTGTGAGAGGTCTCTTTAATCCCTTCACTCTCAAAGGCACAATCGTGGTATATGATGTGGTGGCCTCTATGCATAGTGATTGGTTCCTTGATGAGGTGTTCAGCATGACCAAACTTACAAATCTACTACCTTGGGTTTATCAAGTATGAGAGCCTTTTTTCCCCACACATGTTGATTTTTGTCTAAATGATTCTCATGTGTACAATTTTCTGTTGCATGTCCATTTCAAGAAGCTTAACCATGTATTTGTGTGTAGCAATGTTTGGCACCTGCCAGGATGATGTACTTTATTCTTGGAAGGAAACTCTATAGAAAAGGCTATAATCTTATGGATGCGTTCGTTTTGACATCCCACAATTTGGCACAAACTATGGAATGGAAGTCATGTTGTTTGTGTTCACCTCTACCATACTCTTAATTTATTTTGTCCGACTCCAATTTCATAAAAGATGTGAAAACAAGATTGGTGGATGTTGGTGACAATCTAATAGGAGTTTACATGGGGATTACATGGCCATCGTCCATGATTGTATGATTATGATTTTTTTTGACTTGTTGATCAATCACATAACTTCAATAAAGATACGATTTGCCATTTTGAAGTATGCACATCTAGTGCCTAGTGATGGTATTTATTAGCTATTTCAAAGCACCTCTTTACTTCCAAACAGTTTGAAAATAGAAGTAATTAAGAGCTCTATGCGGTGAGGT
This sequence comes from Cibotium barometz, assembly GCF_041138505.1. Lineage (NCBI taxonomy): Eukaryota > Viridiplantae > Streptophyta > Polypodiopsida > Cyatheales > Cibotiaceae > Cibotium > Cibotium barometz. Next base: position 21,554,986 of record NC_141060.1, read on the forward strand.
GATGTGTCCCACATGGTGCAAGCCTACCGTTGTGGCTCAAGGCATGTCTCTCTCAATGATAATGCATATATCATTATTCTACTCACTAATTATTTTTTAGGGTTAAAGCATTGTTAAATGTAGTAGTTAAAAAATAATATAAACAAACAAACATATCTGAAAAACAAACATAATAAATAAATAGGCACATGGTTTCATTATTAATTGATGCATTAAATTAACATGGAAACTTCTCTTCATATAAGGACCTATTGCCAATGAGCAATAAATAGTCATGAACATGTAGGAGCCTATTGCCCAACGAGCAATAAATAGTCATGAGCACCATGGAAGGGCCTATTGCCAATGAGCAATATATAGTCATGACCAATTTTCTGTTGTATCATGTCTCTATGTTTTTTAAAAGGGTTGCGATTATGGAAACTACATATAAATGTTATTTTAAATATGACATACTAAGTAATAAAACACTGTATGGAAAATAGATACCTTCCAGCATTGGAATGTCACTCAAGAGATACCTGCCACCTTTGGAATGTCACCTAAGAGGTGATTGTGCATGTGTTGATCCAGATAAGAGAGAGGCATAAGAAGAGATAATGAGACTTTCTTGAAGTCTTATATGGTTCTTATCTCTTCTTATCTCTCTCTCTCTCTCTCTCTCTCTCTCTCTCTCTCTCTCTCTCTCTCTCTCTCTCTCTCTCTCTCTCTCTCTCTCTCTCTAGGTGTGCATGAACAAGCGCGCGCACACACACACACTCATGATTTTGTGCGATCTCCTCAATTTTAAGTTTTTTTCCAAAAATTGAAGAATCTCCTCTATAGCATCAAATTCATGTGTTTCTTTTCACCTTTGCTCTCGTGTATAGACTCATCCTAAGGTTTTCTACATTCTCCTAGAAGGGCTTGCCAAATAATGGAGAGAAAATGGAGAAATAAAGCTTCCAATGGAGCCACTACTTTGAGATTATGGGGATAAGGTTGACTAGAGATGCTAAAAATCTTAATTATACCTAACGAAGCCACTATTTTTTGCTAATGCTGAATTTTGAGAATGAATTACTAACCTAGGTCTGATAACAAGATGAAAAAATGCATGATTTGAGGTGGCTAGGGAGTGTGTGAGGGTTGCAAGAGAGAGCTAAGGTGGATAAAAGATGAAGAAAGGCAACATTAGAGCATGATATCAACTCCAATATAAGTGATTAAGATATGAGTTATGGCTAATCAACACATCATGTTTTTTGGATTATGAGAATGATCTTGTTACATCAATTTGTAGCTCTAATAGAGCTCTCATTCACATGTTCTATGCACACTTGTGCCATCCATGTGTTCATAAATGTTCACATGCCTTGTGCACCCTTACACCTTCCATGCGTCTACTTTTTGACCATTGACCCCTTTTATATTCATCCATTCACATGTTCTATGCACACTTGTGCCATCCATGTGTTCATAAATGTTCACATGCCTTGTGCACCCTTACACCTTCCATGCGCCTACTTTTTGACCATTGACCCCTTTTATATTCATCCATTCACATGCCCTAATAACCTTATATTGCATCCAAACCAATTTCATAGCATTCTAATCTTCTTCTAACTTATTCCACATACATGTGACCCATATTCCAATTTCATAGCATTGTAATCTTCTTCTACCTTATTCCCACATGCATGTGTTCCATGTATGACATCACATGAAGAATATTTCAACACCACATGCATACTAGTTTGATTTTTCAGAGATTTATCTTCTTATAAGAACATTGTAACTAACTCATCAAACATAAGGATATTGGGGTTCTTAATCGTAAGCCAAAGTGTGGATGCAAAACATTAGAATGAATATGGTAAAGGTGTGAGAATAGTAGACACTCATGAACTTTCTTGAACAATACGCCTCAATACATGCAAGTTTCTCCCTAAAATCTTTAAAACTTATGATAATTTCATCCATTAAAGCTTCCTCATTAATATGCTTGAACTCCAATTGCTTACAAAAGTATGCCACTGGTTCCTCATTATATACCTAGTAAAATGCAACAAGCACATATCCCAAGCTTGCTTGGTAGTTTTACATGCATGATAATGAGGAATAATTCTCCTCTTATACACAAGTATGAGAAATAATTCTCCTCTTCATAGAGAGTGACATGAATGCATGTGCATGTGCGTACCTCCTATCCCACTTAGCTTACACAACAAGACAAAGCACGCGTTTACTCAACTATAAAAAAACTTACAGGCACGTCTATTTGCACGTCTTTTAGCACGTCTACAGACCCGCGTCTAAAGGTGCGTTTAAAAGATAGCAAACAGACGTGCCTATAGACACACATATAAATGCGCAAATAGATGCTTTGCTAGAAATTTTAAAAACAGACAGATGCATGCATAGACGTGTTTATAGATGCATTTATAGATGCGTTTGTAGACGCACAAATAGACGCTTCTCGAACAGACTCGAACAGACAGACGCGTATATAGACGCATTTATAGACGCGCTATATAATATTTTTTAACTTTTGTGTGCTTGAACAGAATGCTGTGTATGTTGTGTATGCTATGTAGTTACAGGAATCCCATTTCCACATTGTGTAATTGAATTCTTATAGCCAACCGCATTTTAATTAGCACTCTTGCAAGCATGTCTATAGTAGCCGACATTAGTTACAATTCCAAATAAAACATTACAACTCCAAAACGTTTAGTTACAAGGCATTAATTGATAAAACATTGCACAAGAAAATTGAAAGCCAAAAAAAATAAAAAGAGTGTATGTTAATTCATAGCTCAAAAAGTGCTTGTATGTATAGCACGAAGCTAAGCCACGTCCTGTGGCTTCAAGTACCAAAAATAAGAAGAGTGTATATACAAGAGACACGAAGCCAAGCCAGTGGCTAAGTACAAAAAAGAGTAGCTAGCACTACTTCTACGACTAATCTAAGTTATCCACGTCCTCGCTCCCTTCTGCGCTCCCTTCTCTGCCTCCTTCTTCCTCATCTTCTTGTGCAGGGACAACATATATCAATGTATGAAAAATCAAATTACGAACATCATCACAGGGACTCATCCCATTCATCCTCATTGTGGCTTTGTTCAACTGATCGCTTTTCAACCAAAATTCAAGAATCATCTTTTTCAATCAAAATCCAAATCAACTCATCAATCCTCAACCAGAATTTTAAAATCATATCCACATTCGAATTCATCATCTGGATAGCATTTTTACTTATAATTTCAAGGTCTTAGATTTACTCGTATATACTGCTAGTAAAGAGCTGCAGTTATACCCTCGGTATATACGGGTAGTCACGGTCCTTGGAATTATAAGGTAAATACCATCATGACTAGGCCTCAAGCAAGTCAAGGATTTCCATACAATTGCGGTACTTCATGTGACGACCCACTTTCAATTTTATGAATCTTCATTCTCAATATCAATTTGTATGAATTTTATGACACAATTACAACCTTTTACTGTTACTTCACAAATTTTTGACATTTTTGGCTTTTCAGTTGATCCACTTTAGTCAATTCGCTGTGATACCAGCTGAAAGATCCCTGCCCCCTCTGCGCAACAAATTCGGGGGTGCTAGCAGCAGAAGTAGCACTTCTTGTGCGAGGCAGGGCCTCTCACTCAGGGCCTCGCCCACACAGATATCCGAAGAAGAGACTAATCCCTCAGTTCTTCCAAAACCGGACCCGGAAAAGCTTCCCTCGCCTAGAAAGCACGGGCGATTCCTCCAGGATATTTTTACTCTAATGTAGTCAGGGTCATTACTGACCAAACTGATCCGACCGAACCTGTGAGTCACTTGGTCAGATCAAGGAAGAAACTTGCACCTGGATCATAGAAACCAACGCTTTTTTTCCCATCGAGAGACACAGCCGTTGAACAATGACTATCCGGGATTTACTTCATCTATCGTACTATAATAGAATTGAGTCTCATTTTACGGATCCATCAGTCCAGCCTAACCCCATCCAGTCCCATGGGTTAGCCAACCGCCCAACCACTGTAGTAATGGGATCCAATTAGGAATTTGGTTAGGTTTTGTCCCGGGTACCAGGGAAAAGAGTTCTGAGGCCCCCTAGCCGGATATTCATGCAAATTTAATGCCAGTCACACCATTTACACACCTAATATGAAATTGCCTTTTTCACAGATTCTATCTTTAAAACAATCATTTAATGAAACCATAGTGTCACTCATCATAATCCTCCAAAATATCTAGTTGAATCCTAATTTCAAATCATTCCTTCATCGGTGTACCTATGGCATCATTGGCAACCAGAACGCTCACCACCTATCCCTCAGGGGCCTTTTCGATAGTTCCTAGCTCATAGTACCCGACAATATATTCACTTATAAAAATCAAGATGGAATCTCCATTGAAGATCAGCAAGATCAACCAACAGATCCATATAAAAGAGCCATGGACTCATCCGTTTGAGGACCAGCAAGGTCAATCAACCAGATCCATGCCCGAATTCAGAAAACAACTCTTAATCCTTGTTCCAATATCTTCCACGATGCACGTGTGGGTATCTTCGGTGACCCAGAGCCCGAGCACCATATGGTCAGCACCCTCTAGGATCTTTTGCAGGTCACCTAGTGCTTCACTCATAGGCCACTTCCTTGGTCCCTCATCCACTGTACCAGAATCTCACCATTTAAATCAAACCGAGGCTGGTCAAGACCTCGGCCGACCTTGCTACGCGAGACGTCCTCTGTTGACTCTCCGTTAGCTGTTGCAACTTTATCAGTTAGGTCCACGACCTCATTCTCAAGACGATCAAAATGCTTCCCCAGCATTATTGACATAAAACAGTCATTTAAAAACAGGTCATAAATATAGTTTCTATTCTCATTACTCTCGTCTTTCACATTGTTCCACATCTGTCCACATTACTTAATCCATATCCAATTCATATGTATTCCTATTCTCATTACTCTCGTCTTTCACATTGTTCCACATCTGTCCACATTACTTAATCCATATCCAATTCATATGTATTCCTAATCTCATCCAATCACATCATTTTTCATCTCATCACATCTTTCCTCATTTATCCTCATCATATCTCATCCACTCGCATCTACCCATATTCACATCCCATCACACCTCATTCATTTACATCACATATCATTCATTCACATCACATATCATTCATTCACATCTATCTCAATTTACATCACATTTATTTCACATCTCATCTCATTCATTCTTATCCCGATTCACATCTCATCCATTCACATCCCATATCATTCATTTACATCCGATTTACATGACATCACATCTCATTCATTCACATCCTGATTCACATCACATTACATCTCATCCATTCACTCACATCGACATCACATCCTTTCACATACACATCCACATCCATTCTTTCACATACACGTTCACATCCATTCTTCCACATACACGTTCACATCCATTCTTCCACATACACGTCACATCCATTCTTCCACATACACGTCACATCCATTCTTCCACATACACATCCTCATCCATTCTTCCACATACACATCCTCATCCATTCTTCCACATACACATCCTCATCCATTCTTTCATATACACATCCACATCCATTCTTTCACATACACATCCACATCCATTCTTTCACATACACATACACATCCACATCAATTCTTTCACATACACATCCATATCCATTTCTATTACATCACATCTTATTTTCATCTTGTCACATCCATTCACATCTCATACACATCTTATTGCATCCCATTTACATCTTATCATATTCTATTTTCATCTTATTACATCCATTCACATATTATCGCATCCCATTCGTATCTTATCGCATCCTATTTAGATACCAATTGCTTGGCCTAATTAAAGGTTCCTTTTCTTGAACAAATATTTCTATATTCCTTCTCAATTCCTCAATTGAATTGTATTCAATATTCCTCTTTTGAATAAAACAATTCATGGGATTTACAGAAATCAATTCTACCCATATTTCCACTTTTGATAAATAATCATAAATTGAATTATACTAAAAATTTCTCTTCTTTCCATTTAATTTCTTGGATCTCAAATACCATTGAAATTCCTCTTTTTTGCATTTAATTATTTGCATTCTAATGTCATGGGAATTTCTCTTTTATCATCAGTATTTCTCATAATAAAATACCCATTAATTCAATATACTAGGAATTTCTCTTTTCCCATCTAAATGATGGAATTCCAATTGTCATAGAAATTTCTCTTTTTCCATTTAAATATTTCTCATAGATAAAATAAATTTATCTAAAATTCATCTTTGAATTTAATTAAAATATCCATTAATTTCAATATGCTAGGAATTTCTCTTTTCTCATCTAAATGATGGAATTCCAATTGTCATAGGAATTCCTCTTTTACCATTTAAATATTTCTCATAGATAAAATAAATGTATCTAAAATTCATCTTTGAATTTAAATAAAATGCCCATTAATTTCAATATGCTAAAAATTACACTTTCCTCATTTAAATACTTGAATTCCAATATGGTGGGGATTCCTCTTTCATCATTTAAATTTATCTATGCAAAAAGATAAATTTAACTAAAATCCTTCTTTAATTTTTAAATAAAATATACATTATTTTAGCATCCCAATTTTTCTCTTACTTCATTGGAATACATGGATTTCCATTGTCATGGTGGGGATTACTCTTTTAATATAAAAATAAATTACTAGAAATTTCTCTTTTTTCTAATTAACGATTTATACATAAACATAAAAATCAATTTTTCCATGATTATAATGAGAATCATTTAATTAATCTAGGATTTAATCCTAGAATATGGTAGGAAGTCCTCTTTTCATATTATGAATGAAAATGATTTATGTGTTAATTTTTCAGAAATTTTACCATAGCTTCGTTGCTATTACTGATAATTCTCAATAATTTTGAAAACATAAAGTTTAGTAATATCATATGATAGAATAACCATTAATTGGATCAATATCCAATTATGGACTTGATTCCTAATTTTTCTATGAATTAAATAGCATAAAAGCATTAAAAAGCCACTTATTTGGTCTCAATTTGACAAGCATAGAAATTTCTTTTAGATTAGAGAATTGCTTCATAAGAAGCTTCATTTGAATATAGAATAGGTCATAGGAATGACCATTCTTTGGGGGGGGGGAGAGAGACATGCTTTAAAAAAATATTTAATTTAAGCATAAATAAAAATTTATGTGTTTTATCACTACAATTCATTAAAGAACTTCAATTGTATTAAAAAGCCATTCAATTGAATCCTTCTCAAGCTTGAGAGGGGTTGAGAAGAGAGAAACATTTGGAGATTTTTTAAAAAGAGACCATAAACTACACTTTACCTCCTAGATTGCTTTATTCTTTAATCAAAGTAGAGGCCCCCAACCAATCAATTGGTTTGGTATGTTGATGAAGACTCCAAGGAAGATTGAAGAGAGAGAGAAGCTCCAATCTCTTCAATTTGTAGAGAATTTTTAGAGGATAATAAAAAATATCATTATTTCAGTAATACTAGCATGGTATAGTTCTCATATTTTTTTACAAAGGACTAAGGATCTATTTATAGGTGAGGGAGGCCTCTAACCAAGTCCAACTAGTTTCTAGAATTTTCCAGGTTCAGCTTGGCTGAATTTGGACAAGATTTGGACCTAGTTTGGCTCCCTTTTGATTTGGTTTGATCCAGGAGAGAGGAGAGATAAAAATATCACAATATTTTTTATTTGGTTTGATCCAGGAGAGAGGAGAGATAAAAATATCACAATATTTTTTATTTGGTTTGATCCAGGAGAGAGGGGAGATAAAAATATCACAATATTTTTGAGTTTAAAACTCCACCACACATGTGAAATAGGCACCTCCTTGAAGAGCCCCCTTCTCCTTACCAAGGTTTCAAAATTGAATCATTATACACAAAATATGTCATTTTTTAGTAATATACATAGTTTTTTACTAATAAACCTTGTACTCAGTCAACTCTTCATCTTAAGTGGGCATTTACTCATTTTTGGGTATTTTTCTTTTCTAAATTGGATTTATCTCCTCCCCACACTTGGATTGGTCCTATTGGCCCATAGGAACCTTAATTGGACCATAATCCAAAAATTTCTAAAAATCTAGACCCTTAGGCTAAGGTCCTTTATACTTATTTTCAATTAATTCCAAATGCACATTGGAAAGTTCTTTTTGAATTTCTGTTTTAGGGGAAACCATTTTAGACACTAGGAGGATTTGCATATCCAAAAATATCTCAATTTTGGATTATCTCTCTCTAGATATTTTCTCTCTCTAGGTCAAAATAGGGTAAAACATAATCTTTCTTTTATTTCAAAGAGGGAAATAATTACAAGATCAGAAGGGGAGGTTCTTATGCTTGTACACCTCAAAAGCCGGAGGGAGGAATCTTACATCCTACCCCACTTAAAAAACGCGAGATGTCCTCATCTCGTAGGTGGAGTATGATCTCTTTCATCTTCTTCTTCTTCTTCAATCACTTCCAGCGTTACTACCTTAGAAGTGGACGATCGATTTGGAAACATCTCTCTTTGACTTCCCCTATTCTCAGGCAGAGGTCTTGCATTACTTTGGATTAAAACTACGGGTTGGTTATAGGGTCTACCTCTGGGATTTCTCTGAATCTGAATTTGGCGGAAAGAAACCTGATTACTCTGGAAGGAAGGAGTTGGAGTCTGGAATCTTGATCCCTGATTTTTCTGTCCTGAAAACCTTGTTCTAAAAGGAGTTGGGCAATCCATACTACGATGTCTAAATACTTGACAGTTATAACATTTCACTCCCTTGTTCAAGGGTGGAACTTCTGAAGTTGAATTCCAAGGGATTGAGTTCCATGAAAAAGGCATTTCTTCCATTCTGGAACTTCCCATATCCTGGGTTTGACCCTTATATCTCTTAGACGGTGGAAGGTTGGAATCACCTTCTGGAGCTAAAAACCTTTTGAAAGGTGATGGTGCTGGCTTCGGCAGGACCTTGACATCAAAGGCCTTGGTGAAATCCTTCGCCATCCGCACTACTTCGTCCATGGAAACTAGCTTGGCATTCTTCACTAGGATATTCAAAGATTCGTTCAGTCCTCCCCGAATGAACCTGGCCATCAGCTGTTTTTCATCTAGTGGTGGCGAGTATTTGAGGAGGAGAGCGAACACTTGGTGATATACTTCAATAGTTGTGCTCCCCTGGGTTAACTCTAAGAATTCGTTCATCTTTGTTTCCAAAAAGCCGAGAGGACAGAATCTCTTCCTTAGGTAAATTTTGAGATCATTCCATGTGTGAGTGTTTCAATCCACACGGTCTGTCTCGCAGTGGTTTCTCCATGCTACTCTGGCTGTTCCTACTATCTTCAGCCTTGCAAGAGCCATTTTGCTCTTCTCATTGTACCTGGTGACATCAAAGTACTCTTCCATTGCTTCGATCCACTTCTCCACAATCTCGCCCAAGTTTTCACCTCCACCCTTGAAAGGTCCATGCTACGATCTATGAAGAGTTTTACGGACATCCAAGTCGAGCTCTTTCTCATCGAGTTGGGGGTTATCATTCCTACCATGACGATCTCGATCCATGATCCTATCAATACGAAAATTCTTGTTAAGTCCTTTTATTTACAATTCAAATCCGACTTTAGATCCAACTGATTCTGGGGTTCTTTAGATTGGTCAGCTCTAGACTTTTGAAGACATCATGGAGATGACCTTCTGGAAAAGCTATTGCGTCTTCCATAGTGCCCCTCCCACTCCTACCTCGTGATGGGACTTCATCCGTACTTACTCTATCTACTCTACAGATAACTTCTTCGACCAGTTCCAAGGACGGACATGCAATCGGGAGGGGGGTATGTTAACCACTCTGGTTAACATGACCTTTCACGTGGCTACTATACCTCCTTTGTAATTCATCTTTTTGTAACCACGCTAAGCACTAATAATTGTAAAAGAGACATGGGATGATCAAGCTTACAGCTTGTGTAATGCCAATCATAAGGAATTGATGTACATAGAGCTAGTTAAACTAGGAAGACTAGTTTTGGGCCACCATTTATAATTGGGCAGCTAGACATTGTAAATATGAGCTCATGTATATAAGATATTTTATGGAATATGAAAAGAGACTATCCCATTTGTCTCAATTGAGTCTTGCCTTCTCTCCCTCTCTCTCTCTCTCTCTTGAGCTTATGGTGGCTTACTTACTTGAAAAGCTTGCTGGCTTGTGATTGTTGGTGTATGTGAATAGTAATGGTGTTGCTCTCCCTTCTCTCCTTGACTCCCTTCTCATTTCTCTCCACCTTGTCTTATTTGCATATAATTGGCATGAGGTAGAGGTTGAGCTCTCCATAGCTCCTTCCCTCTTGCTCCTACCTAGCTTGCTTGGATCTCTCTTTGGGTGACACAAAGAGAGTGTAGAGTGATCCCCTATCACACACTTCATCTTGTTCCTGCTACTACTGATTTATTTGGAGATCAAAACAACTGCCATATTTTTTTCTTGGTTCTTGAACCACACATCCCAAATATTGTTTGTATTGGGTTCATTATAGAGGTACTTGGATTTGAGGACTAAGTATGAATGGTTTCTATTGTTGAAGCTCACCAGATGGATAGATAACCTTCACCTATCACCACACCTACCCAGAGAAGGTCTTGCCTCTCCTGAATTTTGTGAAGAAGAAGATCTCAATGGAAGTAATTGTAATTGCATGCTATGGCTTGTTAGCCATTGTATCTAATGACAACTCCAGGTTAATAAGTTTGCCTTCAATGTTGCACCTAATGCAATTGAAAACTCTTTTCCTTCCATCCCTTATCATATAACTCCAATGGTGTCTACCTTCTCTTCAGTGGCCTGTACAAAGGATCTACTCTCTATGTTGGTGGTTCACACATATATTGATGGCTGTATTCTGGAATTGTAAGATAATATTTCCTCCAATCCAACTGTATATTGAAATCCTCCAATTTGGGGTTGGCATCATGTGTGATAATAACTGTACAACCCCCTCTAGTGTGGATTGGATTAGCCTTCCTCCACCTGCAAAAGCAGTAACTAATCATAAATATAACAATCCTTATTTCGAGCAGATCTTCCAAATGTGGATTTGCCAGCTTGTGTGTCATGCCACGTTAGACCATAACGTGCCCTCTCTAGCCAAAGGTATTAGCTCTTCTAATTCTGATCTTGGTGCTCAAAGAGGGTACGGTACATACGGCTACTTCGTTGGTGTGACATCTAAGTAAGCTTCGGGTAGAATCCACCAAGTAGGTTCAAAGGTGTTATTTGCATTAACATCTTGAACACGACCTTTGGTTTAAGTAGCGGATTCCCAGCTCTTATGAAACCTTCGTACTCTACAGAGCAGACAAGGACTCAAGAATAGAATTATCAGTAAATGGCTCAATTGTATCTTGTGGTAGAGTGTGACTCACCTCTTGAGTTGGCCATGGTGGAGGTAGGTCAACAAGTGCTTGGCAACTCCTTGAGGGCGAGAGTGTTAGTGGGAAATTCTAAGGGTTGAGAAGGAAGAGTAGAAAATATACAGTCAGCTTGAGATTTGTCACTAGGCGGATCACTTGGATATGGATTAAGTAATTTACTGGTGACATTTGAATATACAAGGTAAGTAGGATTAAGGGATGAACTGGATGCTTCTTCTTGACCTTCTCCTGAACTAGGGGGTGGGTGGCTGGGTTTGTGGAGCTTCATAAAGTCTTGTAGCTCCATGATATCCTCTAGAGATATGTTAGGATACTCAATATGTGTTTTATCAAAATTATAAATTACGATGGTTAACATAGCTTCTAGATGCTTGTGGATATTTTGATATGGTTTGAGAATACTAAAAGGATGATATGATGAGGACTCACATAGATTTAAATTCTGGTGAGTATTATATACCTCTAACCACCCATAGTTTATGATCCATTGATAACTTTGAGCTACAACCTCGTAGTTGGCCGGTGTTTTAGGAATATCATATGGAACAAACAGGTCTAATTTATCGACGTTGTTATCCAGGATGTCGGAGTTTTGTAGCACGCAACACCAACTATGAAGGTTCAACAGGGGCGCAAAGGATAAAAGTAAATATCTTTAAGATCAATTAGTACTAAGTCCCCCTGAAAAATTCCCATGATGATGGTAGGATCATCATCACGTTCTGTGTTTTGTTTAATAAGTGTTAGTTCTCCTAGGCTCAAGTCATCAGGCAGGTTTATATCATATTGAAGTAGAGAGAGGGTTAGTGTAGACAAAAAGAGAGTCAGAGTTTGAGGAGGGGCCCAAGGAATTACTAGCAAACGAACCTATCTCCGAGGCTCGCTCAAGGAGTAGTCACATCTCGTCTATTGGTTCTTGTCATTGGCTATGTTCGTGGATGGCTAGCTGGCATTCCAACTCTTGTATTCACGAGTCCTTGGTGGTGAGAAGGTCAAAAATAGTGGTTTCTCTTACCATCCTTACAGCATCAAGCTCTTCAAAATGCCTTGTTACTTCTTCTTGTGCTCGTTTGGCTGTAGCCTCCCTTCCCTGAGTCTCTGTAATCTTGTGAAGTCTATCTGCAACCAAATTTTGACTTTCTTGGAGCTGCTATGTTATTTGCACCATAGCTTCTTGGTGTGTAGCCATCATTTTTTTGCATTTTGGACTTATTGGTGCTGATGACCTCTTTGATTGCGCTAATTTTTTTTGCATTTGCTTTGTTGCTCTATTCCCTTTCTTGTTGTAGTTGGAGCACTCTTTGTTCTGCTTCCTTCAGAGTTAAGGATAGTGAATGTAGTTGTCCTTGTAGCTCTTCTTCCTTGGCTTGGGAGGTGTGCTTTAGCTCCTGTGGCTGTTAAGCATGGATAGCCGTATCTTCCTTGTTATGTGTGACTTCCTTTTGAAGTTGCTCCTTGGTTTGTTCCATCTGTGCTGTCGAATTTGTATTCTATTTGATCTTTTGCACAATGGTTTGGCTCAGAACAAGATTGTTGTTTTCTAGTGCTCGGTATCTAGCTTCTTCTTGCTCCTCCGGTCGCCTTTAAGCTTTTTAGGATAACATCCTTGTGGGTTGCCTCTGTTGTTGTTAGGTGCTCTTGTAATGTCTAAACTTGATCGGTAGCCTCTTGAACCTGCTTCTATAGCGTTGCATTACGGTCATGAAGCATGTGGGTTGTGAAGAGATGGCATCACCATACACGTTGCTCTTTCTCCCAAAGGGAAGCAGCTACCTCGGCCTCGATCCTTTGTGTCTCTTCAGCGGCATCCAGTATAATGCCTCTCATCTTTTTCTCAGTCTTCTTCTTTCTCCCTTTCTTGATCTCCTTCATGATCTCTTTTGTTTCCATTAGTACGGCCTGTCCTTCCTGCATTTCTTTAGTAGTAAGTGGTGGTTGTTCTGTCAGTAGTGCCAGTTGCATCCTTTCTTCTGGTTTCGGATTTGGAAGAGGCCTCTGAGCTACATGATTCAGCACCTGTGTCATTAGGTACGGGTTACAAATCTTTGACTAGTGGGCCTTGAGATAATTTTCCATCTCTCTGTGGATGTAATAGGCCCAGTCATCCTCTTTTTCCTCATGTACCTTGGCTATCCTATTTAGGGGCTCCCTGTTGTACCTATCTACTAGCTTCACTTGCATAACTCTATATCAATATTTTAGGGGAGAGTCTGTGCCATCCACTCTAGGCCAACTTTCTCCAGCTTTTTTTTAACTTTAGTATCCTCCAAAATTTGTAGGCACTCAGGACTGTGCTACTATAGGGCTACCTTTCCATGCGTACTGGAGCTCTTTGCTGATGATTGCACCATGGAATGCCTGAGCATACTGACCTAGGTGGCTCAACTTCGGGCCCCATGTGGGTCTTCTCTTTCTGCTCACTGGGGATCCAGTTGCACTGGCTTGTTTCACTGCCAGGGTCTTTTGCAGCTTCCAGGTCAGATGTTGCTGAGGTCGACATCTATACATAATTTGAGAAAAAGTTCAGTCCATAAACTAGTGAGGGCATGTGCCATGCCTTGTTGTCTTCTTTTTTTTTTAAGAAACAAATTTGGTATAGTGTCAAGGTTAATTTTAATGGGAAGTGTGTTAGTGGTGTGAGCAATTGAGAGGGTACAAGTGCTGTGACATGACAGGGTGGTCCAAAACCCATGAGTTGGTTAAACACCGTGAAAGTGCAGGTGTTCAGGCCGTGAATGGGAATCTCGTGAAATGGCTTGGAGCCATGAAAGTTAATTCCATGAATGTTAATTCCATGAAAGTTAATCCTATGAAATGGTCTAAAGCCATGAAAGTGCAGACCGTCAAAGGGAGTTCCATGAAATGGCTTGGAGCCGTGAAAGTTAATTCCATGAACGTTAATTTTGTGAAAGTTAATTCCGTGAAATGGTCTAAAGCCGTGAAAGTGCAAACTGTGAAAGGGAGTTTTGTGAAATGGCTTGGAGCCGTGAAAGATAATTACATGAAGGTTAATCCCATGAAATGGGATAAACTCGTGAAGGGTAATCCCGTGAAATGGTCTAAAGCCGTGGAAGTACAGACCGCCGTGAAAGGGAGTTCCATGAAATGGCTTGGAGCCGTGAAAGTTAATTCTGTGAAGGTTAATTCCGTGAAAAGGGATAAACTCATGAAAAGAGATAAACCCGTAAGGGTAATCCCGTGAAATGGTGTAAAGCCGTGAAAGTGCAAACCGTGAAAGGGAGTTTCGTGAAATGGCTTAGAGTCATGAAAGTTAATTTTGTGAAGGTTAATCCTGTGAAATGGGATAAACCCATGAAGGGTTATCCCATGAAATGGTGTAAAGCCGTGAAAGTGCAGACCGTTTGAAAGGGAGTTTTGTGAAATGGCTTGGAGCCATGAAAGTGGAGGTTTTTGGAGGAAATCCTGTGAAGTTGCAGGTTCTCTACCTTGTTGATAAATAGTGAAGTTGTTTTGTGTTTAAATAACCCATTTTCATAAATGTATAATGTGATTGACCCCGCAGTGTAGGGTTTGTGAGATGATTTTTGATAAATGAACGAGATTGAAGACAAGGGGCCAATTAATCATTTTCAATCACATAGAGAACCTTCTGCATATAGATGATCAACAACCCTGAGACATGGGGTTCAAACGGAAAGAGAAAATACCAAGAACAAGAGGGATTCTCCACAAGATTGTCTCAGCAGAAACTCTTCAAACTTGTATCTTCAATCCGCAGGTGTACCAGCAACAATGAACACTGCAGCCACACTCTATAGGTCCTCACCTTCAAACACAACATAGAATTATTGATGAGCAAAACATTGGATCTACCCAAGTTCTAATAGAGCTGCAACACCTAGAGGTCCTAGGGCACCACAACTTCCTACAAGACCCTCTATCACCTGCACCCTCTGCTTTGGACAGAGCCAAGCTTCCTCAACCAATTCATGTGTCATCTTCTTCCTAAACAAAACAATCAAGCAAGCTTCCACAGAGCTCTCTCCCAATTCACCCTCTTCTCTGTTCTCACTGGCTTTTCTTCTTCATTCAACCCTGCTATCTCCTGGGATATTTTGATTCTCAGATAGATGCTCTCCTCATCCACTCACGCATGTAAAAGCTCTTTCTTCATTTAGCTGGGGCTGACAAACAACTAGTTCTATTTAGAAGGTGGCCATGTAAAACCCCCTATTTTCCTAAGGTTCTAACTATACTCTATGGGCTTATTCTTATTCCTGGGGTTTAGGCGAGCACATCTATTGGGCACAATGGTATTGACACAAAAATACCCATCATAGTTTGCGCAACCCCCCTTGGTTAGAGCACTCATGCTCTACCACATATTCTGGCAAAAAATTTATCCAAACAGTGCACTTAGCTCAAGCTCGTGTTGGCTTATTTGTACCATCATATCAATGTGACCCTCCACCTGGAGGATCAAACACAAAACAAGGTTGCAAAAAACCATGTTTCTCATCCACATACTCCACCCCTCTCGTGGATCAAATGGCATGTTCGTGGCCATTTCATGCATCACATCTACATCAATATAGCTTTCATCACCTTCTTAACTGCCCTATAAGTCCAAGATGCCACCCATAAGCATTGATCTCACATCAAGCACTAGCATGCTCTCATAAAATCCCATGGAATCACCTTACTTCAAAACATTCTGATTCAGCATATCAGGGAAGTCCATAGAAGCATCCAACACATCACCAATATATTCACAAACATCATCATCAACCAAAAGGTAGGCTATTACACTTGCTCCTTAACATAGCAGTCCTGGTACATGCATGCTACACATTCACATGTGCTTCTAGATCAAGCTCCACTTTTGGCTCATTCTCACTGAAGTCATCAATGTCCTAGTCATCATGTATACTTACCACCACATCATCTACAAGATTGCATTTTCCCTCCAACAAGCAGTCATAAGCAAACTCCTCATCTACATCTTGGTCACTGGAACACCTGCATCAACATCCTCATAACATGTATATGAATCCATGTATATAACCTTAAGATGCATCCCCTCACTATCTTTCTCACTAAGGGCCCATGGTTAATACTCCCTAATGAGCAATCTGACAACATCACTTGCCTTTCCATCTTCATGGGCATCTCTTCATGCAGACAAATAGAAGGCTCCTCTGGCCCTACCTCTGCACATAGCTGCATAGACAAGCCCAACAGGTTTGGATCTGGCTCCAACAACTAGACCTCTTCCCCATCATCTTCTGAGCTAACTTCTTCAGTTTATGATTTTGCAGAGCATGTTTTCTCATCCTCTTCCTCTGATGATGTACTGCTCTCCTGAATCAGGTTCATCTCTCTCTGCCTAGGACCATTTCTTGGCTACTGTTGAGCATGTGGCACCTGTTGGTTTGGCATCTCCTCCCCTATCTTGACATCCTGTCTATCTTCTCTTTTGAGTAGCAAGGGGTAACAAGGGGTAAATGTAACCTCCCATTCTCCTGAGGTAAGGGCACTGAGGAGATATATGACCCCTCTCCATACAGTTGAAACACTGAACATTCATATTGGGTCCTTCTCTTCCCCTACCTCTCAAACCATCTCTATCTCCTACCCTAGGGACATTTCTACATCCTTGCAAAAGGTTTAGATTTAGATTCTCCATCTATTGAGTTAGATGGTTGATTCCTTGCATAAGCTGATCGGTTACCATTGGGACCACTAGAGAAACTTTGCCTTCTTTTGCTCTTCTCTCCTTAGGCATAGCCGGCCTTCTTTTAGCCTGAACTTGCCTTTGCTTCTGAGCCATCCTCTGCAGCTTCCACTCTTTCTCCCTACCAATTCTCAAGGTTTCTTCAAAAGTCCCTAGTCTCTTCAGCTCTACCTTCTCCCTAAGATCTACATGAAGAGACTGAATAAACATGTCCTTCTTAAGAAGAACATGTGGGTGCTCTGTTCCTAAAGAATTATCCCATCTTCCCCACAAATCTTCAAAATGGTCTACAAAACTATCAAAAACATCAGATAAGTTATGCATTAAGCTTTGAATCTCCTGCCATAAAGCATCCAGGGGTTCACTCAGCTTGTATTGCTACACCAAAGCCTCCTTAATATCCTCATATGTCTAACCGTGGTTTGGCTAGGCTCTCCATGTTTGCAACCATCTTTGTGCATCACCTTTCAGCAACATGGTCAGCAAAGTCAGCTTATCTTCATCCCTCTGCTTACTAAAGGTAAAATCCATCAATTCCATCCCTACCAAAAACTCCTCTAAATCTTCACCATCATGACCATAAAACACATGATAGGTCATCATAGCAGCCATCTCCACTACTAAAAACTTTCAGACATGCAAACAGACTGAAGGGTGCTTTCAAAGCCCTCCTCAGTGGGGGCACCAAAACAATGATGTGTCCAGGGAGTCTTGCCTCTATAGCTTGTCCCAACACACAACCGTAGAGGGAGGGCTCTATAAACTAACACCACAACACCAGCACAACACAAATCCAAAGCACTGATCCACTCAGCTGCTATCCTCTAACCTTCAGTTGACACATTCGAACACCTGAACACTCTCTAAATCCCTCAAACTAATTCAACTGACTCCTCCATCTATCCTTCCATGTCAGATTTGACCTTTGAGAGCTTTGATCTTCACTCCTAATCCTTCAACTGACTTTAGCTGACCAAAAACACTTGCACCTGCTGATACTTAGCTTATCAACTTCTAACTGTAAACTGAATTGGATAGCTCCTGTTGACCCTAGTCAGAAATATGTCCTCCAAGACCCAAAAAAATCATCTAGCATCAGCAAACTTCAAATACTTTCTTTAGAACTTCACTAAACCTATCAGCATTCCCCAGCAGGAAGTCAACACTCCCCTGCTCACTTCCTACTGAACTGAGATAAGACTTAGCTACCTCAGCTGACTTTTCCCTACTCACTTCCTACTGACTGAGATAAGACTTAGCTACCTCAGCTGACTTTTCCCTGAGTCAAATCTCACCGCCCCAGTGTCTGCCCTGCTGACACCTTTAATCCCTGAAAAACCTAAAATCCCACTAGGACTCAACTCCACAACTTCAGGTTAACAACACAACTGATTATATGGTGACTCTAGAACACTTTCCCATCCAATTCTGATTGACTGCTCTGCTGACTGACTGAAAATTTGACACTCAGAACAAAACCCAAAACTTTCCCCTTCAACCCAAAGAGGTCATATCTACCCTTGTAGACCCTTAATTGATGCCTTCTGATACCCATCTAACCCTAGCTGACACCTAGCTAACTTGAATCAGCCCTCAACTGAGCTAGACCACCATCCAGCCCACAACCAATCCAACTGACTTTTGCCTATCCCCTGATGGTCAGCCTAGACTTCACATACTTCAAACCAGACAAAATCTACTCTTTCATAGTATCAGTCGACTAAACCAAACACACAGTTGACTCTAGTTGACTTTGTCAAGCCTTGCTGACTCAAAATTAGAGCTTTCTGACTCAGACCAGATTCAACAAATGTTAGATCTTCACTCATACATGAATTTTCTCAACAATCTCAAACCAAATAACATAAGCTAGGGCATAAAAAACTCTTCAATCAAAGCCATAGGAAACCTTCTGCATATACATAATAATTAAGCCTATCTCAACAACCCTAAGACATGGGGTTCAAACAGAAAGAGAAAACACCAAGAACAAGAGGGATTCTCCACATGATTGTCTTAGAGAGAACTCTTCAAACTTGTATCTTCAATCCTTAGGTACCAGCAACAATGAACACTGCAGCCATACTCTACAAGTCCTCACCTTCAAACACAACAGAGAATTGTTGAGCAAAACATTGGATCTACCCAAGTTCTATAACAGAGCTGCAACACCTAGAGGTCCTAGGGCACCACAACTTCCTACAAGACTCTCTATCACCTGCACCCTCTGCTTTGGACAAAGCCAAGATTCCTCAACCAATTCTTGCATCATCTTCTTCCAAAAAAAAACAATCACAAGCAAGCTTCCATAGAGCTCTTTTTCAACCAATTTGCCCTCTTCTCTGTTCTCCCTTGCTTTTCTTCTTCATTCAACCCCGCTATCTCCCAGGATGTTTTGATTCTCGATAAGTGCTCTTTCTCAACCAATTTTCCCTCTTCTCTGTTCTCCCTTGCTTTTCTTCTTCATTCAACCCCGCTATCTCCTAGGATGTTTTGATTCTTGAGATAAGTGCTCTCCTCGTCCACTCACACATGTAAGAGCTCTTTCTTCATTTAGCTGGGGCTGACAATAGCTAGTTCTATTTAGAAGGTGGCCATGCAAAAGCCCCTATTTTCCTAAGGTTCTAGCTATACTTTATGGGTTTATTTTTATTCATGGGGTTTAGGCGAGCACATCTATTGGGCACAATGATCTTGACACAAAAAACCCATCAACGCCTTCTTCTTGTGCTTAACTTGACATTGGCCTTACAGCTTCATGGCATCATCTTTAAAGACCTTTGTTGCTCCTTCTTCAAGTTTCTCATCTTGATTTCACAAACATTACAGAGGCTTTGCACATAGCACTCGGTTAGACCAGAACTTCTCTCTAGGTGAGCGCAGGTCTTCAGAATGGGAGCATCTCCTCCTCTCTTAGCTCTTGCACCACTCTGGACACCCTATTGCTCTTTTTGTAACCACTGCAACCAGTAAGCCTCTTCAACTAGCATATACTACTTTTCTTACTCTAAGGGGAGGCCCTTTGAATTAATTCTCTAGAAAATATTCCCACATAACTCTTGGCCTCTCACTTTAAGCCGCTACCCCATAGAAAACGATCACACCATACAAAGACTTGAGCTAAGATATATCATCAAGGAACTCCATTGACTCAGTTGCTTTGGCCATTCATAACATAGTGTTATCTCCAATAGTGAATGGGTGCACCAACTGCTTACCATAATAACTTCCCTTGCTCTCTGAGTTCAACTGCTCCATTTTTGGTTGCTTTCAAGTGTAATCAGTAACCCAAGTTAAGTAAGAAGAGAGAGATAATGTCGGTGTCATCAATTCCCAAGCTTGCACAAAAAAGACCCAAACCATCACAAGCACACACAATAGGAAAATGATATGCAAAAATATATAACAAATGCAAATCACTGTGTCAAGCTAATAAAGCTAAACCACACAAAACCATAGACAAGCATAACCTAGCCTATACTAGAACACTTCTAGACTCCCAAAAGTACATTCCTACCCTTCTCAAGTTGTAGAGATGTCATTTTTATGGAGGACAAAAAACTTGTCACACCGTCAACATTTCTTTTGCTATATCTTAATTGAGAACTCCATTATTCGAGATCCATTTTTCCAAGAAAGATAGGCTTCTTGCACATAACGTGTAGGGGTTATGACATTTTAGGTGTTGAGGGGAAAATATGTTTCCTTTCTTTTGGCAATGATCCAAGAAGCCATTTTGAGATGCAAGAGGCCCAAAGCTAGGTCACTGCCACTCAACTTGGCCTGCACTTTGGCATGACCAAGGTTATTTTCCTTCTTCTATCTACACGTGGGGGATGGAACCCAAAAGGGCTCTTGGGAAGGACACTTCATTATAGGAATGGCAAAAGTTGTTTGATCTAAAGCATTTGGTATCAGTTTGTGGAGTGTGCTAGATGCTATAGCATTTTCTTGATATATGCATGGTGAGCATAGGCACTCAAGAATTTTTGTAGGCATGAAATCCAAGGGACTTGAGCCCTACATTTATTCATAGTTGGTTTGTATCTTGAAAATTCATAGAGATGTTGTTGCATTCGCTTTTAGCCCAAATGCTTATGGCACCCTCCTTCAAGCTCTACAGACCCGGGGGGTAGCTTTATAATGTTGGGTGGGGCTAAACGTGTCATCTTCCTATTTGTAATGTGGTAATTAATGAATATGGGAAACATGGTCATGCTATGCACACCTAGATACTAGTGCATTAGCTCTTGTTGTTCTTTCTCAGTACGTATAGCATTCTTTATCAGGCAGTTACTTCCAAGCCTAGAATGACCCCTGTGCGATTACATATTAGGTAAGTTGGGTGATCATATCAATCCAAACAACAACATCATCATCACTGGTGTTGGTGAGATCTCACTTTACATCCTTGCATTTACCCCAAGGCTTCTAACCCTTATCCGTTTCCAGCCACCAGTGTTGTACTCATAGCCTACTTTGACCTTTGGTCATGATAGAAATATAATCATTTCAAATGGATGGGAGGTAGGCTCTAAACTCTCTTCCTTGATCACTAACAAGCTCCAAAGGAACACTAAAATGATAACTTATGTCATAAATGAATTTACACACATGTTGTGTTGTGGCATTACTTGTTGCTTTGGCTTCTGGCCACCTAGTTAGATAATCTATTGCGAATGAATGGATAAGATTTGAGTGGAAGTGAAAAATTGTGAGAAACTGGTTGTTTTTTTTGTGTAGTTGTGTGGTGGAGTGGCCTTGGAAGAAGGCTCCACTATTTTTCCTGGTCAATTTTGATGTTTGTATCACCAGAATCGTTAACATGAATGAGCAGGGTGATGATCTATTTTTCTTTCCTTGTAAAAATTTACAAAAGTCATAAAAATAAGGAGTCATTGATTGTGTCTTGAGATTGTGTCTTGAACTCGTATTACATTCTTTATGCATGGCACAATCATTTTGGAAGCATTTGGAGAGGTATTTTGCACCTAAAATCATCTCAATCGATGCGGGAATTTTCCACGTGAAATTACAGAGGAGACCATTTTAGGACGTAAAACATTTCCTGCAACTTCGTGGCATGAAATGCTCCCAGCATCATCGTTGCAATTAGCACCACAATTCACGGGATTACCTTGCTAAAAATAGGTAGCCTTATTCTGACACCTTTGATATCGTCTGACAAAATTAAGAACCATGAACTAGTAGAAAATGTTCATGATGTGAACGATTTACAATTCACGACGTCAATTGATTCAGAGCATTTCACGACGTGAACCGATTGCATTTGGCGTGAACCATTTTCATTCCACGACGTGAAATGTTTTCACTTCACAGCATGAACTATTTCTGTAATTTCACGCCTTAATCAAATCTAACTCACGAACCTAGTATTGTTAGATTAAGGTTAAGGAAGTTCTTGAGACCAGTAAAAATTATAACAAGGTAACGTGGATTTATGAGTTCGAAGCAAAAATTTTGAACACGTGAAAGTGCAGAAAATCGTTCACGACGTGAACGATTTTCTGACATTTCACGCCGTGAACTGTTCTCTGTAATCTCACGGCCTCAAAAAACAAGTCAACAGTATCTTGGGCCATCAAAATAGCTTATCAAATCATATTCACATGCACTTGAGGTCTGGAAAGCTCATCGGAGATGACCTCACTCGCATCAAATCACCCAAGATCTTCTTATCAAAAGAGTGGGTTCGTGCCGCTCAATAATGTAAGATCCCTGTTCCCACCGAGCAACGGATTCGGGGTACTAGCAGCGGAAGTAGCACTTCTCGCGCGGGACAGGGCTCCCACACTCGGGGCCTCATCCACGGATATCCGGATAAGAGACTAATCCGTCGGTTATTCCAAAACCGAACCCGGAAAAACTTCCTTTACCGGAAAGCACGGGCGATTCCACGAGGATATCTTTTTACTCTAACGTAGTCAAGATCATTTCTAATCAAACTGATCCAATTGCATCTATAAGATATTTGGTCGGATCAAGGAAGAAACTTGCACTTGGATCATTGGGATCAACGCTTTTTTCCCCATTCAAGAGGCACAGCCGTTGATTCCTATCCATAGAACAATTACTGTCCGGGATTTACTTTATCTATCGTAATAACAAAAGTTGAGTCTCGATTTATGGATCCATCAATCCAGCCTAACCCCATCCAATCCCATGGGTTAGCCAACCGCCCAACCACTGTAGTGATGGGATCCAATTTGGAATTTGGTTAGGTTTTGTCCCGGGTACCAAGGAAAAGAGTTCCAAGGCCCCCTAGCCGGAAGTTCATGCAAACATAAAACTAGCCACACCACTTACACACCCAATATGAAATTGCCTTTTTCTTAGCATCAGCTAACTTTAAAACAATCCTTTAATGAAACCATAGTACCACTGATCACAATCTTCCAATTTATCCGGTTGATTCATAATTTTCCATCATTCCTTCATCAGAGTATCTATGGCATCATTGGCAACTAGAACGCTCACCACCTGTCCACTCAGGGGCCTTTTCAATAGTTCCTAGCCCATAATACTCGGCAATATAATCACTTATAAAAATCAAGATGGACTCTCGTTGAAGATCAGCAAGATCAACCAACAGATCCATAAAAAGAGCCATGGACTCATCCATTGAAGACCAGCAAGGTCAATCAACCAGATCCATGCCCGGTTTCAGAAAACAACTCTTACTCCTTGTTCCAATATCTTCCTCGACGCACGCGTGGGTATCCTAGGCGACCCAGAGCCCGAGCACCGTATGGTCAGCACCCTCTAGGATCCTTCGCAGGTGACCTAACGCTTCACTCATAGGCCGCTTCCTTGGCCCCTCATCCACCGTACCGGAAGCTCACCATTTTAATCGCACCGAGGCTGGTCAAGACCTCGGCCGACCTTGCTACGCGAGACGTCCTTCATTGACTCTCCGTCAGCAGTTGCAACTTTATCAGTTAGGTCTCCACGACCTTAATCACAAGACGGTCAAAATGCTTCCCCAGCTTTCTTGACATAAAACAACCATTTACAAACAGCATTTACAAACAGTTTACAAATACAATTTCTATATTAACTCTCATTTTTCCACATTATCCCTCATTAATCCACATTACTTATTCCACATTCCATTTATATGTGTACTCATCCAATCACATCATTTTCCATCTCTTCACTTCAGATTCCTTCACATCACATATCATATATTCACATCCATATCCACATCCATACATCCACATCCACATCCACATTCACATCCATACATCCAAATCCACATCCACATCCACATCCACATTCACATCCATACATCCATATCCACATCCATACATCCACATCCACATCTACATTCACATCCATACATCCACATCTACATGCTTACCTCCATTTTCACATCCTCATTTATACATCCACATCCCATATCCACATTCATACATACACATCCACATCCACATTCACATCCATACATCCACATCTACATGCTTACCTCCATTTTCACATCCTCATTTATACATCCACATTCATACATACACATCCATATCCACATCCATACATCCACATCCACATGCATACATCTACTATCACATCCTCATTCATACATCCACATCCACATACATACATACATCCACATCCACATTCCCATTCACATCTATACATCCACATCTACATCCACATACATACATACATCCACATTCCACATTCACATCTATACAGCCACATCTACATCCACATTCACATCTATACATCCACATTCACATACATCCACATCCACCTTCCCATTCACATCTATACATCCACATCTACATCCACATACATACATACATCCACATCCACATCCACATTCCACATTCACATCTATACAGCCACATCTACATCCACATTCACATCTATGCATAAACATCTTCATGCATACATCCCTTTCCACATTCATACATCCACACTCCCATCTCCACATCCACACATCCACACTCCCATCTCCACATCCACACATCCACATACATACATCCATTTCCACATTCCCATTCATATAACCCCATATGCCTTCACATCTAATCTTTTACATCACATCCATTCTCGCCCTATCACAACCCATATACATCTTATCCTATCACATACACTTCTTACCTCATCCCATACACATCTTATCAAATCGTAATTCATCTTATCACCTCATAACTTAATTCATAAGCATCTTATCACCTCTTGTCACATCTTATACACCTCTTATCACATCCTATCACATCTCATATCTATTTATAGAATACAAGAGAATTCTTATATTTGATATAAGATTTCTTTACACATTTATTTATGCATAAATTCTATTTAAGGAGATTAATACTTTCGAAGTAAAAATCAATCTTTTATGCATCTTCTTATGCATAAATTCAATTTGGTAGGAATTACACTTTTAGAATAAAAGAATTTCTCTTATGCATCTAAGTTATGCATAAAATCCATTTATGATGAAAATCACACTTTTAGTATAAAAGAATATCTTTTATGCATACCTCTATGCATGAAATCCAAATATAATAAAAGTCACGCTTTTAAAATAAAATAATCAACTTTTATGCATACCTTTATGCATGAAATTCAAATATAATAAAAGTCACACTTTTATAATAAAATAATAAACTTTTATGCATACCTCTATGCATGAAATCCAATTATGATAAAAGTAACACTTTTACAATAAAATAATCATCTTTTATGCATACATCTATGCATGAAATCCAAATATGATAAAAGTAACACTTTTATAATAAAATAATCAACTTTTATGCATGAAATTCAAATATGATAAAAGTAACACTTTTATAATAAAATAATCAACTCTTATGCACACTTCTATGCATGAAATTCAATTGTGATAAAAGTAACACTTTTATAATAAAATAATCAACTCTTATGCATACTTCTATGCATGAAATTCAATTGTGCTAAAAGTAACACTTTTACATTAAAATAATAATCTTTTATGCATACCTCTATGCATGAAATCTAATTATGATAAAAGTAACACTTTTATGTTAAAATAATAATCTATTATGCATACCTCTATGCATGAAAATCAATTATGCATAATATAAAAATCAATTTCTCTATGAATATCTTCAATTAATCTAGGATGATAATTCCTAGAATATGGTAGGAAGTCCTCTTTTCATGCTTTGAATGAAATTATTTTATGCATAATTTTTATAAAAATTTTGCCATAGCTCCGCTGCTATGACTGATAAATCTCAATTTTTTCTAAGGGATAAAGCTTATCATTAAGAATTAATTAGAATGATCCCTAATTGGATCAATAATCCATAATGGATTGAATCATTAATATTCATGAAATACATAAACTAAAAGCATAGAAAAAAACCATTAATTTGACCTCAAGTATAGATTAATCTTGGATTAAGGAAAAGCTTTATGAAAAGCTTCATTTGGATTGAGAATAGATCATGAGTATGACCATTTCTTGAGTGAGAGAGAGAAATTTCATAAAAACCATTTGAATTAAGCATAAATAGAAATTTATGTAATTCTTAACTATCATTAATCAATTAACTTCAATAGCATTCATCAAATTATGTAACTCTTCACTACCATTCATTAATTACTTCAATAACATTCAAAAACCATTCTAATTAAGCTTCTCAAGCTTGAGAGGGGTTGAGAAGAGAGAAACATTGAGAAATTATAGAAAATGATCAAAATTCACTAATTGCCTTACAAATTGCTTGATTCTTTGTTCACGGTAGAGGCCCCCAACCAATCAATTGGTTAAGTATGTTGATGGAGCCACCAATGGGGATTGAAGAAAGAGGGAAGCTCCAAAAACTAGTGAATTATTAATGAATTCACAGTTCTTGGCTTAGGTGGAGTAGAGTAATGATGCATAAACACTATATATTTTTCAACAAGGGGTAGGCTTCTATTTATAGGAAAAATTGAGCTCCTAACCAAACAAACTGATTCTAGAATTTTCTAAATCAGTTTGGTCAATTTTTGACCATTTTTAGGTCAGTTAAGCTAACTTTTTGGAACTAGACTTGAATGAGGAGAGAGGAGAGATGAAATATCTCAATTTTTATGAGTTTAAAACTCATTCAAGCATGTGAAATATGCACCTCCTTTAAAGAACTCCCCTTCCTTACATATGTGTCAAAATGGAATCATTATACCCAAATATCTCATATTTTTAATATTGCTCATAGTTTTTTACTAATAAACCTTGTACATTTTCAACTCTTCATCTTATGTGAAATATGCACCTCCTTTAAAGAACTCCTCTTCCTTACATATGTGTCATAGTTTTTTTACTAATAAACCTTGTACATTTTTAACTCTTCATCTTATGTGAAATATGCACCTCCTTTAAAGAACTCCCCTTCCTTACATATGTGTCAAAATGGAATCATTATACCCAAAATATCTTATATTTTTAATATTGTTCATAGTTTTTTACTAATAAACCTTGTACATTTTAAACTCTTCATCTTATGTGAGCATTTACTCATTTTTGAATACCCAAAATATCTCATATTTTTAATATTGCTCATATTTTTTTACTAATAAACCTTGTACATTTTTTACTCTTCATCTTATGTGAGCATTTACTCATTTTTGGGTATCTTCTTTTACAAATTGGATTTATCTCCTCTCTACACATGGATTGATGCTATTGGCCCATAGGAACCTTAATTGGACCATAATCCAAAAATTTCTGAAAATCTAGACCCTTAGGCTAAGGTCCTTTATACACATTTCCAATTAATTCCAATTGCACATTGAAAAATTCTTTTTGAATTTTTGTCTGAGGGAAATTCATCTTAATTATAAGAGATATTTTTCTATCCAAAAATATTCAAAATCTGAATATTCTCTCTCTAGAATATTTTCTCTCTCTAGATTAAAATAGTTAGAAACAAGGTCTTTATATTTCTGAAGAGGGATTGATTACAGGGAAAGATACTAGACATCAAAAAGGGGGTGGGGGAGGAATCTTACATTCTACCCCACTTAAAAAACGCGAGATGTCCTCATCTCGCAAACTAGGGTAATTTCGCAAGATGCACGAATATGAGACTTAGAGAAAAATTTTAATCAAGATTAACCACCAAGAAAAGTCTCAAAGAGAGCAAGATAAGAACAAGATTTAAACTTTATTCATTCTCGAAACTTATACCACTACAAGAGCTTGAGGGCATACCGACGCTAAAATACCGACGCAAATGTCGAACGTCGGTATGTCCGTCGTAATGTTGGAGGAGACAAGTAGGGTGGGGTTTTTTCAAATTTTCGTGTCCCGTCGCGTATACCGACACCTATACCGACGCACATTCCGACGTATATACCGACGCAAATTCCGTAGCATATACCGACGTATATTCCGACGTATATTCCGTAGCATATACCGGCGCTCGTAAGTTTTTCACAGCCGAGAGCCTATTTTCTGGTTTTTTCGCAGAGAAGGCGCGTTACAGGTCAAGAAGGTCTCTTTCTCTCCCTCTTCTCTTTCTCTCCCTCTCCTCTTTTTTCCTCTCTCCTCTTTTCTCCTTCTTTCTTCTTTTCTCCTCTTCTCCTTCTCCTAATATGGTCTTGTAATTGCTTTTACTTTTTAATTTAAGAATTAGGACGTTTAGGGTTTTGTGTTTTTTTGGCTCTCTATGCATGTTGAGAGCTCTCTATGTATGCATAGATCTCCTAATGCATGCATAGAGATTTTAGGGTTTTGTATTAGTTCTTTTTCTTGTGTTTAATTTACTAATTAGTTTGTTTAATATTTTGTTTTGCAGCTCTTTCACCTCACCAATCTTTCACCAATCCTCTCCTTCAGCTTTGCAAAAAAGAGGTAGATCCTCTTTCGATTTTTCTTGTTTATGCTATTTTCTATGAATTATTGCATCCTTGTTTTATGGTTTAGGGTTAGTTTTGGGTTCTTGTAAGCTTACACATAGGATTAATTTAATATCTATGCATAAAACCTATAATAAGCTTGCAATCTCTATGCATAGCCTTCTTGCAAGCGTTATGCATAAGCTCTATTCATAGAGCTTGTGAGCTTGTGAAATCTCTATGCATAAGCTCTATGCATAGGCTTTATGCATAGAGTTTGCAAGCTTATAAAATCTCTATGCATAGGTTTCTTACAAGCTTATAAAATCTCTATGCATAGGTTTCTTGAAAGCTTGCATGGACATTGTACATAGAGCTTGCGTAGCCTTCTTGTTGAAAGCTTTTTGAATGTTTTTACTCTCTTATACATATAACATATAAGTCTTATGCTCTGTTTTTCTATGCATAAGGTATTCTCTTTATTCATAGAGTTTATATATGTTATCAAGGTAAGATCTATTATCCATGTAAAACAAGATCATGTTTATTACACCATTGGGTGATGGGATTAAGGGTTAGCATAGTGCATAAGGCATATAGCATAGAGCTTATGCATAGAGCTTATGCATAAGTCTTGCATAGAGCGTATGCATAAGACTTATGCATAGAGCGTATGCATAAGACTTATGCATATGGCTTATGCATAGAGCTTATGCATATGGCTTATGCATAGAGCGTACGCATAAGACTTATGCATATGGCTTATGCATAAGACTTATGCATAAGGCTTATGCATAGAGCGTAATTGCATAGAGCGTGTGCATAAGGCTTATGTGAAAGGGATTGTTGGAATGCAATTGCAAATGCCTTGATTGTGGTTAACAAATGCTTATGCAAATGCCATGGTGAGGGCATTGTGAATTGTTGGTTTGTGTTGGAGCTTTTGGATGATGGATTGAGGCATGAGTCCATGCTTTATTGATGAGTTCTAAATTGTAAAAGGGCATGAGTCATGCTCAATACTTGTAAGCCAACAAACTTGTTCTATCATTTGATATTATCCACATCATTTTGTACCTACACTCACCATTGCTACCACTTCAAGTTTCTATAGAATCTAGCAATGTGTGAGGGTACCTTGGCATTGGTTGGAGAGGCCAAGGGGAGAATGGCTTGAACTCTTTGTGCCGTGATTGCTTGGTAAAGCGGTACAAAGGGGGATTAGGTACACCGGTGTGAAGAAATGGCCTCAACCTTCACCTTGGAGGAAAACTCGGTGAAGGGGTGAGAAGAGCTTGGCCGGGAGATCGGCAAGCTTCAACGCGCGTCCTCAACAATCCTCACCATCAACTTTGTGGATGCATTTGGGCAATGGGGTCCCTTTTCCGTCATATTGTGTGGATATTGCAAATGCTTTGATGGACAAAGAGTGCATATGATCTTTCATGACATTGTGGGATACAAAGAGTATTGCATTGTGATTTGAGAAGTTGCATTTTCATTTGAGATTTGGTTCCAATTACAAAGGAGACTCTGGCGGCATTTTTCCAACAAGGGAGCCAAACAAGCTTATTGATTGGAGATTTACCCCATGGATACACTTGAAGAGTTATTCACAACTACCAAGGGGAGAAACACCAATCATTTGTAGCCGGATTGAGCTTTGGGACCGAATTTTGGGAATTTCTGGGATTTTACAAAACCCTAATTCAGTCCTAGGGTTTTTGGGATTAGGTCCGAGTGATTACACGACTCTATTCTACTCCTTGAGAGTTTTCAAATGAGCCATAGAACCCCTTAATCGGATATCACAATCTCGGTCAAAGTAGTCATGTTGACTTTCTGGTCAAAGTCAAACAGAATATACTTCCACTTTGACTGAATCGAAATGCTTTTAGGGGTAGGTTCTATCTTCTGTTAGCTTTCTATAGAGCCGTCAAATCAATAGCAAGCTTGATGACATGGCATGCCACAACTCGATCCACAGATGAAGTGATGCGTGTGCCTGCTGACTCACCCGCATGGAGACACATTGAAGAGAAATGGCCGGCTTTTAAGGAAGAACCTCGAAACCTCCGTCTTGGCCTAGCAAATGTGGATGGTGTAAACCCTTTTGGTTTAAGGAGCTCTTCATGGAGCACATGGCCTGTTTGCCTTGTGAATTATAATCTTCCGCCATGGTTAGCAATAAAGAAAGGTCATCTGTTGCTCTCATTAATAGTTCCAGGAAAGTACAAGGTGAAGAACATGGATGTATATTTGGCACCACTTATTGATGAGTTACGCACCTTGTGGAACGGAATTGAAGTGAAGGACATGTCAAAGCAGTAGAGTGGCCAAAGACTTACAACTGTGCAAGGTATTCTCATGTGGACAATGCATGATTGGCCTGGCTATGGAGAATGCTCAGGTTTGTCTATATCGGGTTACAATGCATGTCCTGTATGTGGTCCTCGACTTGATTCAAGATACTCAAAAGCATTACGAAAGAATGTCTACCAAGGACATGTTAGGTATCTTCCAGAAAATCATGAATTGCGGGATGGTAATCTAGGAAGACCTCCTCCAAGTGCATTGAGAAGGCAAGCGATTGGAAGATCAAATGGGAGGAATGTGGCAACTTGGCATGTCCTGGGATAAAGAGGCTCTCTATCTTTCACCAACTCCCCTATTGGGGTGATCTCCTTATAAACCATTTGCTTGACCCGATGCATATTTTCAAGAATGTAGCTGACATTCTGTGGAAGACCATGACATGAAAAAAGGATACTAAAGGCCAAAGGGATGACTTGGAAGAGATTGGTTGCATGCAAGAGTTGTGGCACTAGACCCAATGGAAAGGTGCTACTTCCAAGAGCCCCATGGGTTTTTAGCAAGATGGAGGAACAACAAGTCAAGAGGACAATTTCAGAGTTTCGGACTCCTACAGGTTGTATGCATTGCTTGAAAAGTGCATTTACAAAGGATGATGATCTTAGTGGTCTCAAGAGTCATGATTGGCACAAGTTTCTACAATTTGTGCTACCCATAGCAATAAAAGATTGCCTCACTGAAGACATTAGAGCTACTATCTTTAAGATTGGCACATTGGTGCGCTGGATTTCTTCAAAAGAGATAAAGAGAGACACTTTGGAGACAGCGCGTTTAAACTCCATAGAGGCAGTCTGCATGGTAGAGAAGTTTTTCCCTACAAGTTTATTAACAATCCAGATGCATCTGCTAGTTCATGTTGTAGATGAGGTTGTAGTTGCTGGAACAGTCCATTCAAGATGGATGTTCTTTTTGGAGAGGTTTATGAAGACATTAAAGGGATTTGTTCGCCAAATGGCTCGCCCAGAGGGTAGTATGTCAGAAGGGTGGCTGATACAAGAGTCCCTTGTTTACATCACTGAATATTTAAGTTCCTCAGATCCAGAGATACCTCGACTATGGTCTCAAGAGTCCAACAGGCGAGTCATTGGTGAGGAACCTCAAGGCCAAGGCATTAAGAGAAAGATGGATAACACTTTGAGGGAAAAAATCAACAAATTTTGCATCTTGAACTCTCATGTAATGGAGAAGTGGATTGAGACATATGAAGCTCTCAAGCGACAGCGAGTACAAGATCGTTTAAGTTTCAGAAGGAATCGCACTACAAGAAATCTCCCATATCCAGAAGGTATGCAAGCTCTTCCGGACTTTCCCACAGGTAGATGGCTAGAAGCTACAATTTTAGAAGCCAAACGTGCTGGTTTACCTATAACAGAGGAGGAGGAGGAGCTTACAAAAGGATGCGATTGGCATGTAAGTGTTTAAGTTCTACATGTCTCTCTTTTTTTTCTCTACATGTCTCAGTGTTTGATTCTCCATCAACAAACTTTTTGTGCTATTTGTAGTATCACAAATATGGGGCGTTTTGGTCACATGGACGTCATTTTTGAGTAGAACGAATAGACCAAAGAAGAGCAACCTTTGATTGTGGTGTCACAGCACAGTTTGTTCAAGAAAGTCGTGCAAGTGCAAGTGATGATAACACAATTACTGGAATGCTTGATTACTTTGGAACCATTTAAGATATATTAAAGGTTGGCTTCAGAAGTTTTGAGTTGTTTATCTTTGATGTGAAGTGGTTCAAGGTAATCATGAATGGGCCACATGCAACTGTACGTAGAGACAAGAGTGGCCTCATCCAAGTGGACTCCACAAAGGTATGGACCGATCAGCAAGATACTTTTGTGCGCCCAGAGCATTGTGAGCAGGTTGTCTTTAAAGCGGATCCAAAAGATCCACGCTGGCTGTTTGTGGTTCAAGTCGCCCCCCGCAGTAAGCAAATTTTTGAAGAATTTGAGCTACAACAAGGTGATGTGGATGCACAGGGTAATGGAGAGCAGCAAGAACAAGCCGATATCAACAATGAAGAGGAGCAAGATCAAGCCGATATCAACAATGAAGAGGAGCAAGCAAATGAAGAGGAGCAACTAGAGCAAGATCCAAATGAAGAGGTGCAAACCAACAAGGAAGCTGAAAAACAAGTTGAGGAAGAAGACATAGATGATGAAGACATCCTTCATCAAGGGACTTTTAATGATGAGGATGCTGAAATGTACATAGACATAGATCTCTTTGGGGCTACTGATCTTAATGAGGATGATAGAATAGATAATGATTTTTAAAATGATGTATCTTAATGATTATGCAAATAGTTATGACATATTTGTAATGGTTTTATGACATTGAAGGTCCTTTCATTGTTTACCATTGTTAATGTTTACCATCATAATCACTACTGTAGGAGCAAGTTGATATAGTTTTACCAATGTTGTTTATCATTGTTAATGTTTGTCTTATGGTTCTTTCATTCATTGTTTACCGTGTAATTTTCATTTCGCACAAGTTTGTCATATGGTTTTTTGTCCAACAGGCCATGGGTGACTCACCGCCCTACGACTACAGTCCAGATTTCTCATTTAATCCTACACCGCAGGGCATGAGTCCCCAGTAGTTATATGATTTTCTTTCGTCCATGACTCCAGAGCAGAGAGCCATGGCATTTAATTTCTTGTTTGTCGATCAGGAAAATATGCAAACGAGCACGGTTGTTTTTGTGCTCTATTTTAGACAGAATGGTGCTGTCTGTTTGCTGTTGTTGATCCTGCTCATTGCAGGCAGCTAGGCAACAGCCAGGCAGCACTATTCTGCCCAAAAAAAAAATTCTGCTACAGCGTCGGTATATACCCCGGTACTGACGTCGGTATATACAGTGGTATTTTTCTCGGTATTAATATCGGTATACACCCCGGTATTGACCCCGGTATATAACACGGTATATGCACCGGTATAGACGCCAGTTTATGCGTCGGTATTACCCCCGGTGAGCGTCGGTATATTAACCGGTATAGGCGCCGGTATTACCACCCGACGCTTATACCGATGCTACTGTTCCGGCGCTTATACCGATGACGAGGCTTTTTTAGACCCCGTTAAATAGCGCCGGTATAAGCCCCGGTATTAGGCTAACATGTAGTAGTGTACAGTAAAGATAGAAGAACTCTTTACACTTCCATAAGCCCGTCCATCATATGGTCACAAAAGCAGCACTCACAAGCTGCACAAGTATAAGGTAACTCATCTATGGGAATAATTCTGTTGGTTATTGCCGCACCTATCTCAGTGGTATGAGGTGATCTAACAAAAGGACCTCTGAGAGGCAAGCCAAAAACGGGGTAAAGGCATATCTTCTCATGAGGAAGAAAACACGCCAGTAAGAAGACCTGCTCAGAAAACCCAAGATGCCTTGATCTCATGACGCAGTAGTATCGGGGACCCAAACCCAAAGCTTCAATAACCATGGCTAAGCGGACATTGTTACGAAAGTGCTGCTGACCCCAGGGTGTTACCCTAGTTATGTCTTGATAGGTCCGCCATTTGGTCTGAGCTACAGAAGTTCCCAAGTGAGGGAAAAGTGAGCGCTCATACTGTTCTATAAAATCCTTCTTCACAGACTCACTTGCGTCTTGAAGGTGAGGAATCATTATGGATAAAACTAATTCTTGTTGCCAAGCCATGAAGGAGATTAAGAAAGAAAGGAGATCGATGGGAGTAAGATTACTGTGAATGACAAGTAAAAGTTATGACTTATATAAAGGAAGGAGCTAGCGTAACTTAGAAGCCAACGGTAACTTGCCACTGAAGTTTTACCGTCTTTCCATGATTTGGGTTTGGCACATTTTTCTATAGAAGGCATTCAGAACTTTGAGATGAGGAGATAAAAGAAGTTCGTAAGCTAAATCACCTACTTTCTTTGGTCCACAATATCTGGGAGATAACTTCTTATACTTCCCAAGAGATAAAGAACTTCTTTTGGGCCGTACTCGAATGAAGACCAAAACCTTGATATCCAAAACATCGATTCTCACTTCTGAACTCATTGTTCTGAATCCTTAAAACAGGTGGGACTCTTGAGAAGTATTCAGGGAAAAGGTTCTTCCTTTTTTAAACAGAATCTTTCTTTTATTTTAGAGAGAGAATAATTATAAGATCAGAAAGGGAGATTCTTACTCCTGTATACCTCGAAGGCTGTGGGGGAGAATCTTACATTCTACCCCACTTGAAAAATGCGAGATGTCCTCATCTCGCAAGGTAGAGGACAACTCTTTTTCTTAAGATCCAATTTATTCTGGGGTTCCTTATATTCTGGTCAACCCAACAGAATACGGGGATAATTATCCCTTATATAGAACTCATCATTAAATAACAATTCATTCAGATCATATCATTCATATCTTTAACACGATAATGGTCCATTAGACTGAAAATTTTCCTTCTGAACATTCCTCCACAGGAATTTTAGTTAAGCAAGTTCTCAATTTGTCATCCCTTAACTTAATCTACCGTCTCAAATGTTAACAGTAGCAATCTGACAGCACAATCCACTAATCTCATAGTGATTTGCTGAAATCATTATTATCATTCCAGTTATGAATATTATCACTGGGACTCGTCCCATTCATCCTCATTGTGGTTTCGCTCAGCTTATTACATTTTAACTAAATTTCAGAAATCGTCATTTTTCAATCAGAATCCAAATCAATTTCATCAATTCCCAAACAGAATTAAAAATCATATCAACCACATTCGAATTCATCATCTGGATAGCATTAACGCTATAATTTCAAGTCTTAGATTTACTCGTATATACTGTCAATAAAGAGCTGCAGTATACTCTCGGTATATACGGGTAGTCACGGCCCTTGGAATTATAAGGTAAATACCATCATATCTAGGCCTCAAGCAAGTCAGGGATTCTATATAATTACGGTATTTCCATCTGAAGACCCAATTACCAAATTACGAATTGCAGTTTGAATATCAAATTGTATGAATTATATCACACAATTATAACCTTTTTGTGCTTCTTGATAAATTTTTGACATATTTGGTTTCTCAGTTGATCTTTATTAGCCAATGCTCTGATACCAACTGTAAGATCCCTGTTCCCACCGAGCAACGGATTCGGGGTACTAGCAGCGGAAGTAGCACTTCTCGCACGGGACAGGGGTCCCACACTCGGGGCCTCACCCACGGATATCTGGATAAGAGACTAATCCGTCGGTTATTCCAAAACCGAACCCGGAAAAACTTCCTTTACCGGAAAGCACGGGCGATTCCACCAGGATAACTTTTTACTCTAACGTAGTCAAGATCATTTCTGATCAAACTGATCCAATTGCATCTATAAGATATTTGGTCGGATCAAGGAAGAAACTTGCACTTGGATCATTGGGATCAACGCTTTTTTCCCCATTCAAGAGGCACAGCCGTTGATTCCTATCCATAGAACAATTACTGTCCGGGATTTACTTTATCTATCGTAATAACAAAAGTTGAGTCTCGATTTATGGATCCATCAATCCAGCCTAACCCCATCCAATCCCATGGGTTAGCCAACCGCCCAACCACTGTAGTGATGGGATCCAATTTGGAATTTGGTTAGGTTTTGTCCCGGGTACCAAGGAAAAGAGTTCCAAGGCCCCCTAGCCGGAAGTTCATGCAAACATAAAACTAGCCACACCACTTACACACCCAATATGAAATTGCCTTTTTCTTAGCATCAGCTAACTTTAAAACAATCCTTTAATGAAACCATAGTACCACTGATCACAATCTTCCAATTTATCCGGTTGATTCATAATTTCCCATCATTCCTTCATCAGAGTATCTATGGCATCATTGGCAACTAGAACGCTCACCACCTGTCCACTCAGGGGCCTTTTCAATAGTTCCTAGCCCATAATACTCGGCAATATAATCACTTATAAAAATCAAGATGGACTCTCATTGAAGATCAGCAACATCAACCAACAGATCCATAAAAAGAGCCATGGACTCATCCATTGAAGACCAGCAAGGTCAATCAACCAGATCCATGCCCGGTTTCAGAAAATAACTCTTACTCCTTGTTCCAATATCTTCCTCGACGCACGCGTGGGTATCCTAGGCGACCCAGAGCCCGAGCACCATATGGTCAGCACCCTCTAGGATCCTTCGCAGGTGACCTAGCGCTTCACTCATAGGCCGCTTCCTTGGCCCCTCATCCACCGTACCAGAAGCTCACCATTTTAATCGCACCGAGGCTGGTCAAGACCTCGGCCGACCTTGCTACGCGAGACGTCCTTCATTGACTCTCCGTCAGCAGTTGCAACTTTATCAGTTAGGTCTCCACGACCTTAATCACAAGACGGTCAAAATGCTTCCCCAGCTTTCTTGACATAAAACAGCCATTTACAAACAGCATTTACAAACAGTTTACAAATACAATTTCTATATTAACTCTCATTTTTCCACATTATCCCTCATTAATCCACATTACTTATTCCACATTCCATTTATATGTGTACTCATCCAATCACATCATCTTCACATCACATATCATATATTCACATCCATATCCACATCCATACATCCACATCCACATCCACATTCACATCCATACATCCACATCCACATCCACATCCACATTCACATCCATACATCCATATCCACATCCATACATCCACATCCACATCTACATTCACATCCATACATCCACATCCACATCCACATTCACATCCATACATCCACATCTACATGCTTACCTCCATTTTCACATCCTCATTTATACATCCACATCCCATATCCACATTCATACATACACATCCACATCCACATTCACATCCATACATCCACATCTACATGCTTACCTCCATTTTCACATCCTATTTATACATCCACATTCATACATACACATCCATATCCACATCCATACATCCACATCCACATGCATACATCTACTATCACGTCCTCATTCATACATCCACATCCACATACATACATACATCCACATCCACATTTCCATTCACATCTATACATCCACATACATACATACATCCATATCCACATTCCACATTCACATCTATACAGCCACATCTACATCCACATTCACATCTATACATCCACATCTACATCCACATTCACATACATCCACATCCACCTTCCCATTCACATCTATACATCCACATCTACATCCACATACATACATACATCCACATCCACATCCACATTCCACATTCACATCTATACAGCCACATCTACATCCACATTCACATCTATGCATAAACATCTTCATGCATACATCCCTTTTCACATTCATACATCCACACTCCCATCTCCACATCCACACATCCACACTCCCATCTCCACATCCACACATCCACATACATACATCCATTTCCACATTCCCATTCATATAACCCCATATGCCTTCACATCTAATCTTTTACATCACATCCATTCTCGCCCTATCACAACCCATATACATCTTATCCTATCACATACACTTCTTACCTCATCCCATACACATCTTATCAAATCTTAATTCATCTTATCACCTCATAACTTATTTCATAAGCATCTTATCACCTCTTGTCACATCTTATACACCTCTTATCACATCCTATCACATCTCATATCTATTTATAGAATACAACAGAATTCTTATATTTGATATAAGATTTCTTTACACATTTATTTATGCATAAATTCTTTTTAAGGAGATTAATACTTTCGAAGTAAAAATCAATCTTTTATGCATCTTCTTATGCATAAATTCAATTTGGTAGGAATTACACTTTTAGAATAAAAGAATTTCTCTTATGCATCTAAGTTATGCATAAAATCCATTTATGATGAAAATCACACTTTTAGTATAAAAGAATATCTTTTATGCATACCTCTATGCATGAAATCCAAATATAATAAAAGTCACACTTTCAAAATAAAATAATCAACTTTTATGCATACCTTTATGCATGAAATTCAAATATAATAAAAGTCACACTTTTATAATAAAATAATCAACTTTTATACATACCTCTATGCATGAAATCCAATTATGATAAAAGTAACACTTTTACAATAAAATAATCATCTTTTATGCATACATCTATGCATGAAATCCAAATATGATAAAAGTAACACTTTTATAATAAAATAATCAACTTTTATGCATGAAATTCAAATATGATAAAAGTAACACTTTTATAATAAAATAATCAACTCTTATGCACACTTCTATGCATGAAATTCAATTGTGATAAAAGTAACACTTTTATAATAAAATAATCAACTCTTATGCATACTTCTATGCATGAAATTCAATTGTGCTAAAAGTAACACTTTTACATTAAAATAATAATCTTTTATGCATACCTCTATGCATGAAATCTAATTATGATAAAAGTAACACTTTTATGTTAAAATAATAATCTATTATGCATACCTCTATGCATGAAAATCAATTATGCATAGTATAAAAATCAATTTCTCTATGAATATCTTCAATTAATGTAGGATGATAATTCCTAGAATATGGTAGGAAGTCCTCTTTTCATGCTTTGAATGAAATTATTTTATGCGTAATTTTT
Organism: Cibotium barometz; assembly: GCF_041138505.1. Taxonomy (NCBI): domain Eukaryota; kingdom Viridiplantae; phylum Streptophyta; class Polypodiopsida; order Cyatheales; family Cibotiaceae; genus Cibotium; species Cibotium barometz. The sequence goes on from NC_141060.1 coordinate 21,594,923, forward strand.
ATAAAAATTTTGCCATAGCTCCGCTACTATGACTGATAAATCTCAATTTTTTCTAAGGGATAAAGCTTATCATTAAGAATTAATTAGAATGATCCCTAATTGGATCAATAATCCATAATGGATTGAATCATTAATATTCATGAAATACATAAACTAAAAGCATAGAAAAAAGCCGTTAATTTGATCTCAAGTATAGATTAATCTTGGATTAAGGAAAAGCTTTATGAAAAGCTTCATTTGGATTGAGAATGGGTCATGAGTATGACCATTTCTTGAGTGAGAGAGAGAAATTTCATAAAAACCATTTGAATTAAGCATAAATAGAAATTTATGTAATTCTTAACTATCATTAATCAATTAACTTCAATAGCATTCATCAAATTATGTAACTCTTCACTACCATTCATTAATTACTTCAATAACATTCAAAAACCATTCTAATTAAGCTTCTCAAGCTTGAGAGGGGTTGAGAAGAGAGAAACATTGAGAAATTATAGAAAATGATCAAAATTCACTAATTACCTTACAAATTGCTTGATTCTTTGTTCACGGTAGAGGCCCCCAACCAATCAATTAGTTAAGTATGTTGATGGAGCCACCAATGGGGATTGAAGAAAGAGGGAAGCTCCAAAAACTAGTGAATTATTAATGAATTCACAGTTCTTGGCTTAGGTGGAGTAGAGTAACGATGCATAAACACTATATATTTTTCAACAAGGGGTAGGGTTCTATTTATAGGAAAAATTGAGCTCCTAACCAAACAAACTGATTCTAGAATTTTCCAAATCAGTTTGGTCAATTTTTGACCATTTTTAGGTCAGTTAAGCTAACTTTTTGGAACTAGACTTGAATGAGGAGAGAGGAGAGATGAAATATCTCAATTTTTATGAGTTTAAAACTCATTCAAGCATGTGAAACATGCACCTCCTTTAAAGAACTCCCCTTCCTTACATATGTGTCAAAATGGAATCATTATACCCAAATATCTCATATTTTTAATATTGCTCATAGTTTTTTACTAATAAACCTTGTACATTTTCAACTCTTCATCTTATGTGAAATATGCACCTCCTTTAAAGAACTCCTCTTCCTTACATATGTGTCATAGTTTTTTTTACTAATAAACCTTGTACATTTTTAACTCTTCATCTTATGTGAAATATGCACCTCCTTTAAAGAACTCCCCTTCCTTACATATGTGTCAAAATGGAATCATTATACCCAAAATATCTTATATTTTTAATATTGTTCATAGTTTTTTACTAATAAACCTTGTACATTTTCAACTCTTCATCTTATGTGAGCATTTACTCATTTTTGGATACCCAAAATATCTCATATTTTTAATATTGCTCATATTTTTTTACTAATAAACCTTGTACATTTTCAACTCTTCATCTTATGTGAGCATTTACTCATTTTTGGGTATCTTCTTTTACAAATTGGATTTATCTCCTCTCTACACATGGATTGATGCTATTGGCCCATAGGAACCTTAATTGGACCATAATCCAAAAATTTCTGAAAATCTAGACCCTTAGGCTAAGGTCCTTTATACACATTTCCAATTAATTTCAATTGCACATTGGAAAATTCTTTTTGAATTTCTGTTTCAGGGGAATTCATCTTAATTATAAGAGATATTTTTCTATCCAAAAATATTCAAAATCTGAATATTCTCTCTCTAGAATATTTTCTCTCTCTAGGTTAAAATAGTTAGAAACAAGGTCTTTATATTTCTGAAGAGAGATTGATTACAGGGAAAGATACTAGACATCAAAAAGGGGGTGGGGGAGGAATCTTACAAATAAGCACTCAATTGAGTGTCTTAAGGAATCTAATCATCGTTGAGACTAGTAGTGAAGAAGGGCTGCGATACTCTGGGTTTGGGGAAGAGGAGAAACTATCTTACCCTACCAGATCTAGCAGTATCAGTGATATAGCCTAGGGATTTTTTGGTCTCCAAACCAGCAAAATGATGAAGAGACGCAATCTGCAGCATGGGTCTATCAACTAGCGCTCGACTTGGTCTAAGGCAAGAAGTACCTATCCAACCTTCAAATTTGAGGATGTCAAACACTGGCACCCCTCGAATGAGAAGAGACATGGAAAGCGCAGCCAGGATAGGTCAAGTATTCTTCCCAACCTCAGAGGAGTAGAATTAGATCTGAAAAGGATTGAAGTAAAACAGTAGAGAATTGAGCTTAATAAAACAAGAGCTCGATACTTGAAGGGCTAGAGCAGAACAAAAGGAGATGGGAAGTGTGAACTTACTTCAATCACATGGCAAAGAGCTGGAAATAGTCACGGGCAGGAGTGAGGGAGAAATTCTAAACTTAGAATCCATTCATGAGGAGCCAAGAGCAGAAGAAGGATTTGTAACCCTAGATGAAGGGGATAATCTATCAAGAGAAGCGGGTGAAGTAGAAGACCGCTTGTACACACCAAGAAGGATATTGAGCAAATGATCAATCATCCCACTTTCTTACAAGACATGGAGTTGTTAATTCTACAAAGGTGTACGGAGGCGACTAATGATGAGCCATTCTAGAATGAAGTGGCCGGACCGTCCTATAGACCGAAAATGCCTAGAAGAGCCAACGTAGGAAGAGGATGAGGTCTAGGTAGGGGGGGAGTAGCTCCTCAAAGATCAAGGGTGGATCCAACCATAAATCTTAATGCGGCCACAAGGACGAACTTGTTGAATATGGCTGCAAAAATGGGCCGAGGAATGGTCAAGGAACTAGGCACTGCTCTAGAATCTAGACCCTCCCAAATGAAGCCACACATTATTTTAAAGCTCATTCAAAAATTCTCTGGGGGGGATGGGGATCCGATTCAACATGTAGAGATCTTTGAGTCCACATGTGAAACATGCGGGCTAGTAAGTGATGTAACCATGATTCATGCTTTCTCATTGACCCTAGAAAGAAAAGCACATCAATCGAACCCTCAAACCCGAAGATAAGGTTAATCTCACGTGTCTCAAGAATGTGTTTATACCAAGCTTTGCTAGATAGAGGTGGCAACAGATGGAGTCCTCTGGCGGCACCACTCCACAACATCAAATAAAAAGAAATGGAGTCGATGCGAGACTATGTGTCTCGGCTAAAGCACTTGAATTCAAGGTGCAAACTATGGGAGAGGCTAACTGATCAGTAATTGCCTTGCTTGTGGAGAGGGTTCCGAGACCACAAGATGTATGATTTGAAACGGGACCCTTTAATCTTCTTGAAGAGAATAATCAAATACTCATAAATTATATCAAATATCAAAACAACTACTTGAATTAAATTAAAAAATTAAAAGTACATAACAAAACATAAGGCAAGAGAAAGAAAAACATCACCATCAACACAAGGCAACACAAGACTGGGTGCAATCTTCCCCCCCCAACGTGAGTGGCTTCTCCTTGCGCGGGTATTTGTGATATATTCCAAAAGTAGGCTTTCAGCCAAAAATAAAGTACACATCCATATTTGGACTTTGCCATTTAATTAGCCTTTATCCTCAAATTAACCTTTGTCCTCAAATTAACCTTTGTCCTCAAACCTTCTAAGGTTTGCACAATTTTTCTAATACAATAATCTAACTTATGCACATATGCACATTACAAAATAAATCAACTAGTGCTCGTATGCACACTGTACAATAAATTGACGCGTGCACACACACACATCACACTGATGTCAAAATAATATCAAACGCCATAATACAGCCACAAAATATTGTGAATATAATAATGAGATCTATCCACATGCCACGACTCAATCCACCATCCGTGCGACACCTAAATCGATATCCTCGCACTGTGCAACACCTAAATCGGTACCCTTGCACACCTCATCACCTAAACTCATAAACATAAACCACGTCAGTAGTAACAATCAATTGACATCGCATCAATCAATCCTAACGTGTTCATGAGAAATAGGCATCATAAAAAAAATATATAAATCAAATATTAAATGACCATGACTATCATTCGTCAAATAACATGGATGATAACAGTCCCCCCTGCTGGGAATCAACTGTCCTCAGTTGCGCAATCAATGAGTGGATGGCTTCATGGCACAAGTGGAGGACAAGATCATCACATCAAACAATTTCTGAAAATAAAACCAAACAAGTGAACGCTTGTAAAAGGGATCTAAGTGTCCCATACCACAGAGGTACCTTCCACATACAAACACTCGTCGTCGCTGGTGAAAGAGAAGACATAGATACGTCTGGTATAGCCATGTGAAACCAATCTTAATTCCACACGACACTACCTTAAGAACAGAAGTTTGAGACGGAGTAGCTAATTCCCTCTGAAACTTTCATTCTGACATAACTTTTTTCTATCCTCAAAATTAGACTACAAGTCTTATTCCAAAAATGAATTAGGTCGAAATAAAAATTCTTATCAACTCAAGATTGAAAAATAATTGCTTACATTACTATCAATAACTTGATGAATTCTGGAGATTTGTTCTTGATCTTAATCTTGTAATTGTTTAACTAAATTCTCGAGATTTGTTTTTGATCTTAATCTTAATCTTGTAATTGTCTAACTAAATTCAAAAATTATAATCTTCGAATAGGTTTATAATTTCTTGAATTTGTGAATCTTACTTGTAAATAATGAAATCTAAAGGGGATCTTGATCTTAAGCTTAATCTTAAACTTGAAATCAGAACTTGAAGAAAAATAGACATCTTGCACCCTAGTTGATAGCAAGAACTTGATATACTAGTAATGAATGTTGGCTTAGATTAAAAATACTTGAATGGATGAAAATTGAGAGATTAGTCTTTAATTAATCATAATTACAATTCTTGAATAAATCTTGTTCTTAAGGGGTTTAAATCTTGTGGTTGAATATATCTTTGACTTAGAGCAATTCTTGGTCTAGAAAGAATCTTGTACTTGGATAGATCTTAAACTAGAACACTTGAAAATTTAAACAAAACTTTACTTGAATTGGTATAAACTTCGTAATTGTGATTGGTATACAACTTAAGCTTGGTTTCTAGTCACTTGAGAGCTATTCCTTTACTTTTCTCATCATCACTAAATTCGATGTTGGTGAAGCAATTGATAACTTGAATCAAAGACTAGAGAAACTTGCTTGGTTCTTGAATTTTCAAATTGGTCTTAATCTTCTATGAAATGTCTAGCAATCATTTTTACTTGAATTTGGGCAACTAGATCTTGAAGATAACTTTTACTAATCTTGTCTCAATCTTTCCAGTTAGGTCACGGTATCTAAAATTCTTTTCAGGAGCTAAAGTTTTCTAACTAGGTCTAGAAGGAAATAATATTGAGAAAACAGATACAAAAGCAAACAAGAAATTGTATACAATAAATAATTTTTTTACACATACCTCCACCTTTGGTTAATGTGTCGAGTGCGTTAACCTCTTCGGTGTCAAGCATGTCCTTTTGTGCAATTTGGTTCTTCTTTTTAGTTGGGCAAGATTTAGCATAATGTCCCAACATCTTACACCTGAAACACTTGACAATAGATAGCTTGGATACGATGTCATTGGTCGGGCTATGCATGTCAGATGCTTCCACAGTTTTAACTTTCTTCTTAATATATTTGTTCAGTCTAGACAGATGTCGTTCAATCTTTCTTTGAAAGTTATCCCGATGCTCTCGTTCTTGATTCAAAAGAATATAGAGAGAATCAAGCTGTTCCTGAATAGTACGATGGTGGTGCGGATATTCACCCATTTCCTGACAATTAAAAGGAATAGGAAAAATTTAAAACAAGAGAAAAGATAGGGTTTCTTATCTCCTATGGAACGTCGAGCTAGATGTGAGTCCTGCCAAGTTAGCTCAATACACAAATGCATAATTTTTCAAGAAATAATCCATGTACTTTTAAAATTAAGGCTTTATTAATTAAAGCTCAAAGAGTTTCTTAATTAAGCTTACTAATAAAAGCTTTGCTTAACATGATTTTCTACTAATTTAAATCTAGCGCACAGTTAAACCCAAGCTTAATAAAGGCTTAAATGAAATGATTAGGTGAATTCAATCATCTTGGAATTCATAAAGTTCAGCGCAGATTTGTTAAAAAAAGCTTTGGAGGAAATTATAATCAGTGCATAATGATTTCAATATTTACAACTTATATATATATATATAAAGCTTTTATGCTGGTTAATAAGCCTTTAATTAAGCTTATTAAAGCTTTTATAAAATTTACATTTTCAACCTCTCCCACTAGTATTCGGGCAACGCCAGCACGTAGCGCGCAAGATTAAAAAGGGAGAATAAAAATAATAATAATAAATCAGTGCCTCCTGGATTTCGCGCAAATCTGAATTCCTCCCCTCCCTGAATTCGTAGCGCTCACCGCCGGTCGGATGGAGACTCTTCGTGCTGCCGCCCGGGTATGAAGGAGGGAGAGAGAGATTAAAAAAAATCAATTGGAAATTTATATATATATATATATATATATATATTACTTTAAGCTTGCGCCCAGCGCATCAACTGAGAAGGAGAAAGTAAATAAAAATTAAAAGTAATTTTTGAAAACAATTCTCATCCCTCTATTATAGAAACTGAGCAAAGGAAAGGTTTAGCAATTCTGATTATGGCTCTCCATGCTCCTCTGCTTGCTCTTTCAATCCGTACGGACATATTAAGAAGAGGATTAGTGAAGAGGAAGGTGGTTTTATGGTTTTGGAAAACCCACTAATGGTTTTCCACCTAGTTTTACCCTTTGGGTAATAGATTGATGGAGATTGATTACCCAATGGTTAAAAACAAGCTTTATTTCATCCATACATAAACAAAAATCCCTAAACGTGTTCTTCTTTCATTTAAATTCAAGAAAATTACCAAAATCACCTCTGTTTTTGTCTCTTTCACCTCTTTTGACCGCCTTCAAGAAAATTAAATTACACCAAAGCTCTGATACCACTGAAACGGGACCCTTTAATCTTCTTGAAGGGAATAATCAAATACTCATAAATTATATCAAATATCAAAACAACTACTTGAATTAAATTGAAAAATTAAAAGTACATAACAAAACATAAGGCAAGAGAAAGAAAAACATCACCATCAACACAAGGCAACACAAGACTGGGTGCAATCTTCCCCCCCAACGTGAGTGGCTTCTTCTCGCATGGGTATTTGTGATATATTCCAAAAGTAGGCCTTCAGCCAAAAATAAAGTACACATCCATATTTGGACTTTGCCATTTAATTAGCCTTTGTCCTCAATTAACCTTTGTCCTCAAACCTTCTAAGGTTTGCACAATTTTTCTAATACAATAATCTAACTTGTGCACATATGCACATTACAAAATAAATCAACTAGTGCTCGTATGCACACTGTACAATAAATTGACGCGTACACACACACACATCACACTGATGTCAAAATAATATCAAACGCCATAATACAGCCATAAAATATTATGAATATAATAATGAGATCTGTCCACACGCCACGACTCAATCCACCATCCGTGCGACACCTAAATCGGTACCCTCGCACTGTGCAACACCTAAATCGGTACCCTTGCACACCTCATCACCTAAACTCATAAACATAAACCACGTCAGTAGTAACAATCAATTGACATCGCATCAATCAATCCTAACGTGTTCATGAGAAATAGGCATCATAAAAAATATATATAAATCAAATATTAAATGACCATGACTATCATTCGACAAATAACATGGATCATAACATGATTATCTGGTATTAGCCTGACTGGCTACTCTGGATGCATGTTGTAAACTGGCAATTGAATATGAAAACAACATGCTAGAATTGCCACAACTAAAAGATGTCAAAATATCTTCGACGGCAAACGACTTCACAAGTTTCGAGTCACCAAGAGATTGGAACTCAGAGCAAGCAAGTCAAGAACATGACTGTGGATGAACTCAGTAATGTAATATTGGAAAAATTGAAGGTAAGGATGGAAGAGAAACATCTGGGCATGGGCATACCCATATTTGTGCAGATTAAATCACACTACCACACCGAATGCCCCACAGTTAAGAGCAAGGCCATTACTCGATTGTGCGCACTGTGTAAAATTAGTGAATCATGACACCTCATGTGCAGATATCCAAGGTTCCAAAAAGTAGCACAGTTGCCGTCACCCAGAGCTCCATTGGCCTTACCAGGACCACTTGTGCGAATCACTCCAGCAGTAGTAAGACATCCCAACTCTTTCTATTTACCTAGGGGGATGTTTCGGACTTCACCTTTGTTGCCACTTGTTCTACCACCACAACCACCATAGGCTAAAATCAACCAAGTATTGATTGAAGAGCCATCAGAAGATATGGATATGGTGCATGAAGTAGAAATCAGTGGTGAGTACTATGAGGAAGCTCTGGAGATTGCACCAAAATTCTGTCTTACAAAATAACACGCTAGTATCTGTGTTTCAAACCACGGTACAGTGGAAGGGTAAGGACATAAACTCAAACACAAAGAGAGGACTGCTACAATGTTTTGTTTGCGGTGGACTGCATCGAATCACTGAATGTCCAAACAAGAATGTGATTCATACGCACCAACCTCAACAAATTGACTGCACCCCCCAATGACATGCAGTACTTACTTATACTAAATGTGGGATTGATCATTTGATCAAAGATTGTCCATACCGCACAAGTGGTTTGACTTCCACTTCTAACCAGGCCACCGTCTAGAGACCATTAGTGTGCAACCTAGAAACATCATGCCACTCAATGTCCTGACATGAACCCAGGTCCAATTGGGGGACAAAGGGAAGAACCCAACAAATGCAACCACTTCTAGAACTGGTAGGAGAAGGAGGGTGAAAAAAGTGGGTAAGGTTGACACCAGGGTCATAATTTAAGATGGATCTGAAGAAGATATGATCGACACCAGATCCACTCAATTAAGAGAAGAGAGGGATCAAGTGGTCAAACCAAATGAGCTTGACTAAGAGATGCAAGGTGAAAGACCATCAACTCCTAAAGGAGTCGGTGAATACCCAAATGTTGAAGAGGAGATAAGGAAGCTTGAAGCCCTAGTAAAATAGTGTCAATGACTTCATGAAGCCAAGTTATGGGCTAACCGGGTCAGGGATACAATGTACCCAAGAAATAAACCAACAAGGGAAAGGGAATTGCACATACCTACTCCAATTCCAAAAAAGACGGAAGAGGGATCTACGATGTCAAGAATGTTTGAGGAAGATGCGCAGGATGAGTCCATCCATTCATTCCCTAGAGGGATGGATACGAGACGCACACATGGAAGGAACTCTCAATTTCTAGAGAACCTAGAGACATAGGTAGCCTTGCGGCTGTACTATCCACTTTTGTGCAAATGCCATTGGGACAACAACTACGCAGTTCACCAACATTATGGGAAGACATAAAGGAATGGGTAGAGGGCGGACTAAGGCCAACCGACACTACAGAGGATGTTCTATCACCTTTGGCAGAAAGAATCTTAGAACACACAAGGGAAAGAACAACATCAAGATACTGGTTAATCAATTGGGACGTTATTATGAAAATAATGACACTAATGCTACGATCCCAATTCATCACATAACAGATACCAGGCACTGGCTATTCTGGATGGTGGGATGGGGGTTAGCATCATCACAAAACGATGTTGGAAAAACTAGGAAAAATCCATCTAAAAAGAGCAGAGCTTATCGTTAAAATGGTAGATGGAACATCTTCAAGGTCCATTGGGCTTTTAGAGAATGTGAGACTCAAACTCTTTACGTTTTGCTACCATCATACATTTGTAGTAATGGACTTCCTGCGCCAACTAGACTCATATGACATAATATTGGGGAGACCCTTCATGATGTTGAAATATGCAAGTGAATGGGAAAGCCCTTAGCAAGTGAATGGGTGTGTGCGGGAAAGCCCTTAGCAAGAGATTGCAATAGGGAGTCCGTAATTGAGTGGAGAGCAGTGAAAAGGTGAGAAGAATCTACTGGATGAGAGAATCAAGGGTAGCATGTGTTGGAATTAGGGTTGCAGGAATGCACACACAACTTCAAGAAGATGAGGAAGCTTGAGCACAACACAGTAGTGTATTATGAGTGCCAAAAATGAAAGATTACAAGCCCTAGAAGATAATGGGCGTATATACAATGCACGGGGGAAAAACCCTCCTAGTGAGGGAAAAAGTGCCCCGGCGGTCCTAAGTGTGTTCACACACATCACTACTATAATATGGTAACAAATCCCCCCTGGAGTGATGCGGTGAACAAGAGCTAGCACTCATGTATAGGGAAGTGTCTAGCTATGTGGACGAATCCACAAAAGGGAGTAAGCCCAAAGCTTTGCGAAAAGCTTCGAACTTCTCACGAGGCAGAGCCTTTGTGAAAAGGTCTGCAAGGTTATCCTGTGTTGGCACATAAGCCAAACTGATCTCTCCTGCAGAGAGACTCTCCCTGACATAATGGTAGTGCACCTCAATGTGCTTCGTACGAGCATGGAACACTGGGTTCCGCGCAACTGCCAATGCGCTCTGACTGTCAGTGAAGATGGTGGTGGCAGATGGCTGCCCAACACCCAAATCAGCCATAAGGCGTCTGAGCCACACACACTCAACCGTAGCTGTGAAAGCTGCCCTGTACTCAGCTTCACAACTAGAAGTGGCCATAGTAGGCTGCTTCTTGCTCAACCATGATATGCATGAGCTTCCAAGCATGAAGCAAAACCACTCGTGGACACGCGTGTGTCATAACAACCAGCCCAGTCAGAATCTGAAAAAGCATGTAAATCTGGCGGCAATGATCCCCCCTTGGGATAAAACAACCCAAGATGCCGAGTACCACTCAAATAGCGAAAGATACGCTTCACTGCCTGCCAATGCTTAATGCCTGGGCTATGCATAAATCTGCTCACCTGTGAGACTGCAAACTGAATGTCTGGCCTCGTAATGCATACATAAATGAGGCAACCAACAGCTGTCTGATAGAGTGTGACATCAAAGTGATCTCCAGCATCATGAAGACTCAACTTCAAACCTGTCTCCATTGGAGTAGCAATAGGCTTGCAGTCTTCAAGGCCAAATCTCCGCAACAATGTTTCAATATACTTTGTCTGACACAAAGCAATACCTCCATCACACTGCTTAAATTGTATTCCCAAATAATGATGCAAATGCCCCAAATCTGACATCTCAAAAGAGGCATTCAAATCAGCCTTAAAATCAGCAATATGACTCTCATTTGGTCCTGTGAGCAGCATGTCATCGACATAGAGAGCAATGATTAGATGTACACCATCCACACGTTTAACATACAAAGTGCTTTCTGTTGGACTATTCTGAAACCCATGTGCAGTCAAATATGCATGTATTTTTTCATACCAAGCTCGTGGAGCTTGCTTTAAACCATATAAAGCCCTTTTTAACCTGCACACTTTGTTTTCGTGCCCTCTTTGAACAAAACCACGAGGCTGCGATACATACACCTCCTCATGCAAATCTCCATTTAAGAACGCAGTCTTTATGTCCAGCTGATGTACATTCCAACCATTATGAGCTGCTAATGCACAGATGCTACGAACAGTGGTCATACGACATGTGGGAGCAAAAGTCTCATCAAAATCAATGCCCTTCTCTTTAGCATAACCTTTTGCAACAAGCCTAGCCTTATGGCGATCCACTGTGCCATCAGGCTTACGCTTTAATTTGTAAACCCACTTAGTGCCAATGGCCTTCTTGCCAGGGGGCAAGTCACATAAAGACCATGTACCATTCTTCATAATAGCATCGTATTCTGCTTGCATAGCAGCCATCCAATTTTCTGAACTTTGTGCCTCATCAAATGAAACAGGCTCACTTTCATCGCACATACTAGAAACAGCCAATGCATAACAATCTGACGCATAAGAGGCACCATGAGAGGCAGAACGAGTGCGACTAGACAAAGGGGCATCCAACTTGCTGTCACGCAAAGTCTGCACCAGCCATCTAGGCATATTCCTAGAGCCCTCAATCTCTTGTCTCTCATCCTCAAGTGCATCATGCACATCTGCATCAGATATAGGCTGATCTGTGCCATCATTTAAAACCTGCATAGGCTGAAAAACTGCCTCATGAGGTATTGCACTTGACTGTGCACCACTGAAAAGAGGCAACAATGTATCATAGACATCACGTGAGCTGATATTTGTCTCCTTAGTACATGAAACCAAGGGCTGAACTGCATCTTCCACAAATACAACATCACGGCTAACCAAAATGCGCTTTGTCTGTGGATGATACAAACGATAGCCTTTGCTCTCAGCACTATATCCAACAAAAATACATTTGACAGCTTTGTCATCCAATTTTCTGCGATGTTGCACAGGCACTAATGCATATGCCAGGCAACCAAAAACACGTAAATGGCCAACAGATGGCTTGCGGCTATGCCAAGCCTCATATGGAGTGACAACCTGTAATGCTTTGGTGGGACACCTGTTTAGTACATAAGTGGCACACATGACAGCCTCAAGCCAAAAACCATGTGGTAGACTTTGACTCTTAACCATACATCTTGCCATTTCCATGAGAGACCTGTTTTTTCTCTCAGCCACACCATTTTGCTGTGGTGTATACGGCACTGTACATTGGTGTTTTATCCCACGCTCAGCCAGAAATGCATTAAATTCTGAAGACATATACTCCCCCCCTCGATCTGAACGGAGGGTGCCCATCTTACTTTCTGACACATTTTCAGCCATAACCAAAAACTGTTTGAAGCACAAAAACACTTCGGACTTTGCCTTCAAAGGATATACCCATGCATGCCTGGTAAAATCATCAATGAAAGTCACGAAGTAAAGGTAGTTTCCAAATGATGGAGTTTACATGGGACCACAAACATCACTGTGAACAAGCTGCAATCTGCGTTCAGCTCTCACTGATCCATCTTTGGGAAAGGAAGCACGCTGCATTTTACCCAATATGCAGCCCTCACAAACATGCTTGACAGGTGCCTCAAGCTTAGGCAAAGAAGACACCATTTCAGATTTCTGCAGGCGCAGCAAACTTGCAAAATTCAGATGACCAAAACGTGCATGCCACAGTTTTGCATCTGAAATAGCCTGCGTATCCATAATAGCACATGCTGAATCCTCTACACATTTGCCATCCATATTGAGCTTATACAGCCCTCGACATAGTGAACCAGATGCTACAATGATGTCACCACAAGAGAGATCATGAACAGTACATCTGTCATCCACAAATTTTACAACCAAACCTGTTTTGGCAAATGCGGAGACTGACAGCAGATTCTTTTTGATCCCTGGCACATACAATGCATCAAAAAGTGTAAAGGTGTTGCCATTTGCAACATTCAGCACAATCTGTCCAACTCCTTCAACGGGATAAGAGGAGTTATTGGCACAAGTGACAGTATTCCCTGTGGGAGCAGACTCAAGGAAAGTGAATAAACTGCGCTGCGAGGTGATATGCTTAGTGGCACCACTGTCAAAGTACCATACATCTGAATCTACTGCAGACATACATGTGTCATGCAAAGATGGGTCATAACTGCACTGCGCATTGAATGCCCATTCTGTATCTAGCACAACATTAGCAGATTCATTGTTAGAAGGAGAGGCATCTGCAACAGCCATACCAGCCTCTTTCTTCTTAGCCTCTTTCGCAGCCAGCTTAGGACACGCTTTGATGACATGATCATTTCCCTTACAGTACTTGCAAAATGTCTTCTGTTTGTCACCCTTCTTCTCATCTTTGTCTTCCTTCTTTGGTTGCGCAGCATTTGCAGATTTCTGCTTACTAGAAGAAAAGCCAGCTTTACCTTTCCTGCTTCTCTGACTAGCAACGAAAGCTTGATCTGCGACACGCATAATATTCCTGTTTTGCCTTGACTGGTCTTCTTGCAGCAAAACAGAAACTAACTCCTCAAATGATAAGGCATTGGGATTGCCTTTCATCATCAAGCGAAGAGTGGAAGCAAAACCCTGATAAGAATCTGGTAGACCATTCAAAACAGTCTGCACAAGTGAACTGTCTGATAGGATTTCATCTGCAGAAATGAGCTGCTCTTTGAAATCCTTGATCTTTGTCAAAAAGCTATCCATAGAATCACCTTCGTTCATATGCTCACTCTCCAACTGTTTTCGGAGATAAGCAACACGAGCCTCATTTCTTGCCTGATACAATGTGGCAAGTACATCCCAAGCATCCTTAGAAGTCCTGCAGGAGCGAATATGTGGGATAATGGTACGTTTGACAGACAGCGCAATCAAGGCATGAGCCTGCGCATCTCTACCATCCCAACGAATCTGCTCTGCTGAAAGTGGTGGTTCTCGAACAGCTGCTACAGCACTTGTGCCTGCACCATCATCAACAGTACCTGTTTCTGATGTGTTTGCAGCATTCCCAGCCACAATAGGACGTGCATCAATACCCTGCACAATGTTCCATAACCCCTTTGCTACCAATACATGTCGCATCATATATGCCCACAATGGATAGTTGGTGCCATCCAACTTATCCTCAGCAGCCAACATGCGGAATACATCATTGTTGTCAGCCATGGCCAATGACTGTACTACTAGATGTAAATGCTGTCTGTAAGAGGTAAACTTGTATAAAATCGACCTGTGCTATGTAGCACAGCCCAAAACAGACGAATGGGCACCTGTCCTGCAGATTTTAATCTTGACAGAAAATCTGCACAGTAGGACGATTTTGCCTGCGCAGTACTTGGAATGCAAAAACGGAGGGCGAAATGACTTCAGATCAAAATTCTGAAACGACCAAGCCCTACGGGCTATCCCACGGCATATACTAACCTGCAGACGCTCGTGAATCCTCGTCGCAATCGGAGGAGATGAAGCGGCAGGTGCCGGTGATGCTGCCCGGGAGGAGGAAGCCTGCTCTGATACCAATTGTTGGAATTAGGGTTGCAGGAATGCACACACAACTTCAAGAAGATGAGGAAGCTTGAGCACAACACAGTAGTGTATTATGAGTGCCAAAAATGAAAGATTACAAGCCCTAGAAGATAATGGGCGTATATACAATGCACGGGGGAAAAAACCTCCTAGTGAGGGAAAAAGTGCCCCGGCGGTCCTAAGTGTGTTCACACACATCACTACTATAATATGGTAACAGCATGAGTGAATATAGGGGTGTGGAAAGATTCTAGGAAAAGGTGTCCCCAGATGATGTAGGGGAGGTGGCACAAATTAAGGAGAAATCAGTGGTGGGGAGTGGGTGCTTGGCACCTTGTGGATGTAAAAGCTATAAATTGAGGCATTGGCCTAAGGAGAATTTGCTGGTTTTTGAGTATCCATGCCTACATTATGCTATTAGATTAATTGTGTACTAACCTTGCTTTAATCACTCTCTAATTGCTTGCTAATCATGTTGATTCTTTCATTTGATCCACCATAGCCCTTTACATTGCTGTAAATTCAACTTGGTATTAGAGCCTAGCTTAGGATTTAGCTATTTTTTAAAGCTTAATCAACCTATTAATCATGGATTAGAAGTTAATCTCTGTTTTAGTTTTTTCAACTAATCTTCTGCACCCCCAGCTGGTGGAGGGGCTTGATTTCCCTCCAGTCTTTAAATTAGCTAAACATTTCTTAGCCACATCTAGGAAACATCCCCACGCATCGGCCTGCCACAATGATTCCTCAAATCGCTGATGCATGCTGCAAATTTACGCTGATTTGTAAGCGCCTTTTTTCTAGAGCAAATCGTAGATCTACACTTAATCTAATTCCTCTCAGCCCTAGGGATTTTCAAGGGTGATCTACACACCTATGATCTACATACCTATGATCTCAAATTTTTACAATTCGTCAAGGAAAAGTGGCATCAAGCTCTGGATCAAATCTGCAAGTGACTTTGGTAAAACACAGATTAAGCATTCAATATTTGGTCAAATATTATGTTTTTGGGCTTGATCCTCTACTAGATAACTGCTATTGATTACCTTAAAAGGATTTAAGCTCACTTGAACTCTAAGGCACTAGATCTAGCCTCCCCGTACACTCTATTTTTTGTACACAAAATAACTAATTAGTGATCAATTATCACTAATTACTGTATTTTGGTGCAATTGATGGTTCAAACTTACCATTGGGTATCTGATATAGATCTATATCACCTTAGATTGCAATTTGAAGTTGGTTTGATGTCCCAACCATCCAGTACAAAACCAACTATCCTTGGCTTTATGCAATTTTTGGTGTATTCATACTTGTAAACTTATTGTAATCATCATTAAACACCAAATTGGAGTTGTAATAAAAGGGTAGACATTGCCCTTGAATCTTGAATTGGATCAAGAGGTAAGACCCCCTTTGCATCATCATGAGCATTGCACAAATTCAACGGGGAGCAATTCCATACATGGCAAACAAAAACCATGTATCTGCTCATTGAGAAAGAATCTATGGAGGCTAGTTGAGGGAAGAGATGAATGTCCAGAGGAGCATGGGAAGGATGAGTGGAAGAGCAGAAATGTGAGAAAGCATTAGGACTTATTGCACTTAGCTTAAATGATGAAATCATTCACCACATTGCGGAGGGATACAACAAGCTAAAGATGCATGGGATGGCACTAATGCAAAGAATTCAAAGATAAATCTGCTAATGCAATTTTACAAACTTGACATGAAGGAAAGTGAACCTCTAGCCACACACTTGAACAAATCTAAAAGCATCAAACAACAACTTGCAACCATTGGAAAGAAAGTAGAAGATGATGAGGCACTAACAGTGCTTCTTTAAAGAGTGTGGACAAGGGAGAGTATGAGAACATTGTGGCAACCTTAAAGAATGTAGCAGATTTGAAGTTGCATGAGATAGAAGGAGCTCTACTAGAGCAAGAGAACAAGGTCAAAGAGAAGAAAGGATTGGACCCAACAACTAGAGATGAGAAAGCATTCTACACCCAAGGAGGCCTTGCACAAGGACGAGGATGAGAAAGAGGCAGGGGAGGAGGAAGGACCTTCACTTGCCACAACTGTGGGAAGCCAGGACACATGGTTAGAGACTGCTACAGCAAACCAAATGAAGAAGGATCGGCATCGGCAAACTTCATGGAGACTCCTAAGGTAGAGGAGTTAGAACATCTTTTCTGAGAGAGAAAGAGAGAAACCCCACACCCAATGTAACATGCCCCAATAGAGTAAAACCACATCTGAGCCACCGCTGATGTAGGCCATGTGGTAGATGTATGTGTGAGCACTTTAGTCAAAGTTACGGGCACTTGTAGTAGCCTTGGACAAATAGAGAGAGAGAGAGTGTCAAGGACTATGAGTTAGGGACTTGAGGCATTGGTCGCTCGTCGCGGGGTACTAAGTAAGAGGGAAACTTGGTATAGGGTCTATGTATGCTAGAATTATTCACTTGAGGGGAGGTGTTGAAATATGCAAGTGAATGGGTGTGTACGGGAACAAGCCCTTAGCAAGAGATTGTAAAAGTGAGTCCGTAAAATTGAGTGGATGGCACTGAAAAGGTGAGAAGAATCTACTGGATGAGAGAATCAAGGGTAGCATGAGTGAATATAGGAGTGTGGAAAGATTCTAGGAAAAGGTGTCCCCAGATGTAGGGGAGGTGGCACAAATTAAGGAGAAATCAGTGGAGAGTGGGGGCTTGGCACCTTGTGGATGTAAAAGCTATAAATTGAGGCATTGGCCTAATGAGAATTTACTGGTTTTTGAGTATCCATGCCTACATTATGCTATTAGAATAATTGTGCACTAATATTGCTTTAATCACTCTCTAATTGCTTGCTAATCATGTTGATTCTTGCATTTGATCCACCATAGCCCTTCACATTGCTACAAATTCAACTCATGAGGGAATCCAAATTGGTGCACGATTGGGCATTAGACCATGTGTATGTTCACAAGGGTTTGTAAATTCTAAAGATAGATCTGAGTACATGGAGAGCACACCCCATGGAAGGGCAACTGTTTGGTCACAACTGAGAGGACCATATCCGTACAAATATGCCAACCCACGGTTGAAATTTCCAAAGCGGGAGAGGAAACGAAAATGTATGCATCACTTCCTCCTTTGGATTTCAGTGAAAACTGGATGCATGTGCTAGTTACCATAGATGTGATGCAACCCTGAGGAACCTAATATGTGGAATCTAGAACTGTTCCCACTACCTTTGTTTGTATGGTCAATTGGCACACCATTGATGAGGAATCAAAAGAGGAGGTCTCTAGCATAGAAGGGACTGGATCACAAGACCGTACTAGCACCCCTAATGCCTTAGAAGATGGAGAAAGCAAAAACGATACATCGCTCCAAAATTCCCTACTACGAAGAAAACCCACGAATGCCTAGTGGCTGAGATACCTCGAAGCTACTAAGGTACGACGATGAGATTTCTAAGGATTGGGGTGAGGAAATGAGTAAGATATCCCTTGAAGGGAAACGTAGGGAGGAAGTCATTCTTTGAGAACCAAAAATACCTAAGCTTACAAAAGTTGGGCTTCAAAAAAGAAACAAAGCTTTGGCAAAAGCTGAGCGAGAGGCCCCACGAAAGTTATGGCTAAAACAAAAAGTGAGAATGAGGATAAACCAGACCTGCTTTCAGTACCATACCATTTCAAAACCTACACAATTACGAACGAAAGGTGGTCCAACAACTGACAGCAAAAAGAGTTAAGGAAGATGGGTTGTCCACATCATATGATTGCCCACCTGAAGTCAAGGAAGTTGATATTGTAGAACTAGGGGAGGAAACCAACCTATTTATATCGCCAAGGACGACTCCGGTTGAAGAAAATGAGCTTGTCGCTCTCCTTAAAGAGTTTAAGGATTGTTTCGCCTGGAACTACAAAGAGACGAAGGGTGTACCACCTGAGGTGGTGCAACATACGATCCCAATCATGGATGGATCAAGACTAATCAGGCAAAAACCATACCAAATGAATCCTAAATATGTGGCAATTGTAAAGGAGGAAATCGATAAACTCATTGTTGGAAGATTTCATCTATGATATAGGACATACGGATTGGTTGTCACCAATCATAATAAGGCCAAAGAAGAATGGAAAACTTAGGGTATGTATCGATCTTAAAAAGGTCAATGCAGCTACTAAGAAGGACCATTATCCATTGCCCTATACAGAACACATTTTGGAGAGAGTAGCTGGTGAAGAAGCTTACAGCTTCTTGGATGGATTTTCAGGCTCCAATCAGGTGTCTATAGCACCCGAAGACTAGCATAAGACAACCTTCATACAATGTGGGGGACGTTTGCTTACAAAGTCATGCCTTTTCAGTCTCACCAATGCCCCAGCAACATTCCAACGATTAATGTGCACAGCCTTCAAAGACTACTTGTAGAAGTGGTTGGAGGTATTCATTGATGATATGTGTGCACACTCTCGATGGGCAGCTCATCTGGCTTGCTCAAGGAAGGTGTTTGAGCGATGTCTATTGTATCATATATGCTTAAACCCTTTAAAATGCCAATTTTGGATCAAACATGGTGTGATATTGGGACACATTGTCTCTAAGAATGGTATATCTACATATGACAATAAGGTTAGGTTAATCTTGGAACTGCCACCACCCGCTAATTACAAAGGTGTGCAAAGATTTATGGGACATGTTGGGTATTACCGTTGCTTCATAATCTTCTATGCTGAAATCGCCATGCCATTATATAAGCTACTCATTGTCTTTGAATGGACTGAAGAATACTAGGAAGCATATGATAGATTGAAGCAAGCGCTGGCTAGCGTGGCAATTCTAAGGCCACCTAATTGGGACCTTATATTTCATGTACATATTGATGCATCAAACTTTGCTATTGGATGCGTATTGGCATAGCCTGGTGAGTTCAAATTGGACTACCTAGTCTGCTTCACTAGTTGTCGCCAATTGAATGATGCAAAGGTGAATTATACTACCACAGAACGAGAAGGGTTGGACATGGTTTATGCAGTCAAGAAGTATCGACATTACCTATTGGCCAACAAATATGTGTTCTTTGTGGACCATCAGGCCTTATTATACTTGGTGCACAAGCCTTGTACCACGGAACGAATCACATGCTGGTTGTTATTACTATTGGAATTTAACTTCACGGGCGGTGAGAAAGGGGACACAGCATGTGTTGGCCGATCATATGTCGAGAATTCCAAATGGAAAACCGGCAACAACGAGTGTTGATGATGACCTCCTTGATACTTGTTTGTTCAAGCTGGACATGGTGCTCGAATGGAGCGAGGAAATATTCGATTATCTAGCTTATGGTTTTTCGCACAAGAACGACCCTTGAACAAAGATAAAATGCGGTGGCTTGTTAAGTTTGCTGCACCTTATCAATTAATTGTTGCGATAGAACTACATAAGCTAGATAAGGACAATTTCCTAAGGAGATGGGTGAGAGAAGATGAGTTCGTCACTCATGATATTGGATGAAGCACATTCAGGGGTAGCCGAAGGACATTTTGCTGGAGAGATTATGGCTTGCAAGGTGCTTCAAGTAGGACTATGGTGGCCTACGTTGTTCAGGGACGCCATAGAGTTTGTTAAAAGATACAAAAAATGTCAGCGATTTGCTATCCCGCAAAAAGGGACATGATGCCACTTACCCTTATTATTGTAAGACAACCTTTTGGGAAATGGGAAATTGATTTTGTTGGACCTATTAGTCCAGCTGCGCATCCATCACACAAGCCCGATATGTGATCATGGGCCACATACTATTTCACAAAATGGGCAAAAGCCAGAGCCTCTAAGCGAGCTGATGCATGAACAATAGCTAAGTTCTCATATGAGCAAATCATTTTGAGAGTAGTGGGTGCCTAAGGGTCAACTTATAAATTAGCTATACAAAGATAAGAAGGGCATCAACAAGGAGTCAAGGAAAAACGTTCAAAGAATAGACAAGGAATAGAAATGGTCTTCACATGTAAGCTGATGGTATTCCAAACAAAATAGCACCCCACAAAGGCCTCATAAGCAATGGGTTCCAAATTCCACCCACTGCCGCACTGTTGTAAATACCTACCAATGCAAAGGAAAGGGTGGTAAAGGCATTTAGAACTAACTCCCAACAAAAACAAATGCTAGGAATGCACAAACATTGGTATGGAGGAAGAAACCAATCCAACATGATGGGCTAAATAGAACAAAACCACTACCTCTAACCACCATGATCGGGGAGCTGGAAAAGGTTATTGAAAAGAAGATGCAACTAATGGACACTATTTTACAAACCCCAATCCACAGGACTCAGTAGAAGAACTCTTCAGTTGGATGGTGGAGGGAAGGATCAAGCACTCTCACACTCAGAGTTAAAACGCCTGCACAACAACACCTGCCCAGACGTGCCAAAGTACCACCTTGGTTTCCATGGCAATAAAAAGATAAACGTATCCATTACTCAAAAATGGATACACAATAAAAATGGGTATCATTCACTTCATCCAATCTTTAAATGCATGGTTGAGTGTCTCAGCATGAAGAGAAATGTAGGGTATCAATCTTGCACACACTTGGCACAAAACAATTCACGCCGCCGTGAACTGGTACAAAATAGTTCACGTCGTGAAACATTCTAAGCACTTCACACCATGAACTGGTCATAAAGATTCACATCGTGAAATGGTCCTCAAGGGTTCACACCATGAAACAATCACATTCTCTCGACCAATCATAAGCAACCACGTGGCATTCTTCATTAAGGTAGTCGCCCAGTCCAACAGCTGTGCCATAAAATCGAATTTCTTTTCTTTTTTGTCATTTTGCATTCATCGTCCTTCATCGTACGAGCAACCATCAAGTGTGGCTCTCATTGATTTCACTTTTCCTTCATCGTGTGTAAAATCGACATATACGAGTTTGAGGTGGGAGCTTGTGCCTTGATTTTGCGTTTTCTTTTCGTGTTTTCATTTCTTTTCTTCATTAAAAGAGTTGTTGATGCTCTAGTTTATGTTGTTTGGTTTGAGATTGTTGAGAAAATTCATGTATGAGTGAAGATCTAAGGTTTGCTGAATAGTCTGAGTCAGAAAGCTCTAATTTTAAGTCAACAGGGTCTAATAGAGTTAGATGTGTGTTTGGTTTAGTCAGTTGATGCTATGAAAGAGTAGATTTTGTCTAGTTTGAAGTTTGTGAAGTCTGGGCTGACCATCAGGGAATAGGCGAAAGTCAGTTGGATTGGTTATGGGCTGGATGGTGGTCTAGCTCAGTTGGGGGCTAATTCAAGTCAGCTGGGTGTCAGCTAGGGTTAGCTGGGGATCAGCTAAGGGTGTACAAGGGTAGATATGACCTCTTTGGGTTGAAGGGAAAAGTTTTGGGTTTTGGTTTGAGTGTCAGATTTTTTGTCAGTCAGCAAAGCAGTTAGTCAGAATTAGAGGGAAAAGTGTTATAGAGTCAGCAGATAATCAGCTGTGTTGTCAGCCTTAAGTTTGTGGAGTTGATTCCTAGTGGGATTTGAGGTTTTTAAGGGATACGAGGTGTCAGCAGACATTGGGGTGGTGAGATCTAACTCAGGGCAAAGTCAACAGAGCTGAGGTAGCTAAGTGAGATCTTAGTCAACAGGGGAGTGATGTAGGTTCAGTAAAGCAAGTATTTAAAGTTTGTTGATGCTGGAGGATTTTTTTGGAGCATGGAGGATATATTTTTGGCTGGGGTTAACAGTAGCTATCTGATTTAATTTACAATTAGAAGTTGATCAGTTGAGTGTCAGCTGGGAGTGTTTTTAGTTAGGTAGTGGTCAACTAAGGTCGCTAAAGGGTTAGGAGTGAAGATCAGAGCTATTAGAGGTCATATCTGACATGGGAGGATAGATGGAGGAGTCAGCTAAATCAATTTGTGAGGTTTAGAGAGAGTTCAAGTGTCCGACTGTGTTAACTGAAGATCAGAGGATAGCAGCTGAGTGGATCGGTGCTCTGGATTTGTGTTGTGTTGGTGTTGTGGTGATAGTTTATAGAGCCCTCCCTACGGTGGTGTGTTGTGGTGATAGTTTATAGAGCCCTCCCTACGGTGGTGTGTTCGGACGAGCTATAGAGGCAAGACTCCCCTGACACTTCAGCGTGAGCACATGTGGAGATCCCTGTGAGGTAAATGTGTGGAATCAAAGATATAGCATGAATTGAAGGTGAAGTTGATGAGCCCCAACTACTACACATTTGAAATCATGGCGGTGTAGAAGTTCCATCTTTACTCATTCTCCAATTTTTTTTGTACAAAGACGGGCATTATGGTTTGAAGATTGTATCCTGCTGGTCTGTCTAAGAAGATGGTGGGGGTCACGTGTCTATAAGTTTTCTTGAAGTGCCCAAGGCAGTTAAGAAGGGAGATTATGTGTTAACATTGTCAAAATCATGACAAGTATATATGTCTAATCCCAAGCTTAGTATCTCTTTGTTCTTGTGTTGTGGACATTGTGTGGTGATGTCATGTTGTCATTGGTTCTTTTTGAAAGAGCATGTAAGATGTGAAAGCCACATATCATAATCATTGTAAAACCCTCTTTGTCTCACCACACATCCGAAATATTGTGTGTATTGGGTTCACTATAGAGGTACTTGGTTCTTTAAGGACTGAGAATGAATGGTTTCTATTGTTGAAGCTCCCTGGATGGATGGATAACCTTCACCTATGCCCACACCTACCAGAGGAGGTCCTGCATGCTGAATTTGTGAAGAAGAAGATCTCAATTGAAGTAGTTATAATTGCATATTGTGGCTTGTTATAGCCATTGTAACTAATAACAACTCCAGCTTAATAAGTTTGCCTTCATTGTTACACCCTGCAATTGAAAACTCTTTTGCTTCCATCCCTCATCATAAAGTTTCAATTATACAGTTTTCATTGAAAGTTAGAGGGAATTGTTTACAAGTTGTAGAGAGAGAGAATTGTGATGGTGTTGGTAGTTGTCTAGTGTTGTTCCACTAGTTGTTTGCAGTGAAGCTTGGCTAGTTATAGATGCATTTCAGTTTAAAGGCCACGACGGTGACGGTGGCCCTCTCCTTGAAGGCAATAGGAGCCTGATTTTAGCAGTGTGGTAGCACTCCTTCTTGTGTTGCTTGGCATCCCCTTCTTCATCCATGACACCTTCCATGTCTCCTCAGGGCAACTCTATTGCGTTGATGACCCATACGACTACAATAGGGAAAGTGATGGGTAGTAGGGGGCACCAAGGTGAGTGATGATCTCAACCATGGCAAGGCATGAGGGTGTGGATGTCACAAAGAAAAAGATTTGGAGGCATAGGCACATGGGAGCCAAGAAAGTGGAGAGGCATGTAGTGGTGGTGGCGGGGGACAGAGGCATGGCCAAGGCAGAGAACATGGTGCAAGTAGCAGAGGGCACGAGGGGAGAGCAAAGGCTCAACATAGGCAACACAAGAGGAAATGGGGGTAGGTGGGGAGTGTAAGTCAATGTCGACGATTGGGCACATTGGGGAGGCACTATGTGCCAGGGTAGAGGACATGGCTAGGTACGTAAGGGGCAGGCAAAAAAGGAGGGGGGGGGACAAATGGGCGTCGGCGCCCAAAACCGCCCCTTACCCCAAAGGCAAAAAAAGAGGGGGGCTGAAGTGGAGGGCGTAGTCCTTTATCTTGACAGAGAGCATGGCCGCCTAGTATTTCTCGCATGCGAGCGTTTC
The DNA here is from genome assembly GCF_041138505.1 of Cibotium barometz. Classification (NCBI taxonomy): domain Eukaryota; kingdom Viridiplantae; phylum Streptophyta; class Polypodiopsida; order Cyatheales; family Cibotiaceae; genus Cibotium; species Cibotium barometz. The sequence continues at coordinate 21,619,516 of NC_141060.1, forward strand.
CAAGGCAGCGATACTGTGGGCATTGGCTTCCACACGTCGACCCACAATGTCTTCTTTATGCGCAATGGTCAGGTGGTGGCATTGGTGGAAGACGACCTCGACGACCCCTTTCATTTTCTCTTCCCCACTGTCGTACTGCAAAGCTACGGAGCCAAAGTAAAGCTCAACTTTGGTCATGGCCCCGTGGATTCTTGGAAGAGCCTCTACCCACTCGCTTGGACAGCACTACCTGAGACCAACCCTGTCCTTAAATGGCCTGTCACTGCGTTTCGTCGCAGGTTAGGCTGGCGGCGGCAGCCAACTTAATATTGGCGCCATAATGGCAGACATGTCGGAGCCGGTGAGGACGACGCTTTTCTTCTTCGAGATAACGGTAGAGGAGCCGGGAGGGATATTAGGCATTGGTTTTACGAGCACAGACAGCTGCCTGAATGACCAAATGCCAGGTTGGTACAACAACTCGTGTGCTTACCATGGGGATGATGGCAAGCTATATCAGGCCTCCTCGCTAGGAACCCCTTCGGACCTCCTGCATAGCGGGCGACGCAGTTGGGGCTGGCGTCCACCATGGAAACAACGAAATGTTCTTCGTCAAGAACGGTGCCCCAACGGCACCGTGAGCAAGACACTCACGGGCGTGATAAAGCCCGTGGATTGCACACGAAACAGGGAACGAGAGAGTGTCCCTCCGAGGGGGGGACATATGGGCGCCCGAACAGGAACATGCAGAAAGAAGCCAATTGGAGTGTGCCTGGGGACATATGGGCGCCGGCACGCTCCAATTGGCTTCTTTCCGCATGTGGACACCCTCCTGTTCGTAGCAAACGGCATGTCCAGCGCCCATATGTCCCCCCTTCTCTCCTTCAATTGGCTTTTTTTTTTGCATGTGGACACCCCTCCTACTCGTAGCAAATGGCATGTCCGGTCGTTCGCTCTTCTGCGTCTGCACCGTGGCCATGCCGAAAACCGACATGGCAAGCGTCTCCGCCCGGAATTACGGTTTCTCTGTTACCATGGCCAGCAGCCCCCGTTGGTACTAGGGTTTCACCATACCATGAATTCTCTGTGGAAGCACCACCGCCGCCGAATGGTCGAGATTGGAAAGCTCACCCACCTCATTATGCTCGATCTTTCCTACAATGCCTTCTTAGGTGAGCTCTCTTCACAAACCTTAGCCAATCTCCCCTCTTTGGTAACACTAAACCTTGCATTCACTCAGCTTAATGGGCGCATCCCAAATGAATTCGGCTCTCTGTTTTCTCTTAAAATGCTTCAACTTTGGCACAAATCCTTCAGTGGAAGCATCCTACGTAGCCTCTTTGAAGCTATTTCTCTACAATTCTGGCTATTAGAGAGCAATACCTTGTCAAGTGAAATTAGCCAATCTGTTCGACCTTAGATATCTTGTTGTGGAGTACAATACGCTCACAGGATCCATACAACCCAACATCACCAACCTTACCAAAATCTTAGCTATCTTTAGTAGCTTCAACAAGCTAGTGGTATCATCCCTCCCCAAATTGGTGATTTAAATAGGTTGGGTTACCTTGATCTCCAGCAAAATCTCTTAACAAGTGACATTCCTTCCTCTATTGGATCACTCATAGGGCTCGAAGTTCTTGAGCTAAACAATAACCAACTCAGTGGCGCATTGCCTCACAACTTGGGCAGCTCCATAAAGCCACAACTCTAGATCTCTCCTCTAACCATTTCAATGGCAGCATCCCTGCAAAGGTGGGTAACATGTCTTCACTCCAAGCTCTAGACCTCCAGCAAAACAATCTCTTAGGCAACATCACCCCATCTTTGGGTAACTTGACCACGTTGAAGTCACTCAATTTGTCTTACAACAATTTCTTAGGGGAGGTGCCCACCAATGGCATTCTCGCCAGTTTTTTTGCCGCCTCATTTGAAGGCAATGGGTTTCTATGTAGAGGACCCATGGTGAACCTCAAATGCATTTCTCCACCGCCTGCTGTGAGAGACCATGCTAATGATGACGACGCCAATGGTACCACCAAGCAATCACCAAACCAACCTCTCTACCACGGGGTCATCCAAATTGAGCAAAAAATGGAAAATTGTCATAAGAGGGGTGGTGGGAGCAATTGGATTATCTTTAATCTTCATATTTCTAGCATTTTTCTAGGCAGGCCGAGGCCAAAGGAGACAATGCTAACCCAAAGCAAGTTCATCCCAGATCTATCAGCAGGTAATGTGAGTAAAGCCAAACTGGAGATGTACATTAGGGGCTTCAAATACAATTATGAGAAGTTTGTGTCACGTGCAAGCTATTATGACACAGCCTATGTGGGAGCCCATGTGGTGGGCAAGGGCAGGTTTGCAACTATGTACAAGTTAGATTTGCCAGGTGGCACACAGTTGGCAGTTAAGGACTTCAAGAACCCCATATCCCAATCAACATTTGAGAAGGAAGTGGAAGGCCTTGAGTTAGCTTCCCAATTCAACACATTGTTGCCCATGAAAGGCTACTATTCAAACCCAATTGAGAAGGTCATTTTATATGCCTTCATGCCTAAAGGCGCCCTTTATGATTTGTTACATATAATAATTCTGATGCACCTACCCTCATTGTAGAGGGAGAAGGAGAAAGAGTGTGTAGAGGGAGAGTGAGAGAGGGAAAAAGAGAGAGAGGGAGGAGGGAGGGAGGGAGCGCATGGAGAGACAGATTGGGAGAAGGCTAGACAGAGGTCGAGAGACCATGAGGGTGTGTGTGTGTATTAAAGGAGGAAGAGAAAGAGAGGGAGAGAGATAGAGTGTGTAGATGGAGAAAGAGAGAGAGGGAGGGAGAGGGATAGACAGAGGTGGAGAGAGCATGAGGGTGCATGTTGAAGGAGGATGAGAAAGAGAGAGGGAGAGGGAGAGGGATAGACAGAGGTGGAGAGAGCATGAGGGTGCGTGTTGAAGGAGGATGAGAAAGAGAGGGAGAGTGATAGAGATAGAGTGTGTAGAGGGAGAGGGAGAGAGGGAGAGAGGGCATGGAGAGAGAGAGAGAGAGAGAGAGAGGGGGGGGGAGAGGGCTGGATTGGGTGAGAGAGCATCAGGTGGAAATGAGAGAGAGAGGGGGATGGATAGGCAGAGGTGGAAAGAGCATGAGGATGCGTGTTAAAGGAGGAAGAGAAAGAGGAGGAGAGAGATAGAGTGTGTAGCAGGAGATCGTGTTGGTTATAGTGGGTTGGAGGGGGAGAGAGAGCATGAGGGTGTGTGTTGAAGAAGGAAGAGAAAGAGAGGGAGAGAGATAGAGTGTGTAGAGGGAGAGCGTGTTGGTTGCAGTGGGTTGGAGGGGGAGAGAGAGCATGAGGGTGTGTGTTAAAGGAGGCAGAGAAAGAGAGGGGAGAGTGTGTTGGTTGCAGTAGGTTGGAGGGGGAGAGAGAGCATGAGGGTGTGTGTTGAAGGAGGCAGAGAAAGAGAGGGAGAGAGATAGAGTGTGTAGAGGGAGAGCGTGTTGGTTGTAATGGGTTGGAGGGGGAGAGAGAGCATGAGGGTGCGTGTTGAAGGAGGCAAAGAAAGACAGGGAGAGAGATAGAGAGGGAGAGCATGTTGGTTGTAATGGGTTAGAGGGGGAGAGAGAGCATGAGGGAGGAGGTGGGCTGGGATGGGCTAGGAGCAGGGAGGAGGAGGGGAGAAGAAAGAGAAGACATGGGTATAGAGAAAGAAAGAAAGTTCTATTAAGTGTCTACTAAAGACCCAATGGGCCTATGAGACCAAAGTGATACAATGATGTCCATGGCATATCTCATCATGGAATGGAAAATAAAACAGAAAGAAAACATAAACATAGCTATCTCACTAGGGTGATACAAAACTATCCATGGAAACTCATCATGGAATACTAAGAACATGGGAGCGACATCAGCTCCGAGTAGATGGTATACCACTCTCCAATATATCAAGCATGGGGCTGATGAGTATGGCCGAGAGCCTCCTCAGCTATGTCACATGGAAAGGTAGCTCGATGGCAGTGGAGCATGTCCTAGATCTGGAGCTGATGAGGTGATCGTGCCGACGGGGGGGTCGAGGGCGTCGGGCACGTTGGAGTGCAAAGGCTCGGTCCGAGGCAACTTCCCGAGGCAACTTCACTCGGCGAGCGAGGTAGGGTTAACGTGAATCGGTAAAATCATCAATTCTGTTGATTCGAGCCCATCGTGCTGCCGAACTACGTCGAGACGACAAACGGGACCGGACGAACTGTCCAATAATCAGAGCGGGAAAACGGTGTCCAGACCCCTCTGCCACGCCGATGGAAAAGGTCCAAAGCAGCTCGTGGATGGTCCACAAGATCCACTATGTCAATGTCCTCCAGAAGAAACTGGTGATGGTTGGCTGGCGAGGGAGGGGGCGGGGTGGCTGGGACCGAGTCTCTCTCAAGAAGGTGTCCCTGTGTCTGCGGAGCTCAAGCAGGAAGAGGCCCTAGCAACGCTGGTCTTGGAAGTCAATGATCCTAGAGAGTGGACCGAATCCCTCACGAAATAGACAATGACACCTCATGTGGATCTCATAGTATACTGGGCAGCAGCATATGTAATGCTCCTCCGTCTCAACCTCTGTGTGGCATAGTCGGCAGATCCTCTCCTCTGGGGGTCTCCGTATGAGCTTCCCGACTCTGAAGATGTGCTCAGCTCTACCTATCTCCACTCTGAGGTGGTGGGATGAAACCCGTATTTGGCCAATCGCAATCCGCATGGCATGGGACATGTGAGCACTCAACCAAGTAGCCGGGGTGCTGGATGAATCCATCCTCAGTGAGTGTGAGGAAGTGATCTTTGTAGAAGTGCATCTTTGTGGGGAGCTTCGGAGGTGTGATCCATGTGCAATGTGTGTAGAGGCTAAGAAGATCTGACCGGATAACTCGGTGGTGGGGAGCTTCGGAGGTGTGATCCATGTGCAATGTGTGTAGAGGCTGAGAAGATCTTTGTAGAAGTCCATCTTTGTGGTGGGGAGCTTCGGAGGTGTGATCCATGTGCAATGTGTGTAGAGGCTGAGAAGATCTGATCGGATAACTCGGTTGGTATCTTGTGAGACAGCCGGAGAAAAGGGGAGTCCGAACTGTACTGAGGGGGGGTAGGTGGCCCATGCAGAGCCCATATACCCATATGCACACACACACACACACACACACAGAGAGAGAGAGAGAGAGAGAGAGAGTGGTTGCCAAAAAAACCCCGCTCCAAAACCTGCTCAGTGAAACCCACTCCGTGCCCATCCCCTTTGTAGAGAGTGTGATCTCCATCAACCATCACAGAAGATGGATCGATGGAGGTAATATCATGGATCAACTCACCGAGACACGTCTCAAGATTGTAAGCCCTTCATAGGTTAAACAATGTCAAAGGGGGATTTTACCAATGTTTCATCACCACACCATAGTCTAATACTAGTGAATATATCTACATCGAAGCATGTACATATGGGCATGGAGGTCCTAACTACTATGGAAGTTGATTTGCAGAAGGCCACTATAGAGTCTACAGATCTCTCCGAGGGATTGGAGAAGGAAAAGTTGCAAAAGATGTGCAAAGAAAGAGTATATATTATTGTGGACTCCCTTCGAGGAAGAGTGACAAAGAATTAAAGGACCTCCAAGAACCACAAACAAAGAGCTTCGCACTAAGCTACATGCAGATATCACATCATGTAGCTATACATTGTAACTCCCTTGGGTTCTCATAAGAAGAGATGGAGCAAGGACACTATCCTCACCATATAAGTGAGAAAATCCTAGTTTAGAATATGTTTAATGACATCACTTTTTCTACATGTCAATAAGTGCATGCATAATTTATCCTTTGTCTATAGGAAGAGCTTAGGTAGAGCATGATGAAAAGGCTCACTATGTTGCTGACTTCAAAAGATAGTATGACTTCTCTAGTCGGATGGTGTATCAATTGAAGATAGGTAATACAATAAACTTTAATCCCACACCACCAAGTGCAATTGACAATAGTAACAATTCCACGCTCATGTGTTTTCTGTTGCCTAAAGTTGGAGGACCGGGATTTTGTGGGTGTTTTCATGTTACCATGCAAACACCCATATCATATGGTCTGCTTTGCTACCATATTCCCTAATAAGAGGTTTGCTATGTAATGGGTTGTGTATAAAAAATACAGTTATAAAAAAAATTAATGGGAGCTAATAACTAGAACTTAAAAACAACCCACTCAAAGGTATTTATGCTTCCTATAGGTACATTTATGAATTTTAAAGATTTAATAGTTTTAGTGCTACTAGCAAAGCTATTAGTGTTGACTTAGACTACTAGCAATGTTGGTTAACATTGCTAGCAGCCACTACCATCATTTTTTTGTTTGCTCTAATAATGCTTGGCTAGCACTATTAGTAGTATTATTATGCTATTAGTGTTGACAAGCACTAAGCCAACACTACTTGCATTTCTTTTAGTGCTAATAATGCTAGAGCTAGCAGTACTAGTAGTGCTATTAGTATGTTTAGTGATGACTAGTGGATAACTACCACTACTAATAGTGTTATTAGTTCTAACTAATACTACTTTAGCAGTGTTTGTTACCACTACTAGCATAGTTAGTGGTGCTACTATTGCTTATTAGCACTAAAAGTAGTGCTACTAGTGATGTCTAACACTAGCAATGCACTAGCACTAAAAGCAGTGCTACTAGTGATGTCTATTAGCAATGCATTTGGTGCTAACAGCACTATTAGTAGTGCTTTTTGTATGTTTAGTGATGATTAGCACTACTAATAGTATTACTAGTTCTAACTAACAAGCACCAAATGCATTGCTAGTGCTAGTAGTGTTAGAAACAGTGAGTTATAAAATGACAACGAGTCATGAGTTGTCGTTTGCAAAACAAGCTATCTTGATTTTTCACTAGTCCTAAATATTGATCAATTTACACTCTTTTAGAGACATTGAAGAGAAATGTATTTGGAAATTTTACAAAATAAGCATAGTTTTAAACTTCTTTTTAAAAATGTACATATTGTTAATTTAAAGGTGAAATTTTTTTCACTTTTCGTGTCAAATAACAAAATGAAAAAAACAAGGTCAATACAAGATCTAATATTCTTTAAAACTACTAATAATTCACGCATGTCTTTGTAATGTATAATATATTCTTTACTTAGAATTACAAAAATATACTTTTTCTTCTCCAAAAAATTAACTAACTTCATCCCAATCATTGCACCCCATCTAATCATTGAATTAGAGCATATATTTGATATTAAGATAAGTAGGTATATGGAGTCCATGGCCATAGAAGAGGCTTATTGAAAGAAACGATTTCTCTAGATTCAGATAGAAAACTAACAATCCAAATAGTCAAATTTTAGATGGTAGTGAGTACTACAATTTATCTATTTACTTTGTTTTGATCTAACAGTTCGATTTAGAGTTATCGTCTTCAGTTTTTAGTTTATAACAATTAAATTTTGAGGCATGAAAATGATAACATCTGTCGTTTTGAAAAATTGATGAAAATTTGGATTCCAAAATCCACTTTGTTGACAAAATAGATTCTAGAATCTAAAATTTCGGTGACATTTCTATTGTGAGAGTGAAATTTTCATCCAAAAAAAAGAGAAATATGAACAAAAATTTCACTTTTATTTGATGGAAAAAATTTCCATTGACCACAAAATTTTCGTCAAAAACTTCCGTCGACAAAAAAAATTTCATCAAAAATTTCCATCGATGGAAAAAATTACGTCGATAAAAATTTGGATATTAGAATCCACTTGGATTTTGGAATCCAAATTTCTGTCGACGGATTAAAATTTCCGTCGACAGATTTTTTTCCGTCGACAGAATTTTTCAACGGGAATTTTTTCCATCAATGGAGTTTTTTGACGGATTTTTTTTTCGTCAACGGAATTTTTTGACAGACTAAATGATTCATTTAATAAAAGTGAACTTTTCGTTCATTATGGACCAAATTTCTTTTTTTTAAAACAAAAATTTCGATGTTGCGATAGAAACGTTAGTCTCAATGGAAATTTGGATTCGAGAATCCACTTTGTTTACAAAGTGAAATCCAATTTTTCATCAATTTTTTAAAACGACAACTATTATCATTTTCGTGGCTTAAAATCTAACTGTTATAAACTGAAAACTCTGTTTTTACAGACTATAACTCTAAATCGATCTATTAAATCAAAATAAAGTAAACTAATAAATTATAGTACTCACTACCATCTAAAATTTGACTGTTTGGATCATTGGATTTCTATCTAAATCTAGAGACATCTTTTCTTTCAATAAACCTCTTCTATGGCCATGGACTCCATAAACCTACATGTCTTAATATCAAAATATGCTTAAATTCAACCATTGGATCAACTTTGTATACAAAGAAATTTTATTTTCTTAGACAATGCCATGTAAGAGTTTTATCAAATTATATTGGGTCTAAAAGTAACATCAATTTTATCACTTATCAATTTGTTGATAACACGCTACGTACAACACGCAGTGTAGAAATGTGTATTGGTACAAAACTTATCCATGCTCAAGGGAAAGTATGATCTAGAGATTCTTAAACAAAGCAAAAAAGGAAAGAAAAGTGAAATTTGTCGACGTGTGAACATGCTTAATTTGCATGATATAGAAATTGTTGTGTATGGATTTGATTGCTACTAGTACTGGTTGTGGCACTACTAGTAGTGCTATTAGTATGTTTAGTGATGATTAGCACTAACAATACTACTAGTTATAACTAGCACTACTATGCATAAGACTATTCAATAGACTCTATGTATCTTACTCTACTTTGCAAAAAAGACTAATCATGAGTATAAATCAACTAAGCGAGAGCCTTAAGCAATAGATTTTTATCCTTAATGAAAAGTTTTAAGTCATTTAGGCTATCTTTCTTCGTCTTCTTGCACTCTTTTCTTGTGTTTTAAACACCTTTCCATCCTCTAAGAAGGATCGCACTGACTCAACCCCAAGGTGTCGTGTCTATATGTGAATTTTTACTCACATGCCATAATAAAATAAATAACTGTCATGAGAGGCCTTTCTAGTGAAGAAAAGGGGTGAGCAAGGAATTTGATGATATGTGGGTGGGTAGACTACAAAGGACCGCTGAGATGAAGGAAACAAGGGTTTGGTGTCCCATTAGTGTGTACATTCTTTTTTCATGATCGAGGTGGTCCTGTCATCCCTTGCTTGTCAAAAAGTCGAGCAAAACCTATGATGAACCTAGCATCGAAGAGGAGATTTAGGATGTAATAAGTTTAAACACACTAGATTCTGGCATTTTTTACATTCTTGCTTGTGGGTGTGTTCTACACCCATAAACCAAGGACACAAAGGGTTTGCATCTCCCCATAGTATGTACATCCTTTTTCCACCGTTTAGGTGGTCCCTATCATCATTGCTTGTCAAAAAGTCAAGCAATGTTCATGTCCATCATTTATTTGCCAATAGCTACTATGCATTGTATAAGTGGCCTAGGTTCATGAGTAGAACCTCATTCATAGGGTAGATAAAAAAAGGGACTTTATAAATTTTGGGTGGAAATGAAAAATTAGGAAATAGCGCTGAATATTCCGAGATTTGGAGAGATCTTCCCTGCTTGAGCCTCTTCCACCCGTCTCCTCTCCTATAGGCCAAAAAATCCGCTTCATGTGTGTAAAGCAAGGCTCGATATAGGCATTTTTTAAAATAGGTCAAAATAAGGACATGCTTGTAAACTAACCAAATTTCTAGGATAAATTGGCATATTTTGCCGATATTTCAAGAATACATTATTGAAATGCCATTTTTCTCTCAAGGGCCTAAGTAAAAGTTGAGTCGGACAAGTACAAGTGTAGAGTCTAAGAGCTAGGAGTTGAGCTAACGTGAGTGAGCATTATCCTTTATCTTTAGGGGGTGGCGACATGGATACCTTACGCGTGTGAGGCGCATGCCTCAATATGGGTGGCTAGTTGACGGGTTGCATGCATGGAAGGGACCTAGGCATCGAATTTGCAAGAACAAGAGGGAGGATGGGGGGACTGGGGGGAGGAAAATACTATGGAGATGAGGCGGTCGCGTGATCAAGCGGAGGAGGAGAGGGAGCGGAAGAGAGTAGTGCCTGATTGGATAGCTGAGAGGGTCTGTGGACATGCTTAAAGGCTGCAAACGAGGGGTGGCAAGGTATGCCTGCTCTGCAGGTTTCTTCTGAAATAGTCGAGCATCAAGTTGTCATGTTTTCGCTTCACAGTGCTATTATGTTCTGTTCTGGTAAGCCTCCGTCAAAAGTAGATGTTGGTAAATGGCTGGAAGAAGAGGTTTTCCATGACAGAGTTGTGTCGTAGGTCTTCTACTTAGGAAAAGGATTTTTCAATGTTCTCTTTATCAAAGGCCAAGTAGTCTCTGATTTGTTTGCCAGAGCCTCGTTATTCATGAATCAGAAATTAGTGCATGCAATGCCATTTAATCCTTTGTTTGATGTAAATAGGAGTTTGGTTGAGGCATGTCCTATTTGGGTAGAGATCATGGGTCTACCACCTTGTTGAGACTTGCACTGAGAGGAATAACCAGTGCTATTGGCTCGGTGTTGTATTTGTCTAAAGATGATGTGGCGGGCAATGTCTGTATATCCTGGAATACGACGAATGAAATCCCTAAATCAATAGTAGTTGATTTGGGGGGGATGGGCAAACTAGGGGGAAGTGGAGTGGAAAAAAGTCAAAGGCAGAACTAATGTGAGAAAGGCTAAGGAGGAAGCAAGAAAATCTGTTACTAATGAGGCTATTAAGGATAATTCAGGAAGTAAACCATCTGGGAGTCTGATCCCTATATTATATTCTAATCCTTTTAGTCCATTAGGAGGGGAGGGGAGTGAGACTTCCTCAGTTCAGAAGTTTAACTTGGCAAGTTGATGAAGCTTGGAAACTGACTCAAAAGGAAGGGGAACCTAATAGGGGTGAGGAGGAAGTGGACATGATCCCTAAAACTGCTGTAACATGAATAAATCTCTAAGAATCACAGGGTGTACTTGGAATGTTAAGGGCATTGACAATAGGAAAAAAAAACTTGGCTTTTTGGGGTCTAATCAAGGAGTGGGGTGTATCTATTCTTGCTATTCAGGAGCATAATCTTTTTGGGCCTAAATTGGTAAGGAAGGATAGGTTTAAGGATTGGACTGTATTATATGGAGGGGTGAATGGGGGTTTTAGCAGGGTTATGTTCATCATTAAAAATACTCTAAAGCCTAGTATTATAGCTAATCATCCCAATGGGAGAATTTTGGCTGTAGAAGTCTTTGTTGAAGGGGAGAGGGTTTGGCTAGTGAACCTTTATGGTGCTCATAATCAAAAAATCAGAAGTGAGATGTGGGAAATGGATTAACAATTTGAATATTCAGAGACAGTGTATTATCATGGGGGATGTCAACATGGTTGAGAAACAGAGGGACATGTGTAGGGGGAGTACTGTGTTGATGGGCCAAGAAAGGAGAAGGTGGGAAGACCTAAGAGGACGGATGGGAAATGGGGACTAGGGTAGTCAGCAATAGAATAGATCTTGATAAGGCTAAATGGTTAGAGAGGGATATAGAAGTGGATGAATGCTAGGATGCTCTTCACAAACTAGGAAAGGAAAAATCACCTGGGTGAGATGGTTTATATGTAGAATTATTTACAACCTTTTGGCCTTCTTTAAAGGATTTAGTTGGGAAAATCTGCAGAGAGGCTTTCAGGTCATGTAACTTGGACAAGGATCTAAAAGAAAGGGCTAATGAAGCTCATTCCTAAGCAAGCTGCTTGTGAGACTGGAGGCCTATTACATTGCTGACCGTCATTTACAAAGTTTTGGCTAAAGTCATTGCTAACAGGATTACTCCTTTTCTTCAAGAGGTTATCTCCAAGAGACAATATGGCTTTATCAAGGGCAGATCTATATAACATCTATGATGCAATGCTAGGTAGAGACCTAGCCTTGAGAACAAATCAGAAATGTATTCTTATACAACTGGATTTGGAAATGTATTCTTAAACAACTGGATTTGGAAAAAGCTTATGTTAGAATACATTGGTCTTTTGTGGAAAGGATAATGAAAAAACTACGTTTTGGTATGAGGATGGCCACTTGCATATATACCCTCACATTTGGATGACATTCGAAACTGATTTGTTGAATGGCAAGGTTGTTCGGGGGTTTGATGTGTTTGACTAGGTTAGTAAGGTAGGGTTTCCCCCTTGCTCCTTTACTCTTTTGCTATTGTTTCACATCCCCTTATTGTAGCATTGGAATATGCTTCTGTTGAAGGGAAAGTAGCTGGAGTGAAGCTAGGCAATGGGGAGCAGTTGGTAATACAATGCTTTGCTAATGTATATTTTGAAGGCAGATGCCAAGATTTAGGATGGAAAGATAAGATATTCTCTTATGCTACTCTTAAGATTACAGGCTCCTCTCTTGCCAGAATGTTGTGTAGCAATTGGAAAGAGACTTTGGGGCTGATGCTATGGGAGGGTTGTTCTAGAGCATGAGGAAACTCTTTGCTATGCCTAGGGATTTGGTGCTCACATAAATTTAATCCTCCTTTAGCGCTTCACGATCCCAAAACTACTAAAAAGCTGAACAATAAAGGCTTCAAGAAACTATCTAATTGTTGGGACAAGGCTTTGGTGGAAGGATCCTGAACAACTTGATGAGGAGCTCAGCCTGAACTTTAGGGAGGGACAACTAGTCAAATTTATGTTGGAAGAGGTACAAAAAGGATGGTTTTCTACTGCCTATGATGAATCTTGTTGGGTAAAAGGGAGAACTAGTTAGATTTGTGCTGGAAGAGGTACAAAAAGGATGGTTTTCTATTGCCTATGATGAATCTTGTTGGGTAAAAGACTAGGTTTGGTACAATGGGGTCAAGCTGGATAGAGGGACCACTAAAGACTTGTATAGGGAATTAAGAAGGACTGAGGAGAATGTGGTTTGTTGCAATACGATTTGGAGGACAAGTTGGGGTTCTAATAGTTGGAGAAAAAGATGGAAGACAATTTGGGAATTGGATATTCCTACTAAGTTTCAAGTCTTTCTTTGGAGAGTATGCATGGGAGCTCTTCCTCTAGGGATCAAATTGGTGCAGAGAAACTTTACTAATGGGTGTTGTCCCAGGTGCAAAACTGCTCTTGAAGATAGGAAACATGCTTCTTTGGGATTGCCCAGCTATCAGAAGCACTTGGTCCAAAATTGGCAGATGGGTATATAGTTGTACTGGGTTGCATGGAGAATGGGAGGACTGGCTGCTCGTTGGCAAATGGGCAACCAATGAGGAGTATGCTGATTCTATTTTCAACATAATTAGATTTTGCTGTCTTTTGGAAATATGGAATACCAGAAACTGAATTATATTTCAAAAATCAGTTGATACAGGGTTGGATGTTATAGGATTGATGCACAAATGTGTTCATATGTGCTGGTCTATACATTTGATTAATAAACTGAATAAAGATGAGATGGTGCAAATGATTTAGGCACTACAAGCCATATCTTGACTCTCTTTATGGAAGGGGAAACACTCAGGCATACTAGGTTGAGCCTAATTAATTGTTTTTTTTTGTATTCAGGTATTAATAGAGCTGAAGCCAAGGGTAAGACCTGTAGAGTTTGGTCCAAGGACTAAAAGGTGGCACAAGAAAGTCAAGCAAGTTGACCATACTTTTGTGGCCTTTATTGAGAACCCAGTTGGTACTAGACCAATTGTCAAAGTGTGGTCCAAAAGGGGAGATATTTTGGAGCAGCAGCCACCTAAAGGATGCACATCTGAGGTCTTGATTGAAGCTTGTATCCAGTTGGGATATCAAATATCATGGGGAAATTCCTCTTTTGAAGATGAGAGATGGACTTTGATTTGTAACTTATTAAATGTGGTTTGCAGGATGTTAAATCAAGGATAAAGATGTAAATGCAACTTTTTGATATATAATTATATATATATTGGTCAAAAAAAAAAAGTTGAGTCGGACATAGCAACTTGTTTGTGTGCGCGCCCTTTTGTATTAAGGTGTTCAAGACTGAGAGACCCTGAATCGCTTTTCCCACTGGATCCGGATTTGGGCGTCCACAGTTGGCCTTCGTTTTGTTTGGGGCGCCCATAATTGATTTCAGTTTTATATTGTACGCCCTTAATCGGCATTGGGTACCCCGTAATCGGCCTTCAATCTGAATTGATCTTCTTCTGTAACCCAAGAGCTGGAAGTATAAAATCATCCTCAGCTAAACTTAGCTTAATTGAGCTTTTCTCTTGATTTTTCAGCAAGCAAATACCAGGTGTGCACTAGCTTTGCAGTTGAACACCTTGAATTTTGTGCAGATCCATATTATTATCTTTGCTTCTAGCAGGTTGGTTGACATGGCAAAACATGAGGAGGTTAATGTGGGTGTCATCATGGTTGGAGGTCCTACCAAAGGTATGTGTGTTGGGTCTGTTTTTGTGATGACATTAGTTATGCATGTGAAGTAGGTTAAATTATATCATGCATGTTCATGTATGTTGCAATCTATCATGCATACATGTCTGATGTATGCTTGCTTGACATTCAACACAGGGACTAGATTTCGGCCACTTTCGCTCAACCTTGCAAAGCCTCTATTTCCCTTGGGTGGCCAACCAATGGTGCATCATCCAATTCTTGCTTGCAAGAAGGTAAAAAGTTTCTTATGAATATGGGATTGTGATTGCTACATAGAGTAATGATATCTTAACATAGATTAAACAAATTTTAATGTAGAGCAATGAAATATAGCCTAATGATATCCTTACAAAGATCAACGATATCCCAACATAAAGTTATGATATCCTGATATAACGTTGAGTAATGATATTCTAATACAGATCAATAATATCCTGATGTAGAGTAATGATATCCTACCATAGATCATTGATATCCTAAAGTAGAGAATGATATATTATTATAGAGTAATGATATCCTAACATAGAGTACTGTCTGCCACATATATCAATGAGATCCTTAACCCTTTGGCTCTCACTGCATGGATTGCAGATACCAAACCTTGCACACATCTACCTTATTGGATTTTACGAAGAGCGAGAGTTTGCGCTTTATGTGTCAGCCATATCAAATGAGCTCAAAGTACCTGTCAGGTAATGCTACTCACATCAAATGATTAATTCATTCAACAACAGGTTTTAAGTATTGCTAGGATAGATGCACTAACATTTTTTAAAATAATAATCTTGAAGTAATCTAGGCAAATGTCAATGGTCTGATCATCAGATGTCGACATGGTTTCCGCATTCGAGATAGCAATGTGGAGACATTCAGGAACTTTTTAAGGATATAAGGGTTGTGCAAATTGATACATGAGGGGAAAACTTTGCCAATCTTTTACAGCAATTATGTAACGCTACCTAGATATACCATGAAATGGCAAGGAGTATATCACTTTAGCAAGCAACAAGTATATGTCCACTTGAGCATAACTTGAGCACTAAAAGACCTCCATGTGGCCTTTTCAAAACGTGTTGCTTTGTGGCTGGGTGCTCCCCATGTTCATATTTGTCGGGATCATATGTACCTCCTAAACTGAGCATATTCTATAGAATGGAGGACTTTATGTTGCTGGATAGCCTACGTTTCTGTAACATTCATGCCTTAATGAGGATGCACGTGGACATGTTCCTAAGCTGCAACCACTGGGGAAAGGTAGCAGGTGCCCATGGTCAGGCCAATGTGGACATCATAGGGATCACTTCATGGGATTGTGGATCAGACCAACCGGCCGACCAGCAGCTCTACAAGCCAACCAGCTTTCTGATGCCTTTGTAAGGGCAGGTCAAGGGTCTAAATCAGTATCTTGTGAGCAGAGTTTGTACTTCCAGTTTCCAGAAGCAGACAGGGCTTCCATGGTCATCAGTGCATCTTCCATGAGTGTTTTGCAGTGCTCTAGTGGAGGACAACAATTTAGGAGTTAGATTATGTGTTGTAGCAGGTCTTGCACGGCACACATATTACAGCTTTTAGGTTTTGTGATTTGTGTTTCTTAATCAGCATTAATTAGTGCTAATTAAGTTAGCTTTTGTAGTTACTAGTCATTTGACATTGGTATTAGAGCATCATGTTCACCCTCAGGCAGGCAAAAGCTTAGCGAGACCAATGTAACGTCATGTTACATTGGTATCAGAGCATCATGTTCACCCTAAGGCAGGCAAAAGCTTAGCAAGACCAATGTAACGTCATGTTACATTGGTATCAAAGCATCAGGCCGCCTTCAACTAGTTCATTATGTTGGGTGATTGTGAGGCATTTTTGCATACCAGGGTTGAGATTGAGTCTGATGGCATTGTCTCGAGCCTAAGGTGGTAGCAGTTTCCTTGGCAATATATCTTGTTGGAGATACCATTGGAGGCAGAGTCAGAGAGCTTGGAGCAGAGTAGGGCAAGTATGGATAAATCTTGCAATGTTTTGGGCACTTGGACAAGGGAGTATTAGGTGTTAGAAGTCATCTCCTGTCTACTTTTATACACCAGGGCCTTTGTTGTGGGTGTGCCCGCCCTTATGAGGTGTTTTATCATTTTTCCTCACTCCCCGTATTTTTTCCCTATTTTTTTCCATTTTTTAGTGGTGTGGAGGGATGCTAGATGTTGGTAGAAGACTCTGGTGGCTGGCCGACTGCCCATTCTGCAGTCGTGTGACTGCCCAAACAGCATTCGTGGAGTATTTTACTGCTGACCGACTTGCTGTAGGCAGTCGTGGACTTCTGTACTGCTGGCCGACTGCTGATGCAGTCGTGGAGTGCTTTTTTCAGCAGGCCGACTGCATGCATGGGGCATATAAATAGGCCCCATGCCCCCACCACTTTCTCATTCAGTTTTCTGCGGGATCTTGTGCATAGAGAAGAGTTTACACACCTATCTCTCTGTGTTTCTTGTGCTGTCTATTTTCTGCAGTCTACTTGCTCTTGTCTACCCAAGTTTGGATATCATTTCCGCTGCATATTCTGACATAGTATCAGAGCCCTAGGCTCGTGATAGATCTTGGGAGTTTTTCTGAGCAAGAGGGGGATCGTTAGGTTGCTGATTGGTGGACTGTTTTGGACTGTTTGGGAAGAGAAGGTGCAAGAGGAAGGCGGGCTAAGGTGCTGGACAGCCACTTGCAGGTTTTACAGTTTTTTTTTCCCACCCACCCACCCTTTCAGTCTACTCCTCGCGATGGCAGATTTACTAGAGATGGCTGAGAAGCACGTGAAGATTCCGACTCTCCCCACGTTCCCAGTGGATCGTCAGTTGAACGGGTCCAATTACGGCATCTGGAAGGTCATGATGGAGTCTGTGCTGGAGTCATATGACCTTGCTGATTTTATCATCATCGGGGTTCCACGGCCGGAAGCAGAGGAAGGGGAGTTACTGTCGAGACGAGGAAGGACCGAGAGGCACAGGCACACATGCGGGATCGTGTCAATGCTAGGGTCCGGTCATTTATTTTCCTCAACTGCACACCACAAGTGATCAATCATGTAAAGCACATGACGCTGGCGAGAGGCATATGGGAGCACTTGGCTTCTTTGTATAACAGGGTATCACCCATGAAACGGATCTCCTTGGAAGTGCAGATGCGGGTTATGAACCCTGCAAAGTCCTCGACGATGCGGGAACACATTAACAAGCTGCAGGCCCTTCAGCAGGAAGTCCTACAAGCTGGGAAAGAGATATCATCTGAAGACATGGCCATCACTTTGCTGTCCCACTTGCCTGCTCAGTATTTTGCTTTCTATTTCTCGTTGATTACGAGTGGCAGGCTCAGCACCATTACCTGGGAGGAGCTTGTGCCAATGGTCTTGGACCAGGAGGAACGTTTCACGAACCCTCCTCACAACGGAGGTTCGGAGGCCTTAACTGGCCAACGGTCGAAAGGCCGGAATAACGACAAGGGCAAAGGGAAGGCTTCACCGGAGAAGTCTTCTGAGAAGAAGCCTGATTCAGAAAGAGAAGCTGAAGGCCGAAAGATCCTGTAATGATTGTGGCGAGAAAGGCCACTATTGCTGTAGGCAGTCGTGGACTTCTGGGCTGCTGGCCGACTGCTGATGCAGTCGTGGAGTGCTTTTTTCAGCAGGCCGACTGCATGCATGGGGCATATAAATAGGCCCCATGCCCCCACCACTTTCTCATTCAGTTTTCTGCGGGATCTTGTGCATAGAGAAGAGTTTACACACCTATCTCTCTGTGTTTCTTGTGTTGTCTTTTTTCTGCAGTCTACTTGCTCTTGTCTACCCAAGTTTGGATATCATTTCCGCTGCATATTCTGACATTAGGTGCCCATGGTCAGGTACAACATGGATGTAAGGTCTCACATGACCTTGCCTAGGAAATCATCTTGGAGGGATCACCTTCTAGCTATAGTCACTCCGGGCTATAGCTACATCCTGGGCAGAGCTCCCCCATAGTAGGACCGAGCGTCCCATACCACTAGGCCACACACTACAAGTGTCGTCTCGCAGCGAGCACCCCTGATGGGCCATGTACTACGAGTCAAGCTCCTCCATAGTAAGACCGAGCGTCCCATACCACTAGGCCACACACTACAAGTGTCGTCTCGCAGCAAGCACCCCCGATGGGCCATGCACTATGAGTCAGACTCGACGATCATAATAGCAATTGAGCCTGAGTTATGTTTATATAGGCCACTGGGCTCTATAAAAGGCCCGAGTGCTGTAATCAGCTAATAAACTTGTAATCTATAATAACTATGCCTCCACTTATAAGCCTCCTCTTGTGTGGGTTGGATTATCTCCTATTGAGCACCTGCTACACCTAGCTTGTGGCCATGGCGCCTAGTATGAACCTATCTTGGACGTAACATACTTTCCCCCTTAAGGACCATTGATGTCCTTGTTGGAGAATGCACAGGCGGAAGCATAGACAATAAACAACTGAGAGAGAGCAAACGAGATGGAGAGAGTTGTACAAGATCACCTTTTATAACAACAGTATAGCTTTACAATGGCAACATCCAGCAACACGGGGTTGAACTTGTGCAAGGGAAAATGGATGAATAAAGTGATGATGGGAGGCCTCCTTTCATAGTGTTGTGTGGAAGGTGGCCGACTGCTCCTAGAGTAGGCTGACAGCTCCATGACCCCTAAAAATAGGAGAAAAAGCATAAAACACCCAACAATGGGTAGAGCCCATATACACAAGAGATTCACAATTCTAACACCCCCTCTGTATGTAATATGCAACGGAAGTCTTTGTGTTGGAAGATCCTGTCACACAAATGCTCACACCGTCTTCTGTATCTTGAGTTTCGTGAGTTTAGCAATCCACTTTAATACTTCAAACTTTAAAGAGATGAGAGAGAGATATATGATAACTGTACATCAGATTGGGTCCCGAATTACCCACTGAAGGGCCTCCTATCCCGATAACAAGATAGTATTTGCTTTATTACTTTAGAGAGAATGACTGTGGACTGTAAATAAGCCAAACGCAAGATCTCGGAGGATTGGAAGCTTGGCTGAACTGTACACGGCTGTAGAAACACCTCAATGAACTGATCTCGAGCCTATGCACTCTTCCCAAGGGCATGAGGAAGGGCTGCACACCTGAGGCTGAGAAAGGACTGCAGTGGACTGTTCTAAGCTATGTAAATATGCTGTAAAGGCTTATGAATGATATGTTACCTTCACCAGATGACTGTAGCATGTATGGATGATGCACAGAGGGCAGAATACTGTTGTAGAACTGATGTTGGACTGAAACGCAGACTGTAGGGCTGAAACGCACTGCTGTATGGCTGTAGATCTGCAAACGCAGGACTGGAGCGGACTGAACAGCTGCTGGCCAAGGTAGATGCATAAACGCAGATGTAAACTGCTGTCCTAGGGCCTGGCAGAAGGCTGTATGCAGGCGCCTAAGAGCAAAGCAGATGGCTGGACCTGAATTGCTGCGTTTTGGCAAAGATGGCTGCATTAAGGTACAATAGCTGCGCCTGCTGGCTGTGGGGCTACTGTATGCTGAATAGACCGCAAGAAGGGCTGCGCCTGATGACTGTGAGCTGTGGGCTGCTTAAGGGGACTGCAAGAAGGCTGAAGCACAACACAAACTCCAGAAGGGCAGGAACCAGGCTAGGCTGAAGGCGGGGAATGCTCCTAGTGTTGAGGAGGAAGGTGCCTAGCTCACTGAAGACTGAATGAATGTCTAAGCCCTATGCAAGCCTATTTATGCTAACTAGGGGCTGGTCAAGTTGGTTGGTCATTTATTTAATAAAGTTTATGTTTATAAATGACAATAAATGCTAAATAAATACCATAAAATATGGAAAAAAATACCAGATAAATCCTAGTAAATTTCCTAAGGCTTCTGGGATGTTTTAAATGATGCACAGGCATATGAATGCATATTATGCAGGATGTAGAGTGCTTTCTGATGCAAACCCTAAGGCTTCTACTGACTCTACATGCATGAATGATTCTCTCCAAGTGGGTTAAGGGATGTAGAGTGCTTTCTGATGCAAACCCTAAGGCTTCTCTGACTCTACATGCAGGTACCAGGTGTGCCACCAAAGCCCGAAACACCACAAACCCCCTCTGCAAAAGGGAATGACCACCGGAGAGGAAAACGCAGCCAAAAGAGGGCTGCTGTCCTGAAAAAACAGGCCGCCTGTGTCCAAACTCCACGTGGAATGAAACGCTGATCAGAAAATTACCTGATGGCTGCAAGCTATGCAGCCAATCTGAAGAGGAAGTGATCAGCAGGTGCTGTCCAGAAAACGCAGCAACAAAGAGGCTGCAAATCTGAGAAAAAAACGCAGAGGAGAGGGTGCTGAAAATAGGGCTGAATCTGGGGCAGCAGAGGAGTCGCTGAACCGGGAGCGATGATACCATGAAAGAGTGCACAGAGCGGAAGCAGAGTGGCACTAGAATGTGCTGAACAGAGAGTGCAAGAGAGAGAGAGATATGGAAATGAAATGAAATGAAATGTTATATTAACGTCTTCAAAAGGCCATAATGACCTATGAGACCAAAAAGTTACATCATGGTGGATCTGATACAGTGTCTGGATAAAAAAACCAGAAAATGAAAAATAAAGATGATACTACTGGCACCTAGAAAATGAAACTGGAACTGGAAGGTAAACAGAAACCCTTATAGGGTGTGAATATAGTGAGGGGGGGGAGGGGGGTACGCTATGGAGGTGAGTGGAGTATAGTGAGGGGATACAATATCATGTGGGACGGGGGGGTACACTATGGAGGTGCCTCCATCTCATAATATGTGTTGCATCGGACGCTGGCGGATCTCCTCAATATCCTCTGTGGTTAGCACCCTGACTAGGTGTCCCGCATGTCTCGCAAGAATAATCCGAATCCGCCGTTGCAACCTCCGTCTATGCTGGGATGCCCTCCTCCGTAGTGGACCACCCAAGCTCAATCGCACGATCAATCAGTGTACCGCTGGTGTGGGTGGTATCCATGTCCTGTGCTGCTGTGGTCCATCTGGCGCAGTGATGGCTGGACTAAAGAAGTCTGTAATGTGCCTCTGAGTCTGGCTCTCTGTGCGCCTAAGCAGGCTATCTCTATATCTCCGCAGCTCAAGCAAGAACAAATCCCAAACACCTCTGGTCCTGGTACCCCATGACTTTGGAAAGTGGTCCAAAACCCTCTCTGAATAAACAGTGGAAACGACCATGTATCTCATAGTATGCAGTACAATGGCATATATAATGCAGCTCTGTCTCTGGCTCCCCATGGCATACTCGGCATATCCTGGCCTCAGCTGGTATACCTCTATATCAGCCAACCTCAATCTCAAGCTGGTGTGAGGATGTGCGAATCTGACCAAAAGCACATCGTACTGCATGAGACAAGTGTACATCCATGTAACTGGGTCTGATCACAAAACCATCTGCTGTGAGCTGAAGAAAATGCTCTCTGTAGAAAGCCATCTTCGTGCCCAGCTCCTCAGTCGGCTGTATCCATGTCCTCCTAATGTCCAGCTGAACTAAATCGTGACGGATGAGTCTGGTAATCTCTGTCCGTGTGAGAGTGAGAGAGGGTGCCTCCAGAGAATACTGGAAGGGAGGCAATCTGTCCATGCTAAAACCATGTGCCTGGAACCAAGATGTCATCTGTCCATACCAACAAGCCGTGTCTCCCTGTAAAGCTAACTGTCGGGAGGACTCAAGGGTGAGGCGTGCATATCTGTCTCGGGGGGGATCCCACAAGCCATGTATGTAGGAGACTGATCTCGTAAGAGCCTCAATCACTAGAGGGGCAGCCGCCAGCTCTGCTCGAATAATCTCATGAGGTACCACGGCCTTGGCTCTAATAATCCTAGCAATCATAGATACCGAAGGCCTCTCCATACCTCTCCACCCGCCTGCGCTGTGATGGCCCACTGAAGGTCCCCATATCTGCACTCCATAAAGCATAGCTGATGTCACTAGAGTGTCAAAAAGCCAAAGTTTCGTTCGAGGTTCCTGAAACTGAACCTGCGAACACATCCTCTCCAAACCACCCAGGGTTGCATGTGCTCTAGTCAATCTAGTCTCTGCTGATCTCCTCATCGAAAACACTGGCCCACACTGAATACTACCCCAAGATATGTATATGCATCTGTATACTCCACAATCTCTTGCCCATATGTAAATGTGGGAGCTGATCGCCTAACCCACTGTGGCGTGGTGTAAAATACCATAACCTTGGTTTTGCCAAGGTTGACAGACAATCCACTATCATGTGCAAACTCATGTAAAGCATCCAGATGATGCTGCATACCCTCAGGGGAGTCAGCGATCAACACAATATCATCAGCATATAACAATAGTGGGATCCATGTACCTGCTAGCTGGGCTCCTCTGTCCCCTAATCTCTCAATGTAGTCAGAAGCCTCATCAACATACATACCAAACAATGAAGGAGATAACGGGCAACCTTGCTTCACTCCTATAGTGGAGTGAACCAAAGTAGAGACCCCCTCTAGGGTGCGTACCTGTCCTGCAACTGATCTATATAAAGCCATAATCCCCCATATGAGCTCTGTGGGTACCCCCATCTCCTGTAATCGCCTCATCAATCTGGCTTTGGGCACTGTATTAAATGCTTTGCGGAAGTCCACAAAGCTACAATAAATCCGTCGCCCATGCGACCTGCCCTCCTCAATAATGGTCCGCAGAGTCAAGATGTGGTCAAGAGTAGAGAAACCTCTCCTGAACCCTGCTTGTCCCTCTGCTCGAATGCCCTCTCTCTCTGCCCATCTACTCAACTGCTGCTCAAGAATGGATGCATACAATCGTGCTAGTGTGTGACCAATCATAATAGTGCGATAATTCCCTGGCTCCATAGGGTCCCCTGACTTGAAGATAGGCACGATGGTGGACATACTCCAAGTCTCGGGTAGGCCTTCACACATAGCACGATTGAACATCACTGCTAGAAGCTCTGCCAGCATGTCTCTCGCATGAATAAAGTGCTCAGCGACCAATCCATCATGATGATATGCTCTCCCAGTCTTCATCCTATCAATGGCCTTCCTTACCATCTCTGCGGTATAGAAAGTACATGTCTGTGGGCATGGTGCTGGCGGGTCAGGAAAAGGTGTCTGTCCAGGAACCGTATATAGAGATGCTGCATAACTACCCCAGACCTCTGTAGAAGTGATGGCCAAAGCAGGTGAGGACTCATGAAACAAACGCCAAGCCTCCCTTGAATCCTGGCTAAAGAACAGCTGGTATAATTCCTGCTCTAGCTGAGCAAGGAAGGCCCACTTCTTCCTTCGCACAAGGCGCCGGAAGGCAATACGTGACTGTCGGTGAGTAGTGACTCCCAAAGCAACCTCCCGCTGCAGTCGGGCTCTTGTCTCTCTGCACTCCTCATCATACCAGCTGTTCTAGGGCATACACCCAGAACGTTGTCTCTGTCCAGGCTGAGTATGTGGATATGCCTCTCTCGCTGCATCATGTAAAGTCTCTGTCAGTATATGGGTCAGCTCCTCCAAAGGTCTCCTTGGCTCCTCTGTGTACAGACGTCTATAAATCCCATCTTTGTAGACAGCATCAGTCTCTGAAGTAAAAGTATATCGAGTGTGATCTGCACCTTGTGTCCTCTGAGCTGTGGTAAAGTGAAAAGAGATGGTCAATGTCAACAATGCATGATCCACTACTACCCCAATGGGCCGAGATCCAACTGTGAAGTTCTCAATGCATGAAACAAAGCTCGGCATAGCCATAACTTAATCCACTGTGCTAGCACCATGTCTATGTGGAAAGCAAGTAAATCCAGCTGCTGACGGAAACCTCTGCAAGCCATTAAGTATGGCCAACCCATGTGCAGTCCCCATATCTACCAAATATCTCCCATACTCTGTGCACTCCACATCCTGTGAGCGTTTGTCTAATCCCATATCCAGAGTGTCCAGCTCTCTCAGCATCTCCTCTGAGGTATCATAAAAGGCTGTCTGGCGGTTGCCCGTCCGGGCATTAAAGTCCCCTAACAGGATGATGTCTCCATCCCTAGAGAACTCCCATATGTCATCATCTAGCATAGAGAAAGGAGACTGCCCTCTAGGTGCTGCATATGTCGATGTACTAGGAGCAAAATAGCATATGGCAATATACAGGAATCTGCCTGTGTCGGCCCTCAGTCTCACCCACATATATCTGGCCTGATCATCTCTCCGAACGATGTGTAGAAGCGGTTGCAGCTCCTCCCTGAAAAGAACCGCCACTCCCCCTGATCCTCTACTACTGTGTACCGATCTCGTCCCTACTCTGCAAGCTGTCTCCCATCTGTATCCTGTCACCTGTGGCATCATCTGACCAGGGGCCTGGTGAGTCTCTGAGTAGAAGACTATATCTCTATCTCTAAAGCTGTCCTCAAAGGCACCTACATCAAGTCTGAGGGATCCATTGCAGTTCCAGGCTGCCAGCTTTAATTTGGTCCCTGATTGGTAAAATACCAAAACAGTTGGAAAAAATCCCAAAAAAATATGGAAAAAAGGGGTGGCCAGCCCACAATCAAGGGCCATACAAAAGGGACCAAATGGGCAGAAACTGGGGATGAATGTGCTAACATTTAGGTCATGGACAAAGATGTCCCAGTCAATGGTTGTGACACCTGTGGTCTAGTCTGTATGAATACTAGACCAATGTTGCCACCAAGTGACTGCCTCACTAGTAAGATGGGGAGCCGCTAAGTGGACTTTATCTTGTGGGTCTGTGATCCTAGCTAGTTGAAAATGAGCATTAAACTGATGAATGAATTGATTAATTGCTGAATGATCACACTTACCATCATACTTACTGAAGTTTGGTTGACTGCGAATGACAGTGGTTGATGCTGCTGCGGACTGCGGGTTGGTGACACCTATGGCTGGGGATACTGAGGAGAGATGTTGATACCTCAAGTGTATGGCCTCCTTTTCCCGTTGGTGCTCGAGTAACATACGTTCTCGATCAAGCTCATGTTGGTGTTCGCGAGCGGTGAGTTTAGCCTGACGCCGGTCTTCGTCGATCCTGCGTTGGGCTTCCTCATAGTCCCGTCTTTCTACTTTTTCTTCTTTCCTTCGGGCCTCATCCTCTCTCCTTTGTTGTTCCATCTGAAAGAAGAGGGAGATGTAGTCGGGTGCTGCTGGAGGCGGAGGAGGACGTGCTGTTGCTGCCTCCAAGAGTTGGAGACGCTCCATGAGCAGCTGGTTCTGAGCTCTAAGAAGAGCTATGGTGTCTGCTGTAGGCGGAAGAACATGGTCTCCTTCGGGGGAGACGTCTTCCGGCTGATGAGTACTTTCTCCTGTAGACATGATGCTGAAGTCGGTGGTCGTGCCGGAACGCAATCTAACCATCCAAGGATGCTCCCACGCTAGGATACGGTGTGTGTGGACAATCTGAATCTGATACCAATGTAATATGCGGCGGAAGTCTTTGTATTGGAAGATATTGTCACACAAATGCTCACACCGTCTTTTGTATCCTGAGTTTCGTGAGTTTAGCAATCCACTTTAATACTTCAAACTTTAAAGAGATGAGAGAGAGATATATGAGAACTGTACACCAGATTGGGTCCCGAATTACCCACTGAAGGACCCCCTATCCCGATAACGAGATAGTATTTGCTTTATTACTTTAGAGAGAATGACTGTGGACTGTAGATAAGCCAAACGCAAGATCTTGGAGGATCGGAAGCTTGGTTGAACTGTACACGGCTGTAGAAACACCTCAATGAACTGATCTCGAGCCTATGCACTCTTCCCAAGGGCATGAGGAAGGGCTGCACACCTGAGGCTGCGAAAGGACTGCAGTGGATTGTTCTAAGCTATGTAAATATGCTGTAAAGGCTTATGAATGATATGTTACCTTCACCAGATGACTGTAGCATGTATGTGTGATGCACAGAGGGCAGAATACTGTTGTACAACTGATGCTGGACTGAAACGTAGACTGTAGGGCTGAAACGCACTGCTGTACGGCTGTAGATCTGCAAACGCAGGACTGGAGGGGACTGAACAGCTGCTGGCCAAGATAGATGCATAAATGCAGATGTAAACTGCTGTCCTGGGGCCTGGCAGAAGGCTGTATGCAGGCGCCTAAGATGGCTGGATCTGAACTGCTGCGTTTTGGCAAAGATGGCTGCGTTAAGGTACAATAGCTGCGCCTGCTGACTGTGGGGCTACTGTATGCTGAATAGACTGCAAGAAGGGCTGCGCCTGGTGACTATGGAGCTGTGGGCTGTTTAAGGGGGCTGCAAGAAGGCTGAAGCACAACACAGACTCCAGAAGGGCAGGAACCAGTTTAGGCTGAAGGTGGGGAATGCTCCTAGTGCTGAGGAGGAAGGTGCCTAGCTCACTGAAGACTGAATGAATGTCTAAGCCCTATGCAAGCCTATTTATACTAACTAGGGGCTGGTCAAGTTGGCTGGTCATTTATTTAATAAAGTTTATGTTTATAAATGACAATAAATGCTAAATAAACACCATAAAATATGGAAAAAATACCAGATAAATCCTAGTAAATTCCCTAAGGCTTCTAGGATGTTCTAAATGATGCACAGGCATATGAATGCATATTATGCAGGATGCAGAGTGCAGAGTGCTTTCCGATGCAAACCCTAAGGCTTCTACTGACTCTACATGCATGAATGATTCTCTCCAAGTGGGTTAAGGGACTTAACTGACTGAGTGACCTGCTAAGGCTGAGGAATGACCTACGTAGCTCGTGCCCGACTTATCCTGGACTGAGGATGTACAATGGGGTCACGACGTACGACAAATATCATCCTACTGGGTTCTAATAATGTACAACTGTTGCACTGCTGATGATGAGCCAGTTTGTCACCATGCACTGAGTGCAGAGTGCATGTGACACTGTAGCTCATAGAGTGCAAGAATCGGAAGAAGATAAATTGATGAAGATGCAACCATGGGCCCTCCAGTACTGCAGATCTCAGAATCACCTCGGATAGAGCACCCGCCAACTTGTTTCCTCGAATGTCACCTGCATCCCGCACTTGGATGCCACGTCGACATATCTGTACAGAAGGTGCAGGACCTGGGATGGTAAACTGGTCCCATGTGAGGCCAGTCTGGGACGAGTCAGCCAGGGATCCATTCCAGTCGTCCGAGGTTAGGTGTGCATTGTCCTGCACAGGAGTCCAAGGTCAGGTGTGCATTGTCCTGCACATGAAACAGTGCCAGTCCGCGTTGTGACTCTCCCTTTGGAATGATGTCAGTGATTCTGTGTATCTGGTATGGTATTGGATGCCAGATCATTGTGTAGATAGTTAGGGTTTTCCCTCTAGGAAAAGGGGCCAGCCCATAGGGCTACCCCAAGTCCTTGTGTGGGCATGGGGATAGTGTAAAACCACCCCCATGAGGGCCAAGAAGGCCCTGGCTGAACCCACCAGCCATGGAGGGGCTGTCCTAGGAGGGGCTGTAGGACAGCCCCAAGTGTCAAATCTCCATAAGATCTCCTCGTAGAACGCTCTTGGTACAAGACTCGAAACGTGCAAACAAACCAAACAAACGTGAAGGGGGTGCAGGCCTGACTCACCTCCCAACCTTGACAGCCGTGGGCAAGCCCACAAGTCTTGGCTGTCCCCACCAAGCCACGAGTTGAGCTAACTAGATGGACATACCGACCAATCTCTACCTTGTGACATCCCATACCGCCACGAAGCTACCCTCGCGGGCCTCGAGACTGCTGCCGGCCTTGGCTGCATAAAGCAGGTGCATATCTGCACTAGATCAAGGCTCCTGACTATAGAGCTCTCACAAAGACATGCAAGACTCTATGAACTAATGACTAACCTTCGCCACCCTTTTATAGGCTCTTGGTCAGGCGTCCACACTTGGGCACCCATCCGTCCATACTTGGGTGCCCGCTCGTTAGTCTATCCCTAACTCAGCTCGCCAATCAGCCTCCCTAGCTCCAAGCTTCCCCAAACCTTGAAGCTAGTCTTGTGTGCGTGTAGCACACGGTAGATACACACTGTGCACATGACATACTCCCTTCCTCTAAGAGCTCACTCCCGAGCTCACTAAAAAGCCAGGGTAATCTCTCTGAAGAGTAGTCAATGTCTCCCATGTAGCGTCCTCCTCAACATGATCCTTCCACTTGATCTTGTATTCCGTGATAAGAGTATTACGCAATCGTCTTTCACGAAATCCAAGAATCTTTTCAGGCTCGTGTGGAACAAATGTCATGTCCTCGATATCTACGATTTCTTGAGGAGTAACTAACTGGTCAGTTCCACCCAGTACCTCCTTAAGTCTACTGACATGAAATACAGGATGAACTTTCACATGAGAAGGCAAATCCAATCCGTTGTGTAATACGAACTGGTCCACAATATCTAGGGAATAATTTTGGAGATCGACCTGTCCGTAAAGTCTCGAAATCTTTTGGAACTCGCAAATATACCATCGTTCCTTCAGAGAACTCTCTGGATGAACGATGTCTATTAGAATAAAATCTGTCTCGGTCTTGAGCACTTCTAATAGATTCCTTCACAACTTGTAACATATCTTGCATATCTTGCAAAAAATTATGTACTGCATCATGCTGAAGTCCTGAGAATCCCACTGTAATAGGTGATCGAGGTTGAAAACCATACATAAGCATGAAAGGACAAAACCCTGTACTCAGTGGTTTCAGTGGTTTCACAAGTTTCTTCCCGATGTCAAGGAATATAATCAATTTGAGGCATCAGCAATCTACTCTTGATAGTCAGCTTATTGAGTGCACGATAATCGACACACAATCGAGAAGACCCATCTTTCTTCTTGACAAATAAGATCAGTGCTGCAAATGGCGACACGATGGGGGGATGAAGCCAGATTGCAACAATTCTTGGAGTTGGCGGTCCAACTCCGATTCCATTGCCTTGGAAAGGCGATACGTAAACTTGCTCGGGGGTTCCGAGCCTAGGAGGAGGTCAATCTTGTGGTCCTCCGGTCTGGACGGGGGGAGCTGGGGAGGGAGACTGTCTCGAAGAAAAATCTTCTGGAACTTTTCATGGAGAGCCGAGTACTTCTCGGAAGCACTGGCCACCATCTGGGCTGTCTGGATGTATATCATCGCATAATGTGCGCCTTTCCTGACTTCTCGCTTGGCCTACAAGTGGCTTATGAGTGGAAAGTTCGGAATTCCTGGCTCACACTTAATAGTCACTGGGGCGTTTGACACATTCCGATTGATCTGGAACATGTGCTTGTCCCTTTCTCTAGAGGCTGAATGGAGCAAAGGTGTTCTCGAAACTTGATTTAAAGAGTGGGTACCACCAGGTGAGGATTGTGGAGGGGGACGTCCCCAAGACAGCCTTCCGTATGGAACGGGCCCACTATGAATTTGTGGTCATACAATTTGGCTTGACGAACGCCCTAGCTACATTTAACCGCATGATGATGCGTGTTTTCCGGGATTTGATTGAAAAGTATGTGTTTATATTTCTGGATGACATACTGGTATTTTTGGCTACGGTCGAGCAGCATGACATTGATGCGGAGAAAGTCCTTCAGTTGCTGGAAAGCAATGAGCTCTACGTCAATGAGAAGAAGTCAGAATTTTATTTGTTCCAGGTGCATTACTTGGGATACATAATTAGTGTAGAAGGCATTCGACTTGATCCGGCGAGAGTGGCCGAGATTGTCAATTGGGAAATACCTCAGACAGCCTATGGCATCAGATCCTTTGTGGGTATATGCCAGGCATACTCCACCCACATAGACAAGTTTTTTGACCTCTCGAGACGGATCTCACCGATTTGCTAAAGGGTGTGAAGACAAGAAGGCAACGGATTCGAATGACTCCACGAGCGTTAGAGGCATTCAAGAACCTCAAGGTGGCTTTATCAGAAGCGCCTTGTTTAGCACTTGCCTCGTGGGATGAGCCATTTCAGGTGATCACCGATGCGAGTAACATCGCAATTGGAGGTGTGTTACAACAGAATGGTCATCCAGTAGCTTACATGTCTACTCAGTCTACGATCGTGAACTCCTAGCAGTTATATAGGCCTTGAAACATTGGAAACATTTTCTTTATGGCCGTGACTTTGAGGTTCGCACTGACCATCAGGCATTACGCTGGATTCAAACAATGCCAAGTGCACAGTGGAGTGACCGACAACACCGTTGGAGCCAGATATTCCAGCAATTCGGTGGTATGGTTGAGTACCTTCCAGCAAAGGCCAATCCAGTGGCTGATGCTTTGAGCAGGAAGGTACAAGTGAGTTCGATTTAGACCACTAGACTCGATCTTGTTGGTACAGGACTAGATGACATGAAGCACACGTACGCGGATTCCGAAGAATTCGGTACACAGTGGGAACAGGCATTGGATGCCACAGGACCATGCCACTTTTTGATATGCGATGGTTGGCTTTTCTACAAAGGCCGACTATGTGTCATGAAGTCGTTCAGGGCAGCTCCATGATGCCCATGACGCCATAACTGGTAGTCATAGGGGGATGAATTCGACTCTGGAGAAATTGGAACGGCAATATTATTGGCCAAAGATGAGGCGAGATGTGTTAACATATGTATAACGTTGTGATATTTGTCAAAAGGTGAAAGCTCCTCGTGGAAAGAAGATAGGGTTGTTACAGCCCTTACCAATTCGTGAGGATCCTTTCCAAGATATTTCAATGGACTTTGTCACGAATCCACCTCCCAGTCCAAGTAAGCGTAATACGCAGTGCTTAACTATTGTTGATAGATTTAGCAAATTTGTTATGCTTATTCCTTGCAGGGCCAATGTGACCGCCGAGGATGTTGCCTAGTTGTTCATTCGGCATTGGTACCCGATTGACGGGATTCCTAGGACCATAGTGTCAGACCGCAATGCAAGGTTTACCAGTCATTTTTGGAGGGCATTGTTTGATAACTTTGGTACTAAATTGAATTTTTCCAGTGCATTCCACCCACAGACGGACGGTCAGACAGAGATTACAACCAGTTGGCCTTTGATGTGCTGAAAGTGTTATGTCCACGATCAGCAAGGTAAGTGGGAATCTTATTTGCCTTTAGTTCAAGCTGTTTTGAATGATTCTTTTTCTTCAGCTATTGGCAGGACTCCATATGAGGCAGCGTTTGGAAGACCTTTCCAGTCGTTTTTGACCAGGATCTCGTCTTCAGTACCTGAAGCGAACAGAGTGACTAAGTCTTACCAGGAGATTTTAGAGTGAGTTAAAGACAGGTTGGCTAAAGCACAAGAGGCCTATACTGGACAGGACAATAAAGACAGAAGGGATATATGAAGTTTTTGGAAGGGGATTGGGTTTATCTTCGGATTATGAAGCAAAGGTTGAAGCAGGTGGGCAAGCAATGCCCAAAGTTGTCTTTCAGGAGCTTCGGACCTTTTCCCATCCAGAAGAAGATTAATGAGGTGTCTATGCAGTTAAAGCTACCTCCGAGTTGGACTATGCACGATGTGTTTCACGTTAGTTGGTTAAAGCCATATGCAGGTCCGATCCCTTCAGAAGTTAAAGACGAGGCGGAACCAGATATTATTGATGAAGTAGAAGTTATGGTTTGAGAACAGATCGTTCTACACCGTTTCAAGCATGGCTCCGGCCGAAGGCAAAGACAGTTCCTCGCGAAGTTTTAGGACCGAGGGACCCACGAAGCGGTATGGTTTGACAAAGAGTTTTTTGAAGACTATATGGCGTTATTGACGAATTATTTGGAGGATATGCAGCTTCGGTCAAGTTAAGCAGAAGGGGATGTCACGTGCATCCCGCACTTAGATGCCACGTCGACATATCTGTACTGAAGGTGCAAGACCTGGGATAGTAAACTGGTCCCATGTGAGCCCAGTCTGGGACGAGTCAACCAGGGAGTCGTCCGAGGTTAGATGTGCATTGTCTGCACAGGAGTCCAAGCTCAGGTTTGCATTGTCCTGCACATGAAACAGTGCCAGTCTGCGCTGTGTCTCCCCCTGGAATGATGTCAGTGATTCTGTGTATCTGGTATGGTATTTGATGCCAGATCATTGTGTAGATAGTTAGGGTTTGCTTTTAGGAAAAGGGGCCAGTCCATAAGGCTACCCCAAGTCCTTGTGTGGGCATGGGGATAGTGTAAAACCACTCTCATGAGGGCCAGGAAGGCCCTGAATGAACCCACCAGCCATGGAAGGCTGTAGGACAGCCCCAAGTGTCAAATCCCCGTAGGATCTCCTCGTAGAACGCTCCTGGTACAAGACTCGAAACCTGCAAACAAACCAAACAAACGTGAAGGGAGTGCAGGCCTGACTCACCTCCCAACCTTGACAGCTGTGGGCAAGCCCACAAGTCTTGGCTGTCCCCACTGAGCCACGAGCTAAGCTAACTAGATGGACGTACAGACCAATCTCTACCTCGTGACGTCTTATACCGCCACGAAGCTACCCTCGCCGGCCTCGAGACCGGCCTCGGCTGCAGTAAAGCAGGTGCACGTTTGCACTAGATCCAGGCTCCTGACTACAGAGCTCTCACAAAGACACGCGAGACTCTATGAACTAATGACTAACCTTGGCTACCCTTTTATAGGCTCTTGGCAGGTCATCGGGCGTCCACACTTGGGTGCCCGCCCGTCCATACTTGGGTGCCCGCCCGTTAGTCTATCCCTAACTCAGCTCGCCAATCAGCCTGCCTAGCTCCAAGCTTCCCCAAACCTCGAAGCTAGTCTTGTGTGCGTGTAGCACACGGTAGATACACACTGTGCACATGACATACTTCCCTTCCTCTAAGAGCTCACTCTTGAGCTCACTAAGAGCTCACTCTTGAGCTCACTAAAAAGCCAGGGTAATCTCTCTGAAGAGTAGTCAATGTCTCCCATGTAGCGTCCTCCTCAACACGATCCTTCCACTTAATCTTGTATTCCGTGATAAGAGTATTACGCAATCGTCTTTCACGAAATCCAAGAATCGTTTCAGGCTCGTGTGGAATAAATGTCATGTCCTTGACATCTATGATTTCTTGAGGAGTAACTAACTGGTCAGTTCCACCCAGTACCTCCTTAAGTCTACTGACATGAAATACAGGATGAACTTTCATATGAGAAGGCAAATCCAATTCATATGCGACTGAACCAATCCGTCGTGTAATACGAAATGGTCTACAATATGTAGGGGATAATTTCGGAGATCGACCTGTCCGTAAAGTCTCGGAATCTTTTGGAACTCGCAAATATATCATCGTTCCTTCAGAGAACTCTCTGGGTGAACAATGTCTATTAGAATAAAATCTGTCTCGATCTTGAGCACTTCTAATAGATTCCTTCACAACTTGTAACATTTCTTGCATATCTTGCAAAAAATTACGTGCTGCATCATGCTGAAGTCTTGAGAATCCCACTGTAACAGCTGATCGAGGTTGAAAATCATACATAAGCATGAAAGGACTAAAACCTGTACTCGTATGCTTAGTACTGTTATATGTAAATTCTAACATAGGAAGATAATCCTCCCATGAAATTTGTCTTTTGGATATATATACTCGAAGCATATCCTCCAAAATCTGATTCACTCTTTCAGTCTGGCCATCAGATTGAGGATGATCTGAGGAACTCAAATTCAAAGTTGTTTCCAACTTCTCAGAAACAAGTCTCCAAAAATCACTGGTAAACTTAGAGTCCCTATCATTGTCTATGTCTTGCGGTAACCCGTACAATGTAAACAATTGCTCGATAAACTACCTTGCTAATTGCGTAGCTGTAATGGTCTTCTGTGTTGGTAAAAATCTAGCCATTCTTGTCAAGCGATCCACCACAATCCAAATAGAATCGTGGCCTTGACTTGTTCTTGGCAACCCGGTAATAAAATCCATGGAAATACTTTCCCATTTATTACCTGGGATTTGCAAAGGATGCAACAACCCAGCCTGTCTAAAGCATTCAGCTTTATTTGCTTGACAAACTTGACACTTGAGAACATAATCTTCTACATACCCTTTCATCTTTGGCCAATAAAAAGTGTGTTTCACTAACGATAATGTCCTGTGTACCCCAGCGTCTCCACCTTTCGATCCCATACCTGCCGATCCGCAGGTAGGCGTACCTCATAGGTATGATTGCTGGGTGTTGTGTCAAGACCCAATTTCTACACAAGTTTGTAATTAACAAAATTGCGTGAGTTGCCAGGATCTAGAAGAATGTGGATTCTATGGCCATTCACTTCTCCATAAACTCGGAGAAGATCATGCACGCCAAAAACTTTAGAGTTGAACAGACAATCAGAACATGAACTAGAGCGAGAAAGTACTGTAACTGACGTACCTATCAAAAACAACTGGTTAGCTGCCTTTGGCTTGGGTTCTGCGTTGGTCTTTGCACCCTTTTGCTTCGGGCACTCCTTACGCATATGTCCTTTTTCTTCGTAGATGAAGCAACATCCTTCCTTCTTGAGCTTCAAAGCCTTAAGGAGACGTTTTTTCTTCGCTGGGGTCGAAGTTGAATTCTTTGAAGGTTGGTCCAAAGACTTTTCTTATGTCGTGCTAGCCATCAGTGCGGAAAACTTCCTTTTGTGCTTGTTCCCCTGCTCGGTCACGGGTTTAGACTTGAAAGAGATCATTGTATCATCATAGATATGAGCGGAATGAATGGCCTCATCCAAAGTTTTGCATTTGTTGTTTTTAACCTCTAAACGGTATGAGTCGGGTAAACCGGCTACGAAGAAACCCAAAAGAGTTGTGGAATCCATCTTCGTAGCTTTCATCTGCAAGTCCCTAAATTTCTGGAGATAGACCTCATAAGTGAGGTTCTGCGAGGTCATGGTCAAAGTAGCAAACCGGGCAACAACATCATAGTCATTCTCTTTCTTGAGGAATTCTTTCTTGAAGACGTCTTCGAACTGTGCCCAAGTCGTTGGTTTAGGGTTGAGTTCTTTCCACCAAAGCAAAGCTTTGCCTGAAAGGAAACCTGTTGCTAATTGGATCTTTTTGCCATCGTCATATGGATGAAACTGAAAATGGACTTGCCACTTATGTAGCTAAGTGTCCACTATCTCTTTGGTACGCTGCTTTTGCTCGCCCCCAAACTGTTCCGGAGTAATGTTGGGGCCTAAAGCAGATGCCAAAGTATCCATACCCGAAAGAGTAGATAAGGTAGTGGTCAACAAAGAGATGGAGTTCTGTAAAGCCTGCATCTGCGCAGCGATTTGTGCTTGACGTTCCGATGAAGAAGCTTCGAGAGCAACTTTAAACTCTTGGAAATCTGATTTTGAAAGAAAATCGTCGAAAAGATCGCCATCGGTGGCTTCCGTAGCTGGCAGGTCTTCACGTTTGGGAATGGCCTCCAACTCGGATTCTTGTGTTGACATCTTGAAGAGGGCAAGATGAGAGAAAATCTTGGCTTTGTACAAGGAAGAGTGCTAGAGAGTACGAGGAGTGTGGCAAGAAGCCCACTTGAGGCGTATTTTATAGGCCTTCCCAAAAAACATGTGTAGCTTTAAAACTTTACTTGTGTTAAAAAAAAAAAACCATGCTTGAGGGCTTTTATTTTTTTTAAAACCACCCATAAAGCTTGGTTAAAAAAAACACTTCAAAAAAAAACACATAAGCTAGACAAACTAGTCGCATAGAAGTTTAAAAAAAAAACCACATGCTTAAAAAAAAAACCACGCTTTTGAATAGATGTTAAAAAAAAAAACCCCTTAACAAAGGTGCAAAAAACGAAAAGCAAGGCGTGTTTTTTTTAATTAAAAAAACGAAGGCTAAAATTACCCAAAAAAACGGTTGCTACCCGTCGGCTCTGTGCTTTCTGCTTTTTCCCAGCAGCACGGCAATCGCCGATTGGTAGCGCCGCCTTTAACTGCACGCCCGCGGCTGGTTGGTTCGTGTGTAGGCATATGCTCACTTATGGTAGTGCTATGTGTGAACAGGGCTTAACCAAGGGCACTTTTTCCCATGTGGTTTTTCCCCTTGGACATCAAGTGTGAAAGGACACTCTTAACATATAATATTTTGTACTTCTATATTATATGTGTGTGAGTCCAACAC
Organism: Cibotium barometz; assembly: GCF_041138505.1. NCBI lineage: Eukaryota > Viridiplantae > Streptophyta > Polypodiopsida > Cyatheales > Cibotiaceae > Cibotium > Cibotium barometz. Next base: position 21,655,924 of record NC_141060.1, read on the forward strand.
CCAACAATTGGTATCAGAGCTGGGAGCTGGCCTTGACAATCTGCCGCTGGAAGAAAACCTGCAGATTTCTGTCGCTCTGCGGAATTCCGTCGCCGTCCGTTTCCTCCGCCAGTTCCGGCCACCAGAAGCCGGCAGCACTAGTGGGGAGCCCACCACCACCGCTCAGCCCACTGGCGGCACCTCCCTCTCCAGCCGGTGGCAACAATGCTGCCCGAAGCGCCTCCGCCCGTCAACGCTCCGTTCCGACCGCCCAGAGCCGCGCCGTCACGGTTCCATTCCGGCCGCCCTCGCTGTTCCGCTCCGGCCGCTCGACGTTGCATACCGGCCGCCCAGAGCCGTCGCCTCCGTCTCACCCTGCGCCTACCACTCTTCGCGCCCACCGCCGCCTCCGTCCGCTGTTCGCACCCTCTGCCTGGCCCGACACCTGCGCCTCTGATTGGCCCGACACCTGCACCTGGGCCCGCCTCTGACTCGCCCAACACCTGCCGAGCGCCCGCCTCTGACTGGCCCGACACCTGCCCAGCGCCCGCCTCTGCCTGCGCTTGCCTGGCCCGACACCTGCACCTGGCCTGCCTTGTTGAGACATGCTGCTCTTCAGCACTCAGTCTGCTCGTGCACCAGCTGCTCTTACTAAGTCTCCACAAACGTCAGCTCTTCCAACAAAGCAACACATCTGGACCTGAACTGACGCCTGCAAGAGAAGTCCCTGCCATCCGTACTGCACTCGCCTGCAGGCACTTGCCATGTGAGTGAAAATATGCATTGAAATATTCAAATTTTGCAGACACTTCTTTGCAGGTCAGATTCAAAGGAAAGTTGCAGGTGCAATTTGGGGGATTTCTCAATTTGAGGCCAAATTGAAAAATTGCAATTTGGGGTATTGAGGTCAAAATCAGCAAATTGAGCCTCTTTCAGTTGCAAAAAATTGGGGCTTTTGTAAAAATTGGCCGATTAGATGCGGGAAACTGCATGTGTACTAGAGCGCGCCCCTTGGCCCAGCTACAGTGGGACCCTGGGGAGTACGAGTGGCATGATCCTTATGCATCCCTTGAGGCCACAGAGATCACCTTTTTTCAGTATACTGTTCGGCTAGGAGGGCATATTTTGACGGCGAGGAGGCTGGTCTCTCCAGCTGCAGCGGGGCATTGGCGGCTACAGGGACTATCACAGGAGTTCCTGGAGGATTTTTGGGCTCGGCTCTGTGCTAGTCGACAGGCCCGCAGGATCTTGACTTTCCAGTGGCTGGTCGCCCACAGGGGCTCAGCAGTTGGCACCTGGCTTGTTTACAGCGGTCTTCCGGCGGCCTGCGTCCGATGCGGCCACCCTATGGAGACACAGAGACATTGCCTTTGGGATTGCCCTCAGGCGCAGCAGATATGGCTGCGGATGCTGCGTATTCTGGCCCCCCTCTCTCCAGAGGGTATGTTTACGTGGGGTGCCGCTGCTTGGTCGACTTCGTCAGGGCCTGCTATGGGCTATGAGATGGAGCAGGACAGTCAGGCCATCAGATTCATTAGGGGCCAGCCTCGCTTGGTTCCGGCACCGTATTTCTCGTCCGCCAGCTGGACACAGGAGAGGGATTTACGATGGGAGCTCCTCAACAGCCTCACCATCTGGTTCACCTGGAGGGCCTGGTGTTTCACGGCCTTTGAGGGGAGACTGGAGCCACCAGCAGAGACTGTACGGGGGATTTGGCAGGAGTTGATCCACACCCTGCAAGGACAGTATGACCGCATCCGGGGCGACTCGGATGAGGCGATCTTGCGGCGCCAGGCTTTTCACACCACCTGGAGCAGAGGCCCCTTCTACACCTTACACACGGGATCCCCCCGTTGGCATTACAAGCCACCTGTTTGGCTCTTCCCCCCCCCTATTGTATGATTTAGCCTTCAATCCTTTGTACTGAGGCTTGTATTTTGTAGCACCTAGGGAGAGTCTCCCGGGCTGCCTTGTTGTATTCACTGCTCTGTTTCTCTCATGAGCAGGAGAGTTCTTTTGTAGCCCTACAGGCGTTTTTATTTAACTAATGAAAGGATCTTTTCTCGGGGGAAAAAAAAAAAACTAGTCATGGATAACCTTGGCCTTCATGAGAAAAGACTGCATGGAACTGCCTTCAGGGAATAACAAATCGTAGAGCTTTCCTTTCAAGGTAACTACCCTCATTGATGAATCTCGTGCAAAGAGATCCTCCAATTTTGACCATACTTGATGAGCACTGGTGAGAGTTTGCACGGCCGGTGAGACCTCTGTGATGGTGTGCACAAGGACAGAATGCGCCTTCGAGTCCCGATTCTCCCCGTCTTGTAATTCCACAGCAAATTCATCCTCTTGATCCTGAGTCCACCTCCCAGAGTTTTGAGGACGCTCAGGCTTCCTTTGAGTGCCCTGAACAATGTCCCACAAACCCTTGTGGATGAACCAGATCCGCATCTGAAGCTTCCAATGAGCATAGTTGGGTCCTTTCAACTTGTCATCCTTGTTCGTACAGGGGGGAGCCATATCCACAGCAGCAAAGAACAAACACCTCAGCACTCCAAGACTCCTCTCGAATGCTTTCCAACGAAGCGAAGCACCAGGAACAATCAGCCCCCTCTCAAACCTGAGAGAGCAAGAGGCTGGACAGCAGCAAAACAGTCCAAGATCCACCAGGAACGTCCTACCGGAAGGGCAGGGAGGAAGAAGACAATGTAGGGCCACTTGGCTGGCATCCCCACAAGCAAGAAACGCATGACCAACAGATGATGATGTAGAAAACGCAGCCAAAACGCTTCACAACCTGCCTCTGAAGAGCAAAACACAGCCTTTGGGGCTGGCTGACAGCAACCAGAAGAGGGCTGGACCAGAAAACGCAGCAAGGTACTGAAACGCAGCCACTGTATGGGACTGATCTGCAGCCGGAGAAGTGATGGAAGCAAAACGTACAACGAAGAAGAGGTGGTGGGCAGATTTGCAGTAGATGGAGCAGCCAGAACCTAAGCATATGATACCATGTTGGAGAATGCACAGGCGGAAGCATAAACAATAAACAATTGAGAGAGAGCAAAGGAGATGGAGAGAGTTGGACAAGATCACCTTTTATAACAGCAGTAAAGCTTTACAATGGCAATAGCCAGCAACACGGTGTTGAACTTGTGCAAGGGAAAATGGATGAATAAAGTGATGATGGGAGGCCTCCTTTTATAGTGTAAGAGTGAGGAAGGTGGCCAATTGCTCCTAGAGCAGGCCGAGAGCTCCACGACCCCTAAAAATAGGAGAAAAAGCATAAAACACCCAACATATACCCTATTGGCTCTTCCCGGACTGGTTCTTCTAGAGAAACAACTTCGTCCAAGTCACCCAATTTTTCTTTCAATCGATTGATATGAAAGACAAGATGAATGGTTACACCTTGGGGAAATTCCAAGCGGTATGCAACATCAATATCTTCCTTGTAATGTTTCCCTGCACGCATAATATGAATCCTTTGTTATCCTCTTATACACCACCATGCCTACTTCCAAGACCCTCGGAAATCTTCGTTGGTTAGCATAAGTCTAGGCTCTTCCCTAAGCTGTCCTTCCGCTCTCCTTAGCTAACTTGAGCATTTCCTGCATATCTTGCATGAAATCACAAGCTTGTCGGTTTTGGATTTTACTTAGTCCAAAAGCAATTAGTGATTGGGTTTTTTTTTTTTTTTTTTTTTTTTTTTTTTTTTTGGGAAAAAGATCCTTCTATTAGTTAATGAGAAAACGCCATAAGGCTACAAAGCTCACCTCGCAAGGAGGGATAAAACACCGTGAACTCCTGAGCTCCACCCCCGTGGCTGGCCGCTCTCTGGGGGGGGCTACCTAATAGTACATGTGGGAGGTGAGAAAAGCCAGACTGGAGGCCTGTAGTGCCAAGTGACATCCTCGCCCCTCGCGGTGAGGAAAGGGCCAGGGTGCCAAGTGCGGAGGAAAGCCTTGCGGCGCCCTCTCATGCGATCCGAGTCGCCCTGGAGTTTCCCCCAGTGTCCTCTCAATGTGTGAATGATGTCCACCCAGAGGGCCTGTATGACCTCCGCCGGTGGAGTCGCCTGGCGGTCAATGGCCTCCCTGCATCGGGCTCTCCATATGTGCCAAGCTGTCATGCTGCTGATCATCTCCCATCTGTGCCCGACCCCCTCCTGAGGGGCTGCCGATGAGAAGTCTGGCGTCGGAACCACCGCCATCGCCCTGTCAGAGACCTGGATGGTCGCGCTGCCAGGGACGTCCTCATATCCAAGGGCCGGGCCGCTGTCCGTGGCCCAAGCCACCGCACCCCACGTCACCAGCATCTCACCTGGTGAGCCTGCAAAAACCATCCTGAGAGCGCGCTGCCAGACCTGCTGAGCCTGTGGGCAATCCCATAAGCAGTGCCGCTGCGACTCCTGTGCATGGCCGCACCGAGGGCAGGACGCTGGGTGTCTGCCAAAAGCTAGCCATGCCCCCACAGCCAGTCCTCTATGCGCTGTGAGCCAGAGAAAAAGCGTCACCTTCCGGGGCCGGAAGCTGGCCCAAAGGCGCTGCCAGAAGTCCCTAAGAAAGGCAGGGGAGAGCCCCTGTCGCCGCCAATGCTCGGCCGCCGCCGGGGTGCTCGCTATCCTGTGCCTCTGAATCCGTCGCCCCAGCCTCGCTGTGTACTGAAAAAAGGGGATGCCTGGGCTGGTAGGGGCCAAGTAGGGATCTCGCCAAAACCACTCACCTGGATCCCACTGAAGGCGAATAAGAGGCCTGCTGTCCCAAGCCCATAATCTCCAAGAACAGTCCTCTCCTATCGAGGCCGGTGAGGGGTCTACATGCCACTGTCTCTGATGAAAGCCGACCACCCGCACCCTCTGAAGAATACAACCCTGGAGCCCATCCAAATCTAGTCGTGTCCTCTGAAGTTGGCCACCCTCTCCCACCTCGAAAGTGAGTGGGGCGACTCTCTCCGCTGTGCCGCAGACCGCTAGAAGGATCTCATGCCGAGTAAAGACACCCATCCACTGTGGAGGTGGAGGGTCCTGTACTGGGGTCCGCCACTCCCGGGGGATGGCCGCCTCAATGTCCTGTCTCATCAACTCTCTGCCCCTCATCCCACTGAGTCTCCTCTCCTGGGCCTCTAGAGGCAGCTGCTGAAAACATATCCAGTCGTCCAGGGACTGGGCTGGGCCGGAGCTCAAAGGGCCCCACGACACGTGAGACCGCGATCCAACCATATGGCCACTGGGAAGTCGAATCAAGGGGTTCCAGATCAATGGCTGCCTCAGGCGCTCCTCATCGGTGCCCGGAGGAGTCTGGAAGAGTGACGGCCTCAGATGCGACCAGGCCCTCAGAAGGCTAGCTGCAAAACGCTCCTCGAAGCCAAGGCCCACTCCTCTGGATCGCTGCTCTGTAAAGATCCACCTAATGCTGGGGGTCCAGGGGCCGCTAAGAGAGGGGGTGCGGCTGAGCATCCTGGAAACAAGAAACTCCTTCCACGGCTCAGCGCCTGGCAGGAGGCCACGAACTACCAACTTGCCAAGCAATGCTCGGCTTTGGCAAATAGGATCAACAATGCCCAGGCCGCCTCTCTCCCTCGGCTGAGTGATCACCGCCCATGCCACCTTGGCCCTGGCGGGCCGCCCGTCGCCACCGGACCAAAGAAAGTTCCTGATGAGCCGCTGCACCTGGCCAATGCATGCCCGAGAGAAGGCCCAGCAGGAAGTGATGTACCACATAGTAGCAAGCAGAACCTGGTTGGCCACGACTACTCGGCCAGCCAGAGATAAACGAGCGGTACTCCAATACAGAAGCTTCTTCCGAATGCTCAGAAGAAGGGGGGCTATCTGCTGCTCCGGAGATATGTCAATGCCCACATAACATCCCAAATAACGCACTGTAGTGCCAGGGGGCAGCCACTGAAAACCGTGAACTGGCCTCCAAGTCGGGGGGGGCATAGAGCTGACCCACAGCCCACACGACTTGTGCCAGTTGATCAAAGCGCCCGAAGCTCTGCAAAACCTGTCCATGGCTAAGGCGAAGCGGCGGAGGTTCTCCTCACCTCCCTGAAGATAGACAGCAGTGTCATCCGCAAACTCCGAGTCTAGGAGCTCCTCCGAGGTACGGATGGGAAGCTGGAGGCCCCGCAAACCTGTATCCTGTGCCGTCAAAAAAGTGCTCATGGCCTCCGCCACAAAAAGAAAAAGAAAGGGCGCTAAGGGGCACCCCTGCCGCACCGAGCGCGAGAGCTGGAACCTCTCTCCGCGCACGCCCTGTATCAGCACCTGGCTATGAGCCGATGAGTAGAGTGCAGAGACCCCACGGATCCACTGAGGGGGGAAGCCCATCCTCTCCATAGTGCCTTCCAAGAAGGCCCAGTCCACCCGATCATATGCCTTCTCGAAGTCGAGAAGGAGCACTGCCAGATCCTCCTGTCGAAATCTAGCCAGAGCCGTAGCCTCCCAGAAGGAGAAAATGTTATCCAGAATGCTCCTATCCTGGATGAAGCCAGTCTGCGTGGAGTGGATGATGTCCGGAAGGTGAGGCTGAAGCCGCCTGCTGATCGCCTTAGCTAGGACCTTGTAGGCCGTGCCTAGCAAGGTGATCGGTCTCCACTGTCTAATCTCCAGTCTGTCTCCTCCCTCTTTGGGGATCAAGTGGATCAAGCCCTCAGCCATGCTGTCCGGCATGACTCCAGACTCCATAATCTCCTGGAATGCCAATCTGAAGCCCCTGTGTAAGAGGCCCCAGTACCTCTGGAAGAAAGCCACCGAAAGACCGTCCTCTCCTGGGCATTTGCCCCGAGGTAATGCCTGAAGAGCCTCCTCCAGTTCCGTATCCGAGAAGGGGGAGAGAAGGGAGTGCTGTAAATGGGCCGGCACAACCGGTCTCGTGAAGCTCCAGACTGCCTCCCGAGCCTCTCTCACCCTGTCATCTGCTGGCTCAGCAGAGAGAAGGTCCCTGTAAAAATCTGTGGCTATAGCCCGAACCCTGGGGGGATCCACCACAACCTGGCCATCAGCCTGCCGGAGACGCCTGAGACCCTCCCGTCTGAAGCGAGGCCCTGTCGCCTCAAAAAAGTCTCGAGTCACTCTGTCCCCAGCCTGTGTCCAAAAGGAAGCCCGAGCATGGAATCGGAACTCCACCCTCCTCTCCTCGATGGATCTGATCTCCGTGCGAGCTGACTCCATCTGCTCTGAGATCCAAGGGCTCGTAGGATCCCTCTCCTGGAGTCTCTGGAGGGACGCTAGACTCCTCCGTAGGCTCCTCTCCTGCTCTCTGAAAGCCTCCAGCCGGTCCAAGGCAGCCTGTCTGAGCATCTGGCTAATCTCCTGCAAGCCACTGGCAAGATCGCTGGCTGCCGATCCTCTCCTGAACTGCAGCTCCTGCCAGACCTGCTCAACTCCGATCGCGATCTCGGGCTCCTCTATGAGACAATCTGGAATCCGGACGCTCTGGCTCTGCTCTCCTCTCGTGGGGTCCTCAATCTGGAGAAGCACTGGAAAGTGATCTGAAAACGAGGAGCCTGCAAGTATGCCCACTGTGCCACCTCTAGCACAGGCCCACTCATCAATGTAAAACCTGTCGATGCGGGATAGGTTAACCCCTGTGGCCCGTCTATCCGAGCGCGAGAAAGATAGGCTCCCCTGCAACCTGCCAAACTCCGGGAGAGTCCACGGATCCTGGCCTCTCACCTGAAGCACTAGTTCCTCCCAGGCAGCTAGCTCCGGCCCATGAATGGTCTCCTGGCTGCCCCCCATCCTGTCCTCTGCATCCTCCAGCATGTTGCAATCCCCTCCGAGGCACCAGTGGTCTGCCAAGGGGAGGGACTGCCTAATGGTGCTCCAGAACTCGGCTCTCCCGGTCGCCCCATTGGGGGCAATGTGTATGAAAACAAACTGGCTGCGCTTCGCCTGCGAGCTCCGCTCTCCCCCCCCGCTGCTTCTCGCCATCGCGTTTCACCTTCCCCCCCCGCCAGCCCTCCGCGGTCTCCTCCGCCCTCTCCCCCGCCTTCCTCCTCGCACCCCTCTGCGCCGCCTCCCCACCGCCTTCTGCGCGTTTCTCCCCCCCCGCCTTCACCCCCCCCGCCTCCACTCCCCCGCCTCCCTCCTCTTCTTCGCCTTCTTCCTCCCCCGCTTTCTCTTCCTTCGCCTCCCTCCTCGCTGCATTCCCCGCCTCTCCCCCCGCCGTTTACTTCCTTCCCCATTCCTTCTTCCTCCGCCTCTATCATCCTTCGCCTCCCCCTCTCTTCTCTCCCTCGCCTCCTCTCCCCCCTCCGCCCTCTTTCTCCTCCCTTCCGTCCCGCCCCTCCGCCCACCGTTATCTCCTCCCCGCCTCAGCTCCCCCCCCCCGCGCCCCGCCCCCGCTATCCTGTAACCCGCCGCTTCTCTCTCTCTTTTTTTTTTTTTTTTTTTTTTTTTTTTTTTTTTTTTCCCTCGCAGGGCTGTGTCCCTCCCGTTGGTGACCCCGGTTTCTGGCTTTTTCCCTCTGGAGGACTCCATGGAAGCCGCTCCGACTAACCCTGCCGATTCCGGTCTCCGTCTGGAGTTCACAGCTGAAGATCTTCAGTTGTTTGTTTCCACAGTTTCCGCTCTTGAGGCCTCCTCCTTGGTCTGCAAGATAGTGGGTAGCCGTCCGATGCGGAGAGAGCTTCGCGACCTTCTGCAAGGCAGCCTTGTTGGCGTGCCCGCCAAGATCGTCAGCGTGGATTTTTTGGGACGTGGCTACTATCAGGTGGATTTCGAGTCCCCACAGGCAGCTCAGATGGTGCTGGCTCGGAGCCCCATTGCCCTCCGCTCTTCCCGGGCGTTCCTGGCGCGATGGACTCATGGTTTCGACCCCGCTTCTGACCCGCTAGCAGGCGCGACAGGTTTCCCCGTCACTATCTGTTTTCCTGGACTCCGTAGGGAGTACTTGCCCCTCTTGTCATCCATTGGCAAGGCGTTCGGGCAGGTGGTGGAGACGCCTCAGACAGCGGCTTCAGTGATTGCTCGGGCAGCAGGACTCCCGGCCATTCGGGTTGTGGTTCCGTCACCGGAGTCCCTCCCGAAGACGATCCTTCTCCCTTGTCTTTCTGGAGGACATATGATACAGCGCGTGGAGTATTCGGGCCTCCCCGGCCAGTGTTACATATGTCGGGAGATGGGCCATCTCGCACGCGCCTGTCCCCGCAAGGGGGCTCATCCTTCACGTTATGCCGCCTCCGGACCCCCTGCAGGAGACCCGAGGGGTGGCCATCCACTTCAGAGACCGGACATCCCTGGCTCGTCACAGCAGGCGCCATCATCTGACGAGCAGGCCCCGGCGGAGGATGCCGCGCAGTCCCAGGAGGCTGGCGGATGGCAGGAGGTTCGCCGGCGGAAACGCCCGGCCCGCAGGGACCGTCGTCGCAGACGCCAGCAGGCAGCACAGGCTGGCGGACAGGCGACTCCGGCTGGCGCACAGGCACCTATCCGCACTTATGCTCCTGTCAGGGATAGGCGGCCAGCAGGTCCCACCCCGATGGACGAGGATTCAGACTCAGTGCCCGTTGAGGCCGCTGGTGGAGCCTCCCACGTGGAGACCCCGCTCCCACCTCCCCCCGCGGGGGGCCCCCCACCCTCCTTGGAGCAGATTCCTGAGGATCCTGGGCCGCACTCTTCGACCCCCGGCTCCCCTTCCCCTCACCCGGAGAGCACTCCTTCCACCCTTCCTTCTCCCCCCCCAGCCCCCCCTCTCCCGCCTCCCCCGGCGGCCCCCCCTGACACCTATCCTCTGGCAGATGCCTCTCCATCCTCTCCTCGCTCTCCCCCCTCCTCGCCACGAGCCCCCATCCCTCCCTCGGCCTCTCCAGGATACTTCGCCAGACCACCCACTGCCCCGGGGCAGCGCAGCTGGGTAGGCCAGAGCACAGTCCAGCGGCTGTTCCACCGCCACTCCGGGCCGGTGGAGATGGCGATCCTCGCCTCGCCCGCCACAGAGTTCTCTCCAGCCTCCCCTGGGGGGCCCCCGCGAGTGATGGGGCTACCAGTGGATTACGGTTTTTTCAGGTGCCTCCAGCTGGATGCTGGCCCGTTCGAGACACTGGTCGCGCCCTTGCGAGTTTGCGTGGTGTGCCATCCCTCTCGTTCTCCCTCTGTGGTGAGCAGCATGGTGGCTTTCTCCTTTCCTCTCAGTGTTGCCCCAGACACAGCATGGGATTGCAACTCTGTAGAGGAAGTTTTGCGTGATCAGATACTGGAGTTTTCTCATCACTTCAGTGACTTGGGGCTCACGGACCTATTGCAGACCCGATTACACTCAGCCCGCATGAGCCTGTTTGGTATAGGAGACTGGCGGGCGGATCCGGTCCACACCTCAGTTGAGGCGGTGCTTCTGATTCTCCTCCATGCCGCCCCGAGGGTGCAGCCTACCTTTAGATACATATATGCAGAGGATTGGTCTCACGCCTATGCCCTGGACAGGGCGAAGGCGGAGTGGGGCTGGACACAGAGACAGGTCTCCCTCTTTTTGGAGAGACTCCGCACCCGGACAGACAGTGATTATTCTCCCTCCAAGCCGGCGCCCAAGACTCACCGAGTGGAGGGCAGATCATCCGGGCCGGCTGAGAGGGGTGAGCCAGTGGAGGCTGCTTCACTTGCCATAGCTCATCCATGAGGATCCTCTCATGGAACATCCAGGGTCTCGGTGGACATCGCTGCTACATTGGCCGGGGCAGACTTCGCCAGGAGATCCAGAGGGCTCTCGTTGGAGGACCCATCGATATCCTTTTCATCCAGGAGCACCACCTTTCTGCGGGGCGTACCCGCACCTGCGGGAAGATCTTGCCAGGCAGGAGTCACACTTTTTGGTCACCGGCATATGGCTCCCAGGGGAACCAGGGTGGAGTATGCATCTCAGTCAGCGAGCAGCTTCTATCTGAAGTTGTGAACTCTGGCATTCTGGTCCAGGGTCGTGCGCAGTGGATCATCCTTCGGGTTGGGGAAGACCGCATTGGCTTCCTCAATTAGTGATTGGGTTTGAACTGTACATAAGCATAAAAGGGCTATATCTCGTAGCTGAATGGTTATCGCTATTGTATGCAAGTTCTATGGACGATATCTGTCACGTAGGCTGTAACGCCTGTGACCGACGGTAGACCGGATGGCCATGTCCAGGGTTCAGTGGGAGAGGACGCCCAGAGTCATGGGCGGCCAGGCTAGTGTGGACGGCAGGCCACACACTATATAGCCTGGGGGATGAGGGGCAATCCTCATTCTTCCTCTATGGCTGGGTGGTGAGCCAGAGGCCGTCCCCTCCTGTGGTAACGCCCGTAGCGGTGTTACAGGTATCTAACACTGGACGGCAGGCCACACACTATATAGCCTGGGGGATGAGGGGCAATCCTCATTCTTCCTCTATGGCTGGGTGGTGAACCAGAGGCCGTCCTCTCCTGTGGTAGCGCCCGTAGCGGCGTTACAGGTATCTAACACTGGTATCAAAGCGTCGGTTCGATTGGGTCGTCAGGGTCCGTGCGTGACCGGGGGACCGGAGCCCACTCAATGGTTTTCAACCATTCAAATTTCATCCTTATCTCCACAATGGAGTGGGTGGAGGGAGGCGGCCAGAATTGAAAGGAGACATTTTTGAAGGGAAGAACTCTCTCTCTCTCTCTCTCCCTGTCGCACACAGCAAAGCGAATTGCAGGTAAGCATTTCGTTTTTTTTTCTGCGTTGAAGCTTGTCTGCGAAGCAAATTTTCGTTTGGTAGAGAGAGGAAGCTTGTTTGCGAAGCAAATTTTCGTTTAATGTAAGCTCCGTCTCTCTACTGGGGGGGGGGGGGGGGGAGCGAAGAGCCTGCGGCGGCGGCCAGCCCCACGACCTGCTAAAGCAATGCGAGCGTCGTTTGAGGAGGGGGCGAAAAGCTTGCGGCGGCCAGGCCATATTCGGCCAGCCGGGCGGCAGCCAGTGCGGCCAGCCAGGCGGCGGCGGCCAGCCAACCAGCGCAACAGGCGGCCACCAGAGAAGAAGAAGAAAAAATTTATTATTTTTATATATTTTTTATTCATTTTTAATAAAATTAAAAATGAAACTAAATTCAAACGGATCCTCTCTCTCGGCTGGGGAGGGATAATCCCGGCAAGGGATAACCGACTGTTTCAGGCACAGCCTCCCGAGCAAATTTATTTTTGTTATGAGTTGCAGGCATTTTTTCTCTTGGATCGGAGCATCCCGGAGTAGCGACGCTTGTAGAGGCTCGTGGCGCAACACAAATCGACAGGCGACCGTAAAGGGGGGTGACTATTCTCTCTCCACCACTGCTCATTTTATTAGCGTTTTTTTTTGTAATTTCCGAGTTCTCGCATTGTTTTTTGCAAGAATTAAAGATGTCTGCTAGGCGTAGTGTGTCCCCACCGCCTTCTACTTCTCTAGGTTTTTTAGGTCTCTTGTCCTCGGTCGCAAGTTTGACCCCGACCGAATTGTCAGGCCGTACACGCCCGACCGTTGTTCGGTCCGGAGTGCGCTCGTCGATCACGCGTGATCCGCCAGCGCCCTCCTCGTCTATTGACCCCGCCTTAGGACCCAGCGAGCCTGCAGCGGCTGCATTAGCAGATGACCCCTTTCTGGCCGATGAGCCAGAGGACATGAACACCGACGTCGCCGAGGGGACCGAGGAGGACCTCTTGGAGTACGACGACGATGATTATGACCTATTGGACCCTACTGATGTCCTGACAGAGACGGAGCTCTCTAGTGGACTGTTTAAATATCTTAATGCCAAACTGAACAATATGGGTAAAGTCCAGGCTGATTTAGTCACGATGCTACAGAGCATCTCCACACGGTTAGATGCACTGACAACCGCCTCGGCTAGTACTCCGACTCCTCGTGGTAGCTGAGCTCCTGCGGCACGGGTGAGCGTAGCCTCGCCAGTGGTTGCAGGAGTACAGGCCGATGCGCTTGCGGGGCTGTCCGTAGCGACAGCTTCGTCGTTATTAAAAGACTTAAAGCCGCCTAGTTTTGGTGGCGAGGAAAAGGAGAGAAACAAGGACTCGGTCAATATGTTTCTAGCGAAGTGGTCAGATTTGCATGCGCTGCGACAGCAGCCTAGCCGTATACAGCCCGTAGAGGCTAGCCTCTCATTAACCGGCAAAGCGTACAAGTGGTGGATGAGTTTGACAACTCGTCCTGTCACTTAGACGGAGTTTGAAACGATGTTTCGAAAAGAATTTTTGCCTGTTAATGAGGCAGAGAGAAGCTGGGAGTTATGGGACAAGTGCTCGATGGAAAACAAATCCCTAACTCAATACATCTCAGACTATAGGGAGATAGTACTCAAGCTAAAGGGAATCGATGCATTCCAGACATTGCGAGGATTTAAGAGAGGCCTCAAAGATGATTACCTTGAGTACGTAGAGCCCTTACAGCCTAAAGACTTAGCAGAGGCAATTAAGTACGCGTAGATATTCGATGACATCAAGCGCCGTAGTGCGCGTGGTGGTTCGAGCAGGGCCGAGGGTAGTGAAAAGAGGAGGTCAGGTCTTAAAAGAAAAGGGTTCTGCAGTGATAAAAAAGGGGATAGGACGGACCAGGAAGGACAGGGTGGTCATTGGTCTAAAAAACCGCGACCATCCAAAAAGAAAAGAGACAGCGAAATCGAAAAGAAAGAGCAGTATATTAAAGCGCGAAAGGAAAATCGCTGCTTTAATTGCAATGATGTAGGGCACACGAAGGCTGAGTGTCCAAAGCCTAAAGCCAGCACGAGTGGCAACGAGCCCAAAAAAGATGGTAAATCTTCTAGGAAGTTGCATACAGTGCAGAGACTCCCTCTCAGTTCCGCAGAGTTCAGAGAGGTGACAGTGTGTCATTGTGATGAGCATCACGCTTGTTCAGTGACACCAGCGATGTGGCAGCCTACTGTAGGTCCGCATGACATGGTGCGCATGTATGCCACCATAGGTGGCCGTAGAGTCACAGTTTTTATTGATGATGGAGCTAGCCACACCTTCTTGAACTACTCGTTAGTCAAGAAGTTGGGGTTGACTGAGACCCGGAGTGATCATGAGTATACTGTTGGCCTAGCCAACGGATATGACAAAACGGTATGGAATACCGTAGTATTGGGGGTCCTCTATGCAGGACTACGAGGCTCCGCTTGACTTTCAGGTCATGCACTTAGCCAGAGCAGACGTATATCTAGGCAGGGAGTGGCTGTATGGCTTGGGCCCTAGTCTAGCTCGGAATTACTTACATAATACGCTATGTTTTGAGCACGGAGGTAGAGTCATTACCCTGCAGGGCGACCGTACTGTCCCCGCCACACCACTTATTTCCTCCATGGAGCTGTGTACAGCGGTCCGCAGAGACCAGATAGCAGAGGTATATGCTTGTTACCCTCTTTTGAATTCTGTTTCCGTAGATGAAACGATAAATGATGTTTGCGTAGACAAACAAGGAAAACAAAATAACCTTGGACAAGACCCACTGTTTGAAAACCCTGTTTGGCATGCATGTGATTCAAACAAGAAAAAATCCAAGGTGAATGAGACATTAAAGAAAAAGTACGTAGATACTTTAATGAATTTATTAGAGGAATTTCAGGATGTTTTTCCTGATGATTTACCAGATGGTTTACCACCATCTAGAGAAGTAGACCATGGCATCGAAGTTATGCCAGGATCAAAACCTATAAGCAAACCTGCTTATAGATTAAGCCACTCCGAGGCACAGGAGGTGGAAAAACAATTGATGGAATATTTGAACAAAGGCTTCATTCAGCCTAGTTCAAGTCCGTGGGCATCGCCTATTCTTCTGGTAAAGAAGAAAGACGGATCTATGTGGATGTGCATAGACTATAGGGCTCTTAATCAGATAACGATTAAGAACAAGTATCCGATGCCACGCATGGATGAGTTGTTTGATCAACTCTATGGATCTAGATACTTTACAAAAATAGACCTGAGATCTGGGTATCATCAGGTTAGAATAAAAGCAGAAGATGTTGCGAAGACAGCATTTAGGACCCGTTTCGGGCATTTTGAGTTTTTGGTTATGCCATTTGGGCTAACCAATGCTCCAGCGACGTTTATGATGCTGATGGACAGTATTTTACGTCCATATGAGGTCCGGACGGACCATGAAAGTCTGAAATGGCTTTCAAGTCAAAATGAACTGAAGGGTAGAAAAGCTCGGTGGGCGGAGATTCTACAGGAGTTTGACCTTCAGATACGTTATCAGAAAGGTAAGTATAACGTGGTGGCAGACGCACTTAGTCGCATGCCACAGATTAATGAACTTAGTTTCACAGTCTTCAAGAATGATTTCTTGGAGTCACTACGTGGTTTATGTGAGCATGATCCATCTTTTACAGAGGTCTGGCGCGCTGTACGCGTACGCACTTCTTCACAGACGCGACCACCTCCCTCGTTGGCACGGATTGCAAGTCCGGAGAGACTGGCTGAAGGTGCAACGGGAAGGGAAGCGAGAGTTAGTCCGGAGAGACTAGCCATGTCTTCTGGGTATAGTTTGGAGCCGAAGAGCTCTGACGTAGGCCCTTCATCACCTTTGACTGCCATGGCTTCAAAGGGGAGTGATAAACTTCGTCGGGGGGAGAAATATGCTAATTACTCCATTGACGACGGGTACTTACTCTACAAGGGTAGAATATGTGTACCAACTATTGGTGACTTTCGGGCCCAAATTCTTAAAGAAAGTCATGATAGTCCAAGTGCGGGTCATCCTGGGATTCAGAAGACCTATGCACTAGTAAAAAGATAGTTTTATTGGCCTAGTTTGTTTAAGGACGTCCAGACTTATGTGCTGAAATGCAATAAGTGCCAGGTCAATAAACATGAACGTCTTAAGGTTGGAGGACTACTCCATCCGCTGGAGATTCCTCAAGGGAAATGGGAAAGCATTTCCATGGATTTCATTACCGGTTTACCCAAGACGAGTCGAGGGAATGACTCGGTGTGGGTGGTAGTGGACAGGTTAACTAAAATGGCAAAGTTTATCGCCACGAACAAAACTGTTAAAACGCCAGAGTTGGCAAAACTCTTTATTGAACATCTCTACAAGCTATATGGCCTGCCCGCAGATAATAGTGTCGGATAGAGATAGAAAGTTCAATAGTCATTTTTGGAGGGAAGTCTTCAAAAAGTTGGATACTACTCTGAGTATGAGTACGGCAGATCATCCGGAGTCTGATGGTCAAACTGAAAGAGTTAACCAAATTCTAGAGGATATGTTGCGTTCTTATGTTATTAATTGGGAAGAGTACTTGCCCTTATTGGAGTTTGCCTATAACAGCTCCAAACACCATTCATGTTAATGTATGGATTCCAGCCGAGATCTCCGATGGCTGTAGGCCTAGAAAAGGAGAAGATTCAATCTGTCAAGGATTTCCTTGAAGATATGAATGATATGCTCAGAGCCGCACGTGAGAGCATTCGTAGCGCTCAGGATTGCGCTAAAACTTATGCGGATAAAGGACGTAGAAAGGTGACCTTTGCAGAAGGTGACTGTATTCCTCAAGGTTCCTACGTAGTCAGAAACCATGAAAACCGGAAAGTGTAATAAACTTTCTCCGAGATATTGTGGTCCTTTTAAAATCCTTAAGAAGATTGGGGACGTAGTATATAAACTTGAGTTACCGGAGAGTTCTCAAGTCCATCCTGTCTTCCATGTCAGTAAACTGAAGAAATCAGTTCACGGGTTAGAGAACGTAGTTTCTCCAGAGATTTTGGTGGACTTGATAGAGCCACAAAAGATACCACATGAACCTGAAAAGATTCTACAGTATCGTGACAGACAAACCCAACATAAAGTGTACCAGGAGGTACTTGTTAAATGGACAGATAGGGATGAGGAGGTAGCTACCTGGGAACGCCGTAGTGCAATTTCCAAAAGGTTTCCCCAGTTTGTTTTCGAGGACGAAAACTCTTCTTAAGGGGGGGGTAATGTCATGTAGGCTGTAACGCCTGTGACCGACGGCAGACCGGATGGCCATGTCCGGGGTTCAGTGGGAGAGGACGCCCATGCGGAGTCATGGGTGGCCAGGCTAGTGTGGACGGCAGGCCACACACTATATAGCCTGGGGGATGAGGGGCAATCCTCATTCTTCCTCTATGGCTGGGTGGTGAGCCAGAGGCCGTCCCCTCCTGTGGTAACGCCCGTAGCGGCGTTACAGGTATCTAACACTGGATGGCAGGCCACACACTATATAGCCTGGGGGATGAGGGGCAATCCTCATTCTTTCTCTATGGCTGGGTGGTGAACCAGAGGCCGTCCCCTCCTGTGGTAGCGCCCGTAGCGGCGTTACAGGTATCTAACACTCCGCTACGGGCGCTACCACAGGAGGGGACGGCCTCTGGTTCACCACCCAGCCATAGAGGAAGAATGATTATTGCCCCTCATCCCCCAGGCTATATAGTGTGTGGCCTGCCGTCCACACTAGTCTGGCCGCCCATGACTCCGCATGGGCGTCCTCTCCCACTGAACCCTGGACATGGCCATCCGGTCTGCCGTCTGTCACAGGCGTTACAGCCTACGTGACAATATCTTTTCCACTCCAATTGCCTCTTAGAAACATAATCCTTCTCCCCACGTTTGTGGCCTATTCCCCACACGAGTATTTTGAGCATTCAATTACCAATAATAGGCCATAGCTTCCATAAATACAAAAGTTGTGCTTTTTCCTGCACGACGCTCTCTCTTTACCCAAAATAGAGAGCTCTTAAAATTAAATTACTTGGGGCTAGGGGAAAGCTTTTAAGCTTTACAAAATAAATATTTGCAAGTCTATGCTTCAAGTCTAAGCTAAATAAATGGATATGCACAAGCTAGCACATAAATACAAAGCTTGTCCAAAATAATGAATGCCTTTCAAAAATAATAACTTGTGCGCTTTTGCTTCAATCTTCCGTGTCCTCTTCACCTATAAAACATCCAATAATAAATTGGTAAAAAATTATTCCATAGGCATACAAACCATCACCACACACATATTCATCAGACATAAGTACTCTAGGAATCACCTTGCCATACAAATCAATTGCAACAAACATCCACCTGTGTGGTTATTCCCTCTCCCACCCCATATATGAGATAGCCTTCTCGTCATAGAGTGGCTAGCCGGAGGAGAAGTGCATCCTTCCCCTTATTTTGTTCCTTGATCCTCGCTCCGTATATGGAGGCGAGTTTGTTTCTAGCCTTTCAGGCTATTTTTTGTTCTAATAGAAGGATCTTGTTTCCAGAAAAAAAAAGTTGCATATATATAGTGCATTTTTCTCAGTCAAAACACGAAAAAAGTGGTCTTGAGGAGTGTTTTTTCAATGTAAGTATCCTTGGGATGTATTTTCTCCTAGTGGGGGGTATTTTCTCCAACAAAAATACCCTTTGGTTTCTTGAAAGGGTAATGGAGAGGCATTTTCTCCATCAAAAATACCCTCAGGGGTATTTTCTCCTGCGACAATACCCTTTGGGGTCCTTGAGTGGGTAATTTGGGTAATTTTCCCACCAAAAATACCCTTTGAGGTCGTTGAGAAGGTAATGGGGGGGATAATTTCTCAAACAAAAATACCCTTTGGAGTCCCTTTGTGTATTTTCCCAAGCAAAAATACCCTTTGGGCTCCGTAAAGGATTTTTGCTTCAGCAAATACTCTTAGGGAGATGGCACGTAAATACTTTTCTTATAATCACCTATTTGTGTATGGTTGTGGGTTATTTCCCTAGCTACTTACCTATTTGTTGAAGAAATTGCTCTACAAGATAGTCACTAAAGTTTTTGTGCGGAAATCACCGCTTGAGTGTTTTTGCTCGAAAAATGTATGCATCGGGGTTGACATGGAATCGACTTGGGAGTCAGTAGCTAGTTTGAAGCATAGATTCCCCACATTCATTTACAAGGATGTAATGTATGAGGAAGGGAAGTATGTTACGTACCTGTAACATGCAACGGAAGTCTTCGTATTGGAGGATCCTGTCACACAAATGCTCACACCGTCTTCTGTATCCTGAGTTAGTTTAGCAATCCACTTTAATACTTCAAACTTTAGAGAGATATGAGAGAGAGAGAGATGAGAACTGTACACTGTATGGGGTCCCGAATTACCCACTGAAGGGCCCCCTATCCCGTTACCGAGATAGTATTTGCTTTATTATCTTTATAGAGACTGACGGTGTGACTGACGATAAGCCAAATGCAAGACCTCTGAAGACCAAGTGTTGGGCTGAACTGTACACTATTGTAGAAACACCAAAGATGTCTAATCTCGAGCCTATGCACTCTTCCCAATGGAATGAGGAAGGGATGCAAAGTTAGGGCTGAGAGAGGGGCTGTTTGGGACTGTTCTAGACTGTCTATGAATGCTGTAAATGAATGAGAATGCTGCGTTTTACCTTCACCAAGTGGTTGGAGCAAAACGATGAATGAATGAATGCTGAAAATTGCATGGATGCAGAAAACGCAAGGATTACTGATGGCTGAATGCTGAGAACTGATGCGTTTTCTGTAGGAGGGCTGAATGCACAAGTGTTGATGCTCCTCTTGTTGAAGGATGCTACGCTTCTCCAAAACGCATGGATCTGAGGTGGATGCAAGGCTGAATGGTATATGCATGAATGCTCCTTGATTGAATTATGAGATGAATGAATAGATGATTGTGCAAAGCCTCTATTTATACTAGTGATGTTGCTAGTCGGTTAGCATTAGATGTTGGCCGACTGCTATATAAACATTAAATGCTTAATGATGATGCATAAATGCTGAAAAATGATGGGAAAAATACCAAAAAATCCTAGATAAATCCTGGATAATTCCTAGATGCTATCTGAGGTTCCTGCAATGGTCTAGATGCTATGCATGAATGATGTGCAATATGCAAGATGCAAACCCTAAGGTTTCTACTGAGTGTATATGCATGAATGCGTCTCTTTAAGTGGGTTAAGGGACTTAGACTGACTATGGCTGAGAATGACCTGCGTAGCTCGTGCCTGACTTATCTGGACTGAGGATATACAATGGGGTCACAGCGTACGACAAATATCATCCTGAATGGAACTAATACTGTACAAATGTCGCACTTCTGATGATGAGCCATCTTGTCACCATGCACTGAGTGTAGAGTGCATGTGACAGTACCTGATGCTAACCTTGAGTCAGCGGACCTAATTTGGAGGTTAGGGGGGCCTAGGATTGGGGATGTATGCATCATCTAGATGTTAAGGCTCACAAATGATGACCCCATAAGTTGTGGCTATTTATAGCTATAGGATCCACTTATAAGTGGGGGGTTGGTTGAGGAGTGACACTGGCCATGAGTGAGAACTATTCCTGCTAGTCCATAGCGTGATGCAGATAGCTCGCCGAAGGCCTTAGTAGGCAGGCCTTGGTGGTATGGGATGCCAAGATTGATTGGCATGGATCTCTGAGGAGTGGAGCCTTAGTAACTAGGCTCGAGGGTGACCTACAGATGTAGGCCTACGGTTAGTGGTGAGCTTTTGCCTGCTACACCTAGCTAGGATTAATCATGGATTAGCCAGTGTTTAGGAGATCTTGGGTGGGGTTGGAACAGGGAGACCCCTAACAGTCCACCTCTTGCATGTGCTCATCCTCCATGTTTAAAGAGTGACGGTTTGCCATGTTTAAAGAGTGACGGTCAGCTGTGGAGTCAACATCTGGAACCCTGTGCATGAGCAAGTCTGCCAATTGATTGAGAGCGGTGACTTGGTTATGCAAGGTGGCCGTCACCGTTTGCGCAGTGGTGGCCATGATGAAAAGCTTACAAGCTTGGAAATCAGCGAGGGAAGTAATTTTCTCTAAACCGTAAGTATGCTCTTCTAATTCTTGAAGCCGATTCCTAATCAAGTAGACAACACATACGGGATAATGGAATAAAATAATTTGCAGGAATCTTTGCTGTGTGAGAGTGTTGATAAACAAAGATGAACAGTGAAAGACTTGCACAAACACAGTCATACACTAGTAATCTACGGTAATCTTGTCTTAATTCGAAGAGCCTAGGCCCAATCATACAACAGAGGAAGTATAGTGGCTCTGTGGAAAATACAATTGATAACACACAGGTAGAAGTGGCCGAGTTGCTGGAGATCAGTTATTGCTCCTGCCCCGCTGTTTTGGGCCTTCAAATGCATGTGGGCTCGAGTAAGCTGCTTAACTAGTGGTGTAGAAGACTGAAGTGGGGAGGGAGGTTGTAACAAAGTGTTTTTAGGATGCACATGCACATGGGATGGGCCTAGGCACATGGGCTTAGGGTCATTTGCATGTGGGATTAGGGCACATGGGCCTCGGGACTATAAAAGGCATGTGCTCTAGGACTATTGTACACTTTGAAACCTTTTGATACCTTTTGAAATACCTTTTGAGCCATTCCTTAGTGTTAATCTCTCAAGCTTTCCCTAATCTAGGCTAATTAAGCTAATCCAAGGCTAACCTAGATGTTAATTTCTTTCATAGGCATGCGTATTTATAGGCCCCTTTGGGATCCTTAATATTGGTCCGCTTGCTTGACCGGCTGTCCGCCCCCGACCTGTAGATAACCTGCCTGACTGCTTCAAAGACTTGTACAAGATGTGAGAGGGGCTTTTTTTCCTTAATGGCTTTCACACTTGGGTTGCTTTGGTGGGCATGCCACTGTTGCCCATTGTGCGCAGCTCATGCATGACATATGCATATGAGGGTTGGAACTGATGCGTGACAGTGTCTCAGTGTCTCACACACGGCACAAATGACAGTGTCTCAGTGTCTCACACGCCACAGAATTATTGAGGATGTGTTGACCATGAACTAAAAAGATGGATGATTTTCAGGTATTTGCGGGAAGACAAACCCCATGGGTCTGCTGGGGGGCTGTACAATTTCAGAGATTTGCTTATGGAGGATGACCCAGTACGTTAATTTTGGTTAATTCCCTGCTTTTAGAGCATTATACATTTATGTGAATTCTTACCTTACCATCTGTATGCATATGATATATCTAGTAATAAAAAATAAAAATCAATGTTTTTTTGTTTGTTTGTTTTTTTTTTGGGGGGGGGTGGGGGGTGGGGTGGGTGTCCAGCTGACCTGACGCCTGTCATCTGCAGAGTAACATCTTTGTCATTAATTGTGATGTCTGCTGCAGTTTCCCTTTATCTGATATGCTCGGTAAGGAACTTAAAGATGCTTACTTTATCATTATGTGTAGATAGGGTGCTGTGTATAGATAGGGAGTTGAATTGTCTGCAATACTGCCTTTAACACAACATCAGGGTTTTAGAATTCCATGGCTCATGTTTTTGATCTGCTATGCCTTGCAGTTGCACATTCAAAATATAGGGGCATTGGTACATTACTTGTCAAGAAGGTAATGTAGCTTGTTGCACCATTAAATATTTTTGAAAAAACAGCTTTAGTGTTTACTTAAGAGCTACTTACTTTCATAGTAGCCTTTTGAGGTCAAGAATCTGTTGCCTAGTCTGGGCTAATGTGGTGAGCTTTACAGGTATCTGCTGAATCGGCAAGCGAGTTTGGTGAGTTGGTAGCAGACTCGGAGACGGGGGAGTTGCTGCACTATGCTGAGAAGCCGGAGACATTTGTAAGCAAGCCTTTACTCATTTCAAGGCTTATAGCAAGTGTTATCTCCAAGTCTATCTAAACTCCTACGGTTTGTAGCTAATGACTCGTTTTTTTCCTCCCCCTCCCCCGAATTGTAGGTCAGTGAATGGATTAATTGTGGGGTGTACATTTTTACTCCTGATATTTTTCTTGCAATCCAAGATGTGGCGTCCCAACGGAAAGACCATGGTATGTGCAATTATAGATTTTATTTTACGAGGCAGGGATTAATCTTTTGTGGAGTCGTAGTTTTTAGATTGGAGATGGGCAGTTGTAGACCTCCTGAGGGGTTGCTCCAGGCATTGTATTGTACATATACTGTATCATATTAGCCTTAATGAGCATTTTGGACTTCCACAAATGCTCTCTCACAGGGTCATATGCTGATATCACATGTACATACTGTAGCATTGGATATAATGTTGAGGTTTATTATAGTGACAAGATTGAACCCAGGTTCCACATACAGAGCATGTCTTGCCTGTTTGCCACCTGCGCACACACCTCCTGCATGACATTGAGTTGGATTGTTCCAAATCTCTATCTCAGAATCTTTCTTCATGACTTTAACACAGCACATTATTTTGCATACTAAGTTATG
Organism: Cibotium barometz; assembly: GCF_041138505.1. Lineage (NCBI taxonomy): Eukaryota > Viridiplantae > Streptophyta > Polypodiopsida > Cyatheales > Cibotiaceae > Cibotium > Cibotium barometz. The sequence goes on from NC_141060.1 coordinate 21,679,057, forward strand.
CTTTCAATCCAAAGTTTAGATCTGTAATGCCACTGCCTTGTAGATTTTGAAATCTTCAGTCATTGCTAATGCATGGTTTTAGAAAAGAGAGTATTTACAATCACAAATGCATTTTTAACACTTCAAATTATGGAATGTGATCCAACGTTCTGATTGTGATCCTTGTTGAAATGCCTTCCAGCGACACTTCGGCGGGTATCAAGTTTTGAAGCACTTCAGTTAACGACCAAGTGAGTTATTGGCTCAAACTAATGCCCCTAGTGATGACTATCAATTCTCACATTACACTTGTGTTAATAGAACTCTCTCTCTCTCTCTCTCTCTCTCTCTCTCTCTCTTAGCCCACTTCCTTGCCCGATCCGCCCATCACTCCATTGCAGAGAGCATTCATCCCTTGCCTTCACAAGTGCAACCATTGCAGAAATGACATCCTCATAGTGTAAGATCCCTCCGAAATCTCCCTAAACACAAGCAACAGGATTAGTACTATACAGAAGGGGTGCAGGCTAGCTCACCTCCCAACCGTAAGTTTGCGACTGCAAACCACCCCTGAGCCAAAGGCTAGGGCTCACTCTCATCAGCCAAGTCCATGGCGGGAGTCTTTGGTCTAGGCTTAGTCCTTCAGTGGTGCATCCATAGAACTGTGTCTCATAATAACCCAAGCTCTCATTTATATAGTGATAACTATGCCATAAATAGCTAACATGCTATAAACAACCATTAAGCCTGTCTTATCAATCCATGAATCCTAGCCAAGTATTTGCCAGCTGATCCCTAACCTGGGGGTCCCCTAACCTCATAGGATTAGGTCCCTAATACGTAGATTAGTGTCCAGGTACATAACATACTTCCCCTCTTCAAGCATTTACTCTTAAATGAAATTAGGGAAGCGCTTCTCAAACCAGTTGAGTCCTCTGCCCTATCTTTCCACTTAATCTTATATTCAGGGATTGTGCATAGGAGGTTAGCTATTTATGGGGTAGTTATCACTATATAAATGAGAGTGAGAGTGTCTTTGAGTAAGAACTGACAGCAGATTTCGATGTATTACTGAATGATTCGAGGTCTTGCAGGGCCTCTTCCAAATTTGCAAATCACCCTTGTTGCTTTTTGTTCCGTGTTTCGGGCTGTGCGCTATGTACCTAGACACTATGGAGGCTAAGGCTCACTCCCATCTGCCAAGTCCATAGCAGGAGTCTTTGGTCTAGGCTCAGACCTTCAGTGGTGCATCCGCACATCTGTATCTCGTAATAACCCAGGTCTGTATCAACAGGAAAATGAATTTGCAGGCTTGCAGAAACAGTAGAAGAGGGCCATTCAGCCCTCGAGGCTGAATTCTAGGCCCAATTGAAATGAGAAATTGCCCAATGCAAGGAAAATTTAAGGAAGACATGTATGGCAGCATGTAATGAGCTGAAACTATATGTTGCCACAGAGGAGGGGGATGCACAAGAAGCCTTAGCATTGGAAATGAAAGAGGCGAATGAAAACTGCCGTGCTCTCAGTAGGATCCCATCATGACAGCTACATTGGAAGAGAAAAGAAGCTCAACGTGCAGGTGGTTGGTCTCACAAAAGGCCCCATGCCTAGGGAAGATGGTGACACCCTATGCAGGAAAATGGGAGTCACAGGTAACCCATTTGTAGATGCAGGGCGTGTGGGGAAAGATGTAAGAAGGGAACAACCCCTCATACTGAGATTCCCAGACCATACATCACGAGGCAAGTTCCTTAAAAAGAGGATAGGTCTCCGAGGCACTAAGATCTATCTAGGAGACGACCTCACCCTTGCAGGTAGAGCATCAAAAGACGGGGATGGCCCATGTGATGATGAAGGGTAGGAAAAGCAGGTACTGGGTAGTCTACTGGGATGGCAGAGTCATCATCGCAGATAAGCACCCCGCAGGGAGGATGGTAGTGTGGAATTGCAAACGGAACTCTATTGTAGGACACAAGAGGATTCATATAGATTTATACACAGAGAGGTATTATCTTTTACACACACACTCATCAAAGCCCAGAAAGAGAGCTACCCAAGGTGGCGGGTTATTCACCTAAGATTTATCTAGGAGACAATCTCACACTCTTGAAGGTGGAGCATCAAAAGACTAGGATGGCCCAGGTGATGGAGACTAGGAAAGCAGGTAAGCGGGTAGTCTACTGGGATAGCAGAGTCATCATCATGGATTAGTGCCCTGCATGATGGCATGGGGTCTCATAGACCATAGATACATTGAGGATGGCAGTAACAGAACTCTATGGTCGGATAGAGGAGGATTTATAGACACTTATACAGATACAGATATTATCTTTTACACACAAACTCATCAAAGCCCCGAGAGAGGGCTACCCAAGGTGGTGGGTTATATAGCCTTCAAAGGACAGACACGCACCACTCGAGGGGTGCGTGGTGGATGCCATCAGCCAAGCCTGGCTTGAGAGTGATGCATGTTGCAGTATGCTACTTCGCACCAGAGAAATCAGAATTTGCATGCACGGTGTAGAGAAAGGGGAGACTCCATATGCGCCATTACTTGGCATAGAGAGGCTACAGGAGAGGATATGCAGAGTATGCAGCACAGGAGCAGTGAGGCGGCCCATTATTAACTATCCAGCTTAATACGAGATACGGGGGAGATTCCACTGCCTTTTTGGAGAGGGTTATTCATATAGATTTATACTCTATTGTAGGACACAAGAGGATTCATATAGATTTATACACAGAGAGGTATTATCTTTTACACACACACTCATCAAAGCCCAGAAAGAGAGCTACCCAAGGTGGCGGGTTATTCACCTAAGATTTATCTAGGAGACAATCTCACACTCTTGAAGGTGGAGCATCAAAAGACTAGGATGGCCCAGGTGATGGAGACTAGGAAAGCAGGTAAGCGGGTAGTCTACTGGGATAGCAGAGTCATCATCATGGATTAGTGCCCTGCATGATGGCATGGGGTCTCATAGACCATAGATACATTGAGGATGGCAGTAACAGAACTCTATGGTCGGATAGAGGAGGATTTATAGACACTTATACAGATACAGATATTATCTTTTACACACAAACTCATCAAAGCCCCGAGAGAGGGCTACCCAAGGTGGTGGGTTATATAGCCTTCAAAGGACAGACACGCACCACTCGAGGGGTGCGTGGTGGATGCCATCAGCCAAGCCTGGCTTGAGAGTGATGCATGTTGCAGTATGCTACTTCGCACCAGAGAAATCAGAATTTGCATGCACGGTGTAGAGAAAGGGGAGACTCCATATGCGCCATTACTTGGCATAGAGAGGCTACAGGAGAGGATATGCAGAGTATGCAGCACAGGAGCAGTGAGGCGGCCCATTATTAACTATCCAGCTTAATACGAGATACGGGGGAGATTCCACTGCCTTTTTGGAGAGGGATTCGGACCACTGGCACGGGTGATACATTGCAAGGATCAGAGATGCAAGGGCATGTTTTTGAAGGAGCTTAGACAACATAGGGATGGTTGAGGCAGCATGCTGAGAGACAGGCCTAGTCCTGACAAGACACCTCCCAGAGAGCATCACAGATTTCTTTGTGATAACACAGATTCACATCAGAGTCCTCCACACATACTAGTGCCTCTACACCGACTTTAGATCCCACCACCCATACCCGTGCTCCAGCTCTGTGCCCTAGAGGAGTTCTTAGCGGGAGACCCCAATCCATTCTATGAGCTAGACGCCCTGACCTAGAGCATCGGGACCCTCCACCACAGAGAGACAGGTCGGAGAGGTTCTCCACTGACATGACATGCTCCCATCACAAATCTTTCTACCACCCTGAGATTGGTACTGGCTGAGGAGGGATCTAGGATAATCATTTGGTATACTCATGTTGGTGTTTTTTTCCATGTTTTCATTTCCATTTCAGTTCTTGCATGACTCAGTATATCCATGTTAGCAGCAGTCATCTCCTGTCTGTACACTATACCAGGGCCTCTGTTGTGGGTGTGCCCGCCCGTTTTAGTGTTTTCCCATTTTTCCTCACTCTCCATGTATTTTCCCATTTTTCCCCGAGGAGTGGAGGGCTGTTGGCTGTCCTCAGAAGCTGGCCGACTGCATGCTCTGGTACCCGACTTGTCCAAGTGTCCTAGCCGACTTCAAGCACCCAGCCGACTTGCTTGTTTGTTGGTCGGGGGCTGCCCTTTGTCTGGTCGTGAGCATGGGCTGCTGTCGGCCTGTTTTAGGCTGGCCGACCAGCAGCTTAGGGCCATATAAAATGGCCCCTTGCCCCCACACTTCCCATTGTACAGAGGAGGACAAGCAATCATTAAAGAATTCCGTACCCCACCCCCCTCAAGAGCAAATCCATCCATGGATGAAATATAGCTATTTTTATTTTGAACCTCAATTTCGAACTAGATGCAATAGAACCCATTGTAATTTAAACTCTTAAGAGTCTTAAGAGTTCATTTTGAGTTAGTTTTTTTTCAGTTTTATGCCTCTTTGGCATCGATACCCAAAGTGGAATGTAAATGGATGTACCTGATCTGTCCCATAGGTCGGATTCGGCCTCCCGTGGACGTTAATATAACTTTCTTTCTTTCTTCTTTCTTTCTCTCTTTCATCTGCATTTTTCTCTCTACAGCAGTTGTCTTCATTTCCGCTGTGCATTCTGACATGGTATTAGAGCCCCAGGTGGCTTGAAGCTTGGAGACAGTGGGACGTCAAGGGTTTGCTGATTGAGGTGCTGATTGGAGATTGTTTGGGTTGTACGGGACTTGGAGATTGGGTAGAAGGCGGCCATCACCGTTGGACAGCCACCTTGCATATTATTTGCAACCTCTTCTTCTTTTTTCCCACCCACCCTCCCTTGACAAGAGCTTGTGAACCCTTGAGATGGCTGAGAAGCACGTGAAGATCCCAACACTCCCCACGTTCCCGGTGGACCGACAGTTGAACGGGCACAACTACAGCATATGGAAGGTAATGATGGAGTCTGTTTTGGAGTCTTATGACTTGGGTGATTTCATTGTTGTTGGGGTTCGATGGCCGGAGTTGGAAGACGGGGAGTTACCCTCTATACGGAAGTAATGAGAGGCTCAGGCATAGTTATGGGATCGTGTCAATGCCCGTGTCCGTTCTTTCATCTTCCTAAATGGCACACCACAAGTGATCAATCACATAAAGCATATGACGCTGGCCAGAGGAATTTGGCAGCATTTGGCTTCGCTGTACAACAGGGTATCACCCATGAAGAGGATCTCCTTGGAAGTTCAGATGCGGGTGATGAATCCTGCAAAGTCATCGACGATACGGGAGCACATCAACAAATTGCAGGCTCTTCAGCAGAAGGTTCTCTAGGCAGGGAAAGAGATATCGTCAGAGGATATAGCCATCACATTGTTGTCCCATTTGCCCTCTCAGTGCTCATCATTTCTCTCTTGATTACCAGTGGCAGGCTCAGCACCATCACGTGGGAGCAGCTTGTGCCAATGGTCTTGGACCAGGAAGAGCGATTTACGAACCCTCCCTAGGGCGGAGGTTCTGAGGCCTTGACTGGCCAACGGTCGAAAGGCCTTAACAACAACAACAAGGGCAAAGAAAAGTCTTCATCGGAAAGGTCTTCTGAGAAGAAGCCCGATTCAAATCGTGAGAAACTGAAGGCCGAGCGGACTTGTAACGATTGTGGTGAGAAAGGCCACTATTGGAGGAAGTGTCCAAGCAGAATAACAGGAAGAGTGTTGATTCTTCAGCTTCAGCTGCAAAGACTCTCCAGCCTTTGTGCACTTGGAGATTTTGGACAGAGATGCTTCATCTTCTTCGAGTGAGGAAGCAGTTGGCTTCACCATTGGGGATACTCGAGAATGGATTCTTGATAGTGTGCTTCCAGGAACATGACTCCTTCCCGTGATTTCTTACAGGATCTTAAACGGCAGTCAGGTCGCATTTTCATTGGCGACAATTCCACCATACCAATTCACAGTGAGGGCCGGATGGAGATCATTCCCGATGGAAGAGGGGGGAAGCATTCCTCTCGTGTTCTTTACGTCCCCGCACTTGGTTTTCATTTGTTATCAGTGCATGAGGTTTGCAAGACTGGCTTCTGGGTGGAGTTTGAGGAGCATTTTGTTGCTCTACGGGATAGAGAGACAGGCCAGGTTGTTTGGGAAGGCGGAGTGGAGAACGGTATATACAAACTCTCAGCACTCTCCTCTCTTATAGGCTCTCAGATTGGTGACTTGTGGCATTTTTGGTTTGGCCACTTGAATGTGGATGCGCCGGCGAGCTTTCCGGGACCAGATAGTGGTTGGCTTGCCAGATGTTGGCAGCAGGCAGGGACGCTGTAGTTCTTACATTCGTGGTAAGCAACACAAGGAATCTTTTCTGAAGCAGGCTTCCAGGCGGGCTTCGAAACCTTTGGAGTTGGTACACACTGACTTGTGTGGACCTATGCAGACGCCATCCTTGGGAGGTTCTTTGTATTTTATGCTGCTGCTTGATGATTGTAGCAGATTTGCTTGGGTTTATTTCTTTCCCAGAAGGACCAAGCTTTTGCTTGGTTCAAGGAGTGGCATGTGATGGTGGCGAAAGAGTCTGGCTTGCAGATAAAGACTCTTAGGGCTGACAAAGGAGGAGAGTTTTCTTCCAATGCATTTGTGCGGTTTTGTGCGGAACATGGCATCAAGCGGGAGCTAGCCAATATAGGTTCGCCTTTAGAGAATGGAGTAGTTGAGCGTAAGAACAGGACTGTGGTGGAGATGGCAAGGATGATATTGGAGCATCGTGATCTTCCTCGTCCACTTTGGGGAGAGGCTGTGGCTACAGCCGGCTGTCCATATCCTCAACCGTTCTCCGACGACTGTAGTACCGAACATGACTCCCTTTGAGGCGTATTTTGGCAGGAAGCCAGATATCTCCCATTTCCGTGTGTTTGGGAGTGATGAATATGTTCACATTCCAAAGAAGTTGAGGGGGAAGCTTGACTCAAAGTCCCAAAAGCTTGTTTTTGTGGGTTATAACTCTCTTTCCAAGGGATACAGGTTGTATGATCCGGAGAGCAACAAGGTCGTCGTCAGCAGAGATGTGGTTTTTGATGAGCATGTTCCAGCTTCCACTGTTGACGAGTCGCCACTTCTTGGAGACTTGGACGAGTCTGATGATGATTCCCAGTCGATAGTTCCAGCTGGACTGCCTTAGTCAGTTGAGCCCGTGACTGGAGATGAGCCCCTGCAACAGCAGGAGTCTTCGCGTTTTGTTCAAGTACCCAGGTGGTTGTTAGACACCCTCCGGGAGTCGGGTGCTACGGAGCTTCCCTCCAAATGGACCACAGAGGACGGACCTTGAAGATCGCATAGAAAGTCATTCAGCAGAGCTCTTACAGGTAAACTATGCTTTGATGTCTCGTATCATGCGGGACAAAGAGCCCACTTCTGTCAAGGAAGCCCTTACACAGGATACTTGGAGGAAAGCCATGCAGGTGGAACTGGATGCCATATAGAAGAATAAAACTTGGGAGTTGGTTCCGAGGCCGTCAAAACGGTCTGTCATTGGTGTCAAGTGGGTCTTTAAGACCAAGTATACGTCGGATGGGTCGGTGGACAAACACAAAGCTCGGACTGGATTTCAGAGATCAATTGCAGATCCTAACTTGTATCTCTTTTGGGAATGCGGTATTGTCACGTTGATCATCCTTTATGTGGAGCACATTGCAGTGACAAAGGCTGCCTTGTCAAAGGAGTTTTGAGATGACCGATTTAGGCTTACTCGACTTCTTCTTGGGATTGGAGATCTGGTAGACCCGGAGGGGGTTCTTTGTCTCTCAGCAGCGTTATGTCCATGAGTTGCTTGAGGCCTTTGGGATGGAGAACTGCAAGCCTATCACGTCACTGATGGACCTGGACACGAAGCTTACAGTAAATTATCCTTGTGAGCCAGTTGATGCCTCTCCATACAAGAAGCTAGTTGGTTCATTGATCTCGTTGCTGAACACCAGATTGGACTTGAGCTTTCCTGTGGGGCTGTTGAGCTCGTTTATGCAGACACCGTTGAAGTCTCATTGGGACGCAGGATTGCGGATCTTGCGGTATCTGCAGGGTACGAAGGATCTTGGACTCTTCTACGACACTGGAGGTGAAATGAAGGACCGGGTTCGACTCCAAGGTTAGAGTGACTCAGATTGGGGAGGAGATCTACATCAAGCTACAGTTTTAACCTCGGCTTGGGAGTTGTTTCATGGAGCAGCAAGAGGTAACCCACTATTGCCTTGTCATCTACAGAGGCAGAGTACCGGGCTGCTTGTGGTGCTGCTTGCGAGGTTGTGTGGCTGCGGAGGTTGCTTGGCAAGATTGGGTTCCCACAAAAGGAGCCCATGGTCGTCATCCAATGCGATAACCAGAGCTGTATCGCTATTGCTTGGAACCCGGTCTTCCATGCCTGGACCAAGCATATAGAGATACAATATCATTTTGTTCGTGAGAAGATCTTGGCTGGTGACATCTTACTTCTTTATTGTTCGACGGAGGACAACGCAGCGGACCTCTTCACGAAGTCTCTACCTCAGGCTATGCTCACAGGGCACTCTAGCTCACTGGGGTTGGTTCCACATCCAGGAGCTAAGAGGGGGTGTTAGCACTCATCTCTTGTCTGTAGACTATACCAAGGCCTCTGTTGTGGGTGTGCCCCCTTGTTTTAGTGTTCTCCCATTTTTCCTCACTCTCCATGTATTTTCCCATTTTTCCCTGAGGAGTGGAGGGCTGTCGGCTGTCCTCAAAAGCTGGCAGAGTGCATGCTCTGGTACCCGACCTATCCAGGTGTCCTGGCCGACTTGCTTATTTGCTGGTCGGGGGCTGCCCTTTGGCTGGTCGTGAGCATGGGCTGCTGTCGGCCTGTTTTAGGCTGGCCGACTAGCAGCCTGGGGCTATATAAAATGGCCCCTTGCCCCCACACTTCCATTGTATATTTCCGGGATTTTCTCTAGTGGCAGTATTGTTTAGAGAGGAGCTGCAGCCACTGATACATATAGTCCGCAGAGATGAGCAGGCTAGGTACATGTGGGTTAGACTGAGGGCAGAGACGGGCAGATATCTCTACATTGCTATATGCTATTTTGCTCCTAGTACATCAGTGTATGCATCACCTAGCGGGCAGTCTCCCTTTTCTATTTTGGATGATGACATTTGGGAGTTCTCTAGGGATGGTGACATCATTCTCCTGGGGGACTTCAATGCTGGGACCGCCCATAACCAAATAGTATTTTATGATACCTCAGAGGAGATGTTGAGGGAGCTTGATGTTAGGGATATGGGCCTATCTAGACTCTCACAGGATGAGGAACATACAGTGTATGGGCGGTATTTGATAGACATGGGGACTGCACATGGATTGGCCATCCTGAATGGCCTACAGAGATTCCCGACAGCGGGCCGTTTCACTAGCTTTCCACATCGGCATGGTGCTAGTACAGTGGACTATGTATGTTATGGCTCAGCCCAATCTCATTCCCTCTTTTCAGGATTTTATGGTACACTAGGCCGGTTGGAGTAGCAGTGGATCATGCTATCTTGTCCTTCACTCTCACATTTTAGTTCAGCACCGCTCCATTGGGACATGTCTCTCCACACACTCGTTATACCTTTACGAGGGAGACTGACGCCATGTACACGGATGAGATATACAGACGCTTATGTGCCGAGGAGCCGGGACGGCCATTAGATGAGCTCACTCAGATATTGATAGAGACGCTTCATGCTGCAGCATCAGAGGCATATCCCCATAGTCAGCCTGCACGGAGATGATCTGGGAACATGCCCCAGAACAGCTGGTATGATGAGGAGTGCAGAGAGATGAGGATCAGATTACAGAGAGAGGTGCTCATGGGTGTTACCACTCACAGACAGTCACGGATTACCTTCGGGCGCCTAGTGCGATGGAAGAAGAGGGCTTATCTTGCTCAGTTAGAGAGGGATTTGTATCAGTTATTTATGAGTCAGGACTCAGGCGAGGCATGGAGACTATTCCATGAGCATTCACCATCACTAGCCATTACCTCCACAGAGATTTGGGGTGAGTATGCAGCATCCCTGTACACAGCACCAGGACAGCCGCCCCTACCAGACCTATCGGAGCCATGCCCAGAGACATGTGCTTTCTTTACTGCTGAGATGGTAAGGAAAGCTATTGACAGGATGAGGACTGGGAGAGCATATGATCATGATGGTTTGGTAGCAGAGCACTTTCTTCATGCCAGAGATATGCTTGCAGAGCTTATTGCTATGATGTTTAACCGAGCCATGTGTGAGGGTTTTCCTAAGACTTGGAATATGTCCACGATTGTGCCTATCTTCAAGTCAGGGGATCCCATGCTTCGTGGGAATTATCGTATCATCATGATTGGTCACACATTGGCTAGATTATATGCATCTATTCTTGAGCAGGAGTTGAGTAGATGGGCAGAGAGAGAGGGCATACGTGCATCAGGGCAGGCAGGGTTCAGGAGAGGTTTCTCCACTCTTGACCATATCTTGACACTCAGAGCTATTATTGAGGAGGGCAGATTATATGGCAGGAGGATTTATTGTTGCTTTGTGGATTTCCGCAAAGCTTTTGACACAGTACCGAGAGCCAAACTGATGCGCAGACTACAAGAGATGGGAGTGCCCACAGAGCTGATTTGGGGAATCATGGCTTTATACAGGACAGTTGTGGGGCAGGTACGTACTACTCAAGGTATATCTGAGATGGTTCACTCCACTATTGGGGTGAAACAGGGCTGCCCCCTTTCTCCCACCTTATTTGGGATGTATGTGGATGAGGTTTCGGACTATGTAGAGCGGGAGGGTGACAGAGGAGCACAGCTAGCAGGGACATGGATTCCGCTGTTATTGTATGCTGATGATATCGTGCTGATCTCCAGAGGGGATGCAGCGTCATTTGGATGCATTGCACACGTTTGCACAGGACAGTGGATTGTCTATTAACCTTAGTAAAACCAAGGTGATGGTGTTTAACACCACAGCACAGTGGGTTAGGAGGTTAGTACCCACCTTTACATATGGTCAGGAGACAGTGGAGTATATAGATGCATATACTTACCTTGGTGTGGTTTTTAGTGGCCCACTATTTTCCTTGAGGAGAGGAGCGGAGACCAGATTGACCAGAGCTTATGCAGCATTGGGGAGACTAGAGAGGATGTGTTTGCAGGTTCAGTTTAAGGAACCTCGAACAAAGCTCTGGCTCTTTGACACTTTGGTCACTTCAGCCATGCTGTATGGAGTGGAGATATGGGGACCCTCAGTGGATCACCACAGCCGAGCTGGTAGCACTGATGGATGGAGATGTATGGAGAGGCCCTTGGTTTCTATGATTTCCCGGATGATTAGGGCCAAGGCCTCTGTACCACATGATATTATCCGTGCAGAGATGGCTGCCCCCCCATTGGTAGTAGAGGCACTCACTCGATCAGTCTCCTTTATACATAGTTCTTGGGCTCTCCCTAGAGACAGATATGCTCGCTTAGCCCTGGAGTCTTCACGACAGTTGGCATCACAAGGAGACGGATCATGTTGGTATTCACAGATGACAGCTTGGTTCCAACTGCATGGCTTTAGTATGGACAGGCTACCTCCATTTCAGTACTCCCTGGATGCACCCTCCCTCTCTCACACGGGCAGAGATTACCAGACTTATCAGGTAGGACTTGACTCAGCTGGACACTAGGAGGACATGGATATAGCCGACACACGAGCTTGGTACAAAGATGGCTTTCTATAGAGATCATCTTCTCCAGCTCACGGAGGATGGGTTTGTGACTAGACCCAGCTACATGGATACTCATCTTTCTCATGGGGTACGGTGTGCTATTGGTCAGATGCGCACATCCTCACACCAGCTAGAGATTGAGACTGGCATATTCAAAGGAGTACCAGCTGAGGCCAGGATTTGTCAGTTGTGCCAGATGGAGCCAGAGACAGAGTTACATTACATATGTCACTGTCCAGTATATTATGAGATACGAGGCCGTTTTCACTGCCTGTTCAGAGAGGGTTTCGGACAACTTTCCAGAGTCATGAGATACCAGGATCAGAGATGCCTCGGATTATACTTGCTGGAGCTGCGTAGACATAGAGAGGGTCTCTTGAGAGGGAGGGGATCAGAGAGGGAGAGACACCTACAGAGGCAGATTACAGACTTCTTTCGACCAGAGATTGAGCAGTCAGGCCAGCAGGCATTGCAGCTAGCCCCAGAGTATAGCCGCACCAGTGGTACACTGATTGATCGGGCTATAGAGCTGGGGCGGTCCAGGCGCCCCAAGATGAGAGGCCCATCCCGACACCAGCGGAGACTACAACAAAGGATCAGGACCATACTAGCACGGCATGGGAGACGTCCAGTCAGAGTACTCACCATGGAGGACATTGAGGATATCCACCATCTACCGATGAGAGACATCTTTGGATAGTGATGTATATGATGCTTACCTTTGTTGCTGGAGTTTTCCTTCCGAGATGTTATCCATTAGGAGCTCCTTGTACCTTACTTTTCCTCATAGTTGTTGTTTCAGTTTCAGTTAGTTGTTTAGTTGTTTTAGCTTTTCTTAGTCCTCAAAAGGCCAAAATGACCTATGAGACCAAAAAGGTTACAACAATTGGTGGATCTCATACAACAATTGGTGGATCTGATACAATGTCTTCATTTCTCTCTCTCTCTCTCTCTCTCTCTACAGGTACTCCGATTTGTCTCATAGGCCGAGTTCGGTCTTTTGGAAGACGTTAATAAAATCTTTCTTTCTTTCTTTCTTTCTCTCTCTCTCTCTCTTTTTTTTTTTTTTTTTTGAGGAAACACAGAGCTATAATACTGGGTATGAAAAAACCCCAAAGTGCCAGAGGTGGCCTACTGAGGGGGCATACAAACTGTGCAGTGGGAGGCGTGAAGCCTGTGAGCAGTCGGTGCTACATCACGGTGGATGATGTGATGTGTGCAATATGAACCACTGTGGGGGAGAGTACTCCCATCTAGCATGTCCTCCAACAATCCTGAAGAAGAGACCCGTGCGCCCCCAACGACGAATGAAGGCCTGGAGTCTGTCCTGAGCTGTCTGTGAAGGCCGACAGGAATCATCATACGTGGAACGCAGTGCACGGATAAGATCGAGCCAAATCAGGACAAGAGTATCACGTGTCGATTGCCGCGTGTGACTAAGGACATGGAGACAACGAGCTCTCCAAATGTTCCACATCGCAATCGCGGCAATCACCATAAAAACATCATCCCTCTGCCAATGCTCCATGTGCAAGGCGTCAGGAGGAATCATACTGAGGTACCCCCTCCGATACCCCGTCGCCGTAAGCATAAGCACAGCATCAGTGCCCTCACCCTCAAAGAACACATGAGGTCCCGGCCAAGGAAGGAGCCATAACACAGACCCCCAACTGAGGAAACCTGCATGCTGACCAGCTCTGCTGAGGAGAAGAGCCACTGCTCGCCAAACAGAGGAAGCCATAGGACACGACCAGAGGCAGTGGGTCTGAGACTCCTGAACCTGGTGATCACAGCATATACAAATGGGATCATGGCCCATCAAGGCACCCCAAGTGCCGACAGCAAGACCAGCATGAGCAGTCAACCAAAAAAAAAGAGTGATCCGCCGAGCAATCCTCAGCCTCCAAATAGATACCCAGTACTGTGCCAGGAAGGCATGAGAGAGACCTGCATGTAGCCAAGTGCCCGAACGCGTAGGTCTATGTAACTGTCGTCGAAGCAAGGCTCTCTCTCTCTCTCTCTCTCTCTCTCATCTGCGTTTGGCTCTCTACAGCAGTTGTCTTCATTTCCGTTGTGCATTCTGACAATCCATGGAACCATTGTATTATTTATGGTCTCATAGACCCTTGGGGTCTTCTATAGATGTTAATATAACTTTATTTCGTTCTCTCTCTCTCTGGATTTATCGCTACTATTTTTCAAACATGCTATTCTATTGATTACTTGGCACTTTGTGGCTAGCCAGCCATTGAGAACGTCAGTTGGCATAAAGTATGTACCAAGATCTGTATTTGTCTTTGGAAGAGCTAAACAAAGGGGCCGAGTGAGATTTTGTTCATTTGTTTATTTTCAAAGTGATGGTTAGAGACGCCACCTTTCTTCAAGCATAGAGGGCTACTGTCTACTTTTCCACACAAATAACATGACGCTGATGGTGTATAGTCTTGAAGAAACTTACCCTTCCCATATTCCCAAGGTTATTCCTTTTCTTTCTAAGCTCTTCCCTAGCCATTTCTATGCCATTAAAGACCAAACTATGAAAGCAAGAAAACATTAATGCTCCCCAACCCAGCTAGTGCACATTCATCAAAGGATCTAGAGCAGCCTTTTAAAGTTAAAGTACAAAACTATCAACCTTCAACTTGGAGAAAAACCATGGAGACCAGCCTCTATAAGGGAAGAAATACAAAAGAAAGGTTAAAAAAAAAAGAAAGAATCTTGTCTTGGTCATAAAATGATTTTTTTCATTAGTTGAGTTTTTTAATGTCTATAACCTTTCATATGAGGAGCTGAGAGATGGAAGAACAAAAATGAAGGGACATCTAAGTTATCTATTATGCTTTGTTGGGCAGGTCAGTGCAAACCGATTTTGTAAGACTGGATCAAGACATTCTTACTCCCCTTGCAGGCAAGAAAAAGCTTTACACCTATGAGACAGGAGACTTCTGGGAGCAGATCAAAACGCCTGGGTAATGCCCCATTTTTCAAGCTTGTTGAGTTAGTTTTAAGCTATCTCAGTGTTTTTTATATATAGAAGGATGTTTCTGCACTGGTTGCAACCTTATATCAAATTTACTGATGTTTTTTTTTCAGAATGTCTTTGAGGTGCTCATCATTGTACCTTGCACAATATCGGCAAACTACACCTGAGCTTTTGGCAAAGGGAGATGGCATCAAAACTGCAACTTTTGTTGGAGATGTGTATGTTCATCCATCAGCAAAAATTCATCCCACTGCTAAGGTTTCAACTTCTTTCACCCGTCGCAGTTACATTCATGGCTGAAGTGTTGCTCTCTGTCGATCTAGCTGAAAGCATGGCTGTGGTCAACATTTGTAATCTATGGGTGCCAAAGTCAGCAATGTATCTCTATGGACCCTTGGTTGCTGGGATGTTTTTTTATATCTCGACTAGGTTTCTCAAGTCATGTCCATGGTGGGCAAGCCTCCCATTTAGGCTCTGTAACTCGCGGCGGTGCCCGGGGGACTAGGGCCTTTGACACACTTGTTGATACCATCAATGCATATTAAAACATTTAAACATGGCCACAACCTTAACACATATCCATCATCGCTTTGCATGAAACATAAAAGCTGGACAAAACATCCACAAATGCTGAAAATGGAGCTTGCACATGTGACACCGCATAGAGGCGGGAATGGGCCGACCCCCCCCCTTGGAGTATTTTATTACCCAAGGAGAATAATATCATGTACAAGCTTTGAGGGCCTCACTCTCCCCACGGGAGATGCCGGATTATCCATATACAAATGCCATAACACAACCCAACATGAGGCAACCAAGCCGGAACATAGGCTGTAGAAATGCCGAGTCAATAATATAATCCGTATACCTCCGTGTGGGTACTGATTCTTTCCCAAAAACCATGGGTCTTCATGCAATAGAGCTAGTACAGCAAGTACAACGCTCCATTCAGCCGGTACAGTAGGTACAGTGGTTGGTACAGTAGGTACATTGATTGGTACAGCAAGTATAGTGGCTAGAACAATAGGTACAACAAGTACAAATGCTGGTACAGTAGGTACAGTTGCTGGTACAGTAAGTACAAATGTTGGTATAGCAGGTATAATGGCTGGTACAATAGGTACAACAAGTACAAGGACTGGTACAACAAGTATAGTGGCTAGAAATCATAATAAAATGATTAAATACCCTTGCCTTCAGTATTTCTTCGCGATGGAAGCCTCCAAAACAGTCCCCAATAGCCGGTATACTTCATGGGAAGCCTAAGAGAGAGAGAGAGAGAGAGAGCGAGAGAGAGAGAGAGAGAGAGAGAGAGAGAGAGAGAAATGAAATGAACCAAACGGAGAAGAGATTTGTGCGTCCAAGGTAGCAAAGGCAAAAAATAGGAAATCATGCTAAGCATAATAACCTGAGCTATACCTTAACCCATTCGGTTTATGCTGTGGAAGAGGCAAGGAAATATTATGGGTCAAACATGGATAGCTTGGAATCACATTACGACGCCCAAAAGAATGGGTGGGGCTGCTTTACTGGATGTCCGCTTGCATATGGTGGTGCGTAGGTGGGCGCTTTTTCAGGATATGTGTTTGCAGGAGCAGCCTAGGGTATTCAAGGCTCGTGACTTGATTGAGTTGGAGGGATTGTCACATGGACGGACACGTGTGCAGGCTTCATGGTGGGACATTGTGAATGCGGCTCATCCTGTCCGTATTCGCTCATCTCACATTTTATTGCATATTCTCCTTTCTTGGCATGAAGTTCTACTATTGGCTCGGTGGGATCCTAGTCATGAAAGACTACTTTTGAACTCTTTGCAGTTCGAAACATTTGTGGAGTCGCGTGTCATTGTTTGGCCAGACAGAGATGCTTCACGCATACGACTCAACCGCATGGTCAGGTTAGGCTTGGTTAGAATCCGAGATGCTGTGATACCTGGTCGTTAGATGAGCAGGCTAGGTACATGTGGGTTAGACTGAGGGCAGAGACGTGCAGATATCTCTACATTGCTATATGCTATTTTGCTCCTAGTACATCAGTGTATGCATCACCTAGCGGGTAGTCTCCCTTTTCTATTTTGGATGATGACATTTGGGAGTTCTCCAGGGATGGTGACATCATTCTCCTGGGGGACTTCAATGCCAGGACCGCCCATAACCAGACAGTATTTTATGATACCTCAGAGGAGATGTTGAGGGAGCTTGATGTTAGGGATATGGGCCTATCTAGACTCTCACAGGATGAGGAACATACTGTGTATGGGCAGTATTTAATAGAAATGGGGACTGCACATGGATTGGCCATCCAGAATGGCCTACAGAGATTCCTGAGACAGCGGGCGGTTTCACTAGCTTTCCACATCGGCATGGTGCTAGTACAGTGGACTCGGCATGGTGCTAGTACAGTGGAGTTAGAGAGGGATTTGTATCAGTTATCTAGCAGGGACATGGATTCCGCTGTTATTGTATGCTGATGATATCATGCTGATCTCAGATTCTCCAGAGGGGATGCAGCGTCATTTGGATGCATTGCACACGTTTGCACAGGACAGTGGATTGTCTGTTAACCTTAGTAAAACCAAGGTGATGGTGTTTAACACCACAGCACAGTGGGTTAGGAGGTTAGTACCCACCTTTACATATGGTCAGGAGACAGTGGAGTATATAGATGCATATACTTACCTTGGTGTGGTTTTTAGTGGCCCACTATTTTCCTTGAGGAGAGGAGCGGAGACCAGATTGACCAGAGCTTATGGAGCATTGGGGAGACTAGAGAGGATGTGTTCGCAGGTTCAGTTTCAGGAACCTCGAACAAAGCTCTGGCTCTTTGACACTTTGGTCACTTCAGCCATGCTGTATAGATATGGGGACCCTCAGTGGATCACCACAGCCGAGCTGGTAGCATTGATGGATGGAGATGTATGGAGAGGCCCTTGGTTTCTATGATTTCGCGGATGATTAGGGCCAAGGCCTCCGTACGACATGGTATTATCCGTGCAGAGATGGCTGCCCCCCCATTGGTAGTAGAGGCACTCACTCGATGAGTCTCCTTTATACATAGCACTTGGGCTCTCCCTAGAGACAGATATGCTCACTTAGCCCTGGAGTCTTCACGACAGTTGGCATCACAAGGAGACGGATCATGTTGGTATGCACAGATGACAGCTTGGTTCCAACTGCATGGCTTTAGTATGGACATGCTACCTCCATTTCAGTACTCCCTGGATGCACCCTCCCTCTCTCTCACACGGGCAGAGATTACCAGACTTATCAGGCAGGACTTGACTCAACTGGACACTAGGAGGACATGGATACAGTCGACACACGAGCTTGGTACGAAGATGGCTTTCTATAGAGATCATCTTCTCCAGCTCACGGAGGATGGGTTTGTGATTAGACCCAGCTACATGGATACTCATCTTTCTCATGGGGTACGGTGTACTATTGGTCAGATGCGCACATCCTCACACCAGCTAGAGATTGAGACTGGCAGATTCAAAGGAGTACCAGCTGAGGCCAGGATTTGTCAGTTGTGCCAGATGGAGCCAGAGACAGAGTTACATTAAATATGTCACTGTCCAGTATATTATGAGATACGAGGCCGTTTTCACTGCCTGTTCAGAGAGGGTTTCGGACAACTTTCCAGAGTCATGAGATACCAGGATCAGAGATGCCTCGGATTATACTTGCTGGAGCTGCGTAGACATAGAGAGGGTCTCTTGAGAGGGAGGGGAACAGAGAGGGAGAGACACCTACAGAGGCAAATTAAAGACTTCTTTCGACCAGAGATTGAGCAGTAAGGCCAGCAGGCATTGCAGCTAGCCCCAGAGTATAGCCGTACCAGAGGTACACTGATTGATCGGGCTATAGAGCTGGGGAGATCCAGGCGCCCCAAGATGAGAGGCCCATCTCGACACCGACGGAGACTACAACAGAGGATCAGGACCATACTAGCACGGCATGGGAGACGTCCAGTCAGAGTACTCACCGTGGAGGACATTGAGGATATCCGTCATCGACCGATGAGAGACATCTTTGGATAGTGATGTATATGATGCTTACCTTTGTTGCTGGAGTTTTCCTTCCCAGATGTTATCCATTAGGAGCTCCTAGTACCTTACTTTTCCTCAGAGTTGTTGTTTCAGTTTCAGTTAGTTGTTTAGTTGTTTTAGCTTTTCTTACACAGACATTGTATCAGATCCACCAATTGTTGTAACCTTTTTGGTCTCATAGGTCCTATCATTAGGGCAGCTTGTAACGGTGGTAGAGTCTAGTGTGTAGCAGGAGAGCCTCTATTAATGAACAGAGAGGGCTCCAATTTATAGATTTGGGGCTCCCATGAGTGAAAATGGAAAGAGAAGGCTATGATAACAAGTGGAGAGCCACACAATAGCTGGAGTGACAAGTGTGAGGCCACTTGTCTCACTTTGATCCACTTTCTGACAAGTGTGAGGCCACTTGTCTTACTTTGATCCACTTTCTTGCCACATGTCCCAATCTAAGAGATGGTTCTTCCATAATCTTTACCTCTAAAAATGTCCCAACTAGTAGACATTTTGTCATAGGCACTTTGCCAACTCTTGGTATCAGCTCAATTCCAGATGTAATGACGCAAATAGAATTTCCATCAGAGTTGGGCTAGAAATAGCAACTCTCCTAAATTTTAGGAGTGTGGTCCTTTGTATTCTAGGATAATCCCCCATTCCCAAAGCTTGTACTTTCCAAATATTTAAACATCCTGGAGTCCACCTGACCCCTTTCATATTGGAAAATGTCCAGGCTGGTGATATCCTCCCCAGCTTCTTAAAAGTTGTCTGCAACTTTAAGCTTCAAGCCATATATTCAAGATATAATCATGTCCCATCAAGTGGGCGAGACAAGACAGTCTCAAAAATCCAATATAACTGAAGAATCCATCTCCCAAAGAAATGGGTGAGACTAAATAAGTCTCCATAATACCAATATCAAAATCATGTCCCAAAATAAATGGGCGAGAATTCCATGGAAGATATGCGAGACACAGGCAGAAGAGCCAATTGTGTCTCAATTACCAATATCAATGAGATAATCATATGCCAATGAAAATCACCAACCAGGTGCTAAGACACTTAAATAAGTGCTATGCACAAGAAACTAGTGCCTTGCACATAAACATGTGCTATGCACACAAACTGGTGTCATTCAAGAGCACAAACCATGGTGACAGAAAAGATGGTTCTCCATAGTTCTGGTTCTCCCAATCCCAACAGTTTCCATGTTCTCCCATACAATCCCAACTCTGATCAACAAGCATGGTGTGGAAACAATGAAACACTCACTCTACAATTGCAACACGAATCCACGTGTATGGTGGAGTGTTCATTGAATTTCCCTCTCACAATCCCAACATGAATCCATATGCATGGTGAGATGAACAATGAACCTCTTGGCCTTTGTATGGGGAGATAGTGATTCCAATATGGCTCGAAAAAAAAAATCCATGTCCCAAATAAATGGGCGAGACAAAACAGTCCCATAAGTTCAGATATCATAATCATGTCCCAAGTAAATGGGCGAGACAAATCAGTCCCATAAGTCCAGATATCATAATCCATGTCCCATGTAAATGGGCGAGACAAAATAAGTTTCCTGCCAACAAGGCATCGGTCCACATGACCCTTGGCATAGACATAAGTCCCGTGCCAACCAGGCGTCATGTCCACTTTACCACTTGCACTCCGTGTTGGTACTCTGACCACACACCTTGGATGAGAGGTGGGCTCAAGTAACAAGATAAAACAATCACTCGCAGGCATAGATAGCCTTGTGTTCCATAAGCATTTCTGCTACACATAGTTTATACGCATTTCGGCCACCAACTCACA
Organism: Cibotium barometz; assembly: GCF_041138505.1. Taxonomy (NCBI): domain Eukaryota; kingdom Viridiplantae; phylum Streptophyta; class Polypodiopsida; order Cyatheales; family Cibotiaceae; genus Cibotium; species Cibotium barometz. The sequence goes on from NC_141060.1 coordinate 21,699,626, forward strand.
CTACCCTCTCAAGTGCCCATGTTCCCTTCCATCCGCTCTCTATTGTTCCATCCACACATGGTAGAAACAATCTTCAAGAGAGCACGTAGGACAAGAGAACACTACACAGGGTATGTTGTGCTTGTCACTACTCTCTGAAGTGTCCATGTTCCCTTCCATCTGCTCTCTATTGTTCCACCCACACATGGTAGAAACAATCTTCAAGAGAGCATGTAGGACAAGAGAACGCTACACAAGGTATGTGAACCATGAGTTCCATAAGTCCAATGCATCCCAAATAAAGGGAGCCATAAAGAATAATCCATCCTAGTAAAAGGGAGTCATAAACATAATCCATAAACCTGAGGATGGATCCAAATCCCTAGAAAAGAAGTCCAGGAATCCATAGACCTGTATACCATAACTCTTACCACATACTCCGTGCTAACCACACACCTTGGAGTAGAGGTGGACTTTATCCATAAAAGCATCATATCCATGAGATATCCAAAGATTTCTTCTCTATAAACTCGGACAGATTCATCCATAGAAATTGCTTGCGAAGCCCAATATCTATATAAATCTCATCCAAGAAAGAAATCTCCATAGATATAATCCATCCCAATAAAGGGAGCCATGAAAATAATTCATCCCATTAAAGGGAGCCATAAACAATGTTTCCTTGGAACCATCTCAAGGCAAACAACACCTCCTTTCTCCTTGCATAGTTATACAAGGGTTAGTGAACATCAAAAACACTTCATAGTGAATAGCAAAAGCACCAACTTTGCAAACTCAAAGCATACTTAGCTTTTCTTTGCCAGGTTGGTCATGAAGCCAAAAGCAATATCTCCTCACCATATCCTTAAGATATCCCCGAGATATATCTGCATATAGCTTGCTTGTAAGCTTGATAATATAATCCACAATATCCAAATGGAACGAGTGCTAAACGTATGCACATAATTTCATAAAGCCAACTCCATACTTTCAAGATAAATTTTGTGAATTCATAAATCCTTAGATCAACAAGCTCTCTACTGCTCATGCTCTTGCTTCATAAGCTATGAAGCGGCTGGCCATGCTTAACAGCAATGATGGTAAGTGTGGTCCCCACTTGAGATCTTCTCTCTTCCTTATTGATAGAAGGAAGCCTCCACTTCCTAGGAAGCCTATGCTCTGATACCAATGTAACTTGCAGCGGTGCATGGGGGACTAGGACCTTTGACACACTTGTTGATACCATCAATGCATATTAAAACATTTAAACATGGCCATAGCCTTAACACATATCCATCATCACTTTGCATGAAACATAAAAGCTGGACAAAACATCCACAAATGCTGAAAATGGAGCTTGCACATGTGACACCGCATAGAGGCTGGAATGGGCCAATCCCCCCCTTGGAGTATTTTACTACCCAAGGAGAATAATATCATGTACAAGCTTTGAGGGCCTTACTCTCGCCACGGGAGATGCCGGATTATCCATATACAAATGCCATAACACAGGCCAACATGAGGCAACCAAGCCGGAACATAGGCTGTAGAAATGCCGAGCCAATAATATAATCCTTATACCTCCGTGTGGGTACTAATTCTTCCCCAAAACCACGGGTCTTCATGCAATAGAGCTGGTACAGCAAGTACAACACTCCATTCTAGGTACAATGGCTCGTACAATAGGTACAGTGATTGGTACAAGTACAATGGCAGATACAGCAGGTACAAGTGTTGGTACATCAAGTACAAATGTTGGTACAGCAGGTACAATGGTTGGTACAGTAGGTACAACAAGTACAAGGACTGGTACAACAAGTATAGTGGCTAGAATTCATAATAAAATGATTAAATTCCCTTGCCTTCAATATTTCTTCGCGATGGAAGCCTCCAAAACAGTCCCCAACAGCCGGTATACTTCATGGGCAGCCTTCAAGAAAGAGAGAGAGAGAGAGAGTAGCCATCATTAGGGCAGCTTGTAACGGTGGTAGAGGCTAGTGTGCACCAGGAGAGTCTCTATTAATGAATAGAGAGGGCTCCAATTTATAGATTTGGGGCTCCCATGAGTGAAAATGGAAAGAGAAGGCTATGGTAACAAGCGGAGAGCCACAGAATAGCTGGAGTGACACCACTTGTCTCACTTTGATCCACTTTCTGACAAGTGTGAGGCCACTTGTCTTACTTTGATCCACTTTCTTGCCACATGTCCCAATCTAAGAGATGGGTTCTCCCATAATCTTTACCTCTAAAAATATCCCAACTAGTAGACATTCTGTCATAGGCACTTTGCCAACTCTTGGTATCAGCTCAATTCCAGATGTAATGACGCGAACATAATTTCCATCGGAGTTGGGCCAAAAATAGCAACTCTCCTAAATTTTAGGAGTGTGGTCCTTTGTATTCTAGGATAATCCCCCATTCCCAAAGCTTGTACTTTCCAAATATTTAAACATCCTGGAGTCCAATTGACTCCTTTCATACTGGAAAATGTCAAGGAATTAGTTGAGCAACCTTTTGAATTGGAAAAGCTTGAGGAGATGCAACTTCCATGCTATGGCAACTGAGAGGTTTCACAAAATTGTGTGGTTTGATTGTAAATGAAAGGTTTTTTTTTTTTCCAAGGAAAAGACTTCTATTAAGTATGAGAAAATCATACAACAATCATAGCTATAAGCTAGAATAGAATCACCCCAATATGTAAGGTGATCTCAACCACTGAGGAGCATCATGGTGTCATGAAAGACCTGTGCGACTGGAGGAAAAGAAAATGAATGGTCCCACTCTGGCATAAATACAACACGCTTTGCCTGCGCAAAACGAGAGGACCCCTATATACGAGCCCATGTAGCCATGAGAGTATGGATGATATCACCCCATATAGTACTAATGCACATAGACTCAAAAATCTGGACACCCTCAATTGCCTCCGTGCATCTAGCTCTCCAGATTTGCCATGCTGTAATATTGGCAACATTCTCCCAATAGGTGTCAATCCTCTATCTGGGGGGTGTATAATGTGAGTGAGGGACATCCTGCAAACGAACCATACTGGGCAATACCTCTACAAATGAAAATAGCAATGTCTGTATCATTGCCATCGTAGAAAAGTTGCAGAGCAGACTAGGAAACCAAGCAATTGGTTGACTTTCGTGTTCTCTTGCATTGTATAGATCCTACTATGCCAGGTATAGGGATATGGGAGAGTTGAATAAAAACATTCAATCAACCCTGTATGTCAGGCAAGGTCCCATCCCAGGATGGCCATCATGGATGATACAAGAAGGCTAGAGATGTCGATAGTCTGTTGTGAGGATGAGGCTGCTTGCTCCTGAATCTAGGGCTGATGAGCTGGGGGTGGTTGGGGTCTGACGCGACAAGGGCATCTACCTTGCAGCTCGCTAGAGTGTGCGTGCCCGACTTGATGTGACTCCCATGCGAGGGGGCACTGTGGTATAGGTTCCGTATCCATTGTGGTGGGATTTGGTGCCTCCCTATCGAGCCCTTTAGGCTGGAAAGAATTGGTGATGGTAAGCTGGAGGATTGTGGGGGGCAAGGATCTCTGAGTAGTGACTCTCTGTCTCGACTGAGCTCCAGTAGGAAGAGTCCAAGGCACCTCTGATCTAGGCACTCTGTGATCCGGGATAAGGGTCCCTCTCTGAATAGACAGTGAAATCTCCCTCTGATCTCATAGTAGATTGGGCACTTGCAAACATAGTGCTCCTTCGACTCAACCCCCATCTGACAAAGTCTACATGTCCTATCCACTTTGGGTATCCACTCAACTTTGCCAGTTTCTATCCTCAGTCTATGGGGTGATACCCTAAGCTGATAAATGGCTATCCTCATCTCATAGCATGGGACATGAAGGCATCGAGGTAACTTGGTCTCTGTATGAAACCATCTGCTGTGAATCTCAAGAAAGGATCTTTGTAGTACTGTATCTTGGTAGGCAATGGGCCTACCAGTGTGATCCAATAGATCGTATCGGATCACACCAGTAGATAGATAGATAGAAAGAAAGAAAGAAAGAAAGAAAGAAAGATATATTAACGTCTCCTAAAGGCCGAAATGGCCCATGAGACCAAAACAAGGTACAACTGATGATGATGATGTCTCATCATAACAAATCTGAAAGAAAGAATGAAAATAGTAACATCCTAAGAGAGCTAAGAGTTGAAAGCTGAACCGCTGAATCGTCGCAGTAAACTCCTTTGGTGGCGGGCAATGATGGCTCGAATCCGCCGATGGTGAGGGAGTCGTGGACGCGATCCTCATGGTCGTGGGCGTCTCGCTCCACAGATGGCAATGGCTTTGTCCAAGGTGACTCCTTTGGAGGGTGGTCTGCTAGGTAGGCCTATAGATGGGGGAGTAGAGGCTGGTGGGGTTACAGTGCTGGCTCTGAAAAAATCTGTGAGGGCTCTCTGTCTAGGCGGCTTTGGTCCCACTGCCCTCCTGTCCCTCAATAGGCTCTCTCTGTGGCGTCTAAGCTCAAGTATGAAGAGCCCTAAGCACCTTTGGTCCTCAAAGTCCATGATCCAACGCAAAGGTCCAAAGCCTTCACGGAACAGGCAGTGGTACCTCCCTCGGATCTCATAGTAGACAGTACAACGACATATATAGTGTTCGTCCGACTCCACCTCTCCTGATGGCAAAGCTGGCATATGTGGTCCTCTAGTGATATATCCTCATATCGACCTGTCTCTATCCTCAGCCGCTGTGAAGAGGTGCGAATCTGTCCAATAGCACTCCGAATATCATGTGAGAGGTGTGTCCATGTAAAATAAACCCCTCCAAAGAGAGGTGTAGAAAATGACTATGGTAGTGTGCCATTTTCGTGCCTAACGGCTGCGGGGGCCTGACCCATGTCCTCTCTGTATCTAATCTCACAATGTCCATCCTGATCACCCGATTCAGCCCTGAACGGCTGAGATTTAAGAACGGGCAGTCCAGGCTGTAAGCAAAAGGCGGGAGTGCATCAATACTCATGCCATGCAAGGCCAGCCATGTGCACATCTGGGCATACCAACACTGGGTGTCTCCCTCATCTGCAAGCTGTTTGGAGGAAGTGAGTGCTAGGCGAGGGTATTTTTGCTGAGGGAGCTCCCATATTCTATGGAGAAAAGTAACTGCACGGAACAAAGCCTCAGTAACCACTGGGGCAGCCCCCATCTCTGCCCTGATGATCTCATGTGGTACAGATGACTTGCTCCAAATCATGCGTGCAATCATCATCACTAATGGCCTCTCCATATGCTGCCATCCATCGTAATAGTCTCTCTCTGGTCCGTCCTGTCCTGCCAATGGCTCCCTCCTCTTATGGAAAAGACTGGGCCCCCATATCTCCGCTCCATAGAGAAGTGTCAATGTAGCCAGAGTGTCAAATAGCCATAGTTTCGTGCGTGGCTCCTGAAACTGTATGTCTGCGCACTGTCTCTCAAGTGCCCCCAAAGCTGCAAATCCTCGTGCTAGTCTAGCCTCTGCTGCCTCCCTCATAGAAAACCGCGGCCCTCTGAAGGTCACCCCCAGCTACACATAGGATCTGACATACTCAACTGGCTCTCCTCTAAACATAAACTGCATCTGTGTTCTAGTCACCCATGCTTGTGTGGTATTAAATGTCATAACCTTGGTTTTACCAAGCTTCACTGTGAGATCTTTGTCCGCACAAAAAGACTGCAATGCATCCAAGTGTCTCTGTAGTCCCTCAGGAGTGTCTGAGATAAGCACAAGGTCATGTGCATATAGTAGGATGGGCATCAACACCCCAACTAGGCTCGCCCCTGGGCCACCCAATCTATCCACATGGTCTGAGACCTCATCAGTGTATAGCCCAAAGAGCGTGGGTGAAAGCGGGCAGCCCTGCTTCACCCCAATAGTACTGTTCACTGCATCTGACAAGCCCCTAGGGCACGTAGTCTGCCTATCACTGACTCATACAAAGTGTATGCTCCCCACTGCATCTCCTCAGGGGACACCAATATCCTGTAGTCTCCTCATAAGCCTGGCACGTGGTACCGTATCAAATGCTTTGCGGAAGTCCACAAAACAACAATATATTCTCCATCCTCATGCTCGTCCCTCCTCAATAAGAGCTCTGAGGGTGAGTATATGATCCAGTGTGGTGTATCCCCTCCTAAAACCAGCCTGTCCAGTTGCTCTCTGTCCCTGCCTCTCTGCCCACCGGCTCATCTCATGCTCCAAGATAGATCCGTATATCTTAGCCAGATAATGGCCAATCATGATCGTACGATAGTTACTGGGCATCATGGGATCCCCGCTCTTAAGCAACGGCACAATATTATCTGTCCAACTAGCTGGGAAACCTTCACACGTAGCTCTATTAAACATGTGTACAAGGATTGGTGCGAGAGTATCCCGTGCATATGAGAAATGTTCAGCTGCTAGACCTTCATGATCTTGCGCCCTCCCTATGTGTAGTCTATCAATCGCATCTAGCACCATCCGCAAAGTGAAGAAAACTCAATGATCCGGTCGAGGTGATGGCAGGCGCGGAATGGGAGGCTGTCCAGGTACATCATATAGGGACATCGCATACTCGTGCCAAGTCTTAGGTGCCGTGATCGGGGTAGGTGGCTGCCTCTCCTGGAACATTTTCCAAGCCCTCTTACTGTCCTGACTCAAGAATAATTGGTACAACTCTGCCTCGAGCTTTGCTAGGTAATCCCACTTCTTGTTTCGCAGAAAGCGTCGGAAGAGCGTCCTGGCCTGTGTTTGTGTACGTGCCCCAAGGGCGACATCTCTCTGTAGCTGAGCTCGGGTCTCTCGGCATTCGTCATCATACCAGCTATTCTGCGGAATAGTACTGCTCAAGGGCTTAGAGGTAGCTATAGTATATGGGAAAGCATATGCTGCCGAGGTATTTAGTACCTTTGTAAAGTCTCTCATAAGCTCCTCTAAAGGGCTATCTAGGTCAAGAGTGAAAAGGCCATTTTAGACTGCACTGCAATAAACTCCAGCAGTCTCTCGTGTAAAATGGTATCTAGGGTGACGAGAGAGAGCTAATAGCGATAACCGTCTTTGGTTCCTGCATACCACTGTGAAGCATAAGTATGAATGATCTGCTGCCATCCCAATCGGCCTGTTAGAAATATAGAAACTCTGGATATCTGGCATCAAAGTAGGGGATCCCATCAAGTAGTCCACTGTACTAGCGCCCTTCTTGTTATTCCAGCATGTAAATCAAGTAGTCCATTCCAGCATGTAAAAGCACCCGAACTGGGCCATCGTGACAAACCATTATAAATAAGCAACCCATGAGCACTCCCCAAAGCCAAGAGATGTGTCCCATACTCTGTGGTCTCACCCATATCCTGTGATGTCCTGTGTATGCCCACTTCATCCGCTTCAAGCTCTCTATATAAAGGCTCCTCTATGTCAAAGTGTTGATTGCTCATTGCCCGTACGAGCATTGAAGTCCCCCACCAAAAGAATGTCTCCCAAGTTAGCAAAGCGTATGATGTCATGTGGATCGGCGCTCTGTAATAATCACCCTACCGTCCCTGTACACTGCCCACTTCCCTTCCTTTCGTGCTTCATATACCCGAGGCATATGCTCTTTTCTGTGTGCTACTTGTGTTGGTGTTAGATCCTCATCCAGATAAATCTTCTCTCCCTTGAGAGCCATCCTTTTTGATAAGAAGGCCCTCTTCGATCCCATGTCTGGGAACTTCAAGATCAATGCCCGTGCCTTTCTAGCATCCTTGCCCACTCTCTAAGCATCCACTATGGGGAGCTCAGATACTCCCATTTTAGTGCCAAGATCTTTTGCATCCTCTTTGGGGGAGCTTTTCTCATTCCATCCAGTAACTCGCACATGTAAGGCCCTGGCACGTCTCTTAGCCTTCTCCTCCAGAGTGTCATTCATTACCTCGACTTTATCAACTGACGCACCCTTGTGTTTCTTCACTACATCAATCCATTTGGTATTCTCTTCAACATCTGCTTTTGTTTGCTTTGTCACCTCAGCAAAGGATCTGATCTCTTTCTCAACGTGTGTTTTCAACTCCTTAATTTCATCAGCAAGTTGGGGTGTTACCGACCCCTTTTGCCCTTCTAGCTGTTTTTTGCATGCCAAAAGTTCTCCTTGGTGATCAAGACATCTTTATCTGTTATGCATTTCTCCATCTTAGTTTTCCAGGATTCGACCTGAGCCATTGCATCACTAACTTTTTTATACACCGCAATTTCCATTACATTCGCCTCTGTTCTCAAGAGGGCCTGCATTTCCCCTTTCAGTGTCATATACATCTCAGCCCGCAATTCCGTTAGTATATCCTTATGCAACTCCTTCTTCATGCATGCATACATGTCGTTCTTCCGGGCTTCCATAGCCTCATACGTTTCCTTTTCCAAATCTAGTTGCATGTTGTTCAATTCCTCCTTGATCATAATCTGCACTTTTTCATACATAGAATCGTCTTTGTTTCTAGACATTTCCCCGCCCTAGATGAGCCCGGGGAAGGTGTACTTTCCCTCATTCTTCTGCGAAAAATGAGCCGTGCTTTAGGCGGTGTTTGGCAGACACCCTGGTCAAAAACATTGCACGAAGTATCCATTTCTCAGAAGCCCACACGATGCATACATGCATTCAGCTGGAATCACTGGAACAGAACCTCTGAAATGCTGCAATAGTTTGCTCTCAAGACCAAAACCCACACTATGTATACATAAAAGCTCACGGCTTGAACCTGCACGCTTTCAGCTTTCAGTTTTGCACACCTGCACACACAGCACTTCCAACCAATAGCTACACACTTTGCATACACTTGTCCACCATGCACTCTGCCGGCGCCTGCTGTGTGTCGTACTTGCTACCGATCCTGCAATTCGAAGAGAGAGAGAGAGAGAGAGAGAGAGAGAGAGAGAGAGAGAGAGATATTAACGTCTACGAGAGGCCAAAGTCGGCCTATGAGACAAAAAATAATACAACTGTGTTCTTCTGGTCATCGGAAGAAAAGGAAAAGAAAGAAAAGAAAAAGTGTGCATGCGTCTGGATACAACTGTGAATCATCATGGATCGGTGGAGCCCATATACAAACAATATAAAGGGGGGTGGGGATGTGGATGGAAAGCAAAGGCAAGATGCATCTCTATATGCTGAAGGGGTAGTACAAGCATGCTATGCAGATCTATGTCTAACTCCATCCAGTGCCATAAGAGGGATATAAGATATCATACATCGCCGATGCTGAGGCTGTGAGTGGCGTGAACATGTACCCTGAGTCTAAATGAAAGCGAGCTAGCCTCTCCTGTGTCTCCATCTGGTGTCTCATCCGGATAGCTGCTATCTCTCGAGTGACGGAGTCGGGGTGCTCTGTGTCCAGTCTGTCTAGGTCTCCTCCTGGCTCTCAATTCCTCTGCTCTCTGTGCGGTCACCCCATGTGGTACATCAGCTGGCACTGGCATAGCTCTCTGGAAGAAATCTGTGAGCTGGGACTGTCTCCCACCCCTAGTGGGAGCGGGTGTCTAGACGAGTCTCTCTCGAGAACTATGAAGCTCTAGTAGTAGTCTGCCAAGCTGTCGCTGGTCCGAGGCCTCCATCAACTGATGTTATATTAACGTCTTCAAAAGGCCAAAGTGACCTATGAGACCAAAGTTACAACCATGTGACATGTGATACACTGTCTAGAAAAGAAAAGAAAGAACTGAAGGTAAGTATCTAGCCCTACAATACATCAGTAGGGAGCATCCGGAAGCAGCAACTAGGGAGAGTGGGAAGCTAATGCTACTAGTCAAAATGGGGTACATGAGTACATGGATACATGAATACATGAATATATGAATATGGGGGAGTACAAAAGTGACAGTGAGTACAACAGTATATGGCTGGAGTGGTAATCATCCTAGGAGCTCTAGCATGGGTCTCTGCCGGATGGCCTGGATATCTGCCATAGTGAAATGCCTGGTCAGACGAGCCCGATACCTCGCAATGATGCTCTGAATCCTCCGGTGTAGGCACCGTCTCCGATGTGAGGATCCGCGAACCCTCGGGCGTTTGGATCTGCCCAATTGGATAGCTCTCTCAACTAGAGTCCCACTAGGTGCCTGCTGCTGGGTTGTCGACTGTGTGTCCTCCCTAGTAGTCCCTCTAAAGAAGTCAATAATTTGTCTCTGTGTGGACTCCCTGCCAGTCGGGCATCTGCTCCTGATAATGGACTCTCTGAGCCTGCGAATCTCCAGGAGATAAAAACCCAAGCATATCTGATCACAATAGTCTATGACTCTAGCCAGTGGTCCAAATCCCCCTCTGAAAAGGCAATAGTAGTGCCCTCGAATCTCATAACATGCTGTGCAGCGACAGATGTAGTGCTCCTCCGTCTCTGGCTCTACCCAACAAATCTGACAAATCCTGTCCCGTGGAGGTATGCCTCTAAATCTGCCTGTCTCTATCTCTAACTGATGTGAAGAGGTGCGGATCTGCCCAATGGCACAACTCAATCCATGAGACAGATGGGTATCCACGTAGCTCGATCTAAGTATAAAGCCATCCTCAGTGGTGCGGAGAAGATGGTCTCTATAGAAACCAACTCCTATGAGGGCTCTAGCCATGTCCTCCTAGTATCCAACTGAATGAGGTCCTGTCTGATGACTCTACTAATCTCAGAATGTGTCAAGGTGAGAGAGGGTGCCTCCAGAGAGTACTGGAAGGGTGGAAATCTGTCTAAACTGAACCCATGGAGCTCAAACCAGGATGCTATCTGCGCATACCAACATGAAGTGTTTTCCTCCATGGCTAGCTGACAAATTTCCACTTACCTGAAGCCATACAGAACCCTCACTGGAATCTAAGAGGCCATAATGGCCTATGAGACCAAAACCATAGTCACAGGGGATGGCCATTTTCAAACCTCGAGATGGTGGAATGGTAGAATATTCCTGTCCCATGTCCCCCGTTCCCCCATCGTACACACACCATAATCACAAGGGATGGGCATTTTGGAGCCGTTCCCCATTCCCGTCCCATGTGACTATGACCAAAACTGAGAGTACATATTTCTTAAGCAAACTGACATGGAATACATTATGTACCTGGGGAGACAGAAGAAGTTTATAAGGAAGTTCGTGTCTCATCAAAGAGAACAACTAAATGAAACTGAAAAGTACAATAAACTGATTGTCTTATCAGCCAGGTACAGAGGCTAATCAGGAACTTTCTGTGGTCTGGGCGGGACTGTCAGCCAGCTCGGGCAAAGGTTGCATGGGCAGTTATTACACTTCCGCTGGCTCAGGGAGGTTTGGGCATTATAGATCCAGTCGATCAGAGTAGAGCCTTATTGGGGAAGCTTATTGTTCGGGGGTTGCTTCCAGGCGCTGAGCCTTGGAAAGAGCTCCTCTTGCAGCGGCTCTGCAGGCTCGGGCGCCCCCAGCAGGGGGTACTTGGGCACCAGAGATTCGCTGGATCTTCATAGAGATGAGGACGACAGGCCTCAGTAGAGGATGGGAGGACAGATTTGTTTTGAGTATCCTGAGAGCTTGGGAGCTGCTGAGACCGGGGCTCTCTCAGCGACTTCCTTCTTGTGTTGAGGAGCGGGCCAGACAGCCGCTCATCTGGAGCCCAACGGTTCGCACGGAGCAGGGTCATATGCTGGGTTCTCGGCCTCGCCTAGCCTGGGGACCTTTAGCGGCAGGCCCAGCTCGTAGTTTTGGAGACTTGCAGGCCTTCTGCAGTCTCCCAGAGGAGATCCAGGTGGAGAGGCTGAGTCACTTCAGAGGGGGGTTGATTATGAGGGATGATATTCAGGAGGCACTCACAGAGGAGTGGTTCACGCCTCTCGAGCCAGTGGCCCCACGGTGGATGGGAGCCTTTACACAGTTGGAGATCCTGATTGCAGTCAGAGCTTGCACTGAGGATGGCAGTTGCCTCTACTATGAGATTCAGGATGAGGGCAGACTCCAGAGAGTGGATGTGGAGTCGCCTTTGGTTGCAGAGTGCACCTTTCAGAGGATTCGGGTAGTGGCCGCCGCTTCTCGGAAGTGGCACATTGACCCCGACCCTGCAGATGTGCTCCCGGATTGGCGCATATGGGCATATGCAGCGCGCCCCTTGGCCCGGCTACAGTGGGACCCCGGGGAGTACGAGTGGCATGATCCTTATGCATCCCTTGAGGCCACAGAGATTACCTTTTTCCAGTATACTGTTCGGCTGGGGCGGCATATTTTGACGGCGAGGAGGACGGTCTCTCCAGCGGCAGCGGGGCATTGGCGGCTACAGGGACTCTCACAAGAGTTCCTGGAGGATTTTTGGGCTCGGCTCTGGGCTAGTCGACAGGCCCGCAGGATCTCGACTTTTCAGTGGCTGGTCGCCCACCACAGGGGCTCAGCAGTTGGCACTTGGCTTGTTTACAGCGGTCTTCCGGCGGCCTGCGTCCGATGCGGCCACCCCATGGAGACACAGAGACATTGCCTTTGGGATTGCCCTCAGGCGTAGCAGATTTGGCTGCGGATGCTGCGTATTCTGGCCCCCCTCTCTCCAGAGGGTACGTTTACGTGGGGTGCCGCTGCTTGGTCGACCTCGTCAGGGCCTGCGATGGGCTATGAGATGGAGCAGGGCAGTCAGGCCATCAGATTTATTAGGGGCCAGCCTCGCCTGGTTCCGGCACCGGATTTCTCGTCCGCCAGCTGGACACAGGAGAGGGATTTACAATGGGAGCTCCTCAGCAGCCTCACCATCTGGTTCACCTGGAAGGCCCGGTGCTTCACGGCCTTTGAGGGGAGATTGGAGCCACCAGCAGAGACTGTACGGGGGATTTGGCAGGAGTTGATCCACACCCTGCGAGGACAGTACGACCGCATCCGGGGAGACTCGGATGAGGCGATCTTGCGGTGCCAGGCCTTTCACACCACTTGGCGCTGTGGCCCCTTCTACACCTTACACACGGGATCCCCCTGTTGGCACTACAGGCCACCTGTTTGGCTCTTCCCCCCTCCTATTGTATGATTTAGCCTCTCAGTCCTTTGTGCTGATGCTTGTATTTTGCAGCGCCTAGGGAGAGTCTCCCGGGCTGCCATGCTGTATTCACTGCTCTTTTTCTCTTATGAGCAGGAGAGTTTTTTTTTGTAGCCCTACGGGCGTTTTTATATAACTAATGAAAGGATCTTTTCTCGGAAAAAAAAATAAACTGATTGTCTTACAATTATAAGAACTGTAAGTAAGACTCCTAGATGATACTCAGTAGAAAATACTAGAAAATGTATATCAAGTATATCCATGTATGCTGATCAGTTGAAGTGTTGCCCTCTCCTCAGATCAAGTATCTCTGCCATGGGGCTGTCTAGAATGGAGAAGCAATTCCAGAGCAAAGAGGCGACTACCTACACACAGAGTGTTGAGATATCGAGCTCATCTAGTGAGGCGGTGGACACTGATGACCCGCCTGGGGGATAGGCCCCACACTTACACCACTCGCATGGTCGGTGAGATCATGGGTGATATGCGGCCAGTGGGATGACAGGCTGTGTGACAGCCATTCTAGAGACTGACATAGTTATAGCGCCAGCTCATTTAGTTGGGTTCATAGTTTCCACGAGTTTCGGAAACGGGGGTGCGGAGCACGGCGGGAAACAGAGTTTCGGAGTTTCGGCCTTCGGGAAGAAACGGGGAAACGGAGTTTCGGTTTTAGGGTTTAATACATACATATATAATTAATAAAAACATTACAAAAGCTTGAAAAATACATCTTTGCTCAAGTTCAATGTCAAAGACTCAAATGATAGATCAGAATGGCGGAAATAAGCGCGCAAAATGGCGGCGAAAAACAGCACGCGGGTTTCTAAACCCTGGAAAAACAGGGCCTTGAAAACGCCGTTTCTGGAAACGGAAACGTTTCCGAAACGTGGAAGCCAGAAACGGCGTTTCTGGAAACTATGGTTGGGTTCACACTATAGAGAACCCTAGTATGTATTTGGTTGAGTACCTTTTCATATGGTGTGTACTCTTATCTTTGTATATGGTGTGTTGAGTGTTGTGTGAAGAAGAAGAAGATTTTCAGCCTCTCACCTTGTGTGTTCTCTTTTAGGGTTTTGTGAGTGTGTGTGTGTGCTTACAAGAGCTCAAGCTCTCTTCTCCCGTGCAACTTTTCACAGAGCAGGCAAAGGTACACAGACAGAGGCGCACAAGTGGGCAGCGCAGAGAGAGAGAGAGAGAGAGAGAGAAAGAAAGAAAGAAAGAAAGATATATTAACGTCTACGAGAGGCCAAAGTCGGCCTATGAGAAAAAATAATACAACTGTGTTCTTCCGGTCATCGGAAGAAAAGAAAAAGTGTGCATGTGTTTGGATACAACTGTGAATCATCATGGATCGGTGGAGCCCATATACAAACAATATAACGGGGGGTGGGGATGTGGATGGAGTGCTAAGGCAAGATGCATCTCTATATGCTGAAGGGGTAGTACAAGCATGCTATGCAGATCTATGTCTAACTCCATCCAGTGCCATAAGAGGGATATAAGATATCATACATCGTCGATGCTGAGGCTGTGAATGGCGTGAACATGTACCCTGAGTCTGAATGAAAGCGAGCTAGCCTCTCTTGTGTCTCCATCTGGTGTCTCATTCGGATAGCTGCTATCTCTCGGTGACGCAGTCGGGGTGCTCTATGTCCAGTCTGTCTAGGTCTCCTCCTGGCTCTCAATTCCTCTGCTCTCTGTGCGGTCACCCCACGTGGTACATCTACTAAAGACCCAATGGGCCTATGAGACCAAAGTGATACAATAATGTCCATGACATATCTCATCATGGAATGGAAAATAAAAGAGAGAGAGAGAGAGATGAAATGAAATGATATATTAACATCTCTAAGAGGCCATAGTGGCCTATGAGACCAAAACTGAGAGTACATTTGAAGTTGGTGTCTCATCAAAGAGAACAACTAAATGAGACTAAAAAGTACAATAAACTGATTGTCCTACAGTTATAAGAACAGAACTGTAAGACTCCGAGATGATACTGAGTAGAAAATACTGGAAAATACTAAAAAATGTATATCAGGTAGATCCATGTATGCTGATCAGTTGAAGTGTTGCCCTCTCCTTAGATCAAGTATCTCCGCCATGGGGCTGTCTAGAATGGAGAGGTTGTAGAAGCGAGGTAGGCGCCTCCGATGCCGAGCAATAATGGCTCTGATCTGGCGATGGTGAGGATGCCATGGTCGGGATCCTGGTAGGCGTGGCCGACGAGCACGACATAAGATAACTGCTCTATCAGTGATGACTCCCTGGGAGCGTGGTTGGTGCCCTGATGGCCCAATGGAGGAGGTATCAGGAGGTGTGTGGGCTGGGTTGCTGGTGCTGGTGCCGAAGAAATCTGTCAGGGTCCTCTGTCTAGGTACATCATGGCTCGGCCTCTTGTCTGCCAAGAGGGTCTCTCTGTGTGTCCTGAGCTCAAGTAGAAACAATCCAAGGCATCTCTGATCCTCAAACTCCATGATCCTGCGTAACGGCCCAAAACCCTCTCAGAAGAGGCAGTGATATCTCCCTCGGATCTCATAATAGACTGTACATCGGCAAATGTAGTGTTCCTCTGTCTCTACCTCCTGGTAGCATAGCTGACAAATGCGGTCATCCACGATCTGATGCACATATCGCCCTATCTCAATCCGCAGCTGGTGTGATGAGGTCCGGATCTGTCCAATGGCACAACGTATCCCATGTGATAGGTGTACATCCATGTACGCCAGGCGGGTGATAAAATCATCCAGTGAGAGGTGTAGAAAATGGCTCTTGTAATGAGCCATTTTCGTGCCCAAGGGCTCAAGGGGGCTAGTCCATGTCCTCTCTATGTCCACTCTGATGATATCCATCCTGATCACGCGGTTTTGCTCTGAGCGGGTGAGATCCAAAAATGGACAATCCAGACTGTACTGAAAGGGTGGTAGTGCCTCTATCCACAAACCATGTAGGTCAAACCATGATCTCATCTGAGCGTACCAACAATGAGTATCTCCATCCTCTGCCAACTGTATGGATGAGGTCAATGCCAATCGGGAGTACCTCTACTGGCTCCCATAGCCGCTGTAAAAAGGTAACTGCCTGGAATAGGGCCTCGGTTACTACTGGTGGGGCACCCAGCTCAGCCCGAACAATCTCGTGTGGTTCTCATGATTTGCTCTTAATCATGCGGGCAATCATCATAATCGGTGGTCTCTCCATTTGCCTCCATCCCTCATCTGTCCCTCTCTGAGATCTGTGATGTATACTGGGCCCCCAAATTGGAGCTCCGTACAGGAGGGTCGCTGTGACAAGCGTATCAAATAGCCACAATTTGGTGTGTGGCTCCTGAAACTGTATGTGTGCACACTGCCTCTCAAGTGCCCCCAAGGCTGCATGCCCTCGAGCTAATCTAGCTACTGCTGCCTCCTTCAGGGAGAAACGCGGCCCTGTGAAAGTAACTCCCAAGTAGACATATGACTTGACGTACTGTACCAGCTCCCCTCGAAAAGTGAACTGAGGCTCTGATCTCGTCACCCATGCCTGTGTGGTGGTAAACACCATAACCTTGGTTTTCCCAAGGTTCACTGTCAGATCTCTATCCGCACAGAAAGCTTGTAATGCATCCAGGTGTCTCTGTAATCCTTCCGGAGAGTCTAAGATTAGAACAATATCATCAGCATATAACAAGATGGGTATCAACACCCCTGCCAGGCATGCCCCTGGGCCTCCCAATCTGTCTACATAATCAAAGACCGCATCAATGTACAGTCCAAAGAGGGTGGGCGATAGCGGGCATCCCTGCTTCACCCCTATCATGCTGGTCACCCTATTAGATAGTCCGCCTGGAGCTCGGACTCTGCCTGTCATAGACTCATACAAAGCATGTATCCCCCACTGCATATCCTCGAGTACCTCAATGTCATGCAATCTGTACAATCTGGTACGGTATCGAAGGCTTTGCGCAAGTCCACAAAGCAGCAGTATATCCTTCTCTTCTGTGCCGTGCCCTCTTCAATAAGTGCCCGAAGTGTCAGTATGTGATCCAAGGTAGTAAATCCTCTCCTGAAGCTAGCCTATCCATGTGCTTGATGACCATGTCTCTCTGCCCATCGGCTCAGCTCCGACTCCAATATAGAGCCATATAATTTGGCCAAGTAATGACCAATCATGATCGTCATGTAGTTGCCTGGTACCATGGGGTCCCCACTCTTAAAGAGTGGTACAATGATATGCTCTGTCCAGCTTGTCGGGAAACCCTCACAAATGGCACGATTAAACACATGTACGATGAGCGGAGCCAAAGTGTCTCGTGCATATGAGAAGTGCTCTCCAACTAGCCCATCATGATCTTGTGCCTTTCCATTCTGTAACCTGTCTATCGCATCTAGCACCATCCACATAGTAAAAAAGGTGCTGCTAGGCGGTCTAGCTCCCAGTGGAGGGGGGGTGGGGGGCTGTCCTGAAGCATCCTATAGCTCTCTAGCATAAGTATGCCATGCCTCAGGTGCAGTAATCGGAGTACTAGGCTGTCTCTCTTGAAACATCTTCCATGCCCTCTTGTTGTCCTTCCCCAGGAAGAGTTGGTATAGATCTCCTCCTCTAGCTTAGCCAGATAGGCTCGTTTCTTCCTCCGCACAAGGCGCCGAAAGATCATCCTAGCGTGTCTATGCGGGTGAGACCCAATGGCAATCTCACGTTGTAGCTGTGCTCGTGTCTCACAACACTCATCATCATACCAACTGTTCTGTGGGGCAATGCTGCGGGGGTGGGTGGAAGGGATCATAGTGCAGGGAAACGCATATGAGGCGGATGCATGTAGAACACCTGCCAATCCTCTCGTGATCTCGTCCAGAGGGCTATGCGGGTCTAAAGCGAACAAGCCATCAGATACTACATCCCGATAAACCCCAACTGTCTCACGTGTAAACTGATATCTCGGGTACCTAGGTAGATGAGTGGCTGGCCCATCTCTCGGGGATCTACCTACTAGTGTGAGACTCAGGTATGCATGATCGGCTGCTATGCCAATGGGCCTACTGGAAATCGTGAAACCCCGCACATCAGGTATCAATGAAGGAGATTCCATCAAGTAGTCCACTGTGCTCGCTCCCCCTTTACAGTTCCAGTGTGTGAGAGCATATGATCCTTGCCATCTCGATAAGCCATTGTATATGACCAACCCATGTGCACTCCCGAGTGTGAGAAAATGCCTGCCATAATCTGTAATCTCCCATCCTGTGCTGATCTCTGCAACCCTACATCCTCTGCCGTGATCTCCCGGTACATAGCCTCTTGAGTATCATACAACTGTGTCTGCTCTGTGCCTCTACGTGCATTAAAGTCTCCCAATAGTAATATGTCTCCCATGCTGTCAAACCTCATGATATCATCATATAGTGGTATATAGGGCGACTCTCCTAATGGTGCAAACCTAGAGTGGGCTAGGGGAAAGTAGCATACCGCCACATATAGCTCGCGGAGCCCCCCTCTGCATATTCGGACCCACATGTACCTCACATCTGCATCTTTATGTACCACATGTATTTTGTCACGAAGCTCCTCTCTGTAAAGTATTGCCACTCCTCTAGATCCTCTGGTACCTCCCACTGTGCGTGGCTGAGGGCAGAAAACTGATTCCCATCTATAACCCCGCACGTCAGGAAGCCTCTTGTTTGTGCACTGATGGGTCTCCGTATACATAGCAATATCACTGTGTCTGAAAGAATCCTCAAAGTATCCTGCATCTGTTCTAAGGGCTCCGTTGCAATTCCACACCGTGAATCGCAAGGTCTCATAGGCCGCGCACCTTCAAGCGGACCTCCTCTCCGTAACGATGACTCGGCCATCTTTGTATACCGCCCATTTCCCCTCTTTCCTTGCGTCAAGCACACGCAGCATGTGTTCCTTCCGGTGTGCTATCTGTGCCGGTGTAAGGTCCTCATCCAAATAAATCTTTTCCCCCTTAAGGGCCATCCTTTTGGAGAGGAAAGCCTTCTTCTTCTCCAAGTCACCAAACCTGATGATCAATATCTTCGCCCTGGTTTCATCTCTACCTACTCGCCATGCTCCGGTAATGGGTACATCAGTGGCTCTGATTTTTGTTGCAAGAGCTTTTGCATCCTCTTGGGGATTTCCCTTATCTTCCCACCCAACTACACGTACATGTAAGGCACGTGCCCGTCTCTTGGCTTCCTCTTCCAATGTAGCATTCATCACCTCTACTTTTTTTTTTTTTTCCGAGAAAAGATCCTTTCATTAGTTATAAAAAACCCACTGGGCTACAAAACCCCTCTCCTGCTCATAAGAAGGCAGAGCAGAGATCCAACCAAGGCAGCTAGGGAGACTCTCCCTAGGTGCAGAAAAGTACAAATAGCTGAGAGGCTATATCATACAATAGGAGTGGGGAAAATCCAAACAGGTGGCCTGTAGTGCCAGCAGGGGGTACCTGCGTGTAGAGTATAGAAAGGGCCGCTGCAAGTGGTGTGGAAGGCCTGGCGCCACAAGATCGCTCGATCCGAGTCGCCCCGGATGCGGTCATACTGTCCTCGCAGGGTGTGAATCAACTTCTGCCAGATAGCCCGAACAGTCTCTGCTGGTGGCTCCAGTCTCCCCTCAAAGGCCCTGAAACAACGGGCTCTCCATGTGAATCATATGGTGAGGCTGCTGAGGAGCTCCCATCGTATATCCCTCTCCTGTGTCCAGCCAGCTGTCGAGAAATCCGCTGAAGGAACAAGGCGAGGCTGGCCCCCAATGAATCTGATGGCCTGGCTGTCCTGCTCCGTCTCGTATCCCAGAGCTCGCCCTGACGAAGTCGACCAAGCAGCGGCTCCCCACGTATACATGCCCTCTGGAGAGAGGGGGGCCAAAATGCGTAGCATCCTTAGCCAAATCTGTTGCGCCTGTGGACAGTCCCATAGGCAATGTCTCTGTGTCTCCAATGGGTGGCCGCATCGGACGCAGGCCGGCGGAAGGCCACTATAGACAAGCCAAGTGCCAACTGCAGAGCCCCTGTGGGCAACCAGCCACTGGAAAGCCGAGATCGTGCGTGCCTGTCTGCTAGCCCAGAGCCTGGTCCAAAAATCCTCCAGGAACTCCTGTGAGAGTCCCTGAAGCCGCCAGTGCTCCGATGCAGCTGGAAAGACCGTCCTCCTCGCAGTCAAAATATGCCTCCCCAAACGAACAGTATACTGGAAAAAGGTGATCTCTGTGGCCTCGGGGGACGCATAAGGATCATGCCACTCGTACTCGCCAGGGTCCCACTAGAGCCGGGCCAAGGGGCGCGCAGCATATGCCCATATGCGCCGATCAGAGTCCACATCTGCAGGGTCTGGATCAATATGCCACTTCCGAGAAGCGGCGACCACTACCCGTATATTCTGAAAGATGCACTTTGCAACCAAAGGCGACTCCGCCTCCACTCTCTGAAGTGTGCCCTCATCCTGTATCTCATAGTAGAGGCATCTACCATCCTCAATGCAAGCTCTGACAGCAATTAGGATCTCCAATTGTGTAAAGGCTCCCATCCACCGTGGGGCCGCTGGCTCGAAAGGCGTGAACCACTCCTCAGTGAGTGCCTGCTGAATGTCATCCCTCATAATCAGCCCCCCTCTGAAGTGACTCAGCCTCTCCGCCTGGATCTCCTCCGGGAGACTGCAAAGGGCCTGCCAATCTCCAAAACTGCGCGCTGGGCCTGCCGCCAATGGTCCCCAGGCTAGACGAGGCCGAGAACCTAGCATATGACCCTGCTCTGTGCGTACCGCGGGGCTCCAGATGAGCGACTATCTGGCCCACTCCTCATCACAAGTGGGAGGTCTCAGAGAAAGCCTCGGTCTAAGCAACTCCCAAGCTCACAGGATACTCAAGGCAAATCTGTCCTCCCATCCTCTCTACTGAGGCCTGTCCTCCTCATCTCTGTGAAGATCCACCGAATCTCTGGTGCCCAAGTGCCCCCTATGCTGGGGGAGCTCTAGCCTACAACCGCTGAAAAAGAAGCTCCTTCCAAGGCTCATCGCCTGGAAGCAGCCCCCGAACAATAAGCTTCCCCAACAAGGCTCTACTCTGATCAGCTGGATCTATAATGCCCAAGCTCCCCCTGGGCCAGCGGAAGAGTAATAACTGCCCAAGCAACCTTAGCCCGGGCCGGCTGACCATCCCGCCCAGACCAAAGAAAGTTCCTGATCAGCCTCAGTACCTAGCTGATGCAAGAGCTCGAGAAAATCCAGCAAGACGTGATATACCACATAGTCGCTAAAAGCACCTGATTTGTCACCACCACCCTCCCAGCCAAGGATAGCCGAGCTTCTTCCAAATGCTCAGAAGAAGCGGGGCGATCTGCTGCTCAAGTGACAAATCAAGTCCAATCTGGCATCCCAGATACCGCACTACTGTGCCAGGAGGAATCCATCTAAAACCCGGGTCTGGGCTCCATGCCGGAGCGGGAGCGCTACTGATCCAAAAAGCCACTGTCTTGCGCCAGTTGATCAATGCTCCCGAAGCCACACCAAAAACCTGTAGAGCGACTGCTCTGCCCTCTGTAGATTGGCCTCCTGGCCACGCAGAAACAATCCCGTGTCATCAGCAAACTCAGAATCGAGCAGGTCCTCTCCCCGGACTGGAGTCGTCTCAAACCAACCTCCTCTGCTGTCAGATACATGCTCATAGCCTCTGCAAAGAAAAGAAAAAGGAACGGGGCGAGAGGGCATCCCTGACGGACTGATTTGGTCAACTCAAAACTCGGCCCCCGTCCTCCTGCCATCAACACCTGGCTATGAGCTGTGGAATATAGAGCCGCCACTCCTCGAATCCAGTCTGGCTCAAAACCCAGGCGAAGCATAGTGCCCTCTAGAAAACCCCAATCGACTCTATCATATGCCTTCTCAAAATCGAGAAGCATAACGACCAAGTCCTCACCGAGAAATCTAGCTCGGGCCGTCGCCTCCCAAAAGGTGAAAATGTTGTCAAGGATACTGCGCTCCTTGACGAAACCTGTCTAAGTAGCATGAATCAAATCCCCAAGGAAGGGCTGGATCCTCAAACTCAAGGCCTTCGCTAGGACCTTGTAGACAGTATTGAGGATCGTAATAGGCCTCCAATGCCGAATATCATCTGACACTCCCTCCCCCTTGGGGATAAGAAAGATCAAGCCCTCTGAAAAACTCTGTGGCATCACCCCAGTGTCCAAAACATACTGAAAACCCCTGCGGAGGCGTGGCCGCCCCAAAAGGTCCCAATAGCGCATAAAAAAGGCAGGCGTCAATCCGTCCTCCCCAGGGCAACTATGACGCGGAAGGACCCTCAAAGCCTCAACAAGCTCATCCTCTGAAAGGGGCTCACCCAAAACTGTGCGCATACGATCTGTGACCCTCCTCTGCACATGGGCCCACACGGTCTGTCTGCAAGCATCACGTGCCTCCGTGGGCTGGCTCCGCTGAAAGCAGGTCTCTATAGAACTCAGTGGCAACATCTCTAATCTCCCCGGGCTCAGTGGCTAACGATCCGTCCTGCCTCCTGAGCTGGCGTACTCCTGCTCGAGCATGGCGGGGTCCGGTGATCTCAAAAAACTCCCCAGTCACTCTATCACCAAGCTGCGTCCATTGAGAGGCCTGGCGATGATAGTAGAACTCGTGTCTCTGCTCCTCTGCCTCTCTAACCTCCTAGCATGCCTGGCTCAGCTGGGACGCCACCCACTCACATGTAGGCTGCTGCTCCTGAAGATGCTGGAGCGAAGCAAGGCTACGTCTCAAGCGACGCTCCCGCTCTCGTGTCTCTCCCAGCCGTGTCAAGGCTGTAGCGTGCAAAAAAGAGCTGAGCTCGATGAGTCCCTGGGCACACTGGCCCGCTGCATCCAGGTCAGAGCTCTGGCTATCATGCCATATCCTCTCAATGTCCCTTAAAAAAACTGGGGTCTGTAAGTATCCTCTCTGGGATCCTCAACTGCAAGCTGGTCTCCCGTGTCCTCTCCTCTAGTGTCAAAATAACTGGCGCATGGTCTGAAAAAGAGGTGCCAGCGAGAATGCCAATGGAGCCACCACGCTCCCCGAACCTGTCGCCCACATAGAAGCAATCAATCCATGATAGATTAGTCCCTTCCTGCCGGCGATCCGACCGAGAAAAACTAAGACTGTCCTGAGAACGGGAGAAAGCCTCATGCTGCCATGCATCAGTGATCCGCAGTGTCATACAAAATCGCTCCCTGTGCCAAAAACATCCTAGCCATATGATCTGGCTTTATTGTCTTGCGCACGGGAATGAAATGTGCCTGCTTGCTAAACCTGTCAATAATGGTCCAAATAGCATCATTTCCCTGTGGCGTCCTTGGCAAATCCATAATGAAATCCATAGCAATGCTTTCCCATGGTTCATTTGGTATAGGCAAAGGCTGAAGCAATCCAGGTGCTTTATGTCGATCAAACTTGACCTTTTGACACACCATACATTCACGTACATATGCTTCAATATCCTTGCGAATATGTGGCCAAAAGAAATACCTCTCCAAAGCTTGTGCTGTGGCCAAAATGCCTCTATGACCTGCATATGGAGAAGCATGACACTCATCCATAACCTTATGGCGAAGGTTCTTTACCACACACATACGATTTTGCCTCATGAGATATCCATCTCTTATGACATAAGATGGGACAGCAATACCCTCTTGCAAATCAGCCCATACATGTGCAAAATCCTCATCCAGATGATAAGTATTACGCATATCCGATAAGTCCTCATGGTATGCAACTGTAATAGCATGAACCTGTGGTCCTCTAGATAAGGCATCCGCCACCACATTCTTTTTCCCTGGAGTGTGTAAAATCTGAAAATGAAACATTGAGAGGAAATTTTCCCATCTCATATGCTTCTCTGAGAGCTTACTTTGAGTCAAAAAGTATCTCAAACTTTGATGATCAGTTTTGACCATAAAATCAGCCCCTAAAAGATAGTGTTTCCAAATAGTAAGGGCATGAATTACAGCCAACAACTCCTTCTCATAAACCTGTAAGTGAAGCTCTGCATGTTGCAAGCGTCTGCTCTCATAGGCAATGGCATGTCCTTCTTGGTTCAAAACAGCTCCTATGCAGTCCCCACATGCATCACATTCTACCACAAAAGGTTTGTGCAAATCCGGAATAATGAGTACCGGTCCCGAGATGATTGCACTCTTCAAGTTTTGAAAGGCATCTCTCTCTTCTTGTGTCCATTTAAAGATTGCTTTCTTCTTCGTTAAGTCATGTAACGGAGCGGCAATGAAAGCAAAATGCTTGATGAACCTCCTGTAATAAGCACATAAACCAAGGAAGCTCCTCACTTCATGGACTGATTTCAGCTCTGGCCATTCTTGCATGGCTTGTATCTTTGCGGGATCCATGCGCACACCATCCTTTGATACAATGTGACCAAGATAGTGAATCTCTGGGAGGAAGAATTCACTCTTTTTTGCATTTATGTAGAACTGATTTTCCTTGAGCTCTTTAAACACAATAGCCAGGTGCTCACGATGTTGGGCTTCATTCTTTGAGAATACAATAATGTCATCAAAGAATATACCTGTGAACTTTCTATGTTTTCTGAACACCCTGTCCATCATCCTGTTGAAGATAGCGGGTGCATTTGTAAGGCCAAAAGGCACCACCAAAAACTCATAAAGACCAAAGGCTGTCCTAAATGCAGTCTTGTGTACATCTTGAGGTGCCACTCTCACTTGATGATACCCACTCTTGAGGTCTATTCGGCTGAAACATGCCGAACCTTCAAGCTTGTCCAAGATGTCATCAATGTGCGGAATCGGAAACCGATTCTTGATGGTTATCTTATTGAGGGCACGGTAATCCACACACATCCTGTAAGTACCATCCTTCTTTTGAACAAGAAGTACCGGCGAGCAATATGGCGAGGAACTAGGTCGAATCAAACCCTTTTCCAAAAGTTCATTCACCTGTGCCATAATCTCTTCTTGTTGACTAGCGCTCACCCTGTATGGTGGCCTATTAGGTGGAGAGCTACCGGGAATTAGATCTATGCAATTATCTTCCGGCCTCTCTGGTGGCAACCTTGCTGGCAAAGCATTTGCAAAACAATCTTTGAACTCATTCAAAAAGTTAAGCTTGTCTTGATCTAATGCACTAACATCAACACTAGAATGTTCAATGGTATCACGTACAAAAACCAAGTAAGAACAAGCTGATTTCTTTATTGCCTTATCAATTTGTACATGGCTTACAAGAGGTATGGTACTTCCAGTAGTACCAGCATCTATAGAGTGCTCACGACCTCTATGTACAAAGCTGATTTTCTTCTCTTTGTAAGCCTTAACAGGCTCTAAACGGTGATGCCAGGCATCCCCAACAAAACATCACAACCTGTAAGAGGAGCCACTAGAAAGCTCTCATAGTCGAGGTAGTCCTGTATTTGTACACGGAGCTTACCAATGACCGGAGCTACATCAACCTGTTTGCCCTCAAAGGCGGCATCTGCATTCATTTGCATTCCCATGTCTTCCACATTGAGACCTATGGCGGCAGCCATCTGTACGGATATAAAGTTATCTGTGGAAGCATCATCAAAAAGAAACAAAGCGGGCTGATCCTTCAGTTTGCCCCAAGCCTTGCATATGACTCTACTCTTGGGCTCATGCCCTGTATAACCCTGCACATCGGGTACAACATTCACAAGAGGCTTTTCCACATTAGGCTCAGCATTCTTAGGATTCTGTGGGCATTTAGGATATATATGATCTTTACTGCCACACTTAAAGCATTTTCCAGCCTTCCTGTACTCTTCCAATTGCTGTTTTGAGAGTCCAAAATTGTGGCGTTTACCCCCCGGCTTCTTTTCGGAGTCATCCTTTGCATCTCGGCCATCTTTGGGAGCATTCTTAGGTGGCTGTCCACCCTTTTTCTGGTCATAACCAGCCCTGAATTTGCTCTTGTTTTGACCTGCAAATGGCTTATTTGTGGGTGCTTTTATGTGCAAGTTCTCCGCAATCATGGCTGAGTGTATAAGCTCTTGTATGGTCTTATTTGGGTACACTCCCAAGCTTTGTTGGATAATGTGATGGAGCCCCGATTCAAACTTTCTCTTCTTCTCGTCCTCTCCAATCTTCATGAAGGGAGTAACCTTGAGAAGGACTTTCCAAAACTTTGCTATGTATGAAGCAACGGACTCTCCCTCATCTTGGGACAGCCAATCCCACTCCTTGCGTACATCCTTTGCAAAGTTTAGTGGTAAGAATTGATCATAAAACTGAATTTTGAAAGAAGACCAAGTTGGGGCAGCACTTCCATCAAGTATTTTTGCAAGCCACCAATCACTTGCCGTATCCTTGAGATGCATTCCCACATGCCTGAGCATAGACTTTTCCGAAAAGTCTTCATTGCAAAAAGCTATCTCAAACTGTCTAATGAAAGCAAGTGCTTTGGTAGAGTCCATCCGTCCCTGAAAGTTTTCAAACTTTACATCCTTGTCACCGGACTTGAACTCTCGAGGCTTCTTCCTTCTATATGCATCCTTTGTACCATGAAATTCACAGTCCTGTGTGTTCTCCACACTGTCAGAAATGTGGCTGTCCATGACACTCAAATCAGGTCACCACTTATGATTCCAAGCCTCAGACCGTTTTCCAATGAGGGGAAAAACTGAGCTCTGATACCAATGTAACGGGAGGCGGACGCGTGTATTGGAATGGTATAAATGTGAACAAGATTCTGAGCACTTAACACTTGAGCATCACAACCACAAAGCTGAAAAAAATGACAGTACACCACATAAAGGGGCCGATGATAGGCTGACCCCCCCCCCTTTAGGTTATATTACCAAAAGAGTCTGCAAAGTACAAGATTACGGGTGCCTGGGGATTCACCACCAGCCTGCACCTGATTCTTCCAAATACATCATGAATGAATACATTTCAAACAAGAGAATCTGTAGGTACATCCGCCCTACACACAGGTACATCCACCCTGCACAAGCCTCTTCACAGGTACATCCGCCCTGCACAAGAGTACCACAATCCTCACAGGTACTCCGCCCTGCACAGGATGTAAATGGATCTTTAGGCCCTGTTTCCACGCGAGAAAGTGATCTTGAAACCTGTGTTCTCCGCGAGCAAGTGTCCCCAATGCTTGCCCTAAGCACCTGTTATACCAGGAATCCTTGAGACACATCCATGCTCACATATTCCATTGCTGTCCGGCCTGTTTTGTGCAATAACCAGTCCAAAACAGCAACTTTCTATCGCGAGAAATCCACCTGTAAGGGGTCCTACAGCCCTGTGGAGGTCCCTAGAGCTGTCCTGTACTGTCCAAGTTGACCTTGGACACCTGTAACCAGCCCAAAACTCGCAATAACCAGAAATTGCAGGTCTGAAATTTACCAACCAGCCCTTTAGAAGAGTGTGGGGATCGATATCCAAGCTTGTGTGAGTCCGGGAAGCAAGCAACCAGCCCTGTAGCAACTCCCAAAGCTTCAACCAGCTCTCCAATGTGTTGTATGATGAATAAAACAGCCCAAAAGGCCTCTTGAGGGAGGCGCCTTTTTCCAGTGCCACCTAAGGGGCTTGGTGGGTGCACAAACTGGCTGACATGTATCCCCATAAGGTGTCCAGGTAGGTGTCCAGCCCATAGTGCTCCATTTGTCCTGTTTGTATAAGTTTAGGTCCAACCAAATGGGAAATGGCTATAAGCTGTCCGGACTTCATTAATTTTGGTCCAACCAAATGCGAACGCATTATAAGTTGTCCGGCCACTTATTAATGAGTGTGGACCTGCAAACCAATAAACTTTAGTAGTAAATGAAATAAGCTGTAAATTGAGTGTGGACGCACTTACCACCTGCAAAACCCATAAGCCCACAGTTTTAGGCCCAAACAGGAGTGCACACACGTGTCCACAAGGTGCCCAGGCGTCCCCGGTCCCTCGGACTTCACAAGCCAAAATAACAAGCATTGTCCAGGCAACAAGACAATGTCACACAAAGTAAAATAAAGTTATGGCATGCATCATTTATGCATTGTGCACATGTAAACTTGGAGAACCACCTATCATCATTCTTGTACTTGAAAATATTCCGCTTGCCATCATAACACACCATGTGTGCATGGCCGGAATCCACACGGGCACCGCTCGAAAGTCCACAAATGTCCTGCCATGTCCTTGGACTCATATGCATCCACTCATATGATCCATACACATGCCTAGGTATAATACATACATGCATCCGCATGTTTCTAGGCCCGACACGCATCCGCATGTCCCTAGAATATAGGGGTTTGTGACAGTGGGATCTAGCATGGCTGTCCTCTGGAAGAAATCGGTCAGCTAAGTCTGTCAGGTCTGGGCTCTCCTCTCTCCTGACTGGAGTAATTGCTCTCTGTGTCTGTATATCTCTAGTAAGAAGCGCCCAAGTACTCGTCGGTCTGATATCTGCAGGATGGACTGAAAAGATGTGTCTGCTCCTCTGAAGAGGGTAGGGTAGGTGGCTCTGATCCCATCATAATATGGACATCTGCATACAAAGTGTGACTCGCTCTCCACATCCTCTGCATAATCTCTCCTCCCGCGGGATGCGGGTTGCTCGTCCAGCCTCAATCTCTAGGGGGTATGATGAAACTCAGAGCTGTCCAATCACTACTCTCAGAGCATGTGGAAGATATAGATCCATGTACTGCGGTCTCTGAATGAAACCATCATAAGTCAGCATCAAGAAATGATCTCTGTAGTATGCCATCTTTGTACAAAGAGGCTGTGATGGTGTCACCCATGTGCGCATGATATGTCTCTGAATCAGCTCCTGCCTGATGACTCTATTCCTCTCAGTATGTGAGAGGGAGAGGTGTGGGGCATGTAGATCATACTGGGTAGGTGGTAATCGGTCCATATCATACTCAAAACTTTGGAGCCACTGGACTACCTATGTATACCATGAGCGACTGTCCCCTAGCTCTGCAAGCTGCCTGGATGCCTCAAAAGCAATGCGTGGGAGTCAGTCCACCAGCATGTCATTGAGTCTGTGCAAGAGACATATTGTCCGAAAGAGTGCCTTCACTAGCATCGGTGGTGCAGCAAACTCTGCTCTCACAATGTCGAGGAACGGATGGCTTGCTACGAACCATCCAGGATAGCAGGATGACCTGTGGGCGCTCTATCTGGCTCCATGTGGAGGCTGCCAAGCCTGGTGTCCAAATTGGAGCTGCGTACATCAGGGCTGGGGTGACTAAAGTGTCAAAAAGCCACCCTTTTGTACGGGGCTCCTGGAAATGTGCCTGATGGCTCTGTCTCTCTTGCATAGGCTCGGGTGAGTCAATCATGGGCTGCCTGCGTCATAGAGAATCACCCGGCTCTGCTGGTGAATGTAATCCCCAAATATACATAAGATGTAGAGACCTCTACTTGGCTGCCCTCAAACATAAAAACAGATCTCCTCCTCATTGCTGGCGATCTATGGAAGATCATAACCTTGGTTTTCCCAAGGTTCACTGTGAGGCCTCTGTCTCTGCAGAAAAGCTCTAGAGCCCCTAGATCCTGCTGTAGTCCCTCCTGTGTCTCTGAAATCAGAATAATGTCATCAGCATATAGCATAATATGTACCTGTGTGTCCGAGATCTGCCCACCGATTCCACCTCCTCGCTGAATATAGTCTGCGACCTCGTCGATGTATAGCCCGAAGAGGGTGGGAGATAGTGGGCATCCTTGCTTCACAGGTGCTGATTGTCCTACAGTTACAAGAACAGAACTGTAAGACTCCGAGATGATATTGAGTAGAAAATACTGGAAAATACTGAAAAATGTATATCAGGTAGATCCATGTATGTTGATTAGTTGAAGTGTTGCCCTCTCCTTAGATCAAGTATCTCCGCAATGGGGCTGTCTAGAATGGAGAGGTCGTAGAAGCGAGGTAGGCGCCTCCGATGCCGAGCAACAAAGGCTCTGATCTGGCGATGGTGAGGATGTCGTGGTCGGGATCCTGGTGGGCGTGGCCGACAAGCACGACATAAGATAACTGCTCTATCAATGGTGACTCCTTGGGAGCATGGTTAGTGCCCTGATGGCCGAATGGATGAGGTATCAGGAGGTGTGTGGGCTGGGTTGTTGGTGCTGGTGCTGGTGTCGAAGAAATCTGTCAGGGTCCTCTATCTAGGTACATCATGGCTCGGCCTCCTGTCTGCAGAGAGAGAGAAAGAAAGAAAGAAAGAAAGTTATATTAACGTCTACAGATGACCCCAAGGGCGTATGAGACCAAAAGTAATACAATGGTACCATGGATATATTGAGCCATGGAAAACTAAAAGAAAAAGTAAAATGAAAATATCTACAATACATGTGATCAATAGATGATCCTATGTAGAGTGAGATATGTTGTGATCAGCTAATGACGATACCCGCCTCAGCCAGAACCGATCTAATGGTGGAGTGAATGTTAGGCCTCTATGATGGGAGCGTGTCATGTCGGCAGAGAACCTCACGAATCTGTCTTCGTGTGGTGGAGGGACCTGATGCTCTGGGTCGGGGACGTCTGGCTCGCAGATTGGATCAAGCTCTCGCTAAGAACTCCTCTGGGGTGTGGAGCTGGAGCGTGGGTATGGATGGTGGGCTCTAATGTCGTAGTAGATGATGTCGTAGTAGAGGAACTATTGTGGGCAATGGCATGGGAGGCGATCTTTGTCAAGCGTGTATACATGCTGAATATAAGTGACAGTCTGAAAAAGGGCATCTGTAATCAGTGGGGCCACCCCAAACTCTGCATGTAGAATGTCATGTGGTACAGATGGCTTACTCCTGATCATGCATGACATCATCACCTGTAGCCTTACTATGCTCCTCCAGTGATCCTTCCCTAGGCTTGGCCCCCAAAAGGCTGCACCATACATAGCCGCCGCTGGTCGTACTAGAGTATCAAAGAGCCAATACTTAGTGCGAGGTTCTTGGAAATGTGCCTTGAAACATTCTCTCTCCATACGGGCTAGGGAGGCATGCCCCCTCGCAAGTCGGTTAGTGGCAACTTTGTCCAAACCCCTCTCTCAAGAGACAGTGGAACCTCCCTCAAATCTCATAACATACGGTGCATTTTCATATGAAGTGCTCCTCTGACTCAAGCTCCTGCTGGCACATAGTGCATATCCTCTCCTCACGAGGTATCTGCATGGCTCTCCCTGTCTCTATCCTCAGACGGTGCAATGACACCTGCAATTGGCCCATTGCAATACACATGGCATGTGACATGTATATGTCAAGATATCTGGCCCTCAGTATGAAACCATCCTCTGTAAGCCTCATGAAAGTATCCATGTAGTACTGCTGCTTGTGTGAGAGTGGCTCATGTGTTGTGATCCACATATCCTGTATGTATAGTCCCAATAAATCATATCTGATCACCAGGTTCCTTTCATCGTGAGAGAGCCACTGTACGATACGATACCATTGGGGGGGGAGGAGTCTACAGTGCTTGAGGAACCAGAACATGGATATGTGTCTCTCCCAGTTGGATCTCCCGATTATCTCCAAAAAAGAACCTGGATGGGTAATGCAATACGTGTAGCGTTTATGACTAAGGGACCGTCCTTGCACAAATATGAGCAATGCATCTAGGGTGATAGGTTTAGGGACTCCTCTCTAGATCAAAATGGCCATGTCCAAATCTTCTCCCTCGTACATAACTTGAGAATCTGACTGTCTAGCCTACCTATACTAGGGATCTCCGAGTGATGTAGCAAGATTCTCTTATCCTACCAATCAAGTGTACACTACCAGTCTACCTTGCCAGATTTTTTAGGTCTCTCAACAACCACCCCCCCCCCGCCCCCACTGCGGCGGTTGCGCACATGCCTCCCACTCCTTCGCTCCCCGTTTGACTGTGCCACACCTTCGCTCTTCTCCCCCACCATCGACATCGCCATCCCCTCCTCCCCCCTATTCGTGCTTCCTCCTCCCTTGCCTTTGCTTCCTGCTTCCCCCTTCTCATTGTGCACAGGGCCCCGCCTTCCTCCTTTGGTGCACCCATCCCCACCTTTGCCCCCCACTACCTCCATCTTCACCTCCACCATCTCCTTTGGGCTGCCTTCTACCCCTTCTTGTTGCACCTCCTCGCTATCATGTCATCTCCTTCCCCTCCCGCCTTCTATTGTTCCCTCCATCCAATCAAGCCCTTCCCCCCTGCCTCGCCTCTTGTCCTCCCCGTTGAAGTTTCACCGCCTTGCTGGCTTTCCATCTTCCTCAGCCGCCATTGCCTCTCCTCACCCCTTTTCTGTTGTTTCGTTGTTGCCTCCCACTCCTCACCTTTCTTCATCCTCGAAGGCTTTTGCTCTCATGTTGTTCTTCACTGGCAAGAGTGGTGACTCTGGTCTCCACCCTTCAAAAGGGCAACCTCTCCGTCATTTTTTCAGAGGTGGACCTCTAGCTTTTGGCTTCAACTATTTCCTCCATTGAGGTCTCATCATTTGGTTTGCAAGATTGTACGAAGGTGACATGGACATACTTCTACCCATTGCCCAGCTCAGAGGTCGAGTATGTGGCCGGATTGATGTGTTTGTAAGGGCTATTGTGCCAATTCATTGTAATATTGTCGAGGCACCCAATGAGCAACCAAGTGTGGACAAAGTTATTGGGTTATTGTGTGAACACACTTAGTTGGACATTATTATTAGGGCTTGTAGCTAAATCACCAACATTAGACACTATAAATAGAGTCTAGGCCGTAGTCATATTCATTCATTGATCAATCAATCATCATTGAGTAACTGAGAACTCAAGAGCAGTGCTACCATTGAGTATCTCTATTCAACATTGTATACACTTCATGTTAGTAACACATGGTAGATTAGGCCATCTCTCTCTACTGTGTACTGAGCATGAAGAAGAATCAATTTGTTGTGCATGGGTTTTAAGTCTATGATTAGGCGCTAATCTTATTCAATCAATCATAAACACGCTTCTCCAAGCATCCATGTTACATTTGTATCAAAGCATCAGGTTTTGATGGGGCTGCGTTTTGCAAATTTTGTACCAGATAGCTCGTGTGTGCAAGGACCGCTCAGCCAAAGGGCAAGAAAGAGGGCCAAACACACCAAGTAGAGGGCGGATAGAGCAAGCAAGCAAGGTGACATGTTGGTGCTTCAGATGCGACCGAACAAGGGTGGAAGAAGGCGCTTCAAGAGTGTCTAGTGGTGGGTACTCAAAGGTTAGATTTGGGAGAGCATAAGAGCAGCCAGACTCAACAAAAATGCAGCCCTATTCAGGCTACATGACAGCACACAGTAGGTGACCATCCATAGCAGCAAAACATCAGAAGGGTGCCTCCAAGGAGGTGCTAAAGGCGGCTAGTTTGTGGATAGAGGGGTAGCGTTTATATATCTGGGTATATGCAGCCTCCTTGCTTGAGCCAATCGGCTACACCCACCCTTCCTCCATCACGCAATAATGAAACCTTTGCCAAGTCCTTGACCACAAAGGTGTGTTTTTTTTTCTTCAAGTACATATGCAACAGGTACATGTGTGTAGAACATGGGTCGGTAGATGTTACAGAGCTCTTTGGTTTTTGGGAGGCAACATGGTCCATCAATATCAATCTCTACAAGAGCATAGTGGAAACATGTAGGAAAGAGAGGGGTGAGGAGATTATCCAGTAGTTGGAGAGCCAGTTGACAGCTTGCCGACAAGAGACCTAAGCAAGAAAGGCATCACATACAGTGGAAAGTCCATCCATAGATGATGCTCAACATGAGGGAGTGTTCGAGGATTCCAAAAAGATTTCTAGAGAAGAAGTGGTATCAGTGACAAAGTCCCCAAGAAAGGAGCAGATGAGCCCAAGGAGCAGACACTTGCAGGCTTGGAGGTGATCCAAACAGATGGAGGACAACCCATCTCAAAGTCCATTCTTGTTTTTGAGGACAGGGAGGAGTCATCAAGTGAGTTTCAGACTTTTCTCTCCAAATCCATTGTGGAGGAGGATGTGATGAGTGATTCCGCAGTGGTGTCTACCATGCTAGTTGAGAGTCCAAGCTGAGCATCCGGGGCAGAGGGGCTAGAAAAGACTAGAATGATCTTTCAAATGCTACCTCATATGGAGTCCTGCTAATAGATGAAGAGAAAGATAGGAGTTTGGTGGTCAGTTCTTGGCTGGCAGTTGGAGGTCGACCAACGGCTTGCCCGCGGTGCAGCCACCCCCAGGAGTCTCAGAGACATGGCCTTTGGGATTGCCCGAAGGCTCAGTAGATTTGGCAGCGGATTCTCCGCATCTTCGCTATTGACAGGGCACCAATCCAGATCATTACATGGGGCACTGTCGCTTGGTCCACAGAGGTTGGAGTGGTCAGGGCTTATGAGGAGGATGGGGGAGGTCTAGGCCTTCAGGTCTCTCACCATCGTATTGCAGCAGTACCAATCACAGCCCCACCTACAGGCAACTGGCGGCCAGGCTCATGCCAGAGGTGGGAGATTCGCAGTAGCATAGCAGCCTGGCACATTTGGCATGCTAGATGCAGTGAGGCCATCAAGGGTACCCACACTTCGCCAGCGAAGACCATCAGGAGCATATGGCTTGATATCATTCACACCCTCCGCAGTCAGTGGGGGAAGTTACAAGGAGGTTTTGACTGCAAGCGAAAGCGGCAGAAAGCTTTCTTGAGAATTCGGAGGCCTGGCCCTTTCCCCATGGTTAGAGGCAGTGACCCCATTTGGCATTACATACCACCTGTGTGGTTGTTCCCCCCCCGCCCCCCCCCCCCCCCCCCCCTCTATGAGATAGCCTTCTTCTCACAGAGCGGCCAGTCGGAGGAGAAGCGTCTCTTCCCCTTATGATCATTTGATTCCCGCCCTTAAATGAGGCGAGTTTGTATTTAGCCCTTTGTGGTTGTATCTAGCCCTTTGTGGCTATTTTTCTTTAACTAATTGAAGGATCTTTTTCCCGGAAAAAAATAAAAAAATAGCTGAAGAGAAAGAGTCGTTCAACACAACTTGAACTAAAGGCAAATATTGTTCCCACTTACCTTGTTGGTCGTGAACATAGCACTTGAGCATGTCGAACGCCAACTGATTGTAAACTTCATCTAGCCGTCTGTGTGTGGGTGAAATGCACTGGGGAAATTTCAAAGTTGTCAAATAATGCCCTCCAGAAATGACTGGTAAACTTGGCATCGTGATCTGTCACTATGGTCCTAGGTATGCCACCTATTTTCCCCCACTCGCCTCCCCTCTCCATTTTCACCACTAGCATGCAAGACTACCCTCCATCTCACAAAGAAGATAGTTGCCACCCTTACCAAAGCAGATTTGGTACTCGGAGGTAGTGGAATGGTTTCATGCACATGGATTGGAGATGGATCATCTCCCCCCATTTCAGTACAACCTAGACTCCCCACATGGAGACCTCTCACGACAAGAGATCAACTCAAAGATTCGGGTGTCATCATCAGAGATAGGGACAAAACATGAGTTCTACCGAGAGCATTTTTTGACTCACCGGCGATGGATTCTTTGAGATCTTGAGGTACATGCAGATCCACATGTCACATGCTATGCACATCGCGATTGATCAGCTTAGAGTATCCTCCCACCGCCTCCTGCCAGAGCCAAGAACATCCCACGAGAGGAGGGGATATGCAGAGTATGCACCATAGGAGAGGTAGAGGATGAGGCCCACTATATGTTCATATGCCTAGCACATTATGAGATACATGGGAGATTTCATTGCATCTTCCGTTCTCAAAAAGAGCTAGTATAATTCCTAAGTTATCCTCGCTCAAAAAGAGCTAGTATAACTCATGTTCTCATCTAGCAAGAAACACATGCTTCTTTCGAGGAGTGAATCCATGGAAGATGCATTGCATCTCACGTGCTGAAATCAACCCGTGTTTCCTCTCACATAAGAGGCGGAGCTTGGTGGGTTTGCACTCTTCATCATACCACCCATTTTGGTGCTAGGAGCTGTCACCATTTGGCCACCCAAATGGTTCTCTCCAATTTCCTGTGCCTGTGTGTGGCCAGTTTGTGGATTGGAGTGTTCGCGATGCCAGTTTCTCACACCTGTTTATGGCTCGTTTGTGGATCGGAGTACCTGTGATCCCAATTTCACGCTTTCCGATGTGCCAGACTTGTGCCTAGAAATGCTAGTGCTGTACTTGTTCCATAACCGAGAGATTTGCTCATAACAAAGTGCACATGCACACATGTTTGCATGTTTGAAAGTGTTTTCCGCGTGAATTGTTTTCATGTGTTTGCTTGCTATGAATGTCCAGTTCACGGGGCCTGGGATGCCTACCCGTGAACCATGTGATTGCCTTGTATTCTGATGTGTTTTGTGGCTTGTGAACAAGTGGTAAGTGCACTCAAAAACTCTTGTATTAGTTTATTAAAATGCTTTGTAATGTTTATAACCTTTGTAGGTTCACATTCATTATAAAATGGGTAGACATTTTTTATAAAGTGCCTGGGGCCCAACTTGGTGGCCACAATGTGTGGGGTGGGTATCCCAGAAGTGAGGGGTGACCACCCATGTTGCCATTAGTTGGTGTGGCCAACTAAAAGCTCATGCACGACTCATTTTCATCTCTCTAGGAAGCAAATCGTCAATTTGCCATAGCTCCTACACACGCCATCGTTTTTGTTCACTATAGGTGCAATACTCAAAGAATCGCGATTCCATCACACCCTGGTGATCAGCAGGCAGGAGGCGACTTGCTCTCCTATTCAGCATGCGACAATTCAGCGGTACAGAATCTGTTGTATGACCCGCCACATTAGCAGGACGTACATTGTACAGGCCTGTATGGGCAGTCCTCTGCAGCCGCTCTCGGCTGGCCGGCCTGTTTTCCTGCTGGCCGGTGCTGAATTCTGTTTTGTCAAGCCCGGGCAGCCTATGCACCTGTCTTGAGTGTGTGGGTAGTGCCCGTGACCAGCTGAATGTTCCAATTGCACTCCGACATCAACAATATCACGCTGCTTGAAATCATGCCCGGGTGCCAGTTTTCTGTTTTCAGCATTCCTGCGTTGTGAGAGAGCAAGCCAGGCTATAGTACGTCATGCCCGGGAGTGTCCACCACCGGTGCAAGTTTTCCGTTTTCAGCATTCCCACGTTGTGAGAGAGCAAGCCAACAATGTCACCACTGCTTGAAATCATGCCCGGGAGTGTTTGCCGATTTTCCGTTTTCAACATTCCCTTGTTGTGAGAGAGCGAGCTTGGCTCTAGTACAGGCACACCAGTGTCGTGTGTGGACCCGGAACATCAAGGACATGTTTGCTTCTTTCCAATGGGAGGTAGGGAATTGTTGAAAGTCTTCTTCAACGGAATTCTTCTCCGACAACATTGTTCGGTATTTGTATTCATTTCTTTGTCTATGGCAAATTTGTCTTTTATAGCCTGTGGAACATTATACAAATAAAATATTCCAATAATATACTTGGTTTTGGGAGGGGGGGGGAATCGGCCCGGGTTCTGGCTCCAGTGTGTAGTTGTGCAAATCTTAGTTTTCAGCTTTGTTAAGTTTTTGTTGTGTCCATGCCATTAAGTGTTAAAGTGATTGTTATCTACGAGACGGTGCCCAATACGTGCTCACACCCACTAGGGTGAATTACAAGAACCCACTAGCAAACTTGCTAAGGAGCATGTGGTATAGGGAAAGCTGGCATGGGCGAAGTCATGGAAGATGGAGGAGAGTTCGGATGTGGTGTTGGAGATAGGGAGGGATAAGTCCAGGGCTGAGATGTGGCGAAAGAGATGGTCCGCATAGATGTGGGTCAAGGTCATGATGGAAATGGACATGGGGAAGCTGGTGGAAGGGGTTGTGGGTGTGGATGTGGGGGCTAAGGTAGAGTATGATATTGTGATAGAGATGTGTGGTCGGCTAGTATGGGGGGAGGGGGGATGGTGAATTCTAGAATATGTGATATGAGAGCAGGAGACCCATGAGGTAATCCACCGGCCTAGAGCCTCCATGATGTGGGAAACATGTAAGGTCATCTAATTGTTGCCATCTGGACATCTTGTTATATATAACCGGCTCATGCATAGCCCCATCCCCAAGAATTGTCTACCATATGCTGTTACCTCTCCTATATCTTGGTTGGCCCTCTGCAAGCTCATCTCAGCCAAGTCAATCTTTGGCAGCATAATGGCATCTCCTTGGAAGTTATATGTATGTATCTGCTCCTTGGCTGTCCTTGCATTAAAGTTGCCCAACAAGAGGACTTCTCCTTGTTGGGAGAACTCTGCAACGCATATGGGAACATCTGTGAAAGGCCAAAATAGCTTTTGAGATCAAAAAAATAGTGTGTATATAATATTTATTAGGATATACCTTAGAGCATCCCCTTAATGCAATCTGCAACAAAGAAATGAAAATTTAGATGACCTGACTTGGCACATGCTAGATTAGCATTGTGAAGTACTAGTGTGTGTGTGAGAGGAGAGAGAGAGAGAGATATTTAAGTCTACAAAAGGCCCAAAGGGCCTATGAGACCATGAATAGTACAATGATACCATGGGTATACAGTGCCATGTAAATACTAAAAGGAGGACTTGAAAAATGAAAACCGAAACGTGACTCTATAAGCATACATCTGCATAGAAGACTCGAATGCTAGCCAAGGGAGACACGCTGTGTCCAGGGAGTATACATGCTGAATGTAAGTAATGGTCTGGAAGAGAACATCTGAGAGAGAAAGAAAGATATATTAACGTCTACGAGAGGCCAAAGTCGGCCTATGAGACAAAAAGAAATAATACAACTGTGTTCTTCCGGTCATCGGAAGAAAAGAAAGAAAAGAAAAAGAGAGAGAGAGAGAGACTCTTCTATATCACGGCTGGATAAAACAGGTTGGCCCAAATGTATCCATCTCTGCAAATGCTCGTATTGGTCCTGGAGTAAGACTGATTGGATGCATCATACTTGATGGTGTGGAGGTCAAGGTATGAATTCGGTCCCTAGCCTGCCTGCAAAGACTTGCATGTAACAATTTTCAATTTCCACTCATGTTGATACACACTCGTTGATATGAATTTTTTAATCTAGGAAAATGCCATAGTACTTCACTCTATTGTTGGATGGAAATCATCAATTGGCAGATGGGCAAGGGTACAGGTAAATAAAGAGAGAGTTCCTTTACTTTGACTGCGTCATGGTTCTCTACTCATTTGGTAATATATGGTGGCTGGATGATTGCAGGGTGGTGGTAACTACACTGCCAAACTAGGCATAACAATTCTTGGTAAGACTCACATGTGCTTTTGTGCACATGCATGAACCCCCCCCCCCCCCCCCCCCCCTCTTTTTCCCCCCTCCACTCGTATGTGTTTCCTTGGTACTTGATGGCATACTTTAAACATAGGGCTTTATGTTGTCTAACTTGCTGGATTCAATGTTTTGCAGGTGACGACGTTTCTGTGGAAGATGAAGTGGTGGTCACGAATTGCATTGTGCTTCCACACAAAACCCTCAATTTTAGTGTACAAGATGAGATTATACTGTAGCCTTGTTGAGACGATGGTGGACTCAAGCTTAGCCTTTCACTCACAATTTTGTATGTAGGTTCTTGAATTCACTTATATCTAGTCATAATTTATTCATTCTCTGTAAGTTCTTAAGTGGCTTACCAAGACAATATCGTCTTCTATCAAGGATGTAATCTTTACTTGGATGCATGATTTGAGCGGGTAACAAGCCAGAGCAAAAATTTTCAAATTATAGAACTAGGCTCAAAGGACTGTTTAGGTACAACTTATGTAACCAAACTTGCATTCCAACCATGGATTTAAATATCCTGGAGACATTGAATGAGCCTTACGTACCCAAACATGATGCACACTTTGGTAAAGGGGGGAAAGTAGTCCAGCTTCAAAATCACATGAAGGGTGGCCTTCATGATCATCCTGCTTCTGACCAGAAAGTGTGTAACAGTCTTCATCTCATGTCTGTAAAACCAAGAGGATGTTCTGTTGGGTGCTCAGTTGAGGTAATTTGAGCAGAATGCTTCTCTTTTAGTGTGTGAATGCATGTGCAAGTTATCAAATAATTGAGAGCGTACTTGGATGGATAATACTGGAAACAAAAACAATGCATAATTTGAGCAGAATGCTTCTCTTTTTAGTGTGTGAATGCATGTACAAGTTATAAAATAATTGAGAGCGTACTTGGGTGGATAATACTGGAAAGTCATCATGTTGCTTCATAAACAGTTAGTGGACATTTTACCTTTCAGGGTATAAAGATGCGAACAAGGTGCCACATCCCTGATTTTTTTTCCCCGGGAAAAGATCCTTCTATTAGTTACCAAACAAAATAGCCATAATGGCTAAGTACAAACTCAGCTCCATAGAGGGGAGCGAGAATCAAGAGAACTGAAAAAAGGGGGGAAGGATGCTCTTACAACCTCACAGGCATAGTTAGCAGGAGTTTCAAAAACACTTGATTTGAAACGGGTTTTAGAAACGTTTGAGAAGTTTCATATTTTTTTGAAACGACAAAAAAAAAAGTTTCAAACAAAAATGCAAATATATATATATACATATATATAATATAGAATGTACAACAATACAAGAAATAAGTGTTTAGGCCTTAGCCTATTTCAGCAGCAAAATACTTGAAAACATGACTCATGAGAAAACATGACTCGAGAGAAAACACATTGGATTCATTATTATTTGATGTAAATAGTGATTCAATGCAGAAAACAACACCCATTATTATTCAATGTAAATAGTGATTCAATGTAAACAACACCCATTATTATTCAATGTAAATAGTGATTCGATGTAAATAGTGATTCAATGCAGAAAACAACACCCATTATTATTCAATGTAAATAGTGATTCAATGCAGAAAACAACACCCATATTCAATGCAGTAAACAACACCCATTATTATTCAATGTAAATAGTGATTCAATGCAGAAAACAACACCCATATTCAATGCAGTAAACAACACCCATTATTATTCAATGTAAATAGTGATTCAATGCAAAAAACAACACCCATATTCATCTCTCTAGAATCCACATTCCATACATGATACTGGGCAGCCAAGAGTCTGGTACTTCACTTAACACAAAGATAAAAACCCATCTTAATAAAGATAAATCATGATGACTCCCAAGAGTCATGACAATCACACAATGTCCCACCAAATCCAAAAAAGTATATAGATAAATGACTCAAGACTCATGAGAGTTCAAGTCTCATCATCCTCTCCATCACGCTCATCCTCACTCTGACTACCACTAGCTAAGTCCTCAAATGTCTCATCCTCATGATCTGTTGGTGTCGCACTGGTGCTAGCAAGTGCCTGGGATCATGTACCACGAGATGCAGCTGTAATCTTCTCATACAACATGGAATAGATATCTCTCCTTCTCCCGAGGGATGTCGGGGATCTCCCTATTTTTTGTGATATCAAACTTGTGAAGATTGACTTGGTGAGGCTCGATGGGGTTGCCTTTCTGCTCTATTAATGGCAAGTTGCAATGACAGAACACAAGCCTCTCCAGCTAGGCAGTTGAGAGCCTATTTCTCTTCTTGGTGTGGAAAAGTGCCATGTACTCCAGTTTCTCTCACAAGGTCTTGAACTACAGTCTTGTGAGAGAACTCTTATGGCAATGCATCTCTGCAAATAAAAATTGACGCCATTCATCATTGAATAGAAGTATAAGATTGTCAATATTCTTAGAAAAGTTATACTTAGTAATTTGTTGCTTACCAAGTCTAGAATGCCAATGCCATATTTCTCCCACCAAGACAAGCTCCAATTGTGTGTCCCTCAGTTGTGTTGTTGGTCATCCAAACATGTGGCTATTGTTCCGATATATGAGAAGCTTATCCTCTAGCTTTCTCATAACTTGCACATCACCATCCACTAGCCTTGAAATGAGGGTATAGAAAAAATGTTTCTCACCCAATCCAGCTTTCCCACATCTTCTATCATCAAATCAAGGCTATGTGTAGCACAAGGTG
Source organism: Cibotium barometz (assembly GCF_041138505.1). Lineage (NCBI taxonomy): Eukaryota > Viridiplantae > Streptophyta > Polypodiopsida > Cyatheales > Cibotiaceae > Cibotium > Cibotium barometz. The sequence continues at coordinate 21,741,478 of NC_141060.1, forward strand.
TCCATACAATCTTGGGGAACTCTTCTTCAAGCATCCTTCCCATGGAAACACAATTCGATCCATTTTTTGGTATCACATGTACAATGTTGTATGGGCCAATCTCTCGTATAGCCTGGCGCATACGCCTGAAGATGAACTCCCCTGTCACCACTGTCCACACCATAGAGGCATCTATGGCACGAATAAACATAGTGCCTTTGCATGAGGAGACCATGATATTATAAACATTCCTCTTCTTTACATTAGACCAGCCATCACACATCAAAGTACACCCATACTTTACCCAAGTAGCCTTAAGAGGCTCCATCTCTATCTCCACTTCTAGCTTCTCTTACCGAAGCTCTGTAGTACGCAAGGCCTAATATGAGGGACCATCCCACTCACAACCTATGCGTGAGATTGCTCTAATTGTTCTGCATCGAGGAGTCCGCAAAATATTGAAGGACAATGCACACTACACAAAAAGCTGGTTTTCTTCCTTGTTGCCTCCTTCATGGCAGTCTTTCGAAACCCTACTGTCACATGCCCTTTCTTTAACAAAGGTAAAGTGGTCCTCTTTGCTCGAGGTGCTGAGCTAGAGCTATCCCTAAAGTAAAAGTGTAATGATGCTAACTTTGCATGTCACCTACTGTAGAATCTTGCTCTTCCACAGTTTTGGTAGGCTCTCTTAAATGCACGATCTCCTCAAGAGGAAGGCCTAGTTCCTTAGCCTTTCAAGCCTTAAGGCTTTCATAAATGTGCCTTGGTACGGCCTTACAAGGTCCCACCCCATGGCCCTTTGTATGTGTCAAGTGTGCCTTCAACCGTGTAATGCTGCCAAGATGCACCTCTGCACAAAAATTGCACCTCCATTTTCCTGGGCCTGGGCATGGGCATGCATGCTTGCTCTCCCATGTGACATTGCTCCACAAGAGATCCTATGTGCTAGGCATCTTGCAAAGTCACAAGAGAAATACCTTGTTGCCTGCAGCGTGAGACCCCTGCATAGGTTATGGGAAAAATTTCCCATTTTAGCCGTAGGAAAAAAAGCCTGATTTTACACCCTAATAAGTATTGCCAACATGGTACACCCATAGTATTTATGGGGTCATAGGCTATAGCTGCACAGGCTCCACAATGCAACCTATAGAAGCATATGCCAAAAAAAAAAGGGCAGAAGGCTGCGGGCAGCAGGCTAGAGCAACCTATATAGTAAAGAAGCATACGCAAAAAGAAGATAAAAATACCTAGGCTTACCTTGGCAGTGGACACTTTCAGAGTCATGACCCGACATCTTCACAGTCGGCCAGTACAGTACAGGATACACAGTTGTGAGGACTCTGGGTATTGGCCTCTATAACAACACCAGACACCACACAAGTGAGAGATATACAAATGCAAGATGTTGGGGTTCACAAATTACCTGTTCCAAAAGCATCTAACATCCCAAGTGATATCATCAGAGTCTTTGTGAAACAAGGGAAGCCTAAACCAACAGTTGCAACCTCTTTGGATGGATGGATGGATGCAGCTCCTTGCTCTTTCCTAGTTCTCTGGACTAAATAGGCTTTCAACCTCTTCAAACCCCAGAAAAACCTCTATGTTAGCAGCCCATACCTTGGCTACCTCTTGACTGTATATCAATCTTCTTATCTAAGCTCAAACCTATCTTGCTTGCTTGTCCTTTCAACTTCTGATGCAACTCAAATGGGATCCCATTTTGACAGTCCAGAGTACTCTATCCCTTGTATCTTACACGGTACTTCAATTCAAAGCACAAAACAAAACCTCATACATTTAGAGCTAACTATGAGATGTGTCTGATCTAGAGAAAATCCCTTCTTTGATTTCCCAAAAACCTGTAGCTCCATTCCCCCTTCCAACTTCAAGGCATCCTAGACAGATACTTCCCTAGTTGAGCAATCTCTGTCCTTTGTATTATACTTTGATTCAAGTCCAGAGTTCTAATTCCTCTGAAAATTCTGAACACTTTTACAGACAAACCAACAAACATTTGTATCTCCCACCTGGCTGTCAGATTAAAAGATGGAACTCCAAGGCTAGAGAAACCAGACCATATACTATTTCCTTCAAACTCATGATCAAATTGTACACAAATCCAATCTCCAGGACACTCTGTAAATCGCCGCCTGTCCCTCTCTTGATCTCTCTCCAATTCCTAATCCCCTGCTCCTCAACCACTCAACATAAGCTTGAGTCCACCCATTCAAGATTCAACAACTTTTGGTTCACCACCATGACCCGGCCAGCTAAGGAAAGCCTGACTGAAATCCAGTATATAGCAGCTTCTTCCAAATGCTCAGAAGAAGAGGAGCTAGTTTATGCAGCGGGGAATATCTATACCAACCTGGCATGCAAGATAACAAACTAGAGTGCCACTCGGGATCCACTGAAAAGCCTCAACTAGCCTCCAAGTTGGGGTAGGCGATGAGCCCACAGGACTTCTGCCAGTTGATCTATGCGCCAGATGCACGGTAGAAGATCTCTATCGAATGTCTGGAGCATAGTAGATATGAAACGTGTTTCATACCTTTGGCCAGGTGTGACGTTTCATAAATGTTTCACACGTTTCGTACCCGTTATTTTCCTATGAGTTTTAAAAAAATGTTTTTTCCATGTTATAAGGTAACGATGTGCATGAAATGTGTCAACCTGGGAAGCTCGTTTTTCAGATTTGTGGCCCTTGACATGCATCTCCACACCCGTGGGACTTCTTGCATGCATATTTGAGGTAGGCACAATCTATACATACTGCTTTTGTTGATTTTTTGGGAAATAATCAGATTTTGAAATTAGGTCTTTTTGTGCCAGGCTGCTCCAATCTCTCCCAAAAATCAGAATAAATTAGCATCGAGGAACACACCTTGTGCCAGGGATGTTGCATGGGAGCATGTCACAAAGTTGTCAAGCTATGAGAAATCAGGATCAGAGAAATGGAAGTGCATGTTTTGTGCTTTGATAGCAGGTGGCAGTGTAACCCATGTGAAGGCACACTTATCAGGATTGAAAGGGGAAGGGCCTCATGCAAACCAAGAGGTCTTGGGTTCAAAACCCCCCTCGGTGGTTCCTCGGCAGCATCGCCTACGGGGGGTGGAAAATCAGTAACTACGGGAGGATTATGGGCCTAAGGCCAATCTGGGGGGAAAAAAAAGATTGTTCCCAAGTAGGTTTATGATTCCTTATAGGCATGGAGGAGACAGGAGGAAGCAAAGAGAGCTTTCACTTCGAACACCCACAGGATGCGGAGGATATTGACGATGTATCCAAGAGAGCCAAGACTAGTGGGGATGGCATGGGCAGCCAATCTAATTTTCCTAGTCAACGTGTATCTGGTAACATTGGATGTAGCTCAGCTCCACGAGCCCATAGAACCGCCTTCCCTACCAGAGGCTCCCTACAAAGAGCAAACATAAGAGCAAGTTTGCAAAAGCAAGCTATAAATGAAGCTACTAGGGAGTTGACAAAGCTCGGCATACAGTGTGCTTTGTCATTTAACATGGTACGCACCCCTCGTTTGGAAGAAAGCAATTAAAGCAATCAGTTGCATAGGGCATGACTGGGAGGGACCCAGTTATGAATCTTTGCATACCAAAGAGCTGAGAAAGGAGACATTGCATGTAAAGCAAGAGATGGAGCCTTTGAAGGCCACATGGGTGAAGTATGGTTGCACTCTTTTGTGTGACGGGTGGACAGATGTGCGGAAGAGGAGTGTTTATGACATTCTTGTGTCTTCATGGAATGGCACCATGTTCTCGAGACCATAGATGCATTTGTACCTGCCACAATTGTCACTGGAGAGTTCATTTGGGGGCACGTGCGTGACGCGGTGATGGAGATTGGACCCGATAACATTGTGCACGTTGTCACAGATAATGGGCCTAATTGTGTATCTACGAGTAGGATGCTCATGGATTAGTTTCCACGGATTGTGTGGACTCTATGTGCAGCCCATAGCATGGATCTGCTCATTGAGGATGTAGCCAAAATCGGGTGGGTCATTCAGATCTTTAACACATCTCGCAGCATGGTGAAATTTGTCACAAAGAGGCCCAAAGTTCTTGCAATGTATCAGGCTAATAGTGATTTGGATCTTCTCAAGCCATCAAAGACCAAATTTGCATACATGTTCATTGTAGGAGGATCGTTGCCAGCCCAAAGCAGTGGCATTTACACAGTTAGTGATGAATGATGCATGGTGAGCAGAGGTCGAGAATCTAGTGAAGGCAATTCAGCCTTTGTACAGTGTGCTAGCATCACTGACATGGAGAGCAGCACTCTTGGACTCTTATAGGAGTTCATGGATATGATCAGTGATGAACTTAACTGATGCATTGTCTTGTCAGATGAGAGGTAACCAATGACATTATGGACTTTGAAGTTTACAATATGCAACCGTGGCAGTTTTTCCCCTTTTTTGAATCATACCATGGCTGTTTTTTATGGTCTAGGACATTCAAGAGGTGTGGAACCGTGGATGGGATTGGTTCCATAAACCAATCCATGCGGTTGCCCATATGCTGCACCCTTTGTGGCACAATGAGGACCAATACAACAACGAGGAGATTGAAGAGGGATGGCATGAGTACATCAATCGATGGACAGGAGGTGATGTTAATCTTTTGAGAGAGTTCGAGGATGAGCTGTTGATTTTTCACAATGGTAGCCATGCTTTTGGTCGGGTAACAACTGTTATGAGAGGGACTCGGATTCAGCGTGTCTCTGGGTGGGAGAAATATGGGCTTAGCACTCATCATTTGGTGAGTATAAAACTTGTGGATCATGATTACATGTAACATAATTGCATATATGGTACTTATAGCGTTTTTGGTCTTCTTAATGACCGAAATGTCTTGCGTTCTCTCACAGGATTGCAACTCGGGTCCTTGTGAGAGAAACTAGAGTACCTAGGCCCTCTTACATACAAAGAAGAGGAACAAATTGAGCACTACTCAATTCGAACGGTTGGTGTATTGTCGTTTGCAACCTACGTCTCATTGAGCAGAGAGGCAACCCCATTGAGCCACGTCAAGTAAACGTGGGCAAAATCGACATCATGAAGGTGAAGTATGTTCTTGAAATTCGTCAGGATGAGCGTGACATCTATGCCATCCTCTGAGAAGATGATGGCACCGACTCTAAGGACTCAATCACGTGTCGGAGCAGCCAGTGCTAGTACCAACGCAGTAGCAGAGACCAGCGTGGCTGCAATGATCGAGATGAGAGCCATGAGGCCCTCCTCTTCTGGCACTATCACAGAGACATCAGAGGAGTTAGATGATGAGGACATGGAGGATATTGAAGGCCTAGAGGATACAGATCCTGGAGGCTTGGTCCCGTGTCATGAGTCATGACTTCTTGGATCCTGGACATTTATTTCTATCATTTTGTATCAGACATGATCACACAGTCATTCCTCTTTGGCTGGCCACACTCAGAGGAAGGCTCCAGATCCACTGAAGAAGATCCGTGAAGTTGTGAGGGGGACAGAGGTTGGACGCCAAGTCTCCCAGAGGCTCAGAACTCGGGACCCCAATCTCCTGTAGACTCCGGAGTGATGTCCACATGGCTAGGTCCGTCAATAATGGGACCTATCAAAAGTGCCCTCCACTCAAAGAGTCTTGGGCATTGGCTTGGACAGCGAGTAATCACAGTCCGTGCTGGTACGCAGCCTTCCAAGGCAGGCTCCAATCCTGTCCTCCATGAAGGACCACTCTCAGCCCTAGCTCTATTGTAGGCATACTCAGGGGCCCAGCTGTCATAGTGTAGGTAGCTATATGACGGCAAGAGAGGTACCACCAAGGAGACATGAAGATAAATTAAAGGAGTACCTCCACATTGGAGGCCTTAACCTCTCCATCCTGATCCTTCCAACACAAGCTCTGTACACACCAAGGGCCAAAAATGTGTGACAATTTCGGTGAGGCACAAATCACTCAAATGGTGAGAGAACTCGACAACCTGGTCATGAATGGTGGACGAAACGGACTCCTCCCTCCACTCCTGATCCAGAGCCACACTTATGGGAAAAGAGAATGCCGTTGTGCTGCTGTCTGGGGTGGCCAGCGTGGAGTGGTGGAAGATAACACGACGCGGAGAGGTGCCTTGGCAAACCCACTCGTCTCCTTGGGAAAAAAATTGTAATCACCGCCTGTCCCAAAATTCGAGAAGGCTGGGGGGGGGGGGGGGGGGGGGGGTGGTGTTCTCCAGGTATCTCTAGGAGCAAGGCTCGCACTGGCAAGGCAGCGATGGTCATCAGCACACGGGCTCCAAGAAGTGATGAATCAAGCGATGTGCCGAGCCCCGAAGAAGGCCTCTCAGCAGCAAGGGCAACAGGGGGCAGCAAGAAAAGGAGGACGAGGAGGAAGGGGGGGGTGGGGTTGTGGGTGGGTCAGGCAGGTCCAGGGGAGGGGCCTTCTACTGGGGAAGAGAAAACTCCTGGGGAGGGGAGGTTGCTGGCACGGGATCATGCCTAGGAACCTGCCTCCAGACGGGTACGGCTGGTACTGAGCCCTGCGGCGGGCATAGTCACAAGGTACGGGGGACGGTGACGGGGGACGGCCATAAGTAGGGAACGGGGACGGGGGAGGGAACGGCACTCAAAAAATACTTTTTTTTTAAATTTTTTCTACTCTACACTTATTCTACTTTGGAAGTACATCAAAAGGAGCACAAATTTACACTAAAATGGTAAGCTTTTGAGTCATTAATAATTAAGTAGATACAAAATGAGTCAGGACTAAGCCTTAAGGAGGCAAAATACATGGACGGACTCAAATGAGTCAATGACAAAAAAGTGCTGAAGACTAGAGGCTAGAGGCTAGAGCTAAGTAGTAAGGCCCATGAATCATGATCCATGAATGATCATCCACGTGAAGTGCTCGCCTCATGGTCATGGGTAGCTTGTGCCAAAGAAACATCAAGCTCATCCTCACTCGCATGCTGCTCCTGCACCTCATCCTCTTGTTACTCTTCTCGTTGACTCATCTCCCACTCGGTGAAGGAATCTGCTTTCTTGGTCACGCTCTTGCAAAGCATTCGCAAGTTCGCGCTGACGAAGACAAGGTCATTGGCACGCTCTACCCCGAGTCGGTTCCTCTTCCTAGAGGCAATGTGGCTGTAGGTATTCCAAAGTTGCTCCAAGCAAGAGGAGCTGACGGCCTGGCTAAGTATGCGGATGGCAAGCTGCTGCAGCTCTGGTCCATCTGAACCAAAGTCCTCCCACCATAGAGCAGTACCAACTTTGGAGCGGTCCACCTGTGCATCATGACAGCCATAGGAGCCATGAAATGACCTGTACATCGAAAGCTGGTCCCTGATCTTGCGCCTAACCAATGCATCAGGCACAAGACAATCCAAGATGATCCTCCATCCAGCGCTCACCTCCCGGTCGCTCTCCTGCTTGTTGCCTTGGAATTCTGGGTCCACCACATAAGCTGCTGCTGCATGCAATGGAGAGTAGTAGGAATTCCACCTTCCTAGACACAAGGCATGGATCTCCTCGTATCTGTCTTCGTTAGGCACGAAGTCTTTCAACTTCTCTATCATGCGATCCATGGTCTCGTAGACCTTGCCTATGCATGGTTGCATAGCGTCTACAATCCTCAATAGGTGGACTATGAGCCTCACCATAGCATCTGTGGTCTTCACACGCTCCCACCAAGGCGTCATCCGCCCGTAGCGTACACTCTTGGCCAGTGTTTGTATGGGACTCTTGCATGGCGACAAACTCGTCGCTAAGGAAAAGCCCCCTCAAAGCACCGCTACAATCCTTCAACCGGCCCAACATGAGAAAGTTTGTAGGCAAACCGGGTGTCGGAATATTTGAGGAGAGAGAGACAAGACCTCTTGTTGAACTCACGCCGAAGTCTTTGGTGGTTGAGGACAAAGGAGACCATGGTGTTGGCCTCCTCAATGAGCCGCTGATCCATGGTAATGTCCCGATGTCCTTGAGGAGGTTGTTTAGGCAATGAGCCATACAAAAGGACACCGTGACATGTCCATACATACCTTGGAGAATAGCTCCCGCCGCCCTATTGGAAGGCTCCCCATCCGCAACAAAGCCCACTACATACTCAGGGCCAACGATCTCCATGGTGGTAGCCCACTCCGCCGCAAGCACATCCGCGCTCTTCCCAGTGCTGGATGCATCATGAGATGAGATGAAGTACATCTCGCCGCGGGAATATGCAACCATGCCATGAATACTCCTCTTGCGGGTGTCACTCCATCCATCCACAATGAGGGAGACTCCGTTCCTCTCCCATTGCCGCTTTGTGTTGTTGCCAGACTGGCGTGCCGGATGGCACCACTTTGCCCTAGAAGTCTGATGGTGGTTCCACCTCGAACCAGTAGCCTGCCCCTCTCCTGCATCAGGATCCTCAGGGGCCGGGACGTGGTGCGTTGAATCTTATGGGGACCGGGACCCCCCCTCTCCCCTTCTAAAGAACTGATTTGGAACCGCACGCACGCTCCTAGATTGATGGCAACGACAAGCTCTAGCAAGGTGGCCCATCTTGAATATCAGTAATGTTGCTAGGCTTGCCGATGAGGCTAGCCTACACAAGATCCTTGAGTTGTCCTCGTGCCAAGCAGCTACCCAAAATCTTGCAAGTGGATGTAACTATTTGGTCCTCCATGCTCTTTACACACGATAGAACTCATGCGCGGACACATGGACAGGATGATGGACACATGGAAACAGGGTCCCTAAAGTTGGAATTGAAAAAAGCACTCATTTGGTCAAAAAGCAAGAAAAAGCAAAAGTCAAACTTTGTTGACCAAAAAGCTGAGGGCGCTCGTTGAATTGAGTCAAAAAGCTATAAGCCACTTTTTCAAAAAGCAAGGCCCTAAAGTTAAAACCAAGAACTTTGCTTATTATTAAAATAAAAGCAAAAGCCAAGTGGTAAAAACAAAAGCAAAGCATGGTAAAAGCAAGCCTCCCCTCAAGTATTTAAAGAAGCATTGAAGAAATCTTGGAGACTCATAGAAGAAACACGTGGAGAACTCCTTGGGAAAAGCAAGAACATCATCAACCCACTTGTCTGCTACTTCTACAACCTTTTGCAGTACCAACCACCACCTCTCCACCCCCTGTGAAGAAGCGCCGCCGCCCAGAGCTACTTGCCACTGCCGCCACTGCCCAAAGCCAGAGCCTCCGCCGCCGCCTGCCATCGGTGTCACCACCGCCTAGGGCTATTTTCGCCCAGCACCACCGCCGGCGTCTCCGCTGCTCCAAAAACAAAGTTTTTGCCTCCTGTTTGCTGGACTTTCTGTCACATGTTGGTAGCTTCCATTTGAAGAACCGCCACCTCTAGTAGCAGTGAAAGGATTGGATCGGGAAGAAGGAGCTTTTGGTGGATACTTGAGAACATCAGTTGGATTCTTTTGATATCGGTACTAGCCCGGTGTAAGCCTTTTGTGGGTCATCCTTGTGGTGAGCTCGGCATCAACTATCTTGTGCCTCGACAACGACCTCGACCCGATCTCGACATCAACACCTTTGTTTGATATTGTATTCATTTGTTGTATTGGTCCTGGCTTGGAAAAGCCCGTGGATTGTTCCTGAAATAAATTCTTGAAGAGGGGGCGGGGCTAGTTCCCCGCTCAGTGTGGTGTACCGTGTAAATCCCCTATTCCAAAGAGAAGCTTCCCTCAGACCTGTTCTATCAAATATAGCTTCTTCCGATCAAGCAAAAGAGAAGAAGGCAAAGGAGCCTTCAACCGGCAAAGTAGACTTCAAGCCAGGAGAGAAAAGCGTAAAGTTTGATACCTTTTATGGAAAGCGGGACACTCAAAAAGCTCTATCCTTCATCAAACAGTTTGACGCCGCCTTTGGAGGAGAGGACTTCTCCGAAAAGTCCAAACTACGCACAGTTCGTATGCACTTGAAAGATGCCGCCTTGAATTGGTGGCAGGTGGTCCAAGAAGGGACCAAGCCTACCTCATGGGCTGATTTCAAAACCATGTTCAACAAGAAGTTCCTTCCCGCCACCTTTGAAGCAGATGTACAAAAGGAATGGGACGAGGTAAAGCAAAAAGCGGGAGAAAGTGTAGCAACATATCTTTATAACTTTTCAGCCGTCTCATTGAAGTTCACCTCATATACTCCTATCCCACCATTGATGGAAATGCGAAAGTTTGTCAATGGATTGCAACCAAAGCTTTATCAAGCAGTCTATATGTTGGGACCTAAAACTTTGGAAGAAGCCCAAGATAAAACTTTGCAAGCCGAAGCTCTACATATGCCTTGGATGGTGGATAAATCAAAGAATCAGAATCGAGACTCATCTCAAAGGAAGAAGTTTAGAGACCGATCCCCATCAAGAACCGAGTCACAAGAAAAGAACAATAGAAGTGAGGACAAACCTCCACCCTTTCGAAGAAAATTGTCTCTTAAGCAACTCGAAGAATATACCAAAGAAGTGAAGTGTTTCCAATGTGGAAAGAAGGGACACCTAGCTGCAAATCGTCCCACCCTGACAGATCAAGAAGCTGAAGAGACTAGAAGATCATCAGATTGACATCCTGCCATGAAGTTTTTGGAGCAGCTTTGTATCATGAAGGCTATGTAATAGATTATGACAGTTTTAGATGAGGATCTCTAGAACTATAATGGAACATATTTTTGTGACTTTTTGTTATCAAGAAAGATTTAAGAGGGAGGGATTGTATCTCTAAGCCCTCTTCATTGTATATATAGAACTGAAATTGATCATTATTCTGCTTATAATGGTTATTTGGACATGCTCTAGTTTGGGTGGCAACCATGCCAAAAAAGCCCAAGGAGCAAGATTTGTATATGGGAGGCAACGATGCTAGATATATTGGATTTCGCAGTCGGGCAGTCATTGCGACCAGATGGGCCAGATGACTGTATTGGATTTCACAGTCGGGCGGTCATTGCGACCAGATGGCCCAGATGACTGTATTGGATTTCACAATCGGGCGGTCATTGCGACCAGATGGCCCATATGACTATTGGATTTCATAGTCGAGCGGTCAATGCGACCAGATGACTATTGATGAACTCTCGGGCGGTCCCAGTGACCAGATGGCCTTGAGGAAAAGTCTGAGCGGTCCTAGTGACCAGATGGCTCAGCACGGTTTCAATGAAACCAGACAGGACAATCCATGAACAGGAGGATCAATATTTGTGCATTGCATATTGATGTATGTCTGAATTTCTTTGATTTTGTGTGATGTTTTTGATGCATGGACAATGCTTGGATTTATGGCATGTGATAGTCCACTGGGCTCCAGACTACATGGCCAGTACCTGGAATACCTAGTAGACGCGAATGATGCATACTTGTTTGTTGACTAGCTTGTGTCTAGTTTTTGCAAAAGGTGAGTATACATTTATTTTCTAACCCTTGCTTCAGGCTATGAAGATCATGTACCATCAAGAAAGGACATCGGTCAAAGAAAGGCATAAAGATGTTACCAAAGGAGCAGAAGACACTACATATATGAGGAAAGACCACATGCACAAGAGCACCAGATGGGGCTAGTACCATATCTATGCCACAGTTGAGGACAACGGTACTATAAGAGGGAGGGAATGTAACTATTTGGTCCTCCATGCTCTTTACATACGATAGAACTCGTGCCCGAACACATGGACAGGATGATGGACACATGGAAACAGGGTCCCTAAAGTTGGAATTGGAAAAGGCACTCATTTGGGTCAAAAAGCAAGAAAAAGCAAAAGTCAAACTTTGTTGACCAAAAAGCTAAGGGCACCGTTGGAAAGAGCTCGTTGAATTGAGTCAAAAAGCTATAAGCCGCTTTTTCAAAAAGCAGCTCCAGGGCCAAAAAGCAAGGCCCTGAAGTTAAAACCAAGAACTTTGCTTATTATTAAAATAAAAGCAAAAGCCAAGTGGTAAAAACAAAAGCAAAGCATGGTAAAAGCAGGCCTCCCCTCAAGTATTTAAAGAAGCATTGAAGAAATCTTGGAGACTCATAGAAGAAACACGTGGAGAACTCCTTGGGAAAAGCAAGAACATCATCAACCCTCTTGTGTGCTACTTCTACAACCTTTTGCAGCACCAACCACCACCTATCCACCCCCTATGAAGAAGCGCCGCCGCCCAGAGCTGCCGCCACCGCCTACCGTCGGTGTCGCCGTCGCCTAGGGCTATTTTCGCCAACGCCGCCGCCCCAGAGCCACCTGCCGTCGACATCTCTGCCACTCCAAAAACAGAGTTTCTGCCTCCTGTTTGCTGGACTTTCTGTCACATGTTGGTAGCTTCCATTTGAAGAACCGCCACCTCTAGTAGTGAAAGGATTGGATTGGGAAGAAGGAGCTTTTTGTGAATACTTGAGAACATTAGTTGGATTCTTTTGATATCGGTACTAGCCCGGTGTAAGCCTTTTGTGGGTCATCCTCGTGGTGAGCTCAGCATCAACTATCTTGTGCCTCGACAACGACCTCGACCCGATCTCGACATCAACACATTTGTTTGATATTGTATTCATTTGTTGTATTGGTCCTGGCTTGGAAAAGCCCGTGGATTGTTCCTGAAATAAATTCTTGAAGAGGGGGCAGGGCCTATTCCCCGCTCAGTGTGGTGTACCGTGTAAATCCCCTATTCCCATCTTGCTCTCCCCTCCTCCCTCTCTATCTCTCATACACGTGGTTGCATCGGTCACTGCACGCTCCGTTGGGCTTACAGTGGAGGCCTCCAAGGAGGCGACTGTTGAAGAGCGAGGAGATGGAGGTCCGACACTCGTCGAAGAAAAACCTGCCCAAAGGCTGAAAACACCTGACAAAGGGGGCTGAAGAGGATAGGGCTCGAAGAGGATAAGGACGACAGGAGCAGGCTGGCAAAGAAATCGAGGGTGGGCAGAATGCCGGGCTGATGGACAACAAAGGGGGAAGAAGCAAAGTGGGCGGAAAGAAGGAAAGATGGAAAGGAGAGGGCAGAGCAGGGGGCAGAGTGAAAAGAGGTACAAAGCGGCACGAAGAAAGGTGGAGGGGAACGCGAAGGTGGGGGCGCACACGGAAAGGGAGGCGGAGGGCGAGGCAGGCTGCGGTTGGAGGGAATCAAAGGAAGAGGTGGGGCGAAATGGAGGCAAGGCACACAAGTGCCTGGGGGGGGAGGGGGGGGGGAGGGGGGGGGTCGTAGACGCACAGGGTGCAGGCAGGAGTGCTGGAGGCGGGGTGCACAGGAGGCAGCGCTCAGAAGGGATACCAGTGTTACATACTAAGTATCTTTTTGCCACATCCCCTATCTATGCTAGGCATGGGTAGTACTCATCTCCTCTGTTTCTTTTTCTCAAAATGTGTCTGGGTTTTGAACTCACGATCATTTGGGTAGGGTAGGAAATGAGCAAACCACTCGGAAAGAGCGTGCCCACACAACTCCTTTGAAGTTTGGCTAAGCTCTTTTGATATGAAATGTGGGCCTTGAATTGATCCAGCTATAAAACTGGATGGTTCTTTCTCATGGGAGGTGAGAGGGGTGCACCTTTTCATCTTCTTCCACATCAGCTTTGCCACTGAAAGGCGCATCTATGGGTACCTACATTGCAAGGATGATGCTAGACACTCGAAATGGTGGCTGGATGCATCCGCTCCCACTTGAAACACCTCTGCTCTTGCACAGACCATTACTCTCCATCAAAAACCAGGTTGTAAGCCTCTTGTTTAGAGCGACTCAACAGGTTCTGCAATCTCTTCCGCTAGTCATGTGGATCATCTCATAAGACATCCATGGCTTGGGTGGCTCACTCAGCCTCAGTGCAGGCTGAGCTCCAGCAACCTCTGGTCGGAAGCGACGTCGACATTTTCTTCCTATAGGAGCATCATTTACTGGTAGGCCATACCTGTCATGGTGGGAAGATTCTCTCAGGACGTAGCCAGACTTTCTGGTCCCAGCTACAAGTGCCCTTTGGAACCAGGGCCGGTTCTACATCTCCATCAGCAGTCAGCTTCTTTCTCGCGTGACCAATGCAAGCACCATTGTCCCGGGCAGATCTCAGTGGGTGATCATCTTTTTAGTGGAGTACCATGTGGGCTTGCTTAACATCTCTGCCTTAAACGAGGCTTAAGACGGGATCCAGGCAAGAGGTCTCCTGCAGGTGGTTGGATGGCTGGATGGGGGTGACTTCAACATAATTGAGGCCCGAGAGGACTGGTGGGGAGGTAGCAGGGACTCCACGATATTGGGGAGGGATCTTCACCAAGAGTTCTGTTGTACCACCGTACCTCCCACAGCCTCCTCTTTTTCAGGTCGGACACGCTGGGACCATGGTCCCGACCGAGCCGGGCTTGATCACTTTTATCTTGTTGAGTGGGCTTGCGACTATGGAGGGTCTGTAGGCATCCTGATCAAGACTGCCACATCTGAACACACCCTTCTTCTGCACCTCAGAGATCCATGGCAACAAGATAGCAGACCGCCACAGTCGTTGAATGCCTCAACTAGGACCTTGCGGCCTGAGATCTGGGAGATTCTACTGGTGCCATCCCCACATCTCTTGACAACAACTCATGTCTCATGTTGGTTATGGTTCACATCACGGATTTTTTGCGCGCTAACTATGGACTTCCGTCTCCTACCCGAGAGGTGTTTTGGCCTAGTTTTTGTTGTTTTTCAAGATTTCTTGGACTTTTATGGGGTGATTAAGGTTCCTAATCCTAATTTATGGTGTTTAAGTAAGTGTGTTTTTTAATAGGTTTTTATTGATTTTTGATGCTCAATGCTACCAATGTTGATTGACTTTTTTATTGATTTTAGATGCTCTATGGTACCCATTTTAACAATGCATGAACAAAAATCACAGGTTAAGTGTTCTATTGCAAGGGAATAAATGTGTATTTCCTAATGTCAAAAATAGCTTATATATAAAATATATAAATGGCTAGCTTTCACACTAGGTGGAACAACACTTAAAAAAAGGTCCATGGCTACTCGTTCTAGTCTTAATCAAGTATGTACACAAAGTTTGTGACTTTTCTATTTGGCATTAATATCACGATAAGGTTGCTTCATAGATTCTAGCACACCATCTTAGAAGGAATGGGCTTCCATTACATAGCAAAACGCCTTTCAGTAGAAGGATGGCAAGTGAAACCATGTGGTTAACATCATATTTGAGATAAAGTCTCATTTCCACATATTTACAAATATCATCGATTAATGTGATGTTTTATAGAATATGCTTAGCTTCATACACATGCTTACACACACCCACACACACACACCCCACACATGTGATGTTTTATAAAGTATATGCTTGGATTCACACACATGCTTAGAAACACATGCACACACCACACATATGCTTAGAAACACACATAAACGGACACGCAGACATGCTAAGAATAATAATCTTGTAAGCCTAGACTATCCCAATCTATCATGTGTATTATCCCAACCTATATATACTTCACAAGCATCATAACCTGCCAATACACATAAGAGTTTTCTTAAGTTTATTTCTAACATTTACTATGGCAATGAAAAATCATCCAAAAAAATTAATAGTACAAGTTAGTTTCTTGCCTTAATTTTGAATGAGATTTGAGTACTACCAAAACTAGTGTTCGATGAATCTATTATAAGTCTTCCAATGAGATGGTCTAGATGGAGTATATTTAGAGTCCTCCATCTAATGGTAGACTCATTATTTTTCCACCATAAATATATCTTAAATATGAGCAAACTACACACTCATTATACACACAATACATGAGTCTCAAAATGGTTCCCCACTACCCTGCACAATTGTGTACCTTGACCTCCATCAATCTCCCCTAATATTCTCCTTTCTTGCTCGTCATTTCTCCTACCTCACCTTATTCTCCTCCTCCTTTTTCCATCAATATACACTTCCCTTTCCTACTCACCATTTCTCCTACATCACCTTATTCTCATTCTTCTTTTTCCATCAATATACACTTATTCTTTTGCTTCCTCCATGGCCATGGTGAAAGACACACAAGGCAATATCTTCCCTCTATTCTAAATATTCAGGGTTTTCAAAACTCCTAGTAATAGAAAGTTATTATCATTGTACTAGACCTTAATAGGATCAAAGAAGCCTAATACCATTAGGGTGCTAAACCTTAACAATGATAGGCTTAACTTTATACTATTAGGGTTTTATTGTTTTTCAATTACAATGGGAGAAGCCTACTCTGTATAGACTTTGTCAAAACCCTAATAGTATTAGGGGAGGCCTAATACTATTAGGGTTTATTAGTATTAGGAGAAACTATAACCTTATTATGGTCTTTTAAAACAAACATTAACAAGAAAAGCTATTAGATGAACTCACCCTTTGGATGGTTATAATGCTCCTCTTATCCTCCTCTTCTTGTCTCCTTCCCCCTAAGCTTCCCTTAGCCGTGGAATTCTCTTTTAGTAGGGGGTAGGGGTCTCACACATGGTATTAGAGCCAAAGTTTTGAAGGCTCAGAGACAGTTATATTTTCTCTTGAAAATATTAAAGTGATTGTTTTTCGGGTGATGTGAGTAGATGGAGTGGGTTAGAGGAATTAGGTCATTACTTTATGTTTTCTCATGAATGTTTTATGTTTAGATGGTCGGAGAGATGTCTAATCATTTGCTTATCTAGGATCACAGGTTTACGGTCGAATAGGATATGATAGCTTTTTCATTCAAGCACCTCTTATTGAGACTAGAGAGGAGGTTATTGGCCAAACATTATTCTTTCCTTATTGGGACAAAAGATACTAGTGGTTTGTGGGGGGACGTTGATGGATTTACTCTTATTATAGTCAAGATGAGGTGCCTTGAGAAAACATAAGCGTAGTCTTGATTAATTTTAGGATGAGTATACTATAAAAACTCCATTTGTGTGGACCTATACACCAAAATATTTGGACGCTTACGATAATCTATAAGGTTGTGAGCTTCTTCTTTCCCCGTGAGATAGAATAGTGATCCCTAGCCATACCACTAGTTGCTCTTATCTCGTGGTATGATGACTAGGGTTTATATCAAGTCTATTAAATAGAGAATGGACCGAAGAAGAGTGGAGGCCGAGTGATACAATTCTAGTACTCGAATAATTATGATTTTTTTGGAATAAATCTTTTTGTCTCCTTTTTGACAAAAGGATTGTATTGTTGGAGGGAATGCTTGAATTAGTTGAAAGAGCTATTGCGATGCAACTCAATTAAGCCAACTACCATATCTGAGACAGTGGTCATGGCAGAAGATTTTGCTAAAGTTCTTCCAAGGGGAGAAAGGATGAGAGATAGATAGTAGGCCCACGTGGGAAGAAGAAGCCAACCATCCATGTTGACATTACAAACTTCCCAAACTCTAAAAAAGAATAGGAGCCAGTATCAAGAATAGAATGATAATAGAGAGCCGATCAGATCAGGTGGGAGGAACTCTTCATAACAATTTATACCTAAAAGAAGACCTTCCTTCCAAACACCCTATATGGGAGAACAATGGCAACATATGATCCGTGACAACAGTGGATAAAGAGATAAAGGCCACATTCATGCAGCCATTGAGCACCAAGGGCCAAACTATCAATTTTCAATAATTCAAGCTCCAATGAACTGTCATGGTTTTAATTCAATCTTTTGATCTATTTGAGAGGCACTCATTTGTGTTTATCACTTGGTTGCATGTGAAAGCTAGTACTAGAGCAAAGGCATGGTAAACCAATGCAAGTTGAACTAGCCAATGGGAAGCTCCTTTTCACTCAAACACGAGACTAACATGATCAACTTCCTCCTAGATGGGAACCTAACCGAGTGTCAGTTCAAGGTGTTGCCATTAGTAATTTATGATGGGATACTCAAAATGGATTGGCTTATCCGGAACCAAGCCGATATTCATTTTTATTAAGGAACTATTTCCTTTCGTGACTTCAATAAAAATCAAGTCCAAGGAAGCAAAAAGATGAGCCACCCTCAAATGCAGCTAGTTAAAGCAAGCAAGCTATTGAAGGGCTCATGAAAAATCAAGCTATCTATGTGATCAAGCTAAACCCAATGGATAAAGAGTCCAACACTACAAAACCAAAATGGCTAAGTGAATATGTTGACATCTTCCCCAAGGATCTTACCGAGATGCCGCCAGCCCATGACGTAGATCACAAGATAGAATTAGTATTGGGGGGCCCAACCAACCGCTAAAGAGAGCTTATAAGATGGCCGTACCAAAAGCTATTGTACTCAAAGAGAAATCGAGGAAACTTCTCGACCAAGGGGATTTTCAACCTAGTGTCTCACCTTGGGGAGCTCACATTCTCTTTTTGAAAAGAAGAAGGATGGAATCATCAGATTATGCATTGATTATAGGGGCTGAACCAGTTATAACCATCAAAAATAATTACCCTATTCCCTATATTAATGAGCTTCTTGATCAATTGCATGGTGATCAAATGATTATCAAGATAGATCTTAGGTCTGGCTATTACCAAATCAGGATCAAGCAATAGGATATCCCTAAGATAGCCTTTAATACTTTTGCTATGGTCATTAATGAGTTCATAGTGATGCCCTTTGGATTGACCAATGCCCCTGCCACATTTAACTGACTAATGCAAAAGATTTTTAGGGACAGCTGGATGACTATGTATTGGTATTCTTTGATGACATCTTTTTGTACTCTAAAGATGATGTAGACCACAAGAAACATGTATGCAAGGTGTCAAAGATTCTAAGGAAACACAAGCTCTTTGCCAAAAAGAGTAAGTGCACTTTCTTCACTGACTCATATTGAATATCAAGGCTTTATAGTATCTAAGGATGGGATTTTAGTAAATCCAGGTAAGGTCCAAGCAATAATAGAGTGGACAGAACCACAGTCAGTAAAAGAAGTTAGGGGATTTCTAGGGCTAATAGGGTGGTACAGAATCTTCATATCTAGATACGCTAAAATAGCCACATCCTTAACCGCTTTTCTAAAGAAGAATGTATCTCTCTAGTGGACTCCCATGTGCCAAATTTCCTTCGATAATCTAAAGGCAACTTTAGTCATCAATACCATTTTGAAGCTACCTAATTTTGGCAAACCATTTGAAGTCATAACCGATGCTAATGGATTTGCTATTAGAGTTCTCTCACAAGATGGAGCACTAGTAGCTTATGAGTCTTGGAAGCTCAGATCCCATGAGAGGGATTACGTTAGTGATTCTCATTTAATTTTTTAATCACGCAAATCTATAGTAATGTTTAGTTCTCTTTATTGAATTATGGTACATGCCAGTTATGGACGGAGATCAGGAGAGCAATAAATTTATTTACTCTCTACCTAAAATGAGAGAGAGAGAGAGAGAGAGAGAGAGAGAGAGAGAGAGAGAGAGAGAGAGAGAGAGAGAGAGAGAGAGAGAGAGAGAATCAAAGTGTGATTAGAGAGAAGCAATGAAAGAGAGTGTATAGAATTAAAGCAACATTAGAGGGATAGAAAGAGAGAGTGAAAGAGCAAGTTGGCACACTAACATTAAAAAAACACAATTGAGTATATTCAAAGGAGTTCCAAAGATAACACTTAGATTTAGCGAGATATGGACTTCTTGCATCACAATTAAGAAGGTAATTAAAAATATATATCCATGAAATTTTTCATATTGATAACAGTGACTCCGCTCAAGATAGTGATGGTTAATATAATGTTGAGATTTTCAAACAAGGCTATTAAAAAATGTACCTAGCGTGTAAAACATCTATACTTTGTCTTTTTTAGGGTCTTCTTAGGATTGGATGAGCAAGTGTATATGTATATCCATCAACCTATATTGAAACAAATTAAACTAGCTTTAGCACTAATAAGTCCTAGAACTTTCCCATAGGTCGAGAAACTAGCCTTTACATGTTTTGCAACAAGGATGTATTGACATTTTTGGTGGATTTTTGTTCTTTTGTAAGGTGACACAATGTTATGGTTTTCTACAAAGATGCATACTTCCTTACACCTTTGATGTTTGTTGTCCAAGCATATCCATGTAAGAAACCACCATCAAACTATGCAAGAATCCAATAAAGCACAAGCAAGAAAGAGAGTAGAGAAGAGGTAGAGATGGGTCAAGGAGAAGCTCACAAGAAGGGAGAGACCTACACTTGATGCTATTAGCAACCATCAAACTATGCAAGCATCCAATAAAACACAAGCAAGCAAGAGAGTAGAGGAGAGGAAGAGCTCAAGAATTTCCACCGTAAGAAACCACCATCAAACTATGCAAGAATCCAATAAAACACAAGCAAGAAAGAGAGTAGAGGAGAGGGAGAGCTCAAGACTTTCCATGTAAGCAACCACCATCAAACTATGCAAGAATCCAATAGAACACAAGCAAAAAAGCGAGTAGAGATGGGTCAAGGAGAAGATCATGAGAGGGAGAGACCTACATTTGAACCTATCCACGTAAGCAACCATCAAACTATGCAAGAATCCAATAAAACACAAGCAAAGCAAGAGAGGAGAGGAGAGGGAGAGCTCACAAATATTCTATTATAAGGGAATGAATGTGTCTTTCTTAATGTCAAAATTGACTTATATGTAAATGGTTAAGTTTTTGTATCTTTGGACGAAGATAATTGATTTTGCGTTCTCCTCAAGCTACCCATATGGAGCATATAGGCCACACCATTTGCTCAAGGTCGGTGCTAAGATCGGATAGATTAGATAGAGAGCTCTATGGATCTAGCTCAAAGACGTTTCATAAGCTATGGTTTTAGTTGTATCTAGTGCATATAATTGTCCAAAGATTTGAACCTAAAGGAGGAGAGAAGAGAAGAGAAGAGAAGAGAAGAGAAGAGAGAGAGAGAGAGAGAGAGAGAGAGAGAGAGAGAGAGAAGGGAGAGAGACAAAAGATAGACATAAAGAGAGAGAGAGAGAGAGAGAGGGGGGGGGGAAGTAAATAAGGGGGGGAGAGAGACGAAGAGGAGAGATTCAAACAAAACATCTGAGGTTAAGGGTGATTCAGAAAAGCCAACAAAGGTGAATTTTTGTTATTTCAAGCTTGGCCATGCATTTAAAAATAATGTAGTAAATAAAGCTAATCACAAGTTGCAGCTCTCATACACAGTATTGTGTGTGGGCCAATGCGTACTTCTTTGGTAGGAAGCTTATACTTTATTACATTCATTAATAATTACAGCAAGTACACCTAGTCTTACCCTATGAAAGAAAAATTATAGGTATTTTCTTATTTTTAACACTTTATTGCTATAATTGAAAATAAATTTAACTTAAAAGTTCAAACTCTCCGTTCCGACAAAATGGGAAAATATATTTCTAATGCATTTTTTGGCACAAAAAGGCATTAAGCATCAATGTACAACTCCTTATACACCACAACAAAATGGTATTGCTGAGAGACAAAATTGAACTCTCATGGAGATGGTTAGATGATGTAGCTAAAAGTCAATAGCTTTCACACAAGTTTTACTACCTATGTGCTAAACAGTTTCCCCACTAAGCTTTGAAGACTGTCACTCCTTATATGAGGCTTGTTTCAATCAAAAACCTAAGGCTAAACACATACGTGTTTTTGGTTTTTTATCATATGCGCATGTGCTAGGACAAAGTAGAACTAAAAGCAGAACTAAGCTTGATGATAAGGCAGTGAAACGCATTTTTATTGGTCATAGTGCTAAAAGAAATGATATCGTCTCTACAATCCTCTTACAAAGAAGATTATTGTCAGTAGTAGGGATGTCATTTTTGCAGAGGATTTTGTCTATCCAATGATGAAATTTAACAAGCATGCATATGCCATTTCTCAGGACATGCTTAATGTTACCATATTATAGTAGTGATGTGTGTGAACACACTTAGGACCGCCGGGGCACTTTTTCCCTCACTAGGAGGTTTTTTCCCCCGTGCATTGTATATACGCCCATTAGCTTCTAGGGCTTGTTATCTTTCATTTTTGGCACTCATAATACACTACTGTGTTGTGCTCAAGCTTCCTCATCTTCTTGAAGTTGTGTGTGCATTCCTGCAACCCTAATTCCAACAATTGGTATCAGAGCAGGCTTCCTCCTCCCGGGCAGCATCACCGGCACCTGCCGCTTCATCTCCTCCGATTGCGACGAGGTTTCACGAGCGTCTGCAGGTTAGTATATGCCGTGGGTGAGCCCATAGGGCTCGTTCGTTTCAGAATTTTGATCTGAAGTCATTTCGCCCTCCGTTTTTGCATTCCAAGTACTGCGCAAGCAAAATCGTCCTACTGTGCAGATTTTCTGTCAAGATTAAAATCTGCAGGACAGGTGCCCATTCGTCTGTTTTGGGCTGTGCTACATAGCACAGGTCGATTTTATACAGGTTTACCTCTTACAGACAGCATTTACATCTAGTAGTACAGTCATTGGCTATGGCTGACAACAATGATGTATTCCGCATGTTGGCTGCTGAGGATAAGTTGGATGGCACCAACTATCCATTGTGGGCATATATGATGCGACATGTATTGGTAGCAAAGGGGTTATGGAACATTGTGCAGGGTATTGATGCACGTCCTATTGTGGCTGGGAATGCTGCAAACACATCAGAAACAGGTACTGTTGATGATGGTGCAGGCACAAGTGCTGTAGCAGCTGTTCGAGAACCACCACTTTCAGCAGAGCAGATTCGTTGGGATGGTAGAGATGCGCAGGCTCATGCCTTGATTGCGCTGTCTGTCAAACGTACCATTATCCCACATATTCGCTCCTGCAGGACTTCTAAGGATGCTTGGGATGTACTTGCCACATTGTATCAGGCAAGAAATGAGGCTCGTGTTGCTTACCTCCGAAAACAGTTGGAGAGTGAGCATATGAACGAAGGTGATTCTATGGATAGCTTTTTGACAAAGATCAAGGATTTCAAAGAGCAGCTCATTTCTGCAGATGAAATCCTGTCAGACAGTTCACTTGTGCAGACTGTTTTGAATGGTCTACCAGATTCTTATCAGGGTTTTGCTTCCACTCTTCGCTTGATGATGAAAGGCAATCCCAATGCCTTATCATTTGAGGAGTTAGTTTCTGTTTTGCTGCAAGAAGACCAGTCAAGGCAAAACAGGAATATTATGCGTGTCGCAGATCAAGCTTTCGTTGCTAGTCAGAGAAGCGGGAAAGGTAAAGCTGGCTTTTCTTCTAGTAAGCAGAAATCTGCAAATGCTGCGCAACCAAAGAAGGAAGACAAAGATGAGAAGAAGGGTGACAAACAGAAGACATTTTGCAAGTACTGTAAGGGAAATGATCATGTCATCAAAGCATGTCCTAAGCTGGCTGCGAAAGAGGCTAAGAAGAAAGAGGCTGGTATGGCTGTTGCAGATGCCTCTCCTTCTAACAATGAATCTGCTAATGTTGTGCTAGATACAGAATGGGCATTCAATGCGCAGTGCAGTTATGACCCATCTTTGCATGACACATGTATGTCTGCAGTAGATTCAGATGTATGGTACTTTGACAGTGGTGCCACTAAGCATATCACCTCGCAGCGCAGTTTATTCACTTTCCTTGAGTCTGCTCCCACAGGGAATACTGTCACTTGTGCCAATAACTCCTCTTATCCCGTTAAAGGAGTTGGACAGATTGTGCTGAATGTTGCAAATTGCAACACCTTTACACTTTTTGATGCATTGTATGTGCCAGGGATCAAAAAGAATCTGCTGTCAGTCTCCGCATTTGCCAAAACAGGTTTGGTTGTAAAATTTGTGGATGACAGATGTACTGTTCATGATCTCTCTTGTGGTGACATCATTGTAGCATCTGGTTCACTATGTCGAGGGCTGTATAAGCTCAATATGGATGGCAAATGTGTAGAGGATTCAGCATGTGCTATTATGGATACGCAGGCTATTTCAAATGCAAAACTGTGGCATGCACGTTTTGGTCATCTGAATTTTGCAAGTTTGCTGCGCCTGCAGAAATCTGAAATGGTGTCTTCTTTGCCTAAGCTTGAGGCACCTGTCAAGCATGTTTGTGAGGGCTGCATATTGGGTAAAATGCAGCGTGCTTCCTTTCCCAAAGATGGATCAGTGAGAGCTGAACGCAGATTGCAGCTTGTTCACAGTGATGTTTGTGGTCCCATGCAAACTCCATCATTTGGAAACTACCTTTACTTCGTGACTTTCATTGATGATTTTACCAGGCATGCATGGGTATATCCTTTGAAGGCAAAGTCCGAAGTGTTTTTGTGCTTCAAACAGTTTTTGGTTATGGCTGAAAATGTGTCAGAAAGTAAGATGGGCACCCTCCGTTCAGATCGAGGGGGGGAGTATATGTCTTCAGAATTTAATGCATTTCTGGCTGAGCGTGGGATAAAACACCAATGTACAGTGCCGTATACACCACAGCAAAATGGTGTGGCTGAGAGAAAAAACAGGTCTCTCATGGAAATGGCAAGATGTATGGTTAAGAGTCAAAGTCTACCACATGGTTTTTGGCTTGAGGCTGTCATGTGTGCCACTTATGTACTAAACAGGTGTCCCACCAAAGCATTACAGGTTGTCACTCCATATGAGGCTTGGCATAGCCGCAAGCCATCTGTTGGCCATTTACGTGTTTTTGGTTGCCTGGCATATGCATTAGTGCCTGTGCAACATCGCAGAAAATTGGATGACAAAGCTGTCAAATGTATTTTTGTTGGATATAGTGCTGAGAGCAAAGGCTATCGTTTGTATCATCCACAGACAAAGCGCATTTTGGTTAGCCGTGATGTTGTATTTGTGGAAGATGCAGTTCAGCCCTTGGTTTCATGTACTAAGGAGACAGATATCAGCTCACGTGATGTCTATGATACATTGTTGCCTCTTTTCAGTGGTGCACAGTCAAGTGCAATACCTCATGAGGCAGTTTTTCAGCCTATGCAGGTTTTAAATGATGGCACAGATCAGCCTATATCTGATGCAGATGTGCATGATGCACTTGAGGATGAGAGACAAGAGATTGAGGGCTCTAGGAACATGCCTAGATGGCTGGTGCAGACTTTGCGTGACAGCAAGTTGGATGCCCCTTTGTCTAGTCGCACTCGTTCTGGCTCTCATGGTGCCTCTTATGCGTCAGATTGTTATGCATTGGCTGTTTCTAGTATGTGCGATGAAAGTGAGCCTGTTTCATTTGATGAGGCACAAAGTTCAGAAAATTGGATGGCTGCTATGCAAGCAGAATACGATGCTATTATGAAGAATAGTACATGGTCTTTATGTGACTTGCCCCCTGGCAAGAAGGCCATTGGCACTAAGTGGGTATACAAATTGAAGCGTAAGCCTGATGGCACAGTGGATCGCCATAAGGCTAGGCTTGTTGCAAAAGGTTATGCTCAAGAGAAGGGCATTGATTTTGATGAGACTTTTGCTCCCACATGTCGTATGACCACTGTTCGTAGCATCTGTGCATTAGCAGCTCATAATGGTTGGAATGTACATCAGCTGGACATAAAGACTGCGTTCTTAAATGGAGATTTGCATGAGGAGGTGTATGTATCGCAGCCTCGTGGTTTTGTTCAAAGAGGGCAGGAAAACAAAGTGTGCAGGTTAAAAAAGGCTTTATATGGTTTAAAGCAAGCTCCACGAGCTTGGTATGAAAAAATACATGCATATTTGACTGCACATGGGTTTCAGAATAGTCCAACAGAAAGCACTTTGTATGTTAAACGTGTGGATGGTGTACATCTAATCATTGCTCTCTATGTCGATGACATGCTGCTCACAGGACCAAATGAGAGTCATATTGCTGATTTTAAGGCTGATTTGAATGCCTCTTTTGAGATGTCAGATTTGGGGCATTTGCATCATTATTTGGGGATACAATTTAAGCAGTGTGATGGAGGTATTGCTTTGTGTCAGACAAAGTATATTGAAACATTGTTGCGGAGATTTGGCCTTGAAGACTGCAAGCCTATTGCTACTCCAATGGAGACAGGTTTGAAGTTGAGTCTTCATGATGCTGGAGATCACTTTGATGTCACACTCTATCAGACAGCTGTTGGTTGCCTCATTTATGTATGCATTACGAGGCCAGACATTCAGTTTGCAGTCTCACAGGTGAGCAGATTTATGCATAGCCCAGGCATTAAGCATTGGCAGGCAGTGAAGCGTATCTTTCGCTATTTGAGTGGTACTCGGCATCTTGGGTTGTTTTATCCCAAGGGGGGATCATTGCCGCCAGATTTACATGTTTTTTCAGATTCTGACTGGGCTGGTTGTTATGACACACGCGTGTCCACGAGTGGTTTTTGCTTCATGCTTGGAAGCTCATGCATATCATGGTTGAGCAAGAAGCAGCCTACTGTGGCCACTTCTAGTTGTGAAGCTAAGTACAGGGCAGCTTTCACAGCTACGGTTGAGTGTGTGTGGCTCAGACGCCTTATGGCTGATTTGGGTGTTGGGCAGCCATCTGCCACCACCATCTTCACTGACAGTCAGAGCGCATTGGCAGTTGCGCGGAACCCAGTGTTCCATGCTCGTACGAAGCACATTGAGGTGCACTACCATTATGTCAGGGAGAGACTCTCTGCAGGAGAGATCAGTTTTGCTTATGTGCCAACACAGGATAACCTTGCAGACCTTTTCACAAAGGCTCTGCCTCGTGAGAAGTTCGAAGCTTTTCGCAAAGCTTTGGGCTTACTCCCTTTTGTGGATTCGTCCACATAGCTAGACACTTCCCTATACATGAGTGCTAGCTCTTGTTCACCGCATCACTCCAGGGGGGATTTGTTACCATATTATAGTAGTGATGTGTGTGAACACACTTAGGACCGCCGGGGCACTTTTTCCCTCACTAGGAGGTTTTTTCCCCCGTGCATTGTATATACGCCCATTAGCTTCTAGGGCTTGTTATCTTTCATTTTGGGCACTCATAATACACTACTGTGTTGTGCTCAAGCTTCCTCATCTTCTTGAAGTTGTGTGTGCATTCGTGCAACCCTAATTCCAACACTTAATGGGTTATTACCTATGCTACTATCTATTGATTCTCATCAGACTTTACCTAATGATCCTTATTCGTTGTTGCAAGGGGAAAGTGCTCAAGGATTTGATGTACAAACATTAGATCAACTTGATGATGCAGTAAATGTTGAAAGATCACCAATCAATGAATCTAGGCTTAATGCCTAGATGGGTTAGAAGCACCTTACGGGATAGCAAATTGTCTACTTCTTTGTAAAGTAGAACCAGATAGAACCACTTCAGCAAATATAGTTGAGTTTACATTTCTTAGTTCTCTATATGATGTAGATGAACCTGAGTCTTTTGAAGAGGCTCAAGAAGATCCAAATTGGGGTGAAAGCCATGTAGGATGAAATTCATTCCATTCAATAAAATGGTACTTTGAGATCTAGTGGATCTCCCACTTGGCAAGAAAGCTATTCGTACTAAGTGGATTTTCATCAAAGTTAAGAGAAATGTAGATGGATTCATTGGGTAGATTCAAGGCTAGACTTGCAGAAAGGGATTTATTATGATGAAACTTTTGTTCCCACTTCCCTTATGACCACTATCCGATTTATTGTTGCTTTGGCAACTCATCATCATGGATGAAAAGAGCACCAATTGAACATCAAAATAGTGTTCTTGAATGGTGACTTATAGGAAGAAGTTTACGTAACTCAACTAGCTAGTTTTGTCCAAATTGGCCGAGGCGAGAAGGTATGCAAGCTTAATAAAGCTTTATATGGTTTGAAACAAGCTCCCAGAGCTTGGTACCCAAAAAATCAAACCTATTTAATTGGACAGGAATTTCAAAACAATCCTACGAAAAGCACTTTATATGTGAAAAAGGACAAGCAAGATTTATCATTCTCTATTAGATGACATGCTCGTGTGACAAGTACCAACAATGAGGATTTCATTACAACTTTTAAGGTTGACATTGCCTCAAATTTTGAGAATGGTCTTTTACACTACTACTTGGGTATGCAATTTATACAACAAGATGATTGTATGTTCATTAAATAGTCAAAGTACATCAAGGCACTGGTCAAGCGGTTCAATATGGAAAGTCGCAAACCAATCTCTATACCAATGGAACCTGGTGTAAAACTTAGTTTGCAAGATGCCACTGAACCATTCGACATAGGCACTTATGATTAAGTTGTTGGATTGCCTAATTTATTTGTGTAACTCATGACCAGACATCCAATATGGTGTCTCACAATTTTCAAAGTTCATGCCTTGCCCAAGCACTAAGCATTGGCAGGCAATTAAATGTATCTTCAGATCCTTGCAAGGCACTCAAGATCTTAGATTGTTCTATGCTAAGGGGAGTGATATTTAGAACTGCAGGCCTTCAATGATTTTGCCTAGGCATCATGCGCGGCGATTATGATACACGATGGTCTGTCCACATTTGGGAACTACTTTCTTAACAATTCATGCATATCTTGGCTAAGCAAGAAGTAACCAAATGTGGCAACATCATCCTGTGAAGCTAAATACAGAGCATCATTACTATGATAGGTGAATGTGTATGGTTGAGAAGATTGATAGAGGATCTTTGTGACCCTTCAAACACCCCTACTCTTATTCTTACTAACATCCAAAGTACAATGGCAGTTAGAAGGAATCGTGTCTTTCATGCCAGGACTAAGCACATTGAAGTGGATTACCACTATGTCAAAGAGAGGCTCCATGAAAGAGAGATCATTATGATCTATTACAATACACATGATAATGTGGCAGATCTTTTCACTAAATCCTTATCACATGAAAAGTTTGAGGCCTTTCGCAAAGCTTTGGGCCTCTTTCCTTTCAGCGACAAATCTGTAATCTTTGTAAACCTCACATTTGTACTGCAAGGGGGTTTGTTAGATATATGTAGTACCACACTCTGAAGCCATGCACTTATGCCATGGGCACTTTTTTTCCACTGAGTACTTGTAGAGAGCTTCATCTCTGTGCTTTGAGCTTTGCTAATCTCACTCTACATCTCTAGACTGTGTTCTTGTCTTTGAGCAATGTGTGTATGTGAGTCCAACTACATTCTATGAGCTAACAATTATCACTTTATGAGGGAGAAGGTTCTAGCAAGTGATATGGATTTGGTGTATGTTAGCACAGAGGATCAAGCAATTGACATCTTCACAAAGGCATTGGGTATAGAAAAGCTTCGCATGTTTAGGAGCTGTGTGTGTGTGTTTTCTTGCAAGGAGCCAAGCTCATCCTCTCCCCCACCACATTGTTCTCAAATATGGTCCTCTACAAGGCAAAGCCAAGAAGTATAAGATAACATGAAATCCTTATGAACATACAGCAAAAGATGAAGTTTGTGGTCAAGATGATAGATGTGACCCATAGGCCTTACTGTATATTGAGAAAAAACTACGGCATGGTCAAGGCCATAGAGGGAAGAGCCAAGGTGGCATGGTTAAGGCTGCAAAGGGAAGAACCAAGGTAGCATACACGAAGATCCTATACAATAGTCGTAAGGAGAAGATCCATAAGCTATCCAAATCCAACAATAAAACTCAGATTGGAGGGTGTCTCAAAGCCCTGTTTCAAGGAGGAGTAGGGGCAGTAGAGACCAACATGACAATTACAGTGAAGAACAGGAAGAGCTGGAAGTTCCAAGGTAGTGGTCGTACCACTTATGCCCCTTGCTGCTGCTGCTCGAAACATGAAGCATACAGCCAAGTACGTGCATGGAGGTGCAGTAGTACAAAACCTGAAGATGCTGCCTACCATAGCCCGAACACTAGTTCACAAAAAACAATTCACATAGATTGGGCTCAAGGAGCTATAAATTATTTGTAGAAGTCGGAGAAATTAAAACACTACAAACAAATCTCGAAGAGAAGAAAATTGTATATGTCCAACGCAATAAGGCTTGGCATGACATCCAGTGTCAGAAGGAGTACTTGCACCTAGAAGTGGTGAGGCCAATGATGCCAATGCCCCTCACATGGAGATGGGAAGCCGCGCCTAGAAGGAGACGAAGCTAGACAGGGTAGTACAGATGGACATGGAGTACCAGAAACAAGAGAGAAGATCCAAGGAGCTAGAACAACAAATTTATTATGATGATGCCATTCCACCAGAGTTTACAGAACCACATGCCTCTGCTGCTAAGATGGTTGTATATATATCTATCATGTACAAGGCAAAATTGAATTTTCCAAATGCTGAAGTACTTGAAGTGTGGAGCATAGGAGTCCAAAAGAGAAGGTAGGACTTGGACATGCTCCCATCACTAGGCACAGAAGAGACTACAAGCCTAGATACAGCTCACGGACAAAAATTGAATTTGCATCTAAAGGCCGCAATGCACTGATTGACCCAAACGGGAAGGGATGGGACCGGACATAGATGTTTCCATACCAACATTTCGCATCTAGATATTTCTTAGAAGTCTTCAAAATTAAGATAATGGTTCGACTACCATAGTGTCTACTTGGTGTGCGAGATGTTGGCAAGTGAACAACTCCATAGTGTCACAATTGATGATTCCTCTCCTTGCATCCATCCAAGGAATGAAAATTTGCTTTTATTTTCTTCTGTTTACATAGCTATGCATGTTCTTCACTAGATTGTGTTTGTTCACCTCAATGTAACAACCAATTAACGTAACGTTACTGCTTACATGATGCAAGGGTTATGCCAAGTCATGTGCATGTCAAATATTATATCATGCAAAAGTCATACATGTAGTCGAATATTATACAATGCCAAAGTCATATACCATTATGTAATTAGTTTTGTAATATTATGTCATGTCATTTACCAAGGTTGTGGCTGTTGGCACCTATGATGTGTCGTAAGGCACAATTAGCCATATATAATAATTGGTTAGCAGGTACACAATATTCAATCATAAGAAAGTACAATAAGTTGGGCTACAGTACAAAGCCAAAGTCAGGGGTATGATCCCTATTAGTATTGAGAGCACACATGGGGCCCCATACAACGTAGAATCACAAAATCTTGTTTGTTATGGAAAG
Source organism: Cibotium barometz (assembly GCF_041138505.1). Lineage (NCBI taxonomy): Eukaryota > Viridiplantae > Streptophyta > Polypodiopsida > Cyatheales > Cibotiaceae > Cibotium > Cibotium barometz. Next base: position 21,772,331 of record NC_141060.1, read on the forward strand.
CTTGCAATTCACTGAGATATCTTAGATCCAACATAATAACGAAAATTCAAAAGTCAAAAAAAAAAACATTGTAGCATGACAACCGCCCTGACGTTTATATGTAAGAATTCAATTTTTTTCACTACAAGGCTTGACAAACTTCTGTATAGTTGTGAGGGAAAATTGTGGCAGCTCTGTCATCATTCAAGAGGCTCCCCCATGGCTGCCTTTCCAAGCTCCCAATGGAGGTTCAGAAGTCGGAAGGCCATGGGAAGACAGACGTGGGGAGCTTGATCAGGTCAGAATTGGGAAATCCAAAGGGCAGCAGATGCAAAATCAAGCTGCCAGAAGGGAAGCGCTGTAGAGAAAAGGATGACGAGAGGAGATTTTATGGGATTTTTTACTTTCTGCTTGCTGGAGGAGAGTTATCAAGAGGCACCAATTATACTTCATTTCCAAAGGGCACGAAAGCAACTTCAATGAAAATATTACAAGGCCAAAAATGGTGTCAATTTTTATCTAGATTGTGCAGCAAAAATCCCTAACTGGAGAAACGGAGAATTGTAGAATAAATTGCCTGCAAAGCTCAATGAAGGTATTACAACGCCAAAAATGATGTCAATTTTTATGTAGTATATGCAGCAAAATCCCTAACTGGAGAAACAGAGAATTATAGAATAAATAGCCACCAAGTTGCAAAAAGCACAGCCTTGGATTGATTTTATGGAGGCCTAGGTACAAGCATGTTCACAACATCAGAACCTTTCTTTAACATGCTTGGAGCTTACTGATACGAACTAATACACCTACAAGCTGTGCCCTGAATACTCAGGCAAATTACTACGTAATGTGGAGCTCTAAGCAGCATATCGCTAGCATGTGTAAATTCCTTCTCAGCCTACTCCAATGACGGGGATGTTTTGACATAGCCATTCACCCCTAGACTCACTCCACGCTTTTCACTACGCCCACGTCAGCTGGTCGCAAGACTCTATCATGCAGCATGTAGCCCACCTGAATGTGCAGGAAGACATTAGATATATTAGAGCAGTATCTATGGATAAGAGTACTTTGTAAACACAGCAGACAAGCATGCCATTTCAACATCCGAAAAGCCTGTTCGCAGACAGCCCTACCTTGACGACGACAGCAACAGTCCCAGATTCTTTACTTGGGTCAGCCACTTCAAACAAAGCAAGGTGTGAATTTGGATCGAATTGCCGACCAACCGGTTCAAACTTTTCAACCCCAAACTTCTTTAGAACCTGGCAGAGTCGAAAGAGAAATTGTTCAGAAAAAATAGTAAAATACAGAGTCTACCCAAGGTGGACAGGAGGGGGGCTTTGGTGGGTTTTGTGTGGAGGGGGGAATGGGGAGTGGGAGTGGGTGTGGGTGTGGGTGTGGGTGCATCAACAAGCTGCCTCCCTCCTTCCCAGCAATCCTCCTCGCCCCCCACTGGTGTAGGCAAAGTAAGAAGAAGTACCTTCATTAGCTCTTTCTCTGTCATCATCACACCTTCTAGTAAACTTTTCAGGAGTTTTCCAGTTTCCGACTGATCAGTCATGAGCCCTTTCCGGATGTGTTCCGGTACAGTCGTTACGGCCCTCCCAAGGTTGTCAGCCACATCAAGTAAACTCTTTGCAAATTCCTGCAATCATTTATTGGCATCAATTGTCATGTATTAATGCCTCATTCAGACAACTGCATATCATCCAGGTATTTACATGGATAGAAGACCTGTATAGCAAATTTTTTGGTGTTGTCAGCCTCCCTTTGTAGCCTCAACCTCACATTCTCCAGATCAGCCCGACTAGTCAATGCCCTTTCTCTCAGTTCAACTAACTGTGCATCTTTCTCAGCTATCAAAGCCTCCACTTTTGCTATTGAGTTTAAGAGAGCCGTTTTATCCTCCTGTTCTGGTTTCACGGGTTGTTCCTTAGTAACCTCTTGAGCACATTCAGCTTTTCCTTCTAAAGTAGGCTCCACCTTCTCCTCTCCTGAAGCACAAGTAGTTTCTTCTACAGAAGAGTCAGAACTGCCATCTTTTTCTGGGATAGGTGATGCCACAGAGGAAAGCCTGAAAGTTTGTGTCCCACACACCTCATACTGCGGATGAGTAAGAGAAGTCCATCCACAGCTGCTGGATAATTTCTGCCACTGCTGTAATGCACAAGAAAACAGAGCTGTTAAAGTCCAGCATAGAAATAGACAGGGGGCATTGATGTAAAGATTTCAAAAGGGAAAAAAATCCAAGCCTTTCACTACATTCTAAAACACAATCAAAGCCTTCACCCATAAATCTACTTCAGCACTAAAACAAAGTCCCGTATGTCATAACTAGACAGTGTGGCACAAAAAGTTTTCATTTCCAGAACAAAAATGGTTTTTCAATGTCACATGCACCCATGCACTAAGGTGGAGTGTGACATACTAGCTCATCATCAGTGCTATACTTGTAAAGAAATAGTACCCTTTTAGAACATTTTGTATGCTGTGACCCTATCATGAGCCCTAGTCCAGGGACATGTCAGGCACGAGCTACGTAGATCATTCCAAGCCATAGGTGTCACAATCTGTCACTTAACCCCCTTGGAGAACAGTCGAGCATTTAAGTCATCCTAGCATTAGCAAGCATTAAAGGCATTTAGGTTAGCACAGATACTAAGGCTTTAGGCCAACCCTTGGGGGCCAGCCTATGAGCACCATGGACCACACCTAAAGGGCTTGTGAGCACCATGGGCCACACCTAAGAGGCATACAAAGGCCTTTGCAGCCAGCCGGCCAACAGTGGCAGTAAGAGACAGCAGACGGCAGGTCATTTCTGGAGTTGGCCAGTAGGTGCATCACACATGAAGCGATGATAAGCATAGATAGCACCGAACTTTAGTAAGTATGATGGACAACGTGATCATTCCGCAGTCACGAACGTCGATTTGTTAAATATTTTCCGTTGGCTAAAGTTTCAGATCCTCAAGGCAATCCATCTAGCAGCTCCACACTTCATTGGGAAAGCCGTTACACCTAGTGGCAGCATTGGTCAGGTCTCCATAAAGATCTAACCACAGGCACGACTCATTACGTATGGGGTACCTTGTGTCTAACCTCAAAGCTAGATTCCTTCAACCCCAGTATTTGGCCAATTTGGAGGATGAGTTCTACAAACTCTCCCACAGTGGATCTCCTGTGCTATCCCATGCTAACCTATTCAAACAAGGCCATAATCATGGCATAGCAGTTGGATAAGTCGGAAGACAAGAAGCTGATACAGTTTCTCAAGGGGTTGGATACAAACATTACGTTTCTTGCACGATAACTTCGAGACACAATCTTATAATCGGGCTTTGACTATGGCTCAAAAACAAGAAATGATACTTGACCAGAACCTCGTCTTCAGTACCTAAAGTGAACAGATATACAGAGACTTACCAAGAGATCTTGGAATCGCTCAAAGACTGGCCGGCTAAAGCACAAGAGGCCCACACTCAACAAGCCAATAAAGATCGAAGGAATGCGAAATTCTCAGAAGGAGATTGGGTTTATCTTCGGAATAAGAAGCAATGGCTAGAATAGGTGAGCAAGCAATGCCCAAAGCTATCTTTCAAAGCTTCGGACCTTTTCCTATCCAAAGAAAGATCAATGAGGTGTCGATGAAGTTGAAGTTACCTCCGAGCTAGACTATGCACGATGTGTTCCATATGTAGGTCCAATCCCTTCAGACATAAAAGACAAAGCGGAACCAAACATTGTTATTGAAACCAGCCTCTGGTAGAAACCAAACTGCGATAGACTAGCAATCACCCAATCCAATTGCAGTCCAGACAATTAATCAAATAAACAGGAGCTAGAGTGCTCCAAAACAAGAAGGATAACGACACATGTTGGTCCCAAAGCTTGGCGCCCCTTTCGGTATTTCTTTATTCAAATTCAATGGAAAGATTTAGATGATTACATGGCCATCCATGGCTCGTATGTCTACAAGTCCAATCTGCCAATCCTCAGGACCTCTTAGCATAGAGGTTACACAGCCTTGTGTCCCAAAAACACCACACTGTTATCTCCTAATCTGCTAAGTCTGTACATCCATGAGGCCTTGAATATGCATCTGACTGAACCATGCACATAGCCATAAACTCAGCCATGAAAACCAGTCCACAAACTCATCCAAAACAGCCCACAATCTTGTCTCGTTTCCACCCTCTGAACTGCCAAACCCTTCCTCTCACAAAAGGCTAGAGAGAACCACTCTAGAACAGTCTTGAGCCAGTGAAAAGAGAGACTCCAAAAGACATCACCTGCAGTCCCACTTGCTCACAAAGAAACAAAGACTTACAGTCTTTATTTCACTTTCCACAAGAGAGAACCAGAGACGAGGAAAAACCCCGAACTGTCTTGAACTTTTGTCCTGTAGCCGGGAGAGAGACAAACATTGAGAGAACCTGCTGTCCAGCCTTGTGTTCCCTTCTCACAATTCACACAACTGACAACCATCTTCTTGCCAAAAGCAGAGGAGAGAGAAAGAGGAGAACCTGTAGGTGCCTGTTTGCTCTGCAGCCAGTAGCCAACCAGCCCTTCAAGAACTAAAGAGACGGAGAGAGAGAGAGAACAAAGTCCTGAATCTCTGTTCTGTACCACAGCCAGCAATCAGCTTGTGTGAACTCCCTCTTGAAATCAGTCCAGTCTGTGCATGAACCTTCTGTACAACAATCAAGCCAAGAAGTGCAGCTTGCTCACAACCTTCATAGCCATATGCGCAACACTGCAGGCGCCTGTACTGTTATTCCCAGCCTTAAACTCTGTGCTGCCCGCCTACAGTCCCTTCCAATAAGCATGCATAGGAGAGACACAGCCCTGCAGCCTGCTATATACGTTTCTTTTTCAGAAATCTCCCACGCCCTGCAGTCAGCCTCACGCTTCTCTTTTTCCAAAAAGCAAGAGAGAGAGATAGAGAGGGAGGCGTGTACTCTAAAAGTAGAGTAGCCCCTTGTCACCAACCTGGACATTTTCCAGTACGAAAGGGGTCTGGTGGACTCCAGGATGTCTAATTTTTAGAGATAAAGTTTATGGAAACTGTCACCATTTGGCCACCCGAATGGTTCACTCTTGCTTTCACACTATGTACATATTGGATTGGTGCACATGGAATGTGCCTATGCATGTGATTGACACGTGTCATGCTGTATAGTTGGATATGATATTCCGCTGGGACTTGACGTTATCATGCCCGGAATATCTGAAGGACTTGGCTTTCCGCTAGGACTTGTGCCTTTGTGTACATGCCCGGAAACGCCTGGAGGATTGGCTTTCCACTGGGTCTGGTATCGCATATACTTGCCTGGAAACGCCTAGTCTTATATGGTTTCATGAACGGAAATTGCTCATGCCAATGCTGCATTGCATAGCATCTTTATGTGCTTGCCTGCAAATGAAATTGCATGCTGTTTTCATGCCTGCATGACCTATGTGTAGTTCCGGGCTAGGGGACGCCCGCCCGTGGACTGTGCGTGTGAAACTATCTGCTGACATGGTTGTGTGGCATGTGAACAGGTGGTAAGTATTACCCAATCAAGGCTCAAATAGCCCTTAGGACTTAGCCAATATTTATAAGTGAGTGCGTTCCCACTTCATTAAAGTTTGGGCACCCAAAAGTCACTTATAAATTATAACCGCTTCCAAGTTCACACTCACTGAAGTCCCGAGGCGGACAAGACTCAATGTCCAAGACCTGATCCCCCCTTTTTTACTCATAAATGGGCATCTCCCCATGTCCCCTCACCTAATTGGACCCCAATTCACTTACTTATTAAGAGAAAATTCGTGTTTTCTCTTCATGAGGATTTTTGGAGGCTGAAAACTCTGTTTTTCCACCATTTTTCTCCATTTCCAAGCTCTCCATAGCCATACCCAACTTGCTAGGGTGTTTTCCAAGCTTCCAAGAGTGTTTCCAAGTGCTAATCACTCTCCTACTCACTCCCAATGACTGAAATTCAGCAAAACAGCTCTCATTTTTGCTGTAATTTCTGGTCTTTTTGCTGAAAACCCTAATTTCAGCCTTCCTTTCTTAAGTTGAACCATAGGGGAAGCTTTCCCAGGGTTCCCTTCATCCTCTTGAAGACTTTCGTCGCGAAGGATTGCGGCAAATCCAAAAAAATCAACACTTCTAAAGCTTCCAACGCGAAGGCTTCCGCTTGCAACAACTTCTATGAAGACTCGTAAGCTAATTGGACAATGTGTTGTCATTACTTATTCAGTAGAAGGACAGGACTCCTTGTTTAGCCGCCCTGTGTAGTATTTCTCGTCCTATGCGCTCTTGAAGATGTTGCTACCTTGCTAGTATCAGAGCATACGGTTCTCTTTCACTTCTATCGTGAGAGACGATCACCGTGAACACTAGCTATCTCTACACTTAGAACATTATGGACAGCCATACAATGAATGTTGGAGATGCTAATACAAGAGGCAAGGACAATGAAATGCATACCTCCAATGCTTTACAGGATGAGCAAACTCATGTGGTGCACAATAGGGAACATGAATATGTGGGACAGCCGTCTCATGGCAAAGAGAAGATGCAAGAAGAAGAGTCCATAGTCTTTGTCATGTGCACAGTGTGTATCTGCCGTGTGCTACACGCATGCAACACTGGTTTCGAGGCTTGGGAAAGTTTGGAACTAGGCAGGCTGATTGACGAGCTGAGTTAGGGAAATACTAATGGGCGGGCACCCAAGTATGGACGGGCGGGCGCCCAAGTGTGGACGCCCCCGATGACCGGCCAAGAGCCTATAAAAGGGTGGCCAAGGTTAGTTATTGGGACATAGAGAGTCTCGCGAGTTTGTGAGAGCTCTATGGTCTTGGAGCCTGGATCTAGTGCAGACGTGCACCTGCTTTATGCAACCCAGGCCGGCAGCAGTCTCGAGGCCCGCGAGGGCAGCTTCGTGACGGTATGGGACGTCGCGAGGAGGAGATTGGTCGGTACGTCATCCTAGTTAGCTCAGCTCGTGGCTCGGTGGGGACAGCCAAGACTGTGGACTTGCCCACGGCTGTCATGGTTGGGTGATGAGTCAGGCCTGCACCCCCTTGCTCGTTTGTTTGTTCGTTTGTTTGCAGGATTCGAGTTTCGAACCAAGATCGATCACGAGGGAATCCGTGGAGATTTGACAGTCTTGAGGGCTGAACTTACTCGTATGCAGGCTCTTCTCCATGCACAACAAGAAGAATTGAATCTCTATCGCCACGAGGATCCATTGGTACATGATCGTTTGAAGGCCAAGAAAGCTGAATCTTATATGAATCATGCAATGGCAATGATTGCTCAAGAGTTGCACATGCAATTGGGGGATGCAGCACGTGCATACTTGGCTCGTACCGAGGATCCCTATGCAGAAAAGGCAACCATCCCACATGTCTTGGAATCCCCACTGGTGCCCGAACAAGAGCCTATGTCTAAGAGGATAAATCTCCATGCTATGGGAGAGGAACAATCAGTGACTTCACGCCATGCAAGAATACCGTATGTAGCCCGTGAAGGATACAATGTTTATGGCAATGGTCAAAATGTATGTCAAATACCATTGCCGGCTGAAAATGTACATGCACAACACATGAAACATGGGCTGCAATTTTCTGTTGGTGCAGGTATTCCGCGTATCTCTCATGCCACTCATGCCTTTGAGTGTGCTCGTGAGGGAGAAGTTATGGCTGAAAATGTATCAATGCATGTTGAGGGGCCAGCCATGCCTCATGCTTACAGGGCATCTATGCCTTATGCATCACCTTTTGGTCCAAAAATGATGCCAGTCACAGGGGCTGTCCCAATGGACAAACATGGGGGAAAACATGTTGAGATGCACACACATGCATCAAAGTCTCGTGACTTCAAAGCCGGAGACAAATCTGTGAAGTTTGACATTGATATTGCTTTCAGTGATGAGGATTTCACTCAGAAATCCATGATCCGGCATGTAAGCATGTTCATGAAAGGCACTGCTGCCCATTGGTGGCTCACGGAGAAGCTCTCACCAAATTCTGTTAGATCATGGGAAGAGTTCATAGCAGCCAGGTACGGGACGGGACGTATAATACGACAAAGTATAATACGCGTATTATACGTCTTTTTCACGGGGCCAAAATAAAAAACGCCGTTTTTTTTAAAATAAAAAACACTAGTTTAATTACATTTGGGAGAGAGAGAGAGAGAGAGAGAGAGAGAGAGAGAGAGAGAGAATGTAAGAGTCAAGACTTAAGACAGAGAGAATCTTCAATCGAGAGAGAGAGAGAGAGAGTTATGTTGCTGCCTTGGGGACCTGAGCAAGGGTGGGGGAGAGGGGGAGCGGCAAGCAGGGGCGAACGAGCAGAGATGAGAGAGAGAGAGAGAGAGAGAGAGAGAGAGTACAAGGGAGGCGACCAGCACAGCGAGGAAGCGAACGAAGGGAGAGAGGGGGAGCGGCGAGCAGGGGCGCAGAGATGAGAGAGAGAGTACCGTACCGTGTGAGGTTGGAACTTGGGCGTCAGGTTCGGGAAGCAGCAGAGCGCACGCGGATCCCAAAAAAGCCGAGGCATAACGTTAAACGTTAGCCTGGCAAATTTTTTAATAAAAAAAAACCTCACGTTTTTTTTCAAAAGGACGTTTTTTATCCAAAAAAACGTCCCGTCGAGTATTTTTTATAAAAAACGCGTTTTATAGCTGCTATGGAAGAGTTCAAGGAGAGGTTCTATGCTCAATTCTTGCCTCCCAATGCATTGAATGAGATAACAATGAAGTGGGATTGAGTAAAGCAAAATGAGGGGAAATCGGTAAATGCATATGTACAAAAGTTTTGGAAAGTGCTCTTGGAGGTGTCTCCATTTATGCATGTCACCGAGGCGGAAAGGAAGAGAAGGTTTCAATCGGGATTGCAACCCGTGTACAAAGCGGGATTACAAATGTATCCTGGTCATACCTTACACCAATTAATCGCAACCGCCACCGCCACCGAGCAATTGGAACTCAAATTGAGTCGATCCAATAAGGCTAAACCCTCATTTCAAGGCAAAGAGAGGGCTGTCCATACCTGCAAAATGATGGACAGCCACCTAAAAGGGACCAAAACCAAGCCAAATCAGGTCCAAAAGCTGAAAATAAGTTTTTTAAAAAGCACCCTTATAAGCCAGCAAACTTTGGTCTTAGTGCTGAGAAGAAGGAGCAATATATGCGTGAAGGCAAATGCTTTACTTGTGGCAGCACTGAGCACATGGCAAGAGCATGCCCAAATAAGAAGAACAAAGCTGAAAATGCTAATGTACCGAAGCCTAATGTGCATATGGTTCCGGATGTGCATGGCAACACTTCACATGATAGCAAAGATAGGGTTGTATGCAAAGCTTGGAGACAACTCAAGAATTAGCCCGCTTTGTTTATGTTTGATGATTGTGCAACGGAGAATTTCATATCCACTCAGATGGCAGCTGCTTTGGGTATTGAAGTGGAGGACATGGGTCCTCAAATTGAAGCAGGGGCTGCCTTTGTAGGTAGAGAAGTGCAGGTCATGCCTATTTTTGGCAAGTTGCGCATACACATTCAAGGCTATGTGGATCATGAGGATTTTCTTGTGGCGCCTTTGAATGGCTGTGATGTATTGCTTGGAAAACCTTGGCATACACATATTGGTCTGTGCAAGGCGTATAAGACTAACAAGATCACCTTCATGCATAAAGGCCAAGAACATGTAATTGATGCTGGTGAAGAGGGTGATACCATTCCCCTTGTATCTCATGTAAAAATTAAGAAAGTAATGAAAAAGAGTATTTTTACGTACTTGATTTTTGTACGAGATCCTGTTGAGGAAAATGATGTACATGTAAACACTCTTTGTAATGATAGGCTGAAATTTTTGCAAGAGCACAATGATTGTTTTGCTGATGAGTTACCAAATGAGTTACCACCTATACGACCGGAAGATCATCGCATTGATCTTGTGCCGGGTAGCTCACCACCTAATAGGCCAGCCTATCGTGTAAGTGCATCCCAAAAAGAGGAGATCATGAAGCAAGTAAATGAGTTTCTTGAGAAGGGTTTGGTTCAGCCAAGCTCTTCCCCATATTGTTCACCCGTCCTCTTAGTTCAAAAGAAGGATGGATCCTTTCGTATGTGTGTGGATTATAGAGCTTTGAATAAGCTTACCATCAAGAATCGGTTTCCGATTCCACGCATAGACGACATCCTTGACGAGTTGGATGGATCGGCATGCTTTGGCCAACTTGATCTCAAGAGTGGATATCGTCAAGAAAGGAAGGCTGAAATTAGGGTTTTCAGCAAAAAGACCAGAAATTACAGCAAAAATGAGAGCTGTTTTGCTGAATTTCAGTCATTGGGAGTGAGTAGGAGAGTGATTAGCACTTGGAAACACTCTTGGAAGCTTGGAAAACACCCTAGCAAGTTGGGTATGGCTATGGAGAGCTTGGAAATGGAGAAAAATGGTGGAAAAACAGAGTTTTCAGCCTCCAAAAATCCTCATGAAGAGAAAACACGAATTTTCTCTTAATAAGTAAGTGAATTGGGGTCCAATTAGGTGAGGGGACATGAGGAGATGCCCATTTATGAGTAAAAAAGGGAGGATCAAGTCCTGGACATTGAGTCTTGTCCGCCTCGGGACTTCAGTGAGTGTGAACTTGGAAGCGGTTATAATTTATAAGTGACTTTTGGGCGCCCAAACTTTAATGAAGTGGAAACGCACTCACTTATAAATATTGGCCAAGTCCTAAGGGCTATTTGAGCCTAGATTGGGTAATACTTACCACCTGTTCACATGCCACACAACCATGTCAGCAGACAGTTTCACACGCACGGTTCACGGGCGGGCGTCCCCTAGCCCAAAACTACACATAGGTCATGCAGGCATGAAAACAGCATGCAATTTCATTTGCAGGCAAGCACATAAAGATGCTATGCAATGCAGCATTGGCATGAGCAATTTCCGTTCATGAAACCATATAAGACCAGGCGTTTCCAAGCAAATATATGCGATACCAGACCTAGTGGAAAGCCAATCCTCCAGGCGGTTCCGGGCATGTACACAAAGGCACAGGTCCCAGTGGAAAGCCAAGTCCTCCAGATATTCCGGGCATGATAACGTCAAGTCCCAGCGGAATATCATATCCAACTATACAGCATGACAAGTGTCAATCACATGCATAGGCACATTCCATGGGCACCAATCCAATATGTACATAGTGTGAAAGCAAGAGTGAACCATTCGGGTGGCCAAATGGTGACATCCCCCCCCCTCGCTTAATATGCCCAAGATAATGTATCTCTCACAAGAAGAACTCACTCTTCTTTGCATTTATGAAGAGTTTATGTTGATGGAGCTCTTCAAAAACAATAGCCAAATGAGCTTTATGCTCTTCTTCGGTCTTCGAGAAGACTAGGATGTCATCAAAGAAGACACCTCTAAATTTCCTGTACCCACAGAATATGCGATCCATCATTCTATTGAATGTAGCCGGGGCATTTGTAAGACCAAAAGGCATAACAAGATACTCATAAAGCCCAAATGCTGTCCTGAAAGCAGTTTTGTGTACATCCTCAGGCACTACACGCACTTAAGTTGAACCATAGGGGAAGCTTTCCCAGGGTTCCCTTCATCCTCTTGAAGACTTTCGTCGCGAAGGATTGCGGCAAATCGAAGATATCAACACTTCTAAAGCTTCCAATGCGAAGGCTTCCGCTTGCAACAACTTCTATGAAGACTGGTAAGCTAATTGGACAATGTGTTGTCATTACTTATTCAATAGAAGGGCAGGACTCCTTGTTTAGCCGCCCTGTGTAGTATTTCTCTTGTCCTATGCGCTCTTGAAGATGTTGCTACCTTGCTTGGTAGAACATAGAGCCAATGGTAGAGAATATGGGCACTGAAGTCGGGCCGAGCATCAAGGCAGCTCCTTGGTGATCTACATCGACATACCATTGTTTTCTAAATGTTGAATTTCATATGCATTGGCATGGAGGATTTGGCAATGGATACCCGTGAAGCTATGTATTGAATTTCTCCAATAGTAATACAATTTACTCAAGGGAGGGGTCGGCCGTTCCGGCTCATTGTGTGTCTCTTGTCAATTCAGCAATTTACTTCTTGTATTTGAGCAAGTGTCCTTCAAATCTTAGTGTATTTAAGTGTATTGATTAGCATTGTGTTCAACCAAGTCATAGAAACACCCATCTCTTAGATTGGGACATGTGGCAAGAAAGTGGACCAAAGTGAGACAAGTGGCCTCACACTTGTCACTTCAGCTTTTGTGTGGCTCTCCACTTGTCATTGTAGCCTTCTCTTGCCATTTTAGCTCATGGGAGGCCCAAATCTATAAATTGGAGCCCTCTCTCTTCATTAATGGAGGCTCTCTTGCTCCACACTAGCCTCTACCACCGTTACAAGCTGCCCTAATGATGGCTACTCTCTTTCTCTCTTTTGAAGGCTGCCCATGAAAAATACCGGCTGTTGGGGACTGTTTTGGAGGATTCCATCGCGAAGAAATACTAAAGGCAAGGGTATTTAATCATTTATTATGATTTCTAGCCATTGTACTTGTTGTACCGGCCCTTGTACCTGTTGTACCAGCATTTGTACTTGATGTACCTGCTGTACCAACCACCATACCGACTGTACCATCCACTCTACTTGCTGTACCAACCACTGTACCTGCTATACCAACCATTGTACCTACTGTACCGGCTGAATGGAGAGTTGTACTTGCTGTACCAGCTCTATTGCATGAAGATCCGTGGTTTTTGGGGAAGAATCAGTACCCACACGGAGGTATATGGATTATATTGTTGGCTCGGCATTTCTACAGCCTGTGTTCCGACTTGGTAGCCTCGTGTTGGGCTATGTTATGGCATTTGTATAGGGATAATCCGGCATCTCCCGTGGGGAGAGTAAGGCCCTCAAAGCTTGTACATGATATTATTCTCCTTGGGTAATAAAATACTCCAAGGGGGGGTCGGCCCATTCCGGCCTCTATGTGGTGTCACATGTGCAAGATCCATTTTCAGCATTTGTGGATGTTTTGTCTAGCTTTTATGTTTTATGCAAAGTGATAATGGATGTGTTAAGGCTATGGCCATGTTTAAGTGTTTTAATATGCATTGATGGTATCAACAAGTGTGTCAAAGGCCCTAGTCCCCCGGGCACCCGCCGCGAGTTACACCCCCTCTCCCCATAAAAATCCTAAGGCCCATAAAGTTTATTAAAACTTTCCTAGGGGCCACCCAAGGTTATAAACCTTAAAATACTTTAATCCCTTGGTCCCCCTTCACACTTGGGGATGTCCACAAGTTCACTTTTTGTCCGGGCAAAAAAGTATGAATCGTGAAATTTTTATCTTGCTCACCGACCACCATGCTCACACTTATGCTGCACCCATTTTCAAGGGGTCATGACATATCTCCTATAAGCTTCATCCATGTTCTCCACATACTGGTCAGCCTCAAAGATCTTATACTTTGTGTGCAAAATGGATGGTACCTTCTTCCCTCCTTCCACAATCTCAAAAGGCGCCTTGCCCGTCGAGGTTTGGATGGTGTTGTTATGAGCGAACTCCACCAAAGGAAGATGCTTTTCCCATTGCTGCTTGTGCTCTGACACATAACACTTGAGAAGTTTTAACACTGTGGAATTAGCCTCTTCTGACTGCCCATCTATCTGTGGATGAAATGATGATGAAAACTTCAAAGTTGTACCCAGGTTGTCAAACAACCCTCTCCAAAATAAACTCGTCATCCATGGATCACAGTCACTAATGATAGACGAAGGCATGCCATGATACTTGAAGATGTTCGCCATGAACAACTTCACCATGTGATCAACTTTGATCTTCTTACGCACGGGAATGAAATGAGCCTGCTTACTGAACCTGCATATGATAGTCCAAATGCCATCATTCCCAGTTTGTGTCCTCGGAAGATCAAATATAAAATCCATGGCAATGCTCTCCCATGGTCTATTTGGAATAGGTAAAGATGTTACGACCCTGTGTTTTTCCCTCTGGACAACAAGCAGGTGGGCACGGGCACGGGACGCACAGTGTGGATAGGCATCAGTTGAATGTGAAAAGGAAACTCATAAGTGTGGCCAACCCAAGTGTGAAAGGAGACAAAAGGGATTTTGAGGTTATAAGGTTTTTAAAACCTTTGATAACAAAAATAATATTATTATTTGAAGGCATGCGTTTTTGCTATTGCTTTTAGTTTTTGGAGAAAAAGCAGGTGGAGGCGCCTCTTTATAAAGGAAAGGGGGGCGGATTCCGAAGCATGGAGTCGTGTGGCGCTTCTCCTTGGACATGGTTTCCTCCCACGCATGTGTGGGAGCAATTTTGTGTGGGTGTGCGCTTGTAGGTGCGTGCGCACGTGGGCATGTTGTCGCCTGCTATTCTATGGCCATGTTTGTTGGGGTAAAGGCGTTATGCCCACCCTTATAGTGTGTACAAGCCCATAAGTTATAGTACATAGTACACTTAGTACTTTTAATGTACTAAGTGCACTATGTGTACTAGTGCAATATACATGTGTGATAGGGGAGTCACACACTCATGCTTTTCATGAGTTGACTTATCCCCACAACTCTCTCTCTCTCTCTCTCCCTTGCTTCTCTGTGTATGTCTCCCATGAATGAACTCTAAACCCTAATTACAGGTTTCTCCCCATCAACTGGTATCAGAGCAAGGTCGCCTTCTGAATCTTTCTTGGAGCTGGTCGCCTGCTGAATCTCTGACAGAACTGCCTGTATTTTTCTTGATCTCTGCCCAGCCAGTAAGCGTGGGCTGACTCAACTGCTGCCCAGCCATCAGCGTGGGCTGCCCCAGCTGCCCAGCAGCCAAGCGAGGACTGCCCAGCAGCCAGGCGGGCTGCCCAGCAGCCACGAGCACAGGCACTACTAGGCGAAGGCAGCATAGCGAGGAGGCCAGCAGCGAACACAAGCAATTCGTAATCATTGGCGCCAAGCGTTGAGCGAAGGCGAGAAGCGTTGGGCGAAGGTGACGTGACGGCGTAGAGCTACCGGTCGGAGGCACTGTCAGTGAGCGAACCTGGCAAAGGAAGCGAAGCGCTCTTGACAACCCGTCGACTGCAGGCGTGGAGAGCTGGTCGTGGAGGTCAGCCAGGTGTGCAGCCACGCTGCCCAGCAGCTGGCGTCGAATCGCTACTGCCCAGCAGTACTTCCACGCTGCCCAACCAGAGTAACATTTTCAGCGCAGCAGCAACCTCAGCAGCAGCCAGCGCCCAGCATTAGCCGTACCTGCACAAACGCATGATCTTGATTGGAGCAGCCATCAAATCTGCAGCAAAAGTGCCCCCCTTCTCACCTGCACAAAACAGAAGCAGATTCCTGCAACAAAAATTCAGCCTGCAAATTGGATTAAATCAAAGGTATTTTGCTTCAATTTTGGATTTTCCTTGTCAAATCAAACAATTGAGCAGGTACAGGTGCCCAATTGCTCAATTTTGAGCAAAATTGGCAAAATTGGGTGACATTGGTCACAATCAGGATCAATTTGCAGGAAATTGGTCAAATCAGGATCAATTTGCAGGAAATTGGATGTCGAAATTTGGGGCTTTTGATGTAATTGTGCAATTAAGCACTCATACATGCTGTATGATGTGAAAAATCGCACATTTGGGCAAAATCGCAGCAAATTGCAGTGCAAATCAAGGGGCTTTTGTGCCGATTGAGTTGATTTGCATGCAGGCAATCGCATTTGATGCTGTGGATAATGTGCTGATGTCTTACAAGCACTCAATGTGCCTGTAAATCAAGGGGCTTTCATGTATTTGATGTATATGTGGCCAGGGGGAAGCATCGTGAACACTCTGGATGCCTTCAAGTGCGTCAATGTACCATGTATGATCAGGAATTGATCTCAAATCAAGGGGCTTTTCAAGTTTGTATGCTTGTTGAGCTTGGCAAAGCAGCAGGCAAAGAATTTATGCCTTGAATCCTCAAAAATCAGCTTGCAGTCAAGGGGCTTTTGCCCAATTTCTGTTCGGGACTGTTGTATGCAGTATACAGGACTGTAAAAGTCTGATTTTCACTCATTTGGACAGCCAGGAGAGCATTTATTGCTACTGTACCTGCTGGTACAGATTTGGTACAGATTTGTACATGTTTTGGCATGGCTGTACACTGTTTTGAGTGATCAAAAGGTTCAAATTCAGCTGCTGAAATTGCCGGTACAGGTTTGGTACATCATTGGTGAGCGCTTAGTACTGCTGTACAGTACTTTGGAAGGGCAAAAGAGCACATTTAAGGTGCTGTCCAAAATCTGCAGCAACCAGATTTTGGTGTTTTCATCACAAAAAGTGGGAGAAAAGTTGCATTCTTGCTTCCGCAGTGGGAGATAAAGCTTGGGAGAACATTTGTGAGCACTTTGTGTGCTTTGGGTGCAGTGTTTGCACATCTTTTGGGTGCAGTGTTTGCGCATTTGCAGGGAGTCAGGCATTACAGGTTGCATTTTGCTATGGCAACCACAGGTGAGAGCTCTTCATTGCTTCACATCAAGAAGCTTGAAGGCTCGCATAATTATGATATTTGGCAAACCCAGTGCTACAATGTGTTGCTTCAGAAAAAGCAACATAAGCCTATCAAAGAAAGGGGTGTGATGCCCGCTTCTCTTACGGCTGAAGAGTGGGAAGATATGGATGAGCTGGCAAGATCTACTATCATGTTGTCTGTGTCAGACTCATTACTTTTCAGCATTCGTGAAGAGAAGACAGCTTGGGGAATGTGGCAGAGATTGCAGGACTTGTATGCCCAACAAAGTGCCTCAAGCAAAGTGTATTGGTTGAAGAAACTCATAGGCCTTCAGATGAAGGAAGGGGCTTCTATGACAGCCCATTTAAATGAGTTTAATGGTATTGTCAGCCAGGTCATCAATCAAAAGTTGGCAATGGACGATGAGTTCAAAGCCACTTTTTTGTTATGCACTTTGCCAGAGAGTTGGGACACATTCAGGACAGCCACTAGCAATTCGCATGCTATGCTGTCATATGCAGATGTTGAGGGTGCTCTTCTTCAAGAAGAGATGAACAGGAAGAACAACTCTGTTGGAAAGTCCAATGCAATGAATGCACGTGGGAGATCCCAGCAAAGGGGTAAAAGCCAAGAAAGGGGAAGGAGCAAGTCTCGCTCCAAAAAGGATTTGGAATGCCATTATTGTGGCAAGAAGGGACACATTAAAAAGCAATGCTACAAATGGAAAAATGATCAAAAGGAAAAGGGAAAAGGCAAAGACAAAGAGAAGGATGAAGCCAAAGATGTAAAGCCAAAGGGCAAAAGTGGAGTCAAGATCGAAGAAATCAATGTGTCACATGCAGGTGGCAGTGAGGATGAGGTCCTATTTACTTCTTCACTTGATGCCCATTCACTTCTTACAGGTGGTCATGGTATGCACTCATGGATCATTGATTCAGGTGCCTCCTTTCATGTCACAGGTTGCAGAGACTTGTTTGTCAGGTATACTGCTGGCAATGAAGGAGTTGTTTATTTGGGTGATAACCATGCATGCAAAATTCTTGGCAGAGGTGATGTGAGGCTTGTATTTTCAGATGGCTCACAGCTTATGCTCCATGATGTCAGGCATGTGCCTGAGATCAAGAAGAATCTGCTTTCTACTGGACAGCTTGATGATGCTGATTATGTTACCACATTTGGTAGTGGAAAGTGGAAGATTAGTAAGGGCTCACTGGTTGTTGCCAGAGGCTCTAAGGTGGACACTCTTTACTTTATGCATGCAGGTGTTTGTCACCATGCTAATGTAAATGCAACCGAGCTGCCGGAAATTTCTATGTGGCATAGCCGGTTGGGACACATGAGTGTCAAGGGAATGGAGCAATTGTCTCGTTTGGGTTACTTGCCTTCTCTAAAGTTTTCAAGTTTTCAGTTTTGTGAGCATTGTATATATGGTAGGCAACTACAGTGCCCCCACAAGAAAGCTCTTGGACAGAAAGATGCTCAGTTAGAGCTTGTGCATACAGATGTATGTGAGATGCCTCAGCTTTCTTTGGGAGGGGCAAAACACTTTGTGTCTTTTATTGATGATGCCACACGCAAGGTGTGGGTCTATCCTCTTCGCTTGAAGAGTGATACATTCTCAGTGTTTCAGAAGTTTGTTGCTCTTGTTGAGAATCAAACTGGCAAAACACTGAAGGCTTTGCGTTCCGACAATGGTGGAGAGTATACGTCCAAACAGTTTCAGGACTTTTGTGATGCTAAAGGCATCAAGAGGGAGCTCTCTACTCCTTATGATCCTCCACAAAACGGGACAGCAGAGAGGATGAACAGGACCATACAGGAGAAGGTCCGTTCTATGTTGTCACATGCTGCATTACCTCATGGTTTTTGGGCTGAAGCTGTTATGACAGCCGTTCACCTTATAAACAGGTCACCTAACACGAGGCTTGGTGGGAAAGTGCCAGAAGAAGTATGGACAGGGAAGCCTCCGTCATACAAGCACTTGAGAGTGTTTGGTTGCGTTGCGTACGTGCACATACGCAGGGAAATGCGCACCAAACTTGATCCTAAGTCTCACAAATGCATATTCCTAGGATATGGTGACAGAGGTGAAATGGGGTATAGACTTTGGGATCCCATGAATAGAAAGATCATACGCAGCAATGATGTCATTTTTGATGAAACATGCATGTATAAGGAGCCTGCAAGGCAACAGGAGCCTGGCAGAGTCATCTTTGATGATGATGGACATCATGGACAACAACAAAGGGCTGTAAATCAGCCATTACAGCAGGAAAACCAGCCCTTAAATGGTGCTGAAAATGGTCCAAATGGACAGCCAGACATGGCAGAAGATATCCCTATGGATATACCACAGTTGGAGGAGATACCGGGCATGATATTTCAGCCTTATGGCATGGAACAGGAGCCACCAATGGGTGATATGCAGGCTGGACAGCAACCTGCAAATGATGGTCATTGGGTACGGAGGTCCACTAGACCCTCCAGAGCCCCTGACAGGTTTGTTCCAGGGGTTGACTATTTGATGCTTACTGACTGTGGGGAGCCCTCATGTTACAAGGAGGCTTTACAGAGGGCAGACAAAGCTCTATGGGAGCGTGCCATGAAGTCAGAGATGGATTCTCTGCATAAAAATGAAACATGGAAGTTGGTGCCTTTGCCTGCAGGCAAGAAGGTTTTGCCATGCAAGTGGGTATACAGGCTCAAAGTTGCATCAGATGCTAAGCCAAGATACAAAGCCAGGTTAGTGGCTAAGGGCTTCAAGCAGGAATATGGTGTGGACTTTGATGAGATCTTCTCTCCAGTGGTCAAAATGACCACACTTAGAGCTGTGTTGGCTTTGGTTGCGCATGATGATCTGGACTTGATTCAGATGGATGTGAAGACTGCTTTTCTTCACGGTGATCTCCATGAGGAGATATATATGCAGCAGCCAGAGGGTTATGCAGTGAGTGGAAAGGAGAAGCTTGTATGCAAGCTGAAAAAGAGTCTTTATGGGCTCAAACAGGCACCAAGAGAATGGTATCATAAATTTGATACATTCATGAAATCTCAGAAATTCAGGAGAAGTGACATAGATCACTGCTTGTACACCAAGAAAGCCTTGGATGGCAGTCTATTGATTCTCATTTTGTATGTTGATGATATGTTGATTGCCGGGAAATCTCGTAAAGAGATGGATGCTTTGAAGCAGAGGCTGCATCAAACCTTTGATATGAAGGATTTGGGTGATGCTAATCACATCTTGGGTATGCGGATACTTCGGGACAGAAATCAGCATGTGTTGTATTTGTCTCAGAAGGAATACATTGGCAAAGTCTTGCAGAGGTTCAATATGGACGGGGGGAAGAAAGCTAGTACTCCTTTGCCTCCATATGTGAAACTCAGTGCTATGGACAGCCCACAGTCAGATAGAGACAGGGCTGATATGGCCAAGATTCCGTATGCTTCAGCTTGTGGCAGTCTCATGTATGCCATGGTTGCTACTAGGCCGGACATTGCATTTGCAGTGGGAGTGGTTTCTAGATACATGGCCAACCCTGGCAAAAGCATTGGGAAGCAGTGAAAGGTGTCATGAGATACCTGAAGGGCACACAGGATTTGTGCATTTGCTTTGGCAAACAGGATGCATTAGTGCATGGTTACACGGATTCGGATTATGCCGGTCATCCAGATAACCGGAAGTCTACTACCGGTTATGTATTTACATTCACAGGAGGTGCTGTGTCATGGATATCCAGGATGCAGAAGTGCACTGCCTTATCTACTACAGAGGCCGAGTATATTGCAGCCACAGAGGCTTGCAAGGAGGCATTATGGCTATCTCGGTTAGTGGTTGATTTGGGCTATACAGGGGATATTCCATTGTTGCATTGTGACAGTCAGAGTGCCATTCAGTTGGCAAAGAACCCTGTTTTTCATGCAAAGACGAAGCATGTGGATGTGAAGTATCACTTCATCAGAGAGGTGATAGAGAACAAGCAAATTCAGCTTGTTAAAATTCATACGGATGACAACCCGGCTGATCTGTTGACGAAGAGTTTGCCTCCGGAGCGGTTTGCTCATTGCAGACACTTGATGGGCATTGGATGAGGCCAGTTTCAGCCTTGATATGGCCTTGTATATTATCATGTACATGCTGATTTTTTCTTTTCCTTTACTTAAGGGCACTTTGCCTTTAAGTGGGAGGTTGTTGGGGTAAAGGCGTTATGCCCACCCTTATAGTGTGTACAAGCCCATAAGTTATAGTACATAGTACACTTAGTACTTTTAATGTACTAAGTGCACTATGTGTACTAGTGCAATATACATGTGTGATAGGGGAGTCACACACTCATGCTTTTCATGAGTTGACTTATCCCCACAACTCTCTCTCTCTCTCTCTCCCTTGCTTCTCTGTGTATGTCTCCCATGAATGAACTCTAAACCCTAATTACAGGTTTCTCCCCATCAATGTTGGCGGGCAGTGTTGCAGTTACACATGTAGTGTTCCTTTGGTGACTGGCGGGCTGTAGGAAAGCGCAAGATTGCACGCAGCGCACGGCTGAGTAGGAGGCGAGGCTGGAATGCGCCTATTCGCTCTCTCAATTGGAAGGGGAGAGAGGTCGGCAAGATTATAGGGGGCTGCACGAGGCGTTTCTCACGCCCTCTTTCTCTTGCTCTGGAAGGCTATGGCGGAAGGCTATGGCGGGCTAGGCTGCTGAGGTGTTGAACTGTAGGAAGCTCTGGACGACAGCAAGCAGGGCAAGACCTCGGCTACAAGCGGCTACAGATTGCGCAAAACTACAGAGATGCAGAACTGATCGAGGGTGTGAGGAGGACCATGCGCTTGATGTTGGGTGCAAGGTGGAGACTTGAAGATGATTATTTCTCTCTCCCTCTCTCTCTCATCTTAAGGGCCTTGCGTGTTTTCTCTTCTGTGTGCCATGGAAGCATGAGAGACTTTGAAACAAGAGAACAAGCTACAGATACACAGAACGATGTTCATGGAGAGATGGTGTGATTTCTCTTCGTGATGAACTTATATGTGTTCAGGGATTTGCTTACAGGTTCTCTATTTTTCTCTCGCTTGGTACTATGGAGAACAACCTTGGCTTTTGGCATCGTGCTTGGATGGTGTATTTGTGGGTTTCTCATGGAAACAAGACTTTGGTATCGAGGAAACAAGCCTATGGTTTATGGGATACAGGTCTATGGTTTATCGGATACAGGTCTTTGGTTTCGTGTGGAAAGCACGTCTCTGGATTCATGTGAACAGGTTCTAGTTTTCTCGAGGTTACACGCAAGCTGTGACTGTAGGAAGGACATATGGTTTGGTACAACCCTACTGCTGTCTGGGAAAGAGTTCGTGGGATGGTGTATTATTTTAACACCGGAGCTCAACAAAATATCTGGTGTCAATCGTAGCTCTAGTGTTTATAATGCTAGTTATGATGACCATTGAAGTGCCCATAGGTCTTACTCATGGAGATTTATAATGCCAGTTATGATTCCAAGTGCTGGACATCTAGTTATGATTACATTTCACTTAGAATAGAGAGGTGACTAGGTGGGTTGATTCTAGCTGGTCTAGAAAACCCATTTGTCTTCAATGTAGTTGGTCCAAAATGTGGCTTCTTCTTGCTTGCTTGAATATGCTTCCTTCTTAACCTTGATTATGTCAATGTAGCTCTTGATATTCTTCATTCTTGATTTTATTGTGGTTTGAAATCCCTGTAGGCAAAGATAAATCATTTCTTTTCAAGCAGGGAGGTGTCCTACAGGTGTGCCTTCTCTATAGAATGCTTTGCTGTAATAGCGAGAGTTCTTATTTGGAAAGTCCTGGGTGAAAAGCTATAAGGGATCCTATTGGCAAAGGATTCGACAAGTTGTACTTTGTACTCATATTTGATCAAGTAAAGAAATACCGCAAGGGGCGCCACTGCGTTTTGGGGCCAATCGGTGCCCTTGTACTATTTGCAGGAGCACTCTAGCTCCCCTGTTTGTTTTCTTTTCCAGGTTCCCATGGGTGATGAAGTCTTTTGTGTGCGAGTGTTTGTTTCACCGCCCGTCAGATTTCTGAAGGCCGGTTTCATGGTTCCATTGCCGGGATATCGTCGACTTTCTCAAGGAGGCGAGCCCGTGGTTGTCACATCAAAAGCTTCAACATGTGGACAATGAAAAGGAAGTACAGGAGACAGTGCATGTTACAACCCTGTGTTTTTCCCTCTGAACAACGAGCAGGTGGGCACGGGCACGAGCACGGGACACACAGTGTGGACAAGCATCCAGTTTGGGTATGAAAAGGAAAACCAATATGTGGCCAGCCCAAGTGTGAAAGGGGACAAAAAAGGATTTTTCAAGTCATAAGGTTTTTAAAACCTTAAAAATAATATTTGAAAAGCATGCATTTTTAATACTTTGCTTTTTGGCGTTTTTATGAAAAACGCATCTTTCTTTATATGAGGGAAGGTGGTGGAGATTCGAGGGGTGGCGAGTTGAAGGGTGTGGCCGTGTGTTGGTTGTCGTGTGGAAGGTGGCCGGATGATTCATGCATGGACACGTTTGCGCATGGGGCCACCACTGCTGCCGCTGCTGCTATTGGGCGCTGCCACCACTGCTGCTACTGCCGCCTCCAGGAGCCGCAGTCGGGTACCGTGCTACCGCCGCCACTGCCGCCATGTACTACCACCACCGGGTGCCGCCGTCGCCGGGTACCGCAGCCACTGCCGCCGCTACCGTCGGGTACAAGCACTGTCACCAAGTACAGCCGTCGCTCCCGCCATGTACAGTGCCGCGCCACCGCTGCAAGGTACAACCGTCGTTGCCGCCGCAGGGTACCGCCGTCGCTTCAAAGTACAGCCGTCGTTGCCGCCGTCGGGTACAACCGTGCCGTCGCTGAGTGCTACTGCTTGTTTCGCTGCCATGTATGGATTACAAAACGGGGCAGCAATGGGCAGTGAGATTTATCTGTCATGGAAACAGGACATTGGTCTTTCGAGAAGAAGCAAGACTTTGGTATCGAGGAAACATGCCTATGGTTTATGGATTCAGGTCTTTGGTTTATCGGATACAGGTCTTTGGTTTCATGTGGAAAGCACATCTCTGGATTCATGTGAACAAGTTCTAGTTTTCTCGAGGTTACATGCAAGCTGTGACTGTAGGAAGGACATATGGTTTGGTACAGCCCTACTGCTGTTTGGGAAAGGGTTCGTGGGAATCCATGGTTGAGATGGAGAATACCTTTTCAAGCAGGGAGGTGTCGTACAGGTGTGCCTTCTCTATGGAATGCTTTTCTGTAATAGCGAGAGATCTTATGGGAAAAAGTCCTGGGTGAAAAGCAAAAAGGGATCCTATTGGTAAAGGATTCGATAAGTTGTACTTTGTACTCTTATTTGATCAAGTAAAGAAATATAGCACGGGGCGCCGCTGCGTTTTGGGGCCAATCCGTGTACTTGTACTATTTGCAGGAGCATTCTAGCTCCCCTGTTTGTTTTACTTTTCTAGATTCTCATGGGTGATGAAGTGTTTTGTGTGCGAGTGTTTGTTCCACCGCCCGTCAGATTTATGAAGGCTGGTTTCATGGTTCCATTGCCGAGATATCGTCGACTTTCTCAAGGAGGCGAGCCCATGGTTGTCATATCAAAAGCTTCAACATGTGGAAAGTGGAAAGGAAGTGCAGGAGACAGTGCAGGATTGTGTGTCTTTGCCTATATAAGGTGAAGAGCAAAAGCTAAAGATGAAGCTCAGGAGAAAAGACACCCAGGACAGGAAGTAGTCAGCCAAAAACAAGAAGTAGTTGAAGTGTTATGGTGCAAGAGATGGATTGAAGGCTATGGCTTTTGATACTTTGTCACCAGTGGTATCTTCACAGAGGCTTCATGGGTTCGGAAAGCAGCTTCTTTCTATGTTTAGCAGTGGTGATCTACTATGCTTCATTGGGACTTGTGCTTACCACTTGGGTGGAGTGCAAGCAGGTTTTAGGTGCCTGTGGATGTATCAGATGAGGCTCAGTTGGAAGCAGAGGAACTTGATGAGGTTCTTATTCCAGAGCAGATACTGGCACATAAGGAAAGAAAGGTACGAGGTAAAGTTTCCCGTCGCTATCTTGTGAAGTTTAAAGAACTATTCACCGATGGATGCGAAGTGGATGAAGGAGGGTGACTTAGCAGATTCACCTTAGGAATTGCAGCTTTATCTTGATGCCTTTTTGTTGGAGCCGACTCTTGCAACGGCTCATTCAGGTTCAGCAGAGTTGGGGTCTGGAGTATGGCCTGAAGCTCAAGAGGGCGGTAGCACCTCCGCTCCCTTGTTATAGACAGGCTCAGTTTTTCATCTAGGAGTCGCTTGGTGACATCTTTGTATTCACCCGAGGTACTGAGGCTAACAATACATCTGCTTATGGGACTTCTATGATATTATGTACTAGTCACATGAGATGGTAAAGTTGGGTATGGTTCACAGTCGGCCGCACCTTGAACTATAACTACAACTATGGATGGTTTTTGCCTTTGGAACTAAAGTATCACTGAGGCAGATTGGGACATTGATCTTTGTCATATGGTTTTGGCTGTTCTTGACCACAGGATCGGTCAATTGGATATTGAGATGATGCTATTTGTGGAGTTGGTCTCCTTTGGAATGGCATGGTTTGGTTGAGCTCAAAGTTTGCAGCATCCTGAGCCAACACTTCGAGACTCTATGGAGGACATAAGTCTTGCGAGCAGTCCTAGAGTTGGTTTGGTTCATGGATATATGGATCGAACTCTATTTGTGCATGTATTTATACACTTTCTGAGGTATTATGGTATTCTGGTGCCATTGGATCCTGGTACCCTTGAGAATACATGGGGTAATACTTTGGATTGCGTCAAGATGAGATGCATGTATATTGGTATGATACATCGAGTACTTTATTATGTTCATGGATGCATCACTGAGTGTGGCTCTGTTAGAAGTCATCTCCTATCTAGTTTTATACACCAGGGCCTTTGTTGTGGGTGTGCCCGCCCTTATGAGGTGTTTTCCCATTTTTCCCCACTCTCCGCATTTTTCCCCTATTTTTTCCCATTTTTCTGAGGCTTGGGAGGGCTGCCAGATGATGCCGGGAGCACCCCAGTGCTGGCCGACTGGATCTTGATCAGTCGTGGGCTTCAGGGCTGCTAGCCGACTGCCTTTTACCAGTCGTGGGCTTCAGGGCTGCTGGCCGACTGCCTTTTACCAGTCGTGGGCATCAGATAGCTGGCCGACTGCATTTATGTAGTCGTGGACCTCTTTCTTCAGTCGTGGACACTTTTAGTGCTGGCCGACTGCCCTTCCAGGGAGGTATATATAGGTCCTCGACCCCCATACCTCATTTGTATCATTTCTCGGGATCTTCTTGTGTATATAGAGCAGAGTTACACGCCTACATCTCTCTCTCTCTTGTGCTGTTTTTCTGCCTGCGTTTTTGCTCGTGTTCCCAGATTTGGTCATCATCTCCGCTGCGTATTCTGACATGGTATCAGAGCCCTAGGCTCTAGATAGGTCTTGGGATTTGTGTGAGCAAGAGGGGGCTGTTTTGTGGCTGATTGGTGGACTGTTTTGGGCTGATCGGGAAGAGGAGAAGCAAGAGGAAGGCGGGCTGATTTGCTGGACAGCCACTTGCAGGTATCAATTCTTCTTTGTTTCCACCCACCCACCCTTTTCAGAGGACATCCCCGCTATGGCAGATCTGTTTGAGATGGCCGAGAGACATGTGAAGATCCCGACACTCCCCACGTTCCCGGTGGACCGTCAGTTGGACGGGAGCAACTACGGCATATGGAAGGTGATGATGGAATCCGTTCTGGAGTCTTACGACCTCGCCGATTTCGTCATTGTTGGTTCCACGGCCGGAAGTAGAGGAAGGGGAGTTACCGTCAACCCGAAAGGACCGGGAGGCCCAGACACAGATGTGGGATCGTGTCAACGCCAGGGTCCGTTCGTTTATTTTCCTCAACTGCACACCACAGGTAATTAATCATGTAAAGCATATGACGCTGGCCAGAGGTATATGGCAGCATTTGGCCTCACTTTACAACAGGGTATCGCCCATGAAGAGGATTTCCTTGGAAGTACAGATGCGGGTTATGAGCCCCGCAAAGTCGTCGACGATGCGGGAGCATATTAACAAGCTGCAGGCTCTTCAGCAGGAAGTTCTTCAGGCTGGGAAGGAGATATCGTCAGAGGACATGGCCATCACGTTGCTGTCACATTTGCCCTCTTCGTACTCAGCATTTTACTCGTCGTTGATTACCAGTGGAAGGCTCAGCACCATCACGTGGGAGGAGCTTGTGCCCATGGTCTTGGACCAGGAGGAACGATTCACGAACCCTCCTCAGGGTGGAGGTTCGGAGGCCTTAACTAGCCAACGGTCGAAAGACCGTAACACGAGCAAGGGGAAGGCTTCGTCGGAGAAGTCTTCTGAGAAGATGTCCGTTAGTGACCGCGAGAAACTGAAGGCAGAGAGGACCTGTAATGATTGTGGCGAGAAAGGCCACTACTGGAGGCAGTGTCCCAAGCGGAAGACCGAGAAGGGTGAAGACTCCTCAGCAATCATGAAGACTTCGGCTTTTGTGCACCTGGAGGTGATGGACACCGATGCTTCATTTTCTTCAGGCAGGGAGGAGATTGGAGGACTCTCCGCAACGGATACTCGGGAGTGGATTCTCGATAGTGGTGCTTCCAGGCACATGACTCCTTCCCGTTCCGGTTTACAGGATCTCTGCAGGCTTTCTGGTCATATTCTTACTGGGGATACGTCCACTATCCCAGTTCACAGTGAGGGCAGGATGGAGATAGTTCCCGATGGCAGAGGGGGGAAGCATTCCTCGCAGGTGTTGTATGTTCCGGCACTTGGTTTTCATCTGTTGTCAGTGCATCGGGTTTGCAAGACTGGCGTACGGGTGGAGTTTGATGAGCACTTTGTTGCTCTCCGGGACAAAGCAACAAGCCAAGTGGTTTGGGAAGGTGGAGTGGAGAATGGAGTTTACAGGCTTTCAGCACTCTCTCTCCCAGGTCCTCAAGATTGTGATGAGTGGCAGTGTGGTAATAGCTACTCAGGTGTGGATACGCTGCAGGTGCGAGCTTTCCGAGACCAGGTGGTGGATAGCTTACCAGTAGATGGCGGCAGTTGGCAAGAACTTTCCAGTACTGATGTTGGTAGTTCTTGTGTTCGTGAGTCAGAGGAAGCTGATCAGGTCACTTATGCTCTGATGTCTCGTCGTGTTCGGGACATAGAACTTCCAGTAGTTGAGGATGTTCTTTCCACGGGGACCTTTCGGAAAGCCAGGCAGGTGGTAGGTGTTTACTTGCAGAAGGAGGTGGTTTCTCCAGGCTTTGTGGTTCCGGACTCAAAGGGGGTGGTTGACAAGTTTCAGAAGGCCTTGCGTGGTCTTCAGAAGGTTTCCAGGACTTGCTTGTGCATCGTAACAGGTGTTGATCCTTGTGAGCAGTGTGATGTCTCTGTGATTCAGAAGCTGTATGGTTCATGGATCTGGTTGATGGACGCCGGATTGGACGGGAGCTTCCTGATGAGGCAATTGAGCTCTTGGTTGCAGATGTCTCCTTGGGAGGCAGGATTGCGTTTCCTGTGGTTTCTGCAGCATGCGAAGGATCATGGACTCTTGTACACAGGAGGGGGATTGTTGGATGGAGTCCGACTCCGTGGGTGGAGTGACTCAGTTTAGGGAGGAGATCCGGACACGAGGGGATCTACTTCAGGCCCAGGAGCAATTTTACGGAGCAGCAGGAGGAGGTTACATTGCAGGTTTGGCCTTCCACTGGAGGCACCCATGGTCATCCCAAGGCACTTTGTTCGTGAACAAATCGTTGCTGATGACATCTTGCTGGAGTTCTGTTCGACGGAGGACAGTACGATGGACCTCTTCACGAAGTCGCTCTCTCAGGATTTGCTCAGGCGGCACCCCAGCTCCCAATGGTTGGTCACACAGCCAGGAGCTGAGAGGGGGTGTTAGAAGTCATCTCCTGTCTAGTTTTATACACCAGGGCCTTTGTGGTGGGTGTGCCCACCCTTATGAGGTCAGCCCCCATACCTCATTTGTATCATTTCTCGAGATCTTCTTGTGTATATAGAGCAGAGTTACACGCCTACATCTCTCTCTCTCTTGTGCTGTTTTTCTGCCTGCGTTTTTGCTCTTGTGTTCCCAGATTTGGTCATCATCTCCGCTGCGTATTCTGACAGGCTCCTGCGGGATGGCCATGTGCAGAATGGGTAAAGCATCAAGAGAGACATGTGGGAAGTACTTAGTGGATGTACTATTTGGATGCATTGAGTGATTTCATATGCTCATGTTGTACCATCAGTCGTGGGTCCTGCGGGATATTCATGGGTGTAAGGCTTGCGAGCAACCCTGAGATTGTTATTTTGGAGTGGGTAGAGCATCTTCAGGAGCATATTGTTTGCGAATGCATATATGTGTTATGCATATGTTTGTCATATGTAGAATGATGCATGGTTTTGCTTTTGGGTAACACACGTTATGTGTTTCCACTTGGTTTTAGACTTTTGCTGCAGGTTCTGAAGGAACAAGCAAGAGTTGTTTGTCACTTTGACGTGACAGTGTGGCTATTTTGTCCAGGATGATTGTTTCATCACCCAAAAGCACTGGAGGGGCATTGCTTTGGTCATATGGGGAATCTTTCTTCATTGGATGCTTACTGTGTTATTGAGTGCAATCGAGGACGCTTGCTATTTTTCAAGAGGGGGGTATGTTACGACCCTGTGTTTTTCCCTCTGGACAACGAGCAGGTGGGCACGGGCACGGGACACAGTGTGGACAAGCATCCAGTTTGGGTATGAAAAGGAAAACCAATATGTGGCCAGCCCAAGTGTGAAAGGGGACAAAAAAAGGATTTTTCAAGTCATAAGGTTTTTAAAACCTTTGAGTTTGAGGATAAAAATAATATTTAAAAAGCATGCGTTTTTAATACTTTGCTTTTTGGTGTTTTTATGAAAAACGCATCTTTCTTTATATAAGGGACTGGATGTGTCAGGATGAGATGCATGTATGTTGATATGATACATCAGGTACTTTACCATGTTCATGGTGTATCACTGAATGTGGCTCCTACGGGATGTGTAGAGTGTGTAAAGCATCAAGAGGGACATATGTGGAAAGTACTTAGTGGATGTATAATTTAGATGCATTGAGTGCTTTCATATGCTCATGTTGTACCTTCAGTCGTGGGTCCTGCAGGGATACCCATGGGTGTAAGGCTTGCGAGCAACCCTGAGACTATTATTCTCGAGTGGGTAGAGCATCTTGAGGAGCATATTGTTTGCGAATGCATATATGTGCCATGCATATGTTTGTCATATGTAGAATGATGCATGGTTTTGTTTTGGCTAACACAGGTTACGCATTTCCACTTGGTTTTAGACTTTTGCTGTAGGTTCTAAAGGAACAAGCACGCTTCTCTTTTTCCAAAAAGCAAGAGAGAGAGATAGAGAGGGAGGCGTGTACTCTAAAAGTAGAGTATCCCCCTCTCCCCATAAAAATCCTAAGGCCCATAAAGTTTATTAAAACTTTCCACCCAAGGTTATAAACCTTAAAATACTTTAATCCCTTGGTCCCCCTTCACACTTGGGGATGTCCACAAGTTAACTTTTTGTCCGGGCACATAAGTATAAATCGTGAAATTTTTATCTTGCTCACTGACCACCATGCTCACACTTGTGCTGCACCCATTTTCAAAATGTCATGATAGTTGACGAAGCTAAAGTAATGGTTCCTGAGCAGCTTCTTCTGCACCGCTTCAAGCACGGCTCCAGTCGAAGACTTCTTGATTTGGCTTGACAAAGAATTCTTCAACGACTATCCGGCTTTATTGATGGACTATTTGAAGGCTATGCATTTCCCATTAAGTTATGCAAAAGGAGATGCCACGTGGACGTATCTATATAGCAAGTGCAAGACCTAGAGTGGAAACTGGTCCCATGAGTACTAAGCTGTCGTTATACTTAATATGTAATAGATAGAGAGAACATTATTGTAGTTAAGAGACCTTGTTTGCACCCCTTGCGCTCAAAACCCTAACCCTTGGGCTTATTTCATATGCATCCCTCAACTTTAAAGTGACCAAAGCACAGGCTACTCCCCTCCACTTAAACATAACCAAACCCTAACTCTCTCCGTATTTACGTACTCGTTTGAATTCAACCAAAATAACCAAAACCCTAACCTTAAGAGTCCTAGTATCATGTGCAACCCACGCCAATCCTAGTTATACTCAACAACACCTTGTTCATAGTCACATGAAACAGGAAATGGAACAAGAACGACAAGGCTATCAGAAACGGAAACGACTTAATCTTGGAAATGGAAACGGATAAGAAACTGCTTCTTGGAAACAACATAGTTATATTTTGTATGCAACCTTAAGAGTTTCATCAAGAAACGGCACAAAAAACGAGAAACGGGTGACATTGAATACAGAGTTTCCGATCCGATAGGCCCCGAAACGGAGTTTCCTTGTGACTATGGCCTGGTTACACAATACCTCCATTTCACAAGCCCGGCTGCTTATAGCGTCTTTGTCAACCATAAGGCCTTGCTTTAATTAAAAGGCCTTACTGGCCTCCACTTTGGCAAAGCCGAGACTGCAACCCGATTACCCTCCATTTCAAAGAGGCCAACGAACTAACTAACATAATCCTGGAAGGCCTTGCCGCATGCGTTTCCCCTCCATTTCGACATGGCCAAAACCCTAATCGAGAGAGTCGCTCTAAACCTATCAGATGCATCCTCAGCTTAAACTCTTTCAAAACCCTAAACCTCAATCCCTGAGACCCTGTTCATGCGCATAGCCAAAAACCTAACCCCGAAGTCCCTATTCATTGTGCATAGCCAAACCTTAACCCGAACCAGGTTCGACTCTTCTCATGTGATTAACAGGAAAAGAAGAAGGCTGCAAATGAGATGCCATACCTGGATGGAAGAAGAAGGGGAGCCGACATTTCGTCCTTTGGCGTGATGAAAGAAGCGGCGAAACCCTAGAGATGGAGCGCTTCGAGAGGCAGATGTGGCAACACAGGACTTGGGCAGAACCCTAGCCAAATTCCGGCAAGCTTGATTCATGGTGGTCAGTTAGAACTGGTTCGAACAGACAATTAGCGCAGACGCATTCTTGTCGAACCGTGTGCAGGGCTAAGATAAACCCTAATATTCTTTCATGATTCCTTTCTTTGCAAGCAAGAATGCTCGTCTTTCACACCCAACCGGACATAAGAAGTTCTCTTAGATAAAATTATTTAGGTGGACATGGTCGACTTGAAAACCTAGAATTCTCACCTACAACTCAACAATGGCATAATTTATTCATGGATTGTTGATCAGCAGGTCATATAACTGCAGTTTGTTTTCATTTGGAGTTTTTGATCTCATGGTGGCTAATTTGTGAGACTCTAATCATTTACCTTTCATTTTCACTAGCTTCAACAAAAGTTAATCCTTGACACATGACGATACAGAAAGTTCATGGATCAAGAAAATGGGTCGCCCCATTTTCTTGGGTTAGGGGGCTGTTCTTTGCCTTTCTATATGAAAGACTACATAGAGGATTTCTTTTGAGAACACCTTCACCACAATTACCACACTCCATTATACATATTTAAATAAAGTTACATAAAGTACAATGTTTTGTGCCTTCCAGGTGTGTTCAAGTCGAGCTTACCTTGCCTATGCTAAAACAAGTGTCATTGGGAGATTTCTCATAAAGCCACAAAATGCAACTTCCAGGTTGCGGGTGTGCTAGCCTATCATCTGTATCCTCACTCCATTTTACATCAAAGAGCTTCCATGGCTATAGGTATGGAGGAAGTGCTCTATCTGCCTAAATGAGAGGCAAGAAGAGGGTTACCTTCACGGTGGCTCCCTCGCGAAAGGTGGGTAGAAAGGAAGAACCTCATGAAAGAAATAAGCCTACAATCAAACCTATCTGTGCAAGCATCCGAGTCATGTAAAAAGTCTCCTGCAAAGGAGCTTAGAAGATCAGCCAGAAAGAAAGGAAAAGCCTAGCTTTGTATATGCAAGGATCCAACAAAACACAAGCAAACCTATCCGTGCAAGCATCTATCAATCTATGCAAGGATCCACCAAAACACAAGCAAGCAAGAGTGTAGGGAGAAGAGGGAGAGCTTAAAAGTATTCTATTGCAAGGGGAATGATTGTGTATTCTATTGCAAGGGGAATGATTGTATATTCTAAATTACCTTATATATAAAATAACTAGTGTTCACACTTGGCTGACCATTATTTCTAGCCTTAAGCAAGTATATACATGAAGTCATAGACTTTGCCTTTTAGCATTAAGCATAAGGTAAATCCACTTCATAGATTCCAAACTTTCATTACATGGCAAAGCACTTTGTGAGATAGGCATCGTCTTGATAATATGAAGTTTCATATGGTTATTTATATTTTTAATCAATTAATTTATTAATTGAATGGCTTAGTTGATGTAAGTGCATATCATTGGACTGGATAATGGAAGCAAAATGATGGTGGTGGTCAGGAATATTTTGAGATGATCGATTTTAAATGTTGACAAATAATATTAAATTTTATGATAACGAGCGCCATTAATTTATTTTGGGCGCCATCCGTATTGCTTAGTAATGTACATATTTGGGACATGTGAAAGCTCCCTTGTGCATATTTGATTTTCAAGATATGTACACTTTTACATGGTTTTCGACTCACATCTATTTTTAAATTACACACTCAAGAAAGCTATTTTTAAAGCAAGCTACTTTTAAAGCAAGCTATTCTTGAAGGAGAAGACATATTTGTAAAGCACACTATTTTGAGCCCCAAAAAGCTATCTCAAGAAATATATTTAAGTACACCAAGAGGAAATGTGGGCTCACATACATTTAATGAAATTGTGGTTATCTTGCCATCTTGGAGACTCAAAACATTCATCTTGGAGACTTAAATGTGTGTCTAGTAAGGTTTCCATCATGGTGTTGGCTATGTAACTTTCAAGCCTTTTGTGTGCCTTACAGAGGATAATTCATATAAATATTGTTATTTGTGTAACCTCAACACAAGGGTCTTAGAGGAGCACAATGACACTCTATATAGAGGTGTGGTATATTCTGTAACTTTTGCATAGGGGCCTACAAGGACGATGATGATTGAGGGAGTTGGAGTGTCCTTGAGTGCCTTGGAGTGTTCTTATGTGGACACTCAACCATGTGAGATGCACACCTTGGCAATGAAAAACGCTGCAAGGGTCATCTTTGAAAATGTGGGAGCTAAGTGTTATGGATTATAGTGGTGGGGCTAGAGGTTGACCATAGAATTGAGACACTACTATGAATGAGATGGGTGGGCAAGGTGTGTTGCATGACATTACATAGTGCCCTAAGTCTTGACAATTACAACAATGATAAAAGGGTTTTAGAGTACCTGAGGGGATTTTAGATCTATTTAATGTATGGGTACCAACACTCCATTCTCTAAGAAAAAATAGGTTTGACACATATGAAAAAGTGGTATTAATCAATTATGTAAAATTAAATAAAGGGTTAATACACCACATGATTGAGGGAGAAAGTTGTGGGTGCCAATGTTACGATTGATTCTTCAGACATAAAGGGGTACTACACCACATGCTTGAGGGTACCAATGTTGGGATTGATCCTTCAGACACTCCCTTTCCTATAGGTTACACCATCCTCGATGCATCTGTGTGTTCAAGGGAAGGGTAGTGCATTTGTAATAGGTTTAGACCAACAGGTTGGGTTTCATGCGCAAGTGTGGAGTGCTTAAGACCCTTACAAAAAGAGTAGGGGGGCCTTGTGAAAAGTTCCACCTTCTCAATCATATGTGAACATTACAAGAAAGGTCATAAGTTCAATTTGTGGGGCTCTGTAGTTTGACAGAAAGGGTCGATCTGACCCCTAAAACATATGCATACTTGGAGTGTTAAAATTCCATTGTGAAGATTGTATCAAGGTTGGTATGCTTGGTTGGGCATGGTAAGTGGTGCTCCACAAGATTTGGACGTGATGAACAATAGGTAGTGGTGGTTGCCCAACTCTCTTATTGAGGATTCTAACCATAGGCATGAATTGTACAAGAGGAGGAACACCCCTGGGAGCTACAATCCCTTGGGAAGGTGTTGTTTCAAGGTGGAGCCTGACCTCCATGAGCTTTTCATCAATTTAGTAAGTTCTCTCTATAGTGTTTGTGGTGTGGGGTGACGAGCTCATGAGCACCAATCTATGAAAACCTAACCCTAATTACCATTAATCAATGCGTCTAGATTAAATAAGTCAAATTTTCACTAAATAATTTTAACTAAATCAAATTAAAACTAATTTTATATTTTTTATCCTAAATTTTGAGTCTTATTTCTAAATTTCTAGTTTGCTAACAATTGTCCAATTAGTTAGTCATCATTACATTGATCCAATTAATTAGGTTTTGTGACATGGTTGATATGCATCGATACATGGTACACTGAGGGGATTATTGTGACCGGTGTCAAAATTGCTACAAGGAGGTGCAGTGGGTAGTATGAGTCCCTAATAAGAGGATTTCCGGTAGTGAGACCACATGGAAGTTGGATGTAGGGTGGCATACAAGGGGGGATAGTTGTAGAGTCGAATTTGAATAGCCACCATCATCATCACGGAGGCACGACATTAGAGGCAGCCAAGGAAAGTGGGGAGCGTGGAGCACGTGTGTCACCCACGGGGCGGGCAGTTGAATGTCCCCCTCACTCTATTTAAGATCTTGTGGCACTTAGTCTTGAGGGGAGGTAATGGGGTTAGGGGTGGGGAGGCTAGAAAAAGGCAGCCATTAGTAGGTGATTTGAGGTTTTCTTTATTTCTTTTAAACTTTCACTTTTTATTTATTTATTATTATTTAGTTTTTCAAGGAAATTTTTTTATTTTCTACGTTCTAAAGTTAAATTAAAAAATTTGACAAGAAGGGGGGGATTTTTGAATTTTCTATTTAGTGATAAAAGGGGGATTTTTAAAAAATTTAACTCAAGAAGGGGAGATCCAACCATAAAAGGGGGGTTTTTTATTTGAACTAAAAGAAATAGACAAGGGGGGGGAGGGGGGGCATTTTTGAAATTTCTATTTAAATAAAGATACGAATGGAAATTTAGAGGGTTAAGGGGGTGTGTATGTGTGTGCAAAGGGGGTGTGTATGTGTGTGCAAAGGGGGGTTTGTATTTTTAAGAGAGAGAAAAGAGAGGGGGTTATTACAGTTAAGGAGTGGAGGGGTGTCATGATGGGAGACGAGGTTATGGAGTCAGGGTGGGTAGGTTAAAGGAAGGTGATCTGGAGTTTTCTTTGTTTCTTTCAAATTTTTACCTTTTTTGTTTTTTTGGCTCTTTTAAAAGTATATTTTATTTTATTTTTATTTGTTATTTATTACATAAAATTTCATAGTTTAAATTGGCCTTAATAGGCAAGAAGGGGGGATTTTTTAAAAAAATTATTATAAAAAAGGAAGAAATGGAAATTTAGAGGATGAAGCTAAAAAAATGCAAATGGTAATGTAGAGGATTAACCTAAAAATGGAAAGAGGGGGGGTGTATTTTCAAGGAAAAGAAAAAAGAAAAGAGGGGGTTATGGTATTTAGGGAGTGGAGGGGTGCAATGATGGAAGGTGGTACAAGTGGTGGGTCATTTAACCTTGAATTTGGAAAATTAATATCACTTTAGTCCCAATTCATATCATTATATAATTTGCAGTTTCATTAGTGCCAACTAGAAATAATTAGCAACTAATTAGTGAAAATAGCCCACTTCTACAAAGAGAGAGAGAGAAATTAAAGGTTTTCTTAGTGTCTAACCAACACAATTTAACACAAAGCAAGCTATAATTACAACAACAATTAATCCCAAAATTTATCCAATCAGTCAAATTAAGGAAGAAACAACTCTCATTTTTCTCAACTTTGATCCAAAATTAATCTTAAAATTAAACCCTTTTTGAAGATTGGTGAAGTACAATTGCGTAGCTTCTTAAGATGCTTTGATTTTTCCACAAATTTGATTGTCCTCTAATTAGTACCAATTAAATCCACATTTTCTAATGCAAATATCTAGCTACTTAGTGACTAATTAAGAAAATGTTATGTAAATTTAATGAAATAAGTGATGCATTATAGTTCTAAACTACTTGCTAAATCCAAAACCAAGCCTAGATACTCAAGAAAAAATATTGTTTGTTTACTAAATTGAAGTCTAAGAGTTTCTTGGAATGTTTAGTGATTGATTAAGCAACCTATGTGCAAATTAACTCTAAAAATGATGGATTCTATCTTTGAACTAAATTGAAGATTAATGAATCTAAGAGTGTCCTGGAATGTTTAGTGATTGATTAAGTAACCTATGTGCAAATTAACTCTAAAAATGATGGATTCTATCTTTGAACTACTTGCTTAACCTTAATCTACCAACATATTAAAGAAAAACTACAATTTTTAGAGAAATATAGTCTATGGAAAAATAGAATGTAAAAATTTAAGATTTAGTTGTCTAAAAAAAGGCTTGTAAATGATGGTTTTCATGTTCGTAGAAGATGTATTTTAAAAAATGCTCTTCAATAATGGAAAAAATGATGCATTGTGCACACTTTTTATGCACAATGCTCTAATTTCTCTCTAATTCACTATAAAATAATCTTCAATAATGGAAAAAACAAAAAAATCAATCATTTAACTCAACCAACATTGTAGACTCCAAAACCATGTGGATTTTGTGGTAAACCAGTAATCGAACTGTGAATCAACATTGGTATATGGGTAAAGCCACATGAATGGAAATGAGAACAACAACAATATGCAATTTATCGGCCTTCCTTGACAATGTCACTAATGTGAAGAGCTCCTTCAGAATCGTCGCTCTAACTAATGTTGTGGGGCTTGGCTAGGTCAATTGAGCTCAAGCAAATCTGAAGAGCTTAACTCTCATGGAGAGCTCACTCATGGTTTCCCTCCCATGTACGTTGTCACAATCTCTTCACTAATCCTAGTTTATGAAGAAAGAGTTACAAGAGTAGAGAAAACAATAGTTCTAGTGCGTGTATAGAGATGCATACATAGATAATTATGTTTTATAAACATGAAAATTTAGCTTTTATAACTTTTCTTACTAGGCCATCCACTTGTAAGTGACCCAAGGTGCTCATGAATAATTACAAGGCTTTTACAAGTGGCCTTTCTAGCAAGGTTCCTCATATTGTGACCTCGACATTAAGTCTTGAGAGCATCTTAAGAGCAATTACAATATGCAAAATATGGAATTACAATATAATCAAGATATAATGATATAATTATGCAATTTTACAAGTATGTGCATATATTATCAGTTAAGAAACATGTTAACCAAGTGGTTAACAAGGATGCACAGATTGAACGTGTCGTGATTGTTGCCTAAGCTTGAAACTACTATTTTATTTACCCACTTCTAAAGCATACACTTTTTGGATCTTGGAGACTAGTTATATAAAGAATGCTCTACCAAACATCTTATAAGCATTCCTTTCTTCCAGTATACAATCCAAAATGCCTCATCAAGAGAGCTTCAAGTTGACACAAGGCATGAATAGGTGTTTTTAGATGAGATTATAAAAGGTCCTTTACGAATAGAGAGGATTTTCTTTTCTTTTAAATTTCTATTCATGGAGGGATTGCAATGAACTAGTGGAGATAGTTCATTGGAATCCCTCCATGGATAGAAAATCCTCACTATTCCTTAGGAATAGATAGGCTTTTCTTTTCTTTTAGATTTCTATGCATGGAGGGATTGCAATGAACTATTGGAGACAGTTCTTTGGAGTGACTTCTTTGATCACATTGCTCTCACACTCTTTATTCAATATTGTTTATAGAACTCTGGTCTGCCATATCTTTCTTACTTGGTAGATTGTCTTGTTCCATTGGCTATATGACTTGGATATCTATTGCTACATAGGTGACTAAATATGGAGCACAAATGTTCCTATGAGAGCTTTGATACGTGCCATTAGTATTCATGGTCATTATATTTAGTTTTCCATATGGATGACATTTTAATCTATATTTTTTGGCCATGTCATGTTTCTATTTTTACTTGTTAGGCACTAGTGGGTTGGGAGACACTAGCAAGTGTCATAACTTGGCACATCTAGATATCCAAATGCATGGAGGGTATGAATAGGTACTCAAAATCCTACCTTTTGATAACCTTTCTTGCATTTGGATTGATATTGTGCACATTTGGTCAAGGATACAATGTTCCTCCAAATCTATGATTACAAGAAACATGAGTTGCTTATTGAATGGAAAGAGTGTTAATTCTTTTTTAAGTCTTCCTCTCGCTTATATGGTGTTATCACCCACTTTGCATGGTGTTTTAATTCTTGGCTCTTGTATTGTTTCTATCATTCTTAAAAAATGACATAGGTAAAGAGGAATAATTTTTTCACAAAGTCTCAAAAAAACCAAAGAGATGGCATATTTTCTCAAGCTTTCTATTCATGCTTAATAAACAAATGCCTTGCTAAAAAAATACAAATTTATTGTTAAAACTGGGACCAATTTACAAGATGAATAGTAAACATTGAAAACATAATTTATGAGCTCATAAGTATGCATCAGCTAAAAAGTATGATATAAATATACTTTAAAAAATTATACATCATTTAAAGTTGATCTTTCATGATGTCACATATCCTTTTATGAATTTTCCACATTTTGCTTTGACAAGACTTTCCACAATACCTACAAAAATCTCAAACAATTTTAGTTAATTACATAAACACTAATAATAGTAGAAAATAATATTCAAATGCATTTCCACCAGTATGTTTTTGCCATGTTTTTAACTCAATCATGTACATTCCATGTTTTTTATTCCCCTGCTAAAATTTGAAATAAAAAATAATGAAATAAAAATTTTCTTGTTATTGATCTACGCAAGAAAGGTTGAAACAATATTACACATCATTTAATCATGAATAAATATTCTTGAATTAAAAAAAAATACTCTAGTTCATGTAGTTCCAAGAATCATGATGTAATGTTGTAAATATTATGTTTTACAAGGAGAACCATATCATGACAATTAACAATTAAAGTAAAGCTCATGCTACAAACCTTATGCTACATGATATGTTTCACCCATATCCATACATTAAATATGTGAAAACTTTCATGGCCATAGATAAATTGGACCACTTCAAGGTTAGATGCAATTTATGAAATTTCCATGAAGGATACTTTTCATGCTCAAATGATAGTTCAATGGTCACATCAAGTTTAATAATTGCATACACTTTTAACATCGTGTCTTTGTTAGGTAACTGGGTGTGTGTGTGTGTGTGCGTGCGCACGTGTGGACACATGTGCATGTGCGCCTTTGCTTGTGCCTAAAGCCTATAGCTAATTTTGTTTATATTGATGGGGCTTGGATAATGATTTGCTTATTGATGGGCCTTAGATAATGATTTATTGGGATGATGTAGAGTACTTTGATTTCACAAGGTAATAATTTTGTTGGGTGATATGTAGAGTACCTTGATTTCATAAGGTAGCACTTTTGTTACTCGCCCAGAGACTAATTAATCTTACATAATGTGGGTTCTTCACTAGAGGAGTATAGCATAATCCAAATCAATTCTAGATCAACAAGCTCTAGCCATACACTAAAATAGTGGGCCTCGGTGCTATGGGGCACAAGGATCTATGTAAAAATCTTATTGAGTCTTAATAGAACCTTAAGAATTCTTAAAATCTTAATACACTAAAATAGTGGGCCTTGGTGCTATAGGGCACAAGGATCTATGTAAAAATCTTAGTGAGTGTTCATAACACCTTATGTTTAAGAGTTATTTGGATGTCCATGGTTGGTTGTTGAGTTGTTGAGCTAACCACCAACCCATTCATGATATTTGTATGCTACATGTGTTGATGGATAATTTAGGGCTTCATTTTAGAACTTGCTTAATACATAAGAAGATCAAACTTCCCACCAGGTTCTTGTGTGTGTGTGTGCGCGCGTGTGGACACATGTGCATGCACACATCCTTGATCCACGTGATGAATTACATAACTCATGAGAATCCATTTTTAACTGTCTCCCATAAGTCATAAGAATCCAAAATGGATCTAACTTCCATAGTGTACAATTGTCATAACTAATGGTGGTTGACTACTTGCCATAACAAGCTTTTTCAAACTAATGGTGGCTGACAACAATTGGCTTCATCTAACTTCTTGTCATAACTAATGGTGGTTGACTACTTGCCATAACAAGCTTTTTCAAACTAATGGTGGTTGACAACAATTGGCTTCATCTAACTCATGAGAATCCATTTTTAACTGTCTCCCATAAGTCATAAGAATCCAAAATGGATCTAACTTCCATAGTGTACAATTGGTTCCATCTAACTTCCTGTCATAACTAATGGTGGTTGACTACTTGCCATAACAAGCTTTTTCAAACTAATGGTGGTTGAAAACAATTGGCTTCATCTAACTTCCTGTCATCTCACTAATGGTGGTTGACTACAATTGGTTCCATCTAACTTCCTGTCATCACTAATGGTGGTTGACTACTTGCCCCATAACAAGCTTTTTCAAACTTGAGCTCTGCTACCATGTAAGAAATACACTTAAGTGAAACTTGATCACAAAATAGAGAACTTGAAAGCGAGAGATATGGAGAATAAAGTTGAAACACTATTGTAAACCAAAATTACAATTTGATGGCATCCACTTTAAAAAGTATCTTTGGTGGTGATCTAGTTATCTCCTCCATTTTTCCCATCTTCTTCTTCTTTTTTCTAGAAGAAGAGGGGTTATCAAAATCCTTCCCCTTACCTTTCTTTGTGCTAGAATCACCACAAAGAGCAAAATCACCACCATCCCTACTGTTCTGATGCATTTCCTCCTCCATGAGCATGGCACTAAACTCTTCAAAAGTTAAAGGAGGATTTTGAGTATCAATGAGGTGATCAAGCTATCATTTTTTGAGGCAAGATCTCACACCTATGTGCTGGATGTTCACTTGAATTATTGATCTCACACCTATGTGCTAGATGTTCACTTGAATTATTGATCCCATATCTGAGCTCACATATTCTTGATCCATGTAATGAATTACACAACTAACAAGAATCATTTCTTAGTTGTCTCCTATAGGTCATAAGAATCTAAAATGGACCTTGTCTTGAACTTCCAGAGTGTACAGTTGGTTCCATCTAATTTCCCATCATTTGATGGTGGTTAACTACTTGCCAA
This sequence comes from Cibotium barometz, assembly GCF_041138505.1. Taxonomy (NCBI): domain Eukaryota; kingdom Viridiplantae; phylum Streptophyta; class Polypodiopsida; order Cyatheales; family Cibotiaceae; genus Cibotium; species Cibotium barometz. Next base: position 21,814,077 of record NC_141060.1, read on the forward strand.
TAAGCTTTATATTGACTACATGCCAACAAGATTTATCAAACCTGAGCTCTAATGCCATGTAAGAAATTCATTAAAAAAAACTTGTTCTCACAAGAGAACTTGAAGCAAGAGATTTGGAGAATAAAGTTGAATTACTATTGCAAAGCAAAGTTACAATTTGATGGCATCTACACACATGTGCACTCCTTGTGCACCTCGAAAAGGATCTTTGGTAGTGAGATCTAGGTAAACTTTGGATATAGGATGTCATGCATTGGTGATCTTTGGTGCACTCCAAAAAGGACCGTTGGTGGAAATCTAGGTAGTCTCTAGAGGGAAGATGTCATGCTCTAGTAAGGTTGTCACAAATGAGCAAGGTGCTAAAACCCATACCCCTGACTGGGTACCCTTTGACCATACCCTTAACCAAATGCCAAACCCATATCCCTTGACCCTTGAACAAAAGCCAAGAACAAAAGCCAAACCCATACCCTCGACTGGGTACATGATGAGTGCATGGGTCCGTAAAGCCATATCCCTTGACCCTTGACCAAATGCCAAACCCATATCCCTTGACCCTTGACCCTTGACCCTTGACCAAAAGCCAAACCCATTCTCTCGACAGGGTACATGAAGATATCTCCACAAGGTGTCCCAAGAAGATATCCTTCCACCTTGAAATGTAGTCTATTGACTCGCACTTGCATGCATCGATGGTTCCAAGTCTAAGTCATCTCCTAACCATCTAGCCGCACATAGTGGCCAACATTCAATGTCTAGTTTGGGAATTATTTTCCAGTGCCTCAGTATTCAACACAACATCACTCCTCATATATGGGGCCCTTATAAAATAGAGCAACCCATCATCTACATAGCGATGAATGATGACGGTGAAGCATTGATTTTCAATAGTCGAAGCATCTAAGAGATAATGTTTATTCATCTATAAAAGAAAATACCTTCCCTCGTTTGTTAACCCATTTTATGCTTAGCAAGGTTACCACACCTAATTGTATGCCACATCATGATGAGTAATCTACATTAAATGTCAAGGATGGGCATACCAAACTTGTACAAATAAGCCATGAAGCAATGATGTCCAAATCTCAAACTTGGATGGATGCCCATAAATATTCGATGGATAATTAATAGTATTTCCCACTCCAAGAGCATGTGATAGTGAGCTAGGATGTGCTCCCTAGTGTTGTAAAGCCATTTTATGGTTAACAAGGTGCCACATTTAATTGTATGCCCACAACATGGGTAATCTACATCAAATTTTAAGGATGGACATACCAAAATCATTAACAAATAAGCCATGATGCAATGATGTGTCCAAATCTCAAAATTGGATCTAATGGGGAATAAATAGCATTTCCCACTCTCCAAGAGCATGTGGTAGTGAGCCAGGATATGCTCCCTAGTGCTGTGATGTATCAGTGTATTATGAGATGAAGAAATGTATAAGAAATAGGCCTATTACAAGCTTTAAGTGCTTGCTCAGCCATAGTTTAAGTGTGTGTGAACACCATGGTCATGTATATAAGATAATTTCTCCCATAATGTAAGAACATTCTCCCATTGTGCAATTGAGCTTTCCCTCTTGCTAAAACTCTCTCCAATCTTATTCTAATGCATGCTAGTGAGTGTGTGAGTTATGTGAGGTGAGAGAAGGGAGTAGCGTCCATAGTGTAACATGATGGTGTGACAACACACACGCAGGAGAAGGCAAATGGTAAGCTACCCATGGTGATGTTGAGCTTAGACACCTCAAAGGTTTTATGAGCTCGGCCATTGAAAAGATCCCCATGACAAATTGAGGTGACTAAAGGTGTGTGGTTCCCTTGAAGCTATCTCTTAACCTTAACATTTTATTCCTTCCCTCATTATTCTGCCATGTCAGTATGCTATCTTTTGATGCATAGCATGAGCACTATCCACACAAAACTAAGACCCATGAGAATTGGGTAGTAAACTAAGACCCATGAGAATTGGGTAGTAAACTAAAACATTTTATTAGCATATCTCATGGATAGGAACCATATTCTCCATAAGTAGATGATACACAAGCTCGTGGACTCCTTGAAGGAGAAATACTTAGAGCTTCAAAAGTAGGGACAGAAAAGACCACAACATAAGCATAAGAAAAATAGATGCTCAAGAATTCAAGGGAAAAAATGAAAGAATTAGAAGATGACAATGATTTGATAAGTGCCAAGTTCATTGCCTCAAGGGAAAAGGAAATTCACACTCAAATGACACATATCTAAGATATGCAAGATCAACTACAGAGAAAGGAAAGAAAACTCACATCATCCCAAGTGCAGTTCTAAAAAGACCTCAAGATTAAACATGGCAAACTTTATATGATGCAGCAAGGCTAACCCACACTAAAGAAAAAGTAGAAGTAAGTAGAAGTTTATGAGAAAAACTTCCATAATTGCAAAGATAGGTAGCAAGCCTCACCCACCAGTAGGTAACAAAAGAATAGAGAAATATTAAATAAGTGACATGCTCAAGCCTTTAGGATACTACAAGATAAACTAGCACATGCTCGAGATAAGAAAGAGAAAATGCTTAAGAGCCACTAGGATGTGGTGAAACGTTTGTAGGAGGCATGTGTAAATGCCACAAAATCTCAAGGTGATCTTGCACATGCAAGGTTAGAGATGATTTTCTAAAAGGGCTAAAGAAGATGAGAGGATAAATATGCAATGACAAGCATGAAGAACTCTTAAGGCCATAAAAACCATCATTAAATGGCTTTAGTATCTGTCACGTAGGCTGTAACGCCTGTGAGACCGACGGCAGACCGGATGGCCATGTCCGGGGTTCAGTGGGAGAGGACGCCCATGTGGAGTCATGGGCGGCCAGGCTAGTGTGGACGGCATGCCACACACTATATAGCATGGGGGATGAGGGGCAATCCTCATTCTTCCTCTATGGCTGGTGGGTGGTGAGCCAGAGGCCGTCCCCTCTTGTGGTAACGCCCGTATAGCGGTGTTACGGATATCTAACACTGGTGGGGGGGGTAATGTCACGTAGGCTGTAACGCCTGTGTGACCGACGCGGCAGACCGGATGGCCATGTCCGAGGTTCAGTGGGAGAGGACGCCCATGCGGAGTCATGGGCGGCCAGGCTAGTGTGGACGGCATGCCACACACTATATAGCCTGGGGGGATGAGGGGCAATCCTCATTCTTCCTCTATGGCTGGGTGGTGAGCTAGAGGTCGTCCCCTCCTGTGGTAACGCCCGTAGCGGCGTTACGGATATCTAACAGTATCTAAGGAGGATAACCTTATTTAATGGCAACACAACATCTCAATAAAAGACACCATAATCAAATGAGGCAATAAGACATTTGGATCAACAATGGCTACTCTACGAGTAACTCCAATGGAGGTGTCAACGTTGGCTACTCCACCAATAGCTCCAATGGTGTCAACATGCCATGGCTATTCTACCACACCTGCTGTAACTCCAATGGTGTCAACATTGGCTATTCTACCACCCGCTATAACTCTAATGGTGTCAACACTGGCTATTCTACTACTGAGAACTCCAAGGGTGTCAATATTGGCTACTCTATCGGTAACTCCAAGGGTGTCAACACAAGCTACTCCATCATGTCGATAACTCCAAGGGTGTCAACACTAGCTACTCCGCTGACTCCAAGGGTGTTAACACTAGCTAATTTGCTGAGAACTCCAAGGGACCCTCCTCAAACTTTCTCCTTGTATTTTGCTTCTCTAACCCTCTCTTTGCTTTAATTTAACAGCTTAATTAACATTCACATTGCCAAAGACCTAACCCCATAGGGCCAATATAAACCAAAATACAGATAAGTATAATGACCTTACTATTGTTATATTAGACCTAACTCCATATGACATGGTCAATATAGCCCAAAATACAAATAAGTATGATGACCTTACTACTGTTATATCTATTCTTCATGGCTGATGTGTACCTACCTGACCCTATAGCTATCTATCATTTTACCTTCCATACAATAGTATTAAACTTTTGATCCTTGTGCTTGGTCACTTACATAATTGTGCGTAGCTACCAAAGATGGAAGTGCATCCATCATATCCATACAAGTGGTGGGTATGTCAACATAGATTATGATGGTGTGAGCCTCCCACTAATTGAGGTATTTATTCGGCATAAAACCATCATATCACATAGAATTTATTTGTATATGAGAATATGCAAGAATTTATGTGCACAAGATACTAATCTTAAGGGTAAACCCCACTTACCCACTTACATGCCAATGAAAAGAAGGTTTGCCCCACTAGAGTTTCAAGGTGAGAAGCCAAAGTATTCAAAAATATGTTATAACTTTTCCTTTTTCTAACCATCTATATTTGATAGTTTATAGAAACAAAGGAAACAACTTCTGTTAGGGATTAGAGCTTGGTAGAGCATACCCAATTCAACGGTAGTCACAAAAGCATGTAGATTCATAAAGCTAATCATGGTCCTCTCATCGACCAAAGGAAAGAAAGACGTGAAAGGTATGATATTGATATACTATTCTTTAACATGAATAGAGGTCCAACATGAGAGGTCATCATGTTTTAGTATCATCGACTTAAATACATCTTACATGCACCAAACATTTGAAGATATGGTGGACATTGGTTTTTGCATGCCTTACCCATGTTGCATACACACACTCAAGAGGCTCCAGTTATGCCAAAAACATTACCATTATAAGCTCAATGGGACTAGGTTGTAACCAAATTCCAAAGACATAATCTACATTAGGTAGGGGGTGTTAACCCCATATTAGGTTAACTAGATGCCCCCGCATACATACATGAGAGTGAAGAATAAGTGTCATCAAATGCACTATAAACTTTATGAGATTTATGAGATATTTGGCCACACCCAAACTAATTTGGTAAGCTAGTAGTTTTGGGCACCCAAATTAGTTTGGCCACACCCAAACTAATTTGGTAAGATAGTAGTTTTGGGCATCCAAGTAGGAAAAAATATCCCTTTGTGCTAAATGTGTTCTCTAGTTTTCTACTTGCTCTTTACTTCTTATTTTGTGTGTGTGTGTGTGTGTGTGTGTGTGTGTGTGAGAGAGAGAGAGAGAGAGAGAGAGAGAGAGAGAGTAGATTACTACTTAGCTTATGTTCCTTTCTTTATGTGAGAGAGAGTAGATACTGAGAGGTGTGTGAGTCCTTGTAGTAGCAAGGTAAAGAAGCTTCCTTTATGAGAGAGAGGAAGAGAGGGCTTAAAAAAGGAGAGAATATGGCAAACCCCACCAACTAGGCTTTACAACTTCCTTTGTGATAGAGAGGAAGATAGGGCTCAAAGGAGAGAAATTGGTAGGCTTGGATGGCTTCAAGAGACCTGAGCTTGGAAGCAAGGTAAGTAATCCATGCTAGTTTACAAATTCCTTATGATAGAGAGGAAGATAGGGCTTAAAGGAAGATAGGTCTCAAACGAGAGAAATTGGTAGGCTTGGATGGCTTCAAGAGACCCGAGCTTGGAAGCAAGGTAAGTAATTCGTGATAGTTTGTGTGTGTGTGTGTGTGTGTGTGTGTGTGTGTGTGTGAGAGAGAGAGAGAGAGAGAGAGAGAGAGAGAGAGAGAGAGAGAGAGAGAGAGAGAGAGAGAAAGAAAGATTTTATTAACGTCTTCCATCAAAAGACCGAACTTGGCCTATGAGACAAATCAGTGTACTTGTGTGGGGTATCCTCTATCATCCCAACAAAATGAAAAAGTACTGAACTAAAAAGCTGAATCTGGGTGTGCAATAAGTACAATGAGTGGGGGAGGGGATGGAGCTCTACTACTAGGAGAATGCAAAGCTATATGCATGGAGTATACAATCATGATATGCAACCTAGCTAGCTCCATCTTGTACCATACTGAGGGTATAAAATGGTATACATCAATGAAGGGGGTGGTGTCCACAGCTCCCTGAAGAACATGCCTAGGTCTGCTATATGAAGCAAGCCAGTCGCTCCACACCCTCTCTGTGGAAACTGAGTTCTGATCTCTGTCATCTCTCCTTTATGAGAGAGAGAGAGAGAGAGAGAGAGAGAGAGAGAGAGAGAGAGAGAGAGAGAGAGAGAGAGTTGTATTAACGTCTTCAAAAGGCCAAAATGACCTATGAGACCAAAATGTTACATCATGTCCATGGAAGGCATCATCATGGTACTGAAAGTAAAACTAAGAGAAATATCCATGAAAAAAACACACAAATATCCTCAAGCTCTCGCACTAGCCAAGAATATCTCGCATAGGGCGCTATAAAATGGTACCCAATGTAGTGAGGCTGACAAGGCGGGATAAAGTCCTCCGGTGGTGGGAAATGATGGCTCTGATCCTCTTGAGGTGATGTGAGAGTGGGTAGCGGCCACCAAGTTGGGGGCATTAGGTGCGAGGTGTGTGTCCTTGTCTCAAGATGAAGAAGCTTCCTTTGTGATAGAGAGGAAGAGAAGGGCTTAAAGGAGAGAATATGGTAACCCCACTAGTTATGCTTGCAAACTAGTGGTGGTTCCCTTTGTGAGATAGAGAGGGCTTCTTGGAGATAATCTGGCTTGGATGGCTTCAAAGAGACCCGAGCTTGGAAGCAAGTTAAGTAACCCATGACTGTTGTTTGCTTTCTTCGTGATAGAGAGGAAGAGAGGGCTTAAAGGAGATAAGCTAGTTAGGCTTAGATGGCTTCAAAGAGAATCAAGCTTGGAAGCAAGTTAAGTAGCCCATGACTATTGTTTACTTGTTTGTGCTCTTGTTTGTAAATGGGTAAGTTTTAGAGAAGAGGGCTAAAACGGGCCATAACACTTGTAACATATTTTAATCTATTACTTAAGATTCTATCTCAATAGTTTAATATTGATTAAGCTCAAAATTTCTAATTTATTTGACTTACATTTATTGCTTTTCCCTTGTACTCAAGAGATTTTTGTGTTTTTAGTGCTAGCTATAATGTATACTTTCTCTTCTTAAAGAATATTTTGATTGTGCATAACTTTTTATGATGTTAATTTTCTACAAAAAGAAAGAAAAAAAAGCAACTTGTTGAACTCATAATGTGAAATAACCATAATTATAGTCATGTATCCAATGCCACATGGAAAAAGAAAAAGAAGCCACTAGTTGTTGTTTGCAATACCATAATCAAATAATATCTTCTTTGACATAATTGACTAAGATGGGATATTAACACTAGTTCTTGCATCTCTCTATTTGGTGGTGAAATTTCTAGAAATGTCTCATGAGCACTACTCATTATTAAGTGTAAAAGGCATTAGTAAATGCACTTTGCAGGCTAGAGGCCATTTTCAATTATATTATGGCCTATGTAATTTTCTAACATGGATAATAAAGATGACTATAGAAACTAACTACTAATAGGGATACTAAAGATGACTATGGAGTTGTTTTTTTATAAATAATTTTTAGACAAGGAGCTATTTGGTTGAATAAGAACCATGTAAATTCATTTTTTGAAAGTGTGCTAAAAAACATAGTTTGTTACTAAAGTATAAATGAGAAAATAAGTAAAGGGCTTCAAATTAATTCATGAACATTTGGTAGTCATGTTCACTTAAAAAGATATATTTTCCTTTTATTTTAATCATAAAATTATTTTTAAAATATTAAAATTCCTAATTGGCTAACTAATTTCTAGTTTTCATGTCTCTAATGCTTAAGTTATCATCTCCATTAGATGTGCATAAAAGGTTAAAGAACCCATATAGTTTTAGAAAGAAAAATACATAAGTGCAAAGCTTTGATGGTGGAGATCTATAAAATGACTCACCATTCAAATTTACATCTTGAGCATCTTTGAACCGCTTGAGACCCACATGAAGCACATTTTGGTGCTTCCATAGATTCCTAATATCACATTGTTAAGTTTACATTTCAACAATATTTCAACAATGACATCTAACTTGATATCCAAAAATATTAAGTTATTTACATATATAAAGCAATGCGTGATTGTTATAGGAGAGATAGACTAGGATACAATTAAAAATAATCTTAAGATGTAGTTTAAAATAGTAGTAGTTGTTCCCAAGAATAAACGTCTCTTTAGTATATGTTTTATTAATTTTTCATGTCATTTATGGTGTTGATTTTTGACTAATATATAAAAGTTTCATAAATATATGTTCTTATGTCTTATTAAATTTCATATCATTTATGGTGTTTATTTTTGACTAATATATAAGAATCCTATTTCTACCGTAGTTTATATGTGTGTTTTTTAACACTTTCTAAATGCTTAATGTTTCAAATGTTTGATCAAAGATTTACTTGTTGTAACCACACCATGAGAACTCATTTGTGGATTTATTCTAGAAATTAACCTGAAAACTTTAGACCACTTTGACAACTGTATCTAAATGGTTTTTTTAAAAAGTCCATATACATACCCCAAATTGAAACATTCTTAACATTTCTTGAATATGGCATGCTGAAGAATCCAAGTTTGAGTATGTCATGAGAAGTTGAGTTTTGGCAATATGATCTGTATCCAAATGATTAAAAAAAGAGTTTATAAAATTTTTTAATGTAAACTTTTGTCTACCCTATACGAAAAGATTTAGGTATCCAATAATATAAAATTTTAAAAAATCATAAATGTAAACAGATAATAATTATTCAATCCAGGTACATAGGGTGGATAATAAAACATTCAAATGAAACAAAAGGAGCACATGCTTGAGCTATAAAGAAATGCTATGATAAAAGTAAAATCAACATTAAGAAAACTTTCTATTATGTAGCATGCATTTCATGCATGTACATGAGAATGTGTTTGTGTGTGTGTGTGTGTGTGTGTGTGTGTGTGTGTGTGCATATTTGATGCCCTACGTAAAATGCCCTCCTACATGTGCACATGTTGATGCCCAATATAAAATTCCCTATGTAAACCTAGCTAAGGCTTATCTATGCTCAGAGGGGAAAGTGGGATTCTAATCTACTAAGGGACATACTTTTCCCACTAAGGATAGAATATAACTTGCCCCCACTAGGACCTAAGGGGGTTCAAAGCCTCTTGCTCTACAAACTAGCCTTGCCTAGTAGCTTACAATATTATATAATATTGCAAGAATAGCACTTAATGCTTTCACCCTCTCACTCTTGTGCATGGTGGGTACAACCTACCTAACCTTAAGTAGCACAACACAAAACTGGGTCCTCGACAACTTCACCACATGCATGTACTTAGACATAACATACCATGGGAACTCAAACAAATACCTGCAATGGAATTCACATTCATTTTGCTAAGTCATAGTACAATGTCCTATTACAAAGGTGGCACCCTTCCCCTTTTCCCTGTAGCATTATATGGTAGTGATGTGTGTGAACACAGTTAGGATTGCTAGGGCACTTTTTCCCTCACTGGGAGGTTTTTTCCCTTGTGTGTATGTACACCCTCTTATCTACTCATTTTGGGGTGTGTACTTATCTTTTGTATCTGGCACACATTTGTTCATTCTAATCTAGTGAGTTTGTGTGCTCTCAAGCTTCTCTATCTTGTGTGTGTACATTGTTGCAACCCTAACCCTAATTCCAACAATTGGTATCAGAGCTAGCTTCCTTGACACTTGATCTAGTAGTCTGCATCCCTCCTTACATCCCTGTTTTTCTGTCTCGGATTAAGATATCCTCTTAGGAGAAAGAGGTATATACTGTAGTGTGTTGTATACGAAGTATACTGAATTTTTAGGGTCCGCGACACGATTCGGGTGCGTTTTGGGCACCGCAAGGTTTATGTAGACATTCTAGTCATTTTGGTGGATTGGTCCAACTCGATTTTTTTTGTTTGGGCTGTGCAGCAGCAAAGATTTGGTGTGTAGCAGCACTACAGTGTCTTCAACAACATCGACCATCATACTTTTGCCAGTAAAACCAGGGCACTACATAAATGAGTGCAAGAAAAGGCTGAGAAGGAGAAAATGAAAGAATCGAGCATGGCTGTGGCTGATGCATCTGCACCAAGTGCAGAGAAGAAGGAATCTACAAGTTTTGCTCAAGATGATTGGGCATGGACTATACATTGCAGTTATGACCCTTCTGTTCATGATGTATGCATGTCAGTGGTAGAATCGGATGCTTGGTACTTTGACAGTGGTGCTAGTAAGCACATTACTTCACAAAAAAATTTCTTCTCATCTTTGGAATCTGTCCCAAGTGCAGGAACCATCACATGTGCAAAAATGGTTCCTCATATCCTGTCAAAGGAGTTGGTAGAGTTGTACTCACTGTTGCAAATGGGGGCACATTTACTCTTTCTAAAGTTTTATATGTGCCAGGTGTGAGGCGAAAACAAGGAAACAAACACAAGGCCTCTATAGCCTTCGAGCTCACAAACTTTGAATACAACAACAAAATGGAGGCACCAGAGATGATATCACACACGTCTCACCACATCTCTCTCTTATCCCACACAAATTCAAGCCAGAATATACACAAGCACCCTTCAATTCAAACCCTTAGATTCCCTTTCTTTCTCAACTCACTCAGCTCATCACCACGGCTGGCTATTCTTTACTTGGTTGCCCACACACCCCTTGCTCACAACACTTACACTAAGAACCATTTCCCTGCTCTCTTATCACCATACGCACACACCAGAGGCCCCTCTACCTAGTCAGCTGCATCCGCTTCGACTCCTCCTTCGCTGCTCTCCCCAGCTAATCGCCGCTCTCTCCTCTACAGTTGGTGAGGGCTCCCTTGCTTCTGTGCCGTCGACACCATCATTCGCTCCTCTCTGCTGTTGACAAGTCCCTTCACTCTCCGCATTGACAGTCGCCAGCTCCCTCTCTTTGTCCGCTGCAGCTGCGCCACCTCCTGCGCACACACAGAGGCCGCCCACCTTTACAGTCACCAACCACAGTCGATGTAGGCGAGTGCACTAGCCGCCCAAGCAATCTACACCTATCCTCTGTCACCAACCACGTCCAAGACAAGCAAGGCAACCCCCTGAATCGGCAGTAGCACACCTCCCAGGCGACGTTGACACCTTCGCTCCCTGAAGTCTTCGACACAGCATCCCTTAGCCAGTCATCCACAGTACCAAGCGGCCCTTAGCTCTGCCCGCTCCACAAGAAAAACCCCGCCGTCCGTTAGCTCTGCACTCTCCCGAAATCTCCTTGGTCTCCAGGTGGCAACTCTCCGTAAGCTCTCTTCGCCAACCTTCTTGAAGGTCGCGCTAGCAGCAAAGCAAGCGGCCAGCTGGCTCTTCTTTCGCTTGCCACTTGGTGGTGTTTATATATATATATATATATATATTTATAAGGTGGTTCCCATGCCACACTGCACTACCTATAGGGGCCTCTATTAAAATCTTTTGTAACCTCGGAATCCACACATATACGCCATCTCATCACCATACCTAATCATGCCCAAACCCCCATGCGATGTGGAGACATACGGCCATTCCAAATCTGCACAGTACATCCAAACTCAAGCACAAAGAGCAAATTATATTTAGCTGGCATCCCTTGTAGGTTTCAGTATTTACAGTCTAGATTTGGCTCTCTCCATGTAAACCAGCATATGTACATCTATCTCCACCAGAGGCTCATCAAAGCCCCAATCATTGACATCCTCCTGCGATGTGGAGACATACGTCCATTCCAAATCTGCACAGTACATCCAAACTCAAGCACAAAGAGCAAATTATATTTAGCTGGCATCCCTTGTAGGTTTCAGTATTTACAGTCTAGATTTGGCTCTCTCCATGTAAACCAGCATATGTACATCTATCTCCACTAGAGGCTCATCAAAGCCCCAATCATTGACATCCTCATGCTCTTCCACCTCTTGTTTGTAAACATCCAAAGACACCCTCTTGGCAAATAGAAAGCTCATACAAATAAAACTTCAAGTCTCAAGCACCTACTCCAAAGAAAATGCATGTACTAACTCACTGCAAGCCATTCAGTCTGTACATTTGCCACGGCATTCAGGGCAAAGTTTTATTGCAAACCATGCATCCCATATGTACACGGACTCAAAACACCTTTACAAAATTTTGCCTGACATACTTTGCCCAACCCCCAGCCTGCTGAATCATTCATGATCAGCAGTAAAAAGCATTTCAAGACCTAAATCCATATCCAAAGACTGCCCTTCATTGGAAATCACATCTTCTAGCACTACATCCTGTACAATCACCATCAAACGTGCATAATGCTTCTTCAGCCTATATCCATTTACCCTGGAAGCATGCAAAGTCCCATCTAGATCTGCCAATCGATAGGTACCATTTGCAAATCCTTGCATCACCAAGAAAGGTTCCTCCCACTTAACTTGAAATTTCTTATGAAAGGAATTATCCAGCCTGCTATTATAACGTAATACCAAGTCATCCTTCATAATTCCTTTGCTTTTAATTTTCTTGTTGATCTTCTCCAACGTCCTGCATATCTTCATAATGCTTCAAAGCATTATCCCTGTTCAGCTGTGCTTCTTGTAAATATAACAGCTGTTCTTTAAGGGCATCTTTAGGCTCTTCCAAAAGCTTTTCTAACATTTTAACACCTGGTATCTCCACCTCAATAGGCAATAAAGCTTCTTTCCCATAAACAAGATGAAATGGAGTGAAACCAGTACCAGTCTTAATTGCTATCCTGTATGCCCATAAGGCAGCAGGCAGCTCCAGATCCCAATTCTTGCCTTGTCGCTCTATCACCTTAGATAAAATCTTAATCAATTCACCATTGAAACGCTCATTCAAGCCATTACACTGTGGATAGTAAGGTGTGGTAAAACTGCGACTGATCTTCATCTTTGTATACAAATAGTCCATAAGCTCTGCTCTGAAACCTGGACCCTGATCAGATAGCAATTCCAATGGCACACCAAACTTACAACAAATATCCTGATATACAAACTTTGCCACTTCCTTAGCAGTAATTTGTTTCACTGCCTTTGCTTCCGCCCATCTAGAAAGGTAGTCAACTGTAGTCAAGATGTAGCACTTCCCTCGGCTAGTAATAGGCAATGGTCCCACAGCATCAATTCCCCATTTTTCAAAAACATCATAAGCAAGAATTCTCTTCCTCATTTCAGGCCTTAATATCCATCTACTATGAGCTTGGCATTGTTTGCATGACCTGCACCAGTGATTAACATCCTTATGTACACTTGGCCATACATAACCTTCCTGCAATACTTTATGCAAAGTAATCTTTGAGGCAAAATGTCCACCGCATGCTCCTTCATGGTTTTCCTTAAGAATTTTGTAGATTTCTTCCTTCCAAGGTACCCGTCGCATTATCAAGTCAATTCCCTTCAAATATAAAGCATCACCAACCATCACATACCTTGCAGCTTTCCTAATGAAACCATATTTTTTTGATTTTTCAATACCACTAGGAATCATCCCTGTTAACAAAAACTCCTCAACATCCTGTAAATTCTCCCTGCCACAATAAAATGATGCATGAGTTTTAAGAACAAAAACTTCACCAATCATTCCCTGGGCTGCTTCATGAGCCTCCTCATTATGGCCTCGATCCACATGCTTAAGACTCCAAGCTTCAAATTCCTTCAACAAACCTTTAATCTTGAAACACATCTCTTTGAGTGACATATTCTTTGACTTCCAAACTCCCAACACCTGTTTTACCACAAGCAATGCATCTCCTCGAATGCGAATCCTGTGTACACCATGCTTCAAACATATTTGCAATCCAACTTCCAAAGTTAGATACTCCGCTTCATTGTTGCTATGTGCATCCACCTTAACACCTTTCTTAAAAACAAGGCAACCCTGTGGATCATAAAGCACCAAACCTCTTGAGGCTGCATCATGGCTTTTCCTGTAGGAACCATCAAAATATAATAAGTGTGCATTCACCAACTCAACCGCATCCTCAACTGGCTTCTTGATGGTCTCCTCCTTTATAAGAAGAGGACTCTCCTTATATGTCAATAGATCAGCTAAGGTAGCCCTGGTACTCTCTTCCACCAAGAATGAGAAAGTAAACTCCTGCAACTCAATCACCCACTTCATCATAGCCTTAGATAAATTTGTGCCATTTATCAACTGAGGCAAAAAAGTGTAGCTCGTCAAAAACACAAAGGGGCGAGGCAACAAGTAGTGGCGGAACCGCCTACATGCATACATCACACTAACCATAACAAGTTCCACCTCTGATAACAACCTTTCTCTATCAAGTTTTACCCTGCTAGCACAGTAGACTGGTTGCATATAATGTGATTCTTTCCCCTTCTGTAACAACATAGCTCCAATTGCATCTTCACCTACTGAAGGGTTGACATAAAATACTTGTTCCCAGTTAGGCGCTTGCATTGTAGGAATAGCACCCAACACCTCTTTCACTTTTTGGAAAACTACCTCACACTCCTCCGACCAATGTAAAGGATCATGCTTTGCTGCTTGCTGCAAAGGATATAACAACTGTGAAGATAGAAAGATGAATCGAGCCATATACTTCACCTTTTGCACAAAAGTAGTCAATTTCTTTGTATTCATTGGTGTAGGAAGAAGAAGAAGAGACTTGACTTTATCAGGATCTGGATCAATACCATTCTCTGAAACAACATGGCCCAAGAGCTTCACCCTCGGTTGAGCCAAAAAACACTTTTTTGGATTTAATTGACCACCACACTCATCATAACGCTGAAAAACTGTAGCCAGCCTATCACAATGCTCTTGCGTGGAGCTGTATATACAAAAATCATCAATAAAATCTTTGACAAACTTGCCCAAAAAAGGAGATAATACCCAATTTGCCCTTTTCTGATAGTAGGCTGGCCCATTCGTCAATCCAAAAGGAAGGACTTTGTAGCAGAAACACCCCCAAGGTGTAATGAAAGTTGTCTTGCGCTGATCTTCTTCTGCGATCTTTAACTGAAAATAACCTGAAAATCCATCACAAACATTGTACCTTTCATATCCAGCTACAGTATCCAAGATCTCATCCAAAAAAGGTAGGGGGTAAGGATCCTTTTTTGTAGTAGCATTCAAGGGCTTGAAATCCACACATATATGCCACCTGCCATCCTTCTTTGGACTCACCACTGTAGGACTTACCCACTCAGCTGTGTCCACTTGTGTAATGAAACCTGCACTCAACAACTTATCAACTTCCTCTCTCAAGGCCTACATTTGTTCTCGTCCCATCCTACGAAGTTTCTGCCTAACTGTTTTTACATCTTTTTTCAATTCAATCCTCAAATCTGGCCCTTTAAATCCTCCAATCTCCTTATAAGAGGTGATGAACAATTCTGGAAAATGAGACAGCATATTAACATACCTAACCTTTTCTCCACTCGAGAGATCCGGACTCAGCATTCCTTCAATCAGCTCCTGCTTCTTCCTCACTTCTATCTTTGGCTGTAATAATTCCTCGATCACTTCATACGACCCCAAGGTATCTTCTCCCTCAGTACCCACTTCATGCACTTCTTTATCTTCATTACCTTGTTGCTCTGATATTAGGAAAGCCACATCTGCTTCTTCGTCGCTAGAAGCAGTAGTCGATGAATCCATCTCTGATTCAGAAGTACTGGTGGTAGTTTCCTCTTCACTCGAATCCTATGGCCTCTCCCACACATCATTCAAAGATCTCCTACTATGCATCTCAAAAGATTTTTTATTACCCCGCTTATTATGCAAAGAAATGGTCCCATACCTCCAGTCTTGTACTGCACCCACCACTTGCAAGAATAATTGGAAAAGCACCAAGACCCGCAGGCATCACATGAAAATCTACAGTAGCTTTAACATTAAAAGCTTCAATTTCCAGCTCCTTTACCATACCAAGACATTTTACCTTTTGATGATTAGCCATCCTGATTCGAAAACCAGAAACCCCAGACACCCTCAAGCCTGACTGCTCCACACATGATTGAGTAATCACACAGATTTGAGCTCCTTCATCTATATAGGCCTGACCAAGGTTCCTACCTTTACTCCACACCTCCACAATAGGGCAAATATCTGGAAGCTCTTCTAAAGATAGTACTTTGACTGACCTCTTCTCTGACTCCTTTTCCATTGGATTCACAAGTCCCTTCCATTGCCTTCTCAATTTTGGCACCATCTCCACCAAAAGGTGATGTTGGCCTTCCTGTTCACCATATCAGATTTCAAGTTATAGCTGGTTTGCCCATCCCCCAGTGGGAAGTCTGCTGACACCTGGAACCTTCTACGAGGCTTCCGTTTCCTTTTGGCTTTCACATCTTCTCCTTCTTGTTGCTTCCCCTTCTTACGGCTGGGTCCAGCTACTCCCTTTCCTTCTCTTTCATCCGTTGTGCGCTTGCCAATGGGCATCACATCCCCTTCTTCTCTTACCTGAACATTCTCCAGAGTAACAACATTCACGACCTTTGCCTTCCCCTTCTCCTCAGCTGTGATTCCACTGGGACCTGCTTGATCCCTGATATCAATACCATAGTCGTTTGACCTGTCAGGTAATTGTGAAGGTAGTGGGTACATATCACCACCCATTCGATGAGGCTTATCATAATCTGTACTTAGATGACCAAGCTCACCACAATTCCAGCATGTAGGGATGAAACGACGGCCCCTACCATGACCACGTCCATACCCTGCTTATCCATCTCCCCCTTCTTGATTATTGCCTCTACCTCTACCATGTCCACCACCTGTACTTCCCATTAAACTTAAGCTCAAATTCTTCATAAGATCGACCATCTGTTTCATATCCTGTCGCAATCCCTCATCAGAACCTACAGGAACCATAGGTACTCCTTGACTAACCTGTGGTACCATCTGCATAGCCTGGGCTTCAGCGGGTTTCATCCTCTCAATCACTACATTCATGGGTGTAGCCTCCACTCTACGAATCTCCGGCTGTGCTGCAATTGGAATCATCCCCAGCTGATTCATCCGTTGCAACTCCAATCCTTTGATTTGGCGATTTCCACCGCATCCTCGTAAGACCTGGGCTTCTTTAATTCCACCTTCTAGCGAATACTCCTCTTAAGCCCGGCTACAAACTTGTTTTTCTTCATCATGTCAGGAGGTACCTGGTCTTCCCCTAAGGCCCTGCATAAAGTCTCCCACAACAAAGAGAATTTCTTCACATAATCATCAATTGATTCCAACTCACCCTGTATCAGAGCTTGCACCTCATGCCAAACCTTGTCGGGGTCTTCTACCTTCTTAAACCTGTTGCTAAGTGCTGTCTTTAATCCATTCTCAGTCATATCGATACGTGGAACAGAAACCCTCAGTGACTCCTCATAAGTTCTGTACCAGGTCCTTGCATCCCCTTTCAAGCAAATGCTCAGTAGCCGCAACACTTGTACCGACTCATTGATGTGGTTGCTTATGCACGCAACCTCCATTCTTTCAAGGAACTCTGCTACATCTTCATTAGGACCACCAAAAAGCTCTGGATACGACATCATTTTAATCCCCAAACTTCACCTCAAATCCCAAGAAAAAACCTTCCCTGAAACCTTCAACTCCTAGGGCATACACCCTTGTAAACTGAAGAAAATAAACCAGCTATCCTCAGTGGGGGCACCAAAAAGATGTGAGGCGGAAACAAGAAAACAAACACAAGGCCTCTATAGCCTTCCAGCTCACAAACTTTGAATACAACAACAAAATGGAGGCACCAGAGACGATATCACACACGTCTCACCACATCTCTCTCTTATCCCACACAAATTCAAGCCAGAATATACACAAGCACCCTTCAATTCAAACCCTTAGATTCCCTTTCTTTCTCAACTTACTCAGCTCACCACGGCTGGCTATTCTTTACTTGGTTGCCCACACACCCCTTGCTCACAACACTTACACTAAGAACCATTTCCCTGCTCTCTTATCACCATACGCACACACCAGAGGCCCCTCTACCCAGTCAGCTGCATCCGCTTCGACTCCTCCTTCGCTGCTCTCCCCAGCTAATCGCCGCTCTCTCCTCTACAGTTGGTGAGGGCTCCCTTGCTTCTGTGCCGTCGACACCATCATTCGCTCCTCTCTGCTGTTGACAAGTCCCTTCACTCTCCGCACTGACAGTCACCAGCTCCCTCTCTTTGTCCGCTGCAGCTGGCGCCACCTCCTGCGCACACACAGAGGCCGCCCACCTTTACAGTCGCCAACCACAGTCGATGTAGGCGAGTGCGCTAGCCGCCCAAGCAATCTACACCTATCCTCTATCACCAACCACGTCCAAGACAAGCAAGGCAATCCCCTGAATCGGCAGTAGCACACCTCCCAGGCGACGTTGACACCTTCGTTCCCTGAAGTCTTCGACACAGCATCCCTTAGCCAGTCATCCACTCTACCAAGCGGCCCTTAGCTCTACCCGCTCCACAAGAAAAACCCCGCCGTCCGTTAGCTCTGCACTCTCCCGAAATCTCCTTAGTCTCCAGGCGGCAACTCTCTGTAAGCTCTCTTCGCCAACCTTCTTGAAGGTCGCGCTGGCAGCAAAGCAAGCGGCCAGCTGGCTCTTCTTTCGCTTGCCACTTGGTGGTGTTTATATATATATATATATATTTTTTATAAGGTGGTTCCCATGCCACATTGCAGTATCTATAGGGGGCCTCTATTAAAATCTTTTGTAACCTTGGAATCCACACATATATGCCATCTCATCACCATACCTATCATGCCCAAACCCCCTGCGATGTGGAGACATACGGCCATTCCAAATCTGCACAGTACATCCAAACTCAAGCACAAAGAGCAAATTATATTTAGCTGGCATCCCTTGTAGGTTTCAGTATTTACAGTCTAGATTTGGCTCTCTCCATGTAAACCAGCATATGTACATCTATCTCCACCAGAGGCTCATCAAAGCCCCAATCATTGACATCCTCATGCTCTTCCAACTCTTGTTTGTACACATCCAAGACGCCCTCTTGGCAAATAGAAAGCTCATACAAATAAAACTTCAAGTCTCAAGCACCTACTCCAAAGAAAAATGCATGTACTAACTCACTGCAAGCCATTCAGTCTGTACATTTGCCAGGGCATTCAGGGCAAAGTTTTATTGCAAACCATGCATCCCATATGTACACGGACTCAAAACACCTTTACAGAATTTTGCTTGACACCAGGCATTTAGAACTTGCTATCAGTTTCAGCCTTAGCCTTGTCAGGCTTGATGGTGAAATTTGTGGAGATGACAGATGTATAGTTCAGGATAGGAATGATGGTTATTCTATCATTGCCTCAGGTACCTTGTTTCGTGGCCTATACAAGATGGATGTATTTGAGAAGTTACAGCATGATGCTTGTTCAGTCTCTACGACTCGCTATGAGTGATGCAAAATTATGGTATGCACAATTTGGCCATCTGAATTATGGCAGTTTGTTATGCCTTCAAAGGCATGATATGGTGTCTGAGTTGCCAACTCTTGAGACCCGTGCTAGACATGTATGTGAGGGGTGTATTCTTGGTAAAATGCATCAAAAATCATTTCCAAATGATGGATCTATGAGAGCTGTTAGGAAATTACAGCTTATACATTGTGATGTATGTGGTTCTATGAGGACACCATCTATTGGGGGATATCTCTACTTCGTCACTTTTATTGATGATTACTCCAGATATAGCTGGGTGTATCCATTAAAGCAAAAGTCACAGGTATTTATGTGCTTTAGGCACTTTGTATCCATGGTGGCTGAAAATGCATGTGAATGTAAAGTTAGCACCCTTCATTTCAGATCGAAGGGGGGAGTATATGTCCAAGGAATTTCATGGATATATGGCTGAAAAAGGCATAAGGCATCAATGTACAGTGTCATACACACCTAAGCAAAATGGTGTGGCTGAGAGGAAGAAGAGGTCTCTCATGGAGATGGCATGATGTATGGTGAAAGCCCAAGATCTACCTCATGGTTTTTGGTTAGAGGCAACTATGTGCGCAAACTGTGTTGACTACCAAGGCCTTGCAGTCTAAAACTTCTAATGAAGCTTGGCATGGCAAGAAGCCTTCTGTGGCTCATTTGTGTGTTTTTGGTTGCCTTGCTCATGCTCTTGTGCCTGAGCAACAATACAGTTTGCTTGATGATAAAGTAGTTAAATGCATATTTGTGGGATACTGTTCAGAAAGCAAAGGATATAGACTCTACCATCCAGCCTCAAAGCAGATTTTGGTAAGTAGACTGTTCAGAAAGCAGTTAAATGCATATTTGTGGGATACTGTTTAGAAAGTAAAGGATATAGACTCTACCATCCGGCCTCAAAGCAGATTTTGGTAAGTAGAGATGTTGTTTTTGTTGAAAACTCAGTTCAGCCCATGCTTTCATGCAAAAAATAGTAGAATGTATGCTCATAGAACATGTTTGATCACTCCTACCTTTGTTTAATGGAGGGCAGCCATATGTAGAGCAATTGAATGCTCAAGCAAGTGCTGAAATTCAGCCTTTGTAGGTGCAAAATTATGCTTCCTTTGAGGAAGCATAGGATGATGATCATTGGATGCATGCTATGCAAGATGAGTATAACTCTATACTCAAGAATGATACCTAGTATTTGACAGATCTACCTCATGGCAAGAAGGCCATTGGTACTAAGTGGGTTTACAAGTTAAAGCGCAGAGTAGATGGTGGCATTGATCGCTATACAAGGCCAGACTTGTTTTGTAAAGGGGTATGCCCAACAAAAGGGCATTGATAAAATGATGAGACATTTGCACCCACATCTCGTATTAGGTGTCTCATTGCTTTGGCAGCACATCATGGGTGGAATGTACATCAGTTGGACATTAAGATTACATCCACTCAATGATTGTGATTGCTGACTTGCATTCTGTGCAACCACATTTCCACTTGCATCAGCTCCAACAGCATCTTTTTCAACAGTATACCAGCTACTCATCTCATCAAATACAACATCCCTGCTTACCCTCGATTCACATGTAGCAGGATTATAACATCTATATCCCTTTTGCTCAAGGGAATACCCAATAAACACACATTTTTCTGCTTTTGGATATAGCTTGGTACGTAAATCATCTGGCACATGCACATATGCAATACATCCAAAAACTTTCAAATGAGATAAATCAGGTTTCTTGCCAGTAAACTTCTCCTTTAGTGTTACATCATGTATAGCTGCAATAGGAGTCTTGTTCATGATATAAACTGCTGTAGACACAGCCTCAGCCCAATAGCTATGATGCATATTCTTCTCTACCTATTAATGCCCGTGCTATCTCTGTAATGTGTCTGTTTTTCCGCTCAGTAACTCCAATTCGCCTGCGGAGTGTATTTATATGTAAATTATCTGTGAATGCCATTCTTTCGCAAGAATACAGAGAACTCATTGGAGAAGTATTCTCCTTCTCTATCTGACCTTAGGCACTTCACATGCTTTCCTGTCTGTTTTTCAGACATAACTCTCAAATTTTGAAAATGAGTGAATACTTCACTCTTCTCCTTCATGAAATACACCCATACTTTCCTCGTGTGGTCATCAATTAATGTTATGTAGTACTTGTAGCCACCCATAGACATAGTCTTCTTATAGGACCCCCCATATATCTGAATGCACAACATCTAGTACATTCCTGCTCACATTTTTGTCATGTGGAAATACATGTTTTGTTTGCTTTCCAAATTGACATGCCTCACAAACTTTGTACATGCCTTCAACTTTAAACTTAGGTACATCATCTTCACATGCTACTACATCATTTCTAGACACAACATTGACCACATGTTGCATAATAAACAACCTCTCATTATCCTCATTATTTATGTTAGAGGATGCATAGTTGTTTTGTTGCACTTTTCCATTTCACATGTCACTCTTCTTTTTATAGTAATCTGCCTGCACATGTCTAGGCTTACCATAGTAAAAACAACCTCATGTATCATTATGATGTCTTTGCCAATTACCACGACCTCTTTGAGTCCCCCTGCCTCTAAACTGACCTCTTCCACCTGTGTGTTGTTGTTGTGAATCCTGGGACTATTGCTGTGCTGACCATAATTTGATTACCTGTTCAGCCACCACCTTGGCTATGTCCATGACCTCTACCTGCACTTGTGTAGAAGGTCTACTGCTCAGAATTGTTTTTGTTTTGTGAAGACTGTTGATCTTCACCCAAGTTCTTCTCTTCAATGATCAACATTGACACCAAATCTGTGAAGTTGGGAATGTTCTCCCGAGTCTAAATAGACATCTTGAATGCCTTGTATTGTGGCTCGAGACCACATAGACACACTTCCACCTTATCATCTCATCATTAACACAAACACCAATTGATGCAAGGGATTCCACGATACCCTTGATCTTCAAGGCATAATCATTCTCACAGACATATTTTTCTTCTCCAATATGAAGCTCATTCTTCAACTGAATCTTTCGTGCCTTGGTGTTAGTTTTATACATCTTCACCAAGGCGTCCTATGTCTCCTTAGGTGACTTGGCGTTGTGTATATGCCCAATCATGGTGTCTTGTATACTAATAGAAAGCTGATACATAACTTTCCTTTCTCCTTAAACTCTTTTACATCTGTAGTAGTTGCTTTATTCCATCATTTGACATCTTGTCTGTAACACAAATTTACCAAAAAATAGCACTCTTGTTTGACCTGCACAAACTGCTGTATTCTTTGCAGTGGTACTATACTGCACCCAAACTATCACAACCAGTGACCTCAATTTGCGTACATACACCCAATGGAAACTTTAAGACCTCTTTGTTGCACACAATGTATACACAACCAACCACCCTTCCTGCAGTTCCAAAAATAGAGTTCTGCAGAGAATCGAAACTTACTCGCAGTGCCCGCCCTGTGAATGCTTGCGAATTGAAAAACGGAGGTCCAGACGCGCTCAAAATGCTTTTTCGGCCCAAAAAACTATGTCCAATGAATAAAATAGTTGCTTGAAATCTCTCCTCTTGTGAAGAAAGCTCTTTAATCAGAGTTTGTTTGTCGATGCCTCCCGAAGAGCTCCCGACAAGGGTGTAGTAGCCACCCAACACAAAGGGAGAAGAGTAGATGAAGCTCTTACCCTCGTATCACTTCCTGTGCTTATCTTGCTTGCCGCTCAGCCCGAAGAGCTCCCGACAAGGGTGTAGTAGCCACCCAACACAAAGGGAGAAGAGTAGATGAAGCTCTTACCCTCGTTTGCTTGCCGCTCAGCCCTTAGCATGAAATAGGATCTAATACCATGAAAAGATGCAGGGGAGAAGAGAGCTTGAGCTCTTGCAAGCACACACACACACACACACACACACACACACACACACACACACACACACACACACACACAAACCCTAGAAGAGAACACACAAGGTGAGAGGCTGAAAATTCTTCTTCTTCTTCACACCGCGAAGGAGGTCTACAATGAAGCTAAAGTGACTAACACACATAATAGAGTATATACAAGCGGTTCATAATGTGAACATGCTAAGAGGAGTGGGTAGATGTGGACTAGTCGGTGTAGTTGTAGAATCTCTGGTAAAGATATGTTGGTGCCAGCTCTACAAAATCCGCCAGTGATATAAATGTCGAACGGTTATATAGGCGCCTCGTGAGTATCAACTCATGTTGAGCTTGACATCTCAACATAAAGGATATGACCTTAGATGAGCTAAGTACTGTTCTTCTAGATAAGATAAAGCTAAAGGAGGTGAGGGATGTGCCCATGAACCAACATCTATATCCTAGACGGGAGTGAGTATGGTGTTCAATATGTTGACAAAATCACACAAGCATTGAGTGTCCTTAGTTGAGGCCTTGTCCATTGATGTAATGTTTGCATTGGGAACCATGATACCAGCATGTGTAGGTATCCACATTAGTCAACAACCACATGTACCTCAGTCACCTACATGGCAATAGTTAGCTTTACTAGCACCACCTGGGTAAGGGAATTATTTAGGGGAAAAATTTGTCAAATATGCAAAACCAAATGAGGGAAATGTGTAGAGTACCCAAAGTGCCTATATTGCCACACCTATCCTACCACTGCAATCATGACACCCTAAGTAATGCCAATGAATAAAATGATCATTGAAGAGGTTCTAGAAGAAGAAGGAGAATATGTACGGGAACCTCGAAAAACCATGGAGGAGTTAGATGACATTTGGGAGGTAACCTTGAAGTATTTTCTTATTTAAGGGAACACACTAGTGCTAATGTTCCAGACTACAGTGTAATAGAAGGGCATGAATATTAATGCCACAACAAGGAGATCCCTGCTATAATGTTATCGCTGCCTCACCACGTAGTTGAGTGCCCTTACAAGGTTAAAGCAGCAAACCTGCAGACTACCCAAGTTAGCACACGCCCATGTTTAAATTGTGTAAAATGTGGAATTAACCACCTAATCAAGGACTATCGTTATAGAGGCATTGGAGAGTCTTCAATAAGCTGAGCCAGCCATTGATCCTAGAACACCAAGATGGGTGGGTGAGTATCCAAATGCCCAAAATGAAAATAGAGAAACTATAGGCCACACGAGCCCTAGTCTAGGAAGGCCAAAAGAAGTTTGAGGAATGGTTGCAACCCAACCAAGATATTGAAACAGTCCATCCTAGACGAAACACCATGGGGGAATTAAAATAGCTGAAACGGTCTATCCTGGATAAAACACCATGGGGGAATTAAAATAGCTGAATGTACCAGAGCCTTTGCTATTAGAACACAGTGAGGGTGAGATCGATTTGGAAGAAGGAGGGAAGAACGATTTGTTGTCAAGGATGTTTGAGGAAGGAGGATAATATCCTCTATATGAATCAATAAATCCTATCCTAGAATCATATGATAATGATTTTGGTCAAGTTTGAATGCCTAAAGATGTGACAGGGGTAACAACATTTATCTTCATCTTGCAAAGATAAAAAATGCCAATTGGAACTTGGCTGAGAGGAAATCCCCAACTTTGGACTGATTTAAAAGACTGGGTGGAAGGGAGAATGCAAGCCAATCCACCAACCAAGGATGAATTACCCTTGCCTACTACTATTGAGGAAGATTTGGAACTAGTTGAAGGAAGGGATGACCTACTAGAACTAGTTTAAATTCTAGTTAACTAGTTGGGAAAGTATTATGAGAGTGACGACACGAATGCAACTATTCCAATGGTACATAAGGGTTATCAGGCTGTTATGTTCCTTGATGGTGGGATTGGAGTAAGCATCGTCACAAAGCAATGTTTAGAAAAATGAAAAAAACTAGCCTTAGAGAAAACAAACCTCATAGTGAAAATGGTTAACAGTACCATGTCATGGCCTATGGGAGTTTTATAGAACATGAATATGAAACTCTTCTCATTTTGTTATTGCCATACATTACAGTACTGAACTTTACTAGACATGTAGATTCATACAATGTGATACTTGGTAGTGTGGCTTCTTGGGGGCCTACATAAACTGACTCACAAGTCCAATAGCATTGCTCAAGTTTGGCCTAGTAATAGTCATGTAGATCAAGCTACCCCCTATGCACCTATACATAGTGGGATCCTCCAAAACCTCACTTGTATCTATGGAAAGCTTTGTGTTTTGCTCCAATGACACTAAAATAGGTTTATAGCCTATCATACCATACTTAGACAACATGTTCAAGCCATACTACCTCTGTTAGTAGCAAAATGCCATGGGGGACGATCTCTCCACCCCTGCCTAGATATATTGTAGTTCACCTAAATCCTTCATCTCAAACTTCTGCTTTAAAAGTATCCTAACATCATGTATGTTAGAGCACTAGTATCACTAGTGATAATCAAGTTATCCACGTAAATGATGAATATTGTCTTTTTCACATAAAGCGAGAAATTTGCATTAGATATGTGAAATCCAATGGTGACAAGATACTCCCCGATCTTGTTTGAACATGGGTGCCCGCTTCAAGCCACAAAAGACTTTAACTTGCATACAAAAGTGGGTGTGCATCACTCTCATAACTCGGTGGCTACATTATGTATAATTCTTCTTGCAAGTCATCACCATGCAAGAAAGCATTCTTTACATCCATTTGATATGTGAAATCCAATGGTGACAAGATACTCCCCGATCTTGTTTGACCATGGGTGCCCGCTTCAAGCCACAAAAGACTTTAACTTGCATACAAAAGTGGGTGTGCATCACTCTCATAACTTGGTGACTACATTATGTATAATTCTTCTTGCAAATCACCATGCAAGAAAGCATTCTTTACATCCATTTGATATAAAGAACAACCCTTTGCTATAACCATAGTAATGATAGCTCTCACAATTGCCATTCTTGCAATTGAGCTGAATGTCTCCTCATAGTCAAGGCCATAGGTTTGCAAACCAATTTTCGCCTTATACCTGGTCATCATTGATCCATCTACATTATGCTTGACTTTATACCCCAATTACCTTCTTTTCCTTAGGCAAAGACACTAACTCCCATGTTGCACGTGCATCCAATGCTGCCATCTCCTCATTCATGGCATCTTCCCATTTTTTATTTCCAAGTACTTGCTCAAAACAAGTGGGCTCCAATTCTTGTATTGCTTTAACCATGTAAGCATAATGATGGGTTGTTGTATATCCATCATATCTCAACCTGTCTCACAATAGGCTTTCTAGCCCTCGTAGACTTGTGAACACCTAGTTTTGCGAAGTGTTCTTAAAACAACCCTTGTTCTCCTTACACTAGGAGTAACCATTGATAGAATGCTAAGGTTCTCACCAAGGCTCTGCTTAGAGCCACTAGAGTCATCATCCACATGTGAGTGACCTACTGATAGATCAATTATAAAAGATTTATCTATCTTATCCTTCTCGTTACGTGATAAATGTGTACCTTCATCTATCCTCAACCTGCTTGCCCATGGACTAACATTGGTCCATTAAGCACCTCTGAGGTCCAATAGTAAGAGAAAAAATCAATTAAAGACTACATCAAAGAGAGTGAGATACTTGCACTCTAGAGGACTCTCCAGATCCACCATTAAGCACCTATGATGTGTTAAATAGTAAGAGAAAGAATCAATCAAAAACTACATCAACAGAGTGAGATACCTTTACTCTAGATGCTCGGACAATGACAAATTCTCATGATGAATAGTTAATTAGGAGATTTATGGAAGGAATCCTTGATTCATCCTTGCATGATGCCTTATACTCAAAAAAGCATAAAAATTTTGAGCCATGTTTTAGAAGTGCCATAGACTTTAATGATAACTTCATGGGAACTTCTTCAAGGAATCTCTTTGAAAAAGAATGCCTTTTGAAGCATCCTTTAGAACTGTACCTTTAAAGGTGGGTGTTACAGAAAAAGAGCCATAGGCCGCACTGGCCATAGCACATCTAGTAGGCTGCCATGCTCATGTAGTAAATTATTGAGTAATGAAAGGTCGGGGTAAGAAAATATAATATAGACTAATCTATACCCTAGATGTGAGTTGGTCTAGTGTTCAATATGTCATGTCAACTAAACGAGCATGGAATTTCCTCACCTAAGACCAAGATAAGGAGGAATCTAGTGTGTATACTATATGAGGATGGTATCAGGAATGTCCCATCAAAAAGGCTATAGTAGCCACACCGACCTACCTATAGCCCGTGTATATATAGACACAATGTAATATAAAAGAGGGAGAGACAGCAATGCCTTAGGGTCATGCATGCCACTACAATGCTGTCACACTAGAAGGGGCCTCACCAAGTGTTGGAATGTCCCATTAAAAAGGTTATGGCAACCCCACCGACCAACCCATAGCCTTTAGTACCACTCTACACAAGATGTGGCGTTGACCACATGTACAAGGATTCCCCATTAAGAGCATCCAATCCACGTCCTACCTAGGAATGGTTTTTCTCAATGTTGTGACTAGAATTTAGAATAGGAGGAGAGCCACTGCTCACAAAGTTGGATAGACTTCAAAGTCCCGTACTCAAAGGGTGTGTAACCGACCGACGCATACTAGAGCTGACACGATTTTAGAACATGCTAGAGTTGCCCATAAACTAGAAGGTGAAGAACCAAGAAAATGGACAAGGGGAAGACCATGTGACAATTCACAAGTGAGGACACAGTTTCCAACATCTCTTCATCCTCTTTAGAGGAAGAATTGAATCCCCAACCCACTAGAGACCTGGAGAAACTAGTCATAGACTCTAGAAATCTACCTAAAATGCAAGCAAAATATCCTAACCTTTTGAGAAAAAAAGCAAGCTTGAAGAAGCTCAGGAGATAGTAAGGGCATGCCAAGCACAAATGGAGGATGAAACTCTAATAGTCCCCACTATTGGAGAGAATGCCAATGCAAAGACCAGTTTCATCTTGCCCAAGAGAAGACCAGGAAAAGAATTAATCCATCCCATGAGACCCAAGAAAACTCAGAATAGGGATTATGGGATGAGGATAAAAGCTTTGGGGCCATGGCCTCCAAACTCTTACGTGATGACCAGAGAGTACCACACTCAAGGGGTCTATACACATCCCATACACCATTACTGGCCCCAAAAGCTATGTGAGTGATAATGGACAAACACCTAGAGACATAGCTAGACTCACCACCTTCCTTTCCTCCCAAGTGTAAATTTTTGTTGGCTTTGTACTTCAAGGATGCCTAAGCCTATGGAAGGTCTTGAAGGATTGGATGGATGGAAATTTAAAAGTAGGGATGGAAGAACAACTAATTTAAAACTCCTCGGATGAGTCAGAGGATGATGAACCCGCCTAAGAAAGAGGCAGTTCACCAAGCCTTTCCAAAGATACTGGTTGAACAAGCTAGGCTGCTACTTTGAGAGCGATTATGTTATTCCTTGGCTTCTATTAGAATACAACCTTCATATTGCAAGGGATGGTGACCTATGAGGCTAGATGGTGTAGAAACAACCTAAATAAGATTCAACGTACTGTTAAAAATAGGCTACATGCTAGAGTGGACCATTGTTCCATAATGGTCCACACATGGGGTTGGTAAACTTTACTCTTTGACACCATATCCAAAGTTTATATGGGACCTAAACAAAGCCTAGATAGACATGGGAGGTGCTGATTTAACACCCAAATGGTAGTTATTTATTGATCCAATTTGACACCATAGATGGTGGTACCAATTAGACCAAAGAAGAAACCAACAAAGCTAGAGATGCCTGTTTAATACCACAAATGGTAATTATTAGCCAATTCAACACTGTGGATACATCTCCATGCCTTCAAATAGACACTTTTAACCTCCTCTCTAGATGGTTTATTAGTCATTAGTGTAAGTTTACTTTACGGCCTAGCTTCTATTAGCATACAATCTTCTTCTATTAAATAGTGTGTTATCTTTCAAAATACATATATTCATTAAAAAAATCATATTTTGATAAACTTTATAAAAATATATCATATTTATAAAGGTTACCAAATTTATAGATTTATACACTTGGATGATACCTTTAAAAAAATCTTTAAAGTTAATAAACCAATTCTAGGTAGAAAAGATTGCACTTACCCCAATTTCTATGTGAAAGTAGTTTCTCTCTTAATACAGGTACCTGCATGTCTAATTTGAGAATTTACATTCTCTCATGTGTAGTTTGAGAATTAACTCTCTCTCTCTCTCTCTCTCTCTCTCTCTCTCTCTCTCTAACCATTTTGTCTTCTTTGTGTGTGTACATGTGTGTGCTTGTGTACGTGCGTACATGCATGTGAGTATGTGAAAACACACACACACACACTCACCCACCTACACACACTCACCCACCTCTGTGTCTTATTTGAAAGTGTGTACATGCATGCGTGCACGTGTGAAAACACACCCACACACATACTCACACACCCACACACACCCACACATAAATGATACATGCATAATGTATGCACAAGCATATCCACATGCACACCCACATATGCATGTGCATTTGTGAAAGCATATGCATATGCATCCACACATGTACACATACTTACAAAACCAAGTAAACACATGCATACAAGTGTTGAGAGGTCTGAACCTGCTCTAAGATCAATGAGTTAAAGCATTTCTCTTCAAATTTGGGCTTTACATTGAGAGAAATCTCTTCCAAAACCTGTATAAGCATAATAAGTGCAGTTTTATTATTCTAAGAAGGATTATGAACTTGTGGAATTTGATACTTTATTATCATATATCGTTTGATAATGTGATCTTTATCAACTCACCCTTTGTAGATCCTTTAATATTGGAATTTGATCCACAAGAATCTCGCTAAGATGTTTTTGTAACTGCATGATTTAAGTGAATATTAGAACTTCAAATTGGAATAAACTTAATCTTAGAATAAAAAATGATGGTCATTTCAATGAACTCATTGGCTTATGTGGACTAGGATACCTTTTTTAGTATCCATGTAATCTTTGATGCCTATGAGATGCTTTTGCCAAACTAAGTGAAAATGAATATTCTAAACTTGTGAATAATAGATTGGAACTTTTTTTACACATGCCTCATATGTGGATGCAAGTAGCTTGGTTTTATGTTATTTACTTTGATGATATTTACTTTTTTTACACATGCCTCATATGTGGATGCAAGTAGCTTGGTTTTATGTTATTTACTTTGATGATATGAATAGAATGAAGGGTTTGTTAAAACAACGATGAAATTCTAATAATGAGGGGTTTGTTGAAATAATATATTGGAACCGTTTTTCACAGTTGCCTTATGTGGATGCAAGTAGCTTGGTTTTATGCTATTTACTGTGATTACATGAACAAAATGAGGGGTTTGTCAATACATTTATAAAATGCTAATGATGAGGGGTTTGTTGGAATAATTATGAAATTTTGCTATATACCTAGCCAAGGCTATGAATCTAGATATTCTTGGGAATAATAACTCAACGTGTGTTACTTAGACATGATTGAACTAGAATAATTTTTGCATATTAGATTTGTGGCCTACATGGTGACATGTATTTTTCCTAGCTCCATGTGTGTGTGTGTGTGTGGCACCTTTGCTTCCCTTTGCTCCACCGCCGCCCCATGATGTAGCCTGCCTCTATCCGCCTCCCTGATCTGCTCTGTGCGCACCTAGTTGTGCACCTCTTCGCTTTGGCCTGTGCGCAGGCAGTCCCCCTATTCTGTTTTGTGCGCGCCTCTCTGCATGCTTTGTGTGCCTCTGGCTACTCTGCTTGCGCTGCCCACCTACGCTTCAGCATGTAGCCTGCACGCCTTTGTCTATGCTGCCCAATTACGCTGTGCGCCTGTGGCTATGCTGCCCACCTGCGCTGTGCACCTGTGGCTAAGCTGCCCACCTGCGTGCCTCTGCCTACACATGTCCACCTGCACGCCTCTGTCTATGCTGCCCACCTGCGCTGTGCGCCTCTGGCTATGCTACCCACCTGCGCGCCTCTACCTACTTTGTGCAGAGGGCTTTGCCTCCCTTTTCACACCCACCCCTGCTCAGGCCCCCAAGGTAGCAACTAGGGTAAAACATGTCTCAATCCCAAGAGGGAGAACAGGATGGTGAGACAGCCTTTCACACCCCCACGAAGGCACCAAATGCCTACCGCAGAAGATTGAGGGAAGGGATCATGTCCCCTAGCCCATGAAGGCTTAAGAAGATGGCCCGATGAGATGAGGCCCTTTACGAGGAGATATAGCTGCACATAAGGATAAAGATGAGCACCATGTGACGAGCTTGAAAAGGAATGGACAGAGTAGATGCATGCCCAAAGGAAAGTGATATATGAAACGCTGAAGGAAGAGATATATGACCAATTGAAGGGAGAAATGCAAGCCCAAGTACGGGTTGAGATGGAATTAGCCCAAGCCTTAATGTACACGGAAATGAAAAAAGAGATGCAGAACTAGAAGGATGACATGCTTTGGGAGATTGGCACAACAGTTGCATCATACGAAGGCACTTTGAAGACATGTATGGTTGACTGTGAAAAGGACATCATAGAAATACAAAAAACTTTGGAATCATGTAAAGCAAAAGTGGTTGTAGGTGAGAAGGAAATGCATTCATGGGCTGAAATTGCGAGTGCCACAAAGAAACAAATTGAGGAAGTCAACCCATGGATTGAAGTAGTAAAAAAGCAAAAGGATACACCAGTCAATAAAGTAGAGGTGATGAATGCTACATTGGAAGAGGAAGCCAAGAGACGGGCATGTGCCTTACATGTATGCGTAGTTGGGTGGGAAGATAAGGGAAATCCCCAAGAGGATGCAAAAGCTCTTGCAACAAAAATTGGATCCACTGATGTACCCATTACTGGAGCATGGTAAGTAGGCAGAGATGAAACCAGGGCGAAGATATTGATCATCAGGTTTGGTGACTTGGAGAAGAAGAAGGCCTTATCCAAAAGGATGGCCCTTAAGGGGGAAAAGATTTATTTAGATGAGGACCTTACACTGGGAACAGATAGCACACACTGGAAGGAACACATACCGTGTGTGCTTGAGGCAAGGAAAGAGGGGAAATGTGCGGTATATAGAGATGGCCGAGTCATCATTATGGAGAGGAGGTCCGCTTGACGATGCACGGCCTATGAGACCTTGCGATTCACGGTGTGGAATTTCAATGGATCCCTTAGAACAGATGCAGGATACTTGGAGGATACTTTCAGACACAGTGATATTGCTATGTATAGGAAGACCCATCAGTGCACAAATAAGAGGCTTCCTGACGTGCGGGGTTATAAAAGTTGTTTCAGGAGAGACAGCCTGGTACTCCGATTACTGCACCTGAGGCATTGCATACTTATGCTAGAGAGCTATATGATGCACTAGGACAGCCCCCACCCCCCTCCACTGGGAGCTAGACCGGCTAGCAGCACCTTTTTTACTATGCGGATGGTGCTAGATGTGATAGATAGGTTACAGAATGGAAAGGCATAGGATCATGATGGGCTAGTTGGAGAGCATTTCTCATATGCACGTGACACTTTGGCTCCGCTCATTGTACATGTGTTTAATCGTGCCATTTGTGAGGGTTTCCTGGCAAGCTGGACAGAGCATATCATTGTACCACTCTTTAAGAGTGGGGACCCCATGACACCAGGCAATTACAGAATGATCATGATTGGTCATTACTTGGCCAAACTATATGGCTCTATATTGGAGTCGGAGTTGAGCCGCTGGGCAGAGAGGCATGGCCATCAAGCACATGGACATGCCGGCTTTTGGAGAGGACTTACTACCTTGGATCACATACTGACACTTCGGGCACTTATTGAAGAGGGCAGGTCATAGAAGAGAAGGATATACTGCTGCTTTGTGGACTTCCGCAAAGCCTTCGATACCGTACCATGTGCCAGGCTTATGCACAAATTGCATGACATTGAGGTACCCGAGGATATGCAATGGGGGGGATATATGCTTTGTATGAGTCTGTGATGACAGGTAGAGTCCTACACTATCTGATATGGTGACTAGGGATGCCTGCTCTATCACCCACCCTCTTTGGACTATACAACATTGATGTGGTCTTCGATTATGTAGACAGATTGGGAGGCCCAAGTGCATGCCTGGCAGGGGTGTTGATGCCCATCTTGTTATATACTGATGATATTGTTCTAATCTCAGACTCTCCGGAGGGATTACAGGCTTTCTATACGGATAGAGATCTGACAGTGAACCTTGGGAAAACCAAGGTTATGGTGTTTAACACCACACAGACATGGGTGACAAGATCAGAGCCTCATTTCACTTTCCGAGGAGGGGAGCCGGTTGAGTACGTCAGGTCATATGTCTACTTGGGAGTTACTTTCACTATAGGACCTCGTTTCTACCTGAAGGAGGCAGAAGTAGCTAAATTAACTCGAGGGCATGCAACCTTGGGGGGACACTTGAGAGGCAATGTGCACACATACAGTTTTAGAAGCCGCGCACCAAATTGTGGCTATTTGATACGCTTGTCACACCGACGCTCCTGTACGGAGCTCCAATTTGGGGGCCCAACATACATCACAGATCTTAGAGAGGGACGGATGAGGGATGGAGGCAAATGGAGAGGCAATTAATTATGATGATTGCCCGCATGATTCGGAGCAAATCACTAGCACCACATGAGATTGTTCGGGCTGAGCTAGGTGCCGCACCAGTAGTGACCGAGGCCCTATTCCAGGCAGTTACCTTTTTACAGCGGCGATTAGCATTGACCTCATACTCATTTGCTAGTACGCTCAAATGAGATCATGGTTTGACCTACATGGTTTGTGGTGGATAGAGGCACTACCACCCTTTCAGTATAGTTTGGATTGTCCATTTTTGGATCTCACCCACTCAGAGCAAAACCGCGTGATCAGGATGGATATCATCAGAGTGGACACAGAGAGGACATGTCTTTTAACGGACTAGTGTTCACATTATGGACCGCTTTTATATACTCTATTATGTGTGTTAGTCACTTTATCTTCTTCGTAGACCTATTTTGTTGTGTGAAGAAGAAGAAGAATTTTCAGCCTCTCACCTTGTGTGTTCTCTTTTGGGGTTTGTGTGAGTGTGTGTGTGCTTGCAAGAGCTCAAGATCTCTTCTCCCTTGCATCTTTTCAAAGGTCAGCAGCAGCAGGGAGTCAGCAGGGGAGAACTGATAAGGTAGGTGAATCTCTAGAGCAAGGTTTTAAAGCTGGTTGACGTTGGAGGACATTCTGGGAGTCAGGCGATAGTTTTTTTTATTGGAATCAGTAGTCTGCATCCAAATTAGGTATACAGTCACTATTTGATCTATTCTATGTCAACTGGAGTGGATTTAAGCCTCAGCTGAAGTCAGCTAAGGCTTGTAGGTGTGATTAGTGCTTTTGGAGGTCTGTGCTGATCTGGGAGTTGTGTCTGATAGGGAGGTTGGGAGCGTGTTGAGGTGATCCATTAAGTCAGCTGGAGGGCTAGGGATAGCAGTTGAGTTGATTAGTGCCCTTGGGGGCTGGGATTCTAGTGTCCCTCAGTTCTGATCCCATTGTGTTTTCTTCTTGTGTGCCTGTACGTGGTGTAGTAGAGGCCATCACTAAGCCACCACACAACGTCTTATTAAGTGACTCTTCCAAGTCTTATAAATACTCGAAAGTTTCCTAGAGAAGAATTTAAGGTCTAGGTGCATTAAAATATATTCTAAAAATAGAAAAAATTATGGTTTGGGTGCATTAAAATAAATTTTCCTAAAGAAGAATTTATAGTTTTTCTAGAAATAGAAAAATGGCTCAAAGAAATTGTCATGTTGCTAGAGTTCTAAACACAAAGAGGTTTTTGAAATGGTTATCATAAGATATGAATCGAAATTGAAACTCGAAATTGAAACTCACAATATGAACTACATGATCACCTTTTAGATACTCTAGGTAATGTGAAAAATGTTAAAGCTCTAGACTTCCCAATTCACAATTAAGGCATCCTACATTACAACCTAGTTTGTTTTGATTAGTTCCATTTTTGTACCTTTATTATTAGTAAACTAATTTAAAAGTCGTGATATTGTTCCAAAATAATAGGAATGCATAATTTAATCCTTATTCTTAGTATTTATTTTAAATGAAATCATACAAATATTTACCTTTAAACACATTCAAGGGTTATACCTTTAAAACTTGATCTCGATGAAAGTCATTGTACTTGTAGCGAGATCGACAACTTGGTTCCATTATCAAATTATAGAGGGCCAACCAAATCTATCCTTATATACAAATTTATATTAGTTAGTCAAAGATATAAATTTATCACACTTAAATATTTGCATACTAAGATAAAATTATAGGCTTATGTGCATGCTCGTGTGCATGTGCCCGCACACACACATGCATGCATGCACGCACGCACACGTGCACACACACACACACACACACACACACACACACACACACACACACACACACACACACACACAACATAAAAGCTATGCCTTAAATTTACAATACCAACTAATTTCACTATATCTTCAATAGAATAAGATATATTTAAGTTAAAAGACTCATTATATAAATATTTTCTCATAGAATTACCATTTTATGGTGCTCTCTCATCAAGAAGAATTATTTAGACATTCACATATAAGTTTGGGTCTTTATCTCTTTATCAATTTAGAAATAGAATAAGTTCAAACTCTTACTAGAGCTCATAAAGTCCTTAAAGCTAAGATTAAACTATCTCACCTTGATAAAAAAATAATTTGATATTTATGAAGCTTTTTTAGGCAAAGCAGAGTTAAGTTTTTCAACCACTAAGGTCCCAAGAATAACAAAGTAAGGATGGAATGTCATTAGGAGATCCTACAAAACCCCACTTTTTGCAAGAAGACACCATTTAGAACCCATTGAAAATCCTCACTTGAAGTAATTAAAAGTAATCAAAAAATGGGAGTAGCATCTTTCTAGGCTTTCTTAGACAAATAAGTAGATTGAGTAAAAGAGTACAACATGCCTAAAAACCTTAAACTTTCATGCTAAATGTAACACTTATAGTGTTGCCACCCTAATTTCCAATACACTAGTTGGTTCATCAGGAAAGATGACAAATCAATATAAAGATAGTTCACAATGTATCTTACCAATTTAAAGACCAAGTTTTGGATGAAAGGATTACTAGCTTGCCTATTTATAGTAGCTCTCACTGTTTTCTCTTAAATCATAAAACTTCCATGAAAAATTAAGAACATATTGGTATACTTCAAACATTGGGTCGAGCATTTATATAGTGGTGTTTGTTACATATCTATTTATCACATCAAGAGAATAAATCAATCATAATTAATAGATTCTTTATATGAAACTCATAAAAAAATTTCCACAGTTTTTTACAAAGACTAAAAACATAAATGAAACTTGTTTACAAACCCACAAGAGGAACCAAAATATCCAATCTTAACACATGCCAAACCATCCTTGTGTGCAAAGCCTTAGGCTTCCTAAACTGAAAGCCTTATCCATGAAAGAAGTGGACCATGACAAAGATGTTGAAGAATGGATGTAACCTCTCCAAGTGTAAGTCACACTCTTAGAAGAGCCCTTTAGCTTGGAGTTAACCTCAATGAAGTAATGAGGAGCTTCAAAATTTAATCATGCCTATAGAAAAGAAGTTAACCATCCTATAATATTTAGGTCCACAATTGCTTTTTAACCAAAGAGACCTCACCATCATCTTCTTTCAACTAAGATGAAGAAGTATTCCTTCACACACAAAGTTATTTCTCCTTGTACGTAAGAGGCTCTTTCATCAAGGAATCTAAGGAACATAGATATTTTATAGTGATTCTAAATGGCAAGTCCCTAAAACACCTAACTATAAATGCCTTTTGGCTTGAAAATGTCCGAACAAATGATGTTGAATTGCTACACTAACATCCACTTTGTATTTCTCATTTTAGCACAAAACTATCTATCTTTGTGAAATGTTTTTAAAAAAAGAATGTAACAATATGCAACATCACATCCAATAGATATTGCTAGTGGACTTTGAACTAGAGATTTAAACCCCACCAATTGGGCTTCATAGCCACATACTTGTAAAATGGGCTTTGCTCTAGACTTTAGTGATTAATTCCTTAGCTTTCAATCATCCTAATATTTTTACCAATCTGTTTAACATCTTTTTGATGATAAACCAATCTTTAACAACCTTGGTGTCATAAACACCCTAGGTGTCATGATATATCTTAGCTATCTTAGTGGTGCATTGTGTGTCTTAAATGCATCTTTGGCCTTGGAAAATCCTCTTAGACTCTTACAAATGAGCAGCTTAGAGTAATGATACATATACACTAACCTCTAGGTTAAAAAAAAATTTCCTCATGAAAGTGATGCGAAAAGCCACTTTATGACTCATGTATGACCGGAGGAGGTGACTATTCACATGGAAGCATGTGAACTAAACCTTCATATGCATTCTAGCCAACAATTTGTTACTCTTTGCTTGGACCTTTACTTCTATCTTATGTTTGTTGATGGCTATAAAGGATTTTTTGGATCTCGGTAGTTGAAGACCTTGGTGTGAAGCTATAATTTTGGGTTTGGGCACTCAAATTTGAGGTGGCCATTTGTATAAGTGCCAGGGTTAAAGAGGGGGTGTGTAAAATACCGATAATTACCTTATTTCCTTCTATATAAATACTCAAAGAGGTGGTGTGTAAAATACCTATAATTACCTTATTTCCTTCTATATAAATACTCAGTATTGTTTGGCATGAAGCATAATAACTCTCTTAAACGTTGATTAAGAGACAAATTAGGGCATCAACAATTGGGGTGGGGAAGGATTTCTACCTTCCTCCCACCTCACAATTCTCTCACACCTGCTCTCTTTGCTCACTTCCTCCCCAATTAAGGAGCTTGGGATCCCCGCCTCTTGAGTCATCACGCTCCACCAGCACCAGCACCACCACGACCACCGTTGACCTCCGTTGCTTGCCATCTCTCTACATTACCCTCCTTGCCTACTTGCGCGCCCGCCTATGATCGCTACCCATCTCCGTCTCCGACAGCCGGCCGCCTTCATCTCCGTCGTGTCAGCGTCTGCTGACCTCCCTGCTTTGGTGTGCCGCCTCTGTGCCGTGATCACAGCTGACCCGGTCCCCTCAACACTAACGGGCACGGTGAAGTCACAAGCCCTTCTTCACCATATATATGGGATCTAACACTAAAATGGGGGTGGCGTGGGTCGCATAGTGAACTTGGGCAAATATAGCAAACTCGGGCGTCAATATGCATGGGCATGGTAAACTCGGCTCCGCATGGCCTTAGGGTGGCCATGGGCGTGGGAACTTGCCTTGGTTGTTTTTAATACTTAAAAAAAAAACTAAAAAAGAGGTGAACTTGGGCAAATATAGTAAATTCGGGTGTCAACCATTCCATAGTCATGGGCATGATAAACTCGGCAACTTGGCTGGGCATGGCCTTAGGGTGGCCTTGGGCATGGGAACTTGCCTTGGTTGTTTTTAATACTTAAAAAAACCAAAAAAGAGGTGAACTTGGGCAAATATAGTAAACTTGGGCACATATAGTAAACTTGGGCGTGAACCAGTCCATTGTCATGGACATGGTAAACTCGGCAACTCGGCTGGGCATGGCCTTAGGGTGGCCATGGGCATGTAAACTTGCCTTGGTTGTTTTTAATACTTAAAAAAACCAAAAAAGAGGTGTAGTACTGGAGCATCGAATCTGCGACCTGCAGATGAGCAGGCAAGAACCTAACCATTACACCATTCTATCCACCGTGCAGAAGAACTACTCTTGTAAATAATTTCAAGTCAATTTTAAGGCCTGCCAGTAATCTCCCATTGTTCCGGCATTCAATTTTTTGGACCTGTCAGTAATCTCCCATTGTTTCGGCAGCTTCAGAGGCCGGGGTCACAGACCGCGTGCACTGGCAACCCCACATCCTACCGCCCCCATAGCCTCGATCTACGAGAATCCTCCTCCACCCTCAATCCCATGGTGAAGGGCTTGTCACTTCACTGTGCCCTTTAGTGTTGAGGCTAGGTCCCCTTGCCTTACTCCCTTGGCCGCCCTCCCAGCCACATCCCGTGTGTCAAACTTAGGTTAGGCTAGCATTAGCTTAAATTAGCATTAATTTGTTTGATTATCAGGTGAGTTAAACATTACATTAGGGTAAAATTCTTAGATTTAGGTTAGAAATCTCAGAGCCTTAAAAGTTTCCTTGTATTCAAGATTCAAAAACCGTTGAGATGATTTTCCATCTATAATGTATTGCAAATTTGCTCGACACCTTAAGGTGATGGATGGTGTCTCCTACATTGTCCAATTTTGTCATTAACTTGGAGATATAGATTGGTTTGAGTTTCATGCATCTCCAAGGAATCTCCATACTTTGAGCATAGATTGCTATGCTCAAAATATTTGTATGCTCAAGGAGGAGGTGCATGTGTTGGTAGCGGGAAATGGATCGACTGGAAGTCTATACATGTGCACATCAAGACGTCCGTACCATTCAGGGTGCATGTAGGGTGGTGCACCACTTGTCGAGGGGTCTATATGCATTTCATCCTCATGGTCACGTTTTAATGCAGAGAGGAGTTGATTGTTCGCACCAAATGTGCAAACAATCGACACCAATGTGCACTAGATATGGGTGGACTCAAGGGACAATCAGCAAATGGGTGGACTCAAGGGACAATCGGCAAATGTTACTCTACTCTTGGGTACACCTAACTCGATATGAAGTGTGTTGGAGGAGCAACAACTTGTGTTGTGCTTGTTCTTGTGTCGCCTCATGTGTATGTATATAATAGGTGGGGTGCTGCACGGGGTACGGACCCCATGGATGTTTCACCAATTTAAAAGATTTCCCATGAATTCTTTTATTCAAAAGAGGAATATTGAATATAATTCATTTGAGAAATTGAGAAAGAATATGGAAATAGTCATCGTCGCGAGAAAAAGAACCTTTATCTAAGCCAAACAATTGACGAAAACTTAGAAAAAGTCCCATTATCGGTATCGAAGTAAGAAAAGCTACTAAATGGGAATAAGATGTCAATGGAATGCGATAGGATGTAAACTTTGTTGATTATATCAATAATTTTTCGAAGTCCCAAATGAGCTTTAATTTTCTCCTCAATCCTTTTAATTTGTCCCAATTTTTCTTGAGTCCTTAATTAATTTTCTAATCCTAAATGCCTAACTATTTTTTAGTTTTCCATTATTTTTTCGAATTAACCTAGTTTTTTATTTTATATTTTTCTTCCAAATTAATTGAGCTTTAATCTAATTCTCAAGTAATCTTAATTCTTCAAACAAGTTTTTTTATTTTGAATGGAGACCTATCCTTCAAGTATGTTGGTTGGAACAAAAGCTCGAGCAAACTTGTAACATTACATTATGCCTTGATTTGCATTGTGAGGAAAGGGACAAGTTGAGTGACAAAAGATTATGGATCGTATCTTCAAAGGGTTTTGAGATCCAAGATTGCATGGCCTTTTGCTAGGGAAGAAGAACCTTGTCTTATTTAATCCATGCTACAAATGAGCCATCCACCTTGATGACAATATGCAAGAAATTGAACCAAATGAATGACTAGCACATGTGCCAATAGAAATCTTGCCAAAGTCCTCATCATTAGATGAGGCCCAACCACAACACCAAAAAGAAACAAGGATTGGTAATGCGACCAATGTGACTATAGAAGAACTCAATGCTTTAGAGGTTCCCTAATGCAACAAAAATCGAAGTGTGAATTGCAAAATGACCCATCATCCTCCACAAAGTGCAATGATGATCTAGTGTATAGTGTGCCAACACACTCACATAGGACTACAATTGTCCATCATCAACATTGATCGGATTTGGTGTATAGTGTGTCAACACACTCACATAGGACTACAATGTCCATCGTCAACACTGATTGGATTTGGTGTAGAGTGTGCCAACACACTCACATAGTATTACAATGTCCATCATCAACACCGATCGGATTTGGGTCAATTTGAGGCAAGGGTAACGGTAGATTACTCTACATGAGAACATCATTGGGGTGACTCATCATTATATCCACCACAAAGTGCACTAGTGTGTAGTATGCCAACACACTCCCATAGGACCACAATGCCCAATAATAATGGTACATTACTCTGCATGAGAGAATTATTGGGTTGCACAACATGTGTCTCAAGGATATTGGAGTGTTTTGATCCTTTATCTTGCTATTTGGAAATACTTTAGTCTCTTCAGGGTGATTTCGGTTTACTTCTCGAGGAAGGGGATTCATACAGCAAGACAAGAAATAAAATGGGCATGCTAGGTGGTCTTAGTAATTTCATTTGCAGGTTGTTTCTTATGGGTGGAGCCATAGTCAATGCATGTTACTGAGGGAGAGCTGGCACTACCAATGGTTGGCAACAATGGGTCACGAGAAGTGGTTGTGTCTAGATTTGAGCTAGTGCAATGCAGTGATATTGGATTCATGGTCACTCAAAGA
The DNA here is from genome assembly GCF_041138505.1 of Cibotium barometz. Lineage (NCBI taxonomy): Eukaryota > Viridiplantae > Streptophyta > Polypodiopsida > Cyatheales > Cibotiaceae > Cibotium > Cibotium barometz. The sequence continues at coordinate 21,855,833 of NC_141060.1, forward strand.
GGAATCCGACAAGGCTTCAACACAAGGTATGAAAGAGAATTTCATGCTAGCATTTCAACATGAGGTATGAAAGAGCGTTTCATGCTACCACCACAACCCATAAAAATGTGGAGATTGAAATCCCCTATACCATTGGTGGCCCAAGTCATGCACCTAGTGAAAGGGAATATAAAGCCAGGGATAGTTGTCCTCTCATCTTTCCTATCCTCTAAAATTAGAATTCCCGTTAGCACATTGATGCATGTTAGCCTAAGCCTATGGATTTATATGGCTTGATGGAAGGACAACCCTAGGCAAAAGTGGAAGAGTAAAAAGAACCCATGCTAGATCATAAAAAAATCCATTACGCTGCCTCAAGCACTAAGAAAATACATTATGCTATATAAAGGCCAAGAATGCCAAGCGGCGGTGAAGGAGTTAGCATCCTAAGATTCTTAGGATGCTAACAATGCTTTGTTGACAAAACATTATTGGGAACCATGAGGCCAAAACCTCCGTTGGACAAAGCTACCTTGGTAGTGAAACTAGCAGATGGGAATAACCACAAAGCCCTAGGATATCTCTTGAAACCTCAAAATTATAACCTTGGGGTTAAGTTTTAGACAAATGTTTGTGTACTAGACTTAAGCAAATAGAGGGTGTGTGTGTGGTGACATCATCCTAAGAAATCCCTACATGTATGAGTTAATCCACGACTAGGGCAGCACTGATCGCATCTATATTTAGAATAAGTACAAAACATTAAAGGTCAATCTACACACGTGGAAAGCACACTTTCTATGACTAGACGAACTTCAACTATTTACATCTATCTAGGCTTATACCCAGACGCCACCAATACCTAGGGGATGAGAGTGAGGAAGATATGGGGGCACCTTTGCTTGATCAAGATGGTGCCAATGATTGGATGAACAATTTAGCAATGATCAATATGTGGATTCAGTCTAGCCACAAACCAATTTACATCACTAAACACCTTGAGTGTGAGAGATGACCCCTTACCTAAGACCCCACCTATTTGAGTGTGGCTAGACTTTCCATATTTGGTAGATTCGTGCAAAGAAGGTGAGTCCCTCCTTAGTTCTAAAGCTAGCCACAACTTCATAAGAACCTGGGTATCTTTTCGATATTACAAACTTAACTCAATAGTGTGGTGCAATTAACTAAAGCATTGACTAATATAAAATAATCTCAAATCATGTGTACTATCATCAAATGCTACACAATTCTTTCCATTAATAACATTTTCTCTTTAATTGTAAAGTTGGACTAATTATCATAAAAAGATATGAGAAAGTAAATTTTCACTATGATGGCAAGACTAATGTAACAAACAATATATGAGAATAAAGAAAAAGGAAAAATATTGCATTATCACCATGATGGCAAGACTAATGTAACAAACAACGAGATCGATATGGTTCTTCATCAATGGATCTTTGTCACCTACCTTGGAGTGCATGAAGACTTTTCAAGTTGATAAGTACATTTGTAGTTGTTAACTTGGGGAGGTAAATGACACTAGAATTTTTATCACGTGAATTTGCATTAAATTAATGATAAGATTGTAAGAATATTGTAAATCTATACCTCAAGGGAGCTTGGATTGGGTGAATCTCATCATATGGAATAATTGGATCATCTACTATATAAGGAAATTAGCTTAGAATAAGCATTAATTTGGATATTGGCTTAGGATAAGCATTATAAGGATATTGGCTTAGGATAAGCATTAATTTGGGTTATGGTCATATTTAGAGAGTTTTATTTTTGGCCTTTTTAGAGCCAAGGTTTTGAATAAATAAGGGTTGTACCCCTCTCATAATTCAAGGAGTCTTAGAGTTTCTAGCTTTTTATCAATTAAGACTCTCTTCTTCCTCTCTTGCTCTCTATCTCTTATCGATACCAGTCATGCTTTCAAGCACACATTAAGGAGCTTTGTCTTGAACAAAAGAGCAAAAGAGCCCTCACAACATGATACATTAGATCCTAATTAGCATATTGTATCAAAATTCATCATCATCACTACTATTACCTGGGCATCTGATTTCGTAACCTTGAAACAATCTTCTTTTGAAACTTCTATCCATTTTCCCTCATTGTACTTTTCAATCTAAAGGAAATCATAAAGCAAATAAATAAGTCAAAGCTTTTATTTTCCTTCTTTTTTGTTTAGAAAAAAATGCAAACTACCGATCCAAACAAACTATTTTTCTTTGCCCACAAATTCTCATTATGCAATCTTGTTATGTCTTAATTCTTTTCTTAAGGGATTTACATACTAAAAGAAAAAAACTTAGAGCAATAGCTATGCAAAATTTGAGAGAGACGGAGATATGGATGGGGGAGATTCCATGTCCACAAGCTTGGGTGGGAGGAGAGATTTCCCCACAAAGTGAGGTCCCTCTATTTTTTTAGCAAAACATTTGGGGGTACGCTAAGTGTGTAAACCCCCAAAATGAATCCATAGTCTCTCTCTATCTTTCTCTCTCTTAGAAAAATGATCCCATATAATCCTCGGTACCTATTTACTTGGCCACCATTCTTGTTGTGCAGTCGGCCACGTGGTGTCGCACCTTTCTTGGCCACTTATCTATATGGCTGACCTATGAGCCCTAAACTTCCTTTTCTCTCTCTTTTTTTCTTTTTCTCTTTGACTCTCTCTCTCTCTCTCTCTCTCATTCTCTCTCTCTCTCTCTCTCTCTCTCTCTCTCTCAACCTGCCATCACCACAACCACCACCACCACCACCACCACCACCACCACCCTCATGAATCCCTTGTCCTAGCTACTATATACACAACCCACCATCACCATCACCATCACCATCACCACCCCCACCACCACCATCATGACTCCCTTGTCCTAGCTACTGCATACACAACCCACCATCACCACCACCACCCTTAACATTCACATTAACATTTAACATCTTCACTATCAATGTCAACCCCAACCCCTTCAAACAACATTATGGCATGCTCCACAAAATCAAATGGATATTTGGCAAGGATGGAATCCATGGCAAGCATGTATGTGTACATAACTAACATCGACAAACCAGGAGGCATGGTGATGGGAAGCCTTCATGAGAATCAAAAGAGATCCTAACCCTTCAAGAAGAGCACTACGAGAAGGAGAGAAATGCGGGGGGGTTAAAGGCATGCTACAATAAGGAGATCACCGATCTCAAGAACTCTCTCCATGGACCAAGGCCACTAGATGGGCAAAAGAGTTATGGCAACTCAATAGCCCTACCAAGAGCCTTAAGAAACAAAGAAGGAAATCATAGAGGAGCTTCACCTAAATGGGTGGTGTCAAAGGAGCAAGAACTCGCCCAGAACATAGTCATGATAGTCATTCTTGAAGAAGATAAAGGGAGGCATTCCCATGCTTTACGTTAATGAGTTACTAGTCTCCTAATAAAAGAAAAATGGGAAGTTGGTGAGACCTTGTGCTTATGAATGGGCATTATAGGAACCCCATTTATGGATGCTTTGACAGGTGGGAAAGGACCTCACTAGGGAGAGATCCTTGCTCCTAAAGTTCAAGGGTATGAAATCCGCTTAGCCTTCCTAGTAAGGGAGAAACCCTCATTCCAGTAAGGTCTATCTAAGCAATGATATTACCCACATGTATAGGCTATAGAGCTCAAAGAAGTGTTCTTGAGTGAAAATAGGAGGAACGAATCTTGATAGTGTTGAACTTCAGTGCTATATATAATTTTAAAAATGAAATTTTGATTTGAGTGCTTTGGTATTGATCATATAATATATATTATTGGAACTTTGATTAGATGTGTTTTTTGAACTTTGATATATGATTTTAGAAATGGATTGTCTTGAAAACACAGGAATACATTTATGTATATATAAAAATTAATATGTAAGTATTAAGACCACAATTTTACGTGAGTAGAAAGTTGGCACACTTCTCTTCAAAAATTACAAGAGCCAAGGAAGCGTACCCTTCCATTTAGAGGCCCATTTATCTCCACAAACACATGTTTCACACCATAAGGACCACAAATAGTAGTTAGATGAGGGTGCCGTTCACATCACCTTTTGATTGATACAGGGAGAGAAAAGGGAATCCTATTAGATAAACATATATGCAGAGTGTGTAGAATTGGGGAGACAAAGTTAGAGGAGCACTACACGCTTAGATGTCTAGTAAATTATAGGATATGGGGATGCTACCACTGTCTCTTCAGGGAGGGAACTGTCCTTTGTCATGGTGGGACTAAAACTACTAGATCTAAGGGATCATAGAGATAGAACCCAAAGGTAGTAAACCAAGAGGTGGGATATCCCATTGACATCTATCACTAACTTCTTTGGCCCTCACCAAAGAGCACCAACCGCCACTCAGCCTATATGAGATCCACCAAGGTGGTAGATGATAGACACTTGTGGTGTCCTCTAAGAGAGAGTGTAGGTCCTCCAGAGATAGACATCCCCCTGATTGTGGGATACCCAATCCTTCCACCCATCATTTATAGATGTGGGACTTTCTTTAGCAATATAGAGAGGCACCACCATAGGAAATAAGGCCATGTACTTTCTCTAGCAATTAAGGTATGCTAGAATTACTTGTTGGTTCACATACGGGATTCATATATATATCTTACCACATTCTCGATACAGTCTCAAAGATGCCTCCCTTTGTCTCACCAATTGGGATACCAACTAGATCATTCAATGAGCACAAAGATGTAGTTCTACAAAGGTCACTTCCTAAGGATCACAACATATGTCACATGCCATCATGTAAATTGTGTTTTGATAGATCCAAGTCTCATCTTGTTGCCTCTCATAGTGGATATAGGGAGGGCAGAGAAGGAATTACCAAAAAAGACAAGATTTGTAGAGTCTTCTATAGGAGGTCAAGACACGAGCACTACATTTGCAGAGATGCCAAGCATAGCATGATATCCAAAGGAGATTCCATTGCCTCTTCCAAGCGTGATTTGGTCCATTGTCCAAGATCATTGATTTCCTAGACTAGCGATAATTGTTGGGACTTAAGTTGAAGGAGTTTTACTTAAAGACTCGCTCTTTAGATATTGCCAAGTAGACCCAAGGGATCTTGGCATGCAAAGGAATTCGGAGGATGGTGGATACATCACTAGATATGGCACATATCTTTTGGAATGGAGGTAAATGATTATTGATCTCTGTGCATTTATAATGGCATGTCTTGGTGGCCTTAGCCCAAGGACCTCACATGTTTCTCTGACAAAGTAGGGTCGAGCATAGTGGACTACCTAATGCAATCTCTTGCTTTTGTACATCATGTACAAAACTTCATGGTCCCACTACCATACATACCTGATTAGTGTTGGCCACTGGTTCTTTTGGTGGTATCCACCCCCCACACCTCCCATCACCACATTCACTACTTTTATCATGACCATGATCACATTTACTAGGCTCACCTTTACCAATCCATTTCCGTGCTTAACCTCTCAGGACCCCTTGTCACCCTCACCTCTAAGCTCACATCCATCCACCATGAGTTCACACATACCTACTACCCATTCACAGTTTATTCCTAGGCTAATGCATTGGTTGGCTCAAAATCTCGAATTGGGTGGTACGATTATGAGTGTAAAGTCACACAGATTCACCTCCTCTACGAAAGGGAAGATGGATGGATCTTTGTACATGGATGGAGAGCCTCAGATCTTATCCTAGCTCACATATTTGTGAAGGTTCTTTTATTTCATGGACCACCCATACCATAGTTCCTATATCCATAAAGTAGAAGGCCCCTTGGACCCTAATAACTATTGATCGAACTATAATGATTGGTTAGACCAAAACTATATGTAGGGTTGTTTTGAAAATTCATGTTGGATCATGGATAAAGGGGCACTAATTGAGCACCACCAGATAAAAAGCACGCTTTAGGAGAACATACTTACTCCACATTAGATCACAATTTCACCCTCGAGGATCTCATTGAGGAGGTTGGAATACAAAGATAGCAAATCAATTGTTGCTTTGTGGATTTCACAAAAGCCTCCACAATCATATTACTATTTTTCAGACATGATTGCACAGACCCCAAGGAATGAACCTCTCACATTTTTCTTACAAAATGTAAAAGTTGAACTAGTCGCTTTAATAAGCTTTAAATAGCTATTGTTTATAATTCACAATTTATTTCTTCCTTATATCATGATTCCTTAGAATTTCAGAGTTGTTTAAACATTTCACTACTCCATAACAATTGACAAAAAAGGGAAAATTATGTACATAAATTCTATGACAAAATGCTATTAATGATAAGATGAGAATTTTACCTTGAGTTTATCTCCTTTTTTGTGTTCTCTCTTCCATGGAGCATTTTCAACTAATGGAACCAAACTCATAATGACATCATGCTTATCTATCAAGCGTGCCTAGGATGTAAATACATTACATTAATACACATCATAAATAAGCTTGTTTCTCACTATTTACACTTGAAATGATATGGAGGGTATACTTTAAGCATCCCAAAAAGTAAGAAAATTGAAGGATACCATGATGCACAATGGTAAAGTATTGATGTAGTCTGTTAAGTATCTGAAAAATGAACCAAATATGTTTAAGCAATTGAAAAAGAAATTAATTACAAAATGTGTATGCCCATGGATGATTTCATGCATGCATAAATCTACATGCACACCACAAAATAAAATACACAAAATCTTCACAGTTCGCACACGCTACACTACCCTCAAGATTAGATGTAAAGAGCGATTGAAAATCCTTAATTATAACCATAACCTTGACCTTATCCACAAATCTACATCTAATTCCTTGATTTCATCGCATAAGCTTCAAAAAATTTAATTCAAAAACTAAAATTTAACTCTCTTATCCTATAATCAAGTCATGACAGTGGCTCAAGGCTGATTTCAAAATTTTGGGGGAAAAAATGATGAGGACAAAGTTTCATGAATCTACTTAGTATGCTTGCTCAACATGCATCTGCAAGTGATAAACGGTGTGTTTTAAGAAGAAGAAGAAGTTATGTTAAATTCCTATATGACAACCATGCAAAGCTATGTTCTGAAAAGTTTTTGGTGGTTGACATTGTTTTTCAACTAATATCTTGTATCGAGTTATTTCCACACTGTCGTGAGTTAAAATTCTCTCATACAAAATGTTTAGCCAAGTGCCTTTGGTAATGACAATCCCATTCTAATCAATAAACGCATAGGTCACAATAAAGACAAACATTAGGCTTCTCTCTTTATTCTTTGTACCCATATCAAATTTTATGGTGGGTATTATTCGACATTGCTCTTAACTGCTAACATGGTGCCATCCCTTGAATGTTCATCACATCACGATATTCATCACTATTCTTACATTGGTAATACAACAAAGGGAGGTGGCATGTTCTCCAAATGGATGTAAAAATTTCTTTCCTCAAAAGGAACCTCTCACGAGGTATATGTGGAGGGACAACCACCTGGGTTAATGGTTTCCAATTCCAAAAGCAAAGTTTGCAAGTTACAAAAGGCACTTTACGTGTTAAAACAATCTCCACCAGCATGGTGCACAGGATTGATACTTACCTTATGAGTATTATAATGTCTCTTATGCAATCCTTCATATGTAAATTTGTATGTCTTTTTTATGAGCAGGGTCATTGTTTTCTATGTAGATCACTTCATCTAGACACGGGATCAAGATCTCATAAAATAGTAGATGCTTAGTACAAAGTTTGAAGGACAGATCTTGGGCTCATGCATTATTGTTGGGGATTGAGGTTTGGTAGAAGCTAGATAACATTTTCATCTTTTGGGAGAAATATGCAGGTGAGATTCTCAAGGCATTTGGCATGACCAAATGCAAGGTAGTTGGTGAAGGTTGATCTTAAGTTGTTCATCGAAGACACTTTAAACCTTGTGGATGAGACCTTATACAAGAAATTAGTGGTAGTCTTATCTTCTTGTGTAATACTAGGCTAGACATCAAAATTTTTATTGCTGTTTTGGGCAAGTTCTCCAACATTCAAGTTCTCCCTAGAAGAATTGTTCGAATGTAGGTATGTAAGTGTTGTGATACATCCAAGGTACACTAGGAGCAATAGCATCACAAATGGAAGATAAGACACCCTTAGTGGCTTTTGAGACTTAGATTAAGCAAGTGATTTAAACACCATGCACTTGCTAACAAGGTATTGTTTTTCTTTTGGTTCAGGGGATGCATTTCTTGGATCAGTAAAAAAACAGCCCACCGTTGCACTCTCATCATCGATAGAGGCTAAGTACAAAGTTTTATGCTTTGCATCATGTGAGGCATTGTGGCTAAGGAGGATTCTATAGGATATGGGAGTGATGCTGAAGTAGTCTACAGTGCTACAATGTGACTACCAAAGCTGCATGGCTATTGCGCAGAATCATGTGTTTTTTGCTCGCACGAAACACATTAAGATTCATTATCACTTTGTGTGTGAACTCATTATCATGTTTAGGGAGGTCAAGATAGTTTAATGCCCGACGACAAAGAATTGTGCAAAAATCTTCACAAAGTCTCTTACTAGAAACCAGATGGAGAGACATCTTCGTTGACTTATCATTATATCATAGAGGTAGTTTACTTTCGTATGGACATTAAGGGGGAATGTTGGATATCAATGCTCCACGTCATTATTATTTGCCTAGGTATCGGCTAGCATTATGAGGTGTAGCCATGGTTGAGTAGCCCAAGTGCCTGGCATCTCGGTACTCACACGGGAGGGTGCCCTAAGAAGTTAGCTGGTTTAGAAATAACTTGGACTAGATTTAGTACGTTGTCAAATAGGCTACATGCTACACGATCATTATCTCATAATGGTCCACATATGGAGTACATAGACCATTACTTTATAATGGTCCACACATGGAATAGGTAGACCAATGTCTCACAATGGTCTACACATGGAGTAGGTAGACCAATGTCTCACAATGGTCCACACATGGAGTAGGTAGATCTTACACTTGGACACCCTGTTGACATTTGCAGGACCCAAACATGACCCAAGACAAGCCTGGATGGTCGTGGGATGTGCGAACATTATGTAGCAGTATCTAGTTAATCTTTATGGTCAAGTCTACACCGTGAATGGTGGCATCAACTATGACCGCAGACCTACGTGGTTATCTCATGGCCCCCTAGCATTGTAAAGATACATGGTTAATGAGTTTACTCCCTAGTGTCTACTACCATATAACCTTCGTCTTAGCGATTTATAATCAGCCATACAAGCCTTCTCATAGGAGCACATGCATGTGAGACTTTGCCATCTATTGCATCACTTTAGTAATATATTATTCTTCTCTATGTCTATTATTGTGCAATTTGAGTTTTAAAGTTTTGTGTTGTGAAAGATTGTACTTCTAGTGAGTGTGCTCTTGCTGCACGTTATATCCTCTTACATTATGAATCTTGAACCCAATCCATGGATCATTTTTTTGCCACTCTACATGATGTTTATAATATAATCCAAGCTTTTGTAGTTGTTTGAAGACAACCATGGTTGGCAAAGTATCTTCCCAAACTACCATGACGATTAACATATGTAATCCTTTATTTCCAAGACAAAATAAGTTTTACAGTAAGTGAGTAATTTTTCTTGATTTTTCTCTTATTAGTGAAGGATGAATATTAAAGATGTTACGATATCCCAAAATTTGTAGGATGAGAGGAACGATCTTCCATAGACGATAGTTAGTGCTTGTTTCTATCAGCTCTGAATGGGTGGTAAGTGAAATAAGAAGAAGTTATGTATCGTAATTCAACAACGAGTAACAAAGAAGTCTTGTAATGAGCTGAAGCTTTGATACCATGTAAAAGGATACAATGTGTGCTACACAAAATCAATACTCACTAGAACTAGAATCTTTCATAGTACAATGTACACTATTGTGTTATTGATGTTAGGTCTAAGCTTCACACTTTTATAAACTATAAAAAGAGAACCTTTGATGGATGATCTACAACTATGGATGGGCTAGAGTATCTCTCTAAATAACCACTACATAGCACTTTAAGTCCGAGAGGTCCATGTCCATATCGAGTACATCGAGTGGTAGATGTCAAATATATTAATATCATGTTTTGCATCTACTCCCTAACAATGCAAGTCATAGTAATCCTATGATCTTGTCATAGTTTTTTGAGTCCACATGGGTATCTATCGAGGCCTTACAGCCCAAGGACGAGGTGTCTTGGGGTAAAGTCCATGACCCCCATGTATATACTTTTATGTAGATAACAATCCACACAAGCATATAGCCTATATGTTAGTGTGGCAAGCATTTTCTAAGCATATAGCCTATATGGTAGTGTGTTAAGAATTTGGTAAGCCATCTCTAAACCATTTCACCTCTTAAGCAAAAATATAGGTGTTACATGTCCATACAACCATTTGACCTCTTATATTGCAATGAAATGTTTCAAAGATTTCGAATGGATGAAACACATTTTTTTGTGACTATGAGGGTGGAACATTGAGTTTTGAATTTAAATTATGTATTACTAATGAATTTTATAAAAAAACATTCTTAAAAAGCAAAATAAGTTAAACTCTAAACATTCTATTAACATAATTATAAACTCGTTTAAGCATGCTCTAGGTTTTATAAAATTAAAATTTCTTATTATGAAACCTCAAACTTTATCACTTAATAATTTGAATTATTACCTCAATATTGTTAAGGTACACATTCCAACTTGAAATTGCGAACATGAAACCTAAAAGAAAACATGAAATTTAAGTTAGCACCATAATACACAAATGATAATACATATTTTTTTTTGCTTTTGTGTGTGTGTGTGTGTGTGTGTTACATACATACATACATGTACACATATATGTATATATATGTGTACGTATGTATGCATATACATATATGTGTGTGTGTGTGTGTGTATATATATGTGTGTGTGTGTGTGTGTGTGTATATATATATATATATATAGTGTGTGTGTGTGTGTACACACACACACATAGGTATATATGAGTGTGTATATGTGCCTATGTGAGTGTGTGTGTGTGTATATATATAGACACACACACACACACTCACACATATAGGTATATATATGTGCATGTATGTATATATGTGTACACACACACACATATATATATGCACACACATATACATATACATACACATATACATATACATATATATACACACATATACTTATATATGTGTGTGTGAGTGTAAACATACATATATAAGTATATATATGTGTACGTACACTCACACACACATACACACACATATGTGCATGTGTATGTGTGTATACATATACATATATACACACATATCTCTGTATGTACGTACATATGTACACACATATAAGTATATATGTGTGTATGTATGTATGTGTACACACATATGTGCATGTGTGTGTGTATGAATGTATATATATACACATATATAGGTATATATAGTTGCATACATACATACATACATTTACACATACACACACATATATATAATGTACGTATATATGTACATTTATAAACACACACACACACACCGACACCCACAAGAAAATTTAAGCATGTACATGTACAAATTATATGTGTATGTTTGTGGTGCATGCACATAATACATTCCATATACATGTAATGTAATCTCTCTCTCTACCACACACGCGCGCACATACATAGACTTAATATATTTACATAAACACACGTGTGTGCACGCTATGTGGAGTTGGTGGTGTGAGTGAATTTTGTGTGCATGCAGAGCCACTTGCCCATTCGTCTGTGCTTTTGGTGTGAGGTTCGTCACCTGCTTCTATTGGAGTTTCAATCATCTTCTATTCATATTGTGCTAGTTTGGTCGTCACGCTTCCTTCCTACCTGTTACCTGTGCTATCGCTTCTTCTTATTCTTAGCTATTGTCTTTGTTTTCTGCTCAACTTCTTGGCTTGTGTATGTGTGTGTGTGTGTGTGAGAGAGAGAGAGTCAGTGTGTGCTTGATTTTCAAAATAGATTTATTGAGACATTAACACACTATCTATTCCCATTGTGGAGTTAAGGTTCTAGAGGGAATGGATTCCAAGAGACTCAAAGAATTAGTAATGTGAACCATGATAACCTTGACGTACTTTTTTAATATATTGTATAAGGATTTTACGAAAAATCAAAATGCATGGGATGAGCCTAAACCCACTTTAAAATACAAAATTTTAGTGAAGACCATATTGCTGAAAGTTAAGAAATTCTTACAATGTGGAGTCTTTTTTTTCTCCCAAGTAGTGCAAATGATGTTTCTCAATAAGCTCGGTGGATGTTATGTTAATGGGGTTTATTTTGCTGCACGTGGCTTTTGTGAAGTGGTGTTGTTAGAAATCAATACACAAGCAACAACTATTAAAATCGCCACTATTCTATGGTCGTAGATTTTAATAGTTGTTGCTTGTGTATGTGCTTCCATGAACACCCGTGAAAGACTATCAGGCCCTCTTAAAGCATCAATGCATGGTATGGGTTAAGGCGGTCGATTTCCTAGTGGATTTCTCTAATGCATTGCTATGATTGGCTCAAATGTTGGGCACTATCATCTGTCCCCCATGTATATTGGGTAACAAAAATCGATGATGTATTTATAAGATACAGATAAAGCCACTCCACCATCCATTCCAGTGGAGATTGATTACACCTATATAGGAGAAAAATATTATGAACTAAAATGGGGAGTATTTGTAGGAGCATGCTACACTTATCATAAATTTGATCATTTGGCCTCTGATTATCGTACTCTTATGTTGTGGCCTCTAGCTGACTCTATTCCTTTGGCTCTGATGATGTCTATATGTGAGAAAAATATTATGAACTGAAATGGGGAGTATTTGCAGGAGCATGCTACACCTGTCATAACTTTGGACATTTCACCTATGTTTGTCCTACTCTTGTTGTGGCCTCCAGTTGACTCTATTCCTCTGGCTCCAATTGCAAAAACATCAATAGGACATGCAAAGCCTACTCCAGGTAAAACAATGAATACAATGCATGTGCTAACACAGGTGTGCAAATAAGAGCAAGAGCAAGGCAACCACCTCATATGCTAGCTAGAACTGAATACACTATAAAAAATTCTACAAGTAAGGATAAGAATGTCATAGATGCAGAAGGTTGCCAGACCCCAAACCCTAGAAAGGCTACTTCTATCAAACCAAAATGTGGACCAAATCTTCTATCCCTCAGAGTAAAGCTTGCTCCTTGGGTGAAGTTGATACAAGAAGATTTGGGCTATAGTAGTTCAAGGTGGAATGCAAACTTTACAGAATATGCAAGAAAATATGCAAGCAGAGATTGATATGTCATGCACCTCTCAATGAAATGATCGTGAAGGCACCTCCCAAATGCATGCCAGATAATGTGCAGGGTTTAAGCAACTTGAATGAATGGAGATTGCTTCGAGATTATGTACATAGAATGAAGCTAGACATAGTATGTCTTCAAGAACATAAGCAACATGCTTTGACTAGCCAGACTAGATTTTTGATGGATACTATATATATTGAGCTGGTTGTTTTATTTTCTCTGGTGTATATTTTCTTGTCGGATAAGAGTTTTTGCTGGTAGTTCCTTACAAATGCTTTGGATGGCAGATTACTCATTGTGCAATGTATGATAAATGGTGAAACTTATAAGTTTGTATGTGTTTATACTTCCATAGTTTTTGCTTTTAAACGGGTGGAGAGAAAGAAGAAAAAGTTATATTAAACATCTTTAAAAGACCCAGTGGGTCTATGAGACCAAAAGTGATACAATAGTGTCGATGTAATCTCATCATGGTACAAAAGAAAACAAAGACAAGAGCTATGAGCTTGGAATGTCAAATCTGATCCATATGATACAAAGTGGGACCATCATCATCGTACAACCTATAAAGCTAACCCCTAGATAGGGGGAGGGGGCCCGTCAAGGATATTCAGAAGAAGCTTTAATATTGGAGTTCGACAAGGCTCACCCTATAGCAGTTAGAGTGGTGGTGGCGAACCAAGTACTTCTAGCCACCATGTGGTACATTACTTCATGCTGGGCCTTTTCTTGGGCATGCATTGGCCAAATACAGCAATTGATCCGGAACTTCTTATGGGCCGACAGTGATGGGAGACCAGCCAAGGCCAAGGAGGCATGGAGAGTGATCATTCAGCCACGTTGCAGAGCATCAGGACAAAAATCCTTCCAGGGATCACCATTGGACTATTCCTCACAAATAGAGGTAGTGACCCCATTTGGCATTACAGACCACCTGTGTGGTTGTTTCTCCCCCCTCTCCCTATATGAGATAGCCTTCTCCTCATAGAGTGGCCAGCTGGAGGAGAAGTGTCTCTTCCCCATTTTGATCATTTGCTTTCACCCTTAAAAGAGGTGAGTTCGTTTTTAGCCCTTCGTGGTTGTATGTAGCCCTTTGTAGCTGTTTTTTCATTAACTAATAGAAGGATCTTCTTCCCAGAAAAAGAAACAACTTGTATACAAGTAACTGGTTTTTATACTAGGTTGGTCAAAACTTAAAAATGATCCAACCTCTATCACTAGTCTTAAGCAACTATGTACACTAAGTTCGTAGACTCTCCCTATTTGATATTAAGCACATGGTAGGACCACTTTATATGTTCCATCGCTATCTTACAAAACTTAAGTGTCTGTTTGTGTGGATAAGATGGCAAAGCGCCTTATGGTAGGTCGGGCGGGCGCAACCTTATTAACCAACGAAATGGCTACCATGCCCCCCTTCCTAATGTGGTAACCGCATCATTGCATCACTGAAGTCAGTAAGCTGATGCCAAGGAGTTCATGGTGTGGATGGCTGGAATATGCCATGGAGTTGGTGTGCATTAAATATATATATAATGTATCATGCACATGCACACAGTCTCCCCTACACACACACACACACACACACACACACACACACACACATTGTACGTGTGCGATACATATATTTATAGTATGTGTATATATGACAATATGTAACATAAAAGAAAATTTGAGCATGTATATGTGTATATATGTATTGAGTACATTTTAGTATGTATGTATATATGCATATATATACATGAATGCATGTGCGTACGTACATTTTAGCAAGAACATTTGATATAAAAACACACAAAAACCTTTATTTTAGAAGATTATTTTTTATATGTAAAGACTATTCTTTTGATTTTATTCATCTCTCTCTCTCTCTCTCTCTCTCTCTCTCTCTCTCATAGACACACACAAAATGGACTTTTAAAATAGAAAAGATATAGAACTAATTGTAATATAAACATTGTACGTATTGTTAATGTAAGCAAATGAAATGTGTATTTAAATAAATGCAAAGCATTGCATGTATTAATAATGTAAGCAAAATAATTATGTGTTTGCAAAGTTGAAACAAAATGTACAAAAAACATGTGCCCAATGCAAACATAATGGCACATGCAAAAGTGCAAGGATTATTGATCTAATACAAATTTCTTTCTCATTGCTTACCTTTTCTTTAAATTCTTCTTGAATGGTCATATTGATTAAGTCACTAGCATTTCTTTCTATAGGAAGAACATATTAAAAAATTGTCAGCAATTATTGTGAGCAATCCATAGAAATAAAAAATGGAACTCGTAAAAAAATCTATCATGTGGAAGAGCTTAAAAAATCACAAGGTCATGCAGAGGAAATAACAAAAATGCTTTGAGAAAGATTGCAGCAAAATATTGACCTAGCAAGGTTGTACAAAGGAAGAGACCTAGGATGAAGAATGGTGAAGACAAGCTAGAACACTCAGTTTAAAATCCATGGTAATAAAATAGAAAGCCAAAACATCTCCATTGATAAAAATCACACACTAGAAATATGGAAACAAGGGAGCCACGCTAAAAAAAATACCACAAAAGAATGGCTATTTATAGGTATATTCAAAGATGTTGCAACATCGTATCACTATAGAAAAGGACAAAGTTGAAGGAGACCACAATATGTAGGATTTCCTTATTTATTTCCATCATGGGCTAAAATGTATGTGGTTGTGTAGCCAATAGACATTCATTTTTAAATCATGTCTACTTAGTCTTCAGATGGTGAATCATTTATTAGCTACCAATGTATTTGACTTTTATTAGGGGTGCCAACTATTCACTTTCAAATATATATAAATACAATAAATTAATCATGCATTCACAAAAACCTTGTATATAGACCAATTTTTTATTACCCTCTTTGAGGGGGTTTTCTTAGAAGAAGTGGGGCCCTTGAGAGCTAACAAGTGCAAGTTACTCTTTAAATTCTGTCTAAGAAAGTTCCTTGAGCAGCAAGAGAAGAAAATCCCAGGTTGAAAATGTTGGGTATTTCGAAGTCTCTATGTGTATCCATCATGTACGCGTACCCTGTTTGTGTGTATCCATCGTGTACGTGTACCCTGTTTATGTGGGTGTGACCAGGCCTTGTATGTGTGTGTGAAGGCTCACTGATGAGAGTAAGTAAGAGTGTGTGACCCCACTCTTAGAGCGGAATAATATCGAGATATTATATACCTGTTTGAAATAAGTTTTGCTGTCACTTAGAGAAGCCTTTAAGGTTATAAAAGCATTGTACTTGGTGAAGCTTAAAATTATCATCAATCTAATCGAGCTTTATTAAGTCGTGCAAATACTCTCGTTCTCCTCTCATAGGCCCGACTGGCCTCTCGTAGACGTTGATATATCTTTCTTTCTTTCTTTCTTTCTCACTAGGGCTCGAGTCCAGCTTCATCAAATAGTCCTTTTAGAGCTCTTGGCATTGTTGTTCTCTCTCTCGCTAGGGCTCGAGTCCAGCTTCATCGGATAGTCCTTTTAGAGCTCTTGGCATAGTTGCTACTACTTAAAAAAATACCCCCTCCTTTTATCCCCCTAGCTGCCCATCACCTGTTGCTTCCTCTGCCATTAGCGTGTGTCTGCATCGGTTGCGCACCAAGTTGCATGTCTGCTTTGCGCCTGAAGCTGCTCGACACTACTGCTGATGCGCTGTTGTCCACTTTGACGGTGCCCCCAGTGTATAGTCACCTGAAAGACGACTAACCGCCTTCAGCTTTGCTAACCCGTCCCCAGGCAAACAACAGGGACTTTTTCAATTTTAGGCAAAATTCATCTAATTGAAGCTCCTGCAACAACAATAAATTGGGGGTTTTCAAAAATTGGGCCAAAATTAGTGAAATTAGAGCCTATTGAAGATCCCATAGTGCCATGGATCTCAATAGAAGCAGCATCTCCTTTGACAAGTTCTCCCGTGCTAACTTACCAATGTGGCAGACCAAAATCAAGCTACTCCTGATACTAGGAGTACTGTGGTGGAAGGATGATGAGCCAAAGCCTGAAGGTGTGTCCAAGCGGACTCTGCTTATAAGGGTTTCTTCACCAAGGATAGAAACCCACCTAGGGGAAAAGGAAAGCCTGTCAAATGCAAATTCTATAGAAATCTAGGACACATGGAGGACCGCTGCTTCAAAATGCTTGAAGAACACGAGAAGAATCATGCCAACCTTGTTGCTCTGTTGAGAAGATTTTGAAGATACTCTAGCCAGGCCGGAATCCTCAAGTCCATCTCACAAAGCCTACACTACAATGACTAATCTCTCTCTTTGAGGTAGATGCGGATTAGGCTTTTTGATTTATGTGAGAGTCAATAAGGGTTCTCTATACCTGGGTTGTCCCCCGAAACTTGATTGTACTTATTTGTGTGTTTGTGCTACCTTACGTTTAAAGAGGCTTCAGTATTCCAATTTATATTTATTTTGAGTCAAGGGGTAGTCTACAAGGGCCGAGGAATTTTATGTGTGATCAAGCCCCATATCAAGCATGTCATGAGAGTCCAAGTGTTCGCACACTATTCTTTTGTATCATGTGTTCTAGTCTAGGGCCCAAATCACCATAAATATGAAGGCCACTTCATAAGACACCACCAAAGGGGAGTTTTTTTTGGGTATTTCGGAGTTTGTGGGTGTATCCAACATGAACGTGTACCCCTATTTGTATTTGCGTGTGAACGACCCTTATATGTGTATGTTAATCACATTGGCTAACATGAGCCATATTGTTATATGGCGCAATGCATTTCATGTAAAATGATTATGGGAAATTTTCGAGCTTACAATTTGTGTAATGCTGGAAGATAGTCTAGCATCGAGCTTACAATTTGTGTAATACTAGACCCTGGTAATGTACATTTAGACTTGGAAATTAGCCTAGACTAGCTTATTGGGCCCCCGGACATCATTTGAGCAATCGGGTGTTATACAAATGAGTCTTTGTATATAAGACATTTTGACTAATGAGAAAACACACAATCCCATTCCCGCAATTGAGTTTGAGTCTTCTTACTCTTGTGATTGATGTTGCTTGTATACTTTGTCTTCTTTTTCTTACTGCGTGCATGCTTATTAGAGATTGTGTGTGTGAGTGATGGTGTTGATATATGTTCTCTCCTCCCTCTCTCCTCTTGTCTACTCTTTCATGCTCTCCAAATAGAGGTTGATCTTTCCATAGCTCTCTCTCTCTTTGCTCCCTACCCATTAGTAAAGCTCGTTTGTGGTGACAACGAAGGAAGCAAGGTTGAGGACCCTAGCTTGAGGTGCCTCTAGAGTGACTTGAGGTGCAAACACGTAAGACCCTTGCATTCTCTTCTCCTTCTCCCTATCTTGCAAGGCTCAAGTGTTCTCAATCAATGAACATCTTTGGTGTTGTTGTCAGGAAGCATCTTGGCCTTGCTATACTTTGCATTTGGAGTATTGGCATAGCCCGGTTGGAGTGCAAATCCATCAATTTTAACTTTTGATTGTTGTTGTTTTATGGTTTATTGTAACACATGGAAGCTCTGGGAGTCTTCTTTCAGCCCTAAACACTATAGGAAAACCATCTGATGCAAAACGCAGATATAGAGAGAGAGTAGAGAGAGAGAGAGAGATGTGCTGGAAATTCAGTATATTTCATATGGTACAAAAAGGGTACTTTGCTACAGCCCTAGGCTGCCTTCATAAAAAGGTGTAAACAGCCAAAAATCTGGTCCTACTATAGGACTCCTACTGACCCAATCCCTAGGGGATTGAATGAAAAGAATGATGAGCCTTGAGTGCCTTTTATAGGCCCTTGGGAAAAGAGAAGTGCTGGCGACCAACAGTCGGCCAGCCAACTGGCTAATAAATCCCAACATGCTATTATTTGCACCGCCTTGCCATGTCTGGATGCCCCTTCAGCCGCCTTGGTTTTTGGTACAGCCGACCCCTTCTGGAAGCAGCTGACAGTACCCTTTTCATGCAGCCGACAGCATCCTGGTATTCTCCAAGTCCCCTCTAGCCAATCTGCACTCTGTGCTCCATAACCTTGGCTCTAATGGTCTTTTCCTGGTTACCTCTGCTGGAGAATCTCTGAGAATGTCCATGGCATATTCATGCACATGACATCCCCCTCTGCTAAACTTGATGACGGGATTCCAACCTCTTCTTGGATGACTGTCATCATCCCACTCTATTCCCGGAGTCCCTCTGTCATCCATCCATCCTTGGCAACCCTTTTCTCTGAAAGCCCGGCCCGGTCTCCAAAACCACTCTGTCTCAGAATAAGATCTATGCATCTGTTCCATCTAGTCCACAATCCATTCCTGCCTTGACTCTGAACACTGTCTTGGTCTTCATTCCTGAGAAATGAGTCTGGCACTCTCACATCACCCCTTGGAGGATAAACCTCCCTTGGGACCGTTGCCCGAGAACCTATCTGGCTCACAGGACTGCCATCCCCTTTGGCACTGTGGAACACCACCAACAAACCTCTTGGGAGTTCTTCCCGCTTCTGTGCTCCTTGCCTTGGGCTTCGTATCCGTGTACTTTCCTGTACCTTGGACCTGTACACCATCATATGGGACTGAGTCAGTGTTTAGCTTTGCTGAGCCTGATGCTCTGATACCAATGTAACATGCGGAAGCTCTGGGAGTCTTCTTTCAGCCCTAAACACTATTGGAAAACCATCTGATGCAAAACGCAGATATAGAGAGAGAGTAGAGAGAGAGAGAGAGATGTGCTGGAAATTCAGTATATTTCATATGGTACAAAAAGGGTACTTTGCTACAGCCCTAGGCTGCCTTCATAAAAAGGTGTAAACACCCAAAAATCTGGTCCTACTATAGGACTCCTACTGACCCAATCCCTAGGGGATTGAATGAAAAGAATGATGAGCCTTGAGTGTCTTTTATAGGCCCTTGGGAAAAGAGAAGTGCTGGCCGACAAGCAGTCGGCCAGCCGACTGGCTAATAAATCCCAACATGCTATTATTTGCATCCGCCTTGCCATGTCTGGATGCCCCTTCAGCTGCCTTTGTTTCTGGTACAGCCGACCCCTCTTGGAAGCAACCGACAGTACCCTTTTCATGCAGCCGACAGCATCCTGGTATTCTCCAAGTCCCCTCTAGCCAATCTGCACTCTGTGCTCCATAACCTTGGCTCTAATGGTCTTTTTCTGGTTACCTCTGCTGGAGAATCTCTGAGAATGTCCATGGCATATTCATGCACATGACATTTATTTTGCTCACCTTGATGCAATGGAGCATGGAGCAACCGTTTGGACTCGAGTTGCATGGTTACAAGTAAGTGTTCATTCAATTTCCTTTGGTTTTGGCTAGTTCCTTCTTGCATTTGCAATATTTTGAGTTTTTCTTCTTGTTAGGACTTAATCTTTGTAGAAAAACCACTAGGTTGCATTGTGCATATCATTAGATAGGTTAGAGGAAGCTAAAGCATGCTATCAAATAAAAAATCCAAAAAATGCACGAAAAATCATAGGACAATTTGGATTTTTAGAAAAACTGCTCTCTGATTTGCCTGCATGCATGCTTGATTGGGCTTGTGTATGCACGTTTGCAGGTGGGAACGCACATTCCTAAAGGGTTGGGATGGTAATCCCTTAGCAGAGTGTCTGTATATCCTTGAGCGGCTAAACGAAGAAAGACAATTGGCTGTGTACAATGCCCTTGTGGAGAAGGATAGAAGGAAAAAATGGTTTGATCGCCACCTCAAGGACAAGGACATCAAGGTTGGGGATAAAGTCCTGATGTATGGAGTGCATAATGAAAAGAAGAAGCTCAAATATGCTGGTAAGGGACCATATAGAGTATGTGGAATTATCCCGCAAGGTACCATCAGAGTGGAGACTCTCGATGGAGTTGAAACCATTGGATTCCTTAATGGGAGTAAATTCAAAAGATACTATGACCCCCTGAGCCAAGAAGAGTTACATGCAATCCATCAAAAGAAGGCAGCTAAAGAACAAGCTGAGCTTAAAAAGATACAAGCGAGAGTCGAAGCCAAAGAACGTCAACAACGTGCTAGGCGCCAACGAGAAGCCAACTTGGGAATTACGCAAGTATTTTTCGAGGAGGCAGAGGAGGATTCACTGGAATCTGACCCACCTCTAAGATACCCAATTGAGTTACACAGTCCTTACGGGGAGGTGCTGTATAATGCATTATTGGATACAGGAGCTCAACACAATTTGTTATCATATGGCGTGTGGTGTCAACTTGGAAAACCACCTTTATCCAAGAGTGCTATCCAAGTTCAAGGTATCAACAAGAAGAAAACCCCTGTCTCAGGAATTCTGCACACTCCGGTTGCCTATGATAAGGGGACCGTAATTCAAAGCTTTTTGGTTATGCCTGCTGGTACCATGGAAGGCACTGTAAACTTAGGGCGCAAATGGATGTTGGCCACCAAGTGCAATATCGATTGGGCAACCAGACGAGTCACAACGCAAGAACCAACACTCAGTATGACCGCTCAAAATCCTGCTCCTAAGCCATCGACTCTGGACAAAATGCTGGATAACGAAAAATCACCAAGTCCAGTGGCAAAACCATCTTTGATTGTTTGCCACCCCTCTAACGCTTCAACGCCAAGAGTGGAAACATGCAGGGTGGTCTCTAAAGCTCCGCTTACTATGCCAAAGAGTATATACAAATGGGTCCCAAAAGCTTCGTTAACAGCTACTTCCCCTGCCCAATCTCGTTCAGCCACCAAGAAGCCTTGTAAAAGGAAAGCAGCTACCCACCCGATGAAAGCCTTGTAAAAGGAAAGCAGCTTCGTTAACAGCTACTTCCCCTGCCCAATCTCGTTCAGCCACCAAGAAGCCTTGTAAAAGGAAAGCAGCTACCCACCCGAGAAAGGGCAATGTAACATCGCGATGGATCCCTAAAAAATTATTAGTAGCCCAAGGGTACTACGAGGGGAATGACCAGATTTGGGTCCCTAAACATAAGCTGAATCCCTCTACATCACCTGTAAAACCTTGCAAACCAATTGTTGCCACCCCAATGACAATTCAAGACCGTGGTAAGGGAAAGGTAACAGAGTGCTCCGCACCACTTCTTCCAGAGTTAGTTTGGATTCCCAAACGATATCGATCATTACCACCTAGCTCAGGAAGGGGGGAGCCACATGAAGCTTCTAGCTCCTCATGCCAGGCACACACTCATATAGAAGTTTCTACATGCTCTACACCTACTCTTGTCAACACCCAACAAAAAACCGATGAGTTTACGTCTCCCTTTGTAATAGTATTTTCGGAAACCATTTCCTCCATTCGTCAATGGGAGCGTACACTACCATCCCGACCCTTAAACTAAGTTCTCATTGCAGCTTCCATTGTGGTCTAACATGCTTGAATTTATACACTTTATATCTTTTGAATTCCAGCATACTTTCACTCTACTTTCCTGTTTTGCAGACGGTCTACCACAACAACCCTCTCGAGCTTACCATACCATAGCTTCCGAGGACGGAATCTACATCAGGAAGGGGGGCATGTTAACCTATGACGGACATTGAGACGTACTATGTTTTACGTCATTAATTTAAATATTCTGAGTCATGGGCCGGGCTTGTCGGCACCATATGTTAAGGATGAAGGGATTGGGTGATCGCCGATGAGAGGCGCACCTTGAATATCAGTAGGATAAGGGTTAGGATCGGCCGGCCATGTATGGGCGCCCAAGTGTGAACGGCCAAGTCACCTATAAGAGCCAAATGTAACCCTAAAATCCTCATTCTCATGTGTTGTGAATACAAGAGTGCTCTTGCCTTATCTCTTTGGTTTCCTTCTCCTGCGTGTGTGAGAGAGAGAGAGAGAGAGAGAGAGTGAAAGAGCGATCGAGCACTGTGTAGTGGCACGGCGGCGGAGAGGCGGTAGAGCGGCGACGGCGGCTCCTTCTTCACTGCGACGCGGGAATCCTTCAAGGCGGCGGTTGAGCGGTGAGTGACACACCCTTTGCATTCTGTTTGAGCTTCCTTCCCTGGTTGTATGCTTGCAGCCATTCGTGGCTCGCATACGGTGTCCGGCAAGTCCCCAGCTACGACCAGTGCGGCAAAAGCGCACATGGAAGGAAAACCAAATCAAATGTATGAACACCGTTTGCTGGATATGCAAGAGGCTCAGTTGGATAGGCTGAAAGCAGCAGAGCACTATGCTAGAGTTCAGGAGAGAAACCAGGAAAGAGTGAATAGAAGGTTCAAAGATAAAGACATCAGAGTTGGTAATTTGGTTCTGAGATACAATAGTCAATTGGATGACACATTCAAGACTAGATTTGTTACCAAATGGGAAGGCCCTTTCAAGGTAAGAGAGAAGTTTACAAATGGTTCGTACCAGTTGGAAGATTTAGATGGGAAGCGACATGAAAGGAGAGTAAATGGTCTCAGATTGAAGAAATATTTTGTGAGGATTATGCAAGTGAGTACATGCGGCCCAGTGGTATGGAAGGATGAAATGCCTGAAGACCTGTTAGGTGAAGATGTATCACAAGAACTCCACAAGAACTCCACCTTTTATACAACCTAAGCTGAGGCATGAATGCCTTCAGCCTGGGTTGGTTTGGCAATATGATACATGTAAATGTGTAGTTCATTAAATGCACTAATGTAGTCACTAATGATAGGCATATGTAGATACACACGAGGTAGTGATGAAGGGATGATCATCATGAAGGCTAGGTTAAAAAAGGGGGGGAAAAAAAAGACTGATGTATTTCTTTTTTTCCAAAAAAATGTGAATGGTTACGTATGGAGGAGTCGACATGCTTCTGGGGAAATGCTATTCATGCACGTGGCAGCTGAAGGGAGCTTCAGGAAGGTGGAGGTGGCAGCCTGGCCATGCACGTAGATGATCGAGAGTCTTCTGGTGGGGGAGGAGGCCGGAATCAAAAAAAGGGGAAAAAAGGCTAAAAAAAGAAAAAACAGGAAATGGACGTTTTTCCTGGGTGGCGCAATACAGGTGTAAAGGGGGTTCTTGATACGGGGGATTCCGTTCATCGGGAAGGAAGAAGCAAGAGATGGGGAATGAAGGGATTTTTTTTTGGGGGGACAGAAGTGTGAGATTATTCACTAAATTGGAACGACACTTGCTGTGCATGAGGAAGGTGTGTACGGGTGTTCTGATTGACGGATGTTCTCTACAATCAATGTTTCAGGAGGAAGTGGAGAAGAGGGGATACGTGTGAAACAGGAATCAGAACGTTGCTGGAGTTGGTTTTTTTGGAGAGGGTGCATCTATGAGTTACCAGTGGCCTTCAGGGAGGGGAAGAGTTGAAGAAGGTGCTTACGTGTGAGAGTTTGTGATGAGCAGGGGCCTAAGGGAATTGGCTGATTGTGCTCTCGAATGTGAATGAGGTGGAGGGTGTCATGATATGTCTCTTCCTATTGGAAGTCCTGTTCTGAAAAACTGTTGCATGAAGTCTTGACAGTACTTGATTCGTGGACCATCTGTGGAGGGTTGACTAGTTCTATCAAAGCCAAACATGTTACTGTTGTCTAGGAAAAGGAATGGAACTGTGTATAGCAGGTTTAGAAGGAGTTTGGATTATGAGGGTTCTGACTGCATCTGTTTTTCTTGAGTATAGTTCTGGGTTTGTTTGACTGGAGTGCAGCATGCCATGTTCATTGAGGGTTTATAAATCCAGTGAGCCTGCCTGTTGAGTCCCCATTCCACCATCTTTTACGGTTCACCGTCTCCAGGCTCGGGATTGGGTCCTGGCGGCTCTGCCTTCCGACCTCGCTCCACACTTTCGAGATGTCAGGTTGCTTGGAAGAGGTTTCTTCCAGGTGGATTTTGATTTCGAGGACGCAGCCTCAGAGGTTTTGAAGGGCAGCCCTTTGCTATTGGGCCCGAGGAAGGTTTTATTTCTTCCCTACTCCAGCTATTTTGACCCCGTTGAGGAAGACCGGAACCGTTTCCCGATTACTCTCAGATTCCCAGGTCTTCCTTGTGCATATTGGCCTATGCTAGAGGCCATCAGGTCCACCTTTGGGCTGGTTCTTCAAGTGCCCCCCCTCCACACTTTGCCAACATCTTCTGCGCAGGTGGTTACTGCCTCGGCGGATGCTGTCCCCAGGGTCATGGTTCTTGCCCGTGACTGTGAGCTTTTTGAGGACGATGTTTTGCTTCCGGGCCCTAGTAGTCTTTTGAAGCAACGTATGGAGATTGCAGGTAAACCCGATCAGTGAACAGGTTTGTCACCAATAGGGTCACTTTGCTCGAGATTGTCCTCGAGTTCGGGGTCGCAGGAGAACTCGCAAGCGTGCTTCTTAGGCGCCACGTCCCTTGGATCCTTCCCGTCCTACAATCCGCCAGATGCGGCGAGCTGTCTCTCACGCCCGCCCCCCTGGTGCGATTGATGGGAAGACCTCCTCGGATCTTGCACCTTAGATAGATGATGTTTCTAGGCAGAGGGATGTATTAGCTCATGCTTCTTTGCAGGGAGATGATATATCAAATCAGGATGATTTTGTTGAGTCCTCTCTACTTGGAGGGGGCGATATGCAGGATGCTCAGCGCAGTGGGGATCATAAATTGCAGGATTTTCAGCATGATGCCCCGCAGGGCACACAGGTTTCTCGTACATACGTAGGTACTGTGCAGGGCCCGGACAAGGGCATGTCAGTGGACTTTGCCTCGTGGATTATCCCGTCCTCCAACATTATGAGAGACGTCTTCAGGCTGCCCATCGTCTTCTTAGATCGGGTGTCAAACCCTCTTCTCTTCCATGAGAATCGTCTCATGGAATGTTCAGGGCCTTGGAGGGCTTCCCACCCATGGTAGGAAGCGCCTTCTGAAGGACCAGCTTCACCCTGCTGTTACAGGAGGGTCTATGGATATACTTTTGTTGCAGGAACACAAATTGGATAGATCTCAGTGTGGCAAAACTCGTAAGATGCTTTCTGGCCACACCTTCTGGTCCTCGGCTGTTGGGACTAGAGGGGGTGTTTGCATTTCAATGGCAGTATCTGTTATGCTTCATGTTATTGGGCACGGTGTTATGAAAGGGTGGCCTTTTGGGACACCATTACAAATGTCATTCCCCAAGTTGATCATTGGAGGAGGAGACTTCAATATGGTTGAGCAACCTTCTGACAAGAAGGGTGGACGCGAAGGGGGTTTACACCCTTTGGAGCGAGCCTCATGGGAGAGGTTCATGCTCTCTTTCTTTGGCAGGGATTGGTGGACTCAGGATGACTTCCAGAGAAGGCCAAAATCCTTATCTTTCTCTTGGCATAACCTTAGGAGCGGGGTTGAGAGCATCTTTGCATGTCTGGACAGATTTTAAGTGGATGATCGGTCCCTGGACAGAGGAGGCACCATTGCTATTATGACTGGCACCACCAAATCCGATCATTGCCCCGTCGTTTTGTGTCTCAGGGAGCCTGGGGCTCGCTTGGTCTCTCCCCATGTCCGTATCCTTGACTCTCTTTATCTAGATACTGACATCTCCCTTGAGATCAGAGAGATATGGAGATCTTGTGATGGTCCTGATCCTCGTCATAATATTGCGCTAGCTCTTGAGAGGACCAGCCATCATTATCATAGCACTGCCTTGTCCAAGAAGAAGGAGGCTCTGGACAAGGAGAGAGCTATTAGGCGTAGGATTGCTGCTCTTCAGAGGGAACATGAAAAGCATCCACATGCGTCTTGGATTACAGACCTCTTGACCACAGTTAGAGCAAAGCTTCAGTTGGCAATGGACAGGAGGGTTGAGTTCGCGTTTCATGCGAACGAGGCTTTTTGGACTTAGATGGGTGGCAAATGCAACAAAGAGTTTTTTTCAGCGCACAGGCCTTCCCATAGCAGCAGCGATTCTGTGAGGTAATGCCCTCTCCTCCGAGAGATGTGGCATGGCAGAAAGTCTGGGAGTGCATGCCCAAGCTCATTACAGATGCTATGTGTTCTTTCCTAGATGCCCCTTTCTCGAAGGATGAATTCCTACACGCACTACATGCTCTTTCCAGTGGTTCATGCCCAGGGGATGATGGTCTTTCTCCCACTTTCTTTATTCTTTTTTGGGATCATATTGGAGATGCTATCACTGTTGCCCTTCAGGAAATGTGGCTGTCGGGTATGATGCCGCCTTACCTCACGGAGGGGCTGATTCACCTTATCCCCAAGAGTGGGGACAAGATTGACATTAAACAATGGAGGCCCATCACTCTCCTTGGATCTGCATATAAGATCTTAGCTAAAGCCTTGAGTATAAGGTTGCAGCCGATTCTCCAAAGGACTATCCATGATACATAGAATGGGTTCCTCCAAGGAAGGAGTATATTTGATAACATCTTTTCTTTCTTGGGAAGCTGTTGAGTGGGCAAAGTCTAGTCAGCAGCCTCTTGCCATTCTTTTGCTTGATTTTGAAAAAGCTTATGATAGAGTGGATTGGGATTTTTTGGAGGGCACTATGGCACATATGGGGTTTTCCCAAAACTGGATCAGAGGGGTGTCTTGCCTATACAGGGAGGCTCATAGCACTTAGCTTGTGGGGGGCGCGGACAACGTTTTCAGATTTCCCGTTCGGTGAGGCAGGGCTGTCCCCTCACCCCTTTACTGTACCTCATTGTAGCTGAGGCTATGAGCAGGTTTCTTCGGGCTGCCCCAAGTGTTGTGGGTCTCATGCTGCCTTTATGCACGGAGGAAGAGTTTTTGGACTCTCAGTTAGCAGATGATACCGCATTGTTCCTTGAGGCTTCACATGCTTGTTTATGTGCTTTCCGGACAGCCTTGGAGGCCTTTTGTTTGGCAGCAAGAGCTACTATCAATTGGCATAAATTAGTTGGTTTTTGGATCAGTGATTCTCCTCTTGCAGATTGGGGTACAGATGTTGGTTTTACTTGGATTGAGAGAGGATGCTTTGCTAGATACCTTGGTTGTCAGGTGGGTGTTGACATCTCCCCTGTACAATAGTTTGCTCCAGTGCTCTTAAGCATTGGGAGTCTCACAGCATTTCGATTGACATTCAGAGGGCATTTTGGCGGAGATTGTGGCACTCTTATAGGAAGCCACAGATTTCCTCCTTTATCTGGGTTTCCCTTCATGGTGGTCTGGCCACCAATCAATGGAGGTCTGTTACTGGTGCTTGCCCAGCATGCCCTAGATGTGCAGGAGTTTCGGAGTCAGTTTACCATTGTTTATGGGAACGCACGGAAGCATAGAGGGTTTGGTCTGCCATTCCACACCTCTTTGGTAGGATTAAGAGGGATGCTATCATTTCTTTTGGTTCTATCATTTGGTTGACATAGTCTGGGCCTCAGCTGAGGTTCGAGGGGACTGACAGGAGCTTGGCCATTATGGTTAGGCAAGGAGTTGCTCGACAGTGTTGTCTTCAGGATTTGCCACTTTCACACTTTGTCCCTCCGGCACAGAGGTTAGATAGTTCTTGGGAGATTATTGCTAGCATCTCAGCCTGGAATATCTGGAAGGCTAGATGCACTGAGGCCATTGAGGGTACTCCCGTTCTTGTTTCTCAGTGTCTTTGTAGGATTTGGAGTGATATTATTCACACCATTATGGCTACCTGGGCCAGAATCCAAGGATCTTCGAGGGCTACGGGGAGGAAGCGCGCCCAGTTTATGAGAGAGTGGGACATTGATATCTTTTTCACATCCTCTCATTCGGGACCCTATTGGCCGCACAGGGCTCCTGATTGGTTGAGATCTCCACCTTGCTTGGTGTGAAATCTCCATTTTGTAAAATTTTTCATACTTAATAGAAGTCTCCTTTCTGAAAAATAAAATAAAAAATTTTTGGCAGTTGGGAAGCATTTGCAGGTACACTGGGGAATTTGGTTGAGGACACTTGGATTCAGTTCAGAGCAGGGGTGTGTTGGAGGGAGAGAGTTCTGTGTGGTGGACTGGTGTCCCTGAACCTCCCTATAAACACCATTGTTAGATACTTGAATGAATCAAGGATTGCTCATAATATATTCTTGTCGTATCAGATAGTTGTAAACCTGCAAGCAGTGGTTGCACTATAATTTGTTGTTGATTATTTCGTGGGCTTGAGTTGAGTCCTTCTCTGATTTCTTTGTGGTTATCTTTGTGAGAGCTTTTATTGCTATGATGAATATTGTATCCAATTGTTCTTCCCCTCAATTTGTTCAGAGTCTAAAGCATGCTGCGCTATTGATTTAAATCCACAGAAGGTGGAGTTGTTGGGGTTTAAGATTTTCAACTACCTTAAGGTTTTGCAGAAAACTATTTGAAGAGAGTCAATTTTTTGAGAAATTGTGAAGATGAAACTGTTTGGGGTAAGTTTAATTTTGTCAATAGAGTTGGTTTTGTGTCAGCTGAACGTCAGAACCATCAGCTGGGAGTGAGGGGATCTTGAGCTGACTTTTCTCAGTGGGTAAGAAGTGTTTCTGGGTCTGGTCTGACAGTCAGAGTTGTCAACTGTCAACAGACATGGATTACTGTTTTACAGTGTGTCCGAGGCAGTAGTCTGACACAGTTGGTTAGCTGATTGTTTCTAAGGGTTGGATCTAGTTTTGTTTAAGTGCTTAGAGATCCCTGTGGTGTCAGTTAACTCAGAGGACAATGATTTTGCGTCAGCAAGGTCAGCTTGGGTAGACGGAGGACATTTTAAGAAGGGTCAGAATTGCTGTTGATTTCGGATGCAGAAGATATACAAAGTCTGATTTGTTTGAGTCAGCCAAGAAAGTATATTCTCAGATAGAGGTCAACTCAGGTCAGCTGACTAGTTCTGAAAGGTTTTGAGACCTGTTTGTGAAGCCATCTAATGGTGGAGGACACTTTGGGTTTTGGAGAGCAGATTTCAGACAGGATACAAAGAGTTGATTTCAGAGGCAGGTTCTGAGCCTTTCTGCATCCGCACTGGAGGTGGTTTTTGTCAGATGGGTGTCAACTAGAGTCAGGAGAGACTCTGAATTGATAGATCAAAGACATTGGAGGTCAGTGCCGACCATACAGGACAACTGAGTCAACAGCTGAAGTCATTAGGGTGGTTAGGGGGTTAGTGAAGTATTCCTTTGTGTTAGCTCAAGCCGAGGGGCTATCAGCTGGGTGCGCCGGTGTCTCCTGGTGTTGATTTTGCTGGGTTGTGGTGTCTATGTTCGTCCCTTCTCTTAGTGGTGTGCTTTTTCAGATGGAGCTATAGAGGCAGTATCTCCTGAAGCCATCATTGTTTTCGTGCCCCCACTGAGGAGGGCTTTCAGAAGGCACCCTTCAGATTGCTGGTTGCAGCTGAGAAGTGTCAGTTAGGGAGATGGCTACAACAATGATGACATATCCAATATTTTATGGTCATGCCAATGAGGACCCAGAAGATTTTTTGGCTGGGATGGAGCTGAAAGCATTCACATTTGGAAAGGACAATAATGAGGACAAATTGACATTGTTGTCCATGTTAGTGAAAGGGGATGCAAGGAAATGATTTCAGACTTGAAGGAGTCTAGCGCATCAAGGTCAGACCTATGAGGAAGTGAGAGAAGCACTGGTACAACATTATAAGAAAGGGGAGTCCAGATGCCATTTGGCAAGATATTCAAAGACATAATGACCTATGAGACCCAAAAGTTAGAGAGAGAGAGAGAGAGAGAGAGAGAGAGAGAGAGATTTTATTAACGTTTACAAAAGACCCACAGAAATGAAATGAAATGAAATGTTATATTAACGTCTTCAAAAGGCCATAATGACCTATGAGACCAAAAGTTACATCATGGTGGATCTGATACAATGTCTGGATAAAAAAAACCCAGAAAATGAAAAATAAAGATGATACTACAGGCACCTAGAAAATGAAACTGGAAATGGAAGGTAAATAGAGAGATTTTATTATCGTCTAAAAGACCCAATGATGGGTCTGTGAGACCAACATGTGTTACAAAGTTTCATAGACTATGAACATGGAAACAAGAAAAGAAGACCTGCATACTATGCAGGCCTCCCATGTACATTTGGTGCTAAAAATTTACCTCTGTGTACTGCATCCATTTTGGCTTTTGTGTTTAGATATACTAACTTACGACAGCAAAAATCAGCCAGCTGCACAAAGATTCATCCCTATCAACATGCATTTCTGGACCGTTATTTTATGTAGATAAATTGTGATATTCATAGCTACAATGGTGCTATCACCCCATTTCCCCGTGTCAATAGAGAGAACTTGGTAATCTTTATGCATGTAGTTAACATTTTAAAGAACATACAACTCTTGGTAATCTTTATGCATGTAGTTAGTATGCCACTACTCTTTACCAGGTGCCTGACCAGCCTGACCTCCCAGATCCAGCGGAGCCTCGGCTGCAGGCCTCCACTTTCTTTCGGTTGAGCATGGTATATAATGCTATTGACAGGATGAAATCAGGGAAAGCTCAGGACCATGATGGCCTAGTTGCGGAGCATTTTATATATGCGAGAGATTTGTTGGCACCCTTGTTGACTCATATGTTCAACATGGTTTTGTGTGAGGGCTTTCCAGCTAATTGGAGAGATAACACCATTGTGCCCATATTGAGGTCTTAAGATCCCAGCAACTACCGTACCATTATGGTCGGCCACACCTTGGCCAAACTATATGCATCTATTATTGATGCATGAGTTGAGTATTTGGGCAGAGACTCAAGGATTGCGAGCTCCAGGCCAGGCAGGTTTTCGACAGGGATACTCGACATTAGATCATATCTTTACGCTCAGAGCCATTATTGAGGGCAGAGCACATGGTCGGAGGATATATTGTTGCTTTGTAGATTTTCGCAAGGCTTTTGATGCAGTACCACGGGCCAGGCTGATGCAGAGGATGTATGACATTGGGGTACCGCCAACACTCACTTGGGGGGTACTTACTTTATATGAGTCAGTCACTGGCAGAGTGAAGACTGCGAAAGGAAACTCAGACTTGATTTACAGCACCATAGGGGTGAAACAGGGATGCCCTTTGTCTCCGACTCTTTTCGGGCTATACATTGATGAGGTTTCAGATTTTATTGATAGAGGAGAGGGGAGAGGTGCTTCCTTGGCAGGAGTTTGGATACCATTGCTTATATATGCTGATGATATAGTCCTTATAGCAGACTCTCCAGAGGGGATGCAGAGACATTTGGATGCACTACAGGCCTACACGGAGGCCAGGGACCAGACGGTGAACCTGGGCAAGACTAAGGTTATGATTTTTAATACCTCAGCTCGGTGGATTAGCAAATCAGCACCGGGTTTCATTTATAGAGGGGAGACTGTGGAGCAGGTTATCTCCTATGTGTATCTGGGAGTCCTATTTAGGGGCCCAGCTTTTTCCATGCGAGCAGCCGCTGAGGCAAGATCGACACGAGGATATGCTGCCCTAGGGATGCTAGAGAAGATGTGCTCACAGGTACAGTTTCAAGAGCCCAAGACCAAATTATGGCTCTTTGATACTTTGGTCTCCCGTACTCTACTATGTGGTGGCCCCATCTGGGGACCAAGCCTAGATCGCCGCCACCGCACGTGGGGGGGGCGGGGGGAGCCTACGATGGATGGGGGTCTATGGAGAGACCTCTTGTTATGATGATTGCTAGGATGATACGCAGTAAGCCATCAGTCCCACATGAGATCATTCGAGCAGAGATGGCTGCTGCACCACTCGCAGTAGAGGCTCTTACCAGGTCAGTATCTTTCCTCCACTGTTTATGGGAGCTCCATCGACACAGATATGCTAGGCTCGCTTTGGAGTCATCACGACAGCTTGCAGAAAGGGGAGATGAGACATGCTAGCATGCACAGATGACTACATGGTTCGGTCTACATGGGATCTCAATGGATAGATTGCCACCTTTTCAGTACTCTTTAGACACCCCTTCTCTGCCTTTGCACCACTCAAAGGTGAACAGAATCATCAAGCAGGATATTATCACATTAGACACTGAGAGGACATGGGTATCACCAACGGAGGACGAAGATGAGTTTTTACAA
The DNA here is from genome assembly GCF_041138505.1 of Cibotium barometz. NCBI lineage: Eukaryota > Viridiplantae > Streptophyta > Polypodiopsida > Cyatheales > Cibotiaceae > Cibotium > Cibotium barometz. Next base: position 21,889,063 of record NC_141060.1, read on the forward strand.
AGATCACCTGTGGTTTCATCACTCGTCCAAGATACATGGACACACATTTGTCACATGGCATCAGATGCACTATTGGTCAGATCCGGACTTCCTCTCATCAGCTGAGGACTGAGACAGGTAGATATGGACCACAGAGATACCGACAGAGCAGCGCATATGTCAGCTATGTCGGCTAGAGCCAGAGACGGAGGAGCACTACATGTAGATGCCGATGCCCCGTGGACTATGAGATTAGAGGAAGGTTCCATTGCCTTTTCAGAGAGGGGTTCGGCCCCCTTGCCAAAGTGATGGACTACAGTGACAGAGATGCCTAGGACTTTTTCTACTAGAGATACGCCAGCATAGATAGACTCTCACACACAAGTCCTGTGCAGAGATAGCTTACCGATTTCTTTGGGAGCATCACTTCAGCATAGCAGAGGGAAGGTCAGGACACACCTCATCTAGGAGGGTCACTCTCGAGCGTGCCTCTCAGCTATGTTGGGACAGACGCCCTAGACCTCGGGGTATCCGTAGCAGATCCACATGGCATGGGAGGATTGGAGAGATCATCGCAAATCACCAGCAGATACCCTCTAGGCAGTTCACCCCACAGGAGCTTGTCTTCATGCTTCAGTGACCTACGAGGGATTTCATCCACTGAGCCTCACGCGCGCAGAGATGTCTCTGTGTGGACACTTTTGTCCCCTCTTAGTAGCTTCCCAGGTTTCCCATTTTTTCCATTTTCCCATGTTACTCTTGATCTCTAGATCTATAGATCTTTAGATCTTTTCTCACTTTTTTCCATTATACACCATTGACATTTGTACTTCATCTGACCAGATTATTTGTAACTTTTGGTCTCATAGGGAAGACGTTAATACAGATTTCAATTCTCTCTCTCTCTCTCTCTCTCTCTCTCTCTCTCTCTCTCGTTCCAGTCCACTCGCACCCCTTACCCACCCTACATCTGCAGTCATACCTCATAGAGAATTACACAAGACAATGCTTAGCAGAAGAAGCCACTGAGATGGTGGAGATAGAGAGCTGACAGCCATACAGGGCCATATGTAGAGAAGCACAAGATGGTACAAATGGCCTTGCACCTCTTCTTGAAGTGTGATCTCAAAGTCAAGAGCTTACCTTAGCCTTACCAAAGCATGTGTCGTTGGGTCTTGCCTTCGAGCCACAAATGCAACTTCCCATTGTAGGTGCACTAGCTCATCTGTCACCTCCTCACTCTGTTTTCACACCAGGATGCTCCTTGCCAATCGGGTGAAGGGAGACCTCTCTATGCCTTGAGATGGAGGCAACAAGAGATTGTCTTCACAACGGTTCTCTCTCACAAAAGGCGAGGGAAGAAGAAGAAGCTAATGCAAGAAGAAAACTTGCAATCAAACCTATCTAGCAAGCATCCATCAAGCAAGCAAGATTCAATGGCATACAAGCAAGCAAGACGAGGGAAGAGAAGAGCTCACAAGTAAGTATTGCAAGGGAATGATTGTGTATTTCTTATTGTCAAAAATGACTTATACACAAGTGACCAATTTTCACAGTAGGCCGGCCAAACTTAAAAACGATCCGACCTCTATTGCTAGTCTTAAGCAAGCATGTACACTAAGTCCTTAGACTTTCCCTATTTGATATTAAGCCAATGGTATTATTGTTTACATGTTCTAGTGCCATCTTACAAAATACAAATGCCTGTTCGCACAGATAAGATGACAAAGCGCCTCCCAGTAGGTCAAGCGCGTAAAAAAACCCCCCTTCCTAATGGTGACCGTGTCCTCATGTCACCCAAGTCAAAGCTGAAGTTGTGTTGGGATGGAAGGTGTGGAGGTCTAGGATACACCACGAAGTTGACGGCCCAAGTTAAGTGGTATAGTTTGGGACCCAACCGCAGGCAAAGGCAAGGCAAAGTGGTGGGAAGCTTTGGATAGCCATGATGGATGGCAACATGAGGTGGTTGGTAGATGCGGTCCGCACCCTATGATTAGCGGAAAGAGCGCCGAGACTACAATGGAATCATTTGCATGGATAGATGGTGATCCGGATCTTCATTGCATCACATGAGAGTATGTCTTGATCTCACAACGTGATGCTGAGAAATGAGACTTCTTCGCGGTGAACATGTTGGCTAGGGCAAGGTGGTGTTGGCGATGAATTGGATTTAAAGCCGAGGTTGCATGTATTGAAGTGCGTTGGAGGTACTTGCAAGTGCAAGGGTTGTTCAGGCAATGGGTCATACCATGGACCCCCCATCCAGTGATGTACCTAAAGGGTTGGAATTGACGAGGTTAGTTGCAAGTGCATGTGTTTCTGTGTGCCATGAGATGCGAGTAGTGAAAACAAATTGTGATGCATGTAGTGAAATATGCAAGTGACGGACATGGATAGTCGGTGGAAAGTGTACCCATGTGCGAACTTCTCCACACAAAGAATTCGCCAACTCAACTGCTTTCTTCGACTCTCTTTGCTGCTTTCTTCAACATTTACTTGATACCCGTTTCTTGGGGAGTCAAGATCATTACATTAATTGACGCATGGTAGCAAACTTTGCATGGTTGTGCTCATAGTTGCAATGGAGCTGGGCAGCCTCTGTGGCTCAAGGGATTTGGTGTTGTCGAGCACTTGGGATAGAGGCAAGGTGGATCATTGGGTAGTGTGGTCGAAGGCAAGGCCATACAAGGTTCCTACTAATTGGAGGAAGGTCTAGGCAATGGGTCATACCATGGACCAGGCTTGCGTCCGCCATGGTCCCCCCCTCCAAAAATGTACCTAGATTTCTCTCGGTAATGAGGCTCAATGCAAGTTCACAAAAGAACAGTGCCTATGTGTCTATTACATGCAAAGCCCGTGGATATTACAAGTGATGTGCATGAGCATTGGGCAAAAGGTAAGCCCGTGTAGAAGCTTCTTTCGGTGAAAGCTACAACACTATGGTTTCTTCAACACTTATTTATCTGCTTTCTTCAACTCTTACACATGGTTTGAGATAGGAAATTGGTAGTTGATTGGAGAACAAGGGTGGCCGATAAGTTGGATGTGAATGAGGTTGGGTTGTCCATGAGAATGGAGAATTGAGGAAACCCAAGCTGGCACGAACATTAGTAAACCACGAACTATGGGTGGCTTTTCAGACACTGAATGGATCCAAATGCTTCTTGAGCCTCTTTCTGAAATGTTGGTAACAATTCAGTCCGCTTGCTTCAAGCGTGGCAATGTCAACAGAAAGAAGTGAAGCATTACAAAGCTTGCGCGACTTTGAGATGAAATGTCGGATTGCCGAACAATGCCGACCCTGGGCATGCGGAGTTGCTTTGACCTTTTGGGCATCTCTACCTTGCTTGATTAGCACGAATGTAGGCAAGTTTGGTGCCTTGGAGAAAGATGCAAAGTATGGTTGATTGAATTCACCGCTTTGTGTGAAGATCTTTGTTTGGGTGTATGGATCTGACAGCTACATAGACCGCGAGTGGGATGTGCCCATTTGATTGGGCAAGATGGAGGATTCTCCAGTGGTCATCTTCAGGAAGTCCCAACGTGTTGTGAGCGGATGCAAGGCTAGTAATACTCTTGAGTATGTAGACACCAGAAATGTGATTCATGGATGGAAAGAGGGCTAGATTGAGCAAGAATGAGACTCAATGAAGAAGACGAGACAAGGCAAGAATTGGATCGACGAAGGCATGCAAAGTGTTGGCATAGGGCATAGATGCTCCGAGCAAGAATGGGATCTGGTGTCGGAGCGCCTTGATAAGGTTCAGTTTAGACCATTGGGTGCGATCAACAAAAGGCATGGGTGCATGGATGGGTGCCGGATGGACCACAAGGTAGGAAGGATTGTCTGCGCACTGAAAACATGCAAGGGTCAAGTTGTAAGTGGAAGCTGATTTGGGTATGGTCTTAGCATGATTTTATGTTAGGCTTGCGAGTTGTTTAACAATTGGACTATCCAAGCGAGTAGGTGCAAACAAACCCGACTGTACCGGTTCTAAACTTCATGAAAAGCGCTCTAACCATTCAGTGGGGAGCCAAAATAAGCAGAAAAAGGAGGATGAAGTGTTTACCTGCACTTACCGGTTGTCAGGAAGAGCAACCACGTCGGCATTGCATTAATTGTCGCTTGTTAGAACGTTGGTAGCAGCCGAATGAGGTCTTCTTCTCGCTGGTGGCTTCTTGCCGATAGTAGTTTCGCCTTGATGTCGGTCTTCATACTCGAGGGGCGTGGAGCTTTGTTGGTGGCTTTGAGGAAACCAGCTGTCGGCTTTGTCGGTCATGCTGGCAGTGGATGTGGCGGTGCTTTGAGTTTACCACCATGTATGGTTTGCCAGTTGTGGGCTTTGATTTGGAGGTCAGTTGCTTGGCTTGAAGTGCTAAGTTGTTGTTGGAGAAGCCAAGGTCGTTGGCTCATGTTAGGGAAGCCGGGGGTGGCTTGGTATGCCGATTGTCACATGCACCCTGCATTGTGGTGCTATGTGACACACTTGCTTAGCATTATATGTAACATCATACAATATTAATACCTTTTTAGAATTAGTTGTCCTATGTTGTGGCCCCATTGTGAGCCCCAGTCCGGGACATGTCAGGCACAAGCTACGTAGAATAGTGCATTTAAGGGTCAGTCCAGTAGTGTAGATACATGAAAAAGCATATAAGAGCATCATGTAGGGACATGTGCACATGGACCAGCACATAAGGCACCCCATGATGGAGGTTTCCTTGTAGATGGTGTTAGAGACGATATGCCACCCCTAAAGGTCATGTCAACTAGCAATCCAAGCTCATGCAGCCGCACCTTTTTGCATGAAATCTCATCCACTAGCATGTAAAGCATCGACATAGACTCTGCTATTCCTCGGAAGTGGTTGACTACTATTCTAGACCAGACACCCCCCGCCCTCCCCCGTGTGGCTTGGCGTGTTTACTAGAGACGATATTCTTGTGGTGGTCCATGGAGCACACGAGGACAGTGGTTTGCTCACTTTCTCTATCGGATCCCATGGTAGACTAATGAGATTAGAGTACCCCTTGGAGGATCTCAGAGGCTCCACTTTGCAGAGGGTGAGCGTGATTGGTTTTCGGGCACGAGAATGGACCTCCAAATCATTCACACCCTCCGCGGTCACTGGCTACAGGGAGGTTCTGACCGCATACGGCGGGAAGCCTTCTTGAGACGTTGGAGGCCTGGTCCTTTCCTCACAAATAGAGGCGTTGACCCCACTTGGCATTACAGACCACCGTGAGGTTGTTCCCCCCGACCCCCCACCCCCCCCTATGAGATAGCCTTCTCCTCACAAAGCAGCCAACCGGAGGAGAAGCATCTCTTCTCCTTCGATCACTTGTTTTCCACCCTTATACGAGGCGAGTTTGTATCTAGCCCATTGTGGTTGTACTTAGCCCCTTGTGGTTGATTTTTCTTTAACTAATTGAAGGATCTTTTTCCCGGAAAAAAAAAAGAAAAAAGAAAAAAGAAAAGCTATTTACCCCATCCAAGCCTATAAAAGAGCACTTGCCAGCTAAGAGAAGCTATCTCATTCCATTTTTCTCACATCTACTTGATGCCTAGAGCTGGGCGCCCTACTTCATTCCTCTCTTGCCCCCTTCTCACGCCTCAACAGCTGAACATCCTGATTTCAGCCCCCTCCTAGCATAGCTACTGTTGTACGACCTATTTTCAGCCCTTTTCAGGCAGCCCAAAGCTGTGTGGCAGCATTAGAGCTGGACAACCAGCAATTCCAGCCATTTGTCTACATGTTTGCTATGCGTGGGAGCTCCCTATTGCTGCCAGACTACTGCTGAACCTGATTTGTGCCCCTCTCTGGCATAAAACCACAAAAGAAGGGTATTATCAAAACCTGGAGGTGAAGAAGAACAAGTCTTGTACCTATTGCTAGTGTTTTCTGTGAAGAATCAAGCGGGGAGACTCTTGGGAATTGCTGCGCAGTTGCCTAATGTGGTAATCAGCTATTGGATAGTTGGATATTGGGACGCTAGGCTTCCATCGCTTGAGGATTGCTGGGCAATCTTTGAGGGCGGTGCTGAGCACTATGTTGCTTGTGGTAGATGGGCTACTTGCAAGCTAGCCAATTGATTGATTTGTCTTCATGCAAAGTTTTTGGAAGAAACGGTGGTGCATGGCTAGGCGAGGCTACTCATTCAATGTACTTGTATAAGAATACTCCCTTAAGACAATAGAATTCACCTTCACGGGGAAGGGGGAAGGAGGGGGGGGGGGGAGGGGGGGCAGCCCATCTTCTCGTCCCTAATGCTGTGTCATCACTACATTTTTGCGAAGAGTTTTCATATGGATGCCTTGCTATGTTATATCAGAGATGTGTTTCTTGATTCATGGCTATGTATATGGTAAATTAACCAAGCTTGATGAAGAATTCAGTCTTTAATTAGTGTAAGCACACTTCTGTCTTGTGACAAATAGGTGTGGAGTACCATAACCTTGGTTTTCCCAAGGTTGAATGAGAGCCCCCTTTGTGTGCAAAAATCCTGTAACCTATCCATGTGCTTTTGTAGCCCCTCGTCATAATCTGCAATGAGTACAATCATAGTTGCAAACATTCGCGTTTCCAGGGGTTTGCAAATGTTTGCAGCATTCTTGGAGTTTGCAAACTTGGCTTTTTTTTATATAAAATTTTTTGGGCAGTAGACAAAATAATGGCCAAAAGGGGGAAAAAAGTGTAATTGACAGGCTGTTTTTAAAAAAACAACTTGGGCAAAAGGGGAGAATAATCATACGAACAGATAACGGGCTGAATTTTCATGAAAAAAAAACGATTTGCAGACTCACCACTCACGAGTGTAGTTCGTGGGTCTGTGTGCGCCTAGAAAACAGAGCCCACCTCTGTGTGCAAGCTAAAAAGCCAGCAGGTGAACTCTTTTCCTCCTCTGTCTCTCTCTTTCTCTCTCTCTCTCTCTCTCTCTCTCTCTCTCTCTGTCTCTCTTTGTCTCTCCGCCATCGACCGATGAGAGACATCTTTGGATAGTGATGTGTATGAAGCTTACCTTTGTTGCTGGAGTTTTCCTCCCAGATGTTATCCATTAGGAGCTCCTAGTACCGTACTTTTCCTCATAGTCGTTTCAGTTTCAGTTAGTTGTTTAGTTGTTTTTAGCTTTCCTTACACAGACATTGTATCAGATCCACCAATTGTTGTAACCTTTTTGGTCTCATAGGTCATTTTGGCCCTCTGAAGACGTTAATATATCATTTCATTTCATTTCATTTCTCTCTCTCTCAGACGCACATACGATGGATGGAGATCGATGGAGAGACCACTTGTGTCCATGATCTCCAGGATGATTCGGGCTAAGGCCTCGGTACCCCATGAGATTATTAGAGCCGAGATGGGAGTATCACCGGTCGTAGTCAAGGCAAGAAAGACTTCCACCCTTCCAGTACTCTCTAGAGGCACCCTCTCTCACCTTGACACATTCTAAGATTAGTAGAGTCATCAAACAGGACCTCATTCGACATGGCTAGAGCCCTCACAGGAGTTGGGGACGAAGATGGCTTTCTATAGAGACCATCTTCTCCGCACCACTGAGATGGCTTTATACTTAGACCGAGCTACATGGATACCCATTTGTCTCATGGATTGAGGTGCGCCATTGGGCAGATCCGTACCTCTTCACATCAGTTAGAGATAGAGACAGGCAGATTTAGAGCCATACCTCAGGGGACAGGATTTGTCAGATTTGTCGGACAGAGCCAGAGACGGAGGAGCACTACATCTGTCGCTGCACAGCATACTATGAGATTCGAGGGCGCTACCATTGCCTTTTCAGAGAGGGATTTGGACCACTGGCTAGAGTAATGGACTATCGTGATCAGAGATGCTTGGGTTTTTATCTCCTGGAGATCTCTAGGCTCAGAGAGTCCATTATCAGGAGCAGACGCCCAACTGGCATGGAGTCCACAGAGAGACAGATTACTGACTTCTTTAGAGGGACTACTCAGGAGGCACACAGCCGATAGCTCAGTATAGCAGGCACCCCATGGGACTCTAGTTGAGAGAGCTATCCAGTTGGGCAGATCCAGACGCCCGAGGGTTCGCGGATCTTCACATCGGAGACGGTGCCTACACCGGAGGATTCAAGGCACCATTGCGAGGCATCGGGCTCGTCCGACCAGGCATCTCACTATGGCAGATATCCAAGCCATCCGGCAGAGACCCATAATAGAGCTCCTAGGATGATTACCATTCTAGCCATATACTGTTGTACTCACTGTCACTTTTGTACTCCCCCATATTCATGTATTCATATATCCATGTACTCATGTACCCCATTTTGACTAGTAGCATTAGCTTCCCACTCTCCCTAGTTGCTACTTCTAGATGCTCCCTACTTACCTTCAGTTCTTTCTTTTCTTTTCCAAACAGTGTATCAGATATCACATGGTTGTAACTTTGGTCTCATAGGTCACTTTGGCCTTTTGAAGACGTTAATATAACATTTCATTTCTCTCTCTCTCTCTCTCTCTCTCTCTCTCTCTCTCTCTCTCTCTCGCAGGAGATAGAGGACACTTGGCTTTCGGACACCACGCCTATACCAGAGAGAGATGACAGAGATCAGAGCTCAGTTTCACAGAGAGGGTGCGGAGTGACTGGCTCGCTTCAGAGCAGACCCAGGCATGTTCTTCAGGGAGTTGTGGACACCCCCTTCATTGATGTATACCATTTTATACCCCTAGTATGGTACAGGATGGAGCTAGCTAGGTTGCATATCATGATTAAATACTCCATGCATATAGCTTTGCATTCTCCTAGTAGTAGAGCTCCATCCCCTCCCCCACTCATTGTACTTATTGCACACCCAGATTCAGCTTTTTAGTTCAGTACTTTTTCATTTTGTTGGGATGACAGAGGATACCCCACACAGGTACACTGATTTGTCTCATAGGCCGAGTTCGGTCTTTGGGAAGACGTTAATAAAATCTTTCGTTCTTTCTTTCTTTGTCTCTCTCTCATCGCAAGCTTCTTCTCCTCTTTTTTCTTCGCGAAGTTGGTGTACATACACATTAATCTTCGTCTCATATCCAAACTCAAGGCTAGAGGCTATAAGAAACTTGAGGTGACTTTAGATATGATTAACAAAGAGAAAGATGATGATAGACTCATTACCTTGCAAGGGATTCGGGAGAGCATAGAGGATGATGTTATAAAGAACATGCATGCAGAAGGACCTTCCATTGAAGAGCAACAAGAGACCGATGACGAGAACACTTCATCTTCCTCTAACGAGGAGGATGAAGAATAATCATTGACAATCTCTGTCTTCACTCTTTTATGCTTTCAGCTGATTATTCAAATGATCCATTTGTTTCCATCGTAGATGTTTTTTGTTTCTATTATCTATTGCACCCAAACTGCAGCCTAAGATGTTCGCTTGTTTCAAGTTTCAACTTCCAAGTTTCTTGTATTAGTCAAAGTTGTAGATCTCAACTTGTGCAATGGTGCCTCTTTGTTCCTCATTCACTAGTAATCTAATCAAAGTTCCATGATTTTATGCATACATTTTAAGGTCACGAATGCAACTCTTTCCGAGGTTGAAGCATTCTTTAGCAAACTTTGTAAACTTGTATGCGAATGCACGAATGCAACAAATGCAAACAACTATGAGTACAATATCTTTCTCATCTATGTAAAGTCCAAAGAGGGTCATGGATGAAGGCTCTGATACCACATACCACAGGATCAAAGCTCATGCTATGGTGGGTGGAAGATGTCCATGATTTGAGTGTAAGAGCAGACCTTGTGCAAAGAGACATGGAGATGGAGGTTCAAGCCATGTGAGTGAAAAAGAGAGAAGAAGAAGAAGAAGAAGATATATATTAACGTCTTGTAAAAGACCCAATGTGTCTATGAGACAAAAGGTGTACAATGTGTCCATGGAATCTCATCATGGAAAAAAAAGACAACATAACAAAAAAAACTAACACTAGTTCCTAGGTAAATGTAGATATGTATGGATCATCATTGTCATTCTCATCATGGAGGATCACCATCCCCGTCATCGTGGATACAAAGTGAGTGTACAGGTGAGTGTGGAGAGGGAGCTATCCATCGATGTGTGGTAGGGGTCCATAAAGGATGTCCAGCATCCGCGAGGGGGTGAGCAGGACCCCTAGATGTACAAGGCCGAGGAGAAGCCGCAACGAGGTAGCAGCTACAAATGCTCAGTGGCACGCCAGGATCTCATCAATCTAGGGCTAGTTAGCCTGGGGTGCTCAAGGTCCGGGAGAGAGAGGTCGTTTGGCTCTCCAATGTGCAGTGGCACGAGGAAAGGTAGCTCAAGTCGAGGGACAACTTGTCCACCAAGTCTATCAATGAAGTCAAAAACCTGATCTATGTAAATGACCAAGTCTATCAATGAAGTCAAACACCTGATCTATGTAAATGACAGAGTGTCCAAGAGAGGTCTTTTGACTTGATCCCTTGCACATGAGAAGCAATGCTTGGAGACAATCCAGTGTGTGGTGTTGAAGATCGTAACCTTGGTCTTGCCAAGGTGAACTGTGAGGTCTTTTGACTTGATCCCTTGCACATGAGAAGCAATGCTTGGAGACAATCCAGTGTGTGGTGTTGAAGATTGTAACCTTGGTCTTGCCAAGGTGAACTGTGAGGTCCCGCTGCTCACAAAAGGCCTGCACTATGTTGTCTACGTAAAGAAAAATGGGTACCAATGTATTACATAGTATGGAGCCCGGTCTACCAAGTCTGTCAATGAAGTCCAAGACCTCATTTATGTCAAGTCAAAGAGTGTCCAAGAGAGGGCATTCCAGCTTCACCCCTATGGTGCTAGTGATCACATCTGACATGCCTATTGATGCCCTGACTCACCAGTGCCATGACTCCCAATTTCGTCTTACTGAAAGGACCAATTCCTCAAGGCCTCAGAAAAGACATGCACGGGAAACACTATCAAAGGCATTGCGGAAGTCCACAAAGCCACAATAGACTTTCCACCCCCTCGAAGCCTCCTCAATCATGGCTCTCGATGTGAAAATATGATCCAAAGTAAAGTAGGTCCTCCAAGTGCATGCATACTATTAGCTGCTATGACCATCTTGTGCCAATCGTGTAGAGGATGCCAGGGCTAACCATGGGAGGCAACCTATATGCAGTGTGTGGACATGTTGTATGTATGTGACAGCCTGTAGCATGTCATCTATGACGAGAAAGGCTGATCAGAACTCAGCCAATACTATGGCATGTGGGTGGCACTGAAGGCTTACCCCTGATCATGCATGAGGGCATCGTAACCAGCAATCCAGTTCTCCTCTCCCATATTTGGTCCCCCGAAAGATGCCCATACATTACCGCCAGGCGGACCAAAGTATCAAATAGCCAGCATTTGGTACTAAGTTCCAGGAAGTGGGACTGAAAACACACTCTCTCCAAACGAGAAAGGGCGGCATATCCCCGTGCCAATGAGCCTGGGCGGCTGGGTGCATGGTAAAAAAGCGGGGCAGTAAACAGCATTTGGTACTAAGTTCCTGGAAGTGGGACTGAAAACACTATCTCTCCAAACGAGAAAGGGCGGCATATCCCCGTGCCAATGAGCCTGGGCAGCTGGGTGCATGGTAAAAAAGCGGGGCAGTAAACAGCAGTTGGTACTAAGTTCCTGGAAGTGGGATTCAAAACACGATCTCTCCAAACAAGCAAGAGCGGCATATCTCCATGCCAATGAGCCTGGGCGGCTGGGTGCATAGTAAAAAAGTGGGGCAGTAAAAGTGATCCCCAAATCTACATAAAATTTTACCAACTCAACCTCACCTCCTCTGTATGTGAAAGAGTGTTTGGTTCCAACTGGATAGGTTAAGGAGCATGATTGCTGGGGTCAAACAAGGTTGCCCACCCCACTCACCCTCCTCTGTATGTGAAAGAGTGTTTGGTTCCAACTGGATAGGTTAAGGAGCATGATTGCTGGGGTCAAACAAGGTTGCCCACCCCACTCACTCCGGACACTCTTTGGGACATACACTGATGAGATCTCAGGCTACATTGACGGATTGGGTGGCACGGGCTTGTGGCTAGGACTGACGATGACACCCATTCTCTTATATGCAGATGATATAGATCTTATATAGGACTCAGCCGAGGGGTGGGAGCCACACCGAGATGCCTTGCAGCCTTTTTGTGATGAGAGGGACCTTACAGTCATATAGAGCCATCACTCCCCTGATCATCTCAAGAGAGGAAGAATCTTCCTCTAAAAGCATACAACAAATTTTACAAGTACTTGGTTTCATGACAATTGAAATTGAAAATTATCTTGTAATAATCACCATGTTTGTGCTTATTTCTTATTAAAACCCACTCTAAGACACCCCTTTAAGAAACCTAATTATATAGCAAGTGCATCAAATACCGAACAAGATGGCTACTAGGTCACACAAAATTTGTAAATTTATTAAAGGGTTATTCTATGGATAGCATTTCATAAAGTAAATTTAACAATGTATGCCATCTTTGAGAAACCCATTTACATGCTTATCTTCACGAGAACGCTATGACTTGTGAGCATGCCGAAAAATACCTCAAGAAGTGAGTCTGATCCCATTGCCTCACATGCATCTTGATGATACAAAATTACCTGAAAATTGCAATGCTGATCCTTGTCTTAAGGTTCATTTACAATAATGAAATACTAGAATGAATCAATTACGATATTGTTTGTCCAAGAAAGACCATGTTCCAGTGTGAATAGACCAGTCCATGCGTGTGGCATGTAGCCAGCTCTTCAGAAAGTCATTAGGACCCATCTGGTATCTATGTGTCCACCAACTGATGATAAGGAGACTTTAGATCAATATAAAACACTTGGGTTCTAATTGTGACATAATCTGAGGGTCTTTATGGAGATCTTATTGCACTGAACATGCATCCCTGTATTCGAGGCATATGAAATTGTATAATTATTTGACCAAATAAACACAAGGTCTACTATGGCCCTAAGTTCATAGCATATCCGGCACAATGTTTGAGGCTAGGCTTATACCTAGGGCTAGCCGTGTATAGGAACACTATGGGCAGTAAGTGACTTGTGTGCACTTATAAGGGGGCTAATGAAGGGCTTGTAAAGGGATTATTTATCAATACTTGTGCTTTCGTGCTTTATTTACAGCCCATACCCTGTATAAGTGAGCTATAGGATCAAGCGCATATCCCTCACTGCATTGTTTATCGGACAACTTCCCCATTAGGAGAGCCACCCTCTTTGAATGGTTGGTGGCCCACAAGAACCTCATATTGGGCACCAGCCTGGCCACCTCAAGCCACCCCACCATGTGTAGCCAATGCAGAATTCCAAAAGACTCGGTGTCATTCCCCAAAGGAGCACAAGTGTAATTGCCCCAGATGGGTTTGAGCACAATCTTGCCTGAGTTTGAGAATGTCCCCTATACTAAGGACTGAGCAGTCCAAACAGTATGTATGGCCTTCACAACAGCCTCAATATCCCCATTGATACATGTACCAACCTCTTGTACTTAATGTGTACATATAAAATCCACAAGGATAGTTTAAGATGTATCACTAGTGCCCATGCGTGCATATTTTCCCCAAGTACTACACTACTTCTTGATGGACTAACCTCCATAAAAGAATCCATGGTAATTATCTACTAATGACCGCCATCAAAAGATGAACCTTCTGCAAAATCATTTGATATTTTACTTTGTGCTATTAAGCTATCCCTCACCATGGGAAGGATAGCATCATACAATCATTACAGATATCTTGCAAATCCTCGCTAGCAGTGATAGGAGGGTTTAGTTGTTGATTGTGATGAGTTGATATCCTCATGTTTGTAAGATTTTTTGTTGTGTGCAGTGTGGCACAAAATGTTTCCCTTTCCAAAACAAAACAGTTTTTGAAATGGCAAAAAAAAAAGCGCTATAACCAAGAATTTAAAATGGCCTACAAAACACGTGGGTTTAAAAATAGCAAAAGTTTAAGGGAACACAAACGTAGAGAACAACAAAATCTGATGGCTCTGTTGAGATTTGATGGATCGTTTGAAATTGTTGACAATAAAAATGCACACAGCAACAACACCCCAACAATAAAAATGCCTCTAATTCTGCTAGCGGACAAGACCCTCGTCCCTTCCACTATCTTCTCTGAAAAGATGCAGGGGAGAAGAGAGCTCGAGCTCTTGCAAGCACACACACACTCACAAAACCCTAAAACAGAACACACAAGGTGAGAGGCTGAAAATCTTCTTCTTCACACAACATTCAACACACCATACCCAGTCTCTCCCGACCCTGGGTGTACATCTGGAAATCTGAGACAAGAAAAAATCCTTCCAGTCTCTCTCGACCCTGGGTGTACATCTGGAAATCTGAGACAAGAAAAAATCCTTCCAAGGCTCAGTTCCTAGAAGGAAACCTCTGACCACAAGTTTGCAAAGCAACGCCCTGCAGTGAACATACGGATCGATAATATTCAAGCCCCCCTCTCTTTTGGGCTGAATAACTGTGAGCCAAGCTACCCCGGCACGAGTGTCTGAGGTGCCATCCAAGCCCGACCAAAGAAAATTACAGATCAATCTCCGCAATTGGCCAATGCACGCACGAGAGAAGCACCAACAAGAGGCAATAAACCAAGCTAAGGCAAGCAAAACCTGATTAGCCACCAAAGCTCTGGAGGCTAAATCTAATCTCCCGGAGCTCCAATGGAGGAGCTTCTTCTGGATACTCGTAAGTACCGGAGCAAACTGCTCTGCAGGAGAAATATCAATCCCAACTTGGCATCCCAAATATCTAGTATTGCATCCTCTGTTGATCCAAGTAAAACCAAGCTCTGCACCCCAATCAACTCTCGGTGAATCACTAACCCAAAAACCAACAAATTTGTGCCAATTAATGAGTGCCCTTGCTGCCAAACAGAACTCCTCTAGTGCTACCCGGAAGGAACATAAGCATATATGTGAAGACTCCAAAAACAGGGTTGTGCCATCAGCTAACTCAGAGTAAACCAACTCCTCATGACTACGAAGAGGCAACCTCAATCCTGAAATACCAGCAGTGGAGCGGAGAAAGATGTTCATGGCCTCTGCAACTATGATATATAATAAAGGGGCTAATGGGCAGCCCTGTCATACTGAGCTAGAAATCTGAAACCGCTCTCCTCTATCACCGCAAGCAAGAACTCTACTGTGGGCATCACGATACATGCATGAAACTCCCTTAATCCATCTCTGAGTGAAGCCCATATATAACATCCGGCAAAATTGGCTGCAACATAATGCTCACTACCTTAGCAAGCATCTTATAGGCAGTCCCAAGTAAGGTGATAGGTCTCCACTGGCCAATCAATGTCTTATCCCCGCTCTTAGGGATAAGATAAATAAGCCCCTCAGTGAGAGACGAAGGCATAGAACTTGTGTCCCACATCTCCTGTAAAGCCGATGTGATCTCTGGATAGGAGAGTTGTCAATTATTGTGACAACACGAGTAGCATACAGTTAGCGAGTAACCCAGTATACCATGCTAGAATGAAGCACATTGAGATGCACTATCACTTTGTGAGGGAGAAGGTTCTAGCAGGTGATGTAGATCAAGGTCACCGCGAAACGTTTCACTATCGAAACGAAGTGATGCTGAAACGATTTATTTTGGAGTAAAACGTTTCAACACCACGTAGGTGGACAATGAAAAGTTGGACCGAAACGATCATATACATAAAATGTGAAGGTACTGGCCAATAGTTATAAGATGATATTAGCATATTTATCATCGGTAACAAAGAAGACATACAAAAGAGAAGAGAAAAGAACAAATAGGATGAAAGAAGGAAAGAGAAAGAATTATATTATAAAAGCTAAAAAGCACACAAAATCACAACCTTTTTCCCCACATGAAACGATATGGTTTCAATGTGCACATGAAACGTTTCAACGCTGAAACATGAATTGAGATTCAAAGCCACCGAAACGAGTTTCATGGTGAGCCAGTAACCCAGTATACCATGCTAAAACAAAGCACATTGAGGTGCACTATCACTTTGTGAGGGAGAAGGTTCTAGCAGGTGATGTAGATCTGATATATGTCAGCACACAGGATCAAATGGCTGACATCTTCACAAACATATTGGGCACAGTGTGTGGAGTTGAGCTCGAAAAGGAGTCTTAAGATATTGAGCTCAACTAGTGCTATGGCGGACATTGATGACCCGCCTGGTGATAGCTTCCACACTTATGTCACTGGGTGATCTTCATGTCTCTTGCATAGAACTTTTACTACTGTTTTTAAGTGCTAGGGTTTAGACATCCTCTTTATGTCAAACCCCTTTGTACATTTATGATATAATGCAATTTCAACTGGTTTTAACAAAAAAAAAAAAAAAGTGTGTGCGCGCGCTTGCAAGGAACTTAAGCTCTCCCTCTCCCCGACATTCTCTTTATTCTCAGTGTGCCTCCTCTGCTGACCCTGATCCTTGTTTCCCTCTTTTTCATCTTCTCAGGCCACCTTGCTAACCATTTCTCTCATTTTCAGTCCATTGTGCTGCCCATTTGCCTCCTTCATGACTTCTCAGCCCACCTCCTCTGCCCACCCTACAGCTTATTTTCCTATTCCTGTTTCTCCATCTCCCAAGAGAATGGTACACAACAAAATGCCCACTATCAAGGTTTAATGCCTACAGGAATGGTCAAACTTAGAAAAGCTAAGGCACCAAATGGAATGGCCGAACTCCGGAAGGTGCCACACATCTGGAGCCTCTATCATGTTAGAGTCCCTCCCCCCCACACACATCTGGAGCCTCTATCATGTTAGAGTCCCTCCCCCCCACACACACCAGCAGTCTGCATGCAGGAGACCCTAGTGCACATGATTGTGACTTGGCAGAGAATCTTTAGGCAGCACCAGTCAAGTGATGCTGCCCAACCCTCGGATGTTGCAAAAGGCGATTCGCACGGCTAGGAAAAGAGGTTGGAGGAGGAGCAGTGGTTATCTTTCCACGGGTGCAAGTGCTCAAGGTGGAGACGGATGAGTACTACCAAAAAATCCAACTTAGCAGAGGCCCTATCCCTAGCATCACAGGGGCGTAGAACGTTTATATTGAGTTCCATGAAGGTTCCCCTCTCTGATGTGAAAGAAGACAAAGATAAGAACCTCCTTCGCTCATATTGTTGGCCATGCCGCAGACCAAGGCCTATGGAACCTGTGATCCTGAGGTCGCCCATAAGATGCGAGAAACCTGTTGCTTAGTCCCGCAGAGTCTGTGGCACACAGGCCCATAAGATACGAGAAACCTGAGAAACCTGTTGCATAGTCCGCAAAGTCTGTGGCACACAGGCACAGTCCCACTCCATCACGGGAGCTGCACTCAGGGGGAAAGAGAAAACAGGGACTTTGGTGGCAGTGGTGGAGGACAACACAGACCTGGAGAGGCACCAAAACCTCCTCAACGGAAGTGGCGTCAAAAGGGAGGCACCACTCAGTAGTAATTCATCAAGTGGCTCATCAGCTGAAGGGGAGAGCCACCAGATTCGGGGGCAAGCATTGAGACCAGGGAGGAGCGGATCAAGGTCTCATCCAGGTCTGAGTACTATTGCCAGACTGATACATGGTGTGCAGGGGTGGATTATCCACCCTCCTCTGAGGAGGGGGAGAAGTTTCCGCCCGGGGAAGGGGGGGGGAAAGCGGGTTGTGGAGATGGTGAAGAGGCTGGGGAAGGGCTAGGGAAATGGGAGCTTCATCCGGCTCAGGTTCACCAAGGCTGCAGAGAAAGTTCGAGGAGAGGGATAGGGAGCGAAACCCAAGGAGGCCACCGAAGGGGTGGCAGTGGGGTCCACCAAGGGCGCTCATGACGAGGGGCCCGGAGAATCCTCTAGCAGAACTCTCTCAAGATCTGGTGATAAATGGTCACAACCGTTCACTGACATCTCCCGAAGGAGATGGCACTGGGCAGGATGTGGTGGCAGATGACTGACCGACCAATCAGCTTTGCAAAAATGATTCTCGCACAAGCAAATGATTGTTTGACAACTCAGTATTGCTGGAATGAATTCCAAAGCATCTGATGTGTACAAATCTTGTGCCTCTCCTGTGAAAAAAGGCAAGACAATTGTTTGGTGAAGATGCAACAAGGACAATGATGTAACACAGTGTTGAGGTTACCTAAGCACTTGGGCTTGAAACTAAATTCTTAAATGCTCGTGCACACCTTAATCATCTCAAGCCCAGTGGTAATAAAACTGTTGTGCATGCAGCATAACTTGTAGTTAAAGTTGTCCTTTTAACCAATAATTTCACATTGTCTAAACAATAATGATTGAGTTGTCACCTGCCCGTCCCTCATTGGCAAAGGATTTCCCCCATCCAACCCATCCCGGCCAGTTGGGGGGTAGGTTTGACGAGGGAACTGTCAGTAACAACCCTTATTTTCATGTGAATAACGTACTTTCAGTGCACTTTTTGACCAATAAACAAAGCCACAACACATTGAAATGTACTACCTCTAACAAGTTGGTAATAGAACCCTCATGGTGGATAGTGAGACTCAAATGCACCGTTGAAACATCTTCTGTAACACTCTTGATAATTATTGGAAATATGTTCTCCATCCATATCTAAAAAACATAAGGGTTTAGTCCATTTTTTCAAGGATATGCAAAAAAACAAAATGTCAATTTAGGATACTATGTTGATTTCACATGAATGTGTACCACATAAATATGAAATAACGAGGTCTTTTGGTCACTCCGACACCATCCCTTTGAACATTTTAAATACAAGACCCTTGCTGCCTAACATGCCTTTCTCTACATAGACAACCAAAAGGTTGACTTTCTGGTGTACCTCGTCTTTTACATGTCTAAGAACATCTCTATTTCAGTTATCTAAATTGAGCTCCTGAAGTTCTCTTTTTTCAACCAATAATGCCAGGAATATTTGCCCATTGATTTACACATTGATCTACTTCCCACCACCAATTGGTGTTAGCGAATTGGTGATCGGAAGTAGATCAATACTTGCATTGATTTACACATTGATCTACTTCCCACCACCAATTGGTTCCATTGATTTACACATTTATCTACTTCCCACCACCAGTGTTAGCCAAGCTGTTACCATCATAATCATAGAGATCGGACGTCCAAGGCCCCCCACCAGACAGCATCTCATTTATCTAAACTGTGTTACTGAAGTTCTCTTTTTTCCAACAATAATTCCAACACTTGCAGTGAGAAAGAGCCAACCAAAATATTTCCATCACTCCTTCAAATCGGTGCTTTCAGGGAGCAGAATAGGTACAGCAAAAAACCAGTAGCCCATGTGTTAAATGCTGTTGCCAAGCACACTCCTACTCTTGCCCAAGCTGTAGTGGACAGTGGCTCCTTGGAGCAGCTGGTGTTTTGCCTTGAGGAATTCGACCCTGCTGTGAACGAAACAACTGCGCACAGCCGGCGAGCTCCCCGAACCTGAATCGCTTCCTTCCTCCTTCGCTGCGCCCCTCATTCCTCCTTCACTGCGCCCCTCTTCCTCCATCGCTGCCTGACTCGTTCCCTTCCTATCGCTCGTTCCCTTCCTCTCTGCCTTCGCTTCCTTCCCTCATCGCTGCCCCCTCCTCCTTCCTCGTTTCCTTCCTATCGCTTCCTTCTTCCATCGCTGCGCCCCTCTCTCCTCCATCGCTGCGACCCTCTCTCCTCCATCGCTGCGCCCCTCTTCCTCCATAGCTGCCTGCTGCTTCGCCCCCTTTCCTCCGGCACAGAGGTTAGACAGTTCTTGGGAGATTATTGCTAGCATCTTAGCCTGAAATATCTGGAAGGCTAGATGCACCGAGGCTGTTGAGGGTACTCCCATTCTTGTTTCTCATTGTCTTTGCAGGATTTGGAGTGATATTATTCACACCATCATGGCTACCTGGGCCAGAATCCAGGGGTCTTCGAGGGCTGCGGAGAGGAAGCGCGGCCAGTTTATGAGAGAGTGGGACATTGGTATCTTTTTCACGTCCTCTCATTCGGGACCCTATTGGCAGCACAAGGCTCCTGATTGGTTGAGATCTCCACCTTTGTTGGTGTGAAATCTCCATTTTGTAAAATTTTTTCATACTTAATAGAAGTCTCCTTTCTGGGAAAAAAAAATATTTCCATCACAGTGATACACACCACACTTCTGAGGGCCCCTACCTAACAACCACACCCACACAATCATACAGAGGAGTGGTGGTGCACAATGGAAGAGGTGTGTGTGTTGGCAGACACAATCATACAAAGGAGTGGTGATGCACAAATGGAAGAAATGGTGCTTGAACAAATGGAAGAGGTGGTGCTTGAGGAAGGAGAGATCTCCACAAAGGCTTCCCTTGCCAAAGAGGTGGCTCTGCTAGAAATAGCCAACTTCAACTCCAAGCTGATTTGGAACTGGCCAAAAGGCCATGGAATCGAGCATAATTGTCTGAGAAATTCGTCCCACTCATGAGGTACATAAAATACGGTACAGTACGAAACTATGCAAGCGAAACTAATGTGGAACTGTTTTTTTAATGGCCGCCTTTTTTTGTTGACTTTTTTCTTGCCTGTTTTGTTTTACTGTTTTTTATGGCCGTTTGGGCAATGAGGGCTTTCTAACTTGCCACCTTCTTTCGATTTTTCATCTCTAAATGTGTAAAAATATCTATTTTTCAAGTGTTTTTTAAAGTGGACCGTACCTCTATAGAAATTATTTTTTCAAAATAAAAAGTCCTGTACTGGTACCATTTTTTTGTACCTTCGTCTCATTCTGTACCTTCGTACTTGACAACTATGGAATCGGGCACAAGGATCCTCCAAAGGACCTTGAAGCCACCTCCAAATGGGCTGAGTTGGCGAAGAAAGACCTAGCCACCACCTCTAAACGGATAGAGGTCACTAAGAAGCAAAAACCATTCCATGGTGCCACTATCATGCGGAAGAACAGATTTGTGCCATGAATGTAAGAGCCTCCCCCAAAGCAAATGGGAGGAACAATTATGCAAGTAATTGGGAATTGATGGTGCACGATATATTGATGTATGGAGGGCAAGGAAGGATGTGATGAGGGGAAGGCCCCTCTTTACTCAAGTTCCAAGACATTGCAACCTACCAAGCCTTTCTTTTTTTTTTTTTCCCGAGAAAAGATCCTTTCATTAGTTATAAAAAAAACGCCCAGTGAGCTACAAAAAACCTCTCCTGCTCATAAGAAGGCAGAGCAGAGAGCCAATCAAGGCAGCTAGGGAGACTCTCCCTAGGTGCAAAAAAGTACAAATAACTGAGAGGCTATATCATACAATAGGAGGGGGGAAAATCCAAACAGGTGGCCTGTAGTGCCAGCGGGGGACACCCGCGTGTAGAGTATAGAAGGGGCCGCTGCGCCAAGTGGTGTGGAAGGCCTGGCGCCGCAAGATCACTCGATCCGAGTCACCCCGGATGCGGTCATACTGTCCTCGCAAGGTGTGAATCAACTCCTGCCAGATCCCCCGAACAGTCTCTGCTGGTGGCTCCAGTCTCCCCTCAAAGGCCCTGAAACAACGGGCTTTCCAGGTGAACCATATGGTGTGGCTGCTGAGGAGCTCCCATCGTAGATCCCTCTCCTGTGTCCAGTCGGCGGACGAGAAATCCGGTGAAGGAACAAGGTGAGGTTGGCCCCTAATGAATCTGATGGCCTGGCTGTCTTGCTCCGTCTCGTATCCCAGAGCAGGCCCTGACGAAGTCGACCAAGCAGCGGCTCCCCACGTATACATGCCCTCTGGTGAGAGGGGGGCCAAAATGCGCAGCATCCTCAGCCAAATTTGCTGCGCCTGTGGACAGTCCCATAGGCAATGTCTCTGTGTCTCCAATGGGTGGCCGCATCGGACGCAGGCCGACGAAAGGCCACTGTAGACAAGCCAGGTGCCAACTGCAGAGCCCCTGTGGGCAACCAGCCACTGGAAAGTCGAGATCCTGCGTGCCTGTCGGCTAGCCCAGAGCCTGGTCCAAAAATCCTCCAGGAACTCTTGTGAGAGCCCCTGTAGCCACCAATGCTCCGATGCAGCTGGAGAGACCATCCTCCTCGCAGTCAAAATATGCCTCCCCAACCGAACAGTGTACTGGAAAAAGGTGATCTGTGGCCTCAGGGGACGCATAAGGATCATGCCGCTCGTACTCGCCAGGGTCCCACTGGAGCCGGGCCAAGGGGCGCGGAGCATATGCCCATATGCACCAATCAGAGTCCACATCTGCAGGGTCTGGATCAATATGCCACTTCCGAGAAGCAGCGGCCACTACCCGTATCCTCTGAAAGATGCACTCTACAACCAAAGGCGACTCCACCTCCACTCTCTGAAGTCTGCCCTCATCCTGTATCTCATAGTAGAGGCATCTACCATCCTCAGTGCAAGCTCTGGCAGCAATCAGGATCTCCAACTGTGTAAAGGCTCCCATCCACGGTGGGGCCGCTTGCTTGAAAGGCGTGAACCACTCCTCAGTGAGTGCCTCCTGAATGTCATCCCTCATAATCAGCCCCCCTCTGAAGTGACTCAACCTCTCCGCCTGGATCTCCTCCGGGGGATTGCAAAAGGCCTGCCAATCTCCAAAACTGCGTGCTGGGCCTGCCGCCAATGGTCCCCAGGCTAGACGAGGCCGAGAACCCAGCATATGACCCTGCTTTGTGCGTACCGCGGGGCTCCTGATGAGCGGCTGTTTGGCCCGCTCCTCATCACAAGTGGGAGGTCTCTGAGAAAGCCCCGGTCTCAGCAGCTCCCAAGCTCGCAGGATGCTCAAGGCAAATCTGTCCTCCCATCCTCTACTGAGGCCTGTCCTCCTCATCTCTATGAAGATCCACCGTATCTCAGGTGCCTAAGTGCCCCCTGCTGGGGGAGCTCTAGCCTGCAGCCGCTGAAATAGAAGCTCCTTCCAGGGCTCAGCGCCTGGAAGCAGCCCCCGAACAATAAGCTTTCCCAACAAGGCTCTACTCTGATCAGCTGGATCTATAATGCCCAAGCCCCCCTGGGCCAGCGCAAGAGTAATAACTGCCCAAGCAACCTTAGCCCGGGCCGGCTGACCATCCCGCCCAGACCAAAGAAAGTTCCTGATCAACCTCTGTACCTGGTTGATGCAAGAGCTCGAGAAGATCCAACAAGACGTGATGTACCACATAGTCGCTAAAAGCACCTAATTTGTCACCACCACCCTCCCAGCCAAGGATAGCCGAGCTGTACTCCAATATAAAAGCTTCTACCGAATGCTCAGAAGAAGTGGGGCGATCTGCTGCTCAGGTGACAAATCAACTCCAATCTGGCATCCCAGATACCGCACTGCTATGCCAGGAGGAATCCATCTAGAACCCGGGTCTAGGCTCCATGCCGGAGCAGGAGCACTACTGATCCAAAAAGCCACTGTCTTGCGCCAATTGATCAATGCTCCCAAAGCCACACCAAAGACCTGTAGCGACTGCTCTGCCCTCTGTAGATTGGCCTCCTGGCCATGCAGAAACAATCCCGTGTCATTAGCAAACTCAGAATCGAGCAGGTCCTCACCCCAGACTGGGAGCTGGAGTGCTCTCAAACCAACCTCCTCTGCTGTCAGATACATGCTCATAGCCTCAGAGAAAAAGGAACGGGGCGAGAGGGCATCCCTGACAGACTGATCTGGTCAACTCAAAACTCGGCCCCCGTCCTCCTGCCATCAGCACCTAGCTACGAGCTGTGGAATATAGAGCCGCCACTCCTCGAATCCAGTCTCGCTCAAAACCCAGGCGAAGCATAGTGCCCTCTAGGAAACCCCAATCGACTCTATCATATGCCTTCTCAAAATCGAGAAGCATGACGACCAAGTCCTCACCGAGAAATCTAGCTCGGGCCGTCGCCTCCCAGAAGCTGAAAATGTTGTCAAGGATACCGCGCTCCTTGACGAATCCTGTCTGGGTAGCATGAATCAACTCCCCAAGGAAGGGCTGGATCCTCAAACTGAAGGCCTTTGCTAGGACCTTGTAGACAGTATTGAGGATCGTAATAGGCCTCCAATGCCGAATATCATCTGACACTCCCGGATAAGAAAGATCAAGCCCTCTGAAAAGCTCTGTGGCATCACCCCAGTGTCCAAAACATACTGAAAGCCCCTGCGGAGGCCTGGCCCCAAAAGGTCCCAATAGCACATAAAAAAGACAGGCGTCAATCCGTCCTCCCCACGGCAACTATGACGCAGAAGGACCCTCAAAGCCTCAACAAGCTCATCCTCTGAAAGAAACTCACCCAAAACTGTGCGCATACGATCTGTGACCCTCCTCTGCACATGGGCCCACAGAGTCTGTCTGCAAGCATCACGTGCCTCCGTGGCTGGCTCCACTCAAAGCAGGTCTCTATAGAACTCAGTGTGGCAATGGCTCTAATCTCCCCGGACTCAGTGGCTAACGATCCGTCCTGTCTCCTGAGCTGGCGTACTCCTGCTCCAGCATGGCGGGGTCCGGTGATCTCAAAAAACTCCCCAGTCACTCTATCACCAAGCTGTGTCCACTGAGAGGCCTGGCGATGATAGTAGAACTCATGTCTCTGCTCCTCTGCCTCTCTAACCTCCTGGCGTGGCTGGCTCAGCTGGGACGCCACCAACTCACATGTAGGCAGCTGCTCCTGAAGACGCTGGAGCGAAGCAAGGCTACGTCTCAAGCGACGCTCCCGCTCTCGTGTCTCTCCCAGCCGTGTCAAGGCTGTAGCGTGCAAAAAAGAGCTGAGCTTGATGAGTCCCTGGGCACACTGGCCTACTGCATCCAGGTCAGAGCTCTGGCTATCATGCCATATCCTCTCAATGTCCTCAGAGAGACTGGGATCTGTAAGTATCCTCTCTGGGATCCTCAACTGCAAGCTGGTCTCTCGTGTCCTCTCCTCAAGTGTCAAAATAACTGGCGCATGGTCTGAAAAAGAGGTGCCAGCGAGAATGCCAACGGAGCCACCACGCTCCCCGAACCTGTCACCCACATAGAAGCGATCAATCCGTGATAGATTAGTCCCTCCCTGCCGGCGATCCGACCGAGAAAAACTAAGACTGTCCTGAGAGCGGGAGAAAGCCTCATGCTGCCATGCATCAGTGATCCACAGTGTCATACAAAATCGCTCCCAAGCTGCAAGCTCCGTGCCGTGCACTGTAACATGACTACCCAAAAAGGTGTGTGAAGGAGTAGTCGAAAGCCTCTGAGCGCTGTCTAGTGTCGAGACTACTCAACCGACTGTGGATAGAGGCTATCCGTGAAGCACGAATCGGCATGGTAGGTCTCCTCTGCGGTGCTCGAGCAAAGTCGGTGCTCAATGCCCGCCGGAGTGCAGGTGAGCGCCAGGGTACTGCAAGTGCCTCCCGGGGAGCTGAGGCGAGCGGAGGGGGAGGAGGGGAGGGAGAAGGGGGTGGGGAAGGAGCCGCTGAAAAAGCGGGAGCGGGAACGGGAGGAGGCGAAGGTGGAAGCGAGGCGGGAGGGGGGGACGGGGGAGGGGGGGTGGGGGCGAAGGGGGGGGGGTGCTGGCATCTCCTGATCCTCAGTCTGCGCTGGGGTCTCCTCCTGGAGGGGAGCAAAGTTGTTCCTCACTGGAACCCAGTGACGCTGCGTCGGTCTCTAGGCATGCTGCTGTGGCTGTCTCCCTCTACGGCGCCCCTGTCCAGGCTGCCAATCCGAGGTCTCTGTGGGCTGGGCAGGTGTCCCGAAGGCTGGGCAGGTGTCCCGAAGGCTGCCTGCCGAGCCGCATCTGTGGGCGGGCCATCAGGGGTCTGCTGCTGCAGTGAAGGTCGGGGTCTCCTGCGAGGGCAAGGCTTGGCCAGGTGGCCGACCTGCCTGCATATAAAACACTGGTTCGGGAGCCCCGAAAACTCCACTCTCTGATCGATCCATCCCCCCCCTATCCTAGGTAACTGAATGACCTTTGGAAGGGAGGAGATGTCAGGAACCAAAACTCTCACCGAAGGCAGGCCAACTGCTCTAGCCACCACTGAAGCTACTGTGGGGCCAGTCTCAAGCACCGAGCCCACCAATGATCCTATCCTAGAAAGGAGCGGAAGGTACTCGCGGCGGAGTCCAGGAAAGCAAACTGTGACATGGAATAGGCGCTCTCCCTGCTCGGCCGCTGCTGGGTCGAAACCATGCTGCCAAGGTTTGAAGAAGGCCCGAGCGCCCCTGATGTCAAGGGGACTCATGGCTAGGACTTGGGCCACGCTCTGGGCTATCTCGAACTCAATCTGGTAGTGCCCGCGGCCCAGTAACTGAACGTCCAGGATCTTGCCCACATCTGCAAGAAGGCGGGCTTGGAGAAGATCCCGGATCTCCCCTTTGCTGGGGCGAGTGCCAACTATACGGCAGATGGTGGAATGTGCTTGGAGGCGTTCCACCTCTGCGGCGAGGCTCGCTTCCTCTTCTAGCGAAAGAGAAAGCTTGATGGGGGTATCCTCAGGGGCAGGCGAGGGGGCTGCGGAAGAGTCCCTCTCAGGTGGTGCGGGAGGAACCTCCATCAGAGTCTGAAGCTAAGTCGAGGGCAAAGCGAAAAACGGAGGGTCCTGCAAGAACCAAGCTGCATAAAAAAGGCGGAGCGGGGAGGGGAAGAGGGGGGGAGGGCGGAAGATAGAGGGGGAGGGATGGAAGACAAAAGGGAAGGGGCGGAAGACAGAGGGGAGCGGAAAAAAAAAACAGAGGGGGAGGGGCGGAAGGCAGAGGCGGAGAAAAAAGGGGGGGCAGCGGGGAGCGAAAAAGGGGAGGGGGGGGGAGCGCGAAAAGGGGGGGGAGGGCGGGAGCGGGGGCGGGACGCGGAGGAAGGGGGGGGAGCGGGGGGCGCGAAGGAGACGGGGCAGGCGGGCAGGGGGCGACGGGCGCGAAAGGGAGGGCGGGGGGCACGAGAAGCGCCGGGGCGCGGAGGGGGGGGGTGCGAGCAGGCGGGGAGAGGCAGTCATCACGAGGGCGGGGAGGGGGGGTGCGAGCAGGCGGCAGCTCGAGCAAGGGGGGGGGGGGGGGGGGGGGGGGGGGGGGGGCGAAAGCTTCAGCGAGCCGGATTGGGTTTTTACAATTTGTTTCCGTCGATGCAAAGAATATCCTACCAAGCCTTTATGGCTAAGCATGATGGATATAATGGTGTCAAGAGCTTCATAGGATGCATAGAACATTTTCATTTATTAGTGTTTTATTCAAGTTTTCAATATATGGACATTACATGTGACTTCAGGACATTTATTAGGTGTGAATTCATTTCTTAACTTTCAGCCATGAAGAGGTACGTCCATGAACATCCCTATCACATGCAATTGTAATTGTACATTCATTCAATGCAATCTATAGTGCTTTCTCTCTATCATCAATCTAATTGCACCAATCAGATATCAATAGTGTTAATTGTGGAGATAAAAGGTGCCTCTTTGTGTATCGCGGCTGCTTGATGGCCATGGCGGGTGCTGCAAACAGATGGCGAGCCTACAGCGGTCTATTGATACGGCCTTGCTCTTGCCGGGTTCTCTTTTTTGTTATTTCCCATCTCTAAGCTCCAGGATTGTGCTCAGCCAGTTTGTAACTAGGAGAGAGGACTGTTGTTGTCACCTTAGTTATGATGGGGAGCTAGTGTGGAAGTGTGAGAGACCCCTGTTTTAGTTGGTTTTTATGCTCAAGAATGACCCAAAACATACACTCTGTTAGATTTGCAGGTTGCAGTTCCATACTTCATTACAAATGACCACCCGGACATCTTATAAATTCTTGAGTTCTCACTTCATTTAAAATTTGGCTTCCCGGAATTTGCAGGTTGGCCTCTTTCTCCATTGTCCACCTTCTTTTGGCCCTGTGCCGGTCCAGATGTTTTCTTCTTTGAAGAATTGCATGCGAGGTGTTTCTTTCGTTAAACTAAGGCTTGTAGCCTTAGTAAGGCTAAGGTGTGTTAAAACCTTTTTCAACAGGGTGGCATTCATAGGCTTAGCCTGTTTTAGGGGTTAGGCAACCATGGATCTTTACGTGCCAAGAATAGCAAGAGACTACATCACCGGTAAAATTATCCACCTTGCCCCATTGTTCCAATAAGCTCATCTGTTAAAGAATGGTGAGAAGATGGACGCATTAGTGCCACCAGATAGTAGCAAGTTGGATGGCAAATCAAATATGGAAATTCAAGATGAAAAACTTACTGGTCCTAAAGAACCTATGGGAGATCAGATTAAGCATGGAGAAAAGACCTCTCACACCTATACAAGGAAGGCAATTGAAATCAAACAAGGACTGTCCATTGAGGATGAGGAGTTAACACCCGAAGAGAAACAGAAGCAAGCAGCTATTGATGCTAAGCTTCAACAAAAAGCACTTGATTATGATTGGAAATCCCAAAGGACAATATGCACGATCAGCATGTCAGTCCAAGACCACATTATTCCACACAGAAGTGGTGCCAATTCCCCAAACGGTGGTATGGAATACCATCCGCAGCATGTATGAAGCAACAAATATAACTAGGTTGCTTTACTTGAAGCAAAAGCTTCACAACTTGGAGATGAAAGAGCACGATACCATGGTGTCAGCAAGACAAGGCTCAAAGACATGTGTGATGAGCTATGTGGGATTGGTGGCCAAGTAGATGATGTGGACATGGTAAGCATAGTGTTCAAGGCACTTCATCCACGCTGTCAAAGCTTGCATACAGCTTTAATGGTTTGGGAAACCATTCCATCCTTTGAAGAGCTCTCGGCTAGCTTACTTCAAGAGGAGATGGCCCCGAAAGGCAAGACTCCAAAGGGTTCAAGGGGGAGTGAAGGAGTATATAATGTGAGGAAGAAGATGACGTGGTTGTGGAAGAGGCAATTTCAGATTTGCTTCCAACCATCCCATGCAAAGAATAGGTGAGATTTCTTCGCTTGGACATCCATAACAACAAAGATTCCAAAAATAAAAATTTCAACTCTAGAGAATTTCAGGTCATCCAACAATAATGCAATGCAAAGCAAAGGCCCATGCTATTATAGTGGGAAAGATGGGCACATTGAGAGGGAATGCCGCATCAAGCAACAAGAAGAGGAAGAGGACGAAGCTTCCCCAATCATGGAAGGCAAACATCAAACTTTGTTCGGCAAAGAGAGCAAAAGGATGAGCTCCTTCTAATGGCAACCAAAATCTCAACTCATGATGGTGAGTGGTTTCGTGATTCCAAGGCATCTCATATGACATATCATAAAGATGGGTGTTTTTCAAGAAACTCTCTCGAAAGCCATACACTCAAACGACAAGCCTGTGCACCTGCTTCTTCTCTCTTCCCCTTCCTCCTTCATGTTGCCTCTGCCTGCGCACCTGCTACTCCTCTCTTCCCCTTCCTCCTTCGAGTTGCCCCTGCTACTCCTCTCTTCCCCTTCCTCCTTCATGTTGCCTCTGCCTGCGCACCTGCTACTCCTCTCTTCCCCTTCAAACGACAAGCCTGTGCACCTGCTTCTTCTCTCTTCCCCTTCCTCCTTCATGTTGCCTCTGCCTGCGCACCTGCTACTCCTCTCTTCCCCTTCCTCCTTCGAGTTGCCCCTGCTACTCCTCTCTTCCCCTTCCTCCTTCATGTTGCGTCTGCCTGCGCACCTGCTACTCCTCTCTTCCCTTCCTCCTCCGTGTTGCCCTTGCCTCCGGACCATGAGATAGAACTCATTCTTGGCTGTCTGCATCAGATGCTATTACGCTAAAGGAACAACTTAAGCAACCTCTAGAACAAAAATTCACCGGGTATCTCCGTGGGGTGCACCAATAAGACAGAACAAGGTTGATGTGTACGTACTGTACGTAATGTACGGTACGTATTTGTACGTTGTTCCGTACAGATAAAATTTTTGTGTACGTAAAAATACGTACCATTGTAAAAAATATCAATCTATATGGCATTTCATATCAAAATAAACATAAAAAGATCCAAATACATTTTAAATTGTGAGAGAGACCTACAAGACAATCTAATAAGGTCTTTGCTAATACGCATTTGATTAGTAATCACAAAACCCTTGCCGCATGTTGTAAAACTTGTTACTTCAGAAATCAAACATCAGATACCAAAACCATTTTTCAATCAGATGACAGAGATCAATCTTCAATCACCAATCACCACTCTTAGAAGTTAGCTCTATATAAACTGATGAATCAGTGTTCACACAACAAAAGTCTCGACTCTCATCCATGTCAAAAGGCTGCAAATGCATCAAAACAAACTGAATACAATGCACATACTACATAGCAAGCTGCAACACTACATCATAGAAATGTCCTCAAAAGGCCCATAAGGGCTAGTCCAGAGTCTAGACTCCACAATGAAACATGATCTAAGAGTCAAAACTCCTCATCAGATGATGATGATGACGATGCACCAGAAGAGAGCAAGTCCCCATCTGTCAAGACATTGCCCTCGTCGTCATACTCAGGCTCTGCCATCACGGGCACATGTGATGATGTGAAAGATGTATCATGAGATCCATGTGCTACATCATCATCTCCTGGCTCACTCTGAGTATGAATGAGAGTGACAGCCTCATTCGCCCGAGTCCGCTGCGTACGAACAGGCAGCTTCCCCCGACGAATGCTCCTCCGTCTAGCGCTCTCTGAATCTGCAGCCTCCTCACGCAAAGGTATCGCCAAAGCCCGTGCGCGTGACCTTGTGACACGACGATCGATGCTCTCCAACTCTCTATGAAGGAGTCGTATAATATCTGCCTGCTCGTCTCTGACACGCTGCTCCACGTCGCCCTCAGTAGAGGTTGGCACCATCTTCACATGGGTCGGATCTGCCTGTGGAAAAGCAAAATCCGACAAGTCAGAACCACAAGAAATGACTTATATTGAAATGTGTCAAAAGACGTACGACAGTTAAAACCTAAATATACCTGCTTGGGTGCCCCCAAAGCATGATAATCTCGCACGAGCTTCATGTTAGCTCGGCAATACACTAATCGCTCCAGCTGAGCGGTACTAAGTCGATTGCGGATCTTCGTGTGAACCAAGGAGTAGGCACTCCAATTGCGCTCACAAGCACCAGCAGAACAATCCTACGATCACGAATCACGATACGATTTCGGAGTCAAAACCCTTAATGAATCAAACTTTAAAGATGGATGCAATTGTGAAAGAGTCAAGAGTACCTGCGAGAGGATTCGGAGAGCAAGATGAGTCAGCTTTGGAAGACCTTGTCTTCCATAGCTCTGCCACCACGTGAGAGGAAATTTCGTCGCCTCCTCTCTCAAAACCACCGCTCTAGCAAAGGATGGTCCTAGATTGTTCATAAAACTCACCATCTCTGCATCAACCTCAAGTTGCTCATCCTCGTCGTACATTATGTTGATGTACTGGTCTTTCTGCGTGAGCAGAGTGCTCTCACCAAACAGCTCTGGCTTCTTGTAGAAGGGATGAAGCAATGCAGCCATCCCATGAATGGGACGGCTCATAAATGTCCATCGCCGCTCTACAATAGCCAGGATGTCACCACGGCTACAAATTGACAAGCCAACATTCCAACAGTCATTATATAATATAACTTTAAACATATTGTTCATTGTTGCAATGTGCATATTATTTGATATTAATATAATCAACCAAGAACAATATCCAAGTGTACACTCACTGAGACTCCGTCAATGTCGTACAGGTGGCAATATGGCGCTTCATCTCCATGAAGAGATGATAGACCAGTCCAAGAGTAGAGCCCTCCATATCTGTGATTCGGAGGAGGACATGGATAGGCTGCAATGCCACCGTCAAGCTCTGTACCTCTGTCCAAAAGGCCTCGTCAAGCACTTTCCGCTGAATGTATCTAGTGGCCTCTGTCTGTGCATGGTGCATAAACCTCCATTTCGGGTCCACCACAGTCTGTAGTAGTGGGTCCCGCAATCTAAAAAGCCTCTGCAAGACCAAGAACATATAAGAAAACCTGGTCTTCGAGGGTCGCACCATATCAAGTGCACTATGGCTCCTGAAGATGGCCAAAGCCTGATGTTTTTTTCGGAAAAATGTAGTAATCTTCATGGCATCTGCAACATTAGGTTGCACCCATGGCAACTTTCCAATATCCTCCATCAGCAGGTCCAAGCAATGTGCAGCACAAGGAGTCCAAGCAATGCGAGGAAACTCTGCCTCGACCAATTCACCCATACGCTTGCAATTTGAAGCATTGTCTGTCACCACTTGGACCACATTCTCTGGCCCAACATCCAAAATTGCCTGTCTGATGTGGTGATAAATAAACTCAGCACTGATGGATTCTCCTGCCTTTCCTGCATCCACAGCCCGCAAGAAGTATGTGCCAAGACATGAGGACACCAAAATATTGATAATGTGTCGTCTACGCATATCACTCCAGCAATAAGATATGATGGTGCACCCAAAAGACTGCCATCCTGCCTTGACAGGTACCAATGCCTTGTCTATCAAGGCTTTCTGCTCTTCAAGCATCGTGGTACGCATTTTGTTATACTCCACCCCGGACCACGAGTCTGTGTGGCCAACCTCTGCTATGGCCCTCACCATTCTCTTCCATTGATCAGTCCTCAGTACATTGAAGGAGATGTTGCACTCCACAAGAGTGCTTGCAATCTCCATCTCAGCCACTTTTTGTCTCTCTTTCACCCACGAAAGAGATGACACACGTGAAGGCAAAGTACTCTGTCTCAGCACATGTGCATCATCATCCTCATCACCCTCCTGCATGACACAGGCCCTCTTTCTGCCCCCTGTAGACTGGCTATCCTGTGTGGAAGAATCACCCATCTCCCCCACAAGCGCATCATGAAGTGCATCTTGAGTGTGCTGGCTGCCCCTTACCTTCTTTGAACCCTTTGCTGTTGATGAATTCTCAGCAATGAGCTTGTCTCTAATATCCTGCGGCACCTGCTTGCACCCACCACAATTGCCGGTGGTGCCAATACCTGTCAAGTGTATCACGACACGAGAAATTGTGCTTGTGAGCTCGAAGTTGCAATACTTGCACTGCCATCTACGCGTGCCAGAACCAGCTTGGGTCGGCGTATTAATAACACGGATGACATTCGTGTGCTCCTGCCAGTAGGGGTTGCATGGCTTCGGCATATTGGATCCTCGAAGCTCTGTGACACAAACAAAGAGAGAGAGAGAGCTTAGAGCAGAGTACATACTCCAAAGGAAGAAAGAGAGAGAGAGAGAGAGAGGGAGAGCGTAGAGCATACTCCAAAGGAGGAAAGAGAGAGAGAGAGAGAGAGGGAGAGGGACCCCGGACTCGGGAGGGAGTGAGAGAGAGACGAGATTAATCATGTAGTACATTGGCAGAGAGAGAGAGAGAGAGAGAGAGAGAGAGAGAGAGAGAGAGAGAAATGAAATGAAATGAAATGAAATGTTATATTAACGTCTTCAAAAGGCCATAATGACCTATGAGACCAAAAGTTACATCATGGTGGATCTGATACAATGTCTGGATAAAAAAACCCAGAAAATGAAAAAATAAAGATGATACTACTGGCACCTAAAAAATGAAACTGGAACTGGAAGGTACACTATGGAGGTACCTCCATCTCATAATATGTGCCGCATCGGACACTGGCGGATCTCCTCAATATCCTGTGTGGTCAGCACCCTGACTGGGTGTCTCGCATGCCTCGCAAGAATAATCCGAATCTGCCGCTGCAACATCCGTCTATGCTGGGATGCCCTCCTCCGTGAGAGTACAGTACGAGAGAGAGAGAGAGAGTACAGTACGAGACAGAGATGCATCATGAGGGACCAAGGCCATGAGCGAGAGAGCGTGTGAATTACCTGGTTGCAATGTGCACAGTGTGCAGAGACGGAGCGAAACAGAGCGTTGTAGGCGAAACAGGCGAAATTCCAAAACAAGGCCAAAATCGCACGGTGAAGGTCAAAAAGGGGTTTTTTTAAAAAAATAAACGTACGGATGGATCCGTACAGTACGTTCCGTACGGTACGGATCGATCCGTACGTACGTACGGATGCAACCCTGAGACAGAACATTGAGGTTATACATAGATTACAGAGAGTAGAATCAACTAACTATTAAGCATCATATTCCTCAAATTGATGAACTTTTGGATCGATTACATGGTGCCCTATTGTTCACCAAAAATAGATCTAAAGTCTGGATATTAGCAGATCCGGATAAAAGAACAGGATAGACAAAGTTCAACTCAAGGTATGGACATTATGAATTCACAATTATGCCTACAGGCTGCAATAATCTAATCCTTTTTTTACCCTGAAAAAAAGATTCTTCTATCAGCTATATGGAAAACCAGCCAATAAGCTGAATTACAAACACAACCTCTTAGAGAGGACAAAACACAGGGGAGGATGGTCCCCTCCATGGCTGGCCGCTCTTGGAAGGAACTACCTCATACAAGAGGGGAGGAGGGAAATAAAAGTGGGGGGGGAAGCCAAATCGGTCGGCATGTAGTGCCAAGTGAGGTCCCCAACACTGTCCAAGAGGAAGGGACCCTGCTGCCAAATGCATAGCAAGGCCTCTTGACATTTCCGCATGCAATCCGAACCTCCCTGTAGCTTCCCCCACGCCACAAAGGGTATGAATGATATCTGTCCATATGGAGTAGATGGACTCCACTTTTTTGGGGGGGGGGGAGAGGGAGGGAGTGGCCCTCAATGGTCTTGCTGCAATGTGCCCGCCAAATGTGCCATGCCGCTGATGATCTCCCATCTCTGACAAGTGTCAGGAGACCAAGCCTCTACTAGAGAGTTGGGGGTGGGGATAGACTCTACCTGCAATGTGTGAATCTGAGGGTGCTGTCTCTTCATATTGGAGAGCGGCCCCTAAATCTCGCACCTAGGCGACTACTCCCCAAGTGATGATATGGGAGGCACCCAAAGAGGTGGTGAATAGTCGAAGAATCCTCTACCAGACCCTGTTGCGCTTTGGGACAATCCCAAAGCCAATGAAGCTCTGCGACTCCTACGGGTGGTTGCATCTCATGCACTACGCTAGATGCATAGTAGTTAGGGGGTTGTTTGAAACGGGTTCGTAAAATCAACCCAAAGTTTCTTACAAGTTTCCTACCTACAGGTTTTTGCATGTACAAAATTTCAAATATATAGTGTATAAAATATTTAAAAATAGAATACAGGGAATGCTACTTGGGTAAACTTGTATGCATAGTACACGCTAATTGAAGTGTTTTGGAAAGTGGAGGATTGTTTCGAATGTGTTTCTCAGATTTTATGAGTGGTGCCAAGTTATTTTAAGCTTATGCAAATAGTGGTTTTGAGCCCTGGAGTTTGTCGCCATAAAAATTATGGGATGTGTGGACAACATTAGTGCCAAAGTACATGTATGTATGTTTGTGTCTCAGTTGATTGTTGGAAATACTCAGTGAACATTGTGCTTAGCAAAATGAGTGATAGTCTAGAAAAGATTATTGGTGAAAAGCTTGATAGACACAACTTCCACATTTAGAAGTACCGTATGACAAATTTCCTTAAAGACAAAGGGCTTTGGCATTTGGTTTCCCAGTGAATGCCACACCTGCCCAACTTACAACACATCAGAATTGGACAGAGAGGGCCTTCAACGTGCTGCATTATTTCCCAATTTGTGTGACAAATACCATGTTATGCCATATTTCCCAATTTGTGTGACAAATACCATGTTATGCCATATTTAACATGGTGTAGGTCGCCAACTACTTGGGCCACCCACGTGTCTCCAGGCCACCAAGGTGCCCAATGGGTGGGGCCTCGGGCACTTAATAAAAAAATGTCCACCATTTTAAATGAATGTGAACCTACAAAGGTTATAAACATTCTAAAGCATTTAAATAAACTAATGCAAGAGTTTTTGAGTGCACTTACCACCTGTTCACATGCCACAAACCACGTCAGAATACAAGGCAACCACATGGTCCACCGGAAGGCGTTGCAGGCCCGTGAACTAGACATTCATTGCATGCAAAAATGCAAAAACTATTTCAAAAATGCAAACATGTGTGCATGTGCACTTTGTTATGAGTAAATCTCCCGGTTATGGAACAAGTACAACACTGGCATTTGTGAGCACAAGTCTGGCACATCAAAAGCGCAGAACTAGAATACCTAGCACTCGGATCCACACGCATGCGCGAGAAACTGGGATCCCAGACACTTGGATCCACAAACTAGCCACTTACAAGCACAAGAAACTAGAGAGAACCATTTGAGTGGCCAAATGGTCACAGAAATCTGTATCTAGCCAATTGCAATCCACATGGCATGGGACATGTGAACACTCATGTGGCTAGCCCGGCTGCTCGATGAATCCATCCTCAATTAGCATGAGGACGATGAGCTCTGAAGGTGTGATCCATGTAACCTGATCGGTGTCCTCATGAGAGAGCTAGAGAAAAAGGAAGTCCAAACTATACTGAAGGGGTGGGTGGCAGTCCATGCAGAGGCCCATATCCTCAGAACCAAGTGGAAACTCAGGTATACCACACTCCAAGGTGGCCCCTGCTAGCTATCTTGAAGACTCCAAGGCAAGCTCAGGTACCTGTGGAGGTGGGGATTCATGTGACTAATGCAATGGAGGTATGTGATTGTTTGGAAGAGTGCATCCATTACCAGCGGGGCTGCAGCCAACTCTGCCTGGATAATCTGGTGTGGGACTGATGGTTTGTTGCAGGTCATACAGGAGAACATCATGACCAGAGGCCTCAACTCGCTGCCAACCCTGATCGAGTAAATCTGGCCCCAGAGGGCTGCTCCATACATCAAGGCTGGTGTGACAAGGGTGTTAAAAAGCCAACCCTTCGTCTTGGACTCCTGGAAATGTGCCTGGAATCACTCTCACTTAAATAAGCTCAAGGCTGCATATCCCCATGTCACTCTGGCATGTGTTGCAAGAAGCATGGTGAAGCGTGGGCCACTAAAAGTGATACCAAGGTAGACAGACATAGGACGAGACAATCTCCACGCGATCCCCTCTGTATGTGAAGCTCAATCTAGATGTGAAGGGGATAAAGGTATTGAAGGACCATTACCTTGGTTTTATCAAGGTTAACAATGAAGTCCCGTTGAGTGCAAAAATCCTATAAGGCATCCAAATGTCTCTGAAGCCCCTCGGCTGATTTTGAATGGATGATAACGTCATCTACATAAAGTAGCACGGGGATCAATATGCCTCCTAGTGTGGGACCACCCCCGCCTAATCTCTCAATGATTCACCCCAATAGTGCTGGAAATCTCATGTGATGCACACAGACTCATAGAGGGTGATGATGCTCCAAACCATGTCACATGGGACTCCTATCTGTTGTAAACGTTGTAGGAACCGGGCTCAAGATACACTATCAAAAGCTTTGCAAAATCCACAAAGCAACACTAAATCCTCTGATGTCATGCTCTACCCTCCTCGATGATGGAACAAAGGGTGAAGATGTGGTCAAGGCACTATATAGTTGTTACGAGGCGCGCCTCTAACAGTTTGAGGCGTACGAGGCGCACGACTGCCTGATCGAGGCGTCCACAATTTTATTTTTTTATTTTTTATTTTTTATTTGCTGGTGTGAGTCTTTAGACGGGGGCTTTAAGGGCCCAAGGCAGCCCCTCTCACACACACTCTCTCTCCCTCATTCTCT
The DNA here is from genome assembly GCF_041138505.1 of Cibotium barometz. Taxonomy (NCBI): domain Eukaryota; kingdom Viridiplantae; phylum Streptophyta; class Polypodiopsida; order Cyatheales; family Cibotiaceae; genus Cibotium; species Cibotium barometz. The sequence continues at coordinate 21,926,560 of NC_141060.1, forward strand.
CCCTCCCTCCCTTAAGCCTTTCTCAAGACCCAAAGTTCAAAGTTCAAACTTCAAACACACTAGGATGATTATGTTTTTTATACCCACTTTTGGAGCTCTCTCTATACTCTACCGGTTCATTTCAGTTCATTTCATTTTACTTTGTACCCTTGAATCTTGATGATGTATCCAGATGATGAGGATGGACTATTTTGGTCTCATAGGTCATTTTGGCCTTTTGCAGACGTTTAATACAGCTTTCTTTCTTTCACACACAAATACAGCTTTCTTTCTTTCACACACACTCTCTCTCCCTCCCTCAAGGCTCATACATACACACTCTAGTGTCTCTCTCTCTCTCTCTCTCTCTCAACTTTCACCATAGATATTATATTTATCTATCACTATATATATATATATATATATATATATATATATATATATATATTAACAGACGCCTCTAACACGCCTCTAAAAACTACGAGTCTTTTGAGGCGCGTACCATACCCGCCTCATACCAAACGCCTCTGACGGCTCTAACAACCTTGGGTCAAGGGTAGAGTAGCTCCTCCAAAAGCCTACATGTCATGTGTGAAAGAGTGCACAAGCGGAAGCAAATAAACATGAGAGAGAGAAAGATTGCAAGCAAGAACAAGAGCATTATTAGCTTGAGGTTACAGAGTACAAGAGCCAGCAAATAGGGCACTATTGGATGATTGAATGAATAAAGGACAGCAACACTTATATACTTGTGCATGAACCAGGTCGGCTGTGGCAACAGACCGGCAAGACCTCCACGACAGCATAAGAAGATGCAATATTTTAACACCTCCTCTGCATCTTAAAGTGTGCAAAAAAGTCAGAAGAAAACTGATGACGAAGGTGCGACCATGGACACCTCAGCATGGCGAGTACTGAGTACATCTCGAAAAATGCACATGTCAGCTTATTGTCTTCAGAAAACATAATGCCACTGTAAAGAGCAAAAGAAAATCTGCTTGGCTCCAAACTCAAAGTAGAACTGTGAACACTGAACACATCACATCAAATAACCTCGAACAAATGAACATGGAACACATCCTGTCCATAGTCTCTGCTGACCAATAGTTCTGGAACTCATCCGAACCATGAAGGAAACTTGGTTGATCTTGTATGTGCATCTCTCCCATCTTGACCATTGCATATAACGAGATGCACCAAGTGGCCGACCAGCCTCATCCCTAATGAACTCGTTCCACATAATAGGTTGTCGGTCAGCCTCGTCCAAAGACCTAGGAAGCCTTTGTCGCAAAAAATATCTCATGCTTCTCCATGGTCTGACAATGGCTGCAATAAGAGGGGAAGATGGTGCCCTAATATCAGCCTCTGTGAACAAAAAATGTGTGTTGGGCATCCAGTATCTCCCGACCCTGGGTGTACATCTGCAAATCTGAGACAAGCAAAAATCCTTCCAAGGCTCAGTGCGTGGTAGGAAACCTCTGACCACAAGTTTGCAAAGCAACGCCTTGCATTGAACATCCGGATCGATAATATTCAAGCCCCCCTTTCTTTTGGGCTGAATAACTGTGAGCCATGTCAGCTTATTGTCTTCAGAAAACATAATGCCACTGTAAAGAGCAAAAGAAAATCTGCTTGGCTCCAAACTCAAAGTAGAACTGTGAACACTGAACACATCACATCAAATAACCTCGAACAAATGAACATGGAACACATCCTGTCCATAGTCTCTGCTGACCAATAGTTCTGGAACTCATCCGAACCATGAAGGAAACTTGGTTGATCTTGTATGCGCATCTCTCCCATCTTGACCATTGCATATAACGAGATGCACCAAGTGGCCGACCAGCCTCATCCCTAATGAACTCGTTCCACATAATAGGTTGTCGGTCAGCCTCGTCCAAAGACCTAGGAAGCCTTTGTCGCAAAAAATATCTCATGCTTCTCCATGGTCTGACAATGGCTGCAATAAGAGGGGAAGATGGTGCCCTAATATCAGCCTCTGTGAACAAAAAATGTGTGTTGGGCATCCAGTATCTCCCGACCCTGGGTGTACATCTGCAAATCTGAGACAAGCAAAAATCCTTCCAAGGCTCAGTGCGTGGTAGGAAACCTCTGACCACAAGTTTGCAAAGCAACGCCTTGCATTGAACATCCGGATCGATAATATTCAAGCCCCCCTTTCTTTTGGGCTGAATAACTGTGAGCCAAGCTACCCTGGCACGAGTGTCTGAGGTGCCATCCAAGCCCGACCAAAGAAAATTGCAGATCAATCTCCGCAATTGACCAATGCACGCACGAGAGAAGCACCAACAAGAGGCAATAAACCAAGCTAAGGCAAGCAAAACCTGATTAGCCACCAAAGCTCTGGAGGCTAAATCTAATCTCCCGGAGCTCCAATGGAGGAGGAGCTTCTTCCGGATACTCGTAAGTACCGGAGCAAACTGCTCTGCAGGAGAAATATCAATCCCAACTTGGCATCCCAAATATCTAGTAGTGCATCCTCTGTTGATCCAAGTAAAACCAAGCTCTGCACCCCAATCAACTTTCGGTGAATCACTAACCCAAAAACCAACAGATTTGTGCCAATTAATGAGTGCCCCTGCTGCCAAACAGAACTCCTCTAGTGCTACCCGGAAGGAACATAAGCATATATGTGAAGACTCCAAAAACAGGGTTGTGTCATCAGCTAACTCAGAGTAAACCAACTCCTCATGACTACGAAGAGGCAACCTCAATCCTGAAATACCAGCAGTGGAGCGGAGAAAGATGTTCATGGCCTCTGCAACTATGATATATAATAAAGGGGCTAATGGGCAGCCCTGTCATACAGAGCGAGAAATCTAAAACCGCTCTCCTCTATCACCGCAAGCAAGAACTCTACTGTGGGCATCACGATACATGCATGAAACTCCCTTAATCCATCTCTGAGTGAAACCCATATATAACATCCTGCAAAATTGGCTGCAACCTGATGCTCACTGCCTTAGCAAGCATCTTATAGGCAGTCCCAAGTAAGGTGATAGGTCTCCATTGGCCAATCAATGTCTTATCCCCGCTCTTAGGGATAAGATAAATAAGCCCCTCAGTCAGAGAAGAAGGCATAGAACCTGTGTCCCACATCTCCTGTAAAGCCGATGTTATCTCAGCCCCAATCTCATCCCAAAAAGTAGTGAAAAAAAACAGGGCAGAGGCCATCCTCCCCTGGACACTTACCATGAGGTAAGGCATGAAGAGCATGACTGAACTCCTGCATAGAAAAAGGGGCATCCAGAGCGGCACACATCTCCTCTGTGCCCCTGTGTCTCAGATCAGAATGCGGCTCAGCACTAAGAAGCTGGCAATAGAAATCGGTGGAGAGTGCCATGTGAATCCTGCAACTGCCTGACACTATCTCTGGCATGAGATGGGCCGTGAGAAGCAAAGAAATGTTTGTTACATCTGCCGCCCATCTGTGTCTGAAAGGATTCCTGGGCATGGAAACGATACTCCGCGCGCTGCTCAAGAGAGTGATGAAGTTCTGCTCTAATAGTACATAAAGAATCTGCAACCCATTGAGCATGAGGATGTTTCTCGTGCTCTTTCTCTGCAAGGCAGCCAATCTACGTCTAATAGCCCTTTCTAAGTCCAAGGCCTCTTGCCTCTTAGACAGGGCACATGTGTGATAAAAGTCACTAATATCACAGAGAGCAAAGGCCAGGCTTTGAGAGGCCTGTACGAAGTCATGAGATCTCCAAATATCAAGCATACGACGCGATAGTTGTGCATTTGAAAACAAATGATCAGGGCTGCGTACATGGGGTGCTGATCCATGGCAATTCGGATCTCTAATACATAAAACCCTGGGCAATGATCCGATTTGGACTGTAGCAATCAAAGTGTGTCCACCTCTGTCAAGCACCCAATCATCCACATAAAATCTGTCTAACTGTGCATAGATACATCCTACATCTCTTCTCCTGTTACACCATGAATAAAGAAGAGTGGATGGACTCCTCAAAATGTCATCCTCATGCCAACAATCTCTACCATGAATGGAGAGTATAAACCTCTCCCAAGACGCTCTTTCAAGAGGATGCACCAAGCCCTCATGTCCACCTGTTCTATCCGTTGGCATCTCAACCATGTTAAAATCCCCACCAATAATCCAATGGTCGGCAAGAGGCATCAATGTAGTGAGAGATTTCCAAAAGGCAATCCTCTCACCTCTATGGTTAGGAGCATAGATATTGAGAATACCAATGCGTGTAGCACCCTGCATAAGAAGGATCCACTGCGCTCTCGCAGGCAAAATGACACCATGTCCAATGATGCAAGGCAAGATCAAAGCTGAAACAGAGATACAAACAACCACCCTTGGTACCAACAGCCGGTGACCAAAAGGAGTGTCCCGAGAGAAGCTTGCCTGATCTCCCACACTGACTAGCATCCAGTTTATGCTCTTGCAAGAGCAATATATCCATAGGTCCACTCGTGGTCGACGAGGATCCCCTTTAGAGACAGAAGTGCGTCTCGCATAGGTAAGGGAGGGAAAATTTGACGATGTAAACCTTACCTCTCTCTCCCACTCCGGGGAAAAGCCACGGCTAGTCCTCAGAACTGGAGAGGTACCATGACAATGCAAATGTGCAACATCATCCTCAAGGGTGCAATCATCCTGTAACTATAATGCAGCATCCTCTTGTGAGGGATCCAGATCATGTGCCTGCAAGGCCTCATCCTCCAAAAAAGGATCAACATCCTGTGAGCCAAGAGCTGCATAGGGGTTAGGGTGCTCCACAAGGAGTGTCGGTGAAGGGGCAAGTACGGGAGTCTGAGGGTGCCTGCCATCCCTAACCACAACCCAACGCTGTGTGGTCTGCTGTGTCAAAGGAGCAGCTGGAGTCTCGGCATCTGCAGAAGGCCTCTGATGGGCAGGACCACGCCGCCTCCTAGCATGGCCCCTCGATCTAGGACAATCTCTAGCAATGTGACCCTGTCGACTACAAATCTGACACTGGTCAGGTCTGCCTGCAATCTCCATCCTTTGGCGAAATGAGATCCGTCAGGTCTCTGAAGCATAACATGATCATCAGTGATCGATGGATCAAGAACAAGCACAAGGACCCGGGGTACACCATCAAGAGTGGGGGTAACGGCCGCGGAAGCGGAGGCGGGAGAGCTCGGGAGGATTGGTACCTCTAGAACCTGGCCAAAGGATGCCCCTATGGAAGCTAAAAGCTTCCAATAGGACCGAGGAAGAGCAGGAAACCGTAGTGAGACCGGGGTAAGGCGCTGATCCTCCCACCACTGGATCAAAGCCCATCTGGTACTGAAAGAAGAAAATCTTCCTAGGACCAAGAGGAAAGGGGCTGCTAGCCAAAGCTTGAGAAGTAGCTTCTGAAGAATGAAAGTCCACCTGGAAGAAGCCTCGACCAAGTAAACGAGTATCCTGAAAGTGCACAATCAGCTCCGAAGGGAGAGCTGCTAGAAGCCATTCACGGGCCTGTGAACGAGAAGGGTGGGAACCATAAACTCTCGCAACAAGGGTAGTCTAGACCTCAAGGTCAATGTCGTGCTGAAGAAAGGTGAGCTCGTCTTGTGAAAAATTGATGATTCTCCCGGCCAGTGGGGGTGATGAGCGATTGGTTGCGGCAGAAAAAGCCATAAGACCAATCAAGAAAAGTGGGCGGCCGACTTGAATCCAGATAAAATAGCTGCTGGGAAAACGGGAGCAAAGGAAGGGAGCAGCTGGGGAAGCAAGGGCAAAGGGGCAGGCGGGGGCAGCAGAGGGGTAGGCGGGGACTGAAGAAGGCAAGGGGCGGGCAGCAAAGGGGGAGGCGGGGCAGCAAAAGGGGGCAGGCGAAGGCAGGCGGGGGGCAGCAGAGGGGCTGACGGGGGCAGACGGGGGCAGCTGAAGGGCAGGCAGGGCAGCAAAAGGGGGGCTGGTAGGGGCAGCAAAAGGGGCAGGCGAAGGCAGGCGGTGGGCAGCAGAGGGGCTAGCGGGGGTAGCTGAAGGGCAGGCGGGGACTGAAAAGCTAGCGAAGGGCAGAAGTTGGGCAGGAGAAGGGGGGGTGCGAAGGCAGCAGATGGGCAGGCGAAGGCAGCAGAGGCAGGCGGGAGCAGCAAAGAAACAGGCAAAGGCAACAGAGGGCAGGCGGGGCAGCAGCGCAGGTTCACGTCACTTCAGCACCGAGCAAAAGATTTCGCATGTGCACAGTTCAGGATCCACATCTTGGAGGTGGCGGTAGATGTGATTCTGATCTTGCTAAGCTCTTAAAAAAAGTAATAAAAGCTCTTAGCTTCATCAACGTGAAAAGGCCATAACACATCTTTTACTTTTAACAACCTTTGGTAATGGATTTACGACATGAAATGCCTATGCACATTGACTCCATATGTGAGGGCGATGACTCCATATGTGAGGGCGATAATTGGTCTAAAGTAAAATATTTACGTTTGTAACTTTGAACCAACTTCTAGCTCATTACCTCAATTATCAAAAGCTCATGAATCAAAACTCCAAGCTTGTCATGTGATATCAATGCCTGGAAGAGAAAGACACCCATGCTTAGAAATTTCACTCAGAAATAGATGTTAAAAAACCAGTTTTCAACTAAAACGTTTCTTAATCTCAATAAAAAACCATTTTTTAACCTCATATTAACACATAATTCCTTAACTTCCAACATAAAAACACTATTTACTTGAAATAAAGTACTTGCTATTTAAGTTTTAAAAAAAATTATTCATGTGGGATGGGCTTCAAATATAGATCTTATGCCACATTTTTCTTCTCGATTCAATATGCCCAAAAATGGGTATGAAATCCCGCTGAGTGCAAAAATCCTGTAAGGCATCCAAATGTCTGTGAAGTCCCTCAACTGAAACTGACAGGAGGATGATTGTCATCTATCTAAAGTAGTAGGGGGATCAACTGAAAACTGCCAGTTGTGGGACCAGCCCCGCCTAATCTATCAATGAAGATCAAGATCTCATCAATGCAGAGGCCAAAAAGAGTGGGTCAGAAGTCGGCCTTCTTTTTCGATTAGCATCATGGCTAATCATTCTCCCTCGGCCGGGCGAACCATTGTTTTTTCCGAAGACAAGCTCGCGGTCCTCTTCGCCGAAATCGAGGACTCCAAAACGACCCTCATTGCCAGAACGACCCTCATTGCCAGAATCTTTGGACCTCACCCTTCCCTTCTCCAGGCTCGGGATTGGGTCTTGGCAGAACAAGGGCACGTCAGTGGACTTTGCCCCGTGGATTATCCCGTCCTCCAGCATATGAGAGGCGTCCTCAGGCTGCCCATCGTCTTCTTAGATTGGGGGTTCAAACCCTCTTCTCTTCCATGAGAATCGTCTCATGGAATGTTCAGGGCCTTGGAGGGCTTCCCACCCATGGTAGGAAGCGCCTTCTGAAGGACCAGCTTCACCCTGCTCTTATAGGAGGGTCTATGGATATACTTTTGTTGCAAGAACACAAATTGGATAGATCTCAGTGTGGCAAAACAGGTAAGATGCTTTCTGCCCACACCTTCTGGTCCTCGGCTGTTGGGACTAGAGGGGGTGTTTGCATTTCACTGGCAGCATCTGTTATGCCTCATGTTATTGGGCACGGTGTTATCATCCCTACTAGAGCGCAGTGGATCTTAATCATGCATGAGGGTCAAAAATTGGAAATCTTGAATATTTATGCACCTAATGTGAGAGGTGAAAGGGTGGCCTTTTGGGACACCATTACAAATGTCATTCCCCAGGTTGATCATTGGATATGGTTGAGCAACCTTCTAACAAGAAGGGTGGAGACGAAGGGGGTTACACCCTTTGGGTTCACACTCTCTTTCTTTGGCAGGGATTGCTGGACTGAGGATGACTTCCAGAGAAGGCCAAATTCCTTATCTTTCTCTTGGCATAACCGTAGGAGCGGGGTTGAGAGCATCTTTGCACGTCTAGACAGATTTTATGTGGATGATTGGTCCCTGGACAAAGGAGGCACCATTGCTATTATGCCTGGCACCACCAGATCCGATCATTGCCCCGTGGTTTTGTGTCTCAGGGAGCCTAGGGCTCACTCGGCCTCACCCCGTGTCCGTATCCCTGACTCTCTTTATCTAGATGCTGACATCTCCCTTGAGATCAGAGAGATATGGAGATCTTGTGATGGTCCTGATCCTCGTCATAATATTGCGCTAGCTCTTGAGAGGACCAGCCATCATTATCATAGCGCTGCCTTGTCCAAGAAGAAGGAGGCTCTGGGCAAGGAGAGAGCTATTAGGCATAGCATTGCTGCTCTTCAGAGGGAACATGAAAAGCATCCACATGCATCTTGGATTACAGACCTCTTGACCACAGTTAGAGCAGAGCTGCAGTTGGCCATGGATAGGAGGGCTTAGTTCGCGTTTCATGCAAACGACGCTTTTTGGACTCAGATGGGTGGCCGATGCAACAATGAGTTTTTTCAACGCACAGGTGTGCCCATAGCAGGGATTCTATGAGGTACTTGCAGGATCCACAAGGTGAGGTTCAGATTGAACCTGACAAGGTAAGGGGTATTGCTTCAGATTTTTATCGGTCTTTGTTGACTACAGAGGTGCCCTCTCCTCGAGAGATGTGACACGGCAGAAAGTCTGGGAGTGCATGCCCAAGCTCATTACAGATGCTGTGTGTTCTTCCCTGGATGCCCCTTTCTCGAAGGATGAATTCCTTCACGCACTACATGCTCTTTCCAATGGTTCATGCCCAGGGGATGATGGTCTTTCTCCCGCCTTCTTTATTCTTTTTTGGGATCATATTGGAGATGCTATCACTGTTGCCCTTCAAGAAATGTGGATGTCGGGTATGATGCCGCCATACCTCACGGAGGGGCTGATTCACCTTATCCCCAAGAGTGGGGACAAGACATCAAACAATGGAGGCCCATCACTCTCCTTGGATCTGCATATAAGATCTTAGCTAAAGCCTTGAGTATAAGGTTGCAGCCGATTCTCCAAAGGACTATCCATGATACACTCCTCCAAGGAAGGAGTATATTTGACAACATCTTTTCTTTGTGGGAAGCTGTCGACGAGTGGGCAAAGTCTAGTCAGCAGCCTCTTGCCATTCTTTTGCTTGATTTTGAAAAAGCTTATGACAGAGTGGATTGGGATTTTTTGGAGGGCACTATGGCACATATGGGGTTTTCCCAAAACTGGATCAGAGGGGTGTACTGCCTATACAGGGAGGCTTATGGGACTGTCTTAGCTTGTGGGGGGCACGGCGAGCGTTTTCAGATTTCCCGTTCGGTGAGGCAGGGTTGTCCCCTCGCCCCTTTACTGTACCTCATTGTAGCTGAGGCTATGAGCAGGTTTCTTCGGGTTGCCCTTGGTGTTGTGGGTCTCAAGCTGCCTTTATGCACGGAAGAAGAGTTTTTGGACTCTGACTTAGCAGATGATACGGCATTGTTCCTTGAGGCTTCACATGCTTGTTTATGTGCTTTCCGGACAGCCTTGGAGGCCTTTTGTTTGGCAGCAGAGCAGGAGCTACTATCAATTGGCATAAATCAGTTGGTTTTTGGATCAATGATTCTCCTCTTGCAGATTGGGGTACAGATGTTGGTTTTACTTGGATTGAGAGAGGATGCTCTGCTAGATACCTTGGTTGTCAGGTGGGCATTGTTGACATCTCCCCTGCACAACAGTTTGCTCCAGTGCTCTTAAGCATTAAAAGCAAACTTCATCACTGGAGTAGGAGGAAGCTCGACTTGGCCTCTAGAGCTTTGGTGGTTAACCAAGTTTTGCTAGCCACATCTTTGTTTATTGCTTCGTGTTGGATTTTTCATAAGGGCTGCGCCAGCTTCGTCGCCTTATTCGGAACTTTCTTTGATCAGGGCTTGATGGAAATGCACACACTAGGGCTAGTGTTACTTGGGAAACCATTATTAGGCCTAAGTAGGAAGGGGGAATGAATATCATTGACCCCGAGGTGCAATGTAAGGCTTTGCACTGTAAGCTTGTTGTTAGGGGGTTTCTTCCAGGCACTAAGCCGTGGAAGGACTTTCTTATGCAGCAGATCACGAAGTGTGTCCCTGTTCGCAGAGGTGACTGGACTCTCAGCTCACGCTTTATTTTTTCAGATGTAGTTCACCGCTCCCCTTCGTCGCCCCTGGTTTTGACCCCCCCCCCCCCCCCCCCCCCCCCCCCCCCCCAAAGGGATGATCACAGAGAGTGTTAGCCTTTGGTTGTATGGTGGCTGTCCTATCAGACATTTGCCTTGGGACCCCGGTGAGTGGGAGTGGAAGGATGCTTGTAATCCTTTGAAAAGCATGCCTTTTTTCAGTTATATTGTGCGGAATGCCAGACATCTTATCTTGGGACACATTCAGAGTGTCCCTACTCTTAGACCCCATTGGGAGTCTCACAGCATTTCGATTGACATTCAGAGGGCATTTTGGCGGAGATTGTGGCACTCTTATAGGAAGCCACAGATTTCCTCCTTTATCTGGGTTTCCCTTCATGGTGGTCTGGCCACCAATCAGTGGAGGTCTGTTACTGGTGCTTGCCGCCCAGCATGCCCTAGATGTGCAAGAGTTTCGGAGTCAATTTACCATTGTTTATGGGAATGTAGGGAAGCATAGAGGGTTTGGTCTGCGATTGCACACCTCTTTGGTAGGATTAAGAGGGATGCTATCATTTCTTTTGGTTCTATCATTTGGTTGACACAGTCTGGACCTCAGCTGAGGTTCGAGGGGACTGACAGGAGCTTGGCCATTATGGTTAGGCAAGGAGTTGCTCGGCAGTGTTGTCTTCAGGATTTGCCACTTTCACACTTTGTCCCTGCGGCACAGAGGTTAGACACTTCTTGGGAGATTATTTCTAGCATCTCAGCCTGGAATATCTGGAAGGCTAGATGCACTGAGGCCATTGAGGGTACTCCCGTTCTTGTTTCTCAGTGTCTTTGCAGGATTTGGAGTGATATTATTCACACCATTATGGCTACCTGGGCTAGAATCCAGGGATCTTCGAGGGCTGCAGAGAGGAAGCGCGCCCAGTTTATGAGAGAGTGGGACATTGATATCTTTTTCACATCCTCTCATTCGGGACCCTATTGGCCGCCCAGGGCTCCTGATTGGTTGAGATCTCCACCTTGCTTGGTGTGAAATCTCCATTTTGTTAAAAAAAAAGAGTGGGTCATAGACGAGTGCCCTAATTCACCCCAATAGTGCAAAAAATGTGATGCAATGTACCTCCTGAGGCTCTCACTAGTCCAGTGTGATAGACTCATAGAGGGCGATGATGCTCCAAACCATGTCAGATGGGAAACCTATCTCCCATAGATGTTGTAGGAGGCGGGCTCGGGGTACAGTATCAAAAGCTTTGTGGAAATCCACAGAGCAGAAGTAAATCCTCTGATGTTGTGCTCTACCCTCCTCGATGATGGCAGCACAAAGGGTGAAGATGTGTTCAAGGGCAGAGAAGCTCCTCCGAAATCCTACATGTCCTTAGGCTCTGCATCCTTGTCTCTGTGCAAATGAAATGACCTCTGCCTCTAGCACCGATCCATAGATTTGGCCAATGTGTAGCCAATCATGATCATTATGTAATTATTAGGATCAAGTGGATCTCCGGCTTTGAGGATGGGGATGATGGTGTTAGCAGACCAAGAGGGTGGAAATCCTTCACAAAGGGCTCTATTGAACATGTAGGCTAGTAGGGGCGCCAGGGTATCATCAGCATGTGAGATATACTCGGTAGTGAGTGCCTCGTGATCCTGGACCCGCCCATTACGTAGTCGGCACATGACCTCGACAACCATGCCCTTTGTGGAGAAGATGGAGGTGGTAGGGCGGAGATCTAGTGGTGGGGGTAGAGGTGGCTGATAGGGGATATGATAAGAGGAAGCATGCATAGAAGCACCATGTGTCCAGGCAGGTGATAGGTGTGGGGGGGCAATCTTCTCAGATTTTCCTCCGAGCCACTTTGTAGTTCGGCCCTAAAAATAGTCGGTATAACTCATCGTCTTTCTGAGCGTAGAACTCTCGTTTCTTGCGTTGGGTGACACATTGAGAAATACGTTGCGCTTGGCGCTTCGTGATTTTCCCAATCCGTAACTCATGCTTAAGATGAGAGCGTGAAGCTCGGCATTCATCATCATACCAACAGTTCTAGGGCGTGAAACCGCAAGGTGGCTTGGTGTTGGGTATTTCGGAGTCTCTATGTATTTATCATCGCATGTGTACCCTTGGTTGTGTACCCGCGTGTATGTGTGTGTGAACACTCACTTGTGTGTGTAAGTGAGTGTGTGTGAACAACCTCTTATAGCCGTTTATGTGTGAATGTGATAAGCAGTAATGTCATAGGCTTAACCATGTGTCATTGCCCTATAAATGCATCAAGCTTCAATCTATCAATTAACAGCATCATTGAGTCATGCAATCTCTAGTTCTCTCTAATTTGAGTTTACATTTCTCTCTCTAAGGCTAGTAGGGGCGCCAGGGTATCATCAGCATGTGAGATCCGCAGGCTCAAAGAGTCCATTATGAGGAGCAGACGCCCGACTGGCAAGGAGTCCACACAGAGACAGATTACCGACTTCTTTAGAGGGACTACCCGGGAGGACACACAGCCGACAGCCCAACTGTGGGCACCCCGTGGGACTCTAGTTGAGAGAGCTATCCAGTTGGGTAGATCCAAACGCCCCAGGGTTCGCGGATCCTTACATCAGAGACGGTGCCTACACCGAAGGATTTAGAGCATCATTGCGAGGCATCGGGCTCGTCCGACCAGGCATCTCACTATGGCAGATATCGAGGCCATCCGGCAGAGACCCATGCTAGAGCTCCTAGGATGATTACCACTCCAGCCATATACTGTTGTACTCACTGTCACTTTTGTACTCCCCCATATTCATGTATTTGTAGGAAAAATGGGGGAGAGACAAAGATAAACTGAAGCTGAAATGAGAGCCAGACTAGAAGGAAACACAAAGCATAGACATACCTTGAGATGAGTGTAGACAAGACACAAGATTGATACATTCATTGATGTGACACCTACAATTTATAGGTGAGAAGTACAAGATTGAGTAGACTCACTTATGGGATAAATGTAGAGGTGCCACATGGCACTAGACTCAAGACACAAAGATTGAACTGAAACTAGACTAGAGAAATAGTACACCTAGTGTGCACTTATTTCCAACACCCTCCTTAAGTGGACACTAGGAGGAAGACAAAAAACAAGACTATGACATGACAAAAGATAAAACCAAGACAGAGAGACTAGATAAGGATTGAGAGACAAACTAGAAGACAAGATGGACAAGACTAAAAGACAGACATAAAGACTGATAGACTGAGAGACAAGACATGAGAGACAAAAGATCCTGAGACACCCCTCCTCAAGTGATATCCTCATATGGGTCCACAAGGGTAGGGACAAGAGTGGATCATAGACAGACAGAGAGAGAGACAATCAGCCAGTAGAGTGGTCCCACAGAGAGAGAGACTTTCAGATAGACATGAGAGAGACTGACAGGTAGAAGATAAATGGGGACATAGACAAAAAATGCCAAGAGAATGTGGGTAGCTAATCCACAAAAGAGAGGCATATAGACTGATAGATAGAGTGTCAAAGACATGTGACAGGATAGACACATAGACAGAGAGACTGACTGATTGTAGATAGACAGAGAGATGGACCTTGATAGATAATCCCTCCTCCAGGTCAATCCTCCTGCTAGAGTGGGTAATGCAGGGGTGCCTCTTGGATAGGGACAAAGATAAGTCCATGTAGACAAATAGACAGGATATTACCCCATGATCTACATCATTGGTGATCAATGGTGGTAGATAGCATGAAAACATAGACAATTATGAGAGAGATGGGAAGGTCTTACCAGATTTGGCAGTGTCTAATCCCATACAAGATAGAGAAGTAAATGAAATTCAGAACTCTCTTTTTTTTTTCTCTCTTTTTTTTTCTTTTTTTCTTCTTCTTCTTCTTCTTTTTTTTTTAAATAAAAGAAATAGAGAGTAGACTGAAAACAGAACACGACATACACTTGATTTCTGCTTTAAATTTGTTACTGCAAGTCTGGCTGGTCCAATGGACAGCTAACCCACATGTGAAGATGAAGAGAAAATGGGAAATAACAGGAGGTCCACGACTTGAGAAGGCATGTTGATGAAGAAGATAGTGCGTGGGTAGCTGCTGCATGTGCAGTACTAGAAGACAGGTCGGTAAGCTCAAGTAGAGAGGCGGCAGCACCATGATGAACCCCCGCAGCAGCAAGAATGAGAAGACGGGCAGTTTGGTATGGCGGGCAGAAAAAAACGGTTGAGCCCATACATAGGTGGCGTAGTGAGTTGGTGTGAAAGCGGCGGCCCTCACAGCAGCCATCAGCAGCAGGCCAAGCCAGATGAACGGGTCGCAATGGGCGCTAGGCAAAAAACAGGTGTGGTGTGAATTTCGGCAGTAGCCAAGGAAGACCGCTGAGCAACGGCGTGAAGTGCGCCAATAATGTAGGCGAACCCACGTGGTCAACCGTTGAGCCATGAGCAAGAGAACCGAACCAAGCGCCTGAGGGCAGGCGTAGATGCAAAGGAAGCTTGAGGGCGAACAAACCTGCTCTGATACCATGTAGGAAAAATGGGGGAGAGACAAAGATAAACTGAAACTGAAATGAGAGCCAGACTAGAAGGAAACACAAAGCATAGATATACCTTGAGATGAGTGTAGACAAGACACAAGATTGATACATTCATTGATGTGACACCTACAATTTATAGGTGAGAAGTACAAGATTGAGTAGACTCACTTATGGGATAAATGTAGAGGTGCCACATGGCACTAGACTCAAGACACAAAGACTGAACTGAAACTAGACTAGAGAAATAGTACACCTAGTGTGCACTTATTTCCAACAGTATTCATGTATCCATGTACTCATGCACCCCATTTTGACTAGTAGCATTAGCTTCCCACTCTCCCTAGTTGCTACTTCCGGATGCTCCCTACTGATGTATTGTAGGGCTAGATACTTACCTTCAGTCCTTTCTTTTCTTTTCCAGATAGTGTATCAGATGTCACATGGTTGTAACTTTGGTCTCATAGGTCACTTTGGCCTTTTGAAGACGTTAATATAACATTTCATTTCATTTCTCTCTCTCTCTCTCTCTCTCGTCCTCGTACCCCATGACTCTGGAAAGTGGTCCAAAACCCTCTCTGAATAAACAGTGGAAACGACCACGTATCTCATAGTATGCAGTACAATGGCATATATAATGCAGCTCTGTCTCTGGCTCCCCATGGCATACTCCACATATCCTGGCCTCAGCTGGTATACCTCTATATCGGCCAATCTCAATCTCAAGCTGGTGTGAGGATGTGCGAATCTGACCAATAGCACATCGTACTGCATAAGACAAGTGTACATCCATGTAACTAGGTCTGATCACAAAACCATCTGCTGTGAGCTGAAGAAAATGCTCTCTGTAGAAAGCCATCTTCGTGCCCAGCACCTCAGTCGGCTGGCTGTATCCATGTCGTCCTAATGTCCAGCTGAACTAAATCCTGACGGATGAGTGGTAATCTCTGTCCGTGTGAGAGTGGGAGAGGGTGCCTCTAGAGAATACTGGAAGGGAGGCAATCTGTCCACGCTAAAACCATGTGCCTGGAACCAAGATGTCATCTGTCCATACCAACAAGCCGTGTCTCCCTGTAAAGCTACCTGTCGAGAGGACTCAAGGGCGAGGCGTGCATATCTGTCTCGGGGGAGATCCCACAAGCCATGTATGTAGGAAACTGATCTCGTAAGAGCCTCAATCACCAGAGGGGCAGCCGCCAGCTCTGCTCGAATAATCTCATGAGGTACCAAGGCCTTGGCTCTAATAATCCTAGCAATCATAGATACCAAAGGCCTCTCCATACCTCTCCACCCGCCTGCGCTGTGATGGCCCACTGAAGGTCCCCACATCTGCACTCCATAAAGCATAGCTGATGTCACTAGAGTGTCAAAAAGCCAAAGTTTCGTTCGAGGTTCCTGAAACTGAACCTGCGAACACATCCTCTCCAAACCACCCAGGGCTGCATGTGCTCTAGTCAATCTAGTCTCTGCTACTCTCCTCATCGAAAACACTGGCCCATTGAATACTACCCCAAGATGTGTATATGCATCTGTATACTCCACAATCTCCTGCCCATATGTAAATGTGGGAGCTGATCGCCTAACCCACTGTGGCGTGGTGTTAAACACCATAACCTTGGTTTTGCCAAGGTTGACAGACAATCCACTATCATGTGCAAACTCATGTAAAGCATCCAGATGACGCTGCATACCCTCAGGGGAGTCAAAGATCAACACAATATCATCAGCATATAACAATAGTGGGATCCATGTACCTGCTAGCTGGGCTCCTCTGTCCCCCAATCTCTCAATGTAGTCAGAAGCCTCATCCACATACATACCAAACAATGAAGGAGATAACGGGCAGCCTTGCTTCACTCCTATAGTGGAGTGAACTAAAGTAGAGACCCCCTCTGGGGTGCGTACCTGTCCTGCAACTGATCTATATAAAGCCATAATCCCCCATATGAGCTTTGTGGGTACCCCCATCTCCTGTAATCGCCTCATCAATCTGGCTTTGGGCACTGTATCAAATGCTTTGCGGAAGTCCACAAAGCTACAATAAATCTGTCGCCCATGCGACCTGCCCTCCTCAATAATGGCCCGCAGAGTCAAGATGTGGTCAAGAGAAGAGAAACCTCTCTTGAACCCTGCCTATCCCTCTGCTCGAATGCCCTCTCTCTCTGCCCATCTACTCAACTGCTGCTCAAGAATGGATGCATACAATCGTGCTACTGTGTGACCAATCATAATAGTGCGATAATTCCCTAGCTCCATAGGGTCCCCTGACTTGAAGATAGGCACGATGGTGGACATACTCCAAGTCTCGGGTAAGCCTTCACACATAGCACGATTGAACATCACTGCTAGAAGCTCTGCCAGCATGTCTCTCGCATGAATAAAGTGCTCAGCGACCAATCCATCATGATCATATGCTCTCCCAGTCTTCATCCTATCAATGGCCTTCCTTACCATCTCTGCGGTAAAGAAAGTACATGTTTGTGGGCATGGTGCTGGCGGGTCAGGAAAAGGTGTCTGTCCAGGAACTGTATATAGAGATGCTGCATAACTACCCTAGACCTCTGTAGAAGTGATGGCCAAAGCAGGGGAGGACTCATGAGACAAACGCGAAGGCTCCCTCGAATCCTGGCTCAAGAACAGCTGGTATAATTCCTGCTCTAGCTGAGCAAGGAAGGCCCGCTTCTTCCTTCGCACAAGGCGCCGGAAGGCAATTACATGACTGTCGGTAGTGACTCCCAAAGCAACCTCCCGGTGCAGTCGGGCTCTTGTCTCTCTGCACTCCTCATCATACCAGCTGTTTTGGGGCATACACCTAGAACGCTGTCTCTTGTCCAGGCTGAGTATGTGGATATGCCTCTCTCGCTGCATCCTGTAAAGTCTCTGTCAGTATATGGGTCAGCTCCTCCAAAGGTCTCCCTGGCTCCTCTGTGTACACACGTCTATAAATCCCATCTCTGTAGACAGCATCAGTCTCTGAAGTAAAAGTATATCGAGTGTGATCTGCCCCTCGTGTCCTCTGAGCTGTGGTAAAGTGAAAAGAGATGGTCAATGTCAACAATGCATGATCCACTACTACCCCAATGGGCCGAGATCCAACTGTGAAGTCCTCAATGCATGAAACAAAGCTCGGCATAGCCATAACATAATCCACTGTGCTAGCACCATGTGTGTGTGGAAAGCAAGTAAAACCCAGCTGCTAACGGAAACCTCTGCAAGCCATTAAGTATGCCCAACCCATGTGCAGTCCCCATATCTACCAAATATCTCCCATACTCTGTGCACTCCACATTCTGTGAGCGTCAGTCTAATCCCATATCCAGAGTGTCCAGCTCTCTTGGCATCTCCCTCTGAGGTATCATAAAAGGCTGTCTGGCGGTTGCCCGTCCGGGCATTAAAGTCCCTAACAGATGATGTCTCCATCCCTAGAGAACTCCCATATGTCATCATCTAGCACAGAGAAAGGAGACTGCCCTCTAGGTGTTGCATATGTCGATGTACTATGAGCAAAATAGCATATGGCAATATACAGGAATCTGCCTGTATCGGCCCTCAGTCTCACCCACCTATATCTGGCCTGATCATCTCTCCGAACGATGTGTAGAAGCGGTTGCAGCTCCTCCCTGAAAAGAACTGCCACCCCTCTGATCCTCTAGTACTGTGTACCGATCTCGTCCCTACTCTGCAAGCTGTCTCCCATCTGTATCCTGTCACCTGTGGCATCATCTGACCAGGGGCCTGGTGAGTCTCCGAGTAGAAGACTATATCTCTATCTCTAAAGCTGTCCTCAAAGGCACCTACATCAAGTCTGAGGGATCCATTGCAGTTCCAGGCTGCCAGCTTTAATTTGGTCCCATAGGTCTCGCACCGTCATGTAGAGTGTCGCTCCACGATGACCACCCTCCCTTCTCTATAAAATGCTATCTTTTCCTTTTCTCTTGCCGCCCTAATCTCTGGCAGGACTTTCTTCATATGTGCAAGCTGTGAAAGAGTAAGATCGTCACCAAGAAAAATGCCTGTATTCTTTAAAGTGGGTCGCCTCTTCAAGAACTCCTTCGCCTCAATAGAGGGAGGCAAAGTATGAGATCTCTTTCCTTTGATGTTTCCCCGTTGCCTCCACTTTTACTCTCTAGGCTTTTGCGTGTGCCGGACTGTCAATCCCCATCAACACCATAAGCTCTTTCACCTCCTCTTCAACTTTATCCCCGTCTTTAAGGCCGGTAATCCTCACATGCCAAAGCACGTGTAACGTCTTCGTTGTTCCTCTTCCAAAGTCATGTTAATGATTGTAGGTGTAGGGGTTGTTATCTCCTTACCTTTACCCTTCTTGGCGACCTCTATCCACTTCTCCGCTTCATCCATCTTCCTTTGAGTCTTGGTTGATGACTTCCACCCATGAGGAAGTCTTTGCTTCGTGTTGCTTCTCTTCTTCCTTAATTGCCCGTACTTGTTCCTGATAACCTTGAGCTCTTCTATCATGGATGGCTGAATTTCACCTTCTTCAAGTCCACCATTTGCTTTAGCCTCTGCAAGCTCCCTCTGAAGAGCTGAAAATACGCCTTTGAGCGTGTTGACTTCCCGTGAAGGTCTTTGACTTCTGCTATGAGGTCCTCCTCCTCCTCTTTCCACCGCTTACCCTCATTGAATACCATTTGGAGAAAGTTGGGCTTTCTCCTTCACCATCCCTCCATCTCCGCCTTCCATTTCCTTCATCTCCTTTTCCACATTTGTTATCCTCTTGTTTGTGACCATAAAGGGCACCTTCATCGGTTGCGCAAGGGGAAGCGATGGAAGAAGCGGTCCAGCCAAACCCAAAACGCAGATCTGCGGCAGTGTAGAAGGAGAGAGAGAGAGAGAGAGAGAGAGAGAGAGAGAGAGAGATGGAGGGGTCAAAAGGCGGGGTGCAGGCAGGCAAGAAGGCGCACAAGCAGGGAGGAGGGGAGGGAGAGATGTGGGGCAATGTGAGGGGAGGGGGGGGGGGCGCAGGCAGGCAGCAGGAGGGAGGGGCGAAGGGCACGCAGCGGGAGGGAGAGCGAATGGGGGGGCGCAGGCGGGCAGCGGGAGAGAGAGCGAAGGGGGGCGAGGCAGGCATAGAGAGAGAGAGAGAGAGGTGAACTGCGGAGAGCGACATGTAACAATGCTCAAAGAGGGACAAATTGCGTGACTCAATGATTGTGATTAGATTCTCTCTCTCTCTCTTTGAGCATTTGTTACATCTCTCTCTCACGTTCACCTCTCTCTCTCTCTCTCTCTCTCTCTCTCTCTCTCTCGTCCCCCTTCGCTCTCTCTCCCGCTGCCTGCCTGCGCCCCCCCATTCGCTCTCCCTCCCGCTGCCTACACTTCGCCCCTCCCTCCTGCTGCCTGTCTGCGCCCCCCCCCCCCCCCCCCCCCCCCCCCCCTTCACATTGCCCACATCTCTCCCTCCCCTCCTCCCTGCCTGTGGCGCCTTCTTGCCTTTTGACCCCTCCATCTCTCTCTCTCTCTCTCTCTCTCTCTCTCTCTCTCTCTCTCCTTCTACACTGCCGCAGATCTGCAGTTTAGGGTTTGGTTGCACCGCTTCTTCCATGGCTTCCCCCTTGCGCAACCCGACGAAGGCGACCTTTATGGTCACAAACAAGAGGATAACAAACGTGGAAAAGGAGATGAAGGAATGGAAGGCGGAGATGGAGGGATTGTGGAAGGAGAAAGCCAACTTTCTCCAAATGGTATTCAATGAAGGTAAGCGGTCGAAAGAGGAGAAGGAGGACCTCATAGCAGAAGTCAAAGACCTTCACGGAGAAGTCAACACGCTCAAAGGCGTAATTTCAGCTCTTCAGAGGGAGCTTGCAAAGGCTAAGAAGGTGAAATTCAGCCATCCATGATAGAAGAGCTCAAGGTTATCAAGGAACAAGTACGGGCAATTAAGGAAGAAGAGAAGCAACACGAAGCAAAGACTTCCTCATGGGTGGAAGTCATCACCAAGACTCAAAGGAAGATGGATGAAGCGGAGAAGTGGATAGAGGTTGCCAAGAAGGGTAAAGGTAAGGAGATAACAACCCCTACACCTACAATCATTAACATGACTTTGGAAGAGGAACAACGAAGACGTACACGTGCTTTGCATGTGAGGATTACCGGCCTTAAAGACGGGGATAAAGTTGAAGAGGATGTGAAAGAGCTTATGGTGTTGATGGGGATTGACAGTCCGGCACACGCAAAAGTCTGGAGAGTGGGCAAAAAAAGCGGAGGCAACGGGAAAACATCAAAGGAAAGAGCTCTCATACTTCGCTTCCCCTCTATTGAGGCGAAGAAGGAGTTCTTGAAGAGGCGACCCACTTTAAAGAATACAGGCATTTTTCTTGGTGACGATCTTACTCTTTCACAGTTGCACATATGAAGGAAGTCATGCCAGAGATTAGGGCGGCAAGAGAAAAGGGACAGATAGCATTTTATAGAGAAGGGAGGGTGGTCATCGTGGAGCGACGCTCTACATGACGGTGCGAGACCTATGGGACCAAATTAAAGCTGGCAGCCTAGAATTGCAATGGATCCCTCAGACTTGATGTAGGTGCCTTTGAGGACAGCTTTAGAGATAGAGATATAGTCTTCTACTCGGAGACTCACCAGGCCCCTGGTCAGATGATGCCACAGGTGACAGGATACAGATAGGAGACAGCTTGCAGAGTAGGGACGAGATCGGTACACAATACTAGAGGATCAGGGGGGGTGGCAGTTCTTTTCAGGGAGGAGCTGCAACCGCTTCTACACATCGTTCGGAGAGATGATCAGGCCAGATATATGTGGGTGAGACTGAGGGCCGACACAGGCAGATTCCTGTATATTACCATATGCTATTTTGCTCCTAGTACATCGACATATGCAGCACCTAGAGGGCAGTCTCCTTTCTCTGTGCTAGATGATGACATATGGGAGTTCTCTAGGGATGGAGACATCATCCTGTTAGGGGACTTTAATGCCCGGACGGGCAACCACCACCTTTTATGATACCTTAGAGGAGATGCCGAGAGAGTTGGACACTCTGGATATGGGATTAGACAAACGCTCACAGGATGTGGAGTGCACAGAGTATGGGAGATATTTGGTAGATATGGGGACTGCACATGGGTTGGTCATACTTAATGGCTTGCAGAGGTTTCCGTCAGCAGCTGGTTTTACTTGCTTTCCACATAGACATGGTGCTAGCACAGTGGATTATGTTATGGCTATGCCAAGCTTTGTTTCATGCATTGAGGACTTCACAGTTGGATCTCGGCCCATTGGGGTAGTAGTGGATCATGCATTGTTGACATTGACCATCTCTTTTCACTTTACCACAGCTCAGAGGGACACGAGGGGCAGATCACACTCGATATACTTTTACTTCAGAGACTGATGCTGTCTACAGAGATGGGATTTATAGACGTGTGTACACAGAGGAGCCAGGGAGACCTTTGGAGGAGCTGACCCATATACTGACAGAGACTTTACAGGATGCAGCGAGAGAGGCATATCCACATACTCAGCCTGGACAGAGACAGCGTTCTAGGTGTATGCCCCAAAACAGCTGGTATGATGAGCAGTGCAGAGAGACAAGAGCCCGACTGCACCGGGAGGTTACTTTGCGAGTCACAAATCACCGACAGTCATGTATTGCCTTCCGGCGCCTTGTGCGAAGGAAGAAGCGGGCCTTCCTTGCTCAGCTAGAGCAGGAATTATACTAGCTGTTCTTGAGCCAGGATTCGAGGGAGCCTTCGCGTTTGTTTCATGAGTCCTCCCCTGCTTTGGCCATCACTTCTACAGAGGTCTGGGGTAGTTATGCAGCATCTCTATATACAGGTCCTGGACAGACACCTTTTCCTGACCCACCAGCACCATGCCCACAGACATGTACTTTCTTTACCGCAGAGATGGTAAGGAAGGCCATTGATAGGATGAAGACTGGGAGAGCATATGATCATGATGGATTGGTCGCTGAGCACTTTATTCATGCTAGAGACATGCTGGCAGAGCTTCTAGCAGTGATGTTCAATCGTGCTATGTGTGAAGGCTTACCCGAGACTTGGAGTATGTCCACCATCGTGCCTATCTTCAAGTCAGGGGACCCTATGGAGCCAAGGAATTATCGCACTATTATGATTGGTCACACACTAGCACGATTGTATGCATCCATTCTTGGGCAGCAGTTGAGTAGATGGGCAGAGAGAGAGGGCATTCGAGCAGAGGGGCAGGCAGGGTTCAGGAGAGGTTTCTCTACTCTTGACCACATCTTGACTTTGCGGGCCATTATTGAGGAGGGCAGGTCGCATGGGCAACGGATTTATTGTAGCTTTGTGGACTTCCGCAAAGCATTTGATACAGTGCTCAGAGCCAGATTGATGAGGCGATTACAGGAGATGGGGGTACCCACAGAGCTCGTATGGGGGATTATGGCTTTATATAGATCAATTTGCAGGACAGGTACGCACCCCAGAGGGGGTCTCTACTTTGGTTCACTCCACTATAGGAGTGAAGCAAGGCTGCCCGTTATCTCCTTCATTGTTTGGTATGTATGTGGATGAGGCTTCTGACTACATTGAGAGATTGGGGGACAGAGGAGCCCAGCTAGCAGGTACATGGATCCCACTATTGTTATATGATGATGATATTGTGTTGATCTCTGACTCCCCTGAGGGTATGCAGCGTCATCTGGATGCTTTACATGAGTTTGCACATGATAGTGGATTGTCTGTCAACCTTGGCAAAACCAAGGTTATGGTGTTTAACACCACGCCACAGTGGGTTAGGCGATCAGCTCCCACATTTACATATGGGCAAGAGATTGTGGAGTATACAGATGCATATACACATCTTGGGGTAGTATTCAGTGGGCCAGTGTTTTCGATGAGGAGAGCAGCAGAGACTAGATTGACTAGAGCACATGCAGCCCTGGGTGGTTTGGAGAGGATGTGTTCGCAGGTTCAGTTTCCGGAACCTCGAACGAAACTTTGGCTTTTTGACACTCTAGTGACATCAGCTATGCTTTATGGAGTGCAGATCTGGGGACCTTCAGTGGGCCATCACAGCGCATGCGGGTGGAGAGGTATGGAGAGGCCTTTGGTATCTATGATTGCTAGGATTATTAGAGCCAAGCCTTGGTACCTCATGAGATTATTCGAGCAGAGCTGGCGGCTGCCCCTCTGGTGATTGAGGCTCTTACGAGATCAGTCTCCTACATACATGGCTTGAGGGATTCCATAGGTTGTATGATGGTGGTCCCTCTTTGTATCATATGACTCGGATTCGACATTCTCAGCTCATAGCTCTAGTCTTTGTTTTCTTTTGTACCATCATGATATTACATGGACACTATTGTATCACTTTTGGTCTTATAGACCCACTGGGTCTTTTGAAGGCGTTTAATATAACTTTATTTCTTTCTTTCTTTCTCCACGGCACTAAAGTGAGCCCGACGTCTGAGACTCCCTGGACCTTGCCAGCAACACATCAGCCCCAGCTCTAGGAGATCTTGGAGAGGCACAACGCTACCTTCCCACGCCCAACGGATCTTTAAAGCCTTCTATAGGCTTTAAAGCCTTCTATAGGCTAACTCCATGCTTGATATTCTTGATGGTCCCCTCCTCCTGCGGGGGGGTTAGCTCCATAGGCTGTACGATGAGGATGTTCCCACTTTGTATCATATGGGTCGGATTTGACATTCCTAGCTCATAGTTCTAGCCTTTGTTTTCTTTTGTTCCATGATGAGATTACATGGCACTATCGTATCACTTTTGGTCTCATAGACCTAGTGGGTCTTTTGAAGACGTTTAATATAACTTTATTTCCTTCTTTCTTTCTCTCTCAGGGGTACATCACAAGAGATTTCCAGCACTATTGTGTTGAAACAGGGCTACCCTCCATCACAGGAGATTTCCAGCACTAGTGGGTTGAAACAGGGCTACACTTTTTGGCCTCTACATTGATGAGATTGACAGATTAGGCGGGGCTGGATCCCCTTACTACTTTATGCAGATGACAACTTCCTCCTTTCAGATTCAACTGAGGGGCTTCAGAGACATTTGGATGCTTTATAGGACTTTTGTACTCAGTGGGACCTCACTATAACACCAAGGTAGGTCTTCAATACCTCTTGTTAACCTTGGTCTTCAATACCTCTTCAATTCCTCTTGTTAACCTTGGTGAAACCA
The DNA here is from genome assembly GCF_041138505.1 of Cibotium barometz. Classification (NCBI taxonomy): domain Eukaryota; kingdom Viridiplantae; phylum Streptophyta; class Polypodiopsida; order Cyatheales; family Cibotiaceae; genus Cibotium; species Cibotium barometz. The sequence continues at coordinate 21,951,300 of NC_141060.1, forward strand.
AGGTAATAGTCTTCAATACCTCCCGCCCTTTCACATCCAGATTGAGCTTCACACATAGAGGGGATCCTATGGAGATTGTCTCATCCTATGTCTACCTTGGTGTCACTTTCAATGGCTCAAGCTTCACCATGCTTCCCGTAGCACATGCGAGAGTGACACAGGGATATGTATCCTTGAGCTTACATTAGTGGCAGTGCTTCGAGGCACAATTCCAGGAGCCCAAGATGAAGGGTTGGCTTTTTGACACCCTCGTCACACCAACCTTGATGTATGGAGCAGCCTTTTGGGGGCCAGATTTATCCGATGAGGATTGGCAGCGAGTTGAGAGGCCCCAGGTCTTGATATTATCCCGTATGATCCGCAACAAACCATCGGTCCCACACCAGATTGTCTAGGTAGAGTTTGTTGTAGCCTTGATGGTAGTGGATGCACTCCTCTAGACATTCACATACTGCCATTACATCAATCGCATGGATCTCCACAGGTACCAGAGGCTTGCCTTTGTGCTGCACAACCGTCTACCCGCAAAATCCTTGAGCACCTGTTCAATGGTATGTGCAGCTTCATCCACAAGTCTAGCACTAACAGTTTCATCCACAAGTCTAGCCCCCATAGCAATTATATTTTCAGAACCATCACACTTTCCCTCATGCAAACTTGCACCTACAAACATAGCACTTGGAGTATTCACAGTAGCATGTGGGGCCAAAACACCCACAATAGTTGAGGTGTCAACATTATCATTTTGATTCTGTAGTCCATCATCAAGGTTTTTGGCATCCACACCAGCATCATGTTTTTCCAAAATCACACTAGAATGTTCACCATCATCATTTTTCCTCTCAAATGCATTGTCCTTAGCCTTAAAGGCAGGCAATCCATCCTTTGCCTCATTGCACTGGCAGACATTTATGAAGACGAATGAACATGTAGATTTGATGATGGTGAATGTGCTTGGCGTCCTCGAGACAACTAGCACTGGAGGGCCACCTTGGAGTATGGTATGCCCAAGTTTCCACTTGGTTTTCAAGATATGGGCTTCACATGGACCGCCTCCCATCCCTTCAGTACAGTTTGGACTCCCCTTTTCTTCGGCTCTCTTATGAGGACATCAACCGGTTTATCTAGTTAGATCTTCTTAGCCTCTACACCCAGTGCACATGGATAATACCTTCGGAGCTCCCACCGAAGATGCACTTCTATAGAGTTCACTTCCTCACGCTCACTTAGGATGGATTCATCTAGCAGTTGGGCTACTTGAGTGTTCACATGTCCGATGCCATGCAGATTGCAATTGGCTAGATACGGGTTTCATCCCACCGCCTCAGAGTGGAGATAGGAAGTGTTGAGTCTCAGAGTGGAGATACCTTCAGAGCCGGGGAGCTCATACGAAGACGCATGGATCAGAGGATTTGCCGAATATGCCACACAAAGGCTGAGACAAAGGAGCATTGCATATGTCCTTTCCCAGTGTTCTATGAGATCTATACGAGGTTTCATTGTTTGTGCCATGAGGGATTTGGCCCATGCACTAGGATCATTGACTTCCCAGACCAATGTTTCCTAGGGCTTTTGCTGTTCGAGCTCTACAGACACAAGGATAGTTTTTTGAGAGAGCTTCGGCCCCAGCGACCCCGACCCCTCCCTCACCAGCCAACCATCACCAGCTTCTTTTGGACCGAGGAGGACACCCATACTGTTGTGGAGACCCACCTCGAGTTGCTCCGGATGCACCTTGCCCGAGAGGAGTTACCTTGGACTGAGACTCTGCCTTCTAGCGTGCCCGGTGTGTCTCCCTTAGCTACGTCACGTGGAAAGGTGGCTCGATGGTGATGGATCATTTCGTGGATCTGCAACAGCTGAAGAGGGGATCATGGCCGACGTCCAAGGGGCCAAGGCTCTCGGACATACTCACTAGCCCCATGCTTGATATTTTGGAGAGTGGTATAGCATCTAATAGGGGCTGATGCTCATGTTTCAAGTTCCTAGTATTCCATGGTGAGATTTCCATGGACAGTTTTGTATCACTCCAGTGAGAGTTTTGTTCTGCTTCTAGTTTATTTTTCGTTCCATGATGAGATATGCCATGTTCATTATTGTATCACTTTGTTCTCATAGGCCCATTGGGTCTTTAGTAGACATTTAATATCTCTCTCTCTCTCTCTCTGTGAATCCCCGTTCCTACCCCTTTATGATGACTTATGAAGTTTTTTCTAAGGGACATCCTCTTGGCTGGAGACTTCAATGCCCACACCGCATGTGCATAGGTACCCTTCTTTGAGACACACGATCCCATGTACCCGAAGATTGACACGGTGGGTACGGATCTGGAGTGGACATCACAGGATACAGCAGCCTGCACAGACTATGGAGAGTATCTCTTAGCCCTCGGCGGGGCTCATAGGCTAGCCATTTATAATGGCCTAGCTAGATGGCCTGGATCCAACTCCTTCATCTCCTACCCCTTCGGACATGGAGCTAGTACAGTAGACTATCTAGTGGGATCCCTCTCTCTGATCCCACTCATTCTAGAGTTTACCATCTCGCCTTGCCCCATCGGTGTTGCAGCCGACCATGCATACTTGGCCTTCTCCCTCACATGCCGATACACCACCCAACCATGTGATTTGCCCCATCACTGCCACCCGAGATACCACTTCACCAGAGAGACCTCTTCCATCTATATCACGTCTACCGCATCCTTTCCGACCTTGACTCCCACATCCTACTTGATGAGCTTACCACACAACTCGCAACCACCCTCCATACGTCCACTGTAGGTGCCTTCTCGCACTCCAGAGCCACCCCTACATCACCAGGAGGGACTTTCCCACAAAATAGCTGGTACAACGAGGAATCTCGTGATACTTGAGCCCGTCTACATCAGGAGGTGGCGCTAGGATCCACCACTCACCAGCAAGCGCGAGTAATCTTTCGACGTCTCACACGAAGGAAGAAGATTACTTGAGCTATTTCTTGGGAGGGGCTGTAAGGAGGCCTGGAGGATCTTCGAGGATCATCGCATGCTGGTATAGCAAGAGCTATACCAGCTATTTCTTTGGAGGGACTGTAAGGAGGCCTGGAGGATCTTCCAGGATCATCGCATGCCGACCCCGATTACTTCACCTGGCACTTGGCACACCTATGCCACCTCTCTACCATGCCCCCGAGTAGCCACCTCTCTACCTTGCCCCCGAGTAGCCACCTCTCCCCCATCCACCCGAACCGTTGTCAGAATATGCAGCGGAGATGATGACAAAATTTGAGAACACAAAAGCAAGTGCACTGCAGAAAAAATACAGCAATGGAGAAGGAGAGAGAGAGGCGTGTAACTCTGCTCTATATACACAAGAAAATCCCGAATACTTGATACAACAAGTGGAGGGCCATGGGGCCATTTTATATGGCCCCACATGTGCAGTCGGCTAGCAGTAGGACAGCCGACAGCACCTGTGTAGACACCCGACTGCAACATCCCTAGTCGGCCAGCACTAGACACGTGTGAAGTTAGCCAACAGCAAAGAGAGGCAGGGAGCAGTCGGCCACTGTCAGAGCACACTATCCTGCAGTCGGCCAGCATACAGAGGTAGCTGACATGCACAAGATAGCCTCCCACATCATAAAAAATAGGGAAAAATATGGAGTGGGGAAACATGAGAAAACACCTAATCTGGGCAGGCACACCCACAACAGAGGCCTTGGTGTAAATGTACAGACAGGAGATGACTGCTAACACCACCGCCTCTCAGCTTCTAGATGTGAAACCAATCCCAGGGAGTTGGAGTGCCGCCAGAGCAAGGCCTCAGATAGAGACTTTGTGAAGAGGTCCATCGCATTGTCCTCCGTCGAACAGAACTCTAGCAAGATATCATCAGCAACGATCTGTTCACGAACAAAATGCCTCTGGATGACCGTGGGTTCCACTAGTGGAAACCCAATCTTGCCAAGTAACCTCTCCAACCTCACCACCTCACAAGCAGCACCACAAGCAGCCCGGTACTCTGCCTCTGTCGACGACAAGGCAAAAGATGGCTGCCTCTTACTGCTCCATAAAACTGCTCCTGAGCCAAGGGAAAAATTGTAGCCTAATGTCAAGGTCCTCGTGTCTGGCTCTCCTCCCCAATCGGAGTCACTCCAACCGTGGAGTCTGACTCCATCCATCAACCCCCCTCCTGTGTAAAAGAGTCTAAGATCCTTCGCATGCTGCAAAAACCACAAGATACGCAATCCTGCCTCCCAAAGAGTCCTTTGCAAACATGAGCTCAACAGCCTCATCAGGAAGCTCCCGTCCAATCTGGTATGCATCAACCAAATCAATGAACCATTTTGCTTCCGAGTCAAGGAGGCATCATACTGCTCACAAGGATCAACACCTATTACGGTGGGATGCCATGCCCTGGAAACCTGCTGGAGACCACTCAAGACCTTCGAAAACGTGTAACCAACCCCCTCTGAATCCGGAACCACAAAGCCTGGAGAATGTGCAACATCCACCTCCTTCTGCAAGTAATCGACTGTCCCTTCCTTGCTTTCCAATAGGTCCCCGTGGAAAGAGCTTCCTCAACTACAGGAATTTCTTTGTCCCGAATGCTACGAGACATCAGAGCATAAGTTACCTGTAAAGTTTCCTCTGACCGACGAACACAAGAACTACCAACATTTGTACTGGAAAGTTCCTGCCAATTGCTGCCATCATCTGGCAAGCCATCCACCATCTGGTCTGGGAAAGCCTGCACCTGCAGCGTATCCACACTTAAGTGGCCATTACCAGACTGCCACGCATCACAAAACTGAGGACCTGGGAGAGAGAGTGCTGAAAATTTGTGAACTCCATGCTCCACTTCGTCTTCCCAAACTACCTGGCCTATTGCCTTGTCCCGGAGAGCAACAAAATGCTCATCAAACTCCACCCGTATGCCAGTCTTGCAAACCTGATGCACTGACAACAACAGATGAAAACCAAGTGACGGAACACACAACACCTGGGAGGAATGCTTCCCCCCTCTGCCATCGGGAACTATCTCCAACTTGCCCTCATTGTGAACTGGGATAGTGGATGTATCCCCAGTAAGAATGTGACCTGAATACTTGTAGAGATCCTGTAAATATGAACGGGAAGGAGTCATGTGCCTGGAAGCACCACTGTCTAGAATCCACTCCCGAGTATCCGTAGCGGAGATTCCTCCAACCTCCTCCCTGCCTGAAGAAAATGAAACATCGGTGTCCATCACCTCCATGTGCACAAAAGTCGGAGTCTTCACGGTTGCTGCTGAGGATTCTGCACCCTTCTCAGTGCTTCGCTTGGGACACTGCCTCTAATATTGGCCTTTCTCGCCACAATCATTATAGGTCCTCTCTGCCTTGAGTTTCTCGTGGTCTGAGTTGGACATCTTCTCAAAAGACTTCTTCGATGAAGCCTTCCCTTTGCCCTTGTTGTTACGGCCTTTTGATCGTTGGCTAGTTAAGGCCTCCGAACCTCCACCCTGTGGAGGGTTCGAGAATCTTTCCTCCTGGTCTAAGACCACGGGCACAAGCTCCTCCCATGTGATGGTGCTGAGCCTACCACTGGTAATCAAAGAAGAGTAGAATGCTGAGTACTGAGAATGCAAATGCGACAGCAACGTGATGGCCATATCTTCCGATGATCTCTCTTTCCCTGCCTGAAGAACTTCCTGCTGAAGAGCCTGCAGCTTGTTAATGTGCTCCCGCATCGTCGATGACTTTGGAGGATTCATAACCCGCATCTATACTCCAAGGAAATCCTCTTCATGGGCGATACCCTGTTATAGAGAGAAGCCAAATGCTGCCATATACCTCTGGCCAGCGTCATATGCTTGATATGATTGATTACCTGCGGTGTGCAGTTGAGGAAAATGAAAGAACGGACCCTGGCATTGACACGATCCCATAACTGTCCCTGTGCCTCGCGTTCCTTCCGAATCGAGGGTAACTCCCCTTCCTCTACCTCCGGCCGTGGAACCCCAACAACAATGAAATCAACAAGGTCATAAGACTCCAAAACAGATTCCATCATTACCTTCCAGATGCCGTAGTTATTCCCGTCCAACTGACGGTCCACTGGGAACGTGCGGAGTGTCGGGATCTTCACATGCCTCTCAGCCATCTCAAGTAAATCTGCCATTGCGGGGATGTAACTGAAAAGGGTGGGTGGGTGGGAAAAAAGAAGAACTTAAACCTGCAAGTGGCTGTCTAGCAAAACAGCCCGCCTTCCTCTTGCTTCTCCTCTTCCCGAACAGTCCAAAACAGTCCACCAATCAGCAGCAAAACAGCCCCCCTCTTGCTCACACAATTCCCAAGATTTATCAAGAGCCTAGAGCTCTGATACCATGTTAGAATATGCAGCGGAGATGATGACAAAATCTGAGAACACAAGAGCAAGTGCACTGCAGAAAAAATACAGCAATGGAGAAGGAGAGAGAGAGGCATGTAACTCTGCTCTATATACACAAGAAAATCCCGAATACCTGATACAACAAGTGGGGGCCATGGGGCCATTTTATATGGCCCCACATGTGCAGTCGACCAGCAGTGGGACAGCCGACAACACCTGTGTAGACACCCGACTGCAACATCTCTAGTCGGCCAGCACCAGACAGTCGCCTTCACACGTGTGAAGTCGGTCAGTAGAGCAGAGAGGCAAGGAGCAGTCGGCCAGTGTCAGAGCACACTATCTTGCAATCGGCCAGCATACAGAGGTAGCTGACATGCACAGGACAACCTCCCACAGCATAAAAAATAGGGGAAAATATGGAGAGTGGGGAAAAATGAGAAAATACCTAATCCGGGCGGGCACACACACAACAGAGGCCTTGGTGTAAATGTACAGACAGGAGATGACTGCTAACAACCACGTCTCCCACACTCTTCCTTCTTTCGCCTGAGCTTGGTGAGAGGTGCTATTGACAGGATGCAGACTGGGAAAGCACACGATCATGATGGACTCCTCACCGAGCATTTTTCTCATGGTAGGGGCACGCTAGCCCCTTTACTGGTTCACTTGTTTAACAGGGCTCTATGTGAGGGCTATTGTACTTATCTTGAAAGCAGGTGACCCCATGGACCCCAACCCAACAACTACAGGACTATCATGATCGGTCACACCTTGGCCAAGATTTATGGTTCGATTTTGGAGCATGAGCTTAGTAGATGGTCCAAGGAGCAGAGACTTAGAGCACCAGGGCAAATAGGCTTCTGAAGAGGATACTCCACACTAGATCATAGCTTTACACTACGGGGGATCATTGAGGGGAGAGCTCACGGGCCTTGGATATATTGCTGCTTTGTGGATTTCTGCAAGGCTCATGATACCGTCCCACAGGGAAGACTAATGAGGAGACTGCAGGATATGGGAGTGCAGCAGAGATGCTTTGGGGGATCATTACACTCTATGAGTTAGTCACAGGCAGAGTACGGGCTCCAGGAGGTGACTCAAAGATCATACATAGCACTATTGCTGCTTTGTGGATTTCTGCAAGGCTCATGATACCGTCCCACGGGGAAGACTAATGAGGAGACTGCAGGATATGGGAGTGCAGCAGAGATGCTTTGGGGGATCATTACACTCTATGAGTTAGTCACAGGCAGAGTACGGGCTCCAGGAGGTGACTCAAAGATCATACATAGCACTATTGAGGTGAAGCAGGGCTGTCCCTTGTCTCCTACTCTATTTGGTCTATACATGGACGAGATCTCGGATTACATAGACAAACAGGGAGGACCAGAAGCACATATAGCAAGAGTCTTGATACCGATCCTCTTGTATGCAGATGATATTGTCCTTATTTCTGATTCACTAGAGGGGCTGCAGAGGCATTTGGATGCATTAGGAGCCTTTTGCGAGGACCGGGACCTCATTGTGAACCTTGGAAAGACCAAGGTTATGATCTTTAACATCTCCCCACACTAGATAAGTAGATCTGCAGTACACTTTACATGTAGTGGAGAGCTTTTGGAGTATGTGGTATACCTCATATGTATACCTTGGGATCACTTTTGCTGGACCTCGGTTCTCGATGCGGAAGGTGGCCGAAGCTAGATTGATGAGGCGATACGCAGCCCTTGGCTCACTAGAGAGGCAATGCTCACAGATACAGTTTTAGGAGCCGAGGACGAAGCTTTGGCTATTTGATACTCTAGTTACACCTACGCTATTGTATGGTGCCCCCATCTGGGGTCCTAGCTTATACCACAGGAGGAGACAGAGGAGAGATCTGGCCGAGACAGATACAGAGGAGGTATATGATGGGTGGAAGCCGATGGAGAGGTCCCTAGTGGGGATGATCTCGTTCATGATTAGGAGTAAGACATCAGTGCCACATGAGATTGTGCGGGCAGAGATGGGGGCTGCAGCGATAGTGACGGAGGCTCTATTCCAGACAGTGACATACTGGCATAGGCTATGGGAGCTTCCACTAGATAGATACCCCCGGCTAGCCCTGGAGTCCTCGAGATGGCTGACACTCGGGGGAGATATAGAGTGCTGGAATGCACAGGTAGGCACTTGGTTTGGCATGCATGGCATGCAAATAGAGGCACTCCCCCCGGTACAGCATAGAGGCCCCGTCTTTTGCTCTCAGCCGCATAGAGTGGAACAAGGTTATCAAGAAGGACATTGTCAGACTGGATACTCAGAGGATATGGAGTTCACATAGTCGTCCCCACTAGGGACGAAGATGGCCTTCTATAGAGATCACCTCCTATGCCTGACAGAGAATGGCTTCATCATCCCCCCATGCTACATGGACACACACCTATCTTTTGGGGTGAGATGTGTGATCGGCCAGATCCGCGCCTCGTCCCACCAGTTGAGAGTGGAGATTGCCAGATATGGGCCCAGGTCGGTCGCACCAGACGATAGGATATGCCAGCATTGTCACAGAGCTCGAGACAGAGGATCATTACATACTATGAAATTCGGGGGAGGTTCTACTACCTCTTCTGAGCTGGGTTTAGATCACTTTCTAGGATCATGGACTTCCCGGATCAGAGATGCCTGGGACTTTTTCTTCTAGAGCTCCGCAGACACAGGGAGTCCTTAGTGAGATCCAGACTTTATCGAGGACCAACTTAGAGAGCTCTCTCTCATTTCTTACAAACCAGTGCTCCGAGGACCGATCCACTACCCATACCCGGACCATAGGCTAGTGCAGGAGCTCGAGCGAGAGGTGTGACACTCGACAGAGCCACTGAGTTATGCAGAGCTCGACGCCCCAGACCCCATGGCCACGCCACCACAGGAGGATCCGGGCCATCATCTCCCATCATCGCAGGACCTAATGCCGGCTGAGTTTTATCACCTTGAGCATTGTGTCACAGCGGCCCATGAGGGATGTATTAGGGTGATATTAGAGCTCTTTGCTCATTTACCTAGATGAGATTTTATAGTTCTAGATTTTTGTTATCTTTCTTTATTACTATTTTGTACCCAGGATGATGTACCTCATGGATATGATGTAACCTTTTGGTCTCATAGGTCATTTTGGCCTTTTGAAGACGTTAATACAACTTTCTTTGTTTCTTTCTCTCTCATGTTTCTATGTTCTTAGTTTAGATTCCATGATGAGTTTCCATGGACAATTTTGTATCACCCTAGTGAGATAGCTATGTTTATGTTTTCTTTCTGTTTTATTTTCCATTCCATGATGAGATATGCCATGGACATTATTGTATCACTTTGGTCTTATAGGCCCATTGGGTCTTTGGTAGACGCTCAATATATCTTTCTTTCTTTCTTTCTTTCTCTCCATGATGAGATTCTCTTGTACTAATGCTTATATATCCCATGTACTCCCATATGATGATCATTGTGTCAGTCTCTACTTTTAGAGAGCTATGTTAGTTGTACTTGTTTTGTTTTCCTTTTCCATGATGATGAGACATACCATGGATAGCATTGTATCCCTTTGGTCTCATAGACCCATTGGGTCTTTCGAAGACGTTTGATATAACTTTCTTTCTTTCTCTCTCTCTCTCTCTCTCTCTCTCTCTCTCTCTCTCCCCGTGCTTCATTGCCATAGCTTGAGCTTCAATCTTATCTCTCAACTTGCACTCTACTCCTACACACCTAATCATGGATATCTTTCAACCTCCATAGCTGCATATGTGTGATCCTGGATGCCAATATGGTATCAGAGCTAGGATGAACCACATCTACATTTTTTGTCGACCAGCCATCATACTCATCTACCTTTCTGCGTTTCTTAGGGTTTGTACATTTTTTAGGGTTTCTGTGTTTTCTCTGCTGCCCCACCATCAAACCTGCATTTTCTTCCATTCAGCCTGCTGCTTTTTTTTTTCCTGAACTGAGCTGCTCATCTCATCATTCTCTTCCAAGCAACCCCGACTCAAAACAGGTATACAATCAGATTTTGGGGGACTCTCTCGGGGAGAGAACCCTTTCGACTCAAACATGAATGAAAGGGATTATTCAAAAAAGCCCAATCTGCATCCACCTCAAAGAGATAAGATAGATTAGCCAATGCAATGTAGGCCTTCTTAGGTGCACCTGAGGATTACGGCTTGTCCGGGGCATCTTCAAAATCTTCTTCTTCTTCTTTAGCAGCAACAAGGTTGGCATGATTCTTCTCCTGTTCTTTTGCCAGCCTTTTGAAGCACCGGTCCTCAATGTATCCTAGTTCTTGTAGTATTTGCATTTGACAGATTATACTTTGCCCCTAGGTGGATTTCTATTCGTGGGAAGAAACCCTTATCCAGATCAAAAGCAAAGTTGGCCTGGTCTTGAAGTTTGCGGTCTTCATCGAGAAGTATTGCTACCATATCTTCATATGGCATTGTACACGATACTCAAAGTGTAGACAAGACCTCCTTGTACTTGGTGATTTCTACAAGACTTGAAAACAAGACTACCTTCTTATCATTTCATCTACTTGTGCTGACAATACAGCCAATTGTTGCAGTAGTGACCCCAGGTCTTCTGGGATGGATATCATGGTCTCTTTTTTTTTTTTTCCCGAGAAAAGATCCTTTCATTAGTTATATAAAAACGCCCGTAGGGCTACAAAAGATCTCTCCTGCTCCTAAGAGAGATAGAGCAGCGAATACATCATGGCAACCCGGGAGACTCTCCCTAGGTGCTGCAAAATACAAGCATCAGTACAAAGAACTGAGCGGCTAAATCATACAATAGGGGGAGGGAAGAGCCAAACAGGTGGCCTGTAGTGCCAACGGGGGGATCCTGTGTGCAAGGTGTAGAAAGGGCCACAGCGCCAAGTGGTGTGAAAGGCCTGGCGCCGTAAGATCGCCTCATCCGCCGAGTCTCCCCGGATGCGGTCGTACTGTCCTCGCAGGGTGTGGATCAACTCCTGCCAAATCCCCCGTACAGTCTCTGCTGGTGGCTCTAATCTCCCCTCAAAGGCCGTAAAGCACCGGGCTGTCCAGGTGAACCAGATGGTGAGGCTGCTGAGGAGCTCCCATCGTAAATCCCTCTCCTGTGTCCAGCTGGCGGACGAGAAATCCGGTGCCGGAACCAGGCGAGGCTGGCCCCTAATAAATCTGATGGCCTGACTGCCCTGCTCCATCTCATAGCCCATAGCAGGCCCTGACAAAGTCGACCAAGCAACGGCACCCCACGTAAACATACCCTCTGGAGAGAGGGGGGCCAGAATACACAGCATCCGCAGCCAAATCTGCTGTGCCTGAGGGCAGTCCCAAAGGCAGTGTCTCTGTGTCTCCATAGGGTGGCCGCATCGGACGCAGGCCGCCGGAAGACCGCTGTAAACAAGCCAAGTGCCAACTGCTGAGCCCCTGTGGGCGACCAGCCAACTGAAAAGCCGAGATCCTGCGGGCCTGCCGACTAGCCCAGAGCCGAGCCCAGAAATCCTCCAGGAACTCCTGTGAGAGTCCCTGTAGTCGCCAATGCCCCGCGGCCGCTGGAGAAACCGTCCTCCTCCCGTCAAAATATGTCGTCCCAGCCGAAAAGTATACTGGAAAAAGGTGATCTCTGTGGCCTCAAGGGATGCATAAGGGTCATGCCACTCGTACTTGACCCTGCTCCGTGCGAACCGCTGGGCTCCAGATGAGCGGCTGCCTGGCCCGCTCCTCAACACAGGAAGGAGGCCGCTGAGAAAGCCCCGGTCTCAGCAGCTCCCAAGCTCTCAGGATACTCAAAGCAAATCTGTCCTCCCATCCTCTACTGAGGCCTGTCCTCCTCATCTCTATGAAGATCCAGCGAATCTCTGGTGCCCAAGTACCCCCTGCTGGGGGCGCCCGAGCCTGCAGTCGCTGCAAGAGGAGCTCTTTCCAAGGCTCAGTGCCTGGAAGCAACCCCCGAACAATAAGCTTCCCCAATAAATCTCTACTCTGATCGACTAGATCTATAATGCCCAAACCGCCCTGAGCCAGCGGAAGTGTAATAACTGCCCATGCAACCTTTGCCCGAGCAGGCTGACCGTCCCTCCCAGACCACAGAAAGTTCCTAATCAGCCTCTGTACCTGGCTGATGCAAGAGCTCGAGAAAATCCAGCAAGACGTAATGTACCACATGGTCGCTAATAGCACCTGATTAGCCACCACCACCCTCCCAGCCAAGGATAGTCGAGCTATACTCCAATACAATAGCTTCTTCCGAATGCTCAGAAGAAGCGGGGCAATCTGCTGCTCAGGTGACAAATCCAGGCCAATCTGGCATCCCAAATACCGCACTGCTGTGCCTGGAGGAATCCATCTAAAACCGGGGTCCGGGCTCCATGCCGGAGTGGGAGCACTACTGATCCAAAAGGCCACTGTCTTGCGCCAATTGATCAATGCTCCCGAAGCTGCACTAAAAACCTGGAGTGACTGCTCAGCCCGAATAAGATTGGCCTCATGGCCATGCAAAAATAAGCCCGTGTCATCTGCAAACTCAGCATCAAGCAGGTCCTCCCCCCGGACTGGGAGCTGCAGACCTCTCAAACCAACCTCTTCTGCCGTCAAATACATACTCATAGCCTCCGCAAAGAAGAGAAAAAGGAAAGGAGCGAGAGGACACCCCTGACGGACTGATCTGGTCAGCTCAAAACGCGGCCCCCGTCCTCCTGCAATCAGCACCTGGCTGCGAGCTGTGGAATACAGAGCTGCCACCCCTCTGATCCATCCTGGCTCAAAGCCCAGGCGAAGCATAGTGCCCTCTAAGAAACCCCAATCAACTCTATCGTATGCCTTCTCAAAATCGAGAAGCATCACGACCAAGTCCTCGCCAAGAAATCTAGCTCGGGCCGTCGCCTCCTAGAAAGTAAAGATGTTGTCAAGGATACTGCGCTCCTTGACAAATCCTGTCTGAGTAGCATGAATCAACTCCCCCAGGAAGGGCTGGATCCTCAAACTCAAGGCCTTTGCCAAGACCTTGTAGACAGTATTGAGGATCGTAATAGGCCTCCAATGCCGAATGTCATCTGATACTCCCTCCCCCTTGGGGATAAGATAGATCAAGCCCTCTGAAAGGCTCTGCGGCATCACCCCAGTGTCCAAAACATGCTGAAAGCCCCTGCGGAGGCCTGGCCCCAAAAGGTCCCAATAGCGCATAAAAAAGGCCGGCGTCAGTCCGTCCTCCCCTGGGCAACTATGTCGCAGCAGGACCCTCAAGGCCTCGGCAAGCTCAATCTCTGACAGAGGCGCACCTAGAACTGAACGCATATGGTCTGTGACCCTCCTCTGCACATGGGCCCACACAGTCTGTCTGCAAACATCCCGATCCTCAGTGGCTGGCTCCGCTGAAAGCAGGTCACTATAAAATGCAGTAGCAATGGCTCTGATCTCCCCGAGCTCAGTAGCTACCGATCCATCCGGTCTACCAAGCTGGCGGACTCCTGCTCGCGCATGACGGGGTCCAGTGATCTCAAAAAACTCTCCAGTCACTCTATCACCAAGCTGCGTCCACTGAGAGGCCTGACGACGATAGTAAAACTCATGTCTCTGCTCCTCTACCTCTCTAACCTCCTGGCGTGCCTGGCTCAGCTGGGACGCCACCCACTCACATGCAGGCTGCTGCTCCTGAAGGCGCTGTAGCGAAGCAAGGCTGCGTCTCAGCCGTTGCTCCCGCTCGCGAATCTCTCCCAGTCGTGTCAAAGCTGCAGCGTGTAGAAAAGAGCTAAGATCAATGAGTCCCTGGGCACACTGGCCCGCTGCATCCTGGTCAGAGCACTGACTATCATACCAGATCCTCTCAATGTCCTCAGCGAGACTGGGATCTGTAAAAGTACCCTCTCTGGGATCCTCAACTGCAAGCTGGGCTCCCGGGTCCCCTCCTCCAATGTCAATATAACTGGCGCATGATTTGAAAATGAGATGCCAGTGAGAATGCCGACGGAGCCCCCTCGCTCCCCTAACCAGTCGCCCACATAAAAGCGATCAATCCATGATAGATTAGTCTCCCCCTGCCGGCGATCCGACCGAGAGAAACTAAGACTCTGGCAATGCATCTGTAACCTGAGTCCAGAACTCTGCTCTGGCACTAGCATGATTGGGCGCATAGATGTTGAGCACAGCCAATAGCTCATCATGCATCCTCAGAATGACATACTCTGCTCTACCAGGCACAATGATCCCTCGATCCACAATGGCCTGCCGCCATACATCTGCAATAACCATGCATACTCCTCCCTGTCCACCCAAAGGACCAAACCCTGCAGACCAAAAAGTGTCCCATCTACCAGGCATCACCGAACCATATCTCCGGATCCTGCTCTCACCCAAGTGGTGCTCCTGCATCATCAATGTCAATGCTGCCACCAACCAGGCATCTCTGAAGCTCCTGCCTCAAGCAACCTCGATAGCGTATAAAGTGTGCTCTGCCAAGGCCCTGTACATTCCATGAGATGATCCTCATGGATGCCCTGTTGAGGTGGATGCTGTCTCAGCCGTACGGCGGGCCTTCGCAAGCGGCTTGGATGGAGAGTAGTCCCCATCCGAACGGCTGCGAATCTGCCCACCCGGTGTACTGCAAGAATCCCGGATCAGGCGCCAGTGGCTGTGGCCCATGGCGACTGCCTCCTGCTCTGACAGAGCAACCTCGTGTATACTCACATATCCAGGGTCGCGTGCCAAGTCTGCCACTATGCGCACGACCAAATGCCGAATCCCTGAGGTATCCACTCCCGGGATCCAAGAAAAAATGAGCCAACTCCCAAAGTCGGCCTATCACATCTGTCACCTCCAGATCGCTCATGTGATGAGAAAACTCAACTGCCTGAGTCTTCAAAGTGCTGAGAGCGAGCTCTAGAGTCCACTCCCGGTCACAAGGTCCACATAGAGGGAACGAGAAGGCCACCGCTGAGTCTAGTGCCTCCTCCCCGCGGGCCGGAGGTATCACTACATGAACTCGAATGGGTGCTGGCTCATGGGGGCCCTCTGCTCCAAAAAGCCGTGTGAAAGTATAATCAAAGGCCTCCGAGCGCTGTCTAATGCCAAGGCGACTCAGCCGACTGCGGATAGATGAAATCCGTGAGGCCCTAATCGGCATAGGTCTCCTCTGTGATACTCGAGCGAGGTCAGTGCTCAGCGCTCTCCGGACTGCAGGTGATCGCCAGGGAACTGCCAGGGCCTCCCGGGAAGGTGAGGCGGGCGGAGGGGAAGGAGGGGGAGGCGAGGGAGGTGGAGAGGGAGCCGCTGCCGAAACCGGAGCGGGGGCGGAAGGAGGCGATGGTGGAAGCGAGGCGGTGGGAGGGGACGAGGGTGGGGGGGGTGAAGGAGGGGGAGCTGGCATCTCCTGGTCCTCAGTCGCTGCA
This sequence comes from Cibotium barometz, assembly GCF_041138505.1. Lineage (NCBI taxonomy): Eukaryota > Viridiplantae > Streptophyta > Polypodiopsida > Cyatheales > Cibotiaceae > Cibotium > Cibotium barometz. Next base: position 21,967,040 of record NC_141060.1, read on the forward strand.
GGGGTCTCCTCTTGAAGGGGAGCAAAGCTGTTCCTCACGGGAACCCAGTGAGGCTGAGACTGTGGCTGCTGCTGCAGCGGTCTCTGGGCGTGCTGCTGTGGCTGTCTCCCTCGGCGGCGCCCCTGTCCAGGCTGCCACTCCGAGGTCTCTGTGGCCTGAGCAGGTGTCCCGGAGGCAGCCTGCCGAGCCGAATCTGTGGGCGGGCCATCAGTAGCCTGCTGCCTGCTGTGGTGAGGGTCGAGGTCTCCTGCGAGGGCAGGCCTTGGCCAGATGACCGACCTGCCTGCAAATGAAGCACTGGTTCGGGAGCCCCGAGAACTCCACTCTCTAATCTATCCACCCCCCCCCCCTATCCTAGGTAGCTGAATGACCTTAGGAAGGGAGGAGATGTCACACACCAACACTCTGACCGAGGGTAGCCCAGCTGCTCTGGCCACCACTGAAGCTGCTGAGGGGCCCGTCTCTAGTACCGAGCCCACCAAAGCTCCGAGCCTGGAGAGGAGCGGAAGATACTCCCGGCGGAGACCAGGGAAAGAAACTGTAACATGGAAGAGGCGCTCTCCCTGCTCCGCCGCTGCTGGGTCAAATCCATGCTGCCAAGGTCTGAAGAAAGCCCGAGCACCCCTGATGTCAAGGGGACTCATAGCAAGGACCTTGGCAACGCTCTGGGCGGCCTCGAACTCGATCTGATAATGTCCCCGGCCCAGAAGCTGTACATCCAGGATCTTGCCCACATCTGCAAGAAGGCGGGCCTGAAGAAGATCCCTGATCTCCCCTCTGCTGGGGCGAGTGTCGATTATACGGCAGATGGTGGAATGAGCCTGGAGGCGTTCCACCTCTGCGGTGAGGCTCGCTTCCTCTTCCGGCGAAAGAGAAAGCCTGATGGGGGTGACCTCGGGGGCGGGCGAGGGGGCTGCGGATGAGTCCCTCTGAGGCAGGGCGGGAGGAGCCTCCATCAGAGTCTGAAGCTGCGCGGCGAAGGCGAGTCGAAGGCGGGAACCTGCTGGAACCGAACTGCACACAGAGAGGCGGGATACGGAGCGAAAAAGAAAAACAAAACCCCAAGGGGGGGCGGAAGCAAGAAGGAGGGGGGGGTGGGAGAAGGCGAAGGAGAAAAAAGAAAAAAAACCCCAAAAAAGGGGGAGGCGGGGGCTGCGCGCAAGAGGGAAGGGGGAGGAAGCGAGCAGGCGGCAGGGGGGGGGGATGAGGCACAGCAGAGAGGAGGGGGGGCACGAAGATAAGGGGGAAGCGCGAGGAGAGGAAGCGAGGCGGAACAGAAAAAAAAGGGGGGGCGCAACAGCGGAAGCAGGCGGGGGGGGGGGGCTAGAAAACCCAGGCGGCGGGCAATGCAGGCGGAGGGGAGGAAAGAACGATGGGCAGGCGGGGGTGCGAGCAGGAAGGGGGGGGTGACAGGCGCTAGGCAGAACGACGAGCAGGGAGAGGGGAGGCGGGAGCTTCAGCGAGCGTTTTCAGAGTCTTGAAGAAATGATCTTGTAAAAAATAGAATATCATGGTCTCTCTATTGGGTGGCACAAGGATGCGTACTTACAGGTGTTTGGATTATAGAGGGATGGCTTGGCTCAGAGGTTGCAGCAACTTGGGTTCAGAGGTGCTTAGGCTTGGCTCGGCTCCGACAGCTAGGCGGAAGTAGATGGCGATGCAAAGGTAGACTGATGGCTCTGATACCATTTGTTAAAACTAGGGTTATCATAGGCAACGGTTATGGAGGCTTGAAGATATCCATGGTGGTGTGTGTAGTAGTAGAGAGAGAGAGAGAAATGAAATGATATATTAATGTCTCTAAGTGGCCATAGTGGCCTATGAGACCAAAACTGAGAGTACATTTGAAGTTGGTGTCTCATCAAAGAGAACAACTAAATGAGACTAAAAAGTACAATAACCTGATTGTCCTACAGTTATAAGAACAGAACTAAAAGACTCCGAGATGATACTGAAAAGAAAATACTGGAAAATACTGAAAAATGTATATCAGGTAGATCCATGTATGCTGATCAGTTGAAGTGTTGCCCTCTCCTTAGATCAAGTATCTCCGCCATGGGGCTGTCTAGAATGGAGAGGTCGTAGAAGCGAGGTAGGCGCCTCCGATGCCGAGCAATAATGGCTCTGATCTAGCGATGGTGAGGATGTCGTGGTCGGGATCCTGGTGGGCGTGGCCGACGAGCACGACATAAGATAACTGCTCTATCAGTGGTGACTCCTTGGGAGCGTGGTCGGTGCCCTGATGGCCCAATGGAGGAGGTATCAGGAGGTGTGTGGGTTGGGTTGCTGGTGCTAGTGTCGAAGAAATCTGTCAGGGTCCTCTGTCTAGGTACATCATGGCTCGGCCTCCTCCAGATCCTTGGTACCTCCCACTGTGCGTGGCTGAGGGCGGAAAACTGATTCCCATCTATAACCCTGGACGTCAGGAAGCCTCTTGTTTGTGCACTAATGGGTCTCCGTATACATAGCAATATCACTGTGTCTGAAAGTATCCTCAGAGTATCCTGCATTTGTTCTAAGGGCTACGTTGCAATTCCACACCGTGAATCACAAGGTCTAATAGGCCGTGCACCGTCAAGCGGGCATCCTCTCCGTAATGATGACTCGGCCATCTCTGTATACCGCCCATTTCCCCTCTTTCGTTGCCTCAAGCACACAGGGCATGTGTTCCTTCCGGTGTGCTATCTGTGCCGGTGTAAGGTCCTCATCCAAATAAATCTCTTCCCCCTTAAGGGCCATCCTTTTGGAGAGGAAGGCCTTCTTCTTCTCCAAGTCACCAAACCTGATGATCAATATCTTCGCCCTGGTTTTATCTCTGCCTACTCACCATGCTCCGGTAATGGTGGCTCCAATTTTTGTTGCAAGAGCTTTTGCAACCTCTTGGGGATTTCCCTTATCATCCCACCCAACTACACGGACATGTAAGGCACGTGCTTGTCTCTTGGCTTCCTCTTTCAATGTAGCATTCATCACCTCTACTTTATTGATTGGTGTATCCTTCTGTTTTTGTACTACTTCAATCCATGGGTTGACTTCCTCAATTTGTTTCTTTGTGGCAGTGGCAATTTCAGCCCATGAATGCATTTCCTTCTCACCTACAGCCACTTTTGCCTTACATGATTCCAAAGTGTTTTGCATTTCTGTGATGTCTTTTCGCGGTTAGCCATAGATGTCTTCAAAGTGCCTTCGTACGATGCAACTGTTGTGCCAATCTCTCGGAGCATGTCATCCTTCCATTTCTGCATCTCTTTTTTCATTTCCGTGTGCATCAAGGCTTGGGCTAATTCCATCTCAACCCATACTTAGGCTTGCATTTCTCCCTTCAATTGGACATATATCTCTTCCTTCATTGTTTCGTATATCACTTTCCTTTGGGCATGCATCTGCTTGGTCCATTCCTTTTCAAGCTCCTGTCGCATGGTGTTCATCTATGTCCTTATGTGAAGCTGTAGCTCCTCATAAAGGGCCTCATCTCGTCGGGCCATCTTCGTAATCCTTCGTGAGCCAAGGGACATGATACCTTCCCTCAGTGTTTTGCGGTAGGCATTTGGTGCCTTCTTGGGGGTGTGAAAGGTTGTCTTACCATCCTGTTCCCCCTCTAGGGGTTGAGAGAGAGAGAGAAATGAAATGACCTATGAGGCCAAAAAGGTTACAACAATTGGTGGATCTGATACAATGTCTGTGTAAGAAAAGCTAAAACAACTAAACAACTAACTGAAACTGAAACAACAACTATGAGGAAAAGTAAGGTACTAGGAGCTCCTAATGGGTAACATCTGGGAAGGAAAACTCTAGCAACAAAGGTAAGCATCATATACATCACTATCCAAAGATGTCTCTCATCGGTCGATGGCGGATATCCTTAATGTCCTCCATGGTGAGTACTCTGACTGGACGTCTCCCATGCCGTGCTAGTATGGTCTTAATCCTCTGTTGTAGTCTCCGCCGGTGTCGGGATGGGCCTCTCATCTTGGGACGCCTGGACTGCCCCAGCTCTATAGCCTGATCAATCAGTGTACCTCTGGTGCGGCTATACTTTGGGGCTAGCTGCAATGCCGGCTGGCCTGACTGCTTAATCTCTGGTCGAAAGAAGTCTGTAATCTACCTCTGTAGGTGTCTCTCCCTCTCTGATCCCCTCCCTCTCAAGAGACCCTCTCTATGTCTACGCAGCTCCAGCAAGTATAATCGGAGGCATCTCTGATCCTGGTATCTCATGACTCTGGAAAGTGGTCCGAAACCCTCTCTGAACAAGCAGTGAAAACGGCCTCGTATCTCATAATATACTGGACAGTGACATATGTAATGTAACTCTTGTTGAGAAAACGTGGTGCTCATGCTAGATCAAGTGTGTGGAGGAGAAGAACTCACAAAATACAAGAATAATATCTTGCTTATTAAGTTGTTTATGAATACAACTAGGCCTTGCTCCATACAAAATGCCTCATAGCTCCACCTTTAAATAGGTGAGCTAGTGGACCTTAAGTCCATTCACACTCACACCCTTCTCTTCTCCTTCTACATAACCTTAGTCTCTTAATACCCCCCCCTCAATACCAACTATGAAAGAATGGAATAGGTGGTATTGGACATAGGATGCCTTTATAACATTAGGCGTACAAGGTTTGGAATATAGGTGTGGTTATCTAGGATTTACAAATATGTTCCTAGAGCCTTAGAGGCTAATACAATGATGCCATCTAAGTCTTTATTTGATGTCGATGAAGATGTACACCTTAATGATGGTGCACCCCTCTTTGTGCTTGCTTGACTTCTTGTAGTTGACATGCTTTAGACATACATGCCATTGCTTCCACATGCTTTTCACCTTGACCATTCTCACACAATGATCAAAACAAGGCTGCCACCCTTGAGGTATATTTATGTGGGAAAGGGAAAGGGAGGGTCTTACCACTTGCCTTATGAATTGGTCAAGGGCACTGTCTACTCCACAATTACAACAACTTTTGTGCATGTTGGTTACATGATACCCATTAGGGTTTGAAGATACGAGCTTAATGAGAGTGAGTAAACAACTCATCTTAGACGATGAAAATGTTGAATATGCAACGGAATAACATGCCTTGGGCTTGGAAAATGAGAGCATATGGCTTATGACATGCCTATGTCTCTTACAAAGAAGAGCCTCAAGGGTAATACACATAAACATTGAAGATGAGCACTTAGTGTACATGTGCCCAACTTTAAAACCACTCAAAATAATGAGTTTTATGATGAAAAACCAGAAATCTTCAACCTCTTGGCTTATGGGATGAAGACAATGGTTCATGGTTGCACCATTTCTCTTTGGAAGAAACGGGTTGACGATAAAGACTTGTAATGTGGCACTTATGGTGTGTGCCCGGCCTCCAATGTTGATGAAGAAGAGCCTCCTTAGTGTGAAAGACCTCCTCCTTTGATGGTTAAGACCACATTAGTGTTAAGCAACACTTTGTTTGGTGATTAAGATCACCATTAGTGTTTAAAAAACACAATTAGTGCTTAAAAGCACATTTTTAGTGTCAAATGATACTTATTTTGGTGATTAGTTCACCATTAGTGTTTAATAACACTATTAGTGTTTAAGAACACTTTATAATAACTTTCCTTTGTTGGATTAACAGCTTAATTAGTGTTAAACAACACTATTAGTGCTCATAAGCACATTTTGAAAGCTTTGAAAGCTTGAAAGTTGATGATGATGGAGCTTGATGAGAATGAGGTTTATGGATACCTCATGTGGTTGGCACCGCTTCAAACTCAAGAGAAAGCTCAGCAACAAACATTCACATCATCACTTGGATGATTAGAGCAAGGGAGAAGGTGATTAGAGCAAGAAAAAATCACTTGAAGCTTTAATGGAAAGCTTCATGGAGAAAGAGAAGAGGCGCTTGGTTTTTTTTGTTGTAGCCGGCGCGTTAGACCTCCATTGGAGCTATAAATTGAGCTGTAGACTCATGAGGCTTAGGGCTTCAAAAGCCCTAAGCTAATGTGGCTTATAATGTACCATAGAAGGCGTATTTGCGTACGACCAGTTGCGTTACAGGAAAATGGCGCCGGGCTGCTACAGACGAAATGCCGCGATGGAGAGTGAAGCATTCAAGCGAGTGGCCGTACGAACTGAAGCGCCTAGGTCTCCTCTACATCTCCCATGAAGAAATTTCTGAGAGATATGCCCTCTACAAGCTGCTGGAAGGCCTCCAACAGCAGAGGGTTGAGCTCCACAAGTGAATAGATAAGAAAAAATGGAGAAAAATGACCTAATCTACACCAGCTCTAGATACCATGTTGAGAAAACGTGGTGCTCATGCTAGATCAAGTGTGTGGAGGAGAAGAACTCACAAAATACAAGAATAATATCTTGCTTATTAAGTTGTTTATGAATACAACTAGGCCTTGTTCCATACAAAATGCCTCATAGCTCCACCTTTAAATAGGTGAGCTAGTGGACCTTAAGTCCATTCACACTCACACCGTTCTCTTCCCCTTCTACATAACCTTAGTCTCTTAATAACTCTGTCTCTGGCTCCATCTGGCACAACTGACAAATCCTGGCCTTAGCTGGTACTTCTCTAAATCTGCCAGTCTCAATCTCTAGTTGGTGTGAGGATGTGCACATCTGATCAATAGCACACTGTACCCCATGAGAAAGATGAGTATCCATGTAGCTGGGTCTAATCACAAACCCATCCTCTGTGAGCTGGAGAAGATGATCTCTATAGAAAGCCATCTTCGTACCAAGCTCATGTGTCGGCTGTATCCATGTCCTCCTAGTGTCGAGCTGAGTCAAGTCCTGCCTGATAAGTCTGGTAATCTCTGCCCGTGTGAGAGAGAGGGAGGGTGCATCCAGGGAGTACTGAAATGGAGGTAGCCTGTCCATACTAAAGCCATGCAGTTGGAACCAAGCTGTCATCTGTGCATACCAACATGATCCGTCTCCCTGTGATGCCAACTGTCGTGAAGACTAAGTGAGCATATCTGTCTCTAGGGAGAGCCCAAGTGCTATGTATAAAGGAGACTGATCGAGTGAGTGCCTCTACTACCAATGGGGAGGCAGCCATCTCTGCACGTATAATATCATGCGGTAAGGAGGCCTTGGCCCTAATCATCCGGGAAATTATAGAAACCAAGGGCCTCTCCATACATCTCCATCCATCAGTGCTATGAGCTCGGCTGTGGTGATCCACTGAGGGTCCCCATATCTCCACTCCATACAGCATGGCTGAAGTGACCAAAGTGTCAAAGAGCTAGAGCTTTGTTTGAGGTTCCTGAAACTGAACCTGCCGAACACATCCTCTTTAGTCTCCTCAATGCTGCATAAGCTCTGGTCAATCTGGTCTCCGCTGCTCTCCTCAAGGAAAATAGTGGGCCACTAAAAACCACACCAAGGAAAGTATATGCATCTGTATACTCCACTGTCTCCTGACCATATGTAAAGGTGGGTGCTGACCTCCTAACCTACTGTGCTGTGGTGTTAAACACCATCACCTTGGTTTTACCAAGGTTAACAGACAATCCACTATCCTGTGTAAACGTGTGCACTGCATCCAAATGACACTGCATCCCCTCTGGAGAATCTGAGATCAACACAATATCATCAGCATACAATAACAGCAGAATCTGTGTCCCTGCTAGCTGTGCTCCTCTGTCACCCTCCCGCTCTACATAGTCCGAAACCTCATCCGCATACATCCCAAATAAGGTGGGAGAAAGGGGGCAGCCTTGTTTCACCCCAATAGTGGAGTGCACCATCTCAGATATACCTTGAGTAGTACGTACCTGCCCCACAACTGTCCTGTATAAAGCCATGATTCCCCAAATCAGCTCTGTGGGCACTCCCATCTCCTGTAGTCTGCGCATCAGTCTGGCTCTCGGTACTGTGTCAAAAGCTTTGCGGAAATCCACAAAGCAACAATAAATTCTCCTGCCATATGATCTGCCCTCCTCAATAATAGCTCTGAGTGTCAAGATATGTGGTCAAGAGTGGAGAAACCTCTCCTGAACCTTGCCTGCCCTGATGCACGTATGCCCTCTCTCTACCCATCTACTCAACTCCTGCTCAAGAATAGATGCATATAATGTAGCCAATGTGTGACCAATCATGATGGTACGATAATTCCTAGGAAGCATGGGATCCCCTTACTTGAAGATAGGCACAATCGTGGACATATTCCAAGGCTCAGGAAAACCCTCACACATGGCTCGGTTAAACATCATAGCAATAAGCTCTGCAAGCATATCTCTGGCTACCAAACCATCATGATCATATGCTCTCCCTGTCCTCATCCTGTCAATAGCTTTCTTTACCATCTCAGCAGTAAAGAAAGCTTATGTCTCTGGGCATGGCTCCGATGGGTCTGGTAGGGGTGGCTGACCTGGTGCTGTGTATAGGGATGCTGCATACTCACCCCAAATCTCTGTGGAGGTAATGGCTGGTGATGGTGAATGCTCATGGAATAGTCTCCATGCCTCGCCCGAGTCCTGACTCATAAATAGCTGATACAAATCCCTCTCTAACTGAGCAAGATAAGCCCTCTTCTTCCGTCGCACTAGGCGCTGGAAGGTAATCCGTGACTATCTGTGAGTGGTAACACCCATGAGCACCTCTCTCTGTAATCTGATCCTCATCTCTCTGCACTCCTCATCATACCAGCTGTTCTCGGGCATGTTCCCAGATCGTCTCCGTGTAGGCTGACTATGGGGATATGCCTCTGATGCTGCAGCATGAAGCGTCTCTATCAATATCTGAGTGAGCTCATCTAATGGCCGTCCCGGCTCTTCGGCACATAAGCGTCTGTATATCTCATTCGTGTACACGGTGTCAGTCTCCCTCGTAAAGGTATAACGATTGTGTGTGGAGACGTGTCCCAATGGAGCTGTGCTGAACTGAAATGTGAGAGTGAAGGACAAGATAGCATGATCCACTGCTACTCCAACCGGCCTAGAGAGAAATGAAATGAAATGTTATATTAACGTCTTCAAAAGGCCATAATGACCTATGAGACCAAAAAGTTACATTCATGGTGGATCTGATACAATGTCTGGATAAAAAACCAGAAAATGAAAAAATAAAGATGATACTACTGGCACCTAGAAAATGAAACTGAAACTGGAAGGTAAATAGAAACCCTTATTGGGTGTGAATATAGTGAGGGGGGGAGGGTACGCTATGGAGGTGAGTGGAGTACAGTGAGGGGATACAATATCATGCGGGACGGGGGGGGTACACTATGTAGGTGCCTCCATCTCATAATATGTGCCGCATCGGACGCTGGCGAATCTCTTCAATATCCTCTGTGGTCAGCACCCTGACTGGGTGTCCCGCATATCTCGCAAGAATAAACCGAATCCGCCGCTGCAACCTCCGTGTATGCTCGGATGCCCTCCCCCGTAGTTGTGGGCGTATGGACCACCCAAGCTCAATCGCACGATCAATCCGTGTACCGCTGGTGTGGGCGGTATCCATGTCCTGCTGCTGCTATGGTCCATCTGGCGCAGTGGTGGTTGGACTAAAGAAGTCTAAAATGTGCCTCTGAGTCTGGCTCTCTGCGGCCTAAGCAGGCTATCTCTATATCTCCGCAGCTCAAGCAAGAACAATCCCAAACACCTCTCGTCCTGGTACCCCATGACTCTGGAAAGTGGTCCAAAATCCTCTCTGAATAAATAGTGGAAACAACCACGTATCTCATAGTATGCAGTCAATGGCATATATAATGCAGCTCTGTCTCTGGCTCCCCATGGCATACTCCACATATCCTGGCCTCAGCTGGTATACCTCTATATCGGCCAATCTCAATCTCAAGCTGGTGTGAGGATGTGCGAATCTGACCAATAGCACAGCGTACTGCATAAGACAAGTTTACATCCATGTAACTAGGTCTGATAACAAAACCATCTGCTGTGAGCTGAAGAAAATGCTCTCTGGAGAAAGCCATCTTCATGCCCAGCTCCCTCAGTCGGCTGGCTGTATCCATGTCCTTCTAATGTCCAGCTGAACTAATTCCTAACGGATGAGTCTGGTAATCTCTGTCCGTGTGAGAGTGGGAGAGGGTGCCTCTAGAGAATACTGGAAGGGAGGCAATCTGTCCATGCTAAAACCATGTGCCTGGAACCAAGATGTCATTTGTCCATACCAACAAGCCGTGTCTCCCTGTAAAGCTAACTGTCGGGAGGACTCAAGGGCGAGGCGTGCATATCTGCCGGGCGTGGGAAGGTGGCTCCGTGCCTCTCCAAGATCTCCGCAAGCTGGGGCTGATGTCTATGTTGCTAGTGAGGTCCAGGGAGTGTGGGGCGTCGAGCTTGTTGTAGTGCCGTGGCCCGGTCTAGAGTCACGCCACAGTGGGGTCTGGCAGGGGGTTGGGCACTCAAGGATGTGTGGCTCGATGCGGCAGTGGGTATGTCATCCATAGCTGGTGGGGCATCCTCTTGTGGTCGGAAGAACTGAGTGATGATCGCCTAGGGCTGGGTGGGTGTCTCCCATGGGGTGTCGACTCCCTAATCAGCGAGTCTCTGTGGCAATGAAGCTCTAGTAGGAAGAGGCCCAAGCACTGCTAATCTGCGTAATCCATGATCCTAGATAAGGGTCCAACCCCTCTCTGGAGAGACAATGGAACCTCCCTCGAATCTCATAATATACGGTGCATCTGCATATGAAGTGCTCCTCTGACTTGACCTCGTGCTGGCACATAGTGCATATCCTCTCCTCATGAGGTATCTGCATGGCTCTCCATGTCTCTATCCTCATGCGGTGCGATGACACCCGCAACTGGCCCACTGCAATCCACACGGCATGTGACATGTATATGTCAAGATATATGGCCCTCAGTATGAAACCATCCTCTGTAAGCCTCATGCAAGTATCCATGTAGTATTGTCGTTTGTGTGAGAGTGGCTCATGTGTTGTGATCCACGTATCCGCTATGTATAGTCCCAAAAATCATATCTGATCACCCGGTTCCTGTCATCCTGAGAGAGCCTCATGAATGGGGAGTCCAAGTCATACTGGAGTGGGGGGAGGCGATCCATCCTCAGTCTATCCCGGAGTGACCAAGGTGTCAAATAGCCACATCTTGGTCCTCGGCTCCTGGAAGTGGGCCTGGAAGCACTGTCTCTCCATGAGAGAGAGAGTAATACATCTAAGATAGTTTATAAATAAGCCCCGTAGGTGAGTTAAACAACATGAGGATTTACCCTCAGCATCCGCACATGGTAGCAATGGTGCCTTCTAGCTGAAAGGTCTTCGGGTGAAGTTGTTCGTGGTATTCAACCACTGTATGCTGCCCTGGTGAATGAGTTTTCACCATCCTCTGGGGCAACCACATCGTTCACAATGCTGAAACAGAGTGCCACTTCCTATAGGATCTCCAGGCTGCTCGGTACATTTGGAAGGGGTTGTGGAAGTAGGCTCCCATCCCAACACACTTCTCAAAATGATGGCTACACATTGACAGGAAGTTCCAAAGTAAGCTTTATTGCTAGGCATGGACAAGATTTGCAATTGCCTGGATGCCCACCCAAGATCCACATACACATAAGAATATCCATGAAGCTATCCACGTACCTGCAATCCATGGTCACGTACGCATCAACATAACCAAGAGGACAATCAATGGGTTCAGCTAACACTCGCCAACCAACCGTAGGCTCGATACCCAGTACAACAGGAAGCCACCCCTGAGCTGGAGACCACACAACCCTAGCCTAGTCCACACCCTCATGGCATGCACATCCAATACCATGCACTCCCAATCCTCACGACTATCAGTGATTAGGCTATCCAGTGGACTAGCCAAGCTCGAGCCTTGGGAGGCCCCTTACCCAAGGTCTAAGTCTCACAAAGGAACTTTCATAACAATGAGCCACAACCCAACTACATAGCCCATAATCCGGTTCACACTAAGCAAATTGTTCGGCTTAATGCTAGCCTCAAGGCATACACTTTCATAACAATGAGCCACAACCCAACTACATAGCCCATAATCCAGTTCACAGTAAGTAAATTGTTCAGCCTCATGCTAGCCTCCAGGTATGTACATCATACCATGCACTCCCAATCCTCACCACAATCAACGATGTAACTATCCAATGGGCTAACCAAGCTCAAGCCTTGGGAGGACCCATTTCCAAGGCCTATGTTATGTCCTGATAGCTAGGGTTAGGGCTAGGGACGTGGTCTAACCCATGTTAGGGCTAAGCTCAGACATGGGGACCCAGAAGGTTCACATGTGGGCTAAGAGCGCTAGCACAATGAAGTCTAGATTGGCTAAGATCTTATAATTAATTGCCTAGGCCTAATAATGGCTAAAATCTTAGAAATAAAGCAAGAAAGCTTATAACTAAAAGCAAGGGCCAATAATAGCTAGGCTATTGCTATAAAAGTGACCTTGGGGGAACTTATGAGTTATTGAGGTATCCATGCAGTAGACAAGAGGGCTACCAGGGGCGTGCGCCTCATCGCCATGGAGTTGCAAGGTGGGTGGTTCGGCCTAGTGGTATGGGACGCTAGGTTGGTGCCATCGCTACCAAGCAAGCTCACAGCACTCAAACCTCAAGCTCAAGTGTGAGTCCGGAGGACTCTACAATTGGGTGGTGAGTCGCTAGCCACAATCTATCACGGTCATGCGATGTGTAAATGTCCCGTCTTTGAAACCTCACTAGGGTTTCATTCTAGGTCATATGATCCTTGGGCTTGGTCTATGGAGACCTTTCAGTCAAAGTCCCACAAAGGAACTTTCATAACAATGAGCCACAACCCAACTATATAGCCCATAATCCTGTTCCCACTAAGTAAATTGTGCAGCCTCATGCTAGCCTCGTTATGTCCGGAAACGGGACAATATGCTTAGTCATTGATGAGATGCCTGGTACATACAACTAAAGACTAGGGAAAAATCAAAAATACATATACAGCAAAAACACAGCGCCACAAAGGATCTTTGACTCTCATGTGATCTTCATCACTCACAAATGCAAGAGGCAACCACCACCTATAATTCCTTTTTCCATTTATCCAAATATGGAAAAAATTGTTGCCATGAGCATGGAGAAGGGTAAATGGGTGAGGCAACGAAAGAGAATCAAATGGGATAAAAAGAGAGCATTCAGAAATGTGAGAAGGGTAGCAAAGAAGGAACTCTCTGCAAAGCAACATGCATGATCAATTCTTTACACTTACCATTGAAGTGAAAAACCGACCCTCTCTAAGCTAAAAACTCAACTCCATCATCTAATCAAAGAGTCAACTCAGCAAGTAAGATGTATCTAAGATCACTTTTGTGTTAGCATGCCCTTGAGCACTTAAGAGACTAACATAGCAGTTGGAATTATTTACTTATTACTGTGGAAGAGCTCCTATTTATTTATTCTCTATCCAATCATTTACTGTTTTTAAGGTAGGAGAGGTCCTAATTATCCTCTACCCAATCATGTTATAATCATTTATTGCTTTAAGTTAAGCACTTACTCCCATCACAAAATCATCCGAATGTGTCAATGTATTGTAATGTGCCTGAAAATCATGTCAAATCAACAACCTTGATTAGCAATACGCTGTTATGTTAGTTGTGGGTTATATATTAGACTTACATGTCAGGGTTAGAATGGATGCCCCTGCTAGGCGACACGTTGCAATAGGCCACTAGGCTAATCTTTTACCAACAACAATATGGTGTTTCTTAACACACCGCTTTTAATTACAAAATCCAAAGTCTTTGAATGAATTTGCACAAGCACGACCATAATAACTTGTTTCTGATGGCAGCAAAGTCACTAGGACCGGGAAACAGACCGGGGCCGGCGGGCCAGGTATAGGAAACAAGACCGGGCCAATTAAAGGAAACGGAAACGGCAGGAAATGACACGTGTACAACTTAATGCGCGAAAACAAATACTTCAGTACGCTGTAGGACTCACATAATTAAATATACACAAATGCATGAGAAAAAAATGCATCAACTGTATGAAAATTTTGTCACTCACATTGCTTGGAATTAATAGAAAGTGCCTCCCCCACTTCTGCCAAGCACTAATGCCACCCCCGCTTCCGCCAATAAGAAAATGCCTCCCCCGCTTCCGTCAATGGGCGAGAGAGAGAGAGAGAGAGAGAGAGAGAGAGAGAGAGAGAGAGAATGTGTGTGTGTGTGTGTGTGAAAGAGAGACGGAATGTGTGTGTGTATGTGTGTGTGTGAGAGAGAGAGAGAGAGAGAGTGTGTGTATGTGTGTGTGTGTGAGAGAGAGAGAGAGAGAGTGTGTGTGAGAGAGAGAGAGAGAGAGAAAGAATGGCTCGGTGGGATCCTGGTCATGAAAGACTACTTTTGAACTCTTTGCAGTTCGAAACATTTGTGGAGTCCCGTGTCATTGTTTGGCCAGACAGAGATGCTTCACGCATACGACTCAACCGCATGGTCAGGTTAGGCTTGGTTAGAATCCGAGATGCTGTGATACCTGGTCATGACAGGCCATATTCGTTTCGTCGTATTCAGCAGCACTTTAGGGTTCCTCGGACATTTCAGCCACTATGGGTTGACATCAGGCATGCAGTTGAGCCTTTTACTCCATTGCCTCGGCCATCTGCAGATCGGCCTTGGCTTGATTGGGCACTATGTAAATCTGGTGACTTGATATCACTTTCAGCTAACCAGGTCTATCATAAGCTCGTATCAAAGAAAGATTGGGTTTCAGCCAAGGCCAATAAGGTGTGGGGATTGCACAAGTCTAAATCATGGTGGCAGAAAACTCTTATGCGTGGTTGGCAGTCTAAACTCCCTTACCAAGGTAAGGTTTTCATTTGGAGGATGTTGGTGGGAGGGTTACCATTACATTGGCCTCTTGCTTCTTCTGCACGACATGCACTGAAACAGTTATGCATCTGTTCATGAGTTGTCCAGTGGCCCGTCAGATTTGGTCTTTTGTCTCTCGCGTTTGGGAGGCAGTAGAGAGGTCTACTGTTTCGGCTCATCAGTGGATATTTGGGATTTGTCCTCAAGTCATTACTTCAAACAGTCACCTTGTGATATTCCATTTCCTTAGATGGACAGGACTTTAGCATATTTGGACTACACGGAATGGGTTCATCTTTGATTCCTTGTCTGGAATACATGGGCACATTCTACGTGTCCGCGGTTTGCTGCTTTGGCCGTTTTCTTCTCTTCTCTCAGCCCAGCTACTGAATGCAGATGTTATTTCGTTATGGTCTACGGCGGCTTGGCTGGCTCATCTTTGATGCTTTTATCTGGGATGCTTATTTGGCTAGGAGGCTTTCTTATTAGTATACAGGTTTGCATGGTCATGATCCTTTAGAGGATCTTTTGTGGGGGTTTTTTTTGGGGCCATAGGTTCTGTGTGAGCCATGTGGCTCATGTACATTTTTACATATAATATAAAACACCATTTCACGAAGAAAAAAAAAAGAAATTGTGCTTTCACTGTAAAAGTGTACTACGAGGCTTAAGCTTGTACTTGTACTCAGTGTAAGGCTTGTACTTGTGTGCACTGTACTCTCTGCAAGTAACAAGTACCGAGAAGGTGGGTTTTATAAAAAAATTCTTGAACGTTAAGCTGGCTATTGCTAACGTTTAATTTTTTTTTTTGATAACATTGGGCTTGGCTAACGTTTATTTTTTTGCAGGTCACCTTTTAAAAACACGTTTGGCTCTCCCAGTCCGGTCCGCAGCTTTTTTATGAGGGCAATGGTACAAATTCTACTATTTTCATTCGTAGAGGTATTGCCCAGCATGGTTTATTGCAAGATGTCCCTCACCCCTAGACAGAGGACTGACACCACTTGGGATTGTTGCCAGTATTATAGCATGGTAGATCTCGAGAGCTAGATGCACGGATCTATTGAGGGTGTCTAGATTTTTGGGTCTCAGTGCATTAGTACTATATGGGGTGATATCATCCATACTCTTATGGCTACTTGGGCTCGTATTCAGGGGCCCTCTCGTTCTGCGTAGGCAAAGGGCGTGATATTTATGCGAGAGTGGGATCATGGCATCTTCTTTTCCTCTAGTACCACAGGTCTTTCATGGCATCATGATGCTCCTCAGTGGTTGAAATCACCTTACATATTGGGGTGATTCTATTCTTTTTCAGCTTATAGCTGTGATTGTTGTATGTCTTTTTCATACTTAATAGAAGGCTCTTTTTGGAAGAAAAAAAATTGATGGTCGCGTTTTTTTTGCAGGTCGCGTTTTTTTTTACAAGTCACTTTTATATATTAAAAAAACGTGACTTCACAGGAAACGAACGTTTCCAAATAGATAGAGAGGGAGAGAGAGAGAGAGAGAGAGAGAGAGAGAGAGAGAGAGAGAGAGAGAGAGAGAGAGAGAAAGAAAACGCGTTTCTGTGTGACATGGCCCCATTCTCCCGTTTCCTAACATTTCTGCAAATTCACCACGTAGAAACACGTTTCTACCTCCCAGTTCAAGCATTTCCTGTGACAGTTCCTTTACAAATTTGACTGAATAGTGAAACCCCTAATGCTCATCTTGTTGATCATAGGACAAGCTTTGCTCATCATGGCAGATACAACTTTGCAATTAGACTTATTGGAGCCCATCTAAAAGTTGTTTGTAACTACTCCTGATAATGAAAGTCATATGCTCAATCGTGTTATGTGTAAAGCTTTGCTTTATTCATCGGAATATGTTGCTTGTCATGTGTTGATTGAAATGAATTTTTTTATCTCATTACGATGATTTTTTATGTTCGTAAACCAAAATGTCATTTAATGCAAATTTCCATAAGTAAAGAGACAAAATTCAGTTCATTCATCCATCTGAAGATTTTGGAAAAGGGTTTTACTGAAGTTACTTGCTGAATTTTCTCATGTGTTTTCCTATTAGTTACCTTATGGTTTACCTCCCCAAAGAAGTGTAATAGAGCCCATTGCCAGGCACAACCAGTTCCCAAGAATGTTTACCAATTGATTGCAAAAGAAGAGGATGAATTAGCAAAGCAGCTTCAAGAATCTCTTTACAAGACATGTTTGTCCAAGCAAGTAATAGGGAGTGCTAATGGGTAGCACTTGAAAGCATGACACTCAAGTGCTTACATGTCACAGGAGAAGATCCATAGTCTCTCCGCGTCCAACACACAGGAGGATGAGGCTACATCTCTTGTAGAATGAGAGTGCTCTAGGGAGGCGGAGGGAGGGGGAGAGCAGGCTTTGATGAGAAAGACAGCACAGAAGGGACTACTGTGGGAAGAACCGGGGGCGAAGATGGAAGAGGAGGGGGTGAGGGGGGGGTGAGGGGGGGGGGGAGGGGGCAGGGGCAGGCGGAGAAGTAGGAGAAGGGTGCGGCTAGGAGTGATCCATCGGGGAGGCAGGCTGCTGGGAGAGGCTAATCCGGGGCTCAGTGGGGTCTACTAGCCTCTCTGGACACTGAGAGCCGGAGGGGGGGAAGCGGCCGCCAAACCAGAGGGGCCGGAGGGACCCTCTCCGTGACTAGAGGAGGCCCATCACCAACGGGTGGGTGCTGTGATAAATGCTCGAGACGGTTCTCTGACAGAACCGAATCCTCCTGTACAATGCCAGCCTGGCACATGCGGCTGCAACGCTCAGCTCTGGTAGCCGGTTGACGGCTCAGGCACGGGCCAACGGTCCACCACTCTCCAGCAATTGGGTCGTTCGCGGTCGGGACCTAGTGCTCCGCTACCTAGGAGCCTACCTCTGTCTCTACCCCTTGGTGAGGATCTGAACGGGAACCGGGGGGTGGGGGGGAGGGAGGGGGGAACACAATTGGCGGTCTCCTGGACTGGCGCCGAGGGCAAGCTCTAGCGAGGTGTCCCATCTGCTTGCAAATGAAGCATTGGCCCGGAAGGCCTGAGTACCCCACTCGCTAAATGATGGGGTCGCCCCAAAGGCATGGTATAGATAAGCAAGCAACGGCGGCCTCGGTCATGGTTGACAGAGTGGCTTCCATGGAGTCGTAAGGGTGAAGATCAGAAAATGTTGAGACTTGCCAAAAGGAAAACGCCCAGAAGAACCTGCAAGAATAGGAGGGGAAGGAAAACGGGGAGAAGCTGTGGAGGAGGGAAGGCGGAGACCCGGGAAGGCCGCCGGGGGGGGGGGGGGGGGGGGGGGGGGGGGGGGGGGGGTGTGGGGGGGGGGGAGGGGGAGGGAGGGAGGGAGTGGGGGCGCTGAAAGCGGGAGAGGAAAGAGAAAGGGGGGCGACGGCGGGAAAAAGGGGGCAAAAGGAAGGCAAGGGGGGGGGGGGGGGGGGGGGGGGGGGGGGGGGGGGAGAGAGGCTGAAAGGGCGGCGCATCCAAGGAGGGCTACAGGGGGGGTGAGGCAAGGGGCAGAGGAGGAGGGGCAAAACGGGGGGGAGAGGGGAGGAGACACCACAAGGGGGAGGAAAAACCACAGCTGGGGCCCCGCCGGGGGGGGGGTGTGGGGGGGGACGAGCAGGCAACAGGATTGCAGAGCGCTACGCTTTGTCAAGAGAGCATTGTTTGAGAGGAAAAGTCTTGTTTCGCACCCCTAGCTGTAGCTTAGGCTTTCATTTATAGTCACTGGGGTCGTCCTTTTCACACAGTTATGGTCATCCCTTCTAAAAGAACTAAAGCCTGTAAGCAAAATCAAGACATGGACTGTACTACTGGCTGCAATTCCTGACATAGGGGGCTAAGCAGCAAGATGGGTGCTCACTCAAAGAGTCGTCCTCTAATTGCAATGAGTGACAACACTCCCACTTATGGAATCGACATTCAAGTCCACCAGTTGCATTTCCCCTCTCTCAAGGCCCCTCTTCCCCTTCCAGTTGCTTTAGATCTCCTTTCAATTCCCATTCCCTAGCCAATCATGGCTCGACTTTTTTGCTACCAATATTCGACAATGTCGAAACTAGAGCAAGTCAAATGTTGAGGATAAATTAAGTTTGCAGCTAGTCTTTTCTGAGTTAAGTAAGCTCTTTGCCTCACACTCTTTCAAGAGCGGCCCACATGCGAGGAGGAGCACTTTCACCATCCCTTGATGTGGAACAAGCATACCCTCTCCCTTTAGGTTACCCCCTTGGAGCCTACTCACAAGCCCCCAAGGCATGGTACCAAAGGTCTTTTATAAACATAAAGGTCCATTGTTGCTACCTTGTAAATTTTCATGATCACTTCCTTAATGTAGATAGATTTTATACTGTTGAGTAACCGCATATCTCATTTATCCTCTCACTAGCTAGAATATTGATCCAAAGACACCATGTTATAGGCATCCTATGAAGGGGAGACTGGAGAGAGGTGGAAGGTCCTTCAAAATGGTGGATAGACAGTATGATCTTGGCTGTAGTATGGAGAGGGGTAGGTGATCCATCAAACCTTGAACATGGAGTAGCACAAGGTTTTGAGGTACCAAGCTTAAAAGACGAGCCTTGGGTTTGGAAGAGAAGTCTACAAGCTACAAACAAGCACAAAGGATTGACATCTTCTTAATCAAAAAAAAAATCCTTTTGTTGCTAGCTTGCAAATTTTCATGGAAGCAGGCTTTTTATTTTTATTTGCAAGAAAGAACAAATACAAAATCACCGCTGAAAGTCAAAGGTCCTCTTCAAAGAGTGCAAGATCGCTGCAGCCAATCAATCAAGGGCACGGTGATGCCAAGAAAGTGCAATGGGAGTCGATGAGAACACCACCCCGTGATCCCACTCTCTCATGAAGATAGTGCGCTTTGCTTGCACGGATATGGACAGTTCTTGTATACGAGCCATTAGAGTATGGATGATATCTCCCCAAATAGTACACGTGCACAGGCTGTCATAAATTTGAATGCCCTCAATCGCCTCTGTGCATCTGGCTTTCAGACATGCCAGGCCGTGAGGTTGGCGATAATCTCTCACAGTAGTGTCAAGCCTCCCCAAGGGTGGTGTGTAGTGTGATCATAGTTGTTTCGCGTAAGGTCATACGGTACGATATCGTATGGGAATTTGCTGTGCTGTATGAAATTTTGGAGTACGATACGGTAAAGTACATTTTTTTTGGTAAAAAAAACACTTATAAATTTACAGATTATCAATTTAAAAGGATAAAGAGCTCAGAGGTTGTTACAGAGTTTGAGAGCAATGGGAGCTTGAGCTTGAGCTTGAGAGGCTAGAGCTATGAGAGCTTGAAACTTGTGATGGAGAGAAGGTTGGAGGAGAGCTTTTTAAGGGGAGGCCAAAGAGTCCAAGGCACCCACCGAAGGCCAAGGGCCAAGGCCCAATTGTTGGAAGACGGTCTGCAAAGACATAGAGAGAGGGAGGTAGTTGAGGAGAAGCCTTTGCTTCTTGTTTCCCTAAATAAGGAAGGTGCCTCACCTCAACCCTCCAAACACGGAGCAATGATCACAAGGATATAGAGAACAACTCCTTTGCATTCACACCAAAAGTCAACATCCACAGATCCTTGGCTGTTGAGCCTAAAAGGACACCAAAAGCAAGTAAGCCCCATAACATTCAAAAACACCATAAACAACCATTTTTTTCAAAACAAAGGTCAAAACAGCAACAGTCAAAAACAAAAAAGGGCTGGGGGGAAAAAAAACAACAACAACAACAACGGTCCATACGGAACCTTACGGTATCGTACCATACCATATGACACTGTCGTATAACGTACGAGAGCAACTATAAGTGTGATGGAGGAATATCCTGTAATAGTGGCACTTACGGGCCAATCCTTTGTTAATCATATTGGTTGTCATGGTCCTCGCCCTCAAAGAAAATCTACAGTCCAGACTCAGCAAGCCAAGCAATAGAGTAATGTTGGTGGTGCCTCTCCTCAATTTGTCTATAAGCTGAGCTATAGAGTTCGAGATCCTCTAGGCAACTTTGCAAAGCCCCAAATACAATGATGTACAGTTTCACAAACTATCAGACATCTAGGGCAAGATGGGTCCACACCAAGGATAGCTCTTTTCTAATTAACACGAAGTCCGCCATGTGCAAAAACAGCCTTCACTTGAAACCATCGGGCCCACGACTCCATATGAGGGGAACGACAAGGATTTCATCATTATGGTTAGTCGGCGAGTTGCTCAACGGTGCCATCTTCAAGTCTTGCCAGAGTCACGATACATCCCACCTCCACAACAGAGGTTGGACACTACATGAAAGATTATTGCTAGCATTGCATCCTGGCACATTTTGAAGGCTAGATGCACTAAGCAATTGAGGCCACCTTGCTTTATGACACACAGTGCATTTGCAGGATTTTGAGTGATATCAGACTTTGTTGGCAACACAAGGCACCTGATTGGTTGAGATTTCCCCCTTGTTTGGTTTGAAATCTCCCTCTTGTATACTTTTTCATACTTAATAGAAGTCTCTTTGTTGGGGAAAAAAGCCATAACAAATGAGATATCTGGTTCCTCCTATAAGAGTGCCAAAGTCAATGCCAATCAATGGAGTAATCCCTAAATTTATTATGTCATGTGCACACATGGACATGCTGATCTTTAGGCTAATCCCTGATTTGCCAGCAGATAAATATTAGGTTAGGGTACTAGCAAGGCTTAGGGTTTACGCAGAAGAAGCCCTGTTTTGGTCACCTACTTTCCTCTATGCCTCCACATTACAATCAAATGGTAGGGTCAATTGCAAATCAAGCTATTTTAACACTTGTCTCAGTAGCAGCATCTCTTGTAATGGAAGAGACAAGAGTTGTGGCATCCAAGGGCTCAAGCAGTGGAGAAGGTGTCGACAACCAAGTGTCTACTTTAGAGGCTTTCTCAGCAAATGAAACAAAGAAGAAGAAGAAGAAATCCCCGAAGTTTTGTATTACTGCAAGTAAAAAAGGGGCACTTGATGAAGGATTGCTTTAAATGAAAGGAAGATAAAGAAAAGCTAAAAGCTGCCGACAATGCCAATCTAGCCTCTATCAACTCTGCCTATGCCTTCTAAAGATGAATGGATCTTCTTTTGTACATACTTTTTACTTTGTGTGTTGTGTGTTGTGAGTACATTCTCACTTGATGAGAGCATGCCCTGCATGGTGGTTGTTAAATCAAGAGGGGGAATGTTAGATATATTGATCTATCAGCCAACCTTAGTGCCTTAGCAGTACAACTTTAGTAGGAGGGAATATTAATCTTTATAGGCTTTTAGCATACCCACATGGGTTTGGTCCTAGGTGGCATCCTATTGTTAGAGGCACATGTGGGGGAGTCTTAGGAGATTTTATGAGAGGTCATGGGCTGGCCATGAGCTGGAATAGGTGCCCCCTTCATGCATGGATCTATATAGGAAACACTCCACTTTCATCTGAACACTTGAGGCTTGTACTTGTGCTAGCTGTTGCCCTAATGAAACGATAAGCTTAGTGCTTAGCTCTTTGTGAGCTTATCACTCATTGGTCTCTTGTGTTGAGTATTCTCACTCTTTAATTGTTAAGCTCTAGCTCTAGCCAGCAATCCCGTCATCAACTTTCGCAAGAGGGCATGTCGTGCACACATTGACATGCTGATCTCTAGGCTAATCCCTGATTTGGGCAGCAAATAAATATTAGGTTAGGGTACTCAAGGCCCAGGGTTTACACAGAAGAAGGCCTATTTTGGTCACAAGCCCTATTTTGGTGAGGACAATGGTCCGCAAGGCAAACAAGACCAAGCAGATGAAATCGGGATGATCATATTTTTGGGTTAATGTCTTCGTTGCTCGCCGATAGCAGGTCGTCCAATTCATAGGCATGTGACGAGCCTATATAAGGCTAGGCCAGCATTCACACCTTTCATCTGACCCCCTTTTGGAGAAGGTCAAGAGTCGGGGCTTTTTAGTGAAGGCAGCAAAGGGAAATGAGCCTCAATAGCACCCTCTACTCCCTCATTGAAAGGCAACAACTCGAGCAAGAACAGAGCACTCCCTCTACTCTCACCATAGTGCTCTAACACCCATAGCTCAAACCCATCACTCAGTGAAGAACACCAAACTTGTAAACTGAGAACAGAGTGAGATAGACGAAGAGAAAAGAGATGAAGCACCATAGCATCAACAAAGGTAAATAAAACTCATGAAATGAGAAAAAACTACTATCATTATTCAATTGTATCCCAAAGGGACACCCGTACAATCATATGATGGGATAAGAAACTCCCCACATAGAAATCTAATAAGAGGAAAAAACTAACATGATGAAGAAAACAAATAACTTGAAGAGGGAAAACAGCACAAAAAATTATACCCCATCTCTCTATTTTTCAATCCTTCACTCTCCATTTGATGTCTCTCCTCTTTTTTTTTCTTTTTTTTTTCAACTGGCCTTTGGCCCAAGATCCTCCCATAGTTACTAAATTTCACCGTCCATAGACAACCGCCTGTAGGTGCTTATTTATCCACCCGTAGGCGATGCCGCCGAGGAAGCACCAAGGGGGGTTTTGAAACCAGGACCTCTTGGTCCTAGGCAAACACCTTCACCACTTGAGCTATCACCTCATTGGCAGCTCTCCTCTTTTTTGGTGATACACAAGATGGTTTATATAGGTTTTTGGGGCTGCTCTCCTCCTCTCCTCTCCCTTTTTTTTTTCAAAAAGGAGACTTCTATTAAGTATGAAAAAAATTTACAAAATGAAGATTTCACACCAAGCAAGGTGGAGATCTCGACCAATCAGGAGCCCCGTGCTGCGAATAGGGTCCCGAATGAGAGGATGTGAAAAAGATACCAATGTCCCACTCTCTCATAAACTGGCAACGCTTCCTCTCCTGTCCCTTTCACGAAAGAATGGTGCTCCTCTTTTATTGTGAGTTGTGCTATTTTCCTGCTTAAGATATCTTTCTTTTTTGTAAAAAAAACTCGCAGAAAAAGATTCCTATTTTCGAGGCTGACATTGGGAATGGAGAAAACCTTTCTTTTTCACCTGAAAATGGGGCGTGGCGTCTATGTATGGACAGCCGCCAGACGGATAGACAAAAACAGCCACAAGCGACGGCCGCCAACGTTGGGCACCCCCGAAAAAGGCACACAAGTCCACACCATGCAAGCACCCAAGCCACAACAAGCCACGAGCCCAAGAACCATGGCAAGCCCAAGAGCCACGCCCCCTCCCCTCTTAGTGATGTAAAGAGGGGCCAAAGTGGCCTATAAAGCCTGCACGCTTTGCGAAAATCCTGGCACATAGGATAATAAAAGTGAACTCTCCCATCCACACGCTTTCTCTAAAAAGAAAGATCTTTGTCCCCACCTAAACCTTAGGCACAAAAACTAATACTAAGCTTATTCCAAGGCATAAAATGGATGTAGAAATGCTATCGTTCATAGAATCACTCCATGTGTCGCTCCTCTCTTGTAGGGTCCATAGAAATGGAAAGAAAAACCTTGATCAATAGGTCTTAGATTTACCTTTTGGAAGGCCAAAAGCCATAGATTTTGTACATTCATATTGACCATAGAAAAACCCTGATCAATAGGTCTTAGATTTACCTTTTGGAAGGCCAAAGGCCACAGATTTTGTACATTCATATTGACAATATTTTGTACCATACAATATACTGAAAATACAGCTCTCTCTCTCTCTTCTCTCTCTGTCTTTGTTGGTGCTTGCATTAAGGTTCCTATTCAGTTTACTTAGAGCTGAAAGAAGACACCCCCAGCTTCCGCGCATAGGAGGGGATGTCATGTGCACACATGGACATGCTGATCTCCAGGCTAATCCCTGATTTGGGCAGCATATAAATATTAGGTTAGGGTACTAGAAAGGCTCAAGGTTTACACAGAAGAAGCCCTATTTTGGTCAAGACAACAGTTGGCAAGGTAAACCAGACCAGGCAGATGAAGTCAGGATGATCATATTTTTGGGTTTTTGTCTTTGCTGCTGGCTGACAGCGGCAAGTCAGCCAGTTCATGGGCATGTGAAGAGCCTATAAAAGGCTAGGCCAGCATTCGGTCCTTTCATCTGACCCCCTTTTGAGGCAGGTCAAGAGTCAAGGCTTCATAGGTCTAAGATTTACCCTTTGGAAGGCCAAAGGCCACAGATTTTGTAGAGTCACATTGACAGTCTTTTGTACTATACAATATACTGAAAATACAGCTCTCTCTCTCTCTCTCTCTCTCTCTCTCTCTCTCTCTCTCTGTGGCCTGAGGGTGTGGAAGAAAGTCAATGTGAATCAATGGAGTAATCCCAAAGCTTATTCGGTGTGGCCTGAAAAATCACATAAAAGAGAGTGAAAATCACAAGCCCAACAAATACGTAGGAATCCTCTTAATCTGGTGGACTTGTGATTATCATTCTCTTTTACCTAAAAAATCATGCTTGTATCAATTGTTGGGTAGCTGCATATCACATTATCTCACATCCTGTCGCCTAGGGACCCATATAATTATCTTTTACTTGAAAAGATCATGCTTGTGAGTGTCAATTGTTGGGTAGATGCAGGCTAGAATATTGAGCCAAAGACACCATGTTATAGGCATCCTATAAAGGAGCCCTTGGAAGGTCTACCCTTCTATGACCAGAGTGGACCTACTTTATCCAGCCTACAATTTTCCTCGTACACATGGATCTCTTTATATCCTTTGAACATGAATAAATATGCCAATTTTCTCCCTATGGATAAGGCATCTTGAAATAAAAGTTGTGAGATAACGTTTGAAGACTTCTTTTGAAACTTAAGACCTTAAAGCATTTCCATTCATGAAATACAAGTTTAAGAGTTAACACCTGAAGGTTGAGCTTCTCTATAATTTCATGTTGTCCTAGCCAATCCGCACTTCCAACCTTATTAACCATAAGAAAGATTCCAAGTCTTTAGACTATATACATGGTTATACATAGAAAGAAATGTAACAACACCACAAAAACATTACTTGTGCAGGTTTTTTATATTCCACTTTTAAAAGGAGACTTTGTGTTTGAAAGAGCCTTGATTGATGCATGTTGTCCTTGAACACTAGTTCATGTTTGACATAATATGGCCTTTGAAAATCATTGTTAATGATTTTTTAATAAGTAGGAGCTTTAGATGTGCCCAGATAGTTGTTCCACCGTGTTCCATAGGGTGTCAGGTGCATCCCGCACTTGGATGCCACGTAGACATCTGAACAAGAAGGGGCAGCACCTGGACATCTCATTATTCACAAAGGGTTGCTGCGTTGCAAGGGCAAGCCAAGACAGCCAAGGGGAAGTGCTAAACCAAGGTAAGAACTGCAGGTCAAGAACCAGTCTTTATTTTAGATTTACATCATTCTAATAAAGCAAATACACCATTCGTGGTGGGGTCCCTACAAAGGGTATTCGCGACCCAATACTATGTCCACTTCTCCCTCTCTCTCTCTCTCTCTCTCTCTCTCTCTCTCTCTCTCTCTCTCTCTCTATTTTGAAGATCTTCCTCTATGTTGTGCATTATCTTTGTCGCGAACGATTGCAAAATTCTGAGCATTGAAGTTACCATTTCTTCCACCGAGCTTCCACATGTTACATAAGTATCAGACCTTCAGGCTGATTCTGAGATAAGAAGTGCAGGTCAAGAACCAGTCTTTGTTTCAGATTTACATCATTCTAATAAAGCAAATACACCATTCGTGGTGGGGGCCCTACAGAGGGTATTCGGGACCCAATATTGTGTCCTCTTCTCCCTCCCTCCCTCCCTCCCTCCCTCCCTCCCTCCCTCCCTCCCTCTCTCTCTCTCTCTCTCTCTCTCTCTCTCTCTCTCTCTCTCTCTCTCTCTCTATATATATATATATATATATTTCTATTTCTATTTCTATTTCTATTTTTATTTTTATTTTTTTTTCTGCACATCTTCCTCTATGTTGTGTGTTATGTTCGTTCCTCTATGTTGTGTGTTATCTTCATCGCGAAAAATTGCAAAATTCTGAGCATTGAAGTTACCGATTCTTCCACCGAGCTTCCGCATGTTACATAAGTATCAAAGCTTCAGGCTGATTTTGAGATATTGTTGCTGCACATACCAGGCTGATTCTTTCTATTGCCCAGCCACCCTCTTGCCCAACCACCCTCCCTCACTGCATCGTGCATGGATGAAACCATCACCCGTGTCTTCATCTTTTGGTGGTGTGGGGACCAGGCAACTTGGTGGTGTGGGGACCAGGCAACATTGTTTCAGCATCATGCTTAGCAAGGCTAAACACTGACTCGGTCCAAGATGAAGGTGCACAGGTCCAAGGTACACGAAAGTGCACAAGTACAAGGCCACAACCCAAGGGAACAGAAGTCTTGTGAGTCGGGTGCCACTTGGAACACACCAAGAAAGGCTTTCAGGCAACAGTTCCAAGGGAGGATGATCCTCCAAGGGGTGGAGTGAGAGTACCAGACTCAATACTCAAGAAAGAAGACCAGAGACTGTGTTCAAGGACATGGCAAGAAGGTTTTTCAGTGAAAAGGTTGCCAGGATGGAAAGGATGACGGGTTTGGGACTCCATAAATAGATAATGGGATGATGACAGTCATCCAAGAACATGTTGGAAATAAGTGCACACTAGGTGTACTATTTCTAGTCTAGTTTCACTTAAAGTCTTTGTGTCTCGAGTCTAGTGCCATGTGGCATCTCTACATTTATCCCATAAGTCAGTCTACTCAATCTTGTACTTCTCACCTATATATTGTAGGTGTCACATCAATGAAAGTATCAATCTTGTGTCTTGTCTACACTCATCTCAAGGTAACTCTTTGTCTTTCATTTGTTTTTGTTTCATTTCTAGTTTTGCTATTGCTTTCATGTTTCTCTACATGGTATCAGAGCAAGTTTTTAGGGTTTCCTTGTTTTTCTTATGAGCTTTCGCCATTCTCTCCAAGTTGTCCCACTCAACTCAGCGCAGCCCATCTGTTGCCCTGCGTAGATCTGCACATGTTGTGTAACTTGACTTGCATTTGTTGTCCAACGTCACCTCTCAAGCTGCACGTGCTGCCCAGCACATTCTGAACCTTCTGTCCGCCAGCTTTTGCTGTCCGCCGGCCTGTTTACAGTTGCTGCTGCCTACGCTTCACCCTCTACAGGCTGCGCATCACTCCATACCTGCAGCTACTGTCGGTCTCCCTCTCCTCTTGAAGAATCTACAAGGTACATGCTACATTGTCTCCTTCAGTTTGCTGGTCAGTCCTTTCCTCATATCTGCAAACTGCTAGTTCCTCATGCTTCGATAGGCTGTCACATGCTATGGCCTTGACAAGTGGTGAGAGAGCCGGCTTCTAAAAACAGTTTGGATCTCTTTTTCATTCATTTCTGCAATCTTGTAAGGGAATAGACACTGCCCTTGCATTTTAGCAAGAGGTAAGACCTTCCCACATGGCCTCTTCTACTCATTCTCTCATGTCTATCGACAAATTCAATGGCTCCAACTTTCATACTTGGCAAATCAAAATCAAGTGCCATCTTATGAAAGAAGGTCTTTGGGACGTTGTTCACCATGCTGCTCCCGAAGATTCAGACATTGAGCAAGTTATCACTTATGCTCCCACTGCCAAGAATGACAAAGCCTATGCTATCATCCTGCTCGGTCTTGGCGATGATTACATTCATCACATCTCTGACATACAGTTTGCTTCTCGAGCATGGATCACTTTGGATACCCTTTTTGGACCTCGTTCTAAAAACTCTAAGATTGCACTTATGATCTCATTCTTTGATCTATATATGCAGGAGGGAGCTACTATAGCCTCTCATGTCAATTATTTTCGCAGTCTTATGGTTCAGCTTGCTTCAGTGAAGTCCCCCATCTCCGAAGATATTGCTATTGCTGTGCTTCTCAAAAGCTTACCTGAAACCTATGCTACTCTTGTCACTACCTTCAAGTATCACAATAATCCTACTCTTGAAGGTATCATCAATGCTCTCCAAGAAGAGGAAAGAACAAAACAACAAAAGGTAACTGACACTGCTTTTTTAGCAAAGAAAGGAGGTTCTAAGGTAAGAAAGCCTTGCACCCATTGTGGAAAAACTAATCATTTGGAGAAGGACTGCTTCAAGGCTCATCCATGCACCATTTGTGGCCGTGATAATCACCGGGAGAAGGACTGCTACTCTAAAACCTCTACATCAGCCCCTGTATCTACCTCAGCCCATGTTGCTACAGCATCTACATCAGCAGATCTTGCTGTTCATTCCTCACATGATGAGGAATGGGCTTTCTGATTACTTCACCTTTCTTGTCTACCACTTTGACCACCGATGATGTAGGTCAAGGGGTTCTAGTGTCTTACTCATTCTGCTTTAGGACCTCTCTCTTGTCCCTACTTGAGAGGCAGAGATTGCCCTTGAGGAGGGATGTCTTCAAGGTCCATCTGTTTGTCTACAGTCAGTTCTACAGTTAGTCTTCTGTCTATCTAGTCTTGTCTGTCTATCTATCTGTTGTCTGTCTATCTGTCTATCAATCTGACTGTGTCTTGTTTTAGATCCATCTTGTCCCTACCCTTGTGGACCCATATGAGGATATCACTTGAGGAGGGGTGTCTCAGGATTTTTTTGTCTCTCATGTCTAGTCTCTCAGTTTATCAGTCTTTATGTCTATCTTCTAGTCTTGTCTTTTTTGTCTTCCTCCTAGTGTCCACTTAAGGAGGGTGTTGGAAATAAGTGCACACTAGGTGTACTATTTCTAGTCTAGTTTCACTTAAAGTCTTTGTGTCTTGAGTCTAGTGCCATGTGGCATCTCTACATTTATCCCATAATAAGTCAGTCTACTCAATCTTGTACTTCTCACCTATATATTGTAGGTGTCACATCAATGAAAGTATCAATCTTGTGTCTTGTCTACACTCATCTCAAGGTAACTCTTTGTCTTTCATTTGTTTTTGTTTCATTTCTAGTTTTGCTATTGCTTTCATGTTTCTCTACAGAACAAAGATTGGAATCCCGTCATCAAGTTTAGCCATGTGCAAGACATGCGCTCGCTAATCCCAGGGCTAATCTTGAAGAGGCAACAAGATAAAGACACAGATCAAAACCTATGTTTGGAGCATATGTTGCTGGTGTAGGCTGGGCCAGACAGATGGAGGACAAGGGATGGCTGTTGGCCAACACCTGAAAGAGAAAAGGTTGAGTTGGCTACAGCATATCCACTGGATTTGCCCAAGATCTGGCCAACCACAATCGGCTAGTCCACTAGGTTTTTTCCAAGATCTATATAAAGCAAAGTTGCTCTTCATTGTAGGGTATCTACCTTTTCAAGAAGACAGCCTAAGGCTGTAAGGATTTATACTACCTTTTGTACATTAGAATATACTAAATACTCGGCTATCTCTCTCTTTTCTGTATGACTTTTGCATCAGCATGTTCCAGGATGGTGTTTAGGGCTGAGAGAAGACTCCTAGAGCTCCCACATGTGACATTGGTATCAAAGCCTAGTTCTTCGGATCCCAATTCTTCGGTGGGTGCAATCGTTAGCCGAGAGCTCGAAGATAAGCAGAAGGGCACCCAAGACCAGGAGTATGAGCACAACGAATTGCTCAAGACCTTTGGGCTACATTGTCTTGTTTGACAACGGTAGCACAGAGGATGTGGTCACGGAACAGGCCGCTCGGCGAGCCCGTTTCATCCTGACTTCGGTAGACAAGAAAGTTGAGGAATTTAGCATAGGAATGACGACGAGCATCAAGTTTTTTTTTTTTTCAGAAAGAGACTTCTATTAAGTATGAGAAAAACATACAACAATCACAGCTATAAGCCGGAAGAGAATAGAATCACCCCAATATGTACGGTGATTTCAACCACTAAGGAGCGTCGTGATGCCATGTAAGACCTGTGGTACTAGAGAAAAAGAAGATGCCATGGTCCCATTCCCGCATAAATATCACACGCTTTGCCTGCGCAAAACGAGAGGGCCCCTGAATGCGAGCCCAAGAAGCCATAAGAGTGTGGATGATATGATATCACCCCATATAGTACTAATGCATTGAGACCCAAAAATCTGGACACCCTCAATTGCCTCCGTGCATCTAGCTCTCCAAATCTACCATGCTGTAATACTGGCAATAATCTCCCAACTGGTGTCAATCCTCTGTCGAGGGGGTGTATAATCAAAGTGAGGAACATCCTGCAATAAACCATGCTGGGCAATACCTCTACGAATGAAAAAAACAGAATCTGTACCATTGCCCTCATAAAAAAGTTGCGGACCGGACTGGGAGAGCCAAGCAACTGCCCCCCAAGTCACATGCATGGCTCGGCCACTCAATTTGCCCATAAGTTGGGCTACAGGACCCCAAATCTGCTGTGCAATGCTGCATCCCGATTCCCCATAGACACTGTTGTACGGACTCAGAATCTGCCGCACATCTAGGACAGGAAGGTGCTACACTGAAAACTAATCTCCACTGATTGGTGGGGAGACCACCATGTAAGAATAACCAAAAGAAATGAGAGATCTAGCTCCTTCTGTACGAGAGCCAAAGTCTATGCCAATATCTGCGCTGTATCACTGGAGAAATATCATAGCTCTCCCAATGAGGCCTGAGAGTAGGGATTCTATGCATCTGTCGAGTGAGGAGAAGACTGGCATTCCGAACAGTGAAACTGAAAAAAGGAAGGCTTTTCAAAGGATCGAAGGCATCCCTCCACTCCCACTCTCCTGGATCCCACTGAAGATATTTGATAGGACTGCCACCATATAGCCACAAACACCAAGAGCCATGAGTCACTATCTGAGGAGAAGGGTCAATGAACCAGTGCTTCCCCAAGCGACCAACAATCCTCACTTGACTAAGCAAGTGTATTTGGTATGATCTCCTCCATACTACATCTCCTCAATCTCCCACCAGGCATGATAGAATAAATGAGGAAATCTGTATCCTCCTGGCCTGGGAGAGCAATGACCTGCAGAGGTATGCTGGAGGCTAAATCTAATCTCCTAGAGCTCCAATGGAGGAGCTTCTTCCGGATACTCATAAGTACTGGAGCAAACTGCTTTGCAGGAGAAATATCAATCCCAACTTGGCATCCCAAATATCTAGCAGTGCATCCTCTGCTGATCCAAGTAAAACCAAGCTCTGCACCCCAATCAACTCTCGGTGAATCCTCTGCTGATCCAAGTAAAACCAAGCTCTGCACCCCAATCAACTCTCGGTGAATCACTAACCCAAAAACCAACAGATTTGTGCCAATTAATGAGTGCCCCTACTGCCAAACAGAACTCCTCTAGTGCTACCCAGAAGGAACATAAGCATATATGTGAAGCCTCCAAAAACAGGGCTGTGTCATCAGCTAACACAGAGTCAACCAACACCTCATGACTACGAAGAGGCAACCTCAATCCTGAAATACCAACAGTGGAGCGGAGAAAGATGCTCATGGCCTCTGCAACTATGATATATAATAAAGGGACTAATGGGCAGCCCTGTCGTACTGAGCGAGAAATCTGAAACAGCTCTCCTCTATCACCGCAAGCAAGAACTCTACTCTGGGCATCACGATACATGCATGAAACTCCCTTGATCCATCTCTGAGAGAAGCCCATATGACTAAGAGTACCCTCAAGGAAGTCCCAATCCACTCTATCATAGGCCTTCTCAACATCCAAGAGCAGAATGGCTAAGGGCTGATTGCTCGCTTTAGCCCATTCGACAGCCTCCCAAAATGAGAAAATGTTATCAAATATGCTCATGCCATGTAAGAATCCATTTGGGGTATCATGAATAACATCCTACAAAATTGGTTGCAACCTAATGCTCACTAGAATCTTATAGGCAGTCCCAAGTAAGGTGATAGGTCTCCACTGGCCAATCAATGTCTTATCCCCGCTCTTAGGAATAAGATAAATAAGCCCCTCGGTGAGAGAAGAAGGCATAGAACCTATGTCCCACATCTCCTGCAAAGCCGATGTTATCTCAGCCCCAATCTCATCCCAAAAAGTAGTGAAAAAAACAGGGGAGAGGCCATCCTCCCCTGGACACTTACCATGAGGTAAGGCATGAAGAGCATGACTGAACTCCTGCATAGAAAAAGGGACATCCAGAGCGGCACACATCTCCTCAATGATCATGGCAATGCATTCCAAACCTTCCTCTGTGCCCTGTATCTCAAATCAGAATGCGGCTCAGCACTAAGAAGCTGGCAATAGAAATCGGTGGCAATCTGTCTAACCATAAGAGGATCTGAGTGAAGAGTGCCATGTGAATCCTGCAACCGCCTAACACTATCTCTGGCATGAGATGGGCCGTGAGAAGCAAAGAAATGTTTGTTACATCTGCCACTCATCTATGTCCAAAAGGATTCCTGGGCATGGAAACGGTACTCCGCGCGCTGCTCAAGAGAGTGATGAACTGCTGCTCTAACAGTACGTAAAGAATTTGCAACCCATTGAGCATGAGGATGTTTCTCGTGCTCTTTCTGCAAGGCAGCCAATCTACGTCTAATAGCTCTTTCTAAGTCCAAGGCCTCTTGCCTCTTAGACAGGGCACATGTGTGATAAAAGCCGCTAATATCACAGAGAGCAGAGGCCAGGCTTTGAGAGGCCTGTAAGAAGTCATGTGATCTCCAAATATCAAGCATACGACGTGATAGTTTTGCATCTGAAAACAAATGATCAGGGATGCGTACATGGGGTGCTGATCCATGGCAATTTGGATCTCTAAATTCTAATACATAAAACCACTGGGCAATGATCCGATTTGGAGGTGCCTGTAGGAATCAAAGTATGTCCACCTCTGTCAAGCACCCAATCATCCACATAAAATCTGTCTAACCGTGCATAGATACATCCTACATCTCTTCTCTTGTTAGACCATGAGTAAAGAAGAGTGGATGGACTTCTCAAAATGTCATCCTCATGCCAACAATCTCTACCATGAATGGAGAGTATAAACCTCTCCCAAGACGCTCTTTCAAGAGGATGCACCAAGCCCTCATGTCCACCTCTTTTATCCGTTGGCATCTCAACCATGTTAAAATCCCCACCAATAATCCAATGGTCGGCAAGAGGCATCAATGTAGTGAGAGATTTCCAAAAGGCAATCCTCTCACCTCTATGGTTAGGAGCATAGAGGTTGAGAATACCAATGCGTGTCATGTCCACCTCTTTTATCCGTTGGCATCTGTCATGTGCATCATAGATGCCATGGACATTTTCAGGGCTAGATCCAGAAGAGCAGCCAAATAAAGAGTATGAACCAGGTAGAACCAAGATGATAGAGCACAGAGCACTTTTGGCAGTGTAGACTGGAGACAGGCGTGGAGAGCAAGCTGAAGATCAGATGGCTGTCGGCTGCAAGACAGGTGTTGCTGGCAGCACACAAGGCTGTCGGCTGCTCACAGAAGTGGTCGGCTGAACCAGAGGACAGGGGCAGCAGCAGGCGCAAGGAGGAGGACCAGTCGGCTACATTAAAGAGCATTTAATACATTTATAGCTGGCCGACCAGCAGTCGGCCAGCATACCAAGTGTCCAAGACACATATAAATAGCCAGTGTGGTCATTGAATTGACCATTCACTCCCACTTTGGGTGTGGGTCTAGACTAGGAGATTTTGGTGTTTACCACCTTTTATGTAAGGCAGCCTATGGCTGTAGTAGAGGTACCTTTTTGTACCATACCAATATACTGAATTTCTAGCACTTCTCTCTCTCTCTCTACTCTCTCTCTATATCTGCGTTTTGCATCAGATGGTTTCCAAGAGTGTTTAGGGGTGAAAGAAGATTCCCAGAGCTTCCGCGTGTTACATTGGTATCAGAGCATCAGGCTCAACAAAGCTAAACACTGATTCAGTCCCATATGATGGTGTGCAGGTCCAAGGTACAGGAAAGTACACGGATTCGAAGCCCAAGGCAAGGAACACAGAATCGGGAAGAACTCCCAGGAGGTTGGTTGGTGGTGTTCCACAGTGCCAAAGGGGATGGCAGTCCTGTGAGCCAGATAGGTTCCCGGGCAACGGTCCCAAGGGAGGTTTATCCTCCAAGGGTGATATGAGAGTGCCAGACTCATTTCTCACGAATGAAGACCAAGACGGTGTTCAGAGTCAGGGCAGGAATGGATTGTGGACTAGAGGAAAACAGATGCATAGATCTTCGTCAGAGACAGAATGGTTTGGAGAACAGGCCGGGTTTTCAGAGAAAAAGGGTTGCCACGGATGGATGATGACAGAGGGACTTCGGGAAAAGATTGGGATGATGACAGTCATCCAAGAGCAGGTTGGAATCCCGTCATCAAGTTTAGCAGAGGGGGATGTCACGTGCATCATAGATGCCATGGACATTTTCAGGGCTGGATCCAGAAGAGGCAGCCAGATAAAGAGTATGAACCAGGTAGAACCACGATGATAGAGCACAGAGCACTTTTGGTAGTGTAGACTGGAGACAGGCATGGAGAGCAAGCTGAAGATCAGATGGCTGTCGGCTGCAAGACAGGTGTTGCTGGCAGCACACAAGGCTGTCGGCTGCTCACAGAAGTGGTTGGCTGAACCAGAGGACAGGGGCAGCAGCAGGTGCAAGGAGGAGGACCAGTCGGCTACATTAAAGAGCATTTAATAATACATTTATAGCTGGCCGACCAGCAGTCGGCTAGCATACCAAGTGTCCAAGACACATATAAATAGCCAGTGTGGTCATTGAATTGACCATTCACTCCCACTTTGGGTGTGGGTCTAGACTAGGAGATTTTGGTGTTTACCACCTTTTATGTAAGGCAGCCTATGGCTGTAGTAGAGGTACCTTCTTGTACCATACCAATATACTGAATTTCCAGCACTTCTCTCTCTCTCTACTCTCTCTCTATATCTGCGTTTTGCATCAGATGGTTTCCAAGAGTGTTTAGGGCTGAAAGAAGACTCCCAGAGCTTCCGCGTGTTACAGCATCTCAACCATGTTAAAATCCCCACCAATAATCCAATGGTCGGCAAGAGGCATCAATGTAGTGAGAGATTTCCAAAAGGCAATCCTCTCACCTCTATGGTTAGGAGCATAGAGGTTGAGAATACCAATGCGTGTAGTACCCTGCATAAGAAGGATCCACTGCGCTCTCGCAGGCAAAATGACACCATGTCCAATGATGCAAGGCAAGATCAAAGCTGAAACAGAGATACAAACACCACCCTTGGTACCAAGGGCCGATGACCAAAAGGTGTGTCCCGAGGGAAGCTTGCCTGATCTCCCACACTGACTAGCATCCAGTTTATGCTCTTGCAAGAGCAATATATCCATAGGTCCACCTGTGACTGCACAATGAAGCTGGGTTTTTACAATTTGTTTCCGTCGACGTGGAAAAAAACCCCCAAGACCCTGAATGTTCCAAGAGACAATCCTCATAAAGACTCAGAGTAGGAACGACCAGATCTCGTGGTCGACGAAGGATCCCCTTTAGAGACGGAAGTACGTCTCGCATAGGTAATAACACCTAAACAAATCCTAATTCTATGACCCAGCCAACAAGGGGCTGAGAATGAATGAAACGATGAGCAACTATGCCTATTTATAGGCCTTGTGGTGACCATGTGAACTAACCGACTGCTGGTCAACCAGCTCCTGGACATAAATAACATATATGCTGCGGCCGACTGGTCCCTCCTCTTCTGTGTACGGCCCCGACAACACCCATGTCCTCTAGTGGTCAACTCTCCTTGCCAAAACAGCAAACAATGCTCCAAATTTGTGGTTCTAGTGAGTCCTTATCATGTTGCCTTCGGGATTAGCCCTGAGATTAGCATGTACATGTGCGTGCACATGACAGATTGGAGGTGTGTTACAATAGAATGGCCATCCATTAGCTTACATGTCTCATAAGTTACAAGCCGCAGAAAAGAATTACTCAGTCTACGATCGGGAACTCCTGGAAATTATTCAAGCCTTGAAACATTGGAAGCATTTCCTTTATGGTCGTGAATTTGAGCTTTGCACTGACCATCAAGCATTACGTTGGATTCAAACAATGCCAAGTGCACAGTGGAGTGACCATTAGCACTGCTAGAGCCAAATCTTCTAGTAATTTGGTGGTATGATCGAGTACCTTCCAAGAAAGGCCAACCCCGTGGCCGATGCTTTGAGCACGAAGGGAACAGTGACATTGATTCAGACCACTAGACTCGACCTCATTGGTACAGGACTAGATGACATGAAGCACACGTATGCAGATTCCGAGGGGTTCGGTACACAGTGGAAGCGGGCATTGGATGCCGTAGGACCATGCCAACTTTTTGATACAAGTTGGTTGGCTTTTTTACAAAGGCCAACTTTGTGTCATGAAGTTGTCAAGGCAACTCTTCTCCATGACGCCCATGACGCCATCACTGGTGGTCACCGGGGCATGAATTCGACTCTGGAGAAGTAAGAAAGGAAATATAAGAATGAGGCGCGATGTGTTCACTCATGTGCAACACTGACGTTTGTCAAAAAGTGAAAGCTCCTAGCGGGAAGAAGATAGGATTGTTACAGCCCTTACCAATTCCAGAGGGATCTTTCTAGGATATATCGATGGACTTTGTCACAAATCTATCTCCGATTTTGGGTAAGCGCAATACGCAGTCCTTAACTATTGTTGATAGATTTAGAAAATTTATTATGCTTATTCCATGCAGGGCCAATGTGACCGCCGAAGACGTTGCCCATTTGTTCATTTGAAATTGGTACCCGATTGGTGGGATCCCTAGGACCATAGTGTCAAACCGAGATACCAAGTTTACTAGTCATTTTTTCTGGAGGACATTGTTTGATAATTTTGGTACTAAACTGAATTTTTCCATTGCATTTTATCCACAAACTGACGGCCAGACAAAAATCTACAACCAATTGGCCTTTGATGTGCTGAAGTGTTATGTCCACGATCAGCAAGGTATGAAGCAGCGTTTGGAAGACCATTCCAATCGCTATAGACCAGGACCTCGTCTTCAGTATCTGAAGCGAACAGAATGACGGAGTCTGGAATCAGTTAAAGACAAGTTGGCTAAAGCGCAGGAGGCCTGCACTCGACAGGCCAACAAAGACCGAAGAGATGTGAAGTTCTCGGAAGGAGATTGGGTTTATCTTCGGATTATGAAGCAAAGACTGAAATAGGTGGGCAAGCGATGCCCAAAGTTATCATTCAAGAGCTTCGAACCATTTCCTATCCAGAGAAAGATCAACGAGGTGTCGATGAAGTTGAAGCTACCTCCGAGCTGGACTATGCATGATGTGTTCCATGTCAGTCGGCTAAAACCATACACAGGTCCAATCCCTTCAAAAGTGAAAGACAAAGCGAAACCAGATATAGCAGATGAAGCTGAAGTGATGGTTCTAGAAAACATCCTTTTGCACCGCTTCAAGCATGGCTCAGGCCGAAGACAAAGAGAGCTCCTCACGAAGTTTCAAGACTGAGAGACTCACAAAGCGGTATGGCTTGACAAAAAATTCTTCGAAGACTATCCAGCTTTATTGACGAACTATTTGGAGGCTATGCAACTTCCGTCAAGGTAAGCAAAACGGGATGTCACGTGCATCCCGCACTTGGATGCCACGTAAACATATCTAAACAAGAAGGTGCAGGACCTGGAGTGAAAACTCGTCCCAAGTGAGCCTAGTCCAAGACAAGTCAGCCAGGATTCCACTCTACGCATCCGAGGTCAGGTGTGCATTGTCCTGCACATGAAGCAATGCCAGTCCCTACTGTGAGTCTTCCTCTGCAATGATGTAAGATGATCTGTGTGTTGGGTTTGCAACCGGACACCAGGCATATCTATAGAAGCATGTAGGAATTGCATGTAGAAAAGGGGTCCAGCCCTTAGGGCTACCCCAGAACAGAGCATTATGCTCTTGCATTGGGCTTTGGGTAGGCTTAGGCTACCCAAGAGGGGCCAAGCAGGCCCTAGGCCTTGCCCACCAGTCCATAGAGGGGCTGGGCAGGCTGTCAGCCAGCCTAAGAGGGCTTGGCCAAGCAGCCAACAGGCCTTTGGGCCAGCCCAGCCAAGCGGCCAGGCCTGGGTGCTGCCTAGCACCCAGTCGGTCAGGGCCAGGGGGCTGCCCACAGCAGCCATACAATGTGTACGTGCTTATTTATGTGTACATGGCATACATCTTCTTTGATACACATATATACACATGCGTACATGCTTATTTATGTACGCTATGCAAGAAAACAAAAATTAAACTCATGGATATAGGTGACAAACATCACATATGCCCTATTGGGTAATCAAGATTAAGCTTTCGTTTAAATTACTGATCCAATAATCTCAAAGTTATCGATGATCCTAACTTGACCAGGAGCCGCTAGTGGGCTGGTTGCAGTGATTTGAAGAGGCTATTTGCATCTTACCATCGCCCTTTGCTATCTCATTCAAATGTGAAAAGGTTTTAAGCAATGAGCATTGGAGCAAACAACTCACTTACGAAACGTGGTGAATTGTCCAGGCTTTGCCTTTCAGGTCACACTGGTTTTAAGGGGTTGCTTGCATCTCACCATTGCCCTTTGCTATCTCATTCTAGGAGGCTTTTGTGGCTTGAGGGTTTTGTTTTATCAATGATGCTTTGCAAGAACAGGGTTGTTGTCTTCGGCCTAAATCTCGACCTAGATTAGAATATTTGAGCATTGACCAGGAGAGCAATCATTTTCTCACAAGACAAGTTAAATATTCTCAATCATGACATATAAGCTAAAACACCCAATACCTTGATTGGTTGTGTATTTGGCTCTCATCCTTCCACAAGCCACGTTAGGCTCCCCTTCCCTCTTGCCCTCCCTCTCTCTCTCTCTCTCTCTCTCTCTCTCTCTCTCTCTCTCTCTCTCTCTCTCTCAGAGATCCTCACCAAGGGGTAGAGAGAGGTAGGTTCTCAGGCAGCCGAGCACCAGGTCCCGACCCCTCGAACGACCCAGTTGCCGAAGAGTGGCGGATGGTTGGCCCCGCGCCCAGGCCGTCAGCCAACCACCATAGCTGAGCGCCGCCGCCACATGCGCCAACCTGGCAAAGTACAGGAGGATTCGGTCATTTATCACAGCACCCACCCGTTGGCGACAAAAGTGGGTCCCTTCGACCCCTCCCATTTGGCGGCCAATTCCCCGGCATGATTCCTCTCCTGGCTCTCAGTGTCCAGTAAGGCTAGTAGACCCCACTGAGCCCCCGGCGAGCCTCTCCCAACAGCCTTCCTCTCTGATGGATCACTCTCCGCCGCACCCCTCTCCGGCCCTTACTAGTCCCAGGCTATAAATTATAAGCTCTTAGCTAATCTAGACCTCTTTTTGCTAGCACCCTTAGCCCACATGTGAACCCTAGGTCCCCACACCCCAACTAAGCCCTCAACCCTTATCTTGGGTTAACCCTAACCTTGGGTCATTAGCACACACCCCTAGCCGTAATCCTAGGCCTCTCGGGACGTAACATACGTCCCCCTTCTCTTCAATTCACGTCTTCGTGAATGCATAAGGAGACTGGGGATGGATAAATTCCTAGTCATCCTGGTGGCTTCACTTGCTCAAAGTCGTCATCGCCGACCAACTCCACGTCGTTACTGCTAGATGACTTCACAGAATTAATACCCTCTGACTCCATCTATCTCCGGTGCACACACTAAACACGCATGTCAACGTGAAGAAAAGCAGTGACAAAAAGGTAATGAGTTACCGTCTGGAAAGAAGTGAAAGGTTAGAGAAAGGATTTTAGGGTGGATGAGAGGGTTGAGGCAAGGTGTGCAACTTTGGGGAGACCCAAGGCGTAGTGATGTTTCACATCAAGCACGCAGAGCTTGCAAGTATATGCAGATAAAAAAGAGCAAGGCTGAATTTATAGTGGATGGATTTAAAAAGCTTGCTTTAATTTTGTGCTTTTTCAAAAAGCTAAGGCTTAAAATAAAAGCCCCCCACTTTTAGCACAAGACAAAGCTAACATGCTTTTTGTTTTAAACACCACCTACTAATATTCACACCCTCCCTTGCTTTTTTATAGGCACCCAACTGCCCGCACTCTGCTCACTTTCTACCCACTGCCCTGAACCAGATTGTTCCCATTCTCCGCATGCTGTCCAGTCAACTGCCCTATTAGCCCACAAGCCTCTGTTTAGGACTAGCGCTCAACACCCTATGCACACAACCTTGGCCGTCATATCCGTGATGTATACACTGCCGCCCAGCCTTTTGCAGCCACATGGCAGGCCTGAACCTGGCCGCCTTGTAGTGGGTTGTTCGCAACCTGGCCATAGCCCCAGGCTGCCCTCCTCCAAGCTGGCATTAGTCGCCTTGGGGCTACCCTAGCCCAGCCGCTAACGAGCTGCACCTTTTGCCCTCTTCTAGGCTGGCCCTTCCAGGCTACCTAGGGCTGAGGTTTTCCCCTCACAACCATGCCTTGCAAAGCCCCTTCTCCCTTGTGCCTACTTGCCATACGCATACCCCTTCTCTTGCTCGTCTCCGTCTGCCAACATCAGGGCAAAATCGGGGAGCAAAATCTTCTTGATTGTACCATGACACATGCATGTCTTTGGTTAACCCTAACCCTAATCTTTGATTAACCCTAACCCTAATCCTGGGCTAGCACATGCCCCTAGCCCTAATCCGAGGCCTGTCGGGGCGTAATACAACCTCTCTAGCACATGCCATTGTAATCATTCATCAATTCAATGCAATCTATGAAGCTTTCTCTCTGTCATCAATCTAATTGCAGCAATCAAATATCAATGGTGTTAATTGTGCAAGTAATTGTTTGATTTCATTACATTGAATTGGAATCAAAGTGCTCAATCGTTCTAGGACTTGTGGGAGAAGAATTGAAGAGAGCAATCATAACTTTGTTGCCTATGGGAGAAGAAGAAAGAGAAATGCCTTAGGAGGCATGTGAGCCATGTCACATGCACAGAAGTTGTGTGTCTTCTTTCAGCCCTAAACACCTTTCATAGGAACACATAGATGCAAAACACAAAGAAGAGATGTAGAGAAGAGAGAGAGACATAGTACAAAAAGGTACAAGTTCTTGGCAGCCATAGGCATGCCCATGAAAAGGAAGTCTTCTTGGACAGCCTGATAGATGATAGAAAGTAAACTTAATAAAGTATGCCTAGTAGGTATAAATTTAAGTATGCCTAGTAGGTATAAATTTAGAGTGCTAGACCCCACTCTTACTTGTAAGTATGGGAAAAAGATGATAGAAAGTAAACTTAATAAAAGAGAAAAATGATTGCTTGAAACTTGTGATCTCCACCAAGCAAGTTTCAATGGTTTGTGATGATTAGATGCATTGATGAGATGTGGTGGACCGCGAATAACAATATCTATATGTAAGCGTTACTAGAATAATAATTGAATTAAATTTTGGCATATGTTGAGACAACTTTAGATTATAATAAAAAAAAGGTGAACTCATAAATACAATCTTACGTTAGTGGGAGAGGGCATTGGGTGATATGCTAGGTCAATTATTTAGATGGACAAAGCTCTCTCTCTCTCTCTCTCTCTCTCTCTCTCTCATAATAGCTCCTAATAAATAGCCAATATCTCTATCCCATTAATTAAACATTACCAAGGACTATACTAGATGTCCATGAATTTGCCATGGTAATCTTGTCCTGTAAATCACAGTGCTCACAAACTAGGCTAGAAAATCCTCTAGTCTGAAACCTACCTGTAGTTTTTGTTCTGCTTTCCTTTCTCAATGGCTTTGCTTAGTTGGAACACCTTGCTTTTCCTCCTCCAATCTTGAGTCCTTTTTTATGGCTTTAATGGCAAGTGCTTTATGCCTCAAGGTGATGTACTCCAATTCTTTGCATGCTTGTTCCTCTTTTTGACCTCCCATTGCCAAGGATGAGGGAACT
This sequence comes from Cibotium barometz, assembly GCF_041138505.1. NCBI lineage: Eukaryota > Viridiplantae > Streptophyta > Polypodiopsida > Cyatheales > Cibotiaceae > Cibotium > Cibotium barometz. The sequence goes on from NC_141060.1 coordinate 22,009,636, forward strand.
CAAAGATTGAGATAGTTGTGAGAAACAATAGCAAACGGTTTGTGTGAATCACTTCTTCTCTTAGATCAGTTCAGTAATGCCAACATCAACATTAATGTCAAAACTCATTCTCTGTGGCCTTCTTCCAAAGAATCTACTTTCTAAACAGCTCATAGGCTGCGCACATGGCAGCACTTGAGGTGCGGCCGAGTTTTCTGTGAGGCCGAATTACATCTACCCGAAAAATTGTGAAAATGAAGGATGCACACAACGCCAGCCAAAAAAAGACCAGCTCATCTACACAATCGAAATGTGGCAGTGGTGAATATGAAGTAAGTTGGTGTCGAGTCTGGCATTCCAGGATAAGATGCAGCAGCCACCATTGTTCTTTGACATGTAAGAAATACACTGAGATTAATCACAGGCGGAGCCCATGTGTGCAAGGCTTCGTGCAATGCAAGCCTGACACAAGATGGATCTTCTTCACAAAGTCAGATATCATGCCCTCTTCCCCTTTCCTCGCTTTCATCATCAAGGCATGGTGCAAGGTTCGATTGGGTCTGCATCAGTCTCGTACAGGGCTCGAGATGAGATAGACAAGCACCCCATTGTGTGGAATGACTCAAGTGCATATATATAGTGATGGGATATGACCACCTTAAAATGAGGTGCAAAATAATTTCCTCAACCAGGGAGTGATAAAATGGTGATGGTCTTACATCTACCATTACCAACCATATCATAGTTTCTAAGTCCCTTTTTTTTAATCTTTAAAAGAATACAAAAAAGATAACAGAGCAACAGGAGCACCTGATTTTATTTTCTTTTTGTTAATGCTTTTGATTTTGAGTTAAAAAGCACCTGCTCAATATCAAAAATCCTGAGCTTTTCCACCATGCAGTCTGCCTCGTGGCTTGTAAGAAGCATCTGAAAAAAACCAAAAGGATTTTTTAATTTAAAAAAACAGCAAATATCCAAATGCACAGTAAATAATTATACAGTAAGAAGTGTAAGCAAAGGCAAGGGAAGTACTCCATCTTCAGCTTTCAGAAAAGCAGGCCTTTCAACGGCAGCTGAAGCCATGTGTGTATTTTGTGAAAGTTTGTTTTGCCCTCCTACCATTTCTTGATACGGTTCTGAACTGAATTTATTTATTTTTTATCGATTTGATTTAATTGACAAATACTAACACCCCTAAGGTTTTGCTTTGCTTACATCAATGAGCAAAACACCTTAAGTTTCATGCGTACGTGCCCCACAAAAGGAGCCAACGGTAATTTGTATAAAACCAAATGTTTGTAATTTACCTTTTTGGGCAACGGCTAGTTGGCATGCAAGCAAGGGCTGGTGAATTCTCTCATAGGTGGACCATGCAGATTGTGAACAAGTATGTATACTTCAAAGTCACCTTTATGGTCCCCACTTTTGCATGGCCAGAGTCGGCCCCACCGATCGTCCAGTGGGAGGCCACGCCTCCCTAGCCCATGTAGAGAGATCGTGTTTCCATGCCCACTTCTAATAGACTCATACAACGTGTTGGCTTTTCGACACTTTGGTAAGCCCACTAAATATGTATGGTGAAGTTTTTGGGGACAAGATCTTAGGTAAGGCTCCTGGAAGAGCATAGAGAGGCTGAAGGTGGTGATGTTGTCACGCATGATCAGAAGTAAGCCATCGGGTGCCACATAAGGTTGTACTAGCAGAGTTTAGGGTGGCCCCACTCGTCATACACGCCCTCTTCCGTACGATGACCTGAAGGATCGCCTCCCGAGATTGGCACTATAGTACTTTAAAGAGAAACAAGGGGCATCTACTTGTCCATTATATTTAGTGAGTTATTTGGACACGCAAACCCACCTCAAGAGTTTGTGCACAGATCTACAAATAGGGTTATTTGCTATACATCTAGTGTGATCGTAATGTGTACTAGTAAAGTCCCTCTTAAGGATGAACTTCAAACCTGGATAGAGAATGAATTCTTGCACATGAAAGCAACCTCTCAGATATTCTATTAAGGGAAAGGTTTCTTCAATGTTTTGTTCTCCCAACCTACCTTTATGACTGATATATTAGGCAAAACCCCTCTATTCACACATGCTATCCTCTCTTTGATGTTAACCAAAGCCTGCTAAGGCATGCCCAATAGGGGTGGAGTTTTTGAAGCTACCTACCTAGTTGTGGCATAGTTGTGGCATGCACTAGGTTCTCTTGCCAAACAACTCGGTCCACATTCTATGTCTACTCATCCATCAATGGGAAGAGCTTTAAATAAAGTGTGCTTATCATGGAATACCTTCAAAGAAACTCCTAAAACTCTATTCTTTGTCTACTGATCCATCAATGGGAAGAGTTTTAAATGAAGTGTGCTTATCATGGAATACCTTCAAAGAAACTCCTAAAAGCCTATTAATAGAATTAGGCATGGTAGGAATACCTTTAAAGAAATGCCTATAACTCCTATCCTAGAATACCTTCAAAGAAACTCATAAAACACTATTAATAGAATTAGGCCTGGTAGGAAGTCTAAAAACTAACCTGGAAGGAAGACACAATGGTGGCATGACCATCATTAATAGAAAGTTCAAGGCTATGTAAACCATCCTAATGGGAGCGTTATGGTGATTGAGATACAATAGTATAGAGACCAACTCATATGGGTAATGGAAGTGTATAGGAACCGACTCATATGAGTAGTGAAAGTGTATAGCTAGCATACCAAGCAAAGTAGACAGTTGTGGGCCTGGCTTGCAAAGTTGAATGAAACTCATCATTGGAGATTTTAATATGGTAGAGAAGCATGTAGATAGACAAGGGGGCTAATTTGTACTGATGGGAAAAGTTTGGAAAAGGGGGCTAAGAGAAAAATATGTTTCAAGAATTTGTTGGTTTTCTAGGGAGGATTAGAAGGAAGACACAATGGTGTCATCATCATCATTAATAGAAAGCTCAAGCTTATAGGGGCTAAGAGGAAAATGAGTTTCAAGTATCGCTTTGTTTTTTTTTTTAAGGATTAGAAGGAAGACACAATGGTGTTATGACCATCATTAATAGAAAGTTCATGCCTACATCGATTGTAAGCCATCCTAATGGGAGAGTTATGGTGATTGAGATGATACAACAGTATAGGGACCAACTCATATGGGTGGTTAAAGTGTGTAGGAACCAACTCATATGAGTAGTGAAAGTGTAGAGCACACAGCCAAGCAAAGTAGACCAGTTGTGGGCCTAGCTTGCAAAGTTGAATGAAACTCATCCATGAATACTCATGGGAGATTTTAATATGGTAGAGAAGCATGTAGATAGACAAGGGGGTTGGTCTATACTGATGGGATCCAAGCATGTAGATAGACAAGGGGGTTGGTCTATACTGATGGGATCCAAGAAAAGTCGATGGGAGGACTTGATGGTCAATAAAACATATCTGAATGGGATCTAGGTGACTAAAGATTTGAGAAAGGTCACACTTATTACAACATGAAATATGTTAATAGTTTCCCTAGGCTGGATAGGATTGACTTTGGGGAGAGTACTAATTGGATTTGCCAACTAGATTCCCCACACATTAAATGTTTAGGTTGGCACTAGCTCAACCTTGTTAGATCACCACATGGTAAGGTTGATTTGGAAGAGGTGATGTGGTGGGGCAATAGTTCTTCGAGCTTTCCCACCAAAAAGGAGTCTCTCTCTACTGAAGGGTAGGCTATTCGAGCTTACCCTAGAAGCTATTTAAGGTATGGACAGAAGGACGGACGATCATGCTAATCGAGCAATGGTTCTTCAAGCTTTCACTGGAAGATATTCAAGGTATGGACACAAGGAGGGACGATCCTGCAAACCGGGCAATGCTTCTTCAAGCTTTCACAAATGGAATAGCTGTCTACTCATGGATATGCTATTCCATCTTACACTCGAAGCTATTCAAAGTATAGACACAAGGAGGGAAAATCCTACTAACTAGGTAAAATTTGCAGAAGATACGTGAAGGGTTATAAGAAGAGTATGTAAGTTGAGAAAAGACAATTGCAAAAGGATGTTGAAATGCAATGGGACTTGTTGTTTTAAAAAAGACAATATACATAGTAAAATAGTGTGGAGTGGCAATAGTACCTATCGTGTCAATGCAAACTTCTTTAGAGCAAAGTAAGCTAAAGACTCCATAGGAAATGAACTAGGTAATGTCCTTTAGGATTCCATTGTTATGGCTCACACAAACTCCTGTCGAAACACATCCAACAAGAAGATTACGTGGTGAACCGCAATTGTCATATAGGGATCTTTTCGTTGGCCAAGCTCATAACTCTTGAGGTCTCCAAGCTCCACAACTCCTTGAGAAGCAATTCCACCATGCCTCCCGTGATTGTTATCACACCGTCGCGTTGCACTACATGTACTCATCCCTCCTCTCACCTCACTTCACTCACACACACTCACTAGCATGGATTAGAGAGAGATTAGCAAGAGGATTAACAAGAGCAAGACTCTATTGCACAATGGGAGATTCCTTTGTATTGTGAGAGATTTTCACTTATATACATGGCCATAAGTGTTCACACTCACTTAAATTGTGGCAACCGTATACTTTAAGCTCATAAAAGGCCCAATGCTAGCACAATGACTACTCTCATAATATGTCCATGAAGTACATCACTTGGGACTTCATCCTAACTTGCTACCACATGCTCTTGAAGTAGAAATCGACATAAGTATGCCGTCGGACCATCACGGGCGCCCGTCCAAGTTGTAGGTTTGGACATCATTGCTTCATATCTTAAATGTATGACCTTTTGGTGTGGCTACCTTGACTCCTTGATTTAAGATAATGGCAGTAGCTCATGTTAACCCTAGAATGGGTTAACATTCCCCCCTTCTTGATGCCGATCACATCCTCATGATTGTGTTGAAGACCTTTGTGTAACGAGAATTGATAAGCTTTGTTGATGGCTTTTGATGTTGAGTGATGTTCAATGGTTCTTGTTTCTCCATAAGGAATAAGAAAGGCTAGTTAGTAAATGAAAAGGTTAGAGATTAGCGGGAACTCCTAACGAGGTGGGGGTTTTTATTTAATGATGGCATTTTTTATATTTTTATGAGAAATTTTTTTTGGGGGATATATTTTTTGCTCACTTTGTTGCTGGCAATCACAAACAGAGCTACATGTTATAAGTGTTAGTGGGGAATCTAAGAGATGTTAACAATGGGGAAGAAAAGAAGGAAGGATTCGGAGGAACGTAGACAAAATCATCAGAACGAGATTGTGATTCTCAGTTCCTCATCTGATTCATTGAAAAGACATTTGTCACGTGAAGAATTTGGCCTTCGATGATGTCCCTTTGTGTGGCAAGATTCTTGTCAAAAGTTGTTGAGTAGGACCTGTTCTTGCATGCTTCTTCCCATGTGCTTTTTATGCTTTTATGTATACTTACGTGTTCTATGAAGTAGATAACTATGTATACTTACGTGTTCTATGAAGTAGATAGACATGAAATACATGAACTAAGTCAAATAGACTTTTATTGTGCTGCCTTCTTGTTGAAGTAGCCACTAGTTGGCGAGGCATGAAAGAATTACGTCGACTTATGAGACTAATTTAGATATCTTCACTAAGGATTAGAGATCAATGTGTTATGAAGACTCTAGTTTTCATTTGTAGAGGTTTGCAATTTGAAGGAAAATTTTAGGTGATGGGTTATATCATTGACTAGGCTTTCGCCCACCATGGCCCCCCCATCCAGAGATGTACCTAGAAAGTTATTGATGGTGAGGCTCTAGTGCAAATGTCCTCTAGTGCATGAGTATGGATATGTACTCATGGAGCAGCTACTACATTAACTTAGCCAAAAGAATAGTAAGCTATAAGCTTAACAAAATGTAATGGCTATTGAAGATTGTTGGGATTCTTGTGATATTCTACCATTTTTAGGTAGGCCATTTGTGTGACTCCCTTGTGTTTTTGCCTCTTTTTTTTCTTACTACCGCCTTGCGAGCAATAGGTTCTTGTTTGCGGCTACTCTTTTTTTGAGAGAATAGGTTCTTATGTCTGCCACGTAGCTTCTGCACTCATGCTTTTCATCTAGAGGGTGACAAAATCATTATTAGTTTATCCTTGATACGCTCATAAGTCTCTGTTGTTGCAGATGTGGGGATTAATTCTTGAATTTGTGGCTCAATTGTTGTCAAGGCGGTAGGTACAACATCTGGTTGGTTGCCATTGGTGTTGACGGAACACGCAAGCTTTTGTGTATGTGTTGTATGCACGAGAGGGGTTGAGTGGCTTGCTTGGTGTTGCTTGGGCCTCCATTCTTTTCGAACTTTAGATGAAATTTTTGGAATTGAAGTCCGTGATGAGGCTTTCTTCACCTTGTTCAATCTTAGCAATCATATGATGGGATGTCCATCATAATATCCTTGTTCTTTTTATTTTCTTTTCTTTTTGTTAATGCTTTTGATTTTAAGTTAAAAAGCACCAGCTCTCAATATCAAAAATCCTGAGCTTTTCCACCATGCAGTTTGCCTTGTGGCTTGTAAGAAGCATTTGAAAAAAATAAAAAGATTTTTTTATTACAAAAAATAAAAAATAAATTTATAGTAAATAATTATACAGTAAGAAGTGTAAGCAAGGACAAGGGAAGTACTCCATCTTCAACTTTCAGAAAAGCAGGCCTTTCACCTATGGTAGCTGAAACCATATGTGTATTTGTGAAAGTTTGTTTTGCCCTTCTACCATTTCTTATATGGTTCTGAACAGAATTTATTTATTTTTTATCGATTTGATTTAATTGACAAATACTAACCCCCCTAAGGTTTTGCTTTGCTTACATCAATCTTAAGTTTCATGAGTACGTGCCCCTAGCTTTATTAAATAAACACAAGGAGACAAACCTAACAATAATTTGTATAAAACCAAATGTTTGTAATTTACCTTGCTAGTGATGAAACATGGCATGCAAGTAAGGGTTGGTCATAGGTGGACTTATGAGAAGTATGTATACTTCAAAGTCACCTTTACAAGTCTCCACTTTTGCACGGTTGGCCCCATTGATCGGCCACGCCTCCCTAGCCAGATTGTGTTTCCATGCCCACTTCTAGTAGCCTCATACAAAGTGTTGCCTTTTTGACACTTTGGTAATCCCAAAAAAATGTATATGGTGAAGTTTTTTGGATACAAGATCTAGGTAAGGCTACTTGGAAGAGCATAGAGAGGCTACAGGTGATGATGTTGTCACGCATGATTAGAAGTAAGCCATTGGGTGCCACATAAGGTTGTACTAGCAGAGTTTGGGGTAGCCCCACTTGTCATAGATGCCCTCTTCCGTATCATGACTTGAAGGATCACCTCTCAAGACTCACACTAGAGTTATTCAGTGAGTTATATTTCGAAACCCACCTCAAGAGTTTGTGCATAGATCTACAAATAGGGTTATTTGCTACATCTAGTGTGATCGTAATGTTTAATAGTAAAGTCCCTCTTAAAAATGAACTTCAAACCTAGATAGAGAATGAATTCTTGCACATGAAAGCCACCTCTCAGATATTCTATTAAGGGAAAGGTTTCTCCAATGTTTTGTTCTCCCAACCTACCTTTATGACTGATATATTCTATCTATTCAGGCATGCTATTTTCTCTTTGATGTTAACCAAAGCTTGCTGAAGCTACCTCCCTAGTTGTGGCATTCACTAGGTTCTCTTGCAAACAACTCCATCCACCTTCTATGTCTAATGATCCATCATGGGAAGAGCTTTAAATAAAGTGTGCTTTTCATGGAATAACTTCAAAGAAACTCTATTCTATGTCTACCGATCCATCAATGGGGAGAGTTTTAAATAAAGTGTGCTTATCATGGAATACCTTCAAAGAAACTCCTAAAACTCTATTAATAGAATTAGGCATGGTAGGAATACCTTCAAAGAAATGCCTATAACTCCTATCCTAGAATACATTCAAAGGAACTCATAAAACTCTATTAATAGAATTAGGCCTAGTAGGAAGCCTAGAAGCTAACTTGGCAAGAAGACATAATGGTGTCATGACCATTATTAATAGAAAGTTTAAGCCCACAATGACTGGAAGACATCCTAATGGGAGAGAGTTATGGTGATTGAGATACATTACTATATAGGAACGAACTCATATGGGTAGTCAAAGTGTATAGGAACCAACTCATATGTCAAAGTGTATAGGAACCAACTCATATGTGAAAGTGTATAGCTAGCACATAGCCAAACAAAGGAGATAGTTGTGGGCCTAGCTTGCAAACTTGAATGAAACTCATCCATGGATACTCATGGGAGATTTTAATATGGTAGAGCAGCATGTAGATAGACAAGGGGGTTGATCTGTACTAATGGGAAAAGTTTGGAAAAGGGGATAGGACAAAAGTGAGTTTTAAGAATTTGTTGGTTTTTTAGGGGGGATTAGAAGGAAGACACAATGGTGTCATGACCATCATTAATAGAAAGCTCAAGCTTATAGGGGCTAAGAGGAAAATGATTTTCAAGTATTCATATTTTTTTTAAAGGATTAGAAGGAAGACACAATGGTGCCATCGCCATCATTAATAGAAAGTTCAAGCCTACATCGATTGTAAACCATCCTAATGGGAGAGTTATGGTGATTGAGATACAATAGTATAGGGACCGACTCATATGGGTAGTGAAGGTGTATAGGGACCAACTCATATGGGTAGTTAAAGTGTATAGGAACCAACTCATATGAGTAGTGAAAGTGTATAGCTAGCACACAACCAAGCAAAGTAGATAGTTGTTGGCGTGGCTTGCAAAGTTGAATGAAACTCATCCATGAATACTCATGGGAGATTTTAATATGGTAGAGAATCATGTAGATAGACAAGGGAGATGATCTATCCTGATGGGATCCAGGAAAAGAAAACAAGAGGAATTGTTGGTCATCAGTAAAAGATATATGATTGGGACTAGGTGACTAGAGATTTGAGAAAGGTCACACTTATTACAACATGCAATATGTTAATAGTTCCTCTAGGCTGAACAGGATTTACTTTGGGGAGAGTGCTAATTGGATCTACCAACTAGATTCCTCACACATTAAAGGTTTAGGTTGGCACTAGCTTAACCTTGTTAGATCACCACATGGTAAGGTTGATTTGGAAGAGGTGATGTGGTGGGGCAATGGTTCTTCAAGCTTTCCCGAAAGGAATAGCTCTCTACGGAAGGGTAGGCTATTCGAGCTTATCCTAGAAGCTATTTAAGGTATTGACACAAGGAGGGACGATCCTACTAATTAAGCAATGGTTCTTCAAGGTTTCACTAGCAGATATTCAAGGTATGGACACAAGGAGGGACGATCCATCTAACTGGGCAATGGTTCTTCAAGCTTTCCTAAATGGAATAGTTGTCTACCGATGGAAATGCTATTCAAGATTACACTTGAAGCTATTCAAGTGGCAATGGTTCTTCAAGATTACACTTGAAGCTATTCAAGTGGCAATGGTTCTTCAAGCTTTCCCAAATGGAATAGTTGTCTACTGATGGAAATGCTATTCAAGATTACACTTGAAGCTATTCAAAGTATAGACACAAGGAGGGAAAATCCTACTAACCAGGTAAAATTTGTAGAAGATATGTGAAGGGTTATAAGAAGAGTAGGTAAGTTGAGAAAAGACAATTGCAAAAGGATGTTGAAATGCAATGGGACTTGTTGTTTTAAAAAAGACAATATACATAGTAAAATAGTGTGGAGTGGTAATAGTACCTCTTGTGTCAATCTTAAATGTAGCGTTTTAAAGGCTAAAGAGCTTTGATTAGCAGGATACACTCTAGGAAAGCTACCTTCAAAGCTACCAAAGCCACTTCAAAATACTTCTTTAGAGCAAAGTAAGCTAAAGACTCCATAGGAAATGAACTAGTTAATGTCCTTCAGGATCCCACATGTACAAAAATGTTTGATTTTCTAGGAAATACATGGAATTAGGAAGTGGATAAATCTGATAGAAGGGCTCAGGTTAAAGAGTGGCTCTTGAACACTATTGTAAGAAATATTTCTTTAGATCAAGCTAAGTGGGTGGAAAGACCCATAGAGCAAGATAATTTCTTCATATCTTAAACATTTGGGAATAGAAAGGTCTCCTAGATGGGATGGCCTAATTATAGATTTATTCATGGAATTTGGTGTTATCTTTAGATAAAGGTTGCCTACATACTGAAACAAAGCTAATGCTTGTGCCTAGGCAGTGCATGAACTTTGAAAGTTGTGACACACCATACTTGGATTCATTGATTCATGATTTTTCAGCATTTACTGCATCTTCAAGGTGATATAAAGTTGGTACATTAATGCTTTAAGCATTCCCCCTTGTTGCAACAAACAAGGATTAGTAGGCAAAATCTGCTGAGAATCAGCAAAAATTGGCAAAGGTAATAAACCTTCAAACATGGTCAGAGAGACATTCTTATTAAATTCCATCAATGGATAGACAAAATTCTCTACAAAAATGACATCCCAATTAATAATATTTTTCTTAGTGGGAGGATTATAGAGACAATAACCTTTGCTTTGGCCACTATAGCCGATAAAAATGCATTTCACTATCTTGTCATCAAGCTTAGTTTGATTTTATGCTTGCACATGTGTATATGCCAAACATAGACATGATTATTGAATTCCATCAATGGATAGACAGAATCCTCTACCAAAATGACATCCCACTTAACAATAATTTTCTTAGTGAGAGGATTATAAAGACAATAACCTTTACTTCTGGCATTGTAGCTTATAAAAATGCATTTCACTGCCTTGTCATCAAGCTTAGTTCGATTTTGTGCTGGCACATGTGTAAATTAAAGATATACATGTGTTCAACCTTAGGAACCAAGCCTCATAAGGAGTGATAGTCTTCAAAGCTTTAGTGGGGTACTAATTAAACACATAGGTAGCACATAGACCTACTCCTATCCAAAACTTGTGTAGAAGCTGCTATCCTTTAACCATTCATCTAATCATCTTCATGAGACTCTTGTTGCATCTCTCAGCAACACCATTTTGCTACAGTGTATAAGGAGTTCTATGCTAATGCTTAATACCTTTTTGTGTTAAAAAATCTTTAAATGCATTGGATATATATTCCCCCCTATTTGAATGGAAAGTTTGAATTTTTAAGCCAGTTTTGTTTTTAACCATAGTAACAAAATGTTAAAAATGAGAAAATACTTTTGATTTTTCTTTCATGGGATAAGACTAATTGAGTTTATTGTAATTATCAATGAATGTAACAAAATATAAGTATCCTCCCAAAGAAGTAGTCGCGTTAAACCACAGGCATCCGCATGTATGAAATGTAATTTGTGGTTAACTCTCTGTTGCATTCTTTGGGAAATGTTGGCACGCAAGTTTGCTAAGGATTCATCCTTCACAAACATATCTTTGTGGTGGATCACAGGGAGGAAGATTCTCTAACATGCCATGTTGCTGCAAAAGCATGAAACCACCAATAGAAGTGTGGCCAGGCATGCCACAACTACGCATCTTTCATTGCATCATTAGAAGTGGTCGCCAAACAAGTAACATCACATTTGTTATACATGCCTATTTGTATAAACCACGATAAGCACAATAATTTGTTTGTCTTATTCTCTGTCACACAGACAATGCATTTATCACCTGTTTGCAAATTCAACATTAAGACCCCCCTTGCTAGAGTGGGTACAAAAAGTAGATTTTTGTGAATTCTTGAAACAAAAAGTATATTTTCAAGATAAAGATTCTCACCCCTAATAGTAGTGAGAACAATCTCACTAATACCTTTGACAAGATAAATCATCCTTAGCCTCAGAAGTTTAATTAGAATTGATCTTCTGTTGAAATTTCTTACCCTTATCCTTGGTTACTAAAGCTTGATCATTACTAGAACTCTTAGAAACATTCTTTCTAAACTGTTTCTCCTGTAACAAAACTACAAGACTTGAGAGAATATTTTCTCAATATTGATAAAATCATTCTTGAAAAGGACATAATTAATACCACTCTTAATTATTTGCCTGAATCTTATCTGGGTTTCAATACTTCCCTCCATTTTTCCTATCAAGAACGATTTTGGAGATGAGGAATTGATGATTAGAGAATCTAAAATCAGACGATGGGGTTGAATAATCAAACAATGTGAATCCTCAATTGAACTATAAGATTGGATGATTAGAGATGTGAGTGATCAAAAGGGTATGATCTTGGAGAATACCAATCGGATGATTAGGAAATATTGATTGAACGATTGGAAGATATCAATTGGATGATTGGAAAATATCGATCAGACGATTGGAAGACATTGATCGGACAATTAAAAAATATCGATCAGATAATTGGAAAATATTGATCGGACGATTGGAAGAACACCAATTAGGCAATTAGAGAAGTAACAATCATCGATTGAAGAAGTTGAATCAAATGATTGGATTGGACGATTAAAGAAGCTTTCCAAAATTTCTCAGTCAAGCGATTGGAAAAACCTACAATTGTATAGTCGAGTGATTGGACTATTGAGCGATTGGAAAATGGTAAATGATTTATAGAATTTATTTGCCATGTGTCACACTCTAATGAAGCGATGAAAAACGATGGAATGCTTCATAGATCTCTTTGGTCATTTCGATAAAAATTATTAATCGATTGACGAAAATGGATGTTGCAATTGATGGAACTGCAATCGGTTGACTACACGATTGCACTATAGTCGACTAGTGTAGCTATCAATTATACAATGTGTGTACGTGACTGTATGCTACAATCTATACTCAAATGAAAACCACCAAATGAACTATTTGTGAGCCGATTGTGTGAGCACTTTGCACACAAAGTACTCCACACAGTAGTTGAAAACTTTAAGAAAAAATTGAATGACACCTCATGAGCTCCACTCTGTAGAAAACTGAAATTTGTAGGAGAGCAACAAGCTATAGAAAGCTTTAAATTTATGTAGCTCGAAAACCAGAGAAACAAGAAATGGAGAACCTAGCTTTGATACCATTGTTTGCCGTATAGAAGCAAAGCGAGAAACACTCACTCACTCAATGTTCACATACTAAAGAGAACACAAGGGGGATAGATAATGTAGAAGGCTTGTTCACTTGGAGTAATAGCTCAAGTTACAATGAAGTACAAAAATGAACAATAACCCTAAATTGTGGATGAGTTGCTTATATACTAAGTAACCCTAAGGTGCCCGTTCACACTTAGATGGCCATGGGGGAAAACCCAATGAGATAAAAGTGCCCATGGCATAAGTACAAGACCTCACATTGGTATCATGGAAAGATGTGTAAAGAAGGGCATCATGGAAAGTTGTGTAGAGAAGAGCATCATTAAATTGTTGCCAAAGTAAATTTCATGTGATATCCTAAACCATTGGAGACCCATAATATTTCTCCTCGTAATATATAATTTTTTAGCCAAGGTCATTACTAGTGGCTAACTTCCTTAATGCAAACTTGCATTTCCAAAAGGCAACAAAGATTCATGAAGGGTAGATCAATACATTGATCAATTAGTATTGATTAATATATGATTAATATAAATTAATCATATGGAAAGAAAGGGTTATCCAATCAGGGAAAAAGTGTGTGATGCTACAATTAGATCTAGGAAAATGCTTATGACAGAGTTCATTAGAACTTTATAAGAAAAGTGACGAGGTTAGGGTTTGGAAATTTGATTACCTCAATAATGTTCTAACAAGAGGAGTTTGCTCCAACCTTCTTCTCAATGGGGCCTTGGTTGGAAGATTTCTAATTATTAGATCTAGGAAAATGCTTATGACAGAGTTCATTAGAACTTTATAAGAAAAGTGACGAGGTTAGGGTTTGGAAATTAGATCTAGGAAAATGCTTATGACAGAGTTCATTAGAACTTTATAAGAAAAGTGACGAGGTTAGGGTTTGGAAATTTGATTACCTCAATAATGTTCTAACAAGAGGAGTTTGCTCCAACCTTCTTCTCAATGGGGCCTTGGTTGGAAGATTTCTAATTATTAGATCTATTATACATGGTTTCCCCTTAGCCCTATTCTTAGATTTGTTAGACATGGTTTCCCCTCAGCCTTTTTCTCAATGGGGCCACTGATTAAAGCCTTAGAACTTTTTGCCTAGGAAGGTTAGATTGAAGGGTTGAAACTCATGAATGGCCACTCATATCCACTCAATAAAGCTTTAGAACTTGCTGCCTAGGAAGGTTAGATTGAAGGGTTGAAACTGATGAATAGCCACTCATATCCACTAATTAAAGCTTTAGAACTTGCTGCCTAAGAAGATTAGAGTAAAGGGTTGAATGGCCACTCATATCCACTAGTTGAAGCCTAAGAAGATTCTTCCTATGAAGGTCAAATTGAAGTATTAAAACTCTTTAATGGTTTCCAGGTGGTCATTTAATGTTTTGCGAATGACCCAATGTTGTTTCTCAAAGCTAACAATGAAAATTTCATGAGAACTTTAATGATTGTGCAATGCTATGCTAAGACTTTTGGTTCAAGGTGCAACATTTCTAAGTTAAGGATGATAATCTTAGGATGATGCTTTTGTCCTCAACATGTGAGGGTAACATTAAAAGACACCTATCGCATAGGGGTGAGGGTGCTTCCCTTTTATGGTAGAGTGTAGGTCACCAACTCAATATTACTAGTGTATATGTATTTCTTATGTCCCAAATTATACTCTAAAAGATGTCTTGGCCTAAGCTTTTGTCCCCCATCAAAAAGTTACTATGGAGGAACATGGTCAAGCTAAAAGCTAGCTAGTGGTTTGGCATGGGAAAAGATTTGTCTTCCTAAGAAGTTTAAAAAGAAGTTGGAAGGTCAAGGGATAATACACATCCAGATACATGCTAAGGCTAGAAGGGCTAGTCTCGTGGCAAAATGTATATAATAAGAGCAAGAATGGGCTGTGTTGTTGGCTAAGTTGATAAATGAATCTAGTGTGCTGAAAAGATGGTAGGTGGAAAAGAACTTTTTAGGTGGATAAGCTCTTCTTAGTGGCTCCAATAAAATTCAAAGTAACCCCATTTTATCTCTCTCTTAGTCATAGTGGTTAGAAGTCCATTTTTGGGCAGAACCAATTTGAAGGGTTATTACATGGGATTTTGTACTATCAAACCACATCTGGTGGTCACCACAAGAATTCATTTCTTCCAAATGTGTACGAGTTGACCCTGCTCGCTGAAGCCTTCGCCCCTCACCCTGCTCGAGCTGCCGCCTGCTCGCCCCCTTCCTCCCCGCCCTCGTGACTTAGCCTCTCCCCTGCTCGCACCCCCCCTCCGCGCCCCTGTGTTTCTCGCGCCCCCTGCCCTCCCCTTTTGCGCCCGTCACCCCCTGCCCGTCAGCCCGTCTCCTTCGCACCCCTGCTCTCCCCCCTCCTACGCGTCCCGCCCCCTGCCTGCCCCCCCTTTCGCGTTTTCCCTACCCCCCCTTTCGTTCCCCGCTTTTTTTTCCTTCACCTCTACCTTCCACCCATCCCCTTCTGGTTTTTTTCTGCCCCCCTCTGTCTTCCGCCCCTTCCCCTCTATCTTCCTCCCCCCCCTTTGTTTTTCCGCCCTTCCCTCTCTTCCCCTCCTCGCTCCGCTTCTTCGTGCAGCTTGGCTCTTGCAAGACCCCCCGTTTATCGCTTCGCCCTCGTCGACTCAGCTTCAGACTCTGATGGAGGATCCTCCCGCCCCACCTTAGAGGGACTCTTCCGCAGCCCCCTCGCTCGCCCTTGTTGAGGATACCCCCATCAGGCTTTCTCTTTCTCCAGAAGAGGTGGAAGCGAGCCTCGCCCCACAGAGGTGGAACACCTCCAGGCACATTCCACCATCTATCGTATAGTTGGCACTCGCCCCAGCAGAGGGGAGATCCAGGATCTTCTCCAAGCCCCGCCTTCTTGCAGATGTGGGCAAGATCCTAGATGCTCAGTTATTGGGCCACGGACACTACTCCAGATTGAGTTCGAGACAGCCCAGAGCATGGCCCAGGTCCTAGCCATGAGTCCCCTTGACATCAGGGGCGCTTGGGCCTTCTTCAGACCTTGGCAGCATGGTTTTGACCCAGCACAGCGGCCGAGCAGGCAGAGTGCCTATTCCATGTTACAGTTTGCTTTCCTGGACTTCACTGCTGCGAGTACCTCCCGCTCCTTTCTAGGATAGGATCATTGGTGGGCTTGGTGCTTGAGACTGGCCCCACCACAGCAGCTTCAGTGGTGGCTAGAGCAGCTGGCCTGCCATCGGTTAGAGTTTTGGTTCCTGACATCTCCTCCCTTCTGAAGGTCATTCAGTTACCGAGGATAGGGGGGGATGGATCGATTAGAGAGTGGAGTTTTTCGGGGCTCTCGAACCAGTGTTTTATATGTAGGCAGGTCGGCCACCTGGCCAAGGCCTGCTGCCCTCGTAGGAGACCCTGACCTTCACCGCAGGAGACCCTCGATGGCCCGCCCACAGATGCAGCTCGACAGCATGCAACCTCCGCGACACCTGCTCAGCCCACAGAGACCTCGGATTGGTAGCCTGAACAGGGGCGCCGTAGAGGGAGACAGCCACAGCAGCAAGCCGAGAGACGGACACAGTAGCAGTCTCACAGCCTCAGCATCACTGGGTTCTAGTGAGGAACAGCTTTGCTCCCCTCCAGGAGGAGACCCCAGTGCAGACTAAGGATCAGGAGAGATGCTAGCACCCCCCCTCCCCCCTCCCCCCCTCCCGCCTTGCTTCCACCTTCACCTCCTCTCCCATTCCCACTCCAGCTTTTTCAGCGGCTCCTTCCCCACCCCCTTCTCCCCCCCTCCTCCCCCTCCGCTCACCTCAGCTCCCCGGGAGGCACTGGCAGTACCCTGGCGCTCACGTGCAGTCCGGCGGGCACTGAGCACCAACCTTGCTCGAGCACCGCAGAGGAGACCTGCCATGCCGATTTGTGCTTCACAGATATCCTCTATCCGCAGTCGGCTGAGTAGTCTCGACACTAGACAGCGCTCGGAGGCTTTCGACTACTCCTTCACACGCCTTTTTGGAGCGGAGGGCCCCCATGAGCCAGCATCCATCAGAGTTCATGTGGTGATACCTCCGGCCCGAGGGGAGGAGGCACTTGATTCAGCGGTGGCCTTCTCCTTCCCTCTTTGCGACACTAGCGACCAAGAGCGACCGAGAGTGGACTCTGGATCTCGCTCTTAGTATTTTGAAGACTTAGGCAGTTGAGTTTTCTCACCATGTGAGTGATTTGGAGATGATAGACGTGGTAGGCAGACTCTGGGAGTTGGCACATTTCTTTGATACTGGGAGTGCAGATGCCTCCGAGATTCGACATTTGGTGGTTCGCATAGTGGCAGACCTAGCATGAGACCCTGGCTATGTATGCGTACATGAGGTTTCTCTCTCTGAGCTCGCTATGGGACACAGCCCCCACTAGCGCGCCTGGTCCGAGACTCTTGCAGCACACTGGTGGGTGGGTAGATTTGTAGCCGCTCGGATGGGGATTACTCTCCATCCAAGCCGCTTGCGAAGGCTCGCCGTATGGCTAAGACAGCCTCCACCTCAGCAAGTCATCCATGAGGATCATCTCATGGAATGTACAGGGCCTTGGCGGCGCACACTATGTACGTTATCATGGTTGCTTGAGGCAGGAGCTTCAGAGATGCCTGGTTGGGGGCAATATTGATATTCTGATGATGCAGGAGCACCATTTGAGTGAGAGCAGGATTCGGAGATATGGTTCGGTTTTGCCTGGTAGATGGGACACATTTTGGTTTGTAGGTTTTGACCCCTTGGGTGGGCAGGGAGGAGTATGTATGGTCATTGCGGATGTATGGCGGGGCAGGCCATTGTGGATCATGGGGTCATTGTGCCTGGTAGAGCACAGTATGTTATTCTGAGGATGCTATTCTGAGGATGCATGACGATGAGCACTTTGGAGTGCTCAATGTCTATGCACCCAACCATGCTAGTGCCAGAGCAGAGTTCTGGACCCTTGTTTATAGATGCATTGCCCGAGGCCGCACATTGGTGTGTTGGGGGAGATTTCAACATGCTTGAGGACCCGGCCGATAGGGTGGGAGGCAGTCATGTTACAGTGCACGGCACGGAGCTTGCAGCTTGGGAGCGATTTTGTATGACACTGCAGATCACTAATGCATGGAAAGCATGAGGCTTTCTCCCGTTCTCAGGACAGTCTTAGTTTCTCTCGGTCGGCCGGATTGCGGCCAGGGAGGAGGGACTAATCTATCACGAATTGACGCTTCCATGTGGGCGACAGGTTCAGGGAGCGTGGTGGCTCCGTTGTTGGCACCTCTTTTTCAGACCATGCGCCAGTTATTTTGACACTTGAGGAGAGGACACGGGAGACCAGCTTGCACAGTTGAGGATCCCAGAGAGGATACTTACAGATCCCGGTCGTTCTGCTGAGGACATTGAGAGGATATGGCATGATAGCCAGAGCTCTGACCTGGATGCAGAGCAGGCCAGTGTGCCCAGGGACTCATTGTGCTCAGCTCTTTTTTGCACGCTATAGCCTTGACACGGCTGGGAGAGACATGAGAGCGGGAGCATCACTTGAGACGTAGCCTCGCTCCAGCATCTTCAGGAGTAGCTGCTTACATATGAGTGGGTGGCGTCCCAGCTCAGCCAGGCACGCTAGGAGGTTAGAGAGGCAGAGGAGCAGAGACATGAGTTCTACTATCATCTCGCCAGGCCTCTCAGTGTGTGGACGCAGCTTGGTGATAGAGTGACTGGGGAGTTTTTTGAGATCACCGGACCCCGCCATGCTCGAGCAGGAGTACGCCAGCTCAGGAGGCAGGACGGATCGTTAGCCACTGAGCCCAGGGAGATTAGAGCCATTGCCACTGAGCCCAGGGAGATTAGAGCCATTGCCACTTAGTTCTATAGAGACCTACTTTTAGCGGAGCCAACCACGAAGGCACGTGATGCTTGCAAACAGACTGTGTGGGCCCATGTGCAGAGGAGGGTCACCGATCGTATGCGCACAGTTTTGGGTGAGCCCCTTTCAGAGGATGAGCTTGTTGAGGCTTTGAAGGTCCTTCCGTGTCATAGTTGCCCTGGGGAGGACGGATTGACGCCCTGGGGAGGACGGATTGACGCCTGCCTTCTTTATGCGCTATTGGGACCTTTTGGGGCCAGGCCTCTATAGGGGCTTTCAGTATGTTTTGGACACTGAGGTGATGCCATAGAGCTTTTCAGAGGGCTTGATCTTTCTTAGCCCCAAGGGGGAGGGAGTGTCAGATGATATTCGGCATTGGAGGCCTATTACGATCCTCAATACTGTCTACAAGGTCCTAGCAAAGGCCTTGAGTTTGAGGATCCAGCCCTTCCTTGGGGAGTTGATTCATGCTACCCAGACAGGATTCGTCAAGGAGCGCAGTATCCTTGACAACATTTTCACCTTTTGGGAGGCGACGGCCTGAGCTAGATTTCTCGGTGAGAACTTGGTCGTGATGCTTCTCGATTTCGAGAAGGCATGCGATAGAGTCGATTGGGGTTTCCTAGAGGGCACTATGCTTCACCTGGGTTTTGAGCCAGACTGGATTCGAGGAGTGGTGGCTCTATATTCCATAGCTCGTAGCTAGGTGTTGATGGTGGCAGGAGGACAGGGGCCGATTTTGAGTTGACCAGATCAGTCCCTCAGGGATGCCCTCTCGCCCCGTTCCTTTTTCTCTTCTTTGCAGAGACTATGAGCATGTATATGACAGCAGAGTAGGTTGGTTTGAGAGGACTCCAGCTTCCAATCCGGGGGGTGAGGACTTGCTCGATTCTGAGTTTG
This sequence comes from Cibotium barometz, assembly GCF_041138505.1. Classification (NCBI taxonomy): domain Eukaryota; kingdom Viridiplantae; phylum Streptophyta; class Polypodiopsida; order Cyatheales; family Cibotiaceae; genus Cibotium; species Cibotium barometz. Next base: position 22,029,360 of record NC_141060.1, read on the forward strand.
CTGCTCTGCTGATGACATGGAATTGTTTTTACATGGTCAGGAGGCCAATCTACAGAGGGCAGAGTAGTCGCTACAGGTTTTTGGTGTGGCTTCGGGAGCATTGATTGCCTGGCGCAAGACAGTGGCTTTTTGGATCAGTAGCGCTCTCGGTCCGGCATGGAGCCCAGACCCGGGTTTTAGATGGATTCCTCCTGGCATAGCAGTGTGGTATCTGGGATGCCAGATTGGACTTGATTTGTCACCTGAGCAGTAGATCGCCCCGCTTCTTCTGAGCATTCGAAAGAAGCTTTTATACTGGAGTACAACTTGGCTATCCTTGGCTGGAAGGGTGGTGGTGACAAATCAGGTGCTTTTAGCGACTATGTGGTACATCACGTCTTGCTGGATCTTCTCGAGCTCTTGCATCAACCAGGTACAGAGGCTGATCAGGAACTTTCTTTGGTCTGGGCAGGAGGCTAAGGTTGCTTGGGCAGTTATTCCGCTGGCCCAGGGGGGCTTGGGCATTATAGATCCAGCTGATCATAGTAGAGCCTTGTTGGGGAAGCTTATTGTTCAGGGGCTGCTTCTAGGCGCGCTAAGCCTTGAAAGGAGCTTTTTTTTCAGCGGCGCAGGCTAGAGCTCCCCCAAACACGGGGCACTTGGGCACCAGAGATACGGTGGATCTTCATAGAGATGAGGAGGACAACAGCCTCAGTAGAGAGTGGGAGGACAGATTTGCCTTGAGCATCCTGTGAGCTTGGGAGCTACTGAGACCGGGGCTTTCTCAGAGACCTACCACTTGTGATGAGGAGCGGGCCAAACAGCCGCTCATCTGAAGCCCTGCGATACGCACAGAGCATGGTCATATGCTAGGTTCTCGGCCTCGTCTAGCCTGGGGATGGCGGCAGGCCCAGCATGTAGTTTTGGAGATTGGCACGCCTTTTGCAGTCTCTCGGAGGAGATCCAGGCGGAGAGGCTGAGTCACTTCAGAGGGGGGCTGATTATGAGGGATGACATTCAGAAGGCACTCACTGAGGAGTGGTTGACGCCTTTCGAGCCAGCGGCCCCACGGTGGATGGAAGCCTTTACAAAGTTGGAGATCCTGATTGCTGTCAGAGCTTGCACTGAGGATGGTAGATGCCTCTACTATGAGATACAGGATGAGGGCAGACTTTAAAGAGTGGAGGCGGAGTCGCCTTTGGTTGCAGAGTGCATCTTTCAGAGGATACGGGTAGTGGCTGCCACTTCTCGGAAGTGGCATATTGATCTAGACCCTACAGATGTGGACTCTGATTGGCGCATATGGGCATATACTGCGCGCCCCTTGGCCCGCTCCAGTGGGACCCTAGCGAGTACGAGTGGCATAATCCTTATGCGTCCCACGAGGGCCCAGAGATCACCTTTTTCCAGTGCACTATTCGGTTGGGGAGGCATATTTTGACTACTGCGAGGAGGATGGTCTCTCCAGCTGCATCAGAGCATTGGCGGCTACAGGGACTCTCACAAGAGTTCCTGGAGGATTTTTGGACTAGGATTTGGGCTAGCCAACAGGCACGCAGGATCTTGACTTTCCAGTGGGGCTGGTTGCCCATAAGGGGCTCTGTAGTTGGCACCTGGCTTGTCTACAGTGGCCTTCCATCGGCCTACGTCCGCCGATGCGGCCACCCATTGGAGACACAGAGACATTGCCTATGGGACTGTCCACAGGCGCAACAGATTTGGCTAAGGGTGCTGCGCATTTTGGCCCCCCTCTCTCTAGAGGACATGTATACGTGGGGAGCCGCTGCTTGGTCGACTTCGTCAGGGCCTGCTCTGGGATACGAGATGGAGCAGGACAGCCAGGCCATCAGATTCATTAGGGGCTAGCCTCGCCTTGTTCCCTCACCGGATTTCTCGTCCATCACATAAGGATGGTTATGTAACCTTGCATTCTGCATATAACATCCTTGATGAGGTTTTATAACTATGGTGGGATGGTTGTGTAACCTTGCCCAGGTGGTAGTTGGCCATGGGCTTAGCACACAATGACATATGTGTAACTAGGTGTGGTGGAGGGCATCCTTGGGTGGTGGCACATGACGATGTTGACTTTGATGATGGGTGAGGCTATAGGTGGCAAAGAGGGAAGCCTTGGGTGGTGGTACATGATGGTGTTGGCTTTGATGAATGAGTGAGGCTATAGGTGGCCTAGAGGGAAACCTTAGGTGGTGGCACATGACATTGTTGGCTTTGATGATGGGTGGTCTATAGGTGGTATTGGGCGCAGTGGGCATCTAGGCCACGTAAAGTTGGATTGTGCCTTTTTACAAGATTGATGGCTTATGTGGTGGCTTTTGAAGCGCTAGATGCATTAGGACATCAATGGCTCAGGGAAAGCACAAAGTAGTGTGGGCGTCAAAGCAAGGCCATCGAGATTGGTGTAGTAGGTCTAACAACACAAGGTGAGGTGTGACTAGATCTGAGATAGGTAGCACTAGTGTCAACATGGCGATCAAGGGTGTAAATGGGCTTATGCATGGTTGTATTTCATCAAAACCTATCACATTTGAGTAGTGACTCAAAAGTTTGAAATGGTTTCTCTATGGCATCCAAGGTAGCTTTGGGTTTGATTTCTACTTGTCCCTAAGCTAGCATGAGATAGGAAAATTACTTGTTCATCATCTAACACGTGTAAGTCTAGGTAAATACTTATTAAGCAAGTCGGCATGGAATAAACATTGTGAATACATAGGTATGGGGGAAGCAAAAGTTTGTATACTTGATCCCCAATCTTCCTTATAATTACATATGGCCCACAATATCTTGGTGAGATAATTTCTTGTACTTCCCCAACGAAATTGCTTTAAATGAGAACCATGTGTCCCTCTTCAAACTTATGGTTGGACCTCTTTGGATCCCCACACTACTTTTGGTGATCTTGAGCTACCTTGATATCCTTGCTGATCGCCTACATATCTGATCCATCTCATCTAACATCTTCTTAGAGATCTCTACTCTAACTATAGGATCTGCCCAATTCAGTAGAGTGAGGAAATCCTATCCATACATAAGGCTTTATAAATAGACTCATCCCAATACTTTAATAGTAAGAGGATGTATAAGAAAACTTTACCAAATGTAGATAGTTTATGTATCTTCAAAATTCACATCCATAATAGGCTCAAAGGATGTCCTCTACCACCCATTTATCCACTCGTTTGTCTATCTATCTCGGGAAGATAAGAAGTACTAAGGTCAAGAGAGATACCAACTACCTCAAAGAATGCTATCCAAAATCTAGACGTAAACTTTGCATCTCTATCCCTCACTATCCCACATAACTTGAATATCTCTTTCACACGGAGATCTTGACAATATCCACTGCAGTATAGGTCTTAACATCCAGCCATTTAAAAGTACAACTAAACCATAAAAAATACAACCCATTTTTGAAAATGCTAAAATATCTCAAAAAACACTATTTTTTAAACCAAAAAGAGCACGAGCTCCTAAAAAGCTCAAAAAAACTATTAAAAAGTGAAGTTTTACACTTCAATACTTTTGACTTAAGGGAAAGTGTAGTCCTCACGAAAAACTGGGTCTGCATAACCCTCATCCACATCTTTTTCTCCTTGGGTCAATCCCAAATATACTTGGGCCTTACTTGCCCACTGCACAGCCACAGTTAAAAGCATATGCATTAACATTTTGCAACCCAAATCCTTGGGCCTTTGATTACCTGGCTCATAAGCATTCACTGTTGTGGAAAAATTTCTGTCTTTTTCCAGCATAGCATTCCCAGACCTCATAACCCCAAATTCACCTGACTCTGGCTCCCACATGCCTGGTTGCTCAAGCATTAGTTCTTCTTCAACCGGTTCAATAAGAAAATTCCCAGAATCCAGTAGATAAGCATTGCTCTCACTCACAGGATCATCCGTGAGACCAGCTTTCCGCCTCCACTGTCCTCTTTGGAAGAGGGTCTCATTTCTGAAGGTGCTTCAAGCATCATCTTGTCCTCTACTTCCTCATTGCCAACCACCTTTGGTTTCTCATTAAACTGCCCAAAATCTTTGGTGACTACCTTAGGATTTACCTGGTACATTCCCTTGCCAATTTGTTGGTACATAGTAGGTGTTTGTTGCATAAAATCAACCTGGACCATATTCACATCAAGACAACCATTCTTGACCACTTCGTCTTCCTTGATCATCCCATAATCCGCCATTTTCTTCTGCTTCCATTCTTTCTCTTCCGCAATCCTCACCGCCTCTTCATAAGTAGAAGGTTGCTTCAAGTCCACTTTTACCAACAAACTTTGCTTCAAACCTGCTATAAATCGCATCTTCTTCACAAACATGGGGGGAACTTCTGTTTCAAGAGCTAAACACCATCTTGTCCATAGCTCACTGAAAATTGTAACATAACTTGCCACACTCTGGCTTTCACCTTGCTTCAGCTGCTGGAGCTCCTGCCAAACGTCATTGGGATCTTCTCTTCTCTGAAACTCCTTTGTAAGGGCTTCTCTCATGTTTTCCACCATCGTCATTCGAGATGGGCTACCAATCATTCTTTTTTCTTCAAACCCTCGAAGCCATGTACCTGCTGTGCCCTTCAAAAAGATCTGGAAGAGCCGTAAAATTTGATCCAGATTATCCACATGGTTGGTAATACATGCTACCTCCATTTGCTCCAATAAATCCTCTACATCCTCATTCTTATCACCATGAAATTCAGGATAAGCAAACGCCATGGTTGTAACCTGTAAACTGAAGGAACCTGAAGAAAGATCCTCAGTGGGGGCACCAAAAAACTGTCGGGAGGCTGGGAAAAGGAGAAATGCCTCTATAGCTACCTACCCAGTAGCCTTGGAAGATACAACAAACTCAAGGGGCACCACCAGCACGATGCTGGAAACAGAAATCTCTCACTCTTCACCACCCACCCACGCCAGACAGACAACACAAAACAAAACCTATATTTCAATAGAAATCCTCATCTTTACATAGCTGGACATCTAAAATGTCCTCAGAACTGTCCTCATCCAATATCCATTCACAATCTGCCCATTCCCCCTCTTTTATATAAATTACCACTGACCAATAACCAGAAGAACTATTGGAAAATACAACTTCAAAGAGTGAGGAATCTTCAAAGTACAACTCATCAACATCTGGACCTAATTCTAGGACTAGATACATGACGGTAAAACTGCACTCCAGCAAAAAATATATGTATATCCCAGTAATCACCTTTGCCCTGTAGCCTTCTCTTCAGCAGCATCCAGTTATCAAAGACTGCCACACCACCTCAAAAGCGGCAGCTCCTCCCTTTCGCGGCTTCCCTATCCAGCTGGAACCAATCAGTCACCACAGCAGCCTACCAAAACCAAGGCAACTCCTTCCTCTGAAGCTGCAATAGCGACAGTCTCCTTTGCTACCAGCTCCTCTTCGCTCGCTGCAAACCCACCAGTTGTACCAGCCCCTACCGGCTTCACAGCAACCTAATTCTCTGTCACCAGCACAACAGCCAGCCCGTAACATAACACCAAGGCGGCTCCTCTGCACGCCTTCGCCCGCTCAACACCAAGAAAAGAAACGGCCACCTTCCCTACAGCTTACCAGCCCGTCCTCTCTTGATGCCAGTACCTGCAAGCAGCTTCCACGTTGCTGCTCTTCACAAGGGAGGCCCCCGGCTCCACTCTGCCCAGCGCCCAGCCAGCTCTACCTGCGCTTGGTACTCACACACCTTGTGACCTCAACTCCTCGCACCAGCCCACACGTCGGCGTTGCCAAGGCCACTGCACTCACCAGCTAGCTTCTACACCTGCAGCTGACAAAGGAAGTTCCCGGCTCTAGGTGACGGCCACACCACCTCTGCAGCTCTCTCTTACCAACTCAGCGTTGGCTCTGTCCGCTCACAAGAGCGCTTCCGGCTCTCTACAAGGTCACCTCAGCAGCTCTGCACCGGCTTGAGTTCCCTTTGCCTTCGCTGCTGATTGACCCCCACGGTGACCTCCACTGCATATGTGCTTTCGGCTGCACCAGAGCTGCTCTACGCCAGCCTTCCACCTGTGTTTCTGAGGCCGTTTTTTTTAAACCAAAAAGGCATCCTTCTCCTCTTCTACTCGGTGCACCCACTTCCCCGTCTTCTCACATCTTCTGGAGCTCCTCGCTGGCGATTACTTGGCAACCATACAAGCAGCCATGTGGCCTTTCACATATTGGCCACGTTAATATCATTTCATTTTTTTAAAAGATGGCCACCAATTATATTTCTTTTCACACCAATTCTCAAGGCTACCTGGTCCTCTTTCAACTTTAATTACCCATGTCTCCACATACTTCTCAATTGCAACCTCAAGTGCCCATGGATACTTGGGACGCCCACACATTCAGAGCAGCCAAACAGCTAACATCATCCCCAGCCGACCACATTCCGGACAAGTCTGTACAAAGCCTACAGCCAAACCATTCTCCCTGTACAACTACCAAGGCGTTCCCGAGCAAAACTCTCACACAGGCCATGCATCCATATGTACACAAGCCCAAAATATCTCTCAGAAAAACGCCTGACAATTGGTTCTCAAGCCAAGACCTGAAATTGGCAAATGCATCAGATTTGCGTGCCTGCCTTGATTGGATCTCTGCTTTGCCTTCTTATGAGAAGGAGAGGGGTTTTGTAGCCCAGTGGGCGTTTTTTTTATAACTAATGAAAGGATCTTTTCTCGGGGAAAAAAAAAAGAATTCATTTATTCCTTGTCTCTCATTGATTCCAAAACAGCCAGGAGGTTAAACAATAAAGGCATAGTTCACCTAAGTGACTTGTGGAATGGCCCTCTACTTGGTTGGATGAATTCCAAAACAGCCAGGAGGTTAAACAATAAAGGCATAGTTCACCTAAGTGACTTGTGGAATGGCCCTCTACTTGGTTGGATGGATGAATTTCAAGTTGTTATAGTGTTTAATCTAACTAGGTATGACAGAGGGTTCATGGGGGACAAAGTGGAGCAGTTACAAGTGTCTACTGCATGAATGTGTAAACATGGTCCAAAGATTGGACTTGGTTGGTAAAAATGCCATTGCTAGACCTTAACCAAAAGCCATGTGTAGTTCACATAAATAATGAATGGAATCCAAAATGGCCCTTAGAGACTTCTTGTGTAAATGTGGTTCATGATAGAATTAGCCAACAAATAGGGTGGTATCATATAAACTTGGATACATAACTCCTCTTTCAAATGGATGTATCGAGGTTGGTATCTGGTTATAGTTACATCACAAAGACTTTTGCATTCCACAATGGTTTACAGGCTATGTGCCATCTACTCTAGTTTGCCAACTTATATAGTTGGTCTTACACATGGACCTTGTATCTTCTTGCTTTGGCACTTATTCTTCCTTCTTGAGACCTTCTATCACTTTTAAGGGTTCTCTTCTATATCTTCTAAGGACCCCTCTATAATAAGAATATGTTCAAAATAGGGTTGCAGGAATGCACACACACACACATAGTGGGAAAGCTCAAGAGAGCACACAATGAGATGATAGATAGATAATGAATGTGTGTTGTACAAGAAAGATAAATACACCCCAAGATGGATGTATACTAGCACGGGAGAAAAAACCTCCTAAAGAGGGAAAAAGTGCCTTGGCTGGTCCTAGCGTGCTCACACACTTCACTACCAAATATGGTTAAAAATCCCCCTGGGAGTGATGATGTGAACAAGGGGTGAGCTGGCACTAAAAGTATAGAGATGTGCCAAGCTCTTTGGAATGTGTGTGATAGGGAGCCCAGACTAGTCTCCAAAGGGAAGTAAGTTTAAAGCTTTGCGAAAAGCTTTGAACTTTTCTCATGGGAGAGCCTTCGTGAACAAATTAGTCAAGTTGTCCTGTGTTGGCACATAAGCCAAGCTGATTTCCCCTGCAGAGCATCTCTCCCTGACATAATCATAGAGCACCTCAATGTGCTTTATGCAAGCATGAAAAACTAGATTCCTCTCAAACTGCCATAGCACTCTAACTGTCCATGTGAAGATGGTATTGGCTGAGGACTCGCTAATACCCAAATCAGCTAATAAGGTATCTGAGCTAAACACACTCAGCTATAGTTGTAAATGCTGCCCTCTACTTAGCTTCACAGCTAGAAGTGGCCACAGTGGGTTGCTTCTTGATAAGCCATGATATACATGAATCACTAAGGCGAAAGAAAAAACCACTCATGGACACTCGTGTGTCATAACATCCAGCCTAGTCTGAGTCTCTAAATGCATGTAACTATGATTTACCCCCTTGGGATAAAATAAATGAAAGTACATAGTGACCTTTAGGTAACGGAACACCCGTTTCACAGACTGCCAATGCTTTATGCATGGGCTATGCATAAATCTACTCAATATTGAGACCACATACTGAATGTCAAGCCTAGTGTTACACAAAAAGATAAGGCATCCACCAACAGCTTCTTTATACAAGCCAGCATCAAAAGAGTCACCTGCATCTTCAAGACTTAGTTAAACCTGGCTCCATAGGTATAGCCATAGGTTTATAGTCCTTAGATTAAACCTCTTCAATAATGCATCTATGTATTTCCTTTGCAGCATAACAATGCCATCATTATGCTACCAAAACACAATGCTCAAGTAATAGTGCAACGGTCCAAGATCTGACATCTCAAGACTTCTTGTCATGAACCTACAACATACATGTAAATGGGCCCATGGGTAAAACACTATAAATAGGGCCTTAGGCTCATGGATAGGACCTTTTGTCATTTTACTAATCTTAGACATTCCATTGTACCTTTGGCTCCTACTATGGAGATGGCCAAGATAGCCATCTATGGTCAAGGCTCATGGTGGCTAGCTTTCAAGCCATCCTCTTGGTGAGAGGTTAACACACTTAGGCCATTGTGTATCTCTCTCTTTGCTACATACACTTATGGATTCTCTCTCTTGTTCATCTTTGGCTATGATGCTTGAAAATGCTAATTTCATGTATAATGGATGCTAGAATTCATCTTTCATGTGTTTGATTTCATCCTTAACTCTAGATCCATTCCATTTGGTATATCAAAGCCTTGATTTTGATCCACTTTCAAGGTTTTTGGTGCATGAGATTGGTATTTCTTGATGGATTTCTGAAATTTTTGGGTTTCTTGAGGTTTTTGGGCTTAATCTTGATTAATTTTTTATTAATCTTGTGGAAATAATGGGGTTAATGCTTGCTTTCTTGAATTTTTAAGTGATTTTAGGGAGATAAATATTCAATTTGGACCAAATTTTGGAGCCTTGGACCAAATTTTGAGGCAGGTAGACCAAAATTGGGAAAAATTTAAATTAATCACTTTGTTAATTATGATTATGAGTTTGTGCTTCTTCTTCAATCTTTCCATCACCATTGCTCCTAAATTTTGCACCGTTTTGATTCAATTTCTTGGGGCTTTGATAGAGCTTGATGAGATGATTAAGATGAGCACCATTTTATGTGAGGATTTTTGAATTTTTTGCACATTATCTCTCCTCTTCCTCATTCTCATAAAACCCTAGGAAGGGCAACCATTGGTCATTCATCTTCACCATTACCCCTCTACCATGTCATTTGTGGGAGCTGGAGCACTTAGTTAAGCTCTTGTGAGATTTCTCTTGGAATTTTCAAGCCGTAGGCTGTCCCACGTTGCGCCACGCTGCCGCCCAGCCTCACGGCTCATTGTGGTGAATACCAAGCCTAAGATACATGGCAAGAGTCCTTCTAAGCTTGGCACAAAGTTGGAGAAGATGTTGGAGTCCATTTACAAGAGCTTCTTGGTGATTTCGTGGTTATGGTGAACTTCCAAAAACCGAGAATAAAGTCTTCAAGAATAGAGGCATTCAAGCAATTTTCTTCATCAAGTTCAATCAATGGTGGTTCTAAACACTCTTTGGTAAGTGGCTATTCAACATTTCATGAATCAAAGCTTCCATTGTAATCAAGGGCAAGTTTGGGGATTCCATGTGTGGAAATCCTTAAATTATAGAAATTAGGGGTTCCTACATGCTTAATTAGCTCATTGGTATTGTCTACATGCCAAAAATGGGAGTATATAGCAAACTATTTGCTCTCATTTACCATTGAGCCACATGTGGGATGCCTTTTTGAAGAGTTTGATGATCAAGGCAAGCGTTCTATGGCTTACCATTCTCCATTGGGATGCCATTGATCATTAGAGAAGGGAATCTTCATCAAATGAATGTAATTATGCATGCACATGAATGCAATGGATGTGATTCTATGCATTGGAAGAGTTATGGAACCCATGAATGAGCTATTGGCACCATTTTTTCATTGATATGACACATATTCTCATATCTTTGAGCATTGCAAAGGGTATTGGATGCCATTGAGCCACTTATAGCTATCTCAATGCTATGAGGAGTCACATGGAGTTTGAGCCACTTATAGCTATCTCAATGCTATGAGGAGTCACATGGAGTGTGGGCATGCATATGAGATTGTGGATTGAGCTATTGATCTTGCTTACCCTCACATGCTATTGTTGTGGTGATTGGAGTTGAGTGGTTTTGTTGGATGAATGGAAGATTCTTGGGATTTGATTGAAAAAAAGCATGAGTCCATGCTCTTTGGTTGTAAATGAATGAGTTGTAAAAGGGCATGAGTCATGCCATGTGGTTGTAAGTAATCTTCCTTACTTTTACATTCAATTAAAGCACACTACCACATCACAATTGTTCTCACAACTTTCCATTCCTAGCATCTATATGTTGTGAGGTACCTCGGGCATTGGAGAAGAGGCCCGAGGGGAGCATGGCTTGAATCCACCATGCCGTGAGTGCCTTGGGAAAGTAGTACGGTGGATGATTAGGTACTTGGAGGTAAAGACATGGCCCCAACTTGTGCTTAGAATCGGACTAGGCGTATGATGGTAGGTGTATGATGGTGGGAAGAGCTTGGCTAGGAGATTAGCAAGCTTTGACGTGCTTCATCAAAGACATTGGTACATCTCTATTGTAATGATCCACTTGGGTTATGCATGGATTTGATGCCTATTGGATGATGCAAACATTGGGGCAATGTGTTATGTAGTTTATGCAAGATGCCAATGAGTATTGATGCTGGAAATTTGATGCTTAGGAGATTGAGATTTGGCTCCTAATACAAAGGAGACCATGCCGAACTTTTCCCAAAATCCTATGCATGGATTTGATGCCTATTGGATGATGCAAACATTGGGGCAATGTGTTATGTAGTTTATGCAAGATGCCAATGAGTATTGATGCTGGAAATTTGATGCTTAGGAGATTGAGATTTGGCTCCTAATACAAAGGAGACCATGCCAAACTTTTCCCAAAATCCTATGCATGGTTGGAGTTATGGGCATTGGTGAGCACATTCTATGAGCTTTTGGATGCCAATAGAGTATTGGATGCTTGAACAAGTGAAGTGGGGCAAGCGGGAAGCCATTGGTCACACTAAGAAGGACACTTAGTCAAGAGTCTGCAGAATTGTCAAAACCATAATTCAGTCAAAATCCTTTATTAGGATTGAATTAAAGGTGATTACACAAGACATTGGTACATCTATTGTAATGATCCACTTGGGTTATGCATGGATTTGATGCCTATTGGATGATGCAAACATTGGGGCAATGTGTTATGTAGTTTATGCAAGATGCCAATGAGTATTGATGCTGGAAATTTGATGCTTAGGAGATTGAGATTTGGCTCCTAATACAAAGGAGACCATGCCGAACTTTTCCCAAAATCCTAAGCATGGACTATTGGATGATGCAAACATTGGGACAATGTGTTATGTAGTTTATGCAAGATACCAGTGAGTATTGATGCTGGAAATTTGATGCTTAGGAGATTGAGATTTGGCTCCTAATACAAAGGAGACCATGCCAAACTTTTCCCAAAATCCTATGCATGGTTGGAGTTATGGGCATTGGTGAGCACATTCTATGAGCTTTTGGATGCCAATAGAGTATTGGATGCTTGAACAAGTGAAGTGGGGCAAGCGGGAAGCCATTGGTTACTAAGAAGGACACTTAAACAAGAGTTTATAGAATTGTCAAAACCCTAATTCAGCCAAAATCCTTTAGGATTGAATTAAAGGTGATTACACAAGCCCTTAGTACTTCCTTAGACCTACCCTAACAAGCCCTTAACCTTTGAAATCCGATATTCCTTTAGGGTGGAAATTAGAGTTTTACTAGGACTCATAAACCCTAAGTCAGTCCACAAGGAGTTTATGGTCTCATAGATCTAATCACATAGGCTTGTAGAACTCATCAAGGGCTTTGATTTGGGCAAGAACGTTTTGAATTCTGATATTTCTAGCTCAAGATATAGCCAAAATACAATTTCAACATATAAGCCTGAGAACCCTAAAACAGAGAGATATAGCCGATCTCATTTATCCATACCAAGTGCATAGCCATCTAGTAACCTTCAACCCGGTTCTATAGAGTCAAAAATCATCAAAATCAGATACCGTTTGCTTCTCCAAAGTGTTAAGGGAAAATTGCAGCTTGGAACCATGGATTCGGATTGCAGTATTGAAGACGCCTATTCATGTGATGATGGGGAATATGATAGCGATGCTTCATGTAGTGTTGAGTGAAGACTACATAAGTGATCAAGATCCATCACATGAAGAAGGTCATGTATTATTGGAATTGGATCCGGATGAAGTGGCTTTTCCAAAGGATTACTATGATGATGTGGGCAACTATGGTTGTAGCTTTGATGGTTATGTTTCATCCAATGGTGGATATGGTTATGTTTCACCTAATGATAGATATTATGATGGCTATGTCTCATCCAATGGCGATTATCCTTTACCAAATGAGGGAAATGCTTCATCCAATGATAATCAAGATACATGCAATGATAGGCAAAGTGACGCCTATGGTGATTTTTTTTATGAAGGGTATGTTCAACAAGAGACATGTGAAGAAGAGTATGCTCAACACTATGCAAGCGATTGTGACGGTGATGCTTATGATGATTCTTTTATGGGTGAAGAGCATGCTTTTCAAGATGCATTTGGCCATGTATGGTATGAAGACAAATATGGAAATGTTGTTACTCATGGTGGGCAATATAGGAAGAGGAATGCTTGTCAAGGTGAAGGCATGCATTATGGGCAACATGTACATCCTTATGCTTATGAGTATGCACATTATGATGTCCATGAGGAGTCTTCACAAAGTGGTTATGCTTTGAAGAGGAGACCAATGGCCAAGAAGATGAAGAAGAAGAGGATGCTTTTGAAGAGGAGACTAATGGCCAAGAAGAGGAAGAATATGCTTTTGAAGAAGAGCCTTCTCTCTATCGTTCGGACCTACAAGTGGCCAACCCTTCATCCTCTCCATCTACTTCTTCAATTCCTTCATACCCTTTACCCTCAACCTCACACTCTTCAACTTCATCAACTTTTTCATTCCCTCATGCTTCTACAACCAATCTTGTTTGGATACAAGGCAATTGTAATGCAAGGGCAAGCATGCTCAAGGAGTGGCAAAAGATGCATGAAGATATGCAAGGGCTTCGTCTCAAGAGTTCCAAGGAACATTTGAGGGTATAAGAAAATTACCATTAAGGGATGTTGCTTCTTTTGATAGTTCTTCTTCATTTGAAAAGGATGGGAAATCTTCTTGTTTGCAATGCCAAATGGAAATGATGGAACTTCCATGTATGAATGGCTTAACTTGGGAGAAGAAGGGGATGGAGTACCTTCCTTGGTGTACACTCTTGTACATGAATTGAATTGCAAAATGGAAAAGAGAGGGTTTCCATTCACTCCCGCATTTGGGCTGTGCATGGAGATGGACATTGAAGATCTTTTGAAGGTTGCTGTTAAGTCCCAAGTCAAAGAAGAGTGTGATGCAATTTATGGACAAGATTGGTACTACATGTGGTTTCATCACTAATTATCTTGGCAATTTTGATATGATATCATGGTTGGATAGTTCCCATGTACCAAGAGAAGTTCCATGCATTATGGAAACACCCTTTTATGATGTTATGTGGACCGATATGGCTGACTACATGCTTATTATGCAAGCTGAAAATTTACAGCTCTTGTGTTTGGAAGATAATGGAGTTCTTTCCTCCTCTATGAGCAAGTTTAATCCTTGGCCATGGATTAATGAATTGGGATGCTTGTGGACTGTAAGATTCCTCCCCCAACCCCTTTTTTGATGTCTAGTATCTTCCCCTGTAATCAATCACTCTTCAGAAATATAAAGACCTTGTTTCTAACTGTTTTAACCTAGAGAGAGAAAATATTCTAGAGAGAGAATATTCAAATTTTGAATATTTTTGGATAGAAAAATATCTCTTATAATTCAGATGAATTTCCCTGAAACAGAAATTTAAAAAGAATTTTCCAATGTGCAATTGGAATTAATTGGAAATAGGTATAAAGAACCTTAGCCTAAGGGTCTAGATTTTCAGAAATCTTTAGACTATGGTCCAATTAAGGTTTCTATGGGCCAATAGCATCAATCCATGTGTAGGGAGGAGATAAATCCAAATTGTAAAAAGAAAATACCCAAAAATGAGTAAATGCTCACATGAGGTGAAGAGTTGAAAATGTACAAGGTTTATTAGTAAAAAACTATGAGCAATATTAAAAATATGAGATATTTTGGGAATAATGATTTTATTATGACACATATGTAAGGAAGGGGAGTCCCTTAAATGCTCACATAAGATGAAGAGTTGAAAATGTACAAGGTTTATTAGTAAAAAACTATGAGCAATATTAAAAATATGACATATTTTGGGAATAATGATTTTATTATGACACATATGTAAGGAAGGGGAGTCCCTTAAATGCTCACATAAGATGAAGAGTTGAAAATGTACAAGGTTTATTAGTAAAAAACTATGAGCAATATTAAAATGATTCCATTATGACACATATGTAAGGAAGGGGAGTTCTTTAAAGGAGGTGCATATTTCACATAAGATTAAGAGTTGAAAATGTACAAGGTTTATTAATAAAAAAACTATGACACATATGTAAGGAAGGAGAGTTCTTTAAAGGAGGTGCATATTTCACATGCTTGAATGAGTTTTATACTCATAAAAATTGAGATATTTCATCTCTCCTCTCTTCTCATTCAAGTCTAGTTCCAAAAAGTTAGCTTAACTGACCTAAAAATGGTCAAAAAGTGACCAAACTGACTTGGAAAATTCTAGAATCAGTTTGTTTGGTTAGGAGCTCAAATTTTCCTATAAATAGAAGCCTCCCCTTGTTGCAAAATATATAGTGTCTTATGCCTTGTTACTCTACTCCACCTAAGCCAAAATATATAGTGTCTTATGCTTTGTTACTCTACTCCACCTAAGCCAAAATAGATAGTGTCTTATGCCTTGTTACTCTACTCCACCTAAGCCAAAATATATAGTGTCTTATGCCTTGTTACTCTACTCCACCTAAGCCAAAATATATAGTGTCTTATGCCTTGTTACTCTACTCCACCTAAGCCAAAATATATAGTGTCTTATGCCTTGTTACTCTACTCCACCTAAGCCAAAATATATAGTGTCTTATGCTTTGTTACTCTACTCCACCTAAGCCAAAATATATAGTGTCTTATGTTTTGTTACTCTACTCCACCTAAGCCAAAATATAGAGTGTCTTATGCATTGTTACTCTACTCTACCTAAGCCAAGAACTGTGAATTCTTTAATAATTCACTAGTTTTTGATACTTCTCTCTTTCTTCAATCCCCATTGGTGGCTCCATCAACATACTAAACCAATTGATTGGTTGGGGGCCTCTACCGTGAATAAAGAATCAAGCAAATCATAAGGTAAGTATATTGAATTTTGATCTTTTCTATAATTTCTCAATGATTCTCTCTTCTCAACCCCTCTCAAGCTTGAGAAGCTTAATTGGTATGGTTTTTTTTTAAATGCTATTGAAGCTAATTGGTGAATAGTAGTGAAGAGTTACATAACTTAATAAATGCTATTGAAGTTAATTTCCATTTATGTTTAAATTCTAATGGTTTTTATGTAATTTTTCTCTCTCACTCAAGAAATGGTCATACTCATGACCCATTCTCAATCCAAATGAAGCTTTTCATAAAGCTTTTCCTTAATCCAAGATTAAGCTATGCTTGAGGCCAAATTAATGGCTTTTTTCTATACTTTTAGTTTATGCACATTGATGATTCAATCCCTTATGGATTGATGACCCAATTAGAGACCATTCTAATTATATCCTTAATGATAAGCTTTATCCCTTAGAAAAAAAATTTGAGATTTATCAGTCATAGTAGCGGAGCTATGGCAAAATTTTTATAGAAATTACGCATAAAATAAATTCATTCAAAGCATAAAAAGAGGACTTCCTACCATATTCTAGGAACTATCATCCTAGATTAATTAAAAGAATTTTATTATGTATGGAGATGTGGATGTTGCATGTAGATGTAGATGTATGGATGTGAGTGTGAATGTGGAGATGGATGTATGCATGGAGATGTGGATGTATGCATGTAGAAGTAGATGTATAGATGAGGATGTAAATAGAGATGTGGATGGATGCATGTAGATGTAGATGTATAGATGTGGATGCGAATGGAGATGTAGATGTATGCATGTAGATGTAGATGTATAGATGTGGATGTGGATGTATGCATGTAGATGTAGATGTATAGATGTGGATGTGGATGTGGAGGTGGATATATGCATGTAGATGTAGATGTGGATGTGGATGTGGAGGTGGATGTATGCATGTAGATGTAGATGTATAGATGTAGGTGTGAATGTGGAGGTGGATGTATGCATGTAGATGTAGATGTATGAGGAGAATGTGAATGTGGATGTGGATGTGGATGTATGCATAGAGATGTGGATGTATGCATGTAGATGAGAATGTACGCATATAGATGTGGATGTATGGATGTGAATGTGCATGTAGATGTGGATGTATGGATGTGGATGCATGAATGTGCATGTAGATGTGGATGTGAAATTAGATGTATGGATGTAGATGTGGATGTGTGGATGTGAATGTGGATGTGGATGTGGATGTGGATGTGGATGTGGATATATGTATGGATGTGAATATACGATATGTGATGTGAAGGAATATGAAGTGTTGAGATAGAAAATGATGTGATGGGATGAGTATACATATAAATGGAATATGGAATAAGTAATGTGGATTGATGAGGGATAATGTGGAAAAATGAAAGTAAAAATAGAAACTGTATTGTAAACTGTTTGTAAATGCTGTTTGTAAATGATTGTTTTATGTCAAGATTGCTGGGGGAGCATTGTGACTATCTTGTGATTAAGGTCGTGAGACCTAACTGATAATGTTGCAACTGCTGAGACGGAGAGTCAATGAAGGACGTCTCGCGTAGCAAGGTCGGCCGAGGTCTTGACCAGCCTCGGTACGATTAAAATGGTGAGCTTCCGGTACGGTGGATGAGGGGCCAAGGAAGCGGCCTATGAGTGAAGCGCTAGGTCGCCTGCGAAGGATCCTAGAGGGTGCTGACCATACGGTGCTCAGGCTCTGGGTTGCCTAGGATACCCATGCATGCGTCGAGGAAGATATTGGAACAGAGTTGGAGTTGTTTTCTGAATCGGGCATGGATCTGGTTGATTGACCTTGCTGGTCTTCAATGGATGAGTCCATAGCTCTTTATATGGATCTGTTGGTTGATCTTGCTGATCTTCAACGAGAGTCCATCTTGATAAGAGATTATATTGCCGAGTATTATGGGCTAGGGATTAGGAAACGGCCCTTGTGTGGACAGGTGGTGAGCGTCCTAGTTGCCAATGATGCCATAGATACTCTGATGAAGGAATGATGGGAAAATTAAGAATCAACTGGATATTGGAAGATGGTGATCAGTGATACTATGGTTTTATTAAAGGGTTGTTTTAAACTGGTTGAATCTGTGAAAAGGCAATTTCATATTGGGTGTGTGAGTGGTGTGACTAGTTTTATTTTGCATGAACATCCGGCTAGGGGGCCTTGGAACTCTTTTCCTTGGTACCCGGGACAAAACCTAACCAAATTCTTAATTGGATCCCATCACTACAGTGGTTGGGCGGTTGGCTAACCCATGGGACTGCTGGATGGGGTTAGGCTGGACTGATGGATCCGTAAATCGAGACTCAAACTTTTGTTTTTACGATAGATAAAATAAATCCCGGACAGTAACTGTTCTATGGATAGGAACCAACGGCTGTGCCTCTTGAATGGGGAAAAAAGCGTTGATCCCAATGATCCAAGTGCAAGTTTCTTCCTTGATCTGACCAAGTATCTTATAGATGTAATTGGATCAGCTCGATCAGAAATGATCTTGACTACGTTAGAGTAAAAAGTTATCTTGGTGGAATCACCCGTGCTTTCCGGTAAAGGAAGTTTTTCCGGGTTCGGTTTTGGAACAACCGACGGATTAGTCTCTTATCCGGATATCCGTGGTGAGGCCCCGAATGTGGGACCCCTGTCCCGCGCGAGAAGTGCTACTTCCGCTCTGCTAATATCCCGAATCTGTTGCTCGGTGGGAATAGGGATCTTACATGGATAGCTTGTATGCAAGAATGGAAACTCTTTTCCACTTTATGGACGGTGTTCTCTCGCATAGTTTGAGAATAAGGATGCACCTATGTCATGCAGTGTTGATTCATGCGTGGATCTTAAGCATGAAGAGATGATGATGCTTCCTATCAGTTTAGAAGATAAATATACTCCTAAGTTGGAAGAGTGATTATGACATGGATTATTTTGATGCCTACACCACTTGGAAAGATGATGGATTGGAAATCAATTGCATAAAGGGAGCTATGTCATATGAAAGCCTCTCTTTTGTTGATGTTATGGACTTATGCTCATATTGGTAAGGGAGCTATGTCATATGAAAGCCTCTCTTTTGTTGATGTTATGGACTTATGCTCATATTGGTAAGGCATGGGCATAAACTTCTACATAGAGCAATGGGAAGTAGCATCTATGTACTCTCATTCATCATTGCATGATCTCATGAAGCTTTCTATTTTGGAGATTTGGATTTGGAGCCACATGGGGATTTCCAAAGATCATTACTCATGAAGGATGCATGTTCCGTGGATATTTGGGATGCTCATGTGGAAGTATTTTGTTTTGATGGGCTGGATTTTGATCATACATGTCCTTTGATGGATTATCCACTTGGTGATATGCTTTTTGGGGAGATAAGTCCCTACTATGTTTTTGTGGATCATCATGTTGACATGCCTTATGATCCGGAAGGACTCCTATTGGTAGATGGTGCAGTTTTGAAGCTCACATGGACACTCATGGATTGTACGGTTATGCATGGGCATGATGTTTTACATTTGGGGGACCATGATCTTATTCTTCCATGTGATGTTGGTATGGTTATCCACATGAGGCATACTTGGGATCCAGGTGGCATTTATGATATTTTACCATGTCTCATTCCATATGGTCCGAGTACTCTATTGGTTTTCATGATAATGGACATATGGATCACATTACCCCATTTGATTCGGGAGGCTACATCATTCTTAGATCACTCTTGCCATGGCGGTGCTTTACTCGGGAGATGCTTATGCCTTGGCTAGCATGTTTGGCCATTTGTCCTTGGATGCAAATCATTATAAATGGCCTCTTCATTACCTACCTCTCCTATGATCATATTGTTGTATTTAGGTTTCGAGGACGAAACCTTTGTGGGAAGGGATGGTTTGTCATGAATCTATAGCATACATGTAAATGGGCCCATGGGTAAAACACTATAAATAGGGACTTGGGCTCATGGATAGGACCTTTTGTCATTTTACTAATCTTGGACATTCCATTGTACCTTTGGCTCCTACTATGGAGATGGCCATCTATGGTCAAGGCTCATGGCTAGCTTTCAAGCCATCCTCTTGGTTAACACACTTAGGCCATTGTGTATCTCTCTCTTTGCTACATACACATATGGATTCTCTCTCTTGTTCATCTTTGGCTATAATGCTTGGAAATGCTAATTTCATGTATAATGGATGCTAGAATTTATATTTCATGTGTTTGATTTCATCCTTAACTCTAGATCCATTCCACTTCTCTAAATCAACCATAAAAGTTGAAATATGATCATCATTAGGGCTTGTGAGTAGCATGTGATCAAGGTATAACATGATGACCAATAAAACATCCTTAGTCCCCTTAATACAGAGGGTATTGTCAGCTGGGCTGTTGCAAAAACTCTGTGAAACCAAGTATATATGTATCTTTTTATACCATGCTCTGCGACCCTGCTGAAGACCATATAAATCTTTCTTAAATTTGCATACTTTTGATTCCTGACTTTTTTGACCAAAACCACGAGGGTGAGATACATAGACCTCCTCATGCAAATCTCCATTCAAGAAAGCAGTTTTGATATCCAACTAACATACATTCCAACCTTTATGTTCTGCATATGCAATGATAGTCCGCATGGTAGTCATATGACATGTGCGTACAAAGGTTTCACCATAGTCAATGCCTTCCGTTACTTTTCGAGCTGTATCCCACAAAAATACATTTAAAAACCTTATCACTCATCAAGTTTGCTACGAAGTTTCTTAAGAACAAGTGCATAAGTAAGAGAACCAAAAATGCGTAAGTAAGCCACCAAGGGATTTTTGCCATTCCAAGCTTCAAAAGGCATAATTGTATGCAAAGACTTTGTAGGACACCTATTCAAAACATATGTTGCACATATGATTGCTTCTAGCCAGAAACCATGAGGTAACTCGTCACTTTTGACCATACACCATACTATCTCCATGAGAGACCTGTTTTTATATTCAACTACACCGTTTTGTTGAGGTGTATAGGGCACAATACATTGGTGCTTTATCCCATTATCAACCATGTATGCATGAAACCCCTTAGACATATACTTCCCTGCCTTGATTAGTACACAAGGTACCAATCTTACATATAGAAGCATTTTGAACCATAGCAAAATAAAGTGCCCAAAGCACATAAAAAACTCTGATTTATGTTTCAATGAATATACCCAAGTATGTCTGGAATAATCATCAATGAATGTGCCAAAATAGAGGTAGCCCCCAATAGATGGTGTCCTCATAGGACCACATACATCACTGTGTATAAGTTACAATTTTTGACAGCTTTAACTAAACCATCTGTGGGAAATGATGCCCACTACATTTTTCCAAGAATACAGCCCTCGCAAACATGTTTGATAGAGGCTTCAAGATGTATACTAATTGGCATGATCTACGCTGATGAGCATGGGATGTAAGTCTTAAATGAAAGTAATTGGCATAGAAGCATGGATTTTTATCTATTAACATTGAGTGCTTACTATCCTTGGATTATGGCTTTGTGTATGATTAATATCCATGAACTACCATGTAACGACATCGATTTAGCAATTCCCTTGGGAATCTAGCTTGCAGCCATGGTTAATATGGATGCCATGTGATACAAGTCTTAAATGAATGATTAACATTGATGGGCATGCAGTATAGAACACTGATGAGCACCTATCCTCGAAATATGGCTTGCAAGTGTGGTTAATACATGTTGGCTTGATTAGCATCGATAAGCCATGTGATTGATACCAAGAAGCATGGATTACCATGTATTGAAATCAATTTAGTGCTAATTATATGAAAATGTGACTTGCAAGATGTAAGTCTTAAATGATAGTAATTGGCATGGAAGCATGGATTTTTATCTATTAACATTGAGTGCTTATTATCCTTGGATTATGGCTTTGTGTTTGTTTGATTATACATGTGTGTTTGTATGTACATTGAATTGTTTGCATTTTTTCTATGAGTGTAGGTGCAAATGAAATGTAAACTCACAAGTGAGTATTTACTTTCCTATGGTAAACAAATGAAATAAACAATCAATTGATGTTTAAAATTTTGGAAGTAAACCTAATGCATAAATAATGTTTAAACAATTTGTATTAATGCATTAGACCACTTACTAACTTGTCCAAATCCTTAAATCCTTGGAAACTTCACATGACTCAAGGTTGGCTTCATCGAGCAATGTCCATCATTTGTTTATTCCATTCTTTGCATTAGTGTGACGACAAAATATCAAGTAACCTTGGTAACTCTAATGATGCGACACTCCCATCATAAACCTTTGGGATTTCTTCAACTTCTTCAAGGCACATGCAAGCTAACAACATTTTACGAAGAACACAAGCATGTGATTTTATTGATAATATATATTGCACCACACTTTTGCAAAGACTACTATCACTTGACTTGGTGATTTTTCATTTAAAGGAGGACTATTGTGAGGTCAATAAATGGTCCTTTGGGTGTGCATGATGTGTTGCTCCTTGTTTCACATCCTAAGGTACAAGATAATCCAATGAGATACCTTTATTAAGAATGAAAATGGATCCCTTACCAATAAGTCTTGCAAAGTTGATAGGTATCAAATCAATAATATCTTCTGCTTAATTGCAAAAACTTTCAAATTGCTTGTGGAGCTAAAATTAAAATCTTCAAGTTTGGCAATATATAATGGACCTTCAACAATTTTAACAATAGGTTCACCTTATAATCCACCTACATTGATGTAAAACATAGAGCTTTCCATTTGAATCTCCATTTAAACGGTGAAGTGTATAAGAATAGAAAGCAAGAGAAGTGGAACATATATAGAAGCAAGTATTGTGAAATAGCTTCTAAATTAGAGGAATGAATGCTGAAACAGCTTCTAAATTAGAAGAATGAATGATGTAACAAACGAAATTTAAATTTTGTATTTTAAGCTATTATAAATAACTTACATTAACTAATTTAAAACTTTATAGATATTTTATATAAATAAATTAAAAAATAAAACATCAAAAATCAAAATTCAACTTATATTCAAAATGTTCATAGTTTTATTAAATATATAATCCACTATATGCACTCTCCCTTTCTTGTTTTGTATTGCACACACCACTATTAGTAAGTGTTTCCTCGAACCCGTTTGGAAAACTTGAAGTGGAAAACTTGAAGTATTGATAACGGACACAATTGTGGAGAAACCATTTGTGGGATTATTTTCTTCAATAACTAGGAACCAAAAGCAATTAGTGTAGGTATTGTAAAAGATATACGAATGATTAAATACAATCTAACAACTAAAGGCACAAGAGACATCCATGTTATTGAAGGAGAAGCCCCAATAACATCCATGTTATTACATTTGGAAGTGACAATAACTCTATCGATGTCCCAATAACAATCTATAATTCCAAAAGAGTCCATGATCAAAGTTCGATTGCCAGAAGACGTAATGTCCAAATAGCTACTCTTTCTTGAAGGGATATTCCTTTCCCAATCACAAATCTCCTTATAATGACTATACATCTTTCTCCATTTCTCACTACATTGGTCCATGACTGCTAACCCTTTCTTGACACAAAGGTCACCAATAGCTTGCCATTGCTCAATAGTGGTCTTCATTTTGTATTTTGCACCACAATTGCTGCGTAGAATTTTCATACTCATTCTTAGCCACCACTAGAACCAATGTATGCAAGCAAATGAAGGCTTCACCTTGTCACTCACTTTCTTCTCTGCAATACCTGGTCACTGCTGGTATTGGTTGGTGTTGGATGATTGACCTCCTGTAGCTATTGAAGAGAGTCCAACATTTGGCTTGTGTTGATTTACGTGCATGTGCAACTATAGTGGATTCATGGTGAGATTCATTTGGGGATGTTGTAGGGCTGGCTTCCATTGATCCAATACTCAAAAGTTTTATCAATGCATAGTTGTCCCAAGTTGTGAGTAAAGAACCATGTCATCATTCTCATTTGGTCAAAGCAAGGTGTGGATAAGGGGATTGCTCGAAGTTAGCAACAAGAGGAGCATTAGAATGGGACACAAGATAGGAGCTTTTATGTACACCTAAGCCCCCAAGTCTGCTATATACGTCCAAGATAGGAGACGCTGCTTGTACAAGAACTTAGGCTCCTACAGCAAACTAATACACAGTCAACATAGAGATCTCTGCAACATAGATTTTTGAAGCTCAAAACAAAAACTCCTCTTCATTCTCAATAAAGCTTGCAAGCTTCCCTCCAATCAAGCGTTTAAGAAATTAAATGTACATTAACTTGCACTTGAAGTATGTGTTAATTTCACATATGCAGTAAAACATGATTCATATTTGACATTCAGATATCTACAGTTCATTGGAAGACCTTATTAACACCATTCCAGGCATTTATTAGCTCTCAAAATTTCGAATTAAGAGATCTATTTGCTTTTATCTATTAAATAATTCAAAACAGTTGTACTAGCTACCAGTTCTTCTTAAAGTAGGGTAGTAGCTCCAAGTTGCAAGAATCTTTTAATTTGAGCCAACCTACAAACAGTCTTGCACGCCCACAAGCCTCAAATCAGAAGCCTTCAAAAACCTTCTTGAAGCATTATACCCTTAAAAAACAAGGCGAGGTGAACTTTTACCATTAAAAAAGAAAAAGAAACAGAAAAAAAAGCTCAATTTCGAAAAAATAAGAATAAGAAGAGACAGTGGGGGGGCGGGGCGGGGCGGGGGAAGGGGGGGGCACAAGAGTCAGAACCGTAGTCACGTCCACACGAGGTTTAGACCTTCAGTTAGGGATAACTGTGGTTTATCTCATCATCTTCAAAGTGCCCACAACAACAAAAAAAAAAACAACAGCAATCGGGGAAAAAAACAGCAAGCAGGACGAGAACAAATCTATGGATCCACACGCGCGCATACCTGTGAGGAAGCTTACGCATGGAGAATGCTAGCGCGCTCACTACATTACACACTCGGCTACATTACACACTCATTACACACTCGGCTGAGAGACGCCTCCGTAGCGAGGGTTTCTTCATTTTTAAACGCATTGTGGTGGGCTGAATTTAGGGTTCACACCACCCGTACGTGGGACGCTCAAAACGCAATTAAAAGAAAAATATTTAGGGTTCACACACGCTCTCGTGTGTCAAGCTCCTCATCGTGTCACACACGCTCTCATGTGTATCGTGTGAAATAAGGTGGGCGTGTCATGCCATACATCGTGTGTCAAGCTCCTCGTCGTGTCACACACGCTCTCATGTGTATCGTGTGAAATAAGGTGGGATGTCGGCAATGCAAGTGTGTCATGCCATACATCATGTTGGTGTCAAAAATCATCTCAAGTAGCATGCCAACCCCACAAAACCATTGGATCCCCTAAGATGGGATCCAATGGTTTTAAGCGTACCCTGCAATACAACTAGCCTAAGAAATCTAGATACTAACTAATCTAGATACTCTCGGCACTGGAAAAGATATTGCTCCTTGCTATGGCGATGGTGTTTCCTTCTTGACAATGCCATGCCCTCACAACTACGTCATGTACCAATGCCATCATGTGACAATGTGTCAATGTGTTATGTCTCTATGTCATGTATCAAGCAAAGTTCTATAATGTGCCATATGCTATGTGTTGCATATTGCATGTTGTTATAGATTAATCATTAGCTCATAAACTTCTGCTTATACATTATGTAGACATTTTGTGACATGGGAGAAGTCAATGCTAGCTCCACTAATTTTTGGGGCTAAGATTGTGATATTGCATTAAGGCTCAAATCTATGATTATTAAAAACAATTTTGGTAAGTTATAAATGTATATTTGGGATACATAAGCAATTGTGGTAGGCATGTATAGAGGACTTTGAGTATCTCTCTCCTACAGTCTCTCTTTCTTTCTCTCATACACTCTCGTTCTTTCTTACAGGTTGAATACGTACTCATATGATGTTGGGGAAGCACATCTACATGGTAAAGTGTTAGATAAACAAATGTAGATATGACTAATGCAACTAATATTCATGGTGGATAAGAAAAATTTACCTCAAGGTATGATGAGTTGTGAATAAAACGATAAAAGCAGAGTGCGAATATCACAACAATAAAAATATGTAAACTCTTGAAGTTTTGCACATTGTTGTAGATATCCTGAAAATATTGTAATCTCTGCATCACAAAAATAATTAAACTAGAACAAAGAATTTAGAGTCTCTTCTAAGTCTTGAAAGGAGGTCTTGGAGCAAGATTTTGGTCTCTACGATCTACGGTCTTACTCCCAAAAGTTAAAGCTTTTTGAGGTTTTCAACAAAGATTTCTCTTTCTTTTTGTTTGGACTAATGAAAATTTTTAGAATTATAAAAATATAACCTTTTTGCCTTAAGGTCACATGTAGAAGTTTTTGCTAATTGTTTCTCCGGTCTCCTGGTTTATAGAAGGTTTTGATTCATGCTTTCGCGAAGGAATAAGGGTATACCTATACATAAGCTTTCAAAACCCTTGCATAAAATTTATGCTCAAGATTTTAGGCCATTTAAAGTTTTATTGCATAAGCTTTAAATCTGAACAAAAGATTAAAAGCTTTTTGAAATGGTTTAAATAAACAAATCTAGAGCTTTAGAAAGCTTTATAATTAAGCTTTAATCAAAGCTTAGTAAAGCTTTGAAGTAGGCTTATCAACGCTTATTACATATATATATATATTTGTATATTTTTAAAAAAATCACAGTCCCCCCATACTCGTGCGCCGACAGCCAATGTTTAAAGCATGAAGATTTTTTTTGTAAATTTTCTTTTTGAAGTTTTAAGAAATTTAAATTTTAGATTGATGGGAGGCATAAGCTTTAAAGCTTATTTTCATAAACTTTTAAACCTTTAAATCTATATATATATATATATATATATCAAAGCTTTTAAAAGCTTAATATTATTTGGCTTATTATATTAAGCTTTTTAAAAGCTCGATTAAATAATAAGCAAGTAATAATAGCTATGCCTTTCTCTCTCCCATTCGCTCGTTGCGTGCTATGGAGAAGAAAGGTTCTTCAAGGAATTTCGACGATGTCGCCGGGGCTAACGCAAGGGAGAAAGGGAGATAATCAGCCGTGAATGTTGCCTAATTGGAGGGAGAGAAAACCGTGAATGTTGCCTGATTGGAGGGAGAGAAGATAAATGAAATAAAATGAAATTTGGGTTTTTTAAAAGAAAACAAAAAAACTTCATGAAACGATGTAGATGGAGAGAGAGAGAACTACCACCATTCATCATTAGTAAGAGACGATGGATAGCTGGCTTTTAAGAAGGGAGAGATGGGTTTGAGGGTTTTAGGAGGTCGCCAAAGCATCCGTGCTGTCCGATTCGAGGAAGAGAAAAGAGATAGAAAACGTAACTAGGCCGTCCGCTGCCGCTGAGAGGTGGATATATATATATATATATATATATATAAGCTTTGATTTTAAACCGTTTTAATAAACCTCCGAGGGCTTTGAACGTCTCAACGGGTTGGAAGAAAAGATCGCCCTCAGTACAAATTGGGTTTGCTTTTTTCACTTTTGTAGTATAGCTTTACATATTTTTAATCATATCAAAATCTCTAAAGTTTATACATATAAAAACTTTTACCCAAATATAATTGTTAATGGGCCTTATTACATAAAATAATTTTGTGCACATTTGCACATATACTATCTTGTTCTCACTTGCACATTCCATTAAGCTGAATCTAGTACAAATTAAATTAAACATATTTTTATACAATTATTAATGCATAAAAATATGATAATATATATATACATGTAACATTCCTCCCATTTGAGGAAGCAACTGTCCTCAATTGCATAAGAAAAATGCCACTGTCCTCAGTTGCATAAGAAAAATGCCACTGTCCTCAAGAGAACAAGATTGTTGATGTCATAACCTGCAAGGTAAACTCAGAGGTCCGAACATGGCTCAGAGGCACAAAGGCATGGCTCAGAAGTTCTTATGGACATGGAATACCAATCACGAAAACTCGTGGGACACCAAAATTGGTGATCGTCACACTGATTATGAAATAAAAAATAACATGTACAAAAATTTTAATATAAAAGAAAAATGATCATCATCTTCATACCACCTCTCAATTCACCAGCCATACGACACCTCATCGGTATCCTCGTATAGTGCGACACCTCAATCGATGCCCTCGCACTTCTCGTTTTGCTATACTCAGACGCTATCCACATTAGTTAAACAATTAATTGAACACATCAATTAATCTCAACGTCGTCTTGAGATATAGACAACCCATAAATAATCAAATAACAGCCACACACATGTATGTGAGACGTAAGTATCCCGAGAATCACCCCACCATAACGAACCAACAGAAACAAACAGTGGAGGCAGCCACACACATGTTTGCCAGGCATAAGTCGAGAATCACCCCTTTATACGAACCAAATGAAACAAACAGTGGAGGCCCAAAAGCATGCCATATACAGGCGTACCCGATATATAGTTGCATAAACGCACGAGAGGATGGCTTCATGATTAGTGTGGAAGACTAGATCTACACATAATGCATATGTAATGAACCAATCAAACGAATGTATGTAAGACGAGTCTAAGTGTCCTATACCACATAAGCGCGTTATGCATACACGTATAGGATGGTAGAAGATAGAAGACATTAATGTGTTTGGAGTAAGTATATGAAACCAATCTGATGTCCCATACCACCAGATTAATTCCATACATCACTTCAGAATAGAAGTTTGAGGCGGAGTGGCTAGTTCCCTTTGAAACTTAAATTATGACACAAATTTTCTCTATTTAGAAACTTTATTTCAGTTATTGGACTTGAAATAATCTTAATGTTGAATCTATGATTTATTAATTAGGTTCTTAGGTTGCATAAATATTATAGAATTAGTTATGAAAAGTTGTATAAAATGAAATGAATATATATATATATACATACCTCCGTTGATGTGGTATGATTGAAATAATCTATCAAAAGCAATATTAACACTCGAAAGAGATGTGACTGGTTAATACTTCTATGAAATAGCGTATATAAAGTTATTAAATATAATCTTAACATCATAAGAATGAAAGTTAAATTGGTTATGTATATAAGGATAGGAAAATACAAACCTTGAGTTGGAAAGGTTGTTTGAGAGAATGTGAGATTATAAATGAAGAATGGATAAAATTGATAAAACACAAATGACTACTAAATGATTCTAACCATCTTGATTAAGTGAACAAGTCTAGATGATGAAAGATTAATTTACATTTATAGTTCAAATAAACTTAAATAATGAACATAAAACTGAAGCGTAAGAGAGTCGTACCTTTATATATATATATCTGATTGCGATGATACTCTATGATGAGAAAAATGAGAAACAATGTGAACGGATTGAAATATAATTATTCTTTCAAACGTAATTAGGGTTATATTAAGTTACGACTTCATTCTTATACATTGTTCAATATGAAGAGAAATTTAGAGTCCATCGATAGTGCTTAGTTAAATTCAAATTATTTATCATAATAGTTTCAATAACTGATATGTACTTTCTAAACGCAGAAGAAAATACATATTAGACCATTTACTTTTAAGACTTCAATGAACTAACAATGTTGCACATATGTTTTTCGATTTATCATCACCGACGGATATATGTCACTTATTATAATTTCACATTGAGCCCATAGATTTTATTATACATAAAATTATTTCAATTTATTACAATTATCTTCATCTCAATACTACACCAAGAAAAATTAATAGGTTGTCTATGAAGAATACTCCTGTTGGTTTCCGTGTGAAGGATACTCTTTTTGATGTCTGTGGTGATGGATACTTTTAATGATATTTATCTGTGATGGCATAATTAAGTGTTGAGAGGGATTCTATATAGATGGATACTCTATCCTAACTCTTTTCACTTGCTAAAATTAAATATACAACTGAGGATAGTTGCAACCCAAGCAAGAGGGATGTTACGGTAATTAATTTATTGATTGTTGGGTGACCCAACAAGTGAAAAGAATATCTTGGGTTAAGTTGATTGTGAGTGAATCTGATCAACGGTAACACGTGTGAGACGTATCCAAGCTAAGTTGATTGTGAGTGAATCCGATCAACAATAACACTTGTGAGATCTACCCAAGCTAAGTTGATTGTGAGTGAATCCGATCAATGGTAACACGTGTGAGACGTGTGGTGTGAGTTTGATTGTGAGTGAATCTGATCAACTTTGTGACACATGCAATGTGTGTGAAGACATAACAATGGTATCATAGCACGATAAATTAAAATATTGAATTTGGGTCATGGAGACTTAAAGAAGAAAATTCAAGAAATTGATTTTTTCTCAAAGGTTATTAGCATGGCGCAATTCAAAATACTTGCACAGGAAGTGGTGAATCTGCAAAAAGCCTGTAAAGCAAAGGTACAAGGGCTTTGGACAAAGACAAGATTCATTCAAAAATCCAAAGGGCAAAGGAGGCAAAAGCAAAGAGACCTTTGAGCAAATATTCAATGGTTTATGGGAAAGTTTTGGGCCGTCGGATCAGGATTTGGATCAAGGGTTGAGGTTTTAAAACTCCCATATGCATAAAACCACTTTTCTTGAAGTGAAACCATCCTTCTTCTTCCAAAACCACCTTCATCAATTATAATCCTCGCCATAATCCATCTGTATGGATAAAATCAACTCTTTAAGGAGGGTATTAGCCTATTTTCACAATTTCCAAGCACCTTGTATGCCCAAAATTCATAATCAATGTGGAGATTTGCCCATGAATCAAATTGAAGAAAAGCACTCTTGGGTTTTACATTGTAAGAAAATTATGGATTAAACCTCTAATCAAAGGTAAATTTTCTTTTAATTATTCACCACTTCATGATGGCGACGGTAGCATTTTCATCCAAAAAGAGGTGTGACATTCTTATTTCCTACCTCCTTCGTTTCTTCAATGTGCCACGCACAGGCCAACAGGGTTTAGCCAACCGAGTAGTCTTTTTCTTATTAATATTTTTTAAAGCTTAAACCACTAAAAGCTTTCTGTGTTTCTAAAGTTTATTGCCATAAGCTTTTAAAAGCTTAGCTTTACTTTAAGCTTTAAATAACCAAAAAAAGAGCCTATGTTTTACCTTACATAAGCTTTAAAAATCTTATATTTATAACAAGCTTAAAGCCCTCTTACCCTCACAAAGAAAATAAAGAAAGGGACTTTTACAAAAGCAAAAAGAAAATTTCAGCAAGTGACTAAGACTTGGGCGTTATTTTTTGGCTAAATTTCTGAAAATTTTTCGAAGCGGTTTTGAACGGGCTTCTTTTCGAATTGTTAACATCAAGGCGATATTGGATTATTATTCTTATTGTTCATTGGACACCAACAACTTTCGGCGCTTCAACAAGCCTTCTTTTAAATACACGGGTTTGAGTGAGATAAGCTTGTTACTTTTCCTATTTTATTTCCACACTTCCATATTATTTTGCTTCGTTCTTCTACAATGGCAACCTATCCACTACCACCACCAACTATCCATGATCAAGTAAATTCACTTCAAGCTTAACTCCCTAGTGAGCGTAATCAAATAGAAGAACTTAAGAGAAGAATTTCATACAAGAAAAGAAGAAGGTCGTCTCCCGGATCTAATTCTTCAGATTCTAGGGACATTGCATACACAAGATAGTACAAGAAGCTACTCTTCAAGCACAAGAAATGAAGAAGGAAGGCAAGATTAGCCACAAAGCTTTCACTTTTCAAAATTTTAATGCTAAGAAGGAACCAAAGATCGTATTGTCATGGATTAGTCAACTTGACAACTATTTTTATGGGGAAGATTTTTCAGAGAAGGACAAAGTCAAATATGCTACCAACTATTTGGTTGAAAGTGCATCTCTATGGTGGAACCCCATCAAGCAAGGACCAGTTAGACCAAAGACTTGGAAGGCATTTCAAAATCTCATCAAAAAAAAAAAATCTTCCACCTTAATACAAAGCCAGGGCGTGTCAACAATGGGACATGCTATGCCAACTTGATAAAGAAACAGTGTAGATGTATGTGGATAAATTTTGGCAAACACTTATCCAACTTCAGGCCATCGAGAGAGTGCGATCAAAGGACCAAAAGCAAAAGTTCATAGCAGGATTGAAGTCACTCATTAGAGCGGAAGTGAACATGTTCCATCCTCATTTTCTTAGCAACACCGTTTCTTTAGCAACAAACTGTGAGAAGAAAAATGATTTTTCTAGGGACACTACAGTGGCGAATTCTCACATTCTGCAGTTTTCTCGATTTAACCCTCTTTCCAAACATTTTGAGAAATTTCAACGTAAAAGTGAAGCAGCAAAGGACAATGGTTCAAAAGCGAATGGAAAGAAGACCGAACCAGCAAAGAAGAATAATAAGCCTCGTGCGATTACATGTTACAGATGTGACAAAGAAGGACATTATGCATATGAGTGCCCAGAGAAGACATAGAATTGAGTTGCGGCCATGAGCATAATTGAAGACAAAGACAATGTTAACCAACCAAATCTAGAAGGTACTCCAAATCATGACTTCTACGACTAGCAAGGTAAGCCTAGCAGCGGAAGTAGCACTTCTTGCGTGGGGGCAGGGTCCCACACTCGGGGCCTCGCCCACCACGGATATCCGGACAAGAGACTAATCCATCAGTTTTTTCCAAAACCGAACCTGGAAAAACTTCCTTTGCTTGGAAAGCATGGGCGATTCCACCAGGACAACTTTTCCCTAACGTAGTCAAAAGCCTTAACTAACTGAGCTCATCTGACCGAACCAGTTGGGGCATGGATCCCAATGGCTCGCAAATGTCAGCTACTATTGGGTTCAGCAGTGAGGGTGTCGGCTCATGTGGTCCCTGTATTGTCGCCATATCTTGAAGCTACTAATTGCTCCTTTAATGAGTAATAGTTTTTTTTTTGCTTTTTAGGTTTTCTTATAGTCCATTACAGCCTCGGGAGGCCTGGTGTACCCTTCGTTAGGTCAAACGAGTGTCCGCGTTTGCCCTAATTAGCTTAGGGGTTACACGCACATAGACTTGAGATTTTTTTTCGAAAAAAGTATATGCTAGTAGTATTCCAAATGGAAGAGGTCTCAAAACCTGTTTTCCATCATTGTCTTAGGATGATTTTTTTTCGGAAGGATTTTTCGTGCTTTTCGTAGCTTGTTTTTAAACGTGTTCTAAAAGGAATTTAAAAAAACTATGTAAGAGAGAGTTGTAGTATTTTTGGAGTACTACAACTTTGTCTCTTTGATGTTTTAGTGATTTTGTCATTTAGACCCTCAAAAAGTAGCCCGAATATGGTTTGCAATTGTTTTCGTGTTGTTATGGGCGATTTTGTGCTTAAGGGTGGTTTTTGCCTTGATTTTTAGGTCGAATTTTGAGGCTGCTGGGTCGAAGGCCAAAAAGAAGTCCTCGAATGCTCAAGACCAATTTCGAAGAGCTCGATGCTAGCTTTCCGATGAGCACTAGAGCGCGTTCACCGGATTCACGGTTTAGGAGATATAAGCCTCCAAATGGGGCTATTTTTCAGAGGTTTTTTTGGGCCGACCGAACCTCTTTCAAATCAAATCGTGTTTTTTTTTGGTGAAGTCCGTTTCACGTCATGAACTAGTAGGGTGCAGTTCACAGCATGAAACGAACTTCACGAAAAAAATTAAATTTGATTTGATTTGTTTTTTTTTGTAGGGATTCTTTTATGGCATGAAAGTTCAGGAATGGTTCACGGCGTGAAACACATGGCTCACGGGTTTTTTCTTTTTTGCAGGGATTGTTTCATGGTGTGAAAGTTCAAGAATGGTTCACGGTGTGAAACAGATAGCTCACAGAACCTTTTTTTTGGTTTTTTTAAGGGCCCGAGAAAATTCAAATTTCCTTGTTTGGGAGGGGGACATTTTTTGAATTTTAAATTGGAGAGATATGGGCATTTTCCCAAAAAAACAAGTGGGAATCAAAAAAGTCAACCTTTTTATGACACCCCCTTACACCCTTCATAAATAACCCCCAAAATGGACAATTTGACAACTCATTGGTATCTTCTCATTTAATGCTCATTAACCTTAATGAGTTATGTAAAAAAGTACTTAAGAATTAATCAAAATTAATCCTTTCACTAATCTTTTTTTCTTTTAGATTAATCAAGGACTATAATTAACCATCACTAATTAATTCACACCATTAAGCGCATCATTGGATAGAGCATGGAATTACTAAGCTATGTGCATCAACTAATGTGTAAATTAATATACAAATAGAAATTAATTAAACTCTTAATTTGGTCTCTTCTCTTTATGCAAAATTAAGCAAAAGAGAGAAAATTCATCCAATTGATGTAATTAAGTATTTTGATGCATCTAGATGCTCTCAAAACATTTAAAAAATTTAATTTCGACCTCTTACATGATCAATTTGGACCCTAAATAACACATTTTCTAAAAAATTTACCTCTTGAATTGGATTAATCACCCTTAATGGAAAAAACTAGTCAATCAAGAAAGATTAGTCGATTTCAAGACTTTTTTGAAGGTTTTGAGAGAAAAATTCAATGATTAAGCTACTCTTAATGCTTGCTAACTAATGCATACAATTCAGACAAAAAACACACTAATCAAACAAAAATTAATGATTCTAGCTCTATGTTTAACTCTAAGGAGAGTTAAAAATCACTAAAAATTATATTCTATTGCATTGTTTGATGTAATGGATGCAAACTAAACCTAATACACATTATGTGCAAGCCCTAGGAACATTGAAAACCATATTTAAAAAAATAAAAATAATAATTTAAGCTAAAAATTAAGCAAAAAAACATTCTTTATAAAACAAAAAAGAGAGCTATTCTACACCAAATCCGTAAGATTCCTCCCCAGCCCCTAAAGATGTCCAGTATCTTCCCCTGTAAATCAATCCCCTTTTCAGAATAATAAAAGATCTTGTTTCTACTTGTTTTGACCTAGAGAGAGAAAATATTCTAGAGAGAGATAATTTAATTTTTAGATATCTTTAGATGGAAAAATATCCTTTCTTATTAAAATAAATTTTTCCAAAATAAAAGTTTAAAAAGAATTTCCTAAGGTGCATTAGAAATAAATTATAATATGCTCAAAAGACCTTAGCCTAAGGGTCCATATTTTCTAAAAATTTTGGATTAAGGTTTTGAGGGACAAATAAGATTAATCCAAATGTAGGGAGGAGATAAATTGAGGAAATAAAGAAACCCCCCCCTCCCAAAAAAAAAATGAGTAAATGCTCACATAAGATGAAGAGTGGACTAAGGACCAAAGAAAATAGTTAAAAAACTGATTTTTGATACCTCAGAGTGGGGATTCCCCCTCATGAAGGAGGTGCCTTTTTTCTCATCATTACTTTCCTATTTTAAATCAATTAAGTGAGATATTTCTTCTCTCCTCTCTCCTATTTCAAGTCTAGTTCCAAAAAGTAAGCTGAACTAACCCAAAAATGATCTGGAAAATTCTAGAATCAGTTTGCTTGGTTTGAGGCTCACTTTTTCCTATAAATAGAAGC
Organism: Cibotium barometz; assembly: GCF_041138505.1. Lineage (NCBI taxonomy): Eukaryota > Viridiplantae > Streptophyta > Polypodiopsida > Cyatheales > Cibotiaceae > Cibotium > Cibotium barometz. Next base: position 22,064,705 of record NC_141060.1, read on the forward strand.
ATCCCCCTTTGTAAAAGCTTAATAGTGTTTATGCACTATTACTCTACTCCTATCCAGAGCCAATTACATTGAATTTTCTTGATAATTCAATTGTTTTTTATTTAATCCTCTCCAAAGAAATTGGTGGCCACTCTTGATCCAAACAAGAGTAGAACCCTCAATCCCTCAAGCCAAAGGAAAGCTTACAAACTCCATGTAAGCTAAAATTTCTACTTTTTGATTTCAAATCTATGGTTTTCTCATTTTCTTATTTTTTATAGTTGATTAAAGTAAATTCTGATGCTATGCCTTGATGAAAAGGCCATCCCCTTCTCTTCTTTTAGAATTGTGCTAAAATTGTGAATGTTTTCCAAAATTCCTAAATTGGTCACTCTTGAAATCCTTTTGTTGTGCTCAGAAAGTTTGTTTTGGAATGCATCCATGAGAGCTTGAGTCTGTTGTGTGCTAGGGTCTTGGCTTCTTGTTGCAGTGCCTCTTGCGGTGCATCGTGTAGTGGTTGCCCATGTGAGCTCCTCTTGTAGTGCAGCATAGGTAGTGGAGCATAGGTAGTGGGTCGCCCATGTGAGCTTCTCTTGTAGCACCTCTTGTAGTGCAACCGAGTAGTGTGGTCACCCATGTGAGCTCCTCTTGAGTGTATGCCCTTGCTACTTTGGGTCCTTCAACTTGTGTGTGCATAAACTCATGCTCTAGGTAGCAACACAAGGATCATGTAATTGGCCTTAAGTGTTACAGGACCTTTGGTACATGGAGAATTGGATACACCACAAATTAATTAATAATTAAATTAGCCATAGACTTTGCACCAAACCATAAAATCAAAGAACACAAGATTGGGTGCAATCTTTCCCCCCGACATGTGTGGCTCCTCTCCCACAAATCATATTTCATAAATTTAGCCCTTGGAGCCATAAATAGCATAGTTTTTTTTTCCAAAATTGGGCTTTTACAAAATTAAACTGTCATGACTATGGTCCTATACGGAAGTCGAACCCTAGCATAAGTTAATAGCTTTCGAAGTCTCGAGAGTATTATTAGTGCTAGCGGGGTTCAGGGGTTAATGGGTGTTAGGGTTTGGTCGATGTGTGTACACATCTAAGTTATGAGACTCGTCTCAGTGACCATAACAGCAGGGGGAGTGCGGCGTAAGCGATGCAAGTCCGTCCACTTGTGTAAAAATGTATGGACCGCATCCTTGTTACGATCGCGCTCCTCTCCCTAGACCTTTGGTACATGGAGAATTGCATATACCAAAAATTAATTAATTTTCACCACACCATATTATAAACTCAAGAACATCAAAATCAAAGAACACAAGATTGGGTGCGATCTCCCCCTCCCCTTGGACGTGTGCGGCTCTTTTCCCACACGTGGTATTTAAATCATTTTCATAAATTTAGCCCTTGGAGCCATAAATAGCATAGCTTTTTTCACAAAATTGGGTTTTTACAAAATTGAATCATAGTCCAATGCTTTTAAAGTATCTTATCGAAAATAAACCTTGCCCAACATATGTACAATGGGCCAAACCATACAAAATTAATTATTTTGCACACATGTGCACGGCTAGATAATTCTATCCAATGTTCACCTTTGTTGTCCCAAACTTATGATCTATACTCAAAGGTAGTCCATAGTGTTAGATCCCAATGACTTTGGATCTAGTCACAAAAATAATAACAACAAGTGGCAAACATTATCTAGATTCACTCTCGATTACTCACTACTATGCGAAACATGATTAATTGGATTCACTCCCACATTGGATTCAATCACAATGTCTTCACACGCATCCCACATGTCATAGAGTTGATCAGATTCAATCACAATCAAACTCACCCCACACATCTCATATGTGTTATCGTCGTTGATCGGATGCACGTCTCACACGTGTGAGCATTGATCAGATTCACTCACAATCAACTTAGCTTGGGCACGTCTCATACGTGTTACCTTTGATTGAATTTACTCACAATCAAGATATTCTTTTCACTTGTTGGGTCAGCCAACAATTAATAGAGATGAATTACCATAACATTGAGAGCTTGTACTACTTGCATTGAGTGTAATAGTCATGTTCCATTAGTTGGGTGGCACATTTGGCTTGGGCAATGAGGAGTGCTTGCTCAGCTGCATCAGTTTGCTCTTTATGTTGTGCCATGAACTCCATTATGTAACTAGCAAGGTTATGGATCATATAACTAAAAGCTATAGGGAAATAAGGGAGGCAGCCTTGAGAGTTAAGAATTGCTCATGAGAAGCTCTCTGTTGAGGCGAAGTGGTCTTCATAGATCCACTTGCATGTCTCTATTATGTCTTGCATGGCTTCATAAAGAACTGGAGAATCTGGTGCCACGAAAATGGAATGCTATGTTTTTCATGGCTTCATAAGAATTGGAGAGTCTTGTGCCAGAAAATTGGAATGTGTGTCGGGAATGTGAAGTGGTCGAGTAGAGGGACCTCCTGATAGGGCATGCTCTTCAGGGGTCGGTTTTTTGCCACTTGTCTCACCGTACTACTTGCCTTGTGGGTGTGTCCACATCAAGTTGGTCTCCACCAAGAATTTAGCAAAAGAATCTGTGGTAGGTGTCTCCTGATTCATCTTTGGCTTTTTGGGTTGAGGAGAGTTTATGGTTGGCAAGGGAGCCAAAGGGGCTTACCTGGTGTGGTAGCACCTTGGTAGCTGTATGGTTCAAAGGGAGCTCTTCCCAACTTGCAGCATAGTAGAGGACTTTGATGAGGATCATGGTAGCTCAAAAGTTGCCTACAAGTTAGTGTGGATCATGGTAACTCCGAACTTGCCTACAAAGTTGGTGCAAATGCTTTGTAGCTCTCCAAACTTAGTTGCAAGATTGTTGCAAATCATGGCAGCTCCAAACCTATCTACATGGTTGGTGCAAATGCTATGTAGCTTATGATGGAAGTGATATGCCCAATTCACTTTAGACGAGTGAGTAGGGAGAGGTTGCACCAAACTTGTGTGCACAATTGGTGCAAATGCTACGTAGCTCATGATGGAAGTGATCTCCCAAATTCACTTTAGATGAGTGAGTAGGGAGAGGTTGCATGAGTTGTATCTATCAATCCACTTCTTGAGGTTTGTGAGCATGGTGAGAACTACGGTAGGGGGGTAACTAAGTCAGGGTGAGAGATGTCTTCCCAATTCACTCCATTCTTGTGGACAAGTGCTCTGATAATATCTTAACCATATCCCCATGAGCATCACTAAGGTTTTGATAGTATTTGGTTACTCTGGGTAGGTACAAGGCTTCTCAGACATCATCTTAAGTCAAGGCTAGAGTCAAGTCCACATCTATGGCATCTCTAACAGTCTCCCTATATAGACATGGGTATCATATGAAGAAATGAATTTGAAACATGTGCTAAGGTTTGGCTCGTATATAAGTGGGAAGACCAGGTCTCTCCATGTGCTCCATGCCTTTAGGCCTTTGGTTGGTAGCATTTGTAGGTGTGGTAGTTGAGCTTGTGCTCCACCTTCTTCTCTAACCTAGATCTTTCTATGGATCATATGCCCTTAGACATGGGTATCATATGAAGAGCTAAGGTTTACCAAAACATTGCAAGAATGTACAATTATGTTCATCAAAAGTACTTATAACATATCCTTAATGTTGCTATACCTCTCCCCATCCCCCCTAACTTAAATTTAAGATTTATTATTCACTTAAATGCTAAATTCATAGCCTTACCCCTACCTTATAAGTTTATGCCTCATTTCAAAAAACCCCCCTCTTGTATACTCATGTGATATCATAAGTTTTATAAGAGTGAATCCCTTGAGGTTTTCACTAACCTAGTTCCACTTCTACTCCATTGGGAGAAGGAAAAAAAATTACAGAGAAGAAAAGGCAAGAGCTTGATCAAGGAAAGAGGCCAAGAGAATTCTCAAGGGCAAATTGTAAGAATACACAATAGCAAAAGCTTGAACAATGCAATACAATGCACTGATTTGAGGAAAGAGTGAACATTAAATAATATTACTACTTGAAAAAACTTACAAATTGATGACGTCTACCCACCCATGCACTCCCAATAAGGAGATTTGATGGTGATCTAGATAGAATTTAGATGGATGATATCTTGCTTACAAGAGTGCTTGAACACAATGAACGCGATGATAAACTAAAGCTAGCCATACTAAATCTATATATAGTACCCAAGGTAGGCATAGACGTGGGTCTACCATGTCGACCAACCCATGACTTGGTCCAAAATGACCAATCAACTATATCATCCTACTAGCACCATATTAGACTACAACATACATAGCACACATACATGCATCCTAATTGGCAGTAGAGTGCCAAGTCTACATAAACCATCTCCTAACCATCACACTTGGCGGGGATGGCTATTTCACTAGCGAGTGTGAAAGGTCATTTTGTGATGCAGTGTTAGATGCTGTAGCAGGTCATGAAATGTATAGCTTTCTGGATGGCTTTTCAGGTTACAATCAGATTAGTGTTGCTGAGGAGGATCAGCATAAAACTGCTTTCATCACTGAGTTTGGTGCATATGATTTTACTGTCATGAGTTTTGGTTTGAAAAATGGACCACCATCCTTCAATTATGTGGCACATAAGGTTTTTGAGCCACACTTACAAGACTTCATGAGAGTATTTGTTGATGATTTCTCTGTTTTTGGTAAGAAGGACTTACATCTGATGCATCTGAAGTTGTGTTTGGAGAGGTGTAGGCAGTTCAGACTGGCCTTGAACCCTTACAAGAGTGTGATTGCTGTGAAGAGTGGGATTTTGTTGGGTCATGTGATCTCACAGGAAGGCATGGCAATTGATGTGAAGAAGGTTGAGGCTATTCAAACAGCAAAGTCTCCTACTAATGTGAAGGAAGTAATGAGGTTTGTGGGTCAGATCAAATGGCATGCCAGGTACCTCAGATATTTAGCCAATATTTGTGCACCATTGACACATTTAACTAAGAAGGATGTGCCTTTTGTGTGGGCTGAGCCTCAAGAGAAGGCATTTCAATTGTTGAAGAAGATGGTAGCTGTTGCACCAGTTTTGCAGTCACCAGATTGGACTCTACCTTTCCATATTTTTGTTGATGCCTCAGATGTAGCAGTAGGGGCAATTCTGATGCAGGAGAGGGTGACAGGATGGTACAGGCCAGTATTTTATGCCAGTCGGATATTATCATCTGCAGAAAGGAATTATGCTGTGACTGAAAGAGAAGCTTTGGGTATGGTATATTCCTTGAATAAGTTCAGGCATTATTTGTTGGGGAACAGGGTAATATTTCATGTGGATCACCAAGCCCTGCTGTATCTGATTAAGAAGCCATTGTTGACAGGAAGATTAGCCAGGTGGATGCTTTTGTTACAGGAGTTTGACTTTGTGATTGTCCATACTCCAGGAAAAGAGCATGCTATTGCTGATTACTTTAGCAGGTTGGAAACTGGAGAAGCACCAAGTGGGGTGGATGATGATCTACCAGATGCCCCATTGTTTGAAGTTCAGGCTGCTGAGTCGGATTCCTGGTATGATCAGTTTTTGACATTTTTAACTGAGGGATTTATGCCAGTAAAATTTACTCCAGATCAGAGAAGGAAGTTTGCTTTGAAGAGTAGACCATTCTTAGTGATTGCTGGAGCATTGTACAAAAAGGGAATTGACCAGGTGATAAGAAGATGTGTACCTGAGTATGAGCAGAAGGCAGTAATTCAGGAAGCACATTCAGGAATAGCAGGAGGACATTTCTCAGGGGATATTACAGGAAAGAAAATATTGCAGGCTGGTTTGTGGTGGCCTACAGTTTTGAAAGATGCCCATGAATATGCCAAGAGATGTGTGATTTGTCAAAAGCTTGGACAGCCAGCTAATTCAGATAGAATATCAGATCATCCTATTTTGCCTTTGGAACCATTTCAGAAGTGGGGAATTGATTTTGTGGGACCTGTCAAACCAACAACTCAAAGAGGTAACAGGTATATCCTTGTTGCTACTGATTATTGTACAAAATGAGCTGAGGCTGTAGCTCTGAAGGATAACAAGGCTGCAAGTGTTGCAAAGTTCTTGTATCACAATATCATGACCAGGTTTGGGTGTCCTGTAGAACTGGTAAGTGATAGGGGAACTCACTTTCTGAATGATGTAATTTCTGAACTAACAAGAACTCATATGATTATGCACAAAAAGTCTACAGCTTATCATCCCCAGGCGAATGGACAGGCTGAGAGTACCAACAAGACATTGGTAAGGATCCTAAAGAAGATTGTGCAGGATAACCAGAAAGATTGGGACTTGAAGCTGGACTCTGCTTTGTGGTCTCATAGAACAGCTTTTAAAGTTACAACAGGGATGACACCATTCAGGTTGGTCTATGGATTAGAAGCAGTTGTGCCTATGGAATTTGTGGTACCAAGTTTAAGAGTAACTGCTGAGAAAATGTCTCCAAGTTTGTCAGTGAAGTACAGGAGCAGGTATTTGATGCAGTTGGAAGAGGACAGATTAGTCAGTTCTTACATCACTGAGGTGATTCAAAGAAGAAGACAGGCTTGGGTGAGTATGAATGTCAAATTTAAGGTGTTTCAGGTTGGTGATTGGGTGATGGTGTACAATTCCAGGTTGGGACCTCATCCTGGTAAGCTAACACTGAGATACAAAGGGCCTTATCAAATTGTTGAAGATCTGGGACAAGGAACCTTTATTGTGGCTGATGTTTTTGGAACTAGGGTTGAGAAACCAATTAATGGGTTCAGGTTGAAAAAGTTTCAAGGAACACCACCACATTTGGATTGGGCAAGTTCAGCATTGGTACAGGTGCTGGAAAAACAGATGTTGATGAATGAAGAGTTGGATGTAAATGGAGTGCTGATGGCACAAGGGGATGTACAGATTCTGAAGCAACAAATGCATAGCACTATGCAGGATTCTTGGGGAATGATCAAGGAGAGGATGTCTACAATGATAAATTATCCCTATGATGTTATGAAAACAGGGTTTGTAACTCAGCATGAGGCAAGATTGGTAGAAGAGGTTGGACAGTTGAAGAAAGAACGTGAGTACTGGATTCAGCAGGTACAGGAATTGAAAAAGATGCAGAGTGTGAAGATTCAGAGTGATAGGACTGTGGAGGAAGTGTTTCAGGAACCAGAAGTTCAGGTGGAAGTACCTATTATAAATTTGAGTGTGCAAACAGCAAGTCAGAGTGAGCAGTCAGTGGAGACTTCAGTGGAAGATAAATCAGCAGAGAAGACTGAAGTTTTGAAGGAGGTTCCAGTTGTTGAAGGGATGCAGGCTGAGCAGCAAAGTGATGTAGTACCTGACATTTGAAGAAGCAGCATTTTGTCATGTGGCCGATTTTTTCTGATCAAGGGATTGTGAATTCAAGTCCGATTTCCTTGAAATCAACCACCGGGCTGTGCCATGTGTTGAACTACAGATAGAATACCTAATAGTTGCTTAGTCGGATATATGTATCTTTGCTCAGTCGGAATTCTATTCAGTTGGAATTCTACTCAGTCGGATTGTTGATCAGTCGGAGTTTGTTATGATCTGGTTAGTCGGATATCATCTGTTAGTGTCTTGTGACATTCTAGTTACAACCGTCTAAACTGTCTGAAGTCGCCTATTTATAGGGGCTTTGTAGTCGTCTTTAACAACAAGAAGAAGAAGAAGAAGAAGAAAGCAATGTATGATTCATCTTGATCAATCAAACATGGTATTTCAGTTCTGTTCTGTTATTCTCTATCTTGTTTAGCAAATCTCTGCTTAATCTGTGTTCTCTATGGAGGAAGATGTTTGTGTTTAGCCTGATGTGGGAATTGAAGTTAGTGTTACCTAATGGGGGTGTCTTTGCTGTGTCAGAAGTAGTTAGTTGTGTTGTGTTTGAGAACCCTAAACAGCCATAAGCCCTTCTAGCCATTCTAATGAACTTTTTGATCAGCAGGACAATTAGTTGAAACGAACTTTCGGAGGAGTAGGACAACTAGTTGAAAAAAACTTTCAGAGGATGTATAATGACATGAGCCCAAAATCCACTCACTTACCACAAAATAAAGTTAACCCCAAAATGCATTCACTTACCCCCAAGGCACATCTCTAACAAGCATCTAGTCCCCTTCCTTGTTTTCCTCCATAAGTTAGTACAAAATCTGAACCATTCAAAAACCGCATACCTTGACCTACAAAAATTCAACATTGAGTTAGCCTCTACTTGTTCTACCATTGGGACTCTTAATACTTATTATAACATGGCGATCGGGGCTCCTACAATGCTTAACAAGGATGTGGAACATTTTCTCTAGTATTGATAGAAGGCCCTCATAAGAGTTATAGGCATTTAGATCAACTTTGCATCCAATAGCGATCCCATCCAAGTTAACTTTCACATACATAGTTGGCATGCCATCTCCCTCATCTCCTGCAGGCCTGGTCTCGGAAGCAAGCATGCTCCTCTAGTGAGGGCCATTTTACAACTTGACCCCTGTAGAAATATAATAGATTCTCTATTAAGCACATGTCCTTCTTTCCATGCCAAAGCCCTTCAAGCCCAAAACCCCCATCTAGACCACTCATGTTAGCATATGCAGTCACATGACAAGGTCACTCATTGAATTGGAAATAGGCCCAAGAGATCAAATAAAGTAAACAAGAATGTACAATAACTCCAGAGGTTGACTTACTTGGCAGGAGGGGCTTCATCTGATGTAAAATCTTAGTTAGACATCTGGTGTTGAGAGCTTTCACTTGGAATTGAAAAGTTAAGCTAGGCATTTCTTGACACCACAATTGTATCACCATCTTTGTCAGCTTCAATAGATGCAAAAACCACAGATTTTTGACTTGCCAAGAGATAATAGGAGCTGGTAGAGTGTTCATATCTAGATTGCCACATCGGGACATGGGGGGGGGGACCAACCCAATTCACATTCTCCAGATGATTAGTATAAGACTTTGCTTTTAAATCATGTACTTGATTGATCACCATGGTTGCCCCAGAGGTCGAATTTATAGCTAGCCTGGCGTCCCCAATGTTGATCAGTAGGGATGCCCCAGGGTTCAAGTTCACACTAGGCTTGACATCTCAGGAAATTTCAGTGATGGTCTGTGAGTACTTTTGAGGGGGAAACCATGACAAATCTTGTAAATGCATTGATGGAAGGGATGGGCATGCCATCAAGACTCTTCAATGATGAACCTTGCCATGTGCTTGACATGGGCAGGTATATGTGGACATCATCTCGGATGCAATGAGTGGCCTCTTGCCCATGCGAGCTTATGAGAGATGGGTTTCTACATGGCCATGGAGATAGACTCCTTAACATCCACACCATTCTTCTTGAGCTCAACAGCTCCATGTATGTCATCTATGCCCATTTTGGGAGTCTCCTCGGTGGCTAGGTCTAATACCAACCAGAGGATTGTCTCCTCCAGGTTAAGGTCTACTGGTTGAACATCTACTTCTTTCTCTACTTGGCTCGAAGATGCATAGGAGACCTTAGCCAAGCCTATGTAGTCATGTTCCTTCAGAGAAGAGCCACTTTGGCCCAAGCTATGGTATCTCCATCATTGAGCAAGATCACCATAGAACCTAGCCCTTGTCCTCTCTGTTATTCATATCACCTGCAAAAACAAGTTAGGTACTCCATCTTAACTCTTGAAGACCAGCCACCATAGACGTTCACTTGGACATGTAGATGTTTGAGTTGAACCAAATAATGACCACTCGCAGCTTCACTACTCTGTCGTAGCTCAAGGTACTCTAGCTTGATGCTTGAAGACCACCCACCATAGATGTTCACTTGGACATGCAGACGTTCGTGTTAAACCAAATACTGGCCACTCGCTAAGCTTCACTCTGTCCCATCTCGTGGTATAAGTCATGCATCTTCACCATCTTTCTCTCTCACACACACCTCTTCAATCAACAGACCATCATATGCCAATTGTATCATCCGTAAAACCATTACACCAGCACCACAAATTATAAGAGATTTTTTATTATTATAGATGTCCACCACCTCACTGATCATTAAAGGAGTCAGCTAATTTGAGCCTGTTGTAGAGAATTGTTCATCATAGATTTCAAACAACAGATGCAAATACTAGAGCATGTGTGGAGAGTGTGGAATCAACCATCTCTATCAAAACTACCCATGGTTTTTGGTTGAGTATCCTACCCAACCCTGCCCTCGTTAGTGACGTTGTAACAGTCTACTTATTGTAAACCATGTCGGCATGGGCTACAATGGAGAGGAAGGAGAAGAAGTGTAATAAAAAGCCAAAGACGGTTCTAGCTAAAAATACAAGTTACAAACTGTAGCAAAAGATCCAAAAGAGTTAAAAAGCTTATCTTCAAGTGGGGAAGATTTGTAAAGTTCCCCATTGAGAAGAAAAGATACCTCAAGGCAAAGACGATGATTCTCAATGAAAGATGGTGTTAGGTCAAGAAACACAAATATCCTTGAGAAATTATTTATTAATGATGCAATAATGTAGTTTTTATTTACAAATCATTACCTACCTTAAAAGGTGTTGAGGAGAAAAATAAAAGTATTGGAGATCTCTTATCACTGATCTATTCACCAATGAATACCCTGCTAGGGTATTACTGACGATTAGTCCAAAAGTATCACAAAATGTTAAAGCATGGATGGATAGGAATCAAATCTCACCAAATGGAGAAGTGGATGCAATGAATTGCTTGGTGAGAAAAAAGTCAATGCGGTGCAAGGAAAGCCAAAGCTCTAGGAGAGCGAATCTTCCAATGCTACACTTTCCAATGCCCTTGTAGAAGCAACATCTTCACAGACGATGCATGGTAGACGCGTTGGCATAGGCTACAATGGAGAGGTTGTAAGCATTGTAGACTCGATTGCTTGTGGGCTACAATGGAGAGGTTGTAAGCATTGTTTTTTTAAGAAAAAGTTTATGAGTGTCAGTACTGTCAGAGGAGAAAATCAATTTATCAATCCTATCTTCATGCTAAAGGTCTCAACTTCTTAGAAGGTTATCACTATTATGAATAAAGACAATCTAGACTTGGTATCACTATTTGATATTCATGTAGAAAGGGTACTATGATATCACTATTTAATATTGATGTAGAATTGATAAAACCCTCCCTCCCTCTCTCTCTCTCTCTCTCTCTCTCTCTCTCTCTCTTTTGCATTTTTATGGAATTATGGTGATTTGGCCTAAGTTTCTTAGTTATTGATGGGTGTTTGTGTGTGTTTTTGTAAGTCTGCCAAAGTAGACCACGTCGGCATGGGCTACAATAGAGACTTTGTTTTTGCATTTTGATGAAATTAAACCATCTCATTCTAGCATTTTGGATGGAATGGAATTATGCAGTGTGTTTTGGTGAAATTTAACATGGCCAATATGGACCGTGCTGGCACGGGCTATCAAAGGGACCTTATTTTTATATTTTTTTAGAATTAAACCCTCTTTGTATGGAATTTTGTTGTGTGTATTTGGTGAAATTAAATAGAATACACACTTTGGTGGATTTCTTTATGGTTCTTTGCCTCAACCTGCATATGATATGATCACATAGGAGCACATGCGATATGGGATATCAGTGGTGGAAGCCTCTTCACTCTAATCATGGATGGCTACTCATTATGGCATCCAATGGAGGTATATTTGATCTTTTTTACTTGTTGCATGGGAAACCTTGTTGCGGTTCAAAGAATCAAATTCTAATTTAGGTGCTTGGCTTTTAGGACATGCCGTGGGGTGGATTGAGTGGTATTGTCGTGTATCTGATCTTGAGATTTGGCATCAAATTATTGTCATGTATAACTCTTCCTATGGTTATGTAGAGCTTGTAGGATCTATGCAAGAAGGAGGTCCACTCATTACATGGAGTAGACAACATGAGTGTTGGTCACCATCTTGGATCTCATATGGGAGAAGCTCACCATGGATTCTTGAGCCATGGGCATCAAGGTAATGTATATTCATGAAAGATATCAAAAGGTCAAAAAGGTACAATGATAGTCCATGAGCCCTCTTTTATACTTAAGCCCATGACCAAAGTCCTAAACCTAATCTAAAGGTGTTGCTTCATTACAAACCATCCCCTCCTATAATGATTTCATCCGCAAAATCAAAGGGTGGTCGTGCACAAAGAAAAGACATATACAAGTGGCTATGTACATAAGCTAAAAATCACATCCATGGCTGAATATTGATGTTACAAAAAACCTATACATGAATCATATGACCCCCAGGGTCAAATGGAAAGGATGAAGGGCTCTTGTCAATGATGAGGCTATCTCTGAATTAAAAGGAAATCCAAGGCATGCAAAATCCAAGGCAATGGTTCGATGATAATTTGGTGCAAGTGGAGAGGATAAGGAACCACTGTCTCGATGATGAAGCTAGTTGAGTATCCTCCAGGATCAAAACAATATGTATGGTATACATCCTGAACTGTCAAAGCTGAGATGGTAGCAACTCTTAGGTTGAAAGGAAAGCTCAACTCCGAAGCCATAGTAATGGTAGCTCCTGGATCAAAAGGATAATAACCCATGTCAATGACGTATCTCGCTATGCCTCTAACTGGGTCAAATAGCCAAAGTGTAGACCATCTAACCATGGAGTAAATGTGTGACCACCTCGATCAAAAAGTAAGCATCCAATATCCTCGTTCAAAGTGAAACGGCCACCAGAAATATCAAATTGATGGTTCAAATAACTGCTCAGGTGAGAATCTAGATGTGATGCATGTAAATCCACATAATACGCCACATAATCAGATACCATGCATCCCAAATGACATATACTGCATCAAGAAGTAAATGCCCTGGATCCAAAGAAAATAGGATCGTGTTGACACCAATGATTTTATATTCACGTGATCATAATTTTTTTTTGTTAATAACATGTGTTAACATGTTATTAACATGTTAACATGTTAACATGTTCCCAAAAAAGCCGGTGGGAGGTTCCCTGGTAACCGGCTAAAATCTCGCTGAGATTTTTACAATACCCGGCGGTCCCACTGGGAATTTTAAAACCCCGGCAGGCCCGTCGGGGTCGTCATTTAGCCCGGCGGGCTACAGTTTTGTATATATACGGGCCCGGGGGGCCCTTTGGGAGTTCATTGCTAACAGTATACATAGGTAATGATAGTTATGGGTGTGTGGGTGTGTGTGGGTGTGTGTGTGTGTTCGTGCGGGCAGCCACCCATGGTCGCAATGCGCGGCAGGATGTGGGTGGTCCGCCACATGAGGGGTGTATGTGTGTAAGGCCATTCTTCGGAATGGTGCTTATCGTGGGGCACATAGTCGATAACGCAGCTGGTTTGTGTCCTATGGTAAGTATGGCACGTCGTAGCAGTACTAGTCTTGGTAACGCGGCAAGCATAGTATCATTATGGCGATGTCACCTTCCCTTCCCTTCCCTTTGTCAAATGCGGGCATATGGTCGGTAACGCGGCCAATGTCATTGTCCGTATCCTATTTGTATTCTCATAGATTCAGGCGACATTTTATCGTTAACGCAGTAAGTTGGTGTCGTCCGCTAGTGCATATATTGTTTTTTGCATATTGCAGCATTTGATCGTTAATGCGGTCGAAAAAATGTCGTAAATTTGCTTGATGCGGCTTGTATTGTTTTTATTGTGTGTGATCCATGCGATGGTTGGTAACGCGGCATGAGTATTTCATGGATCACAGTTTACATATTGTCTTTAAGTTTAATTTCATGATGTCGTGACTCGTAAAAATGAATCTCTCTCTCTCTCTCTTCCTCCCCCCTCTCTCTCTCTCTCATGATACACTTCACAACTCTCTCTCTCTCTCTCTCGATACACTTCACAACTCTCTCTCTCTCTCTCTCTCTCTCTCTCTCTCTCTCTGTCACGATAGGTGTGTAGATGAGGAGTTCTTTTTTTTTCTCTTAAAATATACATAATCCCTAATAAATTACCTTTTCTCCCTCTATTTTCTTAAAATATAAAACAATACTAAACATTATTTTCCTCTCTTTAGGAACTCACAAAACTATTGAAAATGTCATCTAATGTTCTCTCTCTCTCTCTATCTGTCACGACTCTCTCTCTCTTCCTCCCCCCCTCTCTCTCTCATGATACACTTCACAACTCTCTCTCTCTCTCTCTCTCTCTCTCTCTCTCTCTCTCTCTCTCTCTCTCTCTCATGATACACTTCACAACTCTCTCTCTCTCTCTCTCTCTCTCTCTCTCTCTCTCTCTCTCTCTGTCACGATAGGTGTGTAGATGAGGAGTGCTTTTTTTTCTCTTAAAATATACATAATCCCTAATAAATTACCTTTTCTCCCTCTATTTTCTTAAAATATAAAACAATACTAAACATTATTTTCCTCTCTTTAGGAACTCACAAAACTATTAAAAATGTCATTTAATGTTTCCTCTCTCTCTTCCCCCCCTCTCTCTCTCTCTCATGATACACTTTACAACTCTCTCTCTCTCTCTCTCTCTCTGTGTGTGTGTCACAGTAGGTGTGTAGATGAGGAGTGCAACATGTATAAGACACTCCAAAATCTAACGATAGCTTTTATTATGTAAGTGTAGGTTTTTGGGTATGGCACTTTCTTGTCAAAAATAGACTTTTGAGATACATAGAAGATGTTTACAAAAGTAAAATGACTGTAGTAGAAAGAGAGAGGAGCAGGCACACGAAAAGAAGATAGAGAGAGGGAGTTGGGTAAAGTGTGTGCCACTCACTCTAGCAAGATCCTCTTTTAAACACTTTTACAACTTGTCTTAATGTGTACTATTAGTTGCATTAACTTTGGCTTTATCATCTCTCTCTCTCTCTAGTCACTCAATGTTGACTCTCATCTGCACACCTATCGATACACACGACTCCACAACTCTCTCTCTCTCTCTCTCTCGATTCTAGTAATAAAGCTCATGTATGATGCTCTCTAGTGATTATGTATAGAAGCTTATGTCTGATGCACTTGTTCGATCATTGATAAGTAATGATACACTTGTTGCGATTGTCTCACGTTTGATGAACATTGATAAGTAATGATGCACTTGTTGTGGTTGTCTCACGTTTGATAATGTATTGCATGATGTTAAGTTCAGTAATATTGTTTGATATTTTGTTTTTGTTTGATCATTGATAAGTAATGATACACTTGTTGCGGTTGTCTCACGTTTGATGATGTATTGCATGATGTTGATTTCAATAATATTATTTGATATTCCGTTTTTGTTTGATCATTAATAAGTAATGATACACTTGTTGTGGTTCTCTCACGATCGATGATGTATTGCTTGATGTTGATTTCAGTAATGTTGTTTGATATTCCGTTTTTGTTGTGTTTAGTGATATTTGCTAGATTTGCGAAGACGACCATCATGCTTTCCCCTGAAGAGCGTAAAATCGTTCTACGAGCAATTCGCATTGAAGCAGTCATCGCAGTGTCACAATGTTCAGAAGACATCGTCAAGAAAAGATCAATGAGTCTGAGATACTCATGCGAGATCTATTAGAGCAGATATGGAAAAATGCACAGCGTCGACTTCGAAGTGGAGGCAACACTGAGTTGCTTGATAGACAAAAGATAGTAGACTTCAACCATCAATATATAACACGAACTATTTTGGGGAGCATGCATGTAGCATGCAATGATCTTAGAGATGCTGCCCCACCTGAAGCTAATATGCATCGTCTACAGTTATGGGACGCTGTATGGAGCGAGCAAAGAGCCAAGAGCAAGCGCATGAAGGCGCTGGATGCAGAGTCACTCCCCAAAAGAGTGCGCATTGCCCAGGATGTCGCTGCAACGTTCAGCCAGCCAGATGCGAGTGGGACGGGTGCCATTAATCGTACAATCTACAATTCTATGTGCACACACCTCATTGGCGTCCCGTACGAGGCTCTGGTCGAAGGGCGAATAATAGGCTCTGGTGTTTTTGGCACAGTTAAAGAGTATACAGTTAGAGGTATATCATTTTTGCCAGAGCACATTACTTTTTGTAGAAAGCACTACAAAGGAGAAGGCAGCGCCAAGTTTGAGAGCTTCCAGGCAGAGTAGGGCATGCAGGTTCTACACCCATCAATGTCAGGTGTATTGCCTTCACAAAAGAATCTCCTTGGATCACTATTTTTCCATACTATAATGGCGGCTCGCTTGGTGATACTCTTCTGAAGGTCCCCTTCAGATTCAGTGAGTTCACCAGAGCAATTTTCCATTTGGATCGAGGATGGAGAAAACCCCCGCCCGATAATATTCCTTTAAGTCATCTAGAACTTCCTAAAATAAAACAAATAGTAATAACCATGCCACATATTATGCATGCCTTGGTGGAAGGCCTAGCGGCGGCAGCACATTTGGTAGGAATTGTACATACCGACCTACATCCATTCAATGTAGTGTTGGATTTTACAAAAGAGTTGAAGCCACGTGTAGGTATTATCGATTGGGGGTTACTGCTGAGAGTGCCCAAAAAACGGATGTCTCTCGATTTTGTATTTGAAGTAGACAAGAACCCTGAGAAGGTGGCAGAGGCAGTCTCCTACGCAGGCAGAGAGCGAAATAAACGGCCGTGGATAGCCCCGAAAATTTTTGATTCGTTTTTGGCAGATGCATACACTCCTGCATCTGATGTTTTTGCTTTAGGGTGTTTATTACAAATTTTATATGACTTTTGGTAGAAAGTACAAGAGTTGTGGATGGACAATAGTTCCTACAACAAAGTTACCATGGATACTATTATTTATAGAGTAAAAAATTGGATGTGTCTACCTAATCGCGACGAGCAAAAATCTATTTTGCAAGTAGCGAAATTTTTTAGATCACTAAATATACTGACCCGGCGAGGGCACAACGTCCTCTTGTAGAGCTATCGGTGTCATTCATCCCAATTTTGTAATTTAACAGTATCAAGAGATTTAGTTTCAAGAATGGCTCTTTGTTTGTCTCTCTTCAAAATTTGATATGTGCGCACTGTTTGAAATATTTTCTCATTGAGTCTTTGCAATCTGTCTCTCCTCTTGTGGTGTTTAAGTTTATGTTTTCTCTTCAAAATTTGATGTGCGTGCATTGTTTGAAATATTCTTTGAGTCAAGTGGATATTTCTCATTGAGTCTTTGCAATTCATATCTCATCTCGTGGTGTTAAACTTTAAGTTTTTGAGGGTAATGGTCAATTTATCTTACGTTGATCTTTATAGTTCATTAAAATCCTCAAGTCATTTATGTTCATGCAGATATGGCAGAAGCACAAGCAAACGAGCATCAAGAGTTAGCCAAGAAGGCATATGAGTGAATGAAGGCCCTTGCACATGGAGTGACAGCCTGCGAAGCTACGAGAACAGCATGCAGGTTGTCGAAATGGACAAATCCTACTTATGCCCAATGGAAAGACATAAATAAATGCGTAACCACAGAGATGATCAAGGAAATATGGCCATGTCCAGATGGTGAGATTAAGAAGGAAAGATGGAAGGTTTCGCATTGCACTCATAATGATATCAAAATTAATGCCGAGCGCATTTTCTTGGAGGTGTACGGTTGTCCTCTCCATAATGCTGACGCGCCACTCTATTTTGCTAAGATGCTATATGCACAATTTATCCTAGAAACTCCAGTGGACTTCGCCTCCAGAGAGGCCACTGTCAGCATCCACGACATACGTGAAGAGACAGTGACATTCACAAGGGAGAAACTTGCTCTCATGGTGGAGGGCACTGGATTGGAGTTAAACAAGGTCAAAGAAAGCTTAGGGGCACAGCTAGCAGAGAAGGACAAAGAAGCTGTACGATTATCTCAAGCGTCAACTCCTCCCCTGGCCAATAGAGGGATTCAAGAGCAGCTCACAAAGATCAGCCAAGATGTACAGACCCTCTCTTTGCGTATAGCTCCTGTGCGCCAAGGGAACCACATCTCTCATTTTTTGGTACATCCTGATCTTGTGGGAGTTTCTTCTGCTGAGGCTACTAGTTCGTCCACCTCCCAATGTCTTGTATGTTATAAAGTATTCGATGGGTGGAGCGGCAAGTATATACTGCCCTGTGGACACTATTACCACTTAATATGTTTAGTGAGGCACATGCAAAGTATTTCCACATGTGCATTGTGCAGTGTCCCAATAAATCAAGGTATTTATACAGTGTTCGGCATGGCTAGCGAATATAAACCACCAGGACCTTTAGATGCAACTCCTAGTGCAATTCGCAATTTATTTCAAGATGAAAGCTAAGAAAGACATAAATCCTACTTTTGTATTGATAATTTCTCCAAATCCAATCATTTGTACAAGTATTTTTTATGAAATTAATGAAATGACTTCTTCCTCTATGTTAGTATCTTGCTCCAAAATTCTTTCACCATTTACCCTCTCGTCTGCTAAATTAAGCTCATCTAAGTCAATGTCCAAATTGTCTTCTATCTCAAGGCTAGTGCACGATGTACATTCAACATCAAAGTTCTCATCTACTACATCATCACAATCGTACATCCATCTGGGCATATCTTCTTCATACTCTTCGCTTTCAATGTCTCACAAGATCTTTTCATTGCAATACATGTAAACAAGTTTATCTGCTCGATCTGCAAGAAGTCGATTGTTGCGAATAGTACTGTGAATATATTTGTACATGCTCCAGTTTCTTTCTGAGCTTGAGTTTGAAGAGCATTGACTTAGAACCTTCATCGCAAGGTTGCACAATAAAGCATAGTGCTCACCACCATTCATCATCCACCACTTCCATGCAGGCTGCTCTTTAGCCATTTGTTGAACAAGGGAGTTGGAAAATAAACCCTCTTTCAATCGAAATGAGGCCATCTCCTTTATGCACTTTACACGATCATCAACATTATTATAAAAAGTGTTTATCACTTTATAAAAACCTTGAACCACCTCAACGTTGGACATAAAATCCATATTCCAGTATTCAGGATCTAGCATGTAAGCAGCACTGTGTAGTGGTGAATGCGCTCCAATTCATCTAGCATGAAAGTACTTCAATAGGACTTTTCTTTGTCTACTAGAGAATGGTACACGCCATTGCTTTTCCACCACTGAATGCTCTAATTTCTCAGGACACTCCAAACTCCGCTGGACAGTCCACCATTGCATCCATGCTTTCCCGAGATTAGGTGCTCTTTGATCAAGATTTCGTATGGCATACATAACAGGCATCATTACATGGTATGCATCCCCATCACACTGTTCCACCAACTTCTTCTCGTAAGCGCTGCCTTCAAGACTTTGATTTTCTCTTTCACTTTTTCAGGTTGAGTGCTCTCCCAGTCATGAAATGTCATGCATGTAAATGTTTCGCAAATTGCATCTTTATTTCGAAGAAGAGACTCAAAAGTGTAAAAGTGAGTGCAAAACCTAGTCTCCGCTGGAAGCTTTAACAAAACTGACATGCGAGGTCGAAAAATATCTAACACTCTTTGTCTCTTGAGCATGAATCTCACAAGCTGGCGAGCAGTGTCGACGATTGAGGCAAACCATTTGGTATCATCACTTTTATACCAATCTTTTAATACAAGATTCAAACTCTATGAGTATTACAGCCTACCGAAAAAACATGTGGATAGTGCCGCTTTAGGATTTTGGATGCATTCTTGCAATTCTTTGCATTGTCCATGATGATTTGGACTACATTTTTGGCACCCACTTCCTCTATCACAGAGCCAATGACTTGAGCAATGTAAGCCCCAGTTTTGATTGAACCAACAGAATCCATGGCACGGATGAAAGTCTCACCTCTAGGTGAAATAACCATTATATTAATTAATGGTTTTCTTTGTACATTGGACCATCCATCACTTACTATACTACATCCAGAAAGCTCTATATTGCTAAGAATTATTCTTTGTACACGTTCTTTTACTTGCGCATAACATTTCTCTAATAGATCATTTTGCATAGCATGGTACGTAGGCGGTGAAAACCCTGGTCCAAACTCACCAATTTTCTTCCATGCTCTCTTCCAATGCTCACTGTCCACCATCATCATAGCACTCCCAAAAAAGTAAATCGCTTCAGCAAGGGCGAGTTGTGCATCATCGAGCCGACCTTGACGTAGGCTTTCTTGCAATGAAGTTTGACGCATGGGTATATTTCCTACGTCAAAGTTTCGCTTGCAGGAAGATGCACTGGGTAGATTACTTTCTGGTTGCACACATTGACATTCGGAGTACAAGCAGGCGATGTAGCTGGAGTTTGATGATTAGAACAACAGTGTTCTTGTTGCCTTGATACATTAACGGTAGGAGTGTAATGTTTTCTTGCATCTTTCTTTTGAATTTCTTCTCTTATGCGTTTGGCCACTGTGCAGGTGCAGAGGGGTGGGTACATGACTTTTTCTTTGCTCCGCCTAAAAAGTGTTCTCTTAGTCGAGGCGCCCCACCTAATTTTACTGCGTGGCATAGCTTACACTCCCAATCTATGAATCGATCACCGATGTTAATTGCATATTGCCACTCTATCCCAGGTGCCTTTTTTTCCTACTATTTGGAATTTGGACTCTATTGGAGGTATCACTAGATCCAACATTGTCCTCCATCTCAAATAACCTATTCAAGCAAGCATATAACAATGAATACACAAATGAAAAAACAACAAAGTCACTCACGTATTACAAAACATACATCAGCAAACTACTTCGAAACTATCTTGACAAACACAAAAGATCATCACATAACACAAAACTACTTCGAAACTATCTTGCAAGGTCTGACTACAAAAACAATGAGGCTTGCAATCATAACTATGGACGAAACTCTCCATATATGAATGCTAACATTGGAAATAACAACTATGGTAATGCCCGCAATTAGAGTTCGTATGAAGGTCACGGTCGAAGTTGCGCAATGGGCAGAATCAGCATGTCAATTCTAAACCTAGTGAGCCAGATATTGCAGTCAAAGCAGATGCAGTAGATATGCACGTCGTCCACTTTGATGCTTATGAGAACATACCAGTGGAGGTGAAAGGAGAAAACGTGCCAACACCATTAAGCTCTGTAGGACCAAGATTTGACATGCTCATTCTGTCTACCTTCTCAGAGACTGCACCCACAGTTCTACTGTCTTTTGGACCAATTTGACATCTCTACAGCTTCATCGGGCGTGATCTTTCATACACTCTGATTTCGGACATTACCATAGCTGTTGTTATTTCCAATGTCAGCATTCGTATATGGAGAATTTCATCCACAGTTCTAATATGTAGGGTAATTTGTACAATCAATTTTTACAATGAGAAAGGATTTCATTAACGTGTTCACAAACTCAAAAGATCATCATATACGTAGTTTATTGTTTTAACTTTAGAAAATAAAGATATCCATGACGATTCATGCTAAATGCAAAGGATGACTGAAAGTTTTCAAACCATGAATTATTTTATTTGGATACTTACATAACTATAAATATTAATCCTTGCTAAACCTTTAGCATCACGATAAGACGAATGCATGAATGTGTGTTCTAAGATTAAGATACATATAATTGATAGCATGCATACAATGCACATTGCACCCCCAATGAAGGATGATCATCATATACGTAGTTTATTGTTTTAACTTTAGAAAATAAAGATATCCATGACGATTCATGCTAAATGCAAAGGATGACTGAAAGTTTTTAGACCATGAATTATTTTATTTGGATACTTACATAACCATAAATATTAATCCTTGCTAAACCTTTAGTATCACGACAAGACGAATGCATGAATGTGTGTTCTAAGATTAAGATACATATAATTGATAGCATGCATACAATGCACATTGCACCCCCAATGAAGGATGATCATCATATACATAGTTTATTGTTTTGACTTTAGAAAATAAAGATATCCATGACGATTCATGCTAAATGCAAAGGATGACTGAAAGTTTTTAGACCATGAATTATTTTATTTGGATACTTACATAACCATAAATATTAATCCTTACTAAACCTTTAGCATCACCGACAAGACGAATGCATAAATGTGTGTTCTA
This sequence comes from Cibotium barometz, assembly GCF_041138505.1. NCBI lineage: Eukaryota > Viridiplantae > Streptophyta > Polypodiopsida > Cyatheales > Cibotiaceae > Cibotium > Cibotium barometz. Next base: position 22,086,653 of record NC_141060.1, read on the forward strand.
AGATTAAGATACATAGCATGCATACAATGCATTAGGACCTCAATGGAAGGCTTCTTGGGCCCTTTTATTTGGCAGTTTAAGGAGTCAAACCTTTTCTCTTAAGAAGAAACGTTTTCTAATTAGAAGCTTCAAAACGGCTACTTTATTCGAATTTAAATTTTGGGGGGAAAATGGAATTTAAAATCTAGCGGACAAAACCATATCATGTAACATATCTATGGAAAGCTCTTGATGCGTAGATCACGGATCTGTAATCTCCGCTCAAATCGGAGCTTGTATGTAGAAGTTATGGAGGTCCGAAAATTGTAAAATTGCCTCCTCCCCTTTTTGGGGAAAAAAGTGCACCCTTTGACCACTCTTACACCTCTCTTACAAACCCAACATTTCAATCCACATGGCAACTCCCCATTTGGCTATTCCTTAATCACCTTGATTAGGCTTGGGCAAATTAAAGGGCCCAAGAAGACCCCATTCACTTCCTAATGCACATTGCACCCCCAATGAAGGATGCCTTTTGTACCCAATTAAGGATACTTTACACAATCAAAGATCTATGCTTGCCCAATACTCTAGTATAGGACAATAGACCTTCTCTAACATTCACAAAGAAAATCAAAGATCTATGCTTGCCCAATACTCTAGTATAGGACAATAGACCCTTGTCTACTCTAAACTATATCAAGTATCAAGAACCAATATAAGCCCCTAAGCAGGACTCTTGGCTCCACAAACCATTCATAAAGCAGAATGAGGTAGATTACCTACGTAGCTCAAATGCAAAGCTGAATGACTCCAACTTTGTCCCGAAATCTCCGCAAGTATTAGTTACGAACCACACCATGCCCCCAATTCAAAGAACTAAGGACGAGTGGCTCAATAGCCTTAGGATTGCCTACAAGGAAAGGCGACAGCCCCTAAGATAAGGACGTTCTTCCCAAGAGGACACTTCTAGCAACTCGAGAGCTCTACAAGTACTTTGAGGAGAGATATCACGCCCCCAAAACAAGGACTATCTCCCCAAAACAAGGACTATCTCCCCCAAAACAAGGACTATCTCCCCAAAACAAGGACTATCTCCCCAAAAGTTGCATGATGGGTGTCGGGCTATGTTTATAAACATAACAGAACCCCGTCGGGTTTCTTTTGTTTCCCGGCAGGCCCGCCGGGATATTGAGACATCCCAGCGGGCCCGTCGGGAAACAAAAAAACCCGGTGGGGTTACGGGACTAGTAGGTTTTGGCAGGTCATGTGAATATACAATGTGATCACAAGTTTTAATATGTTAATAATAGGTTTTGTTAACGTGATCACGAAATTGTGAAGACGTTAATGAAATCCCTGGTTGACACCCATGGGAGCCAAATGATTATAACTCAAGGTTGGACTCATTTAGAGTCAAATGTGAACCCATGCCATTGTCCCATGTAGCACCACTCAAAAAGTCAAAGACATGATCCACCATATCAATGTATATATGAGTATGATACGACCCATGCATAATATCTCCATGTGTAAGACACTCTATATGTGTGTGCCCCAGGGATAAAAGCTTGATCACCATAAATATCGCCATCACTAAAGCACTAGAAAAGTGTCTACATAAGAGAGATAAGTGGTATCAACCAACTCACTATCAATGGAATCTCCAAGGCTGCTAAGGTCATCCCCAAAGGTATAGACAATCTCCATCAATGGTGTCCCTATATGACCTAAATCCCATGATAAATGATTTTCCAACAACACTGGATCTAAGAAAATATCTAGATCAAATTTAAAGCTCTCGAGGTCACTGCTATAGGATATGCTAAAAATATGATCGATATGCATACTCCTACAATATCTCACCTCCACGAACTCATCACTACTCTCACGCACTATCCCTAACTGCTCAATCACAACAACAACTCAATCCACACGAATGCTGCTAGAAATGCTAGCAGTGGTCATATCTGAAATCTTACCACATGTGACAACTCAATCCACACGAATGCTGCCAGAAATGCTAGCAGTGGTCATATCTGAAATCTCGCCACATGTGACAACTCGAGAGGAGTAGCCCAACACATCTAATACTAGAACCTTAGGTCTATGATCCTCATGGTCTATGATATTCTCATCAACATGTGAAGTGTCACCCCCTTGTATAACTAGGGATGTATGACTAGCCGAATGATCATGACTAGTCAAATGTCTATCAAGATCATCGGATGCATCACTATGGTCATCTAATGTATCCCCATGATCATTAGGAATAGAAATAGGTCGCTCTATGATGCTCGTAATGCTTGATGTGTTGCTGCCATGCCTACCCCAAGATCACGTCCTCATGATCTGAATCACACACATCACTACTACATAAATCATCATCATGTGTGTGTATATCATGTTGTGCACATGTATCACTATCATCATGTGTATATGTGTCATAATGTGCACGTGTATCACTATAATCATGTGCGTGTGTGTGTGATACAACATCATGTATATATGTGTATAATGCATCATTATCATGATTTGAATCTATGCCAATGTCAACTGCATCCTCAGGAATGTAATCATGGTAGCTTAAGAGTGTGGGACACTCGTATAAGTGGCCAAAGAAAGAATCATCCCATGCGAACAATGCCAAACCCTCCGAGTCAAAGTAGCCAAGCAATGTAGTAAAGAAGTCACCATGTACGGACGATCTGGACCATCTGGAATGAATCTCCTTTTCATTGAACAAATGCCTCTAATGACTAGGCACCAAAGTCTCAAGCTCAAGCAACCAACCATGTCATGAATATGCCACCTCATAATAACGAGAAGTCAATAAATCGGGATCTAGAGGTCTAAGCCTCGATGTGCCGAAGGTATGTGCAAATGCCGCAAATGAGATGTGCTCCCTGCTGACACCAAAGTGGTAACTCATGATAACAAGCAGCCATGAAGACAATGCATGCACGACTCTTCAAAAATTAAGATCTGAGATGCTATCATAGTGATATTGATGAGGAAGATGATGTGTGGTGTGTCGGTCATAATAAGAAGGATAAAAATAGTAAGAAACCCCCATAGTTGCATGTGAACACTACTCAACACAACTCTAAGTGTGTGAAAAAAAAGTGAATGAATAAGCTCAAATGATGGGCCAATGTGTGTGACACACCTATCATGAACAATCACTAATGAAGCCCAATGAATGTGAACAAAATCCACAATGCTCCAATGCATGTGAACAAATCCCAAGGGTAAGCTCAAAGAGTGCAAACACCTCACACAAATGGACTCATGTGTGAACAAGACTCACAATGCATAAAACGCATGTGAAAAATCCCCAACAAACCCAAAAATGTGTGAACACACTACACAAATGCTAAATGTATGAATCACACCTCACACATCCCAGCAGCAAGCCCACTATGTGCTAAAAATAGTGAATAGTGCCCACATTACGCAAGACATGTGAATAAGCCCCAACAACTTCAAAACATGCAAATGTTCCCTAAGGTCCAAATATGCATGAATATGTAAGGCTGCTGGACAAAATGTGGATGGGCATAGTGGGAATGTGGAAAAAATAATGGAAAGGATATGTGGAGTGTGGATGGGCCAAAAGGGGCTTAGGTGTGGAATTTAGGCCAAAAAGGGCTTGGGAAGGAGTGTGGATGGCCACCCGGAAGGGCTTAGGTGTGGAAGGTAAAAACCCTAACATGCTAAAGAAATGAAAACCCATTTTTTAAAACTCAAATAACTCTCTTGTAGAGTTTGATGGTGGCCATTTGTCCTCTTCCTTCTCCCTGTGGCATTCTTATTGTGCAACCACTTGCACTTGAGTTCGCTGAGAAATGAAGCTTGTTTTTTTTTCTTTTAAAAAAAATGGTTTGATGACGCATTGGCTGAGCCTTGAGCAAGGAAGGCAATGAAGCTTTGTTAAACACCCTATACATTGGTTGAGAGAAAGAACAACCTAAAGATGCAAAATATTTTGTGCGATATCTGCTTTGTCTATTTTGTCTGTTGATGTTGTCACGCCAAAATGCTTCCTTGTGAGGAATATTGTTAGCAAACTATATTGTGTGATGTCCAATCAAATTATGTTGTCATCTTTAGAAATATTGTTAGCAGACTATGGTGTGTGATGTCCAACTAGTCTACGCTTTCATCGCTACAGTAACTCATGTTGTAGCTCTTATTGAAGGTATCTCAGGACAAGAGGTTTTTTTTTGAGGAAGCTAAGAGATTTTTGGAGGTGACGAGACTGCATTGTTGTCTCCAAGTCAAATAGCGAGCCTTACACTACTATTAGAGAAATACCTTTTTGCTTGGCTACCACCATTTGCTTAAAGGCTCAAGGAGTCACAATGGATCAAATGCTCACACAAGAAGGTTGAGAGTTTCATGATGGCTTGGCTGTGCTGAAGCTCGATGATGGCATTCAAATTTCTTCCCGATTTGCATGTAGAAGTCACAGTAGCTGAGTGAATGCAATGCTGAGGGTTAGCCACCATAGCCACACCAATATTGGTGCTTGAGAGTATGGACAACATCCATGGCAACAACAATATGTTTTGGAGTCTTCATATACAAATTCTAAATAATGTGACTTTTGTGTGCTAGAGCACATGTGCTACCAATTGTTTGCTGTTAATCATCAATATTTTGCAAGCATACACGGTTATTCTAGCTGCATGCCATGTTTGCTCTAACTACTTTTCAGCATCTCTTGGTTGCTTGTTGAGCTCCACAAGGCTATGATGCTTTGTCTTTGTTGACTCCAATGGTGCTACAAATCACTGTCTGAGAGTTTTTATATCTCAATGAAGAGACTGTGAGAGCTTGTTGCTACTATCAAGAGCTTAATTAGCTCAATGATGCATGCTGGTGTTGAGTAGATTGCTCAGTCTTGTGCACAATGATGTTTTACAGAGTTGGCCACTTAAGGCTCTATGATGCCAAGATCCAAGTTACCAACTATTTGCATTCTCAATGAATTTCTGCACTATTGCTTGGAGATTTTCATAATCAAGAAACCTTTAATGTAAGTTAGGAGAACCTTGTGGTGTATGGGGCACACTAGCTCACACCACTGGATTGGGTTCAATTCCCAATAGGGTCATACTTGCAAACACAGTGTTACTCAACAACTTTTTGAATTTTTTCACTTGAAATTGTAAAGCTTGTACACTTTTGTATTAAAACTAGTATAGCTTGATCAATCTTTGTTGTAGAAGTGTAATTATCATTAATCTTCGAAAGATTAACAAATAATATATGACAAGACCTTGTTATTGCACAAATATGAAAACATTTAATGGCTTTTGCACACTTTCTTGCTCAAAAGAACTGCATCATTTCTTTGTTGTTCTCTGTCATTCATTGCTCTTGAAACTTTCACAAATTCTTTGCAATTGTTACACAATCTTTGACAAAAAGTGTGTGACAAAAAGTGTGAAGATTCACTTAATCTTTTACCAAGCATCTCTGTCTTTAAATTTGTTGCTTGTTAAGTAAGACATAGTTGCACAATACTCAAGAAACAAGAAATGAAGTTAAAGTTTGTGCACTTACTCCAAGAAATATTGAAAACTTCATTAATCTTGAATTGTACTAAAGTTTGCACTAAAATTTGTTCAAAACTGTAGTACAACACGCTGCAAAAAAGTAAGCTAAAAACTCTACATAGGAATCTGAATATTCTGCACAGCAATCTGAAAACTCTATACAGCAATTTGAATATTCTGCACAGTAATTCGAAAACTTTGCACAACAATATTTTGCACTCAAATCTGTAAAGCTAAATAACTGTGCAATAGATCTTCACTTTGTTGACTACTGCACCAAAATTTATAACATTTGTAGTCTGCCTCTAATATCTTGAAAACGGGGGATTTTTTTTGCGAGCTTTTTGGAGCAATGAACAAGGAGTCCGAGCTTTGCAAAGGACCATGAACTTACTATGAGCTTTGTAAAGGACCAAGAATGAACTTACATATAAATAACAAGCTTTGAAAGATCAACAATATAAATTTCAGTCTTTTGATCCACATCATACTTATTGATATAATTACATATATTCATATATGTAACTAAATTCATGCACCTCATACATATACACATACAAAATATACATATACATACATACATGCAAGAGCTACCTACATACTAACATACATACATACATACATACATACATACTTTCTTACTTACTTAAATATAAAAAACAATCCTTTAAAGATAAAAAATGTATATATCGATCTGTAAAGTTCCAAACCATGAAAATCTCGATTACAAAGTCTTTTGATCCACATCATACTTATTGATATAATTATATATATACATATATCTACCTAAATTCATACACCTCATACATATACATATACATACATACATACAAGAGCTACAAACACAGCACTAACATATATACATACATTACATACATACTTTCTTACTTACTTAAATATATAACACAATCTTTTAAAGATCAAAAAATTATATATCGATCTTTAAACTTCCAAACCATGACAATCTTGATTACAAAGTCTTTTGATCCACAAATTATAGCATTCTTCTACGTGTCATCCTGACCTAATGAGAAATCTCCCAGACATGCTTTGGCTACCTCCATGTCATTCTCTATCCCCATATAGTGCCTTTTTAACTCTTGGCATGCACGTCCCAAGCCTCCACATCCCGCAAAAACATCCAAAACACCATCTCCTTCACTTGAGAAGGTCTCCACTAGCCACCTACAATGAAATACAATCATAAACGTGCATCTAAGTATTTTGAAAAAGTAACTATGAAAATGAACAGAATGAAAATTATCTCACCTAAAGAACATAGGAGATCTTTCTGCACCACCTCGAATGTAGCGCTCCAAGACCATCGTGCGTTGGAATGGATGCTTCTTATTCTTCTCAAAAATGAAATTTTGTTGAGCGTTGTATAACTTCTTTGAAACATTTTGCCCAGCCTCATGATCAATAATAGGGACATGGCAATTTACTCGATAGAACATACTAAGCGCCAATGTATCCACCTACCATAACGAGAAAACATTATGTTTGGATATCCATACCACATAACATGTATACACAAAGGGAAATATTTGAGAGATTATGACTTACCCGTTCTCCATTATCATACAAATAACTTGATTCCACATGAACAGACATTGTTCGATGCATGACCAATCCAACTTTCTTTTCCATGGAATATATTTTAGGAAGTTGATCCATTAGACTCAAACACACAAACCAACCCTCATCAGCCACAAACAAACCAACAAAACTGAGTGTGGCACGTATCAATGATGAAGAAACTTGATTCCATGAGGGACACCCATCTGTATCTACATCAACAACCTGTAAACCTGTAGGAAAGTCATCCCATACGAGGCGAGCCACTGTATCTGAGGGAGCACCTCTATGAGATAGAGCCTTGGGAATATTCATCAAGAATTCTTTCACACTACATAAAAGATTTATGATGTTTGGTTTTGGTAAGTATAACTTGGAAAACTAATTATATGGTGAAATTATTCTTTTTACCTATCTGAGCCCTCCGAAAGAGTGTGGATGTCTACCAGCAATATGTGTGAAAAACATCTCTCACCTGCAATTAAACAAGACAAAAAATGAGATGCATTTCGAAAGCACACACTTCTCAAAATAAATTTGCGATGGAAAGTACTCTTACTAGTCATGTCCATGATGTCACGTTGTCCTGACACCTCCCCCTCTTGAAGATGCTCTGGAGGGTCTCTCTCTTGATCTTCATTTGTGGGGTCTCCCTCTTGAACATCATGCATAATGTCAAGACGTCTCTTTGATCGCCTCTCACGTTGCACTTGAGACGATGTAGATGTATGCTCTTGGTGTGATTTTGGCACTCGTGACAGTGGTGTGGATGGTTTTGGGGCCACGCGCGAGGATCCAACTACTGGAGACTGGGTCAAGATTGTTAGCTGCGAGGAAGGTATTCTAGAGTCTTCTTGAGTTGGGGGCTCTCTTTCAAGATCAGATTGGCAATTCTTAAATTCTTCAAGAAATAGATCAAGATAATTAGTAAAAAGGTAAAAATCCCCATACCTTTTTGTATATGTATATGTATGTAGATGTATATATATCTATGTATATGTATATGTACATGTATGTGTATGTGTATATGCATATGTATATGTATATGTATGTAGGTATGTATCTATGTATATGTATATGTATGTGTATGTATATGTATGTAGGTATGTATATATCAAAACTTAACAACGTTTCTTTAAAATTTGATATGCCAAACCTTAAATGTAACATGAACTATGTATGTATGTATGTACAAATTTGCAAAAAAATTGGACAGCATCTCTTTTGCATTCTCGTGAAATATCCCAAAATAAACTTCAAGTACTTAACAATGTTTCTTTAAAATCTAACATGCCAAATCTTAAATGTAACATGAACTTTGTATGTAACATGCCAAATCTTAAATGTAACATGAACTTTGTATGTATGTAGGAATTTAGTGTATGTATGTAGGTATGTATTTATGTATGCATATGTATATATACATATGTATTTGTATATGTATATATCTATATGTATATGTATCTAATATGTATATGCATATGCATAGTTTACATATGTATAGGTAGGAAGGTTTACATAAACATATACATATACATTTACAGGCATATAATTCAGCAGAAAGCAAAAAAGTACCTTTTTCTAGGAGCTCCTCACTTGGAGGCACATGATTTAGAGGATAGTCCAACCACCAAGGACATCTCTTAAATTCCCAATCAGAAACCCCTCTCTCAACCCATTCCTCACTTGGAGGCACATGATTTAGAGGATAGTCCAACCACCAAGGACATCTCTTAAATTCCCAATCAGAAACCCCTCTCTTAACCCATTCCTTTGGGTACATTGTTTCCGAGGAATTTGGATCTACCCATTCTTTGATTGCTTCCGTCTCTTCGTCCATTAGACCTTGGCCAATGAGTAGCTGCACTCACCTACATATCCAAAATAAAATAAACAGCACTAAAATATTTTTTAAAATGCATATACGTATTTTGTTGAAATTTGAGCATTGTGATGAGCTATGGTGGATCAAACACTAGAATCAACATCATTAACAAAGTCATTAGCAAATAATTAAGACGTAATTAGTGGGTAATTAGTAAATAGATTAATGTAGGCATGGATACTCAAAAACCAGCAAATTCTCATTAGGGCAATGCCTCAATTTATAGAGTTTACATCCAAGCATCTAATCCTCTGATTTCTCCTTGATTCACTCCACCTCTTTTCCATGATTCTCTCCACCTCTTCACTTTTCCCAGAATATCTCCACACTTCCTAAATCTTCTCATGCTACCCTTTATTCTCTCCTAGTAGATTCTTCTCACCTTTTCACAGGTTCTTTTACATTTACTCATTCTCTTTTACAGTCTCTAACCAAGGGTTTGTTCCCACACACACCCTATTCACTTGTATTTTTCAACACCTCCCCTCAAGTGAATACTCCTAGTATACCTAGACCCTATACCTAGTTTGCCTCCCCTTACTTGATAGTCCGCGACTAGTGCCTACACCTCCCCTTAAGTTATCTTAGTACACCTGGACCCTATATTAAGTTTCTCTCTTACTTGATAGCCTGCGACCAGTGCCTCGAGTCCCTAAACTCATAGTCCTTGACACTCTCTCTCTCTATGTGTCCAAGGCTTACTATAGTTGCCCACGACCTTGACTAAAGTGCTCACACATACATCTATCTACCATGTGGCCTACATCATCGGCGCGGTGGCTCAGAGGTGGTTTTACTTTGTTGGGGCAGGTTACATTGGGTTGTGGGGTCTCTCTCTCTCTCTCTCTCTCTCTCTTTCTCAGAGATTTTCACATGGCTCCTCACTCTTTGGAGCCTCACATCTTCTCTTATCTTCAGTCTTCTTGTCGTGGCAGCTTCTCTCCACACATCCATGTCTTTCTCTTCTTTCAGTCTTCTTGGGGTAGCTTCTCTTCTCGTGTCCATGTCTTCCTTCAATTCTTCCTTTAGATTTTCTTGGTGTGGATCTTCCTCTTGGAAAGAGATATTCTTCTTCTTTCATGGCTGGGGCCATGAGCTTGTCTGTCAGGTCTTCTTGCTCCATGTGAGCAACATGTTTAAACATTTTGTTGACAATTCTTTTGGGTTTTTGATGTTTATCTTGTGTCATTATGCAATGCAAACCCAAATTTATGCGGGAGGTCTTACCTCTTGCCTTATTCTGGACAAGGGCAGTGTCTGTTCCCATTTTTACACTGATGCGATGTGCCCAATACATAATGCGTATAGCATTCATTCTCATGCACATTCCAAATGCAACTCTGGCTATGAATAATCTTGAATTTGAGTGAGATTTACAGGCATTAACCAAGGGTTAAATGCAAAATGATGATTATCACAAATTTATCAGCATAATTTTTCCAGAAATTACATTAAATTAAGGGTAACCAATTTGTACGGGATGGTTGGAGTATCAAATCAACTCTGAATTGCAATCTAAAGTTATAGAGATCTGTATCAGATACTAATGGTTAATTTGAACCCTCAATTGCACCAAAATACAATGATTAGCACTGATTAGTAAATTAATCCACTATTTTGTGTGCAAAAAATAGAGTATGCGGGGAGTCCAAATCTGGTGCCTTAGACTTCAAATGAGCTCAAATGCTTTCAAATCCATCAATAGTAATGAGTCTAGTAGAGGATTAAGTCAAGAAACACAAGATTTGACCAAATATTAAAAGCTTAATCTCTGTTTTACCAAAGTCACCTCTGCAGATTTGATGAAGAGCTTGGATCTCACTGTAGACTTGATGAAACTGAATTCTGTCTTCACCAGCTTGTAGAACATGCTTGAAAACACCTTGGGCTAAGATGAATTAGAGTGATTCACCCTGAGTGAGTGTAGATCTGAGATCTTCTGCTGAAAAATGGAGCCTGCTAAAACAGCGATTTCTCCTTCATCCGGCGGCGGTTTGCTACGTTGTTTGGATGAGCTTGAAGAGCTATGAGATACCTATCATGTGCTAGAAGGGGTTGGCCTAATTTTATGTGTGCAAGGAGAGGGAGCTCCTCCACTGGCTGGGGGTACAGAGGTGAGTTGAAAAAAAGAGAGAAAATTATAATTTTCTACTAATCTTGATTAATTAAATAATGTGCTCATAAACCTGATGGATTCGAGGCATAGGTCTGATACCATGTTGAAATTTGAGCATTGTGATGAGATATGGTGGATCAAACACTAGAATCAACATCATTAACAAAGTGATTTAGCAAATAATTAAGATGTAATTAGTGGGTAATTAGTAAATAGATTAATGTAGGCATGGATACTCAAAAACTAGCAAATTCTCATTAGGGTAATACCTCAATCAAGATGTAATTAGTGGGTAATTAAGACGTAATTAAGACATAATTAGTGGGTAATTAGCAAATAGATTAATGTAGGCATGGATACTCAAAAACCAGCAAATTCTCATTAGGGCAATGCCTCAATTTATAGAGTTTACATCCAAGCATCTAATCCCACTGATTTCTCCTTAATTCACTCCACCTCTTTTCCATGATTCTCTCCACCTCTTCACTTTTCCCAGAATATCTCCACACTTCCTAGAATATCTCCACACTTCCTAAATCTTCTCATGCTACCCTTTATTCTCTCCCAGTAGATTCTTCTCACCTTTTCACATGTTCTTTCACATTTACTCATTCTCTTTTACAGCCTCTAACCAAGGGTTTGTTCTCGCAGACACCCTATTCACTTGTATTTTTCAACATATTTTCTACAAAAATGTAATGGCATTAGAAGATATATACCTGTAGACAACCCTCTTTGCAGCATTCTCCACCTCAGGTTGCTTTTGGCCTTCCTTCACTTTTCCAATCTTTGCCCACACCTCATGGAAGGCCCATGGTATGTGTTTCGATCGCTCCTCTTGTACCCATTGCATAAATGGTGGGACATAGATAACATCATCATATACCAATAAACCCTCCAAAATAGAGTTCGCCTCCCCTATTAGCTCTTCCCAATACAACTCTTTCTTCATATGCAGCAACATTTTTTTGTTATCCCGAAACATCTCTGAAATTACCTTGTCCTTTGCCCTCCCGGTCTAAGCATTTGAAGCAATTCCGTCTTCCTATTTCAGCATCATACCAAAACCATAAGAGATTAGATGTTAAGGTTAGTTTATGTTAAGGGAGGTTTATTGACATGTCACATACCTTTGAGTTGAAATCCGAGATATGGCGCAACTGTGTAGAGCTTTTCTTTGGTCAGAGCAACCAATCCCTTCTTAGACCAATCATAGTTATATACGAGTTGAAAGAATGCATCACCATTGGATGGGTTTGCAATTATGAGCATCTTGTATGCTCTATCTCGAAATGTTTGCTCTACACCACGTCTGGCTTTCTCACATTTTGTCTCATATTCTTGCAACCCCATGGCATGTCTATCAATGCATGATATAGCTTGCTTCACCGCGTTTTCAAACGATGTCTACGTATAACGAAAAAGGACTCATTATCACTCACACGATTAAAAAACATTGCCAAGATTGTAGCTGGAGCATTGTACCATTGCTCTCCACTTCGTCGCTTCAAACTAAGCTCCATTAAAGCCCACCTCCTTACGTCTTCACCAAGGTAGTCCAATATGGATGATTTGTCTGCCATTCCAAATCGTTGAAACATGAAGATCTCATGTGACAATGTGGGTGTAACACTAGTGCGCACCAATCTATTGTAAAGAGTCACAATGAGCCAAGAACTTAACAATGAATTCACAATGTCCGTAATTAAGTAGAGAGAGATCACTTACTCATTTTGAGATCGTAAAGCCAATAGCAATTCTCCTTCTTGCTTCTTGTCCACAACCAAAAATTGACATTTGACCCGGACATGGCGTGAGGGGCTTTGAGACCAAGCTAGAGAAAACAAAATAAAGATATTACAATATATTACTTTTAATGTTGCACAAAACCACTCTATGGCATTCAAAAGAACATACCTTCACACACTCGAGACATCCATGCCTTCACACGATGATTGCCATCCCAAACAAGAAACTTCTTACCACTGAGATCCTCCCACTCAGTTCCTCTGATTTCATCCTCAAATCTATCATGTTGTACCACCCAGTTTGGTCCCCATTCTTGCAAGTCTATTTGTGTGACCGCAAAATACATAGAGCTTCCGGGATGTGTAAGTGAAACTAAAAAAGGAGGAGATGCTTCGACATAACCATGGCAGTCAAAGGAATCACGAAACACCTCAAGTTGGCTAGAAACTGTATGGATGGCTTCATTTGGAATCAGCCCTGCATAAAGGGACCAATGGGGTAGAGGAATTGCGTTCCACAAAAAACTTATACATCACCAAGCAATCCCAATTCAATAGATTTTCCAAGAAGCCTTCTATGGGTCTCCCCTTGACCAGTACTAGATTCAGGAATCTCCGTGTGAGTTGGAGGAGGTGAGCTCATTTCGTTCTCTAACACAAGCGCTTCTTCCTCATGAACAAGAGAATTATGCACTTCTGTTTCCTCTCTAACAGGAGATACATGTGAGGACACAGGTGTCCGGGATTGAGCTTCCTTGCTAAGAGTCAAACAAACACGCCCAGATCTAAGTGAGTATCCCCTGTTGTCTGTAAGACACACACACCAAGCCCAAGTAAGCATATCTAAAACATTAAAACACAATCTCAAAATAATCTTGGCTATTCACATCATATACCTTTCTTAGTCTTTGCCTGTTTTTTCCTGCTTTTCTTGGAGCCATCTCTCTCTCTTTTGCCCTAAATATGAGTAGCAAAACAGTTTGAGCAGAATGACATATAGAGATGATCAACCTCACACATAAACCCTACTTCATGTCCATAGGAAAACATCAACCTCACACACAAACCTTACTACATGTCTAAGAAAACATTCAGGATGGTGAAAGCTCTAGAGGCTAGCACACAACTTCAAAGAATAGATCAGTAAGCTCACAAGACCGGATACCAAAACCAAGATCGGGCCGTAACTATAGGCCCTATTCAAAGAAAGGTACCTCTAGGAAAGAAACATTCACCCATCATCAACTTGAGGAATATGATCACAATCGTGCCCATTCGTAGCTTGTAAGGCATCTCTCTTCATGTAATCTTCCCACGACTACGTGTAGCAAATAAACTAACTATATGTGCAGGGTTATACGGCATAATCAAATAAGGCCATGAGTAAGGAGTTTAGAGGTGCAGCTACGAACCCCGTGGATCATCCACACGGGGGGGAGAAATCCAAAAAAATAAAAACCAACAAATCCATGATACCATAAAGAGGAAAAAAAACTAATAAACATGCCTTGATTACACCCTAATGACTCCTTAATCCCACTCCCATTGCTAGATCTAATCGTCCTTCCCACACCACCAAATCTATAATGGAAAGCTAACCTACACACAAAAATCAAAATGAAAAACACCCTTCAATATCCTTCTCTTGAAATCCCTTCCTCTCACACCTTATTGGAAATTCACTTTGCATGGTTTTGCATAGAATGAGGCAACATGGTGGGAAAGACTAGTTTTCCAAACAACTTACACCCAGGATTATATGAAGCAATTGTGCTTCCATTGGCAATGCAACCAATGCTAACTCCTCTATGCAAAATCCCTAGCACATGCTCAAAAGTGTAGCTCCAACACAATAGCCTATAGAAATCAAGGAGAGGAACAAAGTGTTACATCCTTAAGATGTCACAAAGAAGGTATTTAAAACATGAAGAAGACTCTATGGAGAAGTTCCTCCAATTGCTAAAGGAGCAAAATCAAGGTGAAGCTTTAATAATTACTAATAAGTATGAAAAGTATCACTTGAATAAATGTAAAATATTACCATGTATAGGAGCGAATGAATTATAAAGTATCGCAACTCAAGTTGTGGTGCAAGGTTGGCCCAAACAACTAGGTTAAGATGCTTTAAAACTGGCATGAGGTTGACATAGTCGAAACTTTTTGCAACCATATACCTTACACATTACCTTATTACTACATTAAGGAGCTCTTAAAGTCAATACTACACCAAGTAACTCTTTAGAATACCAAGAGTTTGGGTGTGCACATAGATGCCCTTGTGAGTGTCAATTGCATGTTGAATGCATGGGCATCAAGGTCGACATGCACATTGAGTCGATCCAAACATGAATGGGAGAAAGTTTATATGAGTAAATTTTGATGAAGGACTTGCAATCCACATATGTATGAATGCACATCTATAAGCATTTCAAGAAGGATATTGTCAAAAAATATTCCAGGTTGTGTTACATAAATTTCAGAATGTAACAAAAATATGGAAAAAGAACCCTTTCAATGATGTAATTTATTATACAAAGTCAAAGTGTTCTTGTCACAGAAAGTTGTGTAACATACAAATCATGAGATCATTTACTTTTTGTGAAAGAATATGTGACACGTACATTATGAAACCCATTACTTTACTTCTTTATAAAAGATGGTTTTTTAGAAACGGTTTTTGAGCCATTGTAGTGCTCGTGTGTCTCCCTCCTACAGTCCATGCCTGTGTCCAGTAAAGGCGGCGGAGGCGGAGGCTGGAGCATGGGAGCAAGGGATGCTCCGCCTCCACCTCCTTCACCAACTCCGCCTCCGCCTCCACCTCCTCCATCTCCTTTACTGGCTGCGTCTGCATGTGCCTACACTTCACCTCCGGCTCCGGCTCCGGCTCCGGCTCCGGCTCCGGCTCCGCCTCCACGTCCACCGCCTCCTCCACCAGCTGCGCCTCCCTCCATCTCCTTACCTCTGTCGACACCCGAACCAGGTTGCCGCCGGCGCTAACAAAAACAAAAGCACAGAGAAAAGAAATGAAAAAGAAAAATACCTCTTTTCCTCTTGCATGCGTTCGCCTGCGTGTTGCTGTGTTGAGAGTATCCAAAACGTCTTTTCCAAGTACCCTAAAATATGTGTACCACATATGTTTGTGTGGCCTAAATTATATATAGCCTAAAGATAGATATATACACACACATATATATGGCTAAAAATGAATTAAGCTATATGAACACACACACATATATATATATACACACACACAATTTCAATAATATAAATAATAGAAAAGTTTAAAAAAAGTATGCCACATATATTGAACCATTGAAAAATAATTTCAATAACTTAAATATTAGAAACGTTTTAAAAAAGTGTGCCACACATATTGAACCATTGAAAAATGTGTGTGTGTGTGTGTGTGTGTGTGTGTGTGTGAGAGAGAGAGAGAGAGAGAGAGAGAGAGAGAGAGAGAGAATATGTGATTTACAAAAAAGAGAGAGAATATAGTTTAGGCTATGTATATATGTACATATATATATATTGATGTATATATATATATATTTTAGTCTAGGTATTTATTAGGTTACACACACACACACACACACACACACACACACACACACACACACACACACACACATATATTAAGGTATATGTATTTTAATAAATGCCTAATAGATATATAGTCTAATAGATATATAGATCCTAAAATAGATAATAGGCTAGTCTCTTTGTAAATACACACACACACACACACACTAAAATACATATATCCTAATAGATTCTTAGCCTAAAATATATACAATATAATATATAAATATAGACATGTATGTGTGTGTATTTACAAAGCGACAAGCCTTTTATAAAAATAATACTTAGAACCAATAAATGTACATATTTGTGTATTTTTTTATATATTTGTAGATACATATATATCTGTAGATTTTTTATTAAAAAAATTTGGTCGTGACCATTCTCAATCGTGATTGCTCCACCTTGTTTTATCATTTCAACCGCCTACATTCTCAATCGTGATTGCTCCACCTTGTTTTATCATTTCAACTGCCTTCATTCTCAATCGTGATTGCTCCACCTATTTCTTCATTTTTATATTTTCATTTCACATTTTCGTCTCTCCTGTCCTTTCTGCATCTTCGTATTGCCTTCCCTATGGAGCACACTGTCACCTTTGAGTGGGAGCTTGATGGCTGCTCTGCAGCAAAAAATCTCAAACTTTAATACTTCTCCACCAGACCACGCTTGTCAGTCATGGATATCTACAAGGTTTACTGCCTTCATCACACGCCCTTTCTGGAGTGAAAGCTACTAGGACCGATGGAAGCCTACAGGAAATCATCACTCATTATGATATGGAGGGCAATAAAAACTACCTCGTAGATATTACTCGAAGTAAAACATATATGCTACAATGTAGTCCTCTCTGTGCTGCTGATAGTCTTGATTCTAGTGCTAATGACATTGCCCAAGATGCTACAATGTAGTCCTCTCTGTGCTGTCTTGATTCTAGTGCTAATGACATTGCCCAAGATGTCCGACATTTGGAGACTTCAGTGGATAAAGAATTAGGGACACAAAACACCCATGTTCATATCTCGAGCTCCTCCTCTGAGAGTGACTTGAATGGCTCAGCCAATTGTTTTGCAACCAGGTGAAGGCACAAGCAATCCAAAGGGTTCAAAGCACAAGATCTCTGAAGATGAATGTATTGCTTTTCGGAGAGTATACTTTCAGTTCCTCGTAATAAGAAGGAGCAACCTTCTCTCCTACGTTCATTGTTGGAAAAAGTTACTCGAGTCATCCAAGTCCAAGAGGTGCCAAGACATTATGATGGTGATTCCATCCTAGAGTTTCCACCAACATATGGCAAGATAGGAAATATGGATGGAATGGAGCAAAAATATGATGGTCACCTATGGACACGTCCAGTAACATCAAACATGTCTGTAAGTTGTACCGTGCGTATTAGCTATTGTGTTGGTACTTTGGAGTGCCATAGGCTCAGCTGTCCTTTTTACTTGAACAATAAAAGGTATAACAACACCTCATTAGGACCTCAATGGAAGGCTTCTTGGGCCCTTTTATTTGGCAGTTTAAGGAGTCAAACCTTTTCTCTTAAGAAGAAACATTTTCTAATTAGAAGCTTCAAAACGGCTACTTTATTCGAATTTGAATTTTGGAGGGAAAATGGAATTTAAAATCTAGCGGACAAAACTATATCATGTAACATATCTATGGAAAGCTCTTGATGTGTAGATCACGGATCTATAATCTCCGCTCAAATCGGAGCTTGTATGTAGAAGTTATGGAGGTCCAAAAATTTTAAAATTGCCTCCCCCCCTTTTTGGGAAAAAAAGTGCACCCTTTGACCACTCTTACACCTCTCTTACAAACCCAACATTTCAGTCCACATGGCAACCCCCCATTTGGCTATTCCTTAATCACCTTGATTAGGCTTGGGCAAATTAAAGGGCCCAAGAAGACCCCATTCACTTCCTAATGTCTTTCATGGACATCTGACAAAAAAGATTGCAGTTGGACTTTTGACACAGAGGATGAGAAAACTAAAATAGTTTGTCACTTTTGTCACAAAACTGCACACTGTGTGCAAGTGTGTAGATGTATTGTGTATTACGTAATGCCTCGTGACACAACTATTACAAGAATGATGCTCCACACTGGGCTGCATGTGTAAGATTCCTCCCCAGCCTCTCAAAATGTCCAGCATATTCCCCTGTAATCAATTCCCTTTTCTGAAATATAAGAGATCTTGTCTCTGCCTGTTTTGGCATAGAGAGAGAAAATATTCTAGAGAGAGAATATTCAGATTATGAATATTTTTGGATAGAAAAATAACTCATCTTATTAAAATAAGTTCCCCTGAAACAGAAATTCAAAATGAACTTTCCAATGTGCAATTAGAATTAATAGAAAATGGATATGAAGGACCTTAGCCTAAGGGTCTAGATTTTCAAAAAATTTTGGATTATGGTCCAATTAAGGTTCCTATGGGCCAATAGCATCAATCCATGTGTAGGGAGGAGATAAATCCAATTTGTAAAAGAAGATACCCAAAAATGAGTAAATTCTCACATAAGATGAAGAGTTGAATATGTACAAGGTTTATTAGTAAAAAACTATGAGTAATATAAAAAAAATGAGATAAATTGAGTATCCAAAAATGAGTAAATGCTCACATAAGATGAAGAGTTGAATATGTACAAGGTTTATTAGTAAAAAACTATGAGTAATATCAAAAAAATGAGATAAATTGAGTATCCAAAAATGAGTAAATGCTCACATAAGATGAAGAGTTGAAAATGTACAAGGTTTATTAGTAAAAAACTATGAGCAATATTAAAAATATGAGATATTTTGGGTATAATGATTCCATTTTGACACATATGTAAGGAAGGGGAATTCTTTAAAGGAGGTGCATATTTCACATGCTTGAATGAGTTTTAAACTCAAAAATAATGTGATATTTTTATCTCTCCTCTCTCTTGAACCAAACCAAATCAAAATAGAACTAAATCGAATCAAAAAGTAACCAAACTAGGTCCAAATCTAGTCCAAATTCAACCAAATTGAATTTAGAAAATTCTAGAATTCAGTTAGCTTTGGTTAGAGCTTCACTCTCCTATAAATAGAACATGAGTCCTTTGAAAAAAATAGAAGAATTTTACTATACTAGAGTTATGCTAAAATAATGCTAGTTTCTACTATTCTCTAAAATTCTCTCGAAATTGGAACTTCCCTCTTTCTTCAATCCCCATTGGTGGCTCCATCAACATACTTAACCAATTGATTGGTTGGGGGCCTCTACCGTGAACAAAGAATCAAGCAATTTGTAAGATAAATGGCGAATTTTGATCTTTTCTATAATTTCTCAATGCTTCTCTCTTTTCAACCCCTCTCAAGCTTGAGAAGCTTATTTGGAATGGTTTTTGAATGCTATTGAAGTTAATTGATGAATGGTAGTGAAGAGTTGCATAAATTGATGAATGCTATTGAAGTTAATTGATTAATGATAGTTAAGAATTACATAAATTTCTATTTATGCTTAATTCAAATGGTTTTTATGTAATTTCTCTCTCTCACTCAAGAAATGGTCATACTCATGACCCATTCTCAATCCAAATGAAGCTTTCCTTAATCCAAGATTAATCTATACTTGAGGTCAAATTAATGGCTTTTTTCTATGCTTTTAGTTTATGTATTTCATGAATATTGATGATTCAATCCATTATGGATTAATGATCCATTAGGGATCATTCTAATTATTTTCTTAATGATAAGCTTTATCCCTTAGAAAAATTGAGATTTATCATAGCAACGAAGCTATGGCAAATTTTTTATAAAAATTACGCATAAAATAATTTCATTCAAATCCTGAAAAGAGGACTTCCTACCATATTCTAGGAATTATCATCCTAGATTAATTGAAAGATATTCATTGTAATCCTAGAGAAATTGATTTTTATATTATGCATAATTGAATTTCATGCATAGAGGTATGCATAAGAGATGAATATTTTATTATAAAAGAGTTACTTTTAGCTTAATTGAAATTCATGCATAGAGGTATGCATAAGAGATGAATATTTTATTATAAAAGTGTTACTTTTAGCATAATTGAAATTCATGCATAGAGGTATGCATAAGAGATGAATATTTTATTATAAAAGTGTTACTTTTAGCATAATTGAATTTCATGAAAGAGGTATGCATAAGAGATGAATATTTTATTATAAAAGTATTACTTTTAGCATAATTAAATTTCATGCATAGAGGTATGCATAAGAGATGAATATTTTATTATAAAAGAGTTACTTTTAGCATAATTGAATTTCATGCATAGAGGTATGCATAAGAGATGAATATTTTATTATAAAAGTGTTACTTTTAGCATAATTGAATTTCATACATAGAGGTATGCATAAGAGATGAATATTTTATTATAAAAGTGTTTCTTTTAGCATAATTAAATTCATGCATAGAGGTATGCATAAGAGATAAATATTTAATTATAAAAGTGTTACTTTTAGCATAATTAAATTTCATACATAGAGGTATGCATAAGAGATGAATATTTTATTATTAAAGTGTTACTTTTAGCATAATTGAATTTCATGCATAGAGGTATGCATAAAAAGATATGGGAAGTGATAAGATATGATAAGATGCAAATGAGATGAGTTAGGATGGGATAAGATGAGTTAAGAAGTGATAGGATGTGTATGGGCCGAGGTAAGAAGTGTATGTGATGGGATAAGTTGTATATGGGTTGTGATAGGGTGAGAATATGGATGGGTATGTATGGATGTATGCATGTAGATGTGGATGCATGAATGTGGATGTATGGATGTGAATGAGGATGTGGATGTGGATGCATGGATGTAAATGTGGATGTGTATGTATGGATGTATACATGTAGATGTGGATGCATGAATGTGGATGTATGGATGTGAATGTGCATGTAGATATGGATGTATAGATGTGAATGGGAATGTGGATGTGGATGTATGTATGTATGTGGATGTGGATGTATGAATGAGGACGTGATAATGGATGTATGCATGTGGATGTGGATATGGATGTGTATGTATGAATGTGGATATGGGATGTGGATGTATAAATGAGGATGTGAAAATGGAGATAAGCATGTAGATATGGATGTATGGATGTGGATGTGGATGTATGGATGTGAATATATGATATGTAATGTGAAGGAATCTGAAGTGAAGAGATGGAAAATGAGGTGATTGGATGAGTACACATATAAATGGAATGTGGAATAAGTAATGTGGATTAATGAGGGATAATGTGGAAAAAATGAGAGTTAATATAGAAATTGTATTTGTAAACTGTTTGTAAATGCTGTTTGTAAATGGCTGTTTTATGTCAAGAATGCTGGGGAAGCATTTTGACTGTCTTGTGATCAAGGTCGTGGAGACCTAACTGATAAAGTTGCAACTGCTGATGGAGAGTCAATGGTGGACGTCTCGCGTAGCAAGGTCGGCCGAGGTCTTGACCAGCCTCGGTTCGATTAAAATGGTGAGCTTCCGGTACGGTGGATGAGGGACCAAGGAAGCGGCCTATGAGTGAAGCGCTAGGTCACCTGCGAAGGATCCTAGAGGGTGTTGACCATACGGTGCTCGGGCTCTGGGTCGCCTAGGATACCCACGCGTGCGTCAAGGAAGATATTGGAACAAGGAGTAAGAGTTGTTTTGTGAAACCGGGCATGGATCTGGTTGATTGACCTTGCTAGTCTTCAATGGATGAGTCCATGGCTCTTTATATGGATCTGTTGGTTGATCTTGCTGATCTTCAACGAGAGTCCATCTGGATTTTTATAAGTGATTATATTGTCGAGTATTATGGGCTAGGAACTATTGAAAAGGCCCCTGAGTGGACAGGTGGTGAGCGTTCTAGTTGCCAATGATGCCATAGATACTCTGATGAAGGAATGATGGGAAATTTGAGAATCAACCGGATAATTTGGAAGACTGTGATCAGTGGTACTATGGTTTCATTAAAGGATTATTTTAAAGTTAGCTGATACTAATAAAAAGGCAATTTCATATTGGGTGTGTAAGTGGTGTGCCTAATTTTATGTTTGCATGAACTTCCGGCTAGGGGGCCTTGGAACTCTTTTCCTTGGTACCCGGGACAAAACCTAACCAAATTCCAAATTGGATCCCATCACTACAATGGTTGGGCGGTTGGCTAACCCATGGGATCGGATGGGGTTAGGCTGGACTGATGGATCCGTAAATCGAGACTCAATTTTGTTATTACGATAGATAAAGTAAATCTTGGATAGTAATTGTTCTATGGATAGGAATCAACGGCTGTGCCTCTTGATGGGGAAAAAAGCGTTGATTCCAATGATCCAAGTGCAAGTTTCTTCCTTGATCCGAACGAGTACCTTTATAGGTGTAATCGGATCAGCTTGATCAGTAATAGTCTTGACTACGTTAGAGTAAAAAGTTATCCTGGTGGAATTGCCCGTGCTTTCCGGGTAAGGGAAGTTTTTCCGAGTCCGGTTTTGGAAAAACCGACGGATTAGTCTCTTGTCCGGATATCCGTGGACGAGGCCCTGAATTTTGGGACCCCTGTCTCGCGCGAGAAGTGCTACTTCCGCTGCTAGTACCCCGAATCTGTTGCTCGGTGGGAACAGGGATCTCACAGTTGGTATCA
Source organism: Cibotium barometz (assembly GCF_041138505.1). Taxonomy (NCBI): domain Eukaryota; kingdom Viridiplantae; phylum Streptophyta; class Polypodiopsida; order Cyatheales; family Cibotiaceae; genus Cibotium; species Cibotium barometz. Next base: position 22,109,732 of record NC_141060.1, read on the forward strand.
GAGCATTTGGTTAGTAAAGATCAACTGAGAAGACAATTATGTCAAAAATTTATCAAGAAACACAAAAAGGTTATAATTGTGTGATATAATTCATACAATTTGATATTCAAACTGAAATTCGTAAATTGGTAATTGGGTCTTCAGATGGAAGTACCGCAATTATATAGAATCCCTGACTTGCTTGAGGCCTAAACATGATAGTATTTACCTTATAGTTCCAAGTGCCATGACTACCCGTATATACCGAGGGTATAACTGTAGCTCTTTACCGGCAGTATATACGAGTAAATCTAAGACTTGAAATTATAAGCGTTAATGTTATCCACATGATGATTTTGAATGTGGTTGATATGATTTTTAATTTTGTTTGAGAATTGATGAATTGATTTGGATGCTGATTGAAAAATGATGATTTTTGAAATTTAGTTGAAATATAATAACCTGAATGAAACCACAATGAGGGTGAATGGGATGAGTCCCTGTGATGATAATCATAACTGGAATGATGATAATGAATTGAGCAAATCACTATGAGATTAGTGGATTGTGCTGTCAGATTGCTACTGTTAACACTTGACCGGTAGACCAAGTTAAGGGATGACAAATTGAGAACTTACTTGACTGAAATTTCCGTGGAGGAATGTTCAGAAAGAAATTTGCGGTCTAATGGACCATTATCGCGTTAAAAATATGAATGTTATGATCCGAATGAATTATATTTAATGATGAGTTCTATATAAGGGATATTTATCCCAGTATTCTGTTGAGTTGACCAGAATATAAGGAACCCTAGAATAAATTGGATCTTAAGAAAAAGAGTTGTCCTCTACCTTGCGAGATGAGGACATCTCGCATTTTTAAGTGGGGTAGAATGTAAGATTCTCCTCCAGCCTTCGAGGTATACAGGAGTAAGAATATCCCTTTTTGATCTTATAATTATTCCCTCTCTAAAATAAAAGAAAGATTCTGTTTAAAAAAGGAAGACCCTTTCCCTAGAATACTTCTCAGGAGTCACACCTATTTTAAGGATTCAGAACAATGAGTTCAGAAGTGAAAATCGGTGTTTTGGATACCAAGGTTTTGGTTTTCATTCGACTACGGCCCAAAAGAAGTTCTTTATCTCTTGGGGAGTATAAGAAGTTATCCCCCAGATATTGTGAGCCTTATATCTGAATTCAATGAAAGTAGGTGACTTAGCCTACAAGCTTCTTTTGCCTCCTCATCTCAAAGTTCTTAATGTATTTCATAGAAATATGTGCCAAACCCAAATCATGGAAAGACGGTAAAACTTCAGTGACAAGATACCGTTGGCTTCTAAGTTACGCTAGCTCCTTCCTTTATATAAGTCGTAACTTTTACCTGTCGCTCACAGTAATCTTACTTCCATCGATCTCCCTTCTTCTTAATCTCCTTCATGGCTTGGCAACAGGAATTAGTTTTATCCATGATGATTTCTCACCTTCAAGACGCAAGCGAGTCTGTGAAGAAAGATTTTATAGAACAGTATGAGCGCTCACTTTTTCCTCACTTGGGAACTTCTGTAGCTCAGACCAAATGGCGGACCTATCAAGACATAACTAGGGTAACACCCTGGGATTAGCAACACTTTCGTAACAATGTCCGCTTGGCCATGGTTATTGAAGCTTTGGTTTTGGGTCCCCGATACTACTGCGTCATGAGATCAAGGCATCTTGGGTTTTCTGAGCGAGTCTTCTTACTGGCGTGTTTTCTTCCTCATCAGAAGATATGCCTTTACCCCGTTTTTGGCTTGCCTCTCAGAGGTCCTTTTGTTAGATCACCTCATACGACTAAGATAGGTGCGGCAATAACCAACAGAATTATTCCCATAGATGAGTTACCTTATACGTGCACAGCTTGTGAGTGCTGCTTTTGTGATCATATGATGGACGGCCCTATGGAAGTGTAAAGAGTTCTTGTATCTTTACTGTATATGTTTCAAGAATGAATAAAGTTTAAATCTTGTTCTTATCTCGAATCTTACTCTCCTTGAGACTTTTTTTTTGGTTAATTTTAATTAATTTTTCTCTAAGTCTCATATTCGTGCATCTTGCGAAATTATCCCAAGTTTGCGAGATGAGGACATCTCGCGTTTTTCAAGTGGGAGTGAATGTAAGATTCCTCCCTCGCCTCTCAAAATGTCCAGCATATTCCCCTGTAATCAATTCCCTTTTCTGAAATATAAGAGATCTTGTCTCTGCCTGTTTTGGCATAGAGAGAGAAAATATTCTAGAGAGAGAATATTCAGATTATGAATATTTTTGGATAGAAAAATAACTCATCTTATTAAAATAAGTTCCCCTGAAACAGAAATTCAAAATGAACTTTCCAATGTGCAATTAGATTTAATAGAAAATGGATATGAAGGACCTTAGCCTAAGGGTCTAGATTTTCAGAAATTTTTGGATTATGGTCCAATTAAGGTTCCTATGGGCCAATAGCATCAATCCATGTGTAGGGAGGAGATAAATCCAATTTGTAAAAGAAGATACCCAAAAATGAGTAAATGCTCACATAAGATGAAGAGTTGAATATGTACAAGGTTTATTAGTAAAAAACTATGAGTAATATCAAAAAAATGAGATAAATTGAGTATCCAAAAATGAGTAAATGCTCACATAAGATGAAGAGTTGAATATGTACAAGGTTTATTAGTAAAACAACTATGAGTAATATCAAAAAAAGAGATAAATTGAGTATCCAAAAATGAGTAAATGCTCACATAAGATGAAGAGTTGAAAATGTACAAGGTTTATTAGTAAAAAACTATGAGCAATATTAAAAATATGAGATATTTTGGGTATAATGATTCTATTTTGACACATATGTAAGGAAGGGGAATTCTTTAAAGGAGGTGCATATTTCACATGCCTGAATGAGTTTTAAACTAAAAAATAATGTGATATTTTTATCTCTCCTCTCTCTTGAACTAAACCAAATCAAAATAGAACCAAACCGAATCAAAAAGTAACCAAACTAGGTCCAAATCTAGTCCAAATTCAACCAAACTGAATTTGAAAAATTCTAGAATTCAGTTAGCTTTGGTTAGAGCTTCACTCTCCTATAAATAGAACATGTGTCCTTTGAAAAAAATAGAAGAATTTTACTATACTAGAGTTATGCTAAAATAATGCTAGTTTCTACTATTCTCTAAAATTCTCTCCAAATTGAAGAAATTGGAACTTTCCTCTTTCTTCAATCCCCATTTGGTGGCTCCATGAACATACTTAACCAATTGATTGGTTGGGGGCCTTTACCGTGAACAAAGAGTCAAGCAATTTATAAGGTAAATGGTGAATTTTGATCTTTTTTATAATTTCTCAATGCTTCTCTCTTCTCAACCCCTCTCAAGCTTGAGAAGCTTATTTGGAATGGTTTTTGAATGCTATTGAAGTTAATTGATGAATGGTAGTGAAGAGTTACATAAATTGATGAATGCTATTGAAGTTAATTGATTAATGATAGTTAAGAATTACATAAATTTCTATTTATGCTTAATTCAAATGGTTTTTATGTAATTTCTCTCTCTCACTCAAGAAATGGTCATACTCATGACCCATTCTCAATCCAAATGAAGCTTTTCATAAAGCTTTCCTTAATCCAAGATTAATCTTCTATACTTGAGGTCAAATTAATGGCTTTTTTCTATGCTTTTAGTTTATGTATTTCATGAATATTGATGATTCAATCCATTATGGATTAATGATCCAATTAGGGATCATTCTAATTATTTTCTTAATGATAAGCTTTATCCCTTAGAAAAATTGAGATTTATCAGTCATAGCAGCGAAGCTATGGCAAAATTTTTATAAAAATTACGCATAAAATAATTTCATTCAAATCATGAAAAGAGGACTCCCTACCATATTCTAGGAATTATCATCCTAGATTAATTAAAAGATATTCATTGTAATCCTAGAGAAATTGATTTTTATATTATGCATAATTGAATTTCATGCATAGAGGTATGCATAAGAGATGAATATTTTATTATAAAAGAGTTACTTTTAGCTTAATTGAAATTCATGCATAGAGGTATGCATAAGAGATGAATATTTTATTATAAAAGTGTTACTTTTAGCATAATTGAAATTCATGCATAGAGGTATGCATAAGAGATGAATATTTTATTATAAAAGTGTTCCTTTTAGCATAATTGAAATTCATGCATAGAGGTATGCGTAAGAGATGAATATTTTATTATAAAAGTGTTACTTTTAGCATAATTGAAATTCATGCATAGAGGTATGCATAAGAGATGAATATTTTATTATAAAAGTGTTACTTTTAGCATAATTGAATTTCATGCATAGAGGTATGCATAAGAGATGAATATTTTATTATAAAAGAGTTACTTTTAGCATAATTGAATTTCATGCATAGAGGTATGCATAAGAGATGAATATTTTATTATAAAAGTGTTACTTTTAGCATAATTGAAATTCATGCATAGAGGTATGCATAAGAGATGAATATTTTATTATAAAAGTGTTACTTTTAGCTTAATTTAAATTCATGCATAGAGGTATGCATAAGAGATGAATATTTTATTATAAAAGAGTTACTTTTAGCATAATTGAATTTCATGCATAGAGGTATGCATAAGAGATGAATATTTTATTATAAAAGTGTTACTTTTAGCATAATTAAATTTCATACATAGAGGTATGCATAAGAGATGAATATTTTATTATAAAAGTGTTACTTTTAGCATAATTAAATTCATGCATAGGGGTATACATAAGAGATGAATATTTTATTATAAAAGTGTTACTTTTAGCATAATTGAATTTCATGCATAGAGGTATGCATAAAAAGATATGGGAAGTGAAAAGATATGATAAGATATATATGAGATGAGTTAGGATGGGATAAGATGAGTTAAGAAGTGATAGGATGTGTATGGGATGAGGTAAGAAGTGTATGTGATGGGATAAGATGTATATGGGTTGTGATAGGGTGAAAATATGGATGTGAATGTGGATGGGTATGTATGGATGTATGCATGTAGATGTGGATGCATGAATGTGGATGTATGGATGTAAATGAGGATGTGGATGTGGATGCATCGATGTAAATGTGGATGTGTATGTATGGATGTATGCATGTAGATGTGGATGCATGAATGTGGATGTATGGATGTGAATGAGGATATAGATGTGGATGTATGGATGTGAATGTGCATGTAGATATGGATGTATAGATGTGAATGGGAATGTGGATGTGGATGTATGTATGTATGTGGATGTGGATGTATGAATGAGGACATGATAATGGATGTATGCATGTGGATGTGGATATGGATGTGTATGTATGAATGTGGATATGGGATGTGGATGTATAAATGAGGATGTGAAAATGGAGATAAGCATGTAGATGTGGATGTATGAATGTGAATGTGGATGTGGATGTGGATGTATGGATGTGGATATGGATGTGAATATATGATATGTAATGTGAAGGAATCTGAAGTGAAGAGATGGAAAATGAGGTGATTGGATGAGTACACATATAAATGGAATGTGGAATAAGTAATGTGGATTAATGAGGGATAATGTGGGAAAAATGAGAGTTAATATAGAAATTGTATTTGTAAACTGTTTGTAAATGCTGTTTGTAAATGGCTGTTTTATGTCAAGAATGCTGGGGAAGCATTTTGACCGTCTTGTGATTAAGGTCGTGGAGACCTAACTGATAAAGTTGCAACTGCTGACGGAGAGTCAATGGTGGACGTCTCGCGTAGCAAGGTTGGCCGGGTCTTGACCAGCCTCGGTTCGATTAAAATGGTGAGCTTCCGGTATGGTGGATGAGGGACCAAGGAAGCGGCCTATGAGTGAAGCGCTAGGTCACCTGCGAAGGATCCTAGAGGGTGCTGACCATACGGTGCTCGAGCTCTGGGTCGCCTAGGATACCCACGCGTGCGTCGAGGAAGATATTGGAACAAGGAGTAAGAGTTGTTTTGTGAAACCGGGCATGGATCTAGTTGATTGACCTTGCTGGTCTTCAATGGATGAGTCCATGGCTCTTTATATGGATCTGTTGGTTGATCTTGCTGATCTTCAACGAGAGTCCATCTGGATTTTTATAAGTGATTATATTGCCGAGTATTATGGGCTAGGAACTATTGAAAAGGCCCCTGATGAGTGGACAGGTGGTGAGCGTTCTAGTTGCCAATGATGCCAGAGATACTCTGATGAAGGAATGATGGAAAATTTGAGAATCAACCGGATAATTTGGAAGACTGTGATAAGTGGTACTATGGTTTCATTAAAGGATTGTTTTAAAGTTAGCTGATGCTAAGAAAAAGGCAATTTCATATTGGGTGTGTAAGTGGTGTGCCTAATTTTATGTTTGCATGAACTTCCGGCTAGGGGGCCTTGGAACTCTTTTCCTTGGTACCCGGGACAAAACCTAACCAAATTCCAAATTGGATCCCATCACTACAGTGGTTGAGCGGTAGGTTGGACTGATGGATCCGTAAATCGAGACTCAATTTTGTTATTACGATAGATAAAGTAAATCCCGGATAGTAGTTGTTTTATGGATAGGAATCAACGACTGTGCCTCTTGATGGGGAAAAAAGCATTGATTCCAATGATCCAAGTGCAAGTTTCTTCCTTGATCCGAAGAACGAGTACGTTTATAGGTGCAATCGGATCAGCTTGATCAGTAATAGTCTTGACTACGTTAGAGTAAAAAGTTATCCTGGTGGAATCGCCCGTGCCTTTCCGGGTAAGGGAAGTTTTTCCGAGTCCGCGGTTTTGGAAAAACCGACGGATTAGTCTCTTGTCCGGATATCCGTGGACGAGGCCCCGAATTTTGGGACCCCTGTCCCGCGCGAGAAGTGCTACTTCCACTGCTAGTACCCCGAATCTGTTGCTTGGTGGGAACAGGGATCTCACAGCATGAACATCCAGTTCAGCCAGGAACTTCAAGGGCAATGTTGGAGTGTGTGAAAATGTTTGTTTCTCAAGTGTTTAAAGCCCAGAGAAGTGCAGGTCCTCGAAAAATACAAATGGATATTGTGAAGGATATGCTGTTTTCCTCCATGATGAATCAAAATGATGAGTTACCTACAAGTATTGGGGATCATGAGCTCTGCAATTTTTTGAAGGAGTTGAGTCCTCTTGTGGAAAACTAGAGGTGAGTATTCATTCCGTAACTTAATTATATTTGGATGTATTTTTCTACATTCGATCCTCTCTTTATTGTGAAATTATGTTTTTTAGGTTTAGACGCATTGTATCCCAGGAGAAAATAAATTTGATGCCGGCAGGAGAGGGCTTTGATAGCATCCTTCTTATACAGAGGAGATCTCGCTATTCATTTATACAAGGTAGCCGTTTCCCAGGACAAGGTGGCCCTGATGAGACAAATGTTATGTCTTTAAGATGTCTTTACGAGGACCAGCATCAGGCGTGGACTTGGTGAATCGCATGCGGTGTGATAGTGGAGGTGACTTGTCAAAGTCTTGGGTTTTGTTTGATCACACTCATGGGAGTTTTTGGTTGGTCAACAATGGCTTGTCATGTTTACGACCCAAGGTGAGACTACGTTGTCGTGCCATGGCACGTCTATGGTGTGAAACCATGCATGTGAGGCCATCAAAAATGCAAATCCAGATGCATGGGTTAAGTGCCATGACGAGTCGTTATATGATGCCATGTATATATGTTCATATTGTAAATGAGGTTCAATAAGACGAGCTGAGGCTGTGAGCCAGATCTAGGAGTTTTTGTATATGAGTGTGGTGGGCGATGGTTCTGCTGCTACTCAGAGCTCATGGGTAAGTTAGAAACATCCAGTTATATATGATGGTGTGAGTGGCTCGCCAAAGGGATATGTTAATGATGTTAATGGCTTCCCATGTGCATAATGTGTAGTAGCTTCTTTATGGTATCGATGGGTCGAGTTAGTGAATACCTCTTATGGGAATGCAAACATGAGGGCATGCCAATGCACAAGGGAATGCATTTATGAAGACATGGAGATATATTTGAGTGAACAATTGGGGGATTCTATAAATCACATGGTCGATATGATGACATTATAAACCATGGAGGCATCAAGAGCAATGGAGATCCAATGGGGCATTAGAGTGCCGAAGTCTTTATCGAATGCGGGAGACACAATTGGATGATCAACTTTGTATTGGAAAGCTTGCCTTAATGCCAAGGTTAGGAGCATCACACACCTTATTGAATGTAGATTATAATAAGGGATATTAAGGGGGTAGCTCGCGTGGCATTAAAAGGATAAATAATCGAAAGTATTAGAAATGGAAAGGTGGCGCATGAGTATTTTGGAAGAAGGAAAATGCGTGAAGATAGCTGCAAAAGGTGGGGAAGCGCCGAACTCCTTGCGGCAAAGTGTAGAAAAATCAGAGAAGTGGGGGGGGGGTGCGCTTATCAGAAGGAAGTCTGCAGAAAAATGGAGAGAACCAGTTCGCCTTTGACCAGAGGCTAAAAATCCTAAGTGGCAGCTACTGTTCAACGCTTGTAGGAGTTAGAATTGATGAGTAAATCGTGTGCTATCCAGTGATAGGTTTTTTAATAAATATATGTTTTCTGCCTTTCACGGCCTGCAGCAGCGAAGCGCCGTTTGGAATTTTACAAAAATCATGTGGAATCCGCCTTTCACTTCAGATAAGTGTTAATTTAATTTATTTTTGTTTCACTATCCTACCTACCCACGATTTGAAAATTCGTGGAGTCTAAAAACCTTTAAAGGTTTTGTAAATCAAGAGGAACTTGATATGAAGAGTTATGATACTAATGCATCAAAAAACGTGGAATCAAAGTATCAGAAAACACAGCAAGGATTCTGGTAAATTTGATTTTGTTTCTACCCTAGTGGATCTGGAATGCAAGCCTTGGAATTTCTTAAAATCATGTAAGCATGTTATAGTTATGCTATATATCGCCTTTTGTTTGTGAATTGTTGGAATTTAAAGGCAGGTTTTCAGGTGAAAAAGAACATCATGAGATGATGGAATGGATGATTTTGGATGTATGGAATGTAAATGGTCACATGTATGTTGGAAATATTTGAAGGTCATATTATGCCTACATGTGATTGGTTTGAGGGATTTGGAAAAAGGAGCAAGTGAATCTATGCTTGGAAAGGGACAAGCACTTGGTACACAATTTTGTGCAATCATCAGGATGAATTCAAGGATGTATTGAGGTGAATTGACACATGTATATGTCATTAAAAATGGATATGTCCTATGCTCCTTGGAGAATTTTGTGTGAGAGTTTCCTTGTCAAATTTGGTACCTACTCTCACAGCTAGAAGTCTCGTACTTTCCCAGCAACACCGTCCACGTGACGACAGCTCTTTGGTGAACCCGACGAGAAACTGCTGGGGTGAGAGTGTGGTGAAATATACAGGGAAGCTATGGCTGAGAATTCTGAGGGTCAGGGGGTTCATTTTGATCCCGGAGTTATGCAGATGTTTCAGATGTTTACTATGTACATGCAACAGCAGCAAGCTGCTGAGAGGGGACAAATTTCCACGACCAAAGCACTACAATCAATTGTGAAAAAGGTGGATCAATTTGATGGAAAGGATATCACAAAGTACCTGCGCAATTACATAAAGGAAATGGAGCTAAACAGGGTGACTGAGGAGGATATGGTTCGAAGTTTTGAGCTGGTATGTGTTCCTGAAATAAGAGAGCGTATAAGAGGATTGCAGACAGCACATGGTGGCAGAAATTGGGAGGAGTTCAAGCTTGCTTTAAAGGACGAATATTTCATGGAGGATTCTGAGCGAGTGACCAAACGAACTTTCTTGGAATGGGTCACAAAACCTAAAATGGGAATTTCTGCCACACAGAGCTGCTAAGAGAGTTTGAGAAGCGCTATGCCCAGCTGTCAAGGATAGAGCGTACAACTTTGGACAGAGAAAAAACAGAGCTCTTCTTACAAGCAGCTGGGAAAGATCTCCAAGAAAAACTAGAAATTCTCCTCGAGGATAAGGATACAGAGCAGGGACTAAAGAGTGATTGGAATGATGTTGAGGATGCGGTCACTATGCTAGCAAAGCGGCAACGAAGGAGGGATAAAATGGTGATGAGCTCGGGAACTCCTATAACTGCTGTTACCCCTGAGAATCTATCAAAACCAGCTGCTACAGTCCCAAAGGTAGAAGGGCCGATGGATGAGCTTATTAAGGGCATGCGGGACTTAAAATTGAAGATGTCCAGGATTGAAGAAAAGGGGCTACCATTAGGGCAGGCTTCTATGCAAAGGCCTCAAAGTAAAGAAGGGTTTACATACAGATGCATATGGTGTGATGACCCAGAACATGCAAAGAAAGATTGTGCTAGCTATAAAGAAGCCCTTAAAAATCAACTTGTGTTTTTCAAAGATGGGAAAATCCACCTTACAGAGACTGGACTTCCATTGAGTACAAACTTTGGGAAAGGAGGGATGAAAAAGCTGGTTGAGGATATGGCTGCTAGTCATGCCATCTCTATGGTTGAGGCAGCAACCTATGGATTAAAGGCTGGTCAATCAAAGCAGGGATCTGAGAATGATGAAGATTTTTGGCCATAAACAATGGAATTAATTGCGTCAAAGAAGGTGTCTAAGCAAGCTTTGCATGAGGCAGGTGACTGTATACGTCTTGAGACTGGCTGGGAGGAGCCTGTGGATTCTTTATCTGTTCATGCTTACATTGCTAAATGCCAAAATAATGAGGCATAGGTAGAGGAGAAGCGTAAAAGGGAAAATGAGGAAGGAGGGCCATCAAAAAGAGTTACACGTGGAAGTGAAAAGAAGGATCCTGGGCCATCACATATGCCTCCACCACATAGTAGACCTCCACAGGAAGTATCAATGGAAGAAGTGCCAGCAAAAATGAAGCATGAGAAGGACAAGGGTAAAGGGAAAAGTCCACTCTACAAGCTTCAATCTGATATTGAAGCCGCAGATCTCAAAAATGTGCTTGAAGAGAGGATTCTAAACAGCAGGGTGGAATTTACACTAGGGGAAGTCTTGGGGATTGCAAAGAAAGAATTTCATGATGAGATAATTGATATTATACGAAGGAAAAGGCAGTCCATAATTGAATCTATTCCATCACAAGGGGAGGCAAGCACTTCCAAGACTCATGGAGTACAAGTACAGCAAAAGGAAGAGAGAGAAAATGTGGTGGAATGTAATTACTCTGCTGATGGGACACGACAAGTGCGCTTTGTGGAAGAGGATGATGAAAAAGAAGTCCTTACAAAGAGTCATTACTCTAGGAGCCATTGGGCAAGAGCAACCACTGAAACCCTTGTCAAAATAGGTGATTTGGAAGAGCCATATGTTGCTCTAATTGATCATGGGTCTGAAATAAATCTTATGGCTAAAAATCTTTACAACAAATGTAAGTGGCCAATGGATGTAGATCATGGGTGGATGATTAAAGCAGCTAATAACTCATCTGGAGAGCTTTATGCAGCATGTCCAAATGTAAAGGTAACTATAGGGGATGTGAAAGATGATCAGAACTTCTTTGTTCAGGAAATGTCATCGTATCCCCTCATCCTTGGGCAACCCTACATTACAGCTGTAAGGATGGAAACAAAGGTTTTGGATGATGGCTCGGCATATGCAAGAATAAGGAGTAAAGATGGCAAAAAAGCTGTTCAGTTTTTGACAGTTTGCATTAACCATGAAAGGAATCGTGAGTCTCTTCGAGCACAGTCACTCCCAAAGATAAACAAAGAATTCATGAATTACAGGGAGATGAGGGATTTTGGCCAGGTGCCATTGTAAAGCGGGATTCCAATGGTACAAGGGAAAATGAGTTCTCGCAGGACTCAATCAATGTAAATAACTTTTCAGCAAATTTTCAGGGATTCTCTAGCTATGGGTCACTAGTCTCTGTAAAAAGCAAGGATTTGAAGCATGGCATGCGTAGACATGTACAAAATGAACAAAAAAGTCTTGAGCAGTGTGGTCTTTTGGAGAAGAATGAGTTTATTTCAGGGGTGCTTGATGAGGTGTCATTTGTAGATACTATGGATGTGCTTTTTGATATGGGAAGAGCATGCTTACAGGGTGGAAATGAGATGATAGAGGTGTCATCTGTGGAGATGTATGATATAATCCGGGAATTTGAGGGGGTGGAATGTAAAAACATGAATTGCGAGATGGATGCTCATGTTGATACAAAATACAAAACAGTTGCAAAGAAGGTAAAACCAGTTGCCTTGCCTTGCCACCAGGAAGCAAGGAGAAAATAGATGAAGCTTCTATGCAACCAAATCTTAGAGATCCGAAGAAAATTGGGCATAAGTTTACACAGGAAACCCTAAAAGAGCTGAAGATTGGTGAGAAGGATTTTCTGTTGCCAGTTGAAAAGAAATGCTTTGAGGAAATGCTTGTGAAACATGGGAAAGCCTTTGCTTTTCAGCCGCATGAGATAGGCTGTGTTGATCCAAGTGTAACAGCACCAATGGTGATCTTTACTGTTCCACATGTGCCCTGGAACCTGCGGCCAATTCCAGTACCAAAGGCTCTCTTGCCAAAGCTGATGGAATTACTAAAAGAAAAGATCAGGATGGGAATCTTGGAGCCATCATGTGCCCCATATTCCAACAGATGGTTTACTGTGCCAAAGAAAAATGGGACATTGCGCTTTATTCAAGACATGCAACCTGTAAACAAAGTCACAATCAGGAATGTGGGAGCAGGTCCGATTGTGGATGAGTTTGCAGAAGCATTTGCAGGGAAAGCTATATACTCTATGGGTGATCTGTATTCGGGATATGATCAGTTCTAGCTGGATATACAAAGCAGGGACTTGACCACAATGAGAACTCCTTTGGGATTAGTAAGGATGTGTACCTTACCACAGGGAGCCACCAACTCAGTGGCACATATGATGAATGGAATGAATAAAGTCTTACGAGACTTCATACCACAAAAAACTATGCCATTTTTGGATGATGTGCCAATAAAGGGCTGTGATGAGAAAGACAAAGATGGGGATTTGGATTCAAAGGGGTGCTGCAAGTTTGTGGCAAATCATATAAAGGATTGTGATATGATTCTATCCGGGCTTGAAGAAGTGAGTCTTACTTTATCTGGGCTGAAATCAGTGTTTGGAGTTGGTGAAGTGCTAATAGTGGGACATCTTTGTAGCACTAATGGACGCCGACCTTGTCCAGCCAAGATAGATGCAATACAAAGAATGAAAGAGATATGCATTAATGTTACAGAGCTGAGGAGATTTCTTGGCGCATGTGTCTTTTATGTTATTTGGATCCCACATTATGCGCATGTAGCAGATCCTCTTTATCAACTCTTGAGGAAAAATCAAAAATTTTTGTGGAATGTAGCACATACTAAAGCTATGCGGAAGCTGAAATGTTTGCTCCAATCATCACCTACTCTGAGGAAGGAAGATTATGAGTGTGGCAGGCCTGTGATTGTTACAGTTGATACTAGTCCTACTGGGATAGGATGGGCAGTAGGGCAAGATGATGAGGATGATCACAGGTATGTAATCAGATTTGGAGCAAAAGTATTAAGCATTCGACAAAGAAAATATCCGCAGATCAAGAGAGAGTTATGGGGAATAGTCACTGCTCTAAAATGTGAAAAAGAATATCTTATTGGGGCATCTGTACTTGTGGAAACAGATTGCTTGCCACTTCTTGGGATGATAGCAAGCTGTACCACTCCAGATATTGCTATGCTTAGGTGGATTGCCTATATCAAGTCACTAAATCCTGAGTTTGAGCATATTGCAGGAAAAGATAATCCAGTTGCAGATATGCTATCAAGAGCCAGGTATGAAGATGAAAAAGAGATGATTAGTGACATTGATGATGTGGGTACAAAGTTTTACACTACATCATATGCAAAAGGGGACCATATTTGCCTATCAAATGCACTTGAGTCTTTTATTGAGGAAATATATGAAGGAGATTGGTTGCTTATTGGTCAATATTTGAGTACTCTGACAAGACAGGAAAATTGGTCTGACTCAGAATTTAAGAGGATCCGCAGAAAAGCATATGGTTATTTCTTAAAGGATGGGTACCTCTGGAAGCATCCTAGGCAGAGGAATGCTATGCCACAGAGAGTCATATGTGATAAAGAGACTCAAGGGAAGCTTGTGAAAGAATTCCATGAGAGTCTCTGGGCTGGACATCGAAGTGTGTGGGCCACCTTTACCAAAATAAAGGAAAAATATTGGTGGAAAGGAATGTACAAGGATATTTCTCGATATGTGGAAACATGCATGATATGTCAAATGTACTCAAATGTGCGACATCGTGATGGCTTGCAACCAACCTACCCACCTGCCATGCACTACAAATGGGTAGTGGATCTAGTTACAATGCCTTTGGGAATCTGGCAGATGCGGTACATAGCACTTGCAAGAGAAGATTTGACAAATCAGGTAGAAGGGCGTGCTCTTAGAACAAAGAGTACGGAAACAGTATGCAAATTTCTCTTGGAAGATGTGATTTGTCGGTATGGTTGTGTTGGGAAAATAACAGCTGATAGGGGTGAGCTAGATGTTGAAGAAGCAAGGGAATTTTTCTCTAGAATTGGAATCAAATTGTCCCTAACATGTGCTTACAATCCTGAGGGCAATGGTAAAAGTGAGCGAGGACATCCTCCAATCATTAAAGCTTTGGCTAAGGCATGCAGAGAAAGAATGCGAGAGTGGCCAAGGCTACTACCATATGCCTTGTGGGCTAACCGTACAACTCATAGCTCAGTGATAGGATACATGCCTGCAGAATTAATGTATGGTCAGAAGCCAGTAATGCCAGTTGAAGAAGTAGTTCCAACTTAGAATGTTTTGCCCTGGTGGATGGAAGGATTGAGCAGGGAAGACCTCCTTGCATTGCGAATAAGGCAACTGGAGAGAAGGCCAGAAGATGTAGAGCTTGCTAAAGCTCGCTTGAAAGATGCAAGGTTGAAAAATAAAGAAAGATTTGATAGAAGACACAGACTCTGGCCAAAACCTATTGAAGAAGGTGATTGGGTTCTAATGTATGATAGTAGCCTTGACAACCAGTTCACTGTTCAAAGGAAGTTTGCAAAAAGATGGTTTGGCCCTTACATTGTCAAGCATGTGCATGGAAATGCCACGTATACTCTGTGTGAGCTTGATGGAACAAAGATAAAGAATCTTGTAGCAGGCAAAAGGATCAAGATGTTCAAAAGAAGACTTGACAATGATCCTTTTGATTCACAAGGAACTCAGGATAAGAGGCTTGATAATGATAACATGGATATGGCTGAAGAGGAAGAGAATGATTTTCCTAATAATGTGGAAGATGAGGACGACATCCAGATATATGTGGATCTTGATGATGATTTGGCACATACCAGAGGATGTGCAGGCTTAGAGGGGGTGGATGTCGTGCCATGCATGTCTATGGTGTGAAACCATGCATGTGAGGCCATCAAATGCAAATCCAGATGCATGGGTTAAGTGCCATGACGAGTCGTTATATGATGCCATGTATATATGTTCATATTGTAAATGAGGTTCAATAAGACGAGCTGAGGCTGAGCCAGATCTAGGAGTTTTTGTATATGAGTGTGGTGGGCGATGGTTCTGCTCTGTTACTCAGAGCTCATGGGTAAGTTAGAAACATCCAGTTATATATGATGGTATGAGTGGTGTCAGGCTAAAATTTGAAAGGTGTTTTTGGTCAATGTACATATGGTGCGTGTGGTGTGTGAATAAAATTTGCCCTGAATGCCCTGGCAAGTGTACAGACCGAGTGATTTTGTAGAAAGCTGGAATATGCACGTGTTTTGTTTTCCGAAGCAGACGCTGGAGATCTGGAGTTTTATGGCAATTGTATGGTGTGCGGGTGGTTACTAAAAGAGGGCACCGCGACTGGCAATTGCAGATTTGGAAATAAGGATGCTGATGAAGACGGTGGGCAGCTCTTGTCATGCTTGGAAAGTGTGGGTGCAGTATGTTCATCTGAATGCAAGGAGAAGAGGGGGCCCTTGTAGCATTGTATGGCTATTTTGAGGCTTTAATCAAAAATAAAAAATATATATTCAAATGGCCAATTTAGAGAAGGCCACGTGGGAATTGTAGGGGCTGCCAGCTTGTTATCTCGAAGGTGGCCAGCACGTGAAGGGAAGCGGCCTCGAAGAAGTAGAAGACACGGGGAGAATCATCAAAAAAAAGGAGAGGAAAAAGACCAGGTAGGAGTCGCCGGCGCTTGCTGCAGAGAGAGCTGGAGGCGACTAGAGAGGGTCGCTGGGGTGGCTCTACTCCAAAGGCTTGCTGGAGCTAGCAGCTGACGGAAGGGAGAGCCAGCGCATGTGAGCCAGCAGGCCGCCGTGTTGTGAAGCAGCTGGGACGAGTAGCAACGAAGAGAGAGCGTCCGTGTGTGTGAAGAGCCGACTAGTAGGGTAGCTGCTGGGTGCACTGGTATGGTCAGCACATGAAGGGGAGCCGCCTAGTTGATGGACAGCATGGCTGGAAGCGACTGGGTGGGCACGTAAAAAGTGAAGGGTCAAGCTGAAGGGCTTTGGAGTGCAATTAACAGCGCAAGGGATGGCCGTCATCCACGCAAACGGTGAGAGGAGAGCATGAAGAGAGGTGGCTGTCATGTGGACAGGTAGACAGAGACTGGTGTGTTTGAGGGCTGCTGCTGTTGGCAGCGAGACTGAAGGGGTGTTGAATGTGGCTTGGGCAAGAGATGAAGGCTGCTGTGTTGAGCTGTTGGGTTCGTGGTGCTGAAGAGATTGTGCGAGGCTCTGGTGGTTGGTGAAACTGCTGGTCACGACATAAAGAGAGTGGGAGCTGCTGAATGAAGGTTAGCTGGTGTGGGCGCGTTCTGGTGAGAGTAGCTGGTCTTGTGTGGGCGGTGATTGCAGGTAGTGCGTGGATGCTGACCAGAGAGGGAGCCTTGGGTTTTTGTGTGGGTTGGGGTGCTGATGTGTGGGCTGGAGACAGTGGGGCTCGCCTACAACAATTGGCAGGTAGCAGCAGACAGAGAGTAGCCGGGCTACAGAGGAAGTGAAGAAGGGTTGCTGGTGTGGGCACCCTCTAGAGATTACAGGGACCGGGAGACAGAGGCTTGGTTGTCAGACGCAAGGGTGTATTCCCTTGGCAGTAAATCCTGGCCAGAGTCCTGGTCTTTGGTGTATTTGCTGTGTTTGTACATGGTTGATGTTGTATATGTTTTTTGCTGAATGATCATCTATTCGTTGTGGTTCTGAGCTATCTTATGGTGTGGGTGGGTGGCGAATATTGAGAGAGTGTTCCAGCCGGTGGCTGGTGGTGCCCCGTTCGTGGTAGTGTTTCCAAGTTTGGGAGGTGGAAGAGCTATAGAGGTAGGTTCTTTCTTCTTTTTTTCACCTCACATCCTTCTGGTGCCCCCACTGAGGATTGCTCAGGGATTTCTCTTACGAGGGTGTATGCCCCAGAGTGAGAGATTGAAGGAAGGTGTTTTTGGGTTTTTGCTTGGGATTGGAAGTGTTGTTTTGGGGTTAAGATGATGTCTTACCCAGAGTTTTATGGTGGTCCGAATGAGGATGTGGCAGACTTCTTAGAAAGGATGGAGGTTGCATGTATAAGCAACCATATTAATGAGTCGGTACAGGTGTTGCGGCTGTTGAGCATCTGTTTGAAAGGGGATGCAAGGATCTGGTACAGGGCTTATGAGGAGTCATTAAGGGATGCTATTCCACGCATTGAGATGACTGAGGATGGATTAAAGACAGCACTAAGCAACAGGTTCAAGAAGGTAGAAGACCCCGACAAGGTTTGGCATGAGGTGCAAGCTCTGACACAAGGTGAGTTTGAATCAATAGATGATTATATGAAGAAATTTTCTTTGCTATGGGAAACTTTATGCAGGGCTTTAGGGGAAGACCAGGTGCCGCCTGACATGATGAAGAAGAACAAGTTTGTAGCCGGGCTTAAGAGGAGTATTCGCTGGAAAGTGGAATTGAAGAAGCCCAGGTCTTTTGAGGATGCGGTGGAAATTGCTAAGTCAAAAGACTGGAAATTGCAGCGGATGAATCAGCTGGGGATGATTCCAGTTGTAGCACAACCGGAGATTCGTAGAGTGGAGGCTACACCTATGAATGCAGTGATTGAGAGGATGAAGCCCACTGAAGCCCAAGCTATGCAGATGGTGCCTCAAGCGAGTCAGGGAGTACCTATGGTTCCTGCAGGTTCTGATGAGGGATTGCGGCAGGATATGAAACAGATGGTTGATCTTATGAAGAATTTGAGTTTAAATTTAATGGGAAGTACAGGTGGTGGACGTGGTAGAGGCCGTGGCAATAATTATGAAGGGGGAGATGGACAAGCAGGATATGGACGTGGTCGTGGTAGAGGCCGTCATTTCATCCCTACATGCTGGAATTGTGGTGAACTTGGTCATCTGAGTACAGATTGTGATAAGCCTCAACGTATGGGTGGTGACATGTATCCACTACCTTCACAGTTACCGGATAGGTCAAATGATTATGGTATTGATATCAGGGATCAAGCAGGCCCGAGTGGAATCACAGCTGAAGAGAAGGGAAAAACTAAGGTGATGGATGTGGTCACCCTTGAGAAGACGAAGGAAGCAGAAGCTGATGTGATGCCTTTGGGGAAACGGATGCCACAGGAAAGGGAAAGCAAGGATGCTGTAGGGCCTAGCAAGAAGAAAGGAAAAGTGAAGGAAGGAGAAGATGTGAAGGTCAAGCAGAAGAGGAAGTCTCGTAGGAAGTTTCAGGTAACTGATTTTCCACTAGGGGGTGGGCAGGATAGCTACAGTTTACAGGAGGACATGGCTGGAAGGAAGGCTAACATTACTTTTGGGCAATTGATAGAGTTAGCTCCCAATTTGAAGCGTCAGTGGAAAAGACTTGTGAACCCGAGAAGGAGCCTGCCAAAGGGATAGTGACTGTTCTATCTATCCAGGAGTTACCTGATATATGTCCTGTGGTGAATGTGTGGTATAAAGGGAAGAATCTGGGGGAAGCATACATAGATGGTGGAGCACAAATTTGTGTGATCACATTGGCAGCTGTGGAGAGGCTTGGTCTTAATTTTACTGAAGCGTCTGGATTTCGAATTCGGCTGGCTAATCATCAGAAAGTCAAATGCTTAGGTATGATTAAGGAGTTGGAATTGGAAGCTTTTGATGTAAAGGTGCTTGTGGATTGTCATGTTATGCCTGCAGGAATGGGTGCATTCCCCATTATTTTGGGAAGACCATGGCTGAGAGCAGTGAAGGCTGTTCAGGATTGGAGGAAAGGGGTCATTACTCTGTATGACAGGAGAGGGGATAAGAAGCAGTTTAATATGGATAACCAAAAGCCTGTCAATGATGAAGAGGAGAGTGAAGCTGATTCGAGTGATGACACGACCAGTACCACTACTAGTGAGGGAACAGAGGATACTTCATCCAGTGAAGAGGATGCCGAGATGGATGCCCTGGTTATTGATGAGGAAGTGCTTAGTGATGAAGTTGCTGAACAAGAAGAAGCCATACATGAGGAATGCGAGGAGGTACAAGTGGATCATGAGAAAAGGTATGCCTGTGATGTGATAGAGCTTGCTTTTAAGTCTTTGGATAATAAACCTGTGTGGGATGAGTGGGAAATAGACAGTCTACAGGATGAGGAGCCTGAGTTGGAGCTGGATGACCAGATGTGCATAAATGTTAAAAAAGCCATGACCAGAATTGAGGCTATGAAGGAAGAGAAACACCAGAAGATTTTGAATGATGCTGCTGTTATGGATGAGAGCGATGCTGTAATGGATGAATTTCTTGGTGGTTTTGATGAAGATGAGGATACAGGAACTGAGGTGGATGCTTTGGGAATAGTGTCGGTTGAAGGGGAGTTTGTTTTGCCTGTGGTGGCTGGTTTTGATAGTGAGGTTTCTTATGCTGATGGACAGGAAAGTGTTATGGCACAGCAGGTTTTTCTTGATGAAGCTTTCATCAGCTATTACCCCCAGCAGGAGTTGCTGCATTGGTTCTCCGATATTGGTACTGATCGTATTAGGGATTTTGGGCTTGAGATGAGGCAGGATGGTGTCTATGTCAGGAGCTTTGTTTCCAGAAGTTCTGGTGTTATGTTGTGGGATATGGGATGGAAAATTATACCTGTGAAAGATGACGGTGCTTCTTGGATCACCTGGAACAGAGATGTGTTGGTTACACTGTATGATGCTCAGAGGATTGATGGAGGAAAACGTGGTCATATGCTTTTTGCTGATCAAAAATGATTCAGCAGGCTAGGGGTTGGGCAAAGTATGTCAGGCTAAAATGTAACATACCCATCTTCACTAATAAAGAAATGTCCATGTAATTATGAGTTTTTATGGTATAAATATCAATGATTTTATTATTTGAGTCATTTCTACTTAGAATCTTCAAATTCTGAGCCCAAATTTGGAATCTGCGCACGATTTTACCCTAATATAGGATTTTACAGCATCCAAAACGGACACCGGATCAAGCCTATACGCTAATTTCAATCATTTTAGTTAAAAAACGGCGACCTTTAAACCTTAATAAATACACGACCGCACGTCCGATTGACGAACGGTCTGAACCCCTGCGACCAGGAGAACCTCCCGGACAAAAAAAATTTTCGCCCCCCGGGGCGGTCCGGCACGCAAATCGAGGCGGACGCCCCAAATTTGGGTACCCCGCCCCAAAATTTGGTCCGTACACACTTACTAGGGCGCCCGTACAATGGCCGCCCAAAAACCAAAGGACGGCCGCCCACTGTATGGTCCACGCGTACCCTTAGGTGGACAGACCGGATAAGGTACATGCGTTCCACTCCTTTCCCAGACAACCGACACCGTACCTTTCCCGTAGACCCATGCAGGCCACTGATCCATAGCCTTTGAAGGTACACCGTCCTTTCGTCCCTGCTTTGCGCAGCGCCCGTACCCTCACCCCTCAGCTATATAAACCCCCGGGGTGCTCCTCAGTCGGCACGCACTTCTGTGTAGCGTATGCCCTGTTGTGCCGCCGTCCGTACCGCCGTAGCATACTTGCTGCAAGTACAGCCGCCCTTGCAGCCACCCCTCTCACACCCCCTCATTTGGCTCTTTTCAGATAAGCCAATGTTCCTCCATCCTCCTCTTGCCATGGACCAGTGTCCTTAACTCTTCTCCCCCCCCCCCCCCCCCCCCGTGTGAATAGACTTACAGAGAGGCTTGCAGCAACCCCTCCCATCCCTCTCCACTTTTTTGCCTTTGGCCTTAAGGACATCTCACAATCCCCCCCTCCCCCCATTTGCGTAGACTTTAGTAAGGGATTTTTGGCTTAAGCGAGGGTTCGTGCGCCATATTCTTTTGCTCAGACGGTGAGCAAACGAGCTCGAAATTCAGATCCGACTGAAGCGTTTCGATCGCAGCAGCAAGCTCTACAAGGCAACGCCTAAGATGGCCTCATCCCGGAGACGGCAAAATATTGCCTCAAGAGGCGCACGTAACAACGAGATGGAGGGAGATGCGCCCAATGCGGCTCCAGTCCTCCCTTTTCAAGTCCCTCAAGGAAACGGTGGCCAGGTTAGCTTGGTTAATTTTCAAAAGAAGAGATTTTTCCTTAAATTAGTATTAATGAATGGTGTCTTTTTCTTTTAAAATGAGGACATAAAAGTTATATGAAATTACGAATTATGTGATGTTGTTTTCAATAAATTGCGTTGAAATTGCTATCTTCATGAATTGTGAATGCTATACTTAGAAAATTGCATTGAAGTTGTTATCTTTGGAATTCAAGATTTCTTTTGGCTTCAATGCTAACTCCGTTCCGTGCTTGTGTAGCCGGGCGGCGTCATTAGCAAAGCCTGGGAATGGCCCAAGGTATCCCTCATACCTTTGGGAGAATAAGGATCGCCGATTGAGGCGAGAGATTATGAGGCTGCCTAGTTCTGAGGGCCCAGGCTAGTGCGGTAAATAAGCCCACCCTAGTGTGCAGACATCCCTCTGAGGGGCGGGAGGATCGAGCGATGGAGCCTGAGAGGGCGACAGGCCGGCTTGAGTCCTCGCCAGCGGCCAACGATGAGGTGTATGGTCCCGTAGGGTTTTGCCCAGCATATAGAGGCTGGAAGGCCGAATTCTAGATCATCGACAGAATAAGAATAAGAGAGCCGGATTGGCTTGTATGGAAATGGACTCATGTATAAACTTTTTATATAATTGCATCTTGTCTTTGGTATGATTGTATTGTGTAAGAAGGCTGTTTTAACGAACCTTGTGAAGAAGGGCCCTAATTAAGGAATATGTTTATTTATGTCAAACAGTGTGGTAGTATTAATTAGAAAACAAATTGATGCGTGAGTAGGGTGGAAAGTGGGAGGATGGAATGCCCTGACGGCACCATCCTACGGACGGGTGGACCCGATTAGTCGGGTAGCTTTCCAACAAATTAAGTGAAAGCCCTACGTTAGATAGTTAGGTTCTTGGGCAACTCTATTCTAGAAGACTAGGTCAGCGGCTGTGCCTTGCATAAGATGAGGAAAAAAGCGTTGTCTCTAGAAATCAAGTCTAGTAGTTGCCCAATTTTTGATCAATTGCCTTATGGGTGATTTGATGTTTAGAAAATCACGCTTCCCCTGCGGGATAGAGCTAGGTCATACCTATGAATCGTATCCTTGAATCTCTACAGGGTCAAGGTGTCGATGAATAGGAAATTTTTCCCAAGATAAGACTTAGCGGACTATCTTAAGTGTTTCTCCCATTTTTAGAGGGAGGAACCTTACAATTGGTATTAGAGCAAGTTTGGCTCCTAGGAATTGCTGTTTAAGGACTATTTTGTAATAAATGTTTTACCTAACGTAATGCTAATTAGAAAAGATATCCTACTTAAACAAATAAGTTAAATTGATGTTTGAATGATTGTAGGAAGAGAAAGATGCCTGCTCCAAATTTCTAGTTTTCCATCGAGACTGCTAGTCACTCCTCGAATTTCGAGTTCCGCGACACCATGGTGCAGATATTAGAGAAGATATCCCTCCCTCATTTCTCTCGTATCCAGAGAGGATGGGGTAGAGATTTCTGGAGTCGTGGGCCGAGATACTTCATCATCCAAGCAGATCAGATTGGGAACCTCACCACTGACCTTAAGCGGATTCGTTGGATTGAGAAGCTGAAGATGATCCGCTTATTTTGGTTCGTCGGTACCCCCAGGGCCGACACCTCGGTGACTATAGATGGGGTTCGCATACCTCAGGATTGTTGGGTGTATGACAAAGTGATGCAGGTCTTACCTGCTGATAGAGTAGCAGTGTTGGGACTTACCCCAATCCAGAATTTACCACCCTTACCATCAGTTTTTAGAGTCTTAGAAACTACAGCGGAACCCCCATATTTCACCTATGTGGACCGCTCTACCCTTATGTCATAGTCAAGCCTAGGAATTTCCCTTCATAGCAAATAAGACTGATTATAGTCTCAGATTTTTGTAATAAAGCTTGTCCTTGTAAATATTTGGAAATAAAATAATTTCAATGGTTTTACTCTCCAGTGTTGTGCAAATATGAATCTTGTAATCTTAAAAA
This sequence comes from Cibotium barometz, assembly GCF_041138505.1. Taxonomy (NCBI): domain Eukaryota; kingdom Viridiplantae; phylum Streptophyta; class Polypodiopsida; order Cyatheales; family Cibotiaceae; genus Cibotium; species Cibotium barometz. Next base: position 22,133,269 of record NC_141060.1, read on the forward strand.
TTGTTTTTACGATGATGGCCAGGATGACCACCCTCCACTTCCCAATGCGCTTTATACCGATACCCAGGAGAAGAAGCTCCTGCTCAAGCAAATGTAACCTCCCTCCTTTAAAGGAGAAGGTTCAAAGGTTGAGAAGGATGCTGAAGTCTGGATCGAGGCGATGGACAATTATTTCTCTGCTGCTGCCGGTACTGGAGTAGCAAATCAGTCTATGCTCGCACGGTTTCGCCTCACTGGAGATGCTAAACTCTGGGGGAAACAGTGGTGCCGTGACAAGGAAGTCACCGAGCATTCTCAAACGTGGGAAGACATCAAGCAGGCAGTGAAGGAAAGATATCTTCCTCCATCCCATGAATCCATAAAGATGAATGAGTTCTTTAGTCTTAGACAGTGTAACTTAACTCTTGAGGACTACTATTCCAAATTCATTACCCTTCGGAAGTATGCCCCAGCTATGACTACTTCCCAGCAAGTGGCTCGTTTCTGCCAAGGGCTAAATGAACCCCTAGATTCCCGCCTTGAAGCAATGAGGCCAAGCACATTACAGGATGCTCTCATACGAGCTAAGCCCCTTGTGAAAGAAATGAAGGCTAACAAACCAAAGAATCAAAAGAGATCTTACCCTGAGGCAAACCTTAGAGATCAACCCTACAAGAAACCTCAACAGAATTTTCCCTACTACAACAGAGGGCGACAAGGCAACTCTTTTGCCCCCCGCTCGTATGCTGCTTCTTCCAGAGAAGGCCCTCTGTGTTTTGAGTGCAATGAGCCGGGACACTTTAGAGCAAACTGTCCCAAGATGGCAACATCATTTCCCCAAGGTAACAGAGGAAATCAAGGCCGTGGAACCCCTAACCACCAAGGTGCAAGAGGCAGTGGCAGAGGCCACAGAGGAACAGTTGCTAGAACTGCCTGTGTTATAAGTGAAGAACCGACCTTGGAAACGGCTGAAGAAGAGCGCGCCACCGTCCATGAGGCGGTAGAACACCAAGGTCCGAATAAACAATTTGGTGTAATCCAAGCCCCCGCCACTCATCACGGTAAGCCATTTCAGCTTTTGATTGATTGTGGCAGTACCCATTCATTCCTTTCTCCTAGGTGCTTGCAAAAATCAAACTTGAGTCAAAAAACAGCTAGAAAAATGATTGTAGAGTTAGCCAGTGGGAAAGAAGTAGTATCTCGCCACTCTATAGGAAACCTTGATTTTGAGCTAGGTAATGAGCAAACTCATGGTCACTTTAGAGTCTTGCCACTAGGAATTTATGATGGAATCCTTGGGATGGATTGGTTAATTGCAAACAAAGCTAGCATTCATTGTAACCAGGGGAGTATCACTTTTGAAAATGAGTATGGCCAAGTAATATCTGTTCAGGGAATCACAGGAAAACCTAAGTCTAGGGTAGTCAAGGCAAAACATCTTCTCAAGGGGACACATAAGGGTCAGCAAGTTTTCTTAGTCAAACTCAACAAAGTCATTGAACCTAGTATGGAGACAGAACCCTCTTGGCTCCAAGAATTCTCTGACATCTTCCTTGACGAGCTTACAGGGTTACCGCCTCCTCGAGAAGTCGACCATGAAATCGAGGTGATCCCTGGAGCCCAACCCGTCTCAAAAACTCCCTATAAAATGTCCCTTCCTGAAGCCATTGAACTTAAGGAGCAACTTTCCCAACTCATTGAACAAGGGTTTGTACGCCCCAGTAGCTCTCCGTGGGGAGCACCTGTTCTTTTCCAAAAAAAGAAGGACGGGACTCTCCGCCTCTGCATAGATTATCGAGGACTAAATCAAGTCACTGTCAAGAATAAGTATCCTATCCCTCGCATCGATGAACTTCTTGACAGGCTTGATGGGGCCAGAGTCTTCTCAAAAATAGATTTGAGGTCTGGTTACTATCAGATCAAAGTCAAGGAAGCAGATATACCCAAAACAGCCTTCAATACCCGTTATGGCCACTATGAGTTTACTGTAATGTCATTCGGGTTAACCAATGCTCCTGCAACCTTCAACCGCCTAATGCAAGATATATTCCGCCCGTACTTGGATGAGTTTGTGCTTGTTTTCTTTGATGACATCCTAATCTACTCCAAATCAATGGAAGAGCATGAGGAGCATGTGCGTAGAGTTCTGCAATTGCTACGCAGACACAAACTCTATGCCAAGAAGAGCAAATGTACCTTCTTTACTCATCAAATTGAGTATCTTGGATTCATCGTCTCCAAAGATGGCATCTCAGTAGACCCCACCAAGGTCAAGGATATTCTAGAATGGCCACCCCCTAAATCAGTTTGTGAAGTTCGTGGATTCTTGGGAATCATGGGTTGGTATAGGATTTTTATCAAAGATTATGCCTTGGTAGCTGTACCCTTGACAGATCTTCTTAAGAAGGATTGCAAAATAATGTGGCTGCCAATCCATCAAAACAGCTTTGATCAGCTGAAAGTCATTATTACTTCTGCCCCAGTCTTAAAACTTCCTGATTTCTCCAAGGAATTTGAAGTAGTTACCGATGCTAGTAGTCTAGCACTTGGTGGTGTCTTAGGCCAAGAAGGAAGACCAGTCGCTTATACTTCCCGCAAGCTGAAGCAATATGAAGCAAACTATGCCACCCATGATTTGGAGCTCTTAGCAGTTGTTCATTGCCTCAAATTATGGAGACATTATCTCTTGGGAGGCAAATTCCAGCTTGTAAAAACTGACCACAAAAGTCTAAAGTGGATTTCACCCAGCCTAACCTCAACATGCGGCAAAGGAGATGGATTGAAATTCTACAAGAATATGATTTCGACATCAAATTCCGCCCTAGGAAAGACAATGTGGTAGCTGATGCACTTAGCCGCAAATCTTTCTTGAATGCAATTTCGATGCCAAATAATCCCATACTGGTCAAGGTGGAAGAAGTCTCATCTCATGACCCAGATTATCAGAGGATGATAAAGTTAGTAGAAGAAGGGGGACATTCAGAGAAAGAGAAGAATCTAATCAAGGGATACTCCACTCATGAAGGAAGCCTCTACTTCAATCACAGGCTATGTATCCCTAAGGATCCTGCTTTAAAGAAACTAATCCTCCATGAAGCTCATGATAGCCCTGCTCTGCAGGACACCCAGGTTATGCAAAAACATTAAATGCGGTAAGAAGGAGTTTTCATTGGGCAGGCTTGAAAAATGATGTGCTTCGGTACTTGAAACAATGTCTCTCATGCCAAAGGATCAAGGCTGAAAGGGTCAAGATGCCTGGAAAGCTTCAACCCTTAGATATTCCCCAAATGAAGTGGGAGTGCATTAGTATGGATTTTGTCACAAGTCTCCCCACTGTTCAAGGAGGATATGACTCCATTCTAGTAGTAGTGGACTTACTTACCAAAGTAGCTCACCTTATACCAGCAAAGAAGACCTTCAAAGCTTCTGATGTTGCTCGAATATTCATCAAGGAAGTCCTCAAACTTCATGGTCTCCCAAAAAGGATAGTAAGTGATCGGGATTCTGACTTCACCTCAAAATTCTGGCAGTCTTTATTTCAAGCTCTGGGGACTCAACTTTGCTTTAGCACAGCTTATCATCCAGAGACCGATGGCCAGACTGAGAGAGTCAATCAAGTAATTGAAGACATTCTCAGAGCATACTGTGGACGGGAACCCAGAAGGTGGATTCAATACCTTCCTCTGGTAGAATTTGCCTACAATGCGTCTTATCATCAAAGCATAGGAATGTCACCATTCAAAGCACTCTATGGGCAAGAATGCTTGTCTCCTCTAAATTTCTCTGATCCGACCATAAGAGTTGAGGCATCCAGGAAAATGCTCAAAGAGATGGAGGAACAAACCAAGGCTATCCAAAAGGATATTAAAGCTGCCCAAGATCGACAAAAGCATTATGCTGACAACAAGAGGTCTGAAAGGATCTTCAAGGAAGGAGACAAAGTTCTTCTATGAGTGCGACCCAAACAAAGTTCTCTATCACTTGGGAAATATAAGAAGCTCAGCCCTAGGTATTGTGGTCCTTATACAGTTATCAAGTGTCTAGGTAAAAGTGCCTATAAACTCCAACTCCCAGCCCATATCAAAGTCCATAATGTATTTCACGTAAGTTTGTTAAAGCCATATGTCCCCAGTCTCGATCATATTCTTGATGATGAACAAGTTGTAATCCCTACTCAAGGAGTCCTTGAATTACAGCCCAGTAGCATCATAGATTCTAGGGAAAGGCAACTTCGAAATAGAACTCTTGTAGAACATCTAGTTCAGTGGAAAGATTACCCTGAAGAGGATGCAACTTGGGAAGATGAAGCTACACTCTTAAAGGATTATCCCCAATTCATGACGAGATGAGGACATCTCGATTTCTTTAAGGGGGGAAGGATGTAACATACCCATCTTCACTAATAAAGAAATGTCCATGTAATTATGAGTTTTTATGGTATAAATATCAATGATTTTATTATTTGAGTCATTTCTACTTAGAATCTTCAAATTTTGAGCCCAAATTTGGAATCTGCGCGGCGCGATTTTACCCTAATATAAGATTTTATAGCATCCAAAACGGACACCGGATCAAGCCTATACGCTAATTTCAATCATTTTAGTTAAAAAATGGCGACCTTTAAACCTTAATAAATACACGACCGCACGTCCGATTGACGAACGGTCTGAACCCCTGCGACCAGGAGAACCTCCCGGACAAAAAAAAAATTTCGCTCCCTAGGGCGGTCCGACACGCAAATCGAGGCGGGCACCCCAAATTTGGGTACCCCGCCCCAAAATTTGGTCCGTACACACTTACTAGGGTGCCCGTACAATGGCCGCCCAAGAACCAAAGGATGGCCGCCCACTGTATGGTCCACGCGTACCCTTAGGTGGACACCCAGACCGGATAAGATACATGCGTACCACTCCTTTCCCAGACAACCGACACCGTACCTTTCCCGTAGACCCATGCAGGCCACTGATCCATAGCCTTTGAAGGTACACCGTCCTTTCGTCCCTGCTTTGCGCAGCGCCCGTACCCTCACCCCTCAGCTATATAAACCCCCGGGGTGCTCCTCAGTCGGCACGCACTTCTGTATAGCGTATGTCCTGTTGTGCCGCCGTCCGTACCGCCGTAGCGTACTTGCTGCAAGTACAACCGCCCTTGCAGCCACCCCTCTCACACCCCCTCATTTGGCTCTTTTCAGATAAGCCAATTTTCCTCCATCCTCCTCTTGCCATGGACCAGTGTCCTTAACTCTTCTCCCCCCCCCCCCCCCCCCCCCCGTGTGAATAGACTTACAGAGAGGCTTGCAGCAACCCCTCCCAGCCCTCTCCACGTTTTTGCCTTTGGCCTTAAGGACATCTCACAATCCCCCCCCCCTATTTGCGTAGACTTTAGTAAGGGATTTTTGGCTTAAGCGAGGGTTCGTGCGCCATATTCTTTTGCTCATACGGTGAGCAAACGAGCTCGAAATTCAGATCCGACTGAAGCGTTTCGATCGCAGCAGCGAGCTCTACAAGGCAACGCCTAAGATGGCCTCATCCCGAAGACGGCAAAATATTGCCTCAAGAGGCGCACGTAACAACGAGATGGAGGGAGATGCGCCCAATGCGGCTCTAGTCCTCCCTTTTCAAGTCCCTCAAGGAAACAGTGGCCAGGTTAGCTTGGTTAATTTTCAAAAGAAGAGATTTTTTCTTAAATTAGTATTAATGAATGGTGTCTTTTTCTTTTAAAATGAGGACATAAAAGTTATATGAAATTACGAATTATGTGATGTTGTTTTCAATAAATTGCGTTGAAATTGCTATCTTCATGAATTGTGAATGCTATACTTAGAAAATTGCATTGAAGTTGTTATCTTTGGAATTCAAGATTTCTTTTGGCTTCAACGCTAACTCCGTTCCGTGCTTGTGTAGCCGGGCGGCGTCATTAGCAAAGCCCGGGAATGGCCCAAGGTATCCCTCATACCTTTGGGAGAATAAGGATCGCCGATTGAGGCGAGAGATTATGAGGCTGCCTAGTTCTGAGGGCCCAGGCTAGTGCGGTAAATAAGCCCACCCTAGTGTGCAGACATCCCTCTGAGGGGCGGGAGGATCGAACGATGGAGCCTGAGAGGGCGACAGGCCGGCTTGAGTCCTCGCCAGCGGCCGACGATGAGGTGTATGGTCCCGTAGGGTTTTGCCCAGCATATAGAGGCTGGAAGGCCGAATTCTAGATCATCGGCAGAATAAGAATAAGAGAGCCGGATTAGCTTGTATGGAAATGGACTCATGTATAAACTTTTTATATAATTGCATCTTGTCTTTGGTATGATTGTATTGTGTAAGAAGGCTGTTTTAACGAACCTTGTGAAGAAGGGCCCTAATTAAGGAATATGTTTATTTATGTCAAACAGTGTGGTAGTATTAATTAGAAAACAAATTGATGCGTGAGTAGGGTGGAAAGTGGGAGGATGGAATGCCCTGACGGCACCATCCTACGGACGGGTGGACCCGATTAGTCGGGTAGCTTTCCAACAAATTAAGTGAAAGCCCTACGTTAGATAGTTAGGTTCTTGGGCAACTCTATTCTAGAAGACTAGGTCAGCGGGCGGCTGTGCCTTGCATAAGATGAGGAAAAAAGCGTTGTCTCTAGAAATCAAGTCTAGTAGTTGCCCAATTTTTGATCAATTGCCTTATAGGTGATTTGATGTTTAGAAAATCACGCTTCCCCTGCGGGATAGAGCTAGGTCATACCTATGAATCGTATCCTTGAATCTCTACAGGGTCAAGGTGTCGATGAATAGGAAATTTTTCCCAAGATAAGACTTAGCAGACTATCTTAAGTGTTTCTCCCATTTTTAGAGGGAGGAACCTTACATAAAATTTGAAAGGTGTTTTTGGTCAGTGTACATATGGTGCGTGTGGTGTGTGAATAAAATTTGCCTTGAATGCCCTGGCAAGTGTACAGACCGAGTGATTTTGTAGAAAGCTGGAATATGCACGTGTTTTGTTTTCCGAAGCAGACGCTGGAGATCTGGAGTTTTATGGCAATTGTATGGTGTGCGGGTGGTTACTAAAAGAGGGCACCGCGACTGGCAATTGCAGATTTGGAAATAAGGATGCTGATGAAGACGGTGGGCAGCTCTTGTCATGCTTGGAAAGTGTGGGCGCAGTATGTTCATCTGAATGCAAGGAGAAGAGGGGGCCCTTGTAGCATTGTATGGCTATTTTGAGGCTTTAATCAAAAATAAAAAATATATATTCAAATGGCCAATTTAGAGAAGGCCACGTGGGAATTGTAGGGGCTGCCAGCTTGTTATCTCGAAGGTGGCTAGCACGTGAAGGGAAGCGGCCTCGAAGAAGTAAGACACGGGGAGAATCACCAAAAAAAAGGAGAGGAAAAAGACCAGGTAGGAGTCGCCGGCGCTTGCTGCAGAGAGAGCTGGAGGCGACTAGAGAGGGTCACTGGGGTGGCTCTACTCCAAAGGTTTGCTGGAGCTAGCAGCTGACGGAAGGGAGAGCCAGCGCGTGTGAGCCAGCAGGCCGCCGTGTTGTGAAGCAGCTGGGACGAGTAGCAACGAAGAGAGAGCGTCCGTGTGTGTGAAGAGCCGACTAGTAGGGTAGCTGCTGGGTGCACCGGTATGGTCAGCACATGAAGGGGAGCCGCCTAGTTGATGGACAGCATGGCTGGAAGCGACTGGGTGGGCACGTAAAAAGTGAAGGGTCAAGCTGAAGGGCTTTGGAGTGCAATTAACAGCGCAAGGGATGGCCGTCATCCACGCAAACGGTGAGAGGAGAGCATGAAGAGAGGTGGCTGTCATGTGGACAGGTAGACAGAGACTGGTGTGTTTGAGGGCTGCTGCTGTTGGCAGCAAGACTGAAGGGGTGTTGAATGTGGCTTGGGCAAGAGATGAAGGCTGCTGTGTTGAGCTGTTGGGTTCGTGGTGCTGAAGAGATTGTGCGAGGCTCTGGTGGTTGGTGAAACTGCTGGTCACGACATAAAGAGAGTGGGAGTTGCTGAATGAAGGTTAGCTGGTGTGGGCGCCTTCTGGTGAGAGTAGCTGGTCTTGTGTGGGCGGTGATTGCAGGCAGTGCGTGGATGCTGACCAGAGAGGGAGCCTTGGGTTTTTGTGTGGGTTGGGGTGCTGATGTGTGGGCTGGAGACAGTGGGGCTCGCCTACAACAATTGGCAGGTAGCAGCAGACAGAGAGTAGCCGGGCTACAGAGGAAGTGAAGAAGGGTTGCTGGTGTGGGCGCCCTCTAGAGATTACAGGGACCGGGAGACAGAGGCTTGGTTGTCAGACGCAAGGGTGTATTCCCTTGGCAGTAAATCCTGGCCAGAGTCCTGGTCTTTGGTGTATTTGCTGTGTTTGTACATGGTTGATGTTGTATATGTTTTTTGCTGAATGATCATCTGTTCGTTGTGGTTCTGAGCTGTCTTATGGTGTGGGTGGGTGGCGAATGTTGAGAGAGTGTTCCAGCCGGTGGCTGGTGGTGCCCCGTTCGTGGTAGTGTTTCCAAGTTTGGGAGGTGGAAGAGCTATAGAGGCAGGTTCTTTCTTCTTTTTTTCACCTCACAAGTGGCTCGCCAAAGGGATATGTTAATGATGTTAATGGCTTCCCATGTGCATAATGTGTAGTAGCTTCTTTATGGTATCGATGGGTCGAGTTAGTGAATACCTCTTATATGGGAATGCAAACATGAGGGCATGCCAATGCACAAGGGAATGCATTTATGAAGACATGGAGATATATTTGAGTGAACAATTGGGGGATTCTATAAATCACATGGTCGATATGATGACATTATAAACCATGGAGGCATCAAGAGCAATGGAGATCCAATGGGGCATTAGAGTGCCGAAGTCTTTATCGAATGCGGGAGACACAATTGGATGATCAACTTTGTATTGGAAAGCTTGTCTTAATGCCAAGGTTAGGAGCATCACACACCTTATTGAATGTAGATTATAATAAGGGATATTAAGGGGGCAGCTCGCGTGGCATTAAAAGGATAAATAATCGAAAGTATTAGAAATGGAAAGGTGGCGCATGAGTATTTTGGAAGAAGGAAAATGCGTGAAGATAGCTGCAAAAGGTGGGGAAGCGCCGAACTCCTTGCAGGAAAGTGTAGAAAAATCAGAGAAGTGGGGGGGGGTGCGCTTATCAGAAGGAAGTCTGCAGAAAAATGGAGAGAACCAGTTCGCCTTTGACGAGAGGCTAAAAATCCTAAGTGGCGGCTACTGTTCAACGCTTGTAGGAGTTAGAATTGATGAGTAAATCGTGTGCTATCCAGTGATAGGTTTTTTAATAAATATATGTTTTCTGCCTTTCACGGCCTGCAGCAGCGAAGCGCCATTTGGAATTTTACAAAAATCATGTGGAATCCGCCTTTCACTTCAGATAAGTGTTAATTTAATTTATTTTTGTTTCACTATCCTACCTACCCACGATTTGAAAATTCGTGGAGTCTAAAAACCTTTAAAGGTTTTGTAAATCAAGAGGAACTTGATATGAAGAGTTGTGATACTAATGCATCAAAAAACGTGGAATCAAAGTATCAGAAAACACAGCAAGGATTCTGGTAAATTTGATTTTGTTTCTACCCTAGTGGATCTGGAATGCAAGCCTTGGAATTTCTTAAAATCATGTAAGCATGTTATAGTTATGCTATATATCGCCTTTTGTTTGTGAATTGTTGGAATTTAAAGGCAGGTTTTCAGGTGAAAAAGAACATCATGAGATGATGGAATTGATGATACTGGATGTATGGAATGTAAATGGTCACATGTATGTTGGAAATATTTGAAGGTCATATTATGCCTACATGTGATTGGTTTGAGGGATTTGGAAAAAGGAGCAAGTGAATCTATGCTTGGAAAGGGACAAGCACTTGGTACACAATTTTGTGCAATCATCAGGAGGAATTCAAGGATGTATTGAGGTGAATTGACACATGTATATGTCATTAAAAATGGATATGTCCTATGCTCCTTGGAGAATTTTGTGTGAGAGTTTCCTTGTCAAATTTGGTACCTACTCTCACAGCTAGAAGTCTCGTACTTTCCCAGCGACACCGTCCACGTGACGACAACGTACTTCAATTTTTTCCTTTCTTTCATTTACCTTGATTTACCTTGAATGATAGCTGATTGAAAAAATTTCTCTCCAAAATCCTATAGTGTTCAAGAGCTGTTGACAATTGCCACATGCGAAATGAAGGAGAAGGATACAAAAAGCCAAGTACTATTTTGGGAAATGCTGAATAGCACAATGGAGTGGTTATGCACCTGCACACTTCTATGGGTTTATGGCTGATGAAGCAGGGTCCAATTGGTGTGCAGTTAGGACCGTTTTCAATGGGGGTCCGCACAACATTATGGCGGACAGGGAGCGAACGTGCTTATTCCAGTGGAAACAAAGTTTGATGAAGCATGCTAAACAATGTGTGAAGGTAGAAAGTCGACAACACCATATTGACTTGTGTGAAGAATAGAGATTGGCAACCAATAATGTAAGAACCCGGTCTCCACCGCGCAACGGATTTGGGGTACTAGCAGCGGAAGTAGCACATCGTGCACGGGTAGGGGTCTCACACTCGGGGCCTCGCCCACAGATATCCGGACAAGAGACTAATCCGTCGGTTTTTCCAAAACCGAAATCGGAAAAACTTCCTTTACCCAAAAAGCACGGGCGATTCCACCAAGATAACTCTTTACTCTAACGTAGTCAAGATCATTACTGATCAAACTGATCTGACTGCACCTTTAACGGTACTTGGTCAAATCAAGGAAGAAACTTGCACTTGGATCAATGGGATCAATGCTTTTTTCCCCATCAAGAGGCACAGCTGTTGATTCCTATCCATAGAACAATTTCTATCCGGGATTTACTTCATCTATCGTAATAATAGAAATTAAATCTCGATTTACGGATCCATCAGTCCAGCCTAACCCCATCCAGTCCCATGGGTTAGCCAACAGCCCAACCACTGTAGTGATGGGATCCAATTAAGAATTTGGTTAGGTTTTGTCCCGGGTACCAAGGAAAAGAGTTCCAAGGCCCCCTAGCCGGAAGTTCATGCAAACATAAAACTAGTCACACCACTTACACACCCAATATGAAATTGCCTTTTTCTTAGCATCAACTAGCTTTAAAACAATCCTTTAATAAAACCATTATGTCACTGATGACAATCCTCAAAGTCTCTAGTTGAATCCTTATTTCCAGTCATTCTTTCATCGGTGTACTTATGGCATCATTGGCAACCAGAACGCTCACCACCTGTTCTCTCAGGGGCCTTTTCCATAGTTCCTAGCTCATAGTAACCGGCAATATATTCATATAATAGAATGGAATCTCCGTGGAAGATCAGCAAGATCAACCCACAGATCCATATAAAAGAGCCATGGACTCATCCGTTGAGGACCAGCAAGGTCAATCAACCAGATCCATGCCCGGTTTCAGAAAACAACTCTTACTCCTTGTTTCAATATCTTCCACGACGCACGTGTGGGTATCTTCGGCGACCCAGAGCCCGAGCACCGTATGGTCAGCACCCTCTAGGATCCTTCGCAGGTGACCTAGCGCTTCACTCATAGGCCGCTTCCTTGGTCCCTCATCCACCGTACCGGAAGCTCACCATTTAAATCGAACCGAGGCTGGTCAAGACCTCGATCGACCTTGCTACGCGAGACGTCCTCCATTGACTCTCCGTCAGCAGTTGCAACTTTATCAGTTCGGTCTTCATGACCTTAATCCTCAAGACGGTCAAAATGCTTCTCCAGCATTCTTGACATAAAACAGTCATTTACAAACAGTCACAAAATACAGTTTTTATAACGAACTCTTGTCTTTCCATATTATCCACTCTCGGACCACATTACTTATTCCACATTCCATTCAATGTGTACTCGTTCTCATCCATTCACTCATATAGACTACACATTATCTCACATACACCTTCATATTCATTATTCTACATACATATCCATGTTCGTACGTCCACATCATACATCCAATTTCACATTCATACATACGCATCTACATGCATACATCCACATCCACATTCATACATCCATACCTCCATTTCCACATCCACACATCCACATTCATATTCATACATCCACATTCACATGCATACATCCATTTTCACATCCTCATTCATACATCCACATTTACATACATACATCCACGTCCGTATCTACATCCATACATCCACATCCACCTCTTCATTCACATTCACATCCATACATCCATATCTACATACATACATCCATTTTCACATCCTCATTTATACATACACATCCACATACATACATACACATCCGTATCTACATCCATACATCCACATTCACATTCATACATATACATCTACATGTATACATCCACATCACATTCATACAACCATATTACATCCATTCTCGTCCTAACACATCCCATATACATCTTAACACATCCTAACTCATCTTAACACATTCTATCATATCTCATACACATCTTATCACATCTTTTCACATCTCATACACCTCTTATCACATCCTATCACTTCCCATACGCATCTTATCAAATCTTATCACATCTCATACACCTCTTATCACATCTTATCACATTTCATATCTTTCTTAAGAGAATTCTTATATTTGATATAAGATTTCTCTACACATTTATTTATGCATGAATTCCATTTAAGGCTTTCGAAATAAAAATCAATCTTTTATGCATCTTCTTATGCATAAATTCAATTTGGTAGGAATTACACTTTTAGAATAAAAGAATTTCTCTTATGCATCTAAGTTATGCATAAAATCCATTTATGATGAAAATCACACTTTTAGTATAAAAAGAATATCTTTTATGCATACCTCTATGCATGAAATACAATATAATAAAAGTAACACTTTTATAATAAAATGATTAACTTTTATGCATACCTCTATGCATGAAATCCAAATATGATAAAAGTAACACTTTTATAATAAAATAATCAACTTTTATGCATACCGCTATGCATGAAATCCAAATATGATAAAAGTAACACTTTTATAATAAAATAATCAACTTTTATGCATACCTCTATGCATGAAATTCAAATATGATAAAAGTAACACTTTTATAATAAAATAATCATCTTTTATGCATACATCTATGCATGAAATTCAATTATGCTAAAAGTAACACTTTTGTAATAAAATAATCATCTTTTATGCATACCTGTATGCATGAAATTCAATTATGCTAAAAGTAACACTTTTGTAATAAAATAATCATCTTTTATGCATACCTCTATGCATGAAATTCAATTATGCTAAAACATCAATGTCGCCATAGAAGACACATAAAAATAGATGAAAACACGACCAATGCGAATACTTCATGGCACACACATTTGTATTTAGTTGAACACATGAAAACTAGAGCAAAAGTTTCCCATCATTATATGCACATGTGTGTGTGTGTGTGTGTGTGTGTGTGTGTGTGTGTGTGTGCATATATACATACATACATACATACACACACACACACACTTTTGTAATAAAATAATCATCTTTTATGCATACCTCTATGCATGAAATTCAATTATGCTAAAAGTAACACTTTTATAATAAAATAATAATCTTTTATGCATACCTCTATGCATGAAATTCAAATATGATAAAAGTAACACTTTTACATCAAAATAATAATCTTTTATGCATACCTCTATGCATGAAATTCAAATATGATAAAAGTAACACTTTTACATTAAAATAATAATCTTTTATGCATACCTCTATGCATGAAATCTAATTATGATAAAAGTAACACTTTTATGTTAAAATAATAATCTTTTATGCATACCTCTATGCATGAAAATCAATTATGCATAATATAAAAATCAATTTCTCTATGATTACAATGAATATCTTCAATTAATCTAGGATGATAATTCCTAGAATATGGTAGGAAGTCCTCTTTTCATGCTTTGAATGAAATTATTTTATGCGTAATTTTTATAAAAATTTTGCCATAGCTCCGCTGCTATGACTGATAAATCTCAATTTTTCTAAGGGATAAAGCTTAACATTAAGAAATAATTAGAATGATCCCTAATTGGATCAATATTTCATAATGGATTGAATCATCAATATTTATGAAATACATAAACTAAAAGCATAGAAGAAAAAAAAAACCATTAATTTGGTCTCAAGCATAGATTAATCTTGGATTAAGGAAAAGCTTTATGAAAAGCTTCATTTGGATTGAGAATGGGTCATGAGTATGACCATTTCTTGAGTGAGAGAGAGAAATTACATAAAAACCATTAGAATTTAAACATAAATGAAAATTTATGTAATTCTTTACTATCATTAATCAATTAACTTCAATAGCATTCATCAAATTATGTAACTCTTCACTACTATTCCTCAATTAACTTCAATAGCATTTAAAAACCATACCAATTAAGCTTCTCAAGCTTGAGAGGGGTTGAGAAGAGAGAAACATTGTGAAATTATAGAAAAGATCAATATTCACTATTTACCTTACAAATTGCTTGATTCTTTATTCACGGTAGAGGCCCCCAACCAATCAATTGGTTAAGTATGTTGATGGAGCCACCAATGGGGATTGAAGAAAGAGGGAAGCTCCAAAAACTAGTGAATTATTAATGAATTCATAGTTCTTGGCTTAGGTGGAGTAGAGTAACGATGCATAAACACTATATATTTTTCAACAAGGGGGAGGCTTCTATTTATAGGAAAAATTGAGCTCATAACCAAACAAACTGATTCTAGAATTTTCTAAATCAGTTTGGTCAATATTTGACCATTTTTAGGTCAGTTAAGCTAACTTTTTGGAACTAGACTTGAATGAGGAGAGAGGAGAGATGAAATATCTCAATTTTTATGAGTTTAAAACTCATTCAAGCATGTGAAATATGCACCTCCTTTAAAGAACTCCCCTTCCTTACATATGTATCAAAATGGAATCATTATACCCAAAATATCTCATATTTTTAATATTGCTCATAGTTTTTTACTAATAAACCTTGTACATTTTCAACTCTTCATCTTATGTGAAATATGCACCTCCTTTAAAGAACTCCCCTTCCTTACATATGTGTCAAAATGGAATCATTATACCCAAAATATCTCATATTTTTAATATTGCTCATAGTTTTTTACTAATAAACCTTGTACATTTTCAACTCTTCATCTTATGTGAGCATTTACTCATTTTTGGATACCCAAAATATCTCATATTTTTAATATTGCTCATAGTTTTTTACTAATAAGCCTTGTACATTTTCAACTCTTCATCTTATGTGAGCATTTACTCATTTTTGGGTATCTTCTTTTACAAATTGGATTTATCTCTTTCCTACACATGGATTGATGCTATTGGCCCATAGGAACCTTAATTGGACCATAATCCAAAAATTTCTGAAAATCTAGACCCTTAGGCTAATGTCCTTTATACCCATTTCCAATTAATTCCAATTGCACATTGGAAAGTTCTTTTTGAATTTATGTTTTAGGGGAACTTATTTTAATAAGATGAGATAATTTTCTATCCAAAAATATTAAAAATATGAATATTCTCTCGCTAGAATATTTTCTCTCTCTAGGTTAAAACAGTTAGAAACAAGTCTTTTATATTTCTGAAGAGGGATTGATTACAGGGGAAGATGCTGGACATTTTGAGAGGCTGGGGAGGAATCTTACATTCTCTCCCACTTGAAAAACGCGAGATGTCCTCATCTCGTAAACTGGGGGTAATTTCGCAAGATGCACAAGTATGAGACTGAGAGAAAATTTTTAATTAAGATTCATCACTAATTAAAAAAGTCTCAAAGAGAGTAAGGGTCAAGACAAGAACAAGATTTAAACTTTATTCATTCTTGGAACATATACAGTAAAGATAGAAGAACTCTTTACACTTCCATAAGCCCGTCCATTATATGATCACAAAAGCAGCACTTTCAAGCTGTGCACGTATAAGGTAACTCATCTATGGGAATGATTCTGTTGGTTATTGCCGCACCTATCTCAGTGGTATGAGGTGATCTAACAAAAGAACCTCTGAGAGGCAAGCCAAAAACGAGGTAAAGGTATATCTTCTGATGAGGAAGAAAATGCGCCAGTAAGAAGACCCGCTCAGAAAACCCAAGATGTCTTGATCTCATGACACAGTAGTATCGGGGATGTGAGATCCCCCGTTCCCACCGAGCAATAGATTCGGGATACTAGCAGCGGAAGTAGAACTTCTCGCGCGGAACAGGGGTCCCACATTCGGGGCCTCGCCCACCACGGATATCCGGACAAGAGACTAATCCGTCGGTTTTTCCAAAACCGGACCCGGAAAAACTTCCCTTACCCGGAAAGCACGGGCGATTCCACCAGGATAACTTTTTACTCTAACGTAGTCAAGACCATTACTGATCAAGCTGATCCAATTGCACCTATAAAGGTACTCGTTGTTCGGATCAAGGAAGAAACTTGCACTTGGATCATTGGAATCAACGCTTTTTTTCCCCATCAAGAGGCACAGCCGTTGATTCCTATCCATAGAACAATTACTATCCGGGATTTACTTTATCTATCGTAATAACAAAAATTTAGTCTCGATTTACGGATCCATCAGTCCAGCCTAATCCCATCCGATCCCACGGGTTAGCCAACCGCCCAACCACTGTAGTGATGGGATCCAATTTGGAATTTGGTTAGGTTTTGTCCCGGGTACCAAGGAAAAGAGTTCCGAGGCCCCCTAGCCAGAAGTTCATGCAACATAAAACTAGCCACACCACTTACACACCCAATATGAAATTGCCTTTTTCTTAGCATCAGCTAACTTTAAAACAATCCTTTAATGAAACCATAGTACCACTGATCACAATCTTCCAATTTATCCGGTTGATTCATAATTTCCCATCAATCCTTCATCAGAGTATCTATGGCATCATTGGCAACTAGAACGCTCACCACCTGTCCACACAGGGGCCTTTTCAATAGCTCCTAGCCCATAATACTCGGCAAGATAATCACTTATAAAAATCAAGATGGACTCTCGTTGAAGATCAGCAAGATCAACCAACAGATCCATAGAAAGAGCCATGGACTCATCCATTGAAGACCAGCAAGGTCAGCAACCAGATCCATGCTCGGTTTCACAAAACAACTCTTACTCCTTATTCCAATATCTTCCACGACGCACGTGTGGGTATCTTCGGCGACCCAGAGCCCGAGCACCGTATGGTCACCGTACCGGAAGCTCACCATTTAAATCGAACCGAGGCTGGTCAAGACCTCGGTCGACCTTGCTACGCGAGACGTCCTCCATTGACTCTCCGTCAGCAGTTGCAACTTTAACAGTTAGGTCTTCATGACCTTAATCCACAAGACGATCAAAATGCTTCCCCAGCATTCTTGACATAAAACAGTCATTTACAAACAGTCACAAAATACAGTTTCTAAATCGAACTCTCGTCTTTCCACATTATCTTTCCTTAGTCCACATTACTTATTCCACATTCCATTCAATGTGTACTCATTCTCATCCATTTCCTCATATCGACGACACATTAATTCACATACACATTCACATTCACATCCATACATCTACATTTACATGCATACATCCATTTTCACATCCTCATTTATACATCCACATCCCATATCCTCATTCATACATACACATCCATATCCACATCCACATCCACATTCATATCCATACATCCACATCTACATGCATACCTCCATTTTCACATCCTCATTTATACATCCACATCCCATATCTACATTCATACATACACATCCATATCCACATCCATACATCCACATCCACATCCACATTCATATTCACATCCATATATCCACATCTACATGCATACATCCATTATCACGTCCTCATTCATACATCCACATCCACATACATCCACATCCACATTCCCATTCACATCTATACATCCACATCTACATCGACATTCACATACATCCACATCCACATTCCCATTCACATCTATACATCCACATCTACATCCACATACATACATACATCCACATCCACATTCCCATTCACATCTATACATCCACATCTACATCCACATACATACATACATCCACATCCACATTCTCATTCACATCTATACATCCACATCTATATCCACATTCACATCCACATTCCCATTCACATCTATACATCCACATCTACATCCACATTCACATCTATACATATACATCTTCATGCATACATCCATTTTCACATTCATACATCCATACTCCCATCTCCACATCCACACATCCACATACATACATCCACATCCACATTCCCATTCACATCTATACATCCACATCTACATCCACATTCACATCTATGCATATACATTTTCATGCATACATCCATTTTCACATTCATACATCCATACTCCCATCTCCACATCCACACATCCACATACATACATCCACATCCACATTCCCATTCACATCTATACATCCACATCTACATCCACATTCACATCTATGCATATACATCTTCATGCATACATCCATTTTCACATTCATACATCCATACTCCCATCTCCACATCCACACATCAACATACATACATCCACATCCACATTCCCATTCACATCTATACATCCACATCTACATCAACATTCACATTCATACATATACATCTACATCAACATTCACATTCATACATATACATCTACATGTATACATCCACATCACATTCATACAACCATATTACATCCATTCTCGTCCTAACACATCCCATATACATCTTAACACATCCTAACTCATCTCAACACATTCTATCACATCTCATACACATCTTATCACATCTTTTTACATCTCATACACCTCTTATCACATCCTATCACTTTCCATACGCATCTTATCAAATCTTATCACATCTCATACACCTCTTATCACATCTTATCACATTTCATATCTTTTTTAAGAGAATTCTTATATTTGATATAAGATTTCTCTACACATTTATTTATGCATAAATTCCATTTAAGGAGACTAACACTTTCGAAATTAAAATCAATCTTTATGCATCTTCTTATGCATAAATTCAATTTGGTAGGAATTACACTTTTAGAATAGGAGAATTTCTCTTATGCATCTAAGTTATGCATAAAATCCATTTATGAGGAAAATCACACTTTTAGTATAAAAAGAATATCTTTTATGCATACCTCTATGCATGAAATCCAATATGATAAAAGTAACACTCTTACAATAAAATAATCAACTTTTATGCATACCTCTATGCATGAAATTCAATTATGATAAAAGTCACACTTTTATAATAAAATAATCAACCTTTATGCATACCTCTATGCATGAAATTTAATATAATAAAAGACACACTTTTATAATAAGATAATCAACTTTTATGCATACCTTTATGCATGAAATTCAAATATGATAAAAGTAACACTTTTGATATAAAAATTTATCCATTATGTATACTTCTATGCATGAAATAAAAATGATAAAAGTAACACTTTTGATATAAAAATTTAACCATTATGCATACTTCTATGCATGAAATAAAAATGATAAAAGTAACACTTTTGATATAAAAATTTATCCTTTATGCATACTTCTATGCATGAAAATAAAAATGATAAAAATAACACTTTTGATATAAAAATTTATCCTTTATGCATACTTCTATGCATGAAAATAAAATTGATAAAAATAACACTTTTGATATAAAAATTTATCCATTATGCATACTTCTATGCATGAAAAAAAAAATGGTAAAAGTAACACTTTTGATATAAAAATTTAACCATTATGCATACTTCTATGCATGAAAATAAAAATGGTAAAAATAATACTTTTGATATGAAAATTTATCCATTATGCATACTTCTATGCATGAAATAAAAATGGTAAAAATAACACTTTTGATATAAAAACTTATCCTTTATGCATGATATTAAAATTTAATTTCTCCATGATTATAATGAAATTCTTTCAATTAATCTAGGATGATAATTCCTAGAATATGGTAGGAAGTCCTCTTTTTATGCTTTGAATGAAATTATTTTATGCATAATTTTTATAAAAATTTTGCCATAGCTCCGCTGCTATGACTGATAAATCTCAATTTTTCTAAGGGATAAAGCTTATCATTAAGAAAATAATTAAAATGATCTCTAATTGGATTATCAATCCATAATGAATTGAATCATTAATATACATAAACTAAAAGCATAGAAAAAAGCCATTAATTTGGCATAGCTTAATCTTGGGTTAAGGAAAAGCTTTATGAAAAGCTTGATTTGGATTGAGAATGGGTCATGAGTATGACCATTTCTTGAGTGAGAGAGAGAAATTACATAAAAACCATTAGAATTTAAACATAAATGGAAATTAACTTCAATAGCATTTATTAAATTATGTAACTCTTCGCTACTATTCACCAATTAACTTCAATAGCATTTAAAAAACCATACCAATTAAGCTTCTCAAGCTTGAGAGGGGTTGAGAAGAGAGAAACATTGAGAAATTATAGAAAAGATAAATATTCACTAATTACCTTACAAATTGCTTGATTCTTTGTTCACGGTAGAGGCCCCCAACCAATCAATTGGTTAAGTATGTTGATGGAGCCACTAATGGGGATTGAAGAAAGAGGGAAGCTCCAAAAACTAGTGAATTATTAAATGAATTCACAGTTTCTGGCTTAGGTGGAGTAGAGTAACGATGCATAAACACTATATATTTTTCAACAAGGGGGAGGCTTCTATTTATAGGAAAAATTGAGCTCCTAACCAAACAAACTGATTCTAGAATTTTCTAAATCAGTTTGGTCAATATTTGACCATTTTTAGATCAGTTAAGCTAACTTTTTGGAACTAGACTTGAATGAGGAGAGAGGAGAGATGAAATATCTCAATTTTTATGAGTTTAAAACTCATTCAAGCATGTGAAATATGCACCTCCTTTAAAGAACTACCCTTCCTTACATATGTGTCATAATGGAATCATTTTAATATTGCTCATAGTTTTTTTTACTAATAAACCTTGTACATTTTCAACTCTTCATCTTATGTGAAATATGCACCTCCTTTAAAGAACTCCCCTTCCTTACATATGTGTCATAATGGAATCATTTTAATATTGCTCATAGTTTTTTACTAATAAACCTTGTACATTTTCAACTCTTCATCTTATGTGAAATATGCACCTCCTTTAAAGAACTCCCCTTCCTTACATATGTGTCATAATGGAATCATTTTAATATTGCTCATAGTTTTTTACTAATAAACCTTGTACATTTTCAACTCTTCATCTTATGTGAGCATTTACTCATTTTTGGATACCCAAAATATCTCATATTTTTAATATTGCTCATAGTTTTTTACTAATAAACCTTGTACATTTTCAACTCTTCATCTTATGTGAGCATTTACTCATTTTTGGGTATCTTCTTTTACAAAATGGATTTATCTCCTCCCTACACATGGATTGATGCTATTGGCCCATAGGAACCTTAATTGAACCATAATCCAATTTTTTTTGAAAATCTAGACCCTTAGGCTAAGGTCCTTTATACTCATTTCCAATTAATTCCAATTGCACATTGGAAAGATCTTTTTGAATTTCTGTTTCAGGGGAACTTATTTTAATAAGATGAGATAATTTTCTATCCAACAATATTAAAATTTTGAATATTCTCTCTCTAGAATATTTTCTCTCTCTAGGTTAAAACAGTTAGAAACAAGTCTTTTATATTTCTGAAGAGGGATTGATTACAGGGGAAGATACTAGACATCAAAAGGGGGGTTGGGAGAGGAATCTTACAGGGGACCCAAACCCAAAGCTTCAATAACCATGGCCAAGCAGACATTGTTACGAAAGTGCTGCTGACCCCACGGTGTTACCCTAGTTATGTCTTGATAGGTCCGCCATTTGGTTTGAGCTACAGAAGTTCCTAGGTGAGGAAAAAGTGAGCGCTCATACAGTTCTATAAAATCCTTCTTCACAGACTCGCTTGCGTCTTGAAGGTGAGAAATCATCATGGATAAAACTAATTCCTGTTGCCAAGCCATGAAGGAGATTAAGAAGAAGGAGATCGATGGAAGTAAGATTACTGTGAGCGATAATAAAAGTTACGACTTATATAAAGGAAGGAGTTAGCGTAACCTAGAAGCCAACGGTATCTTGCCACTGAAGTTTTACCGTCTTTCCATGATTTGGGTTTGGCACATATTTCTATAGAAGGTGTTAAGAACTTTGAGATGAGGAGATAAAAGAAGTTCGTAGGTTAAGTCACTTACTTCCTTTGGTCCACAATATCTGGGGGATAACTACTTATACTCCCCTAGAGATAAAGAAATTCTTTTGGGCCGTATTCAATTGAAGACTATAACTGCTTCTTTGATTTCTCTGACTGTCCTCTTCTTATCCGTATATTGTCTCTGTCAATCCTGGGTAGCGTTTATATCTTTATGAATTGCCTGCATCTGTTGCTCTAAGTCACCAAGCATTTGACTGGTCATCTCGACCCTAATCAATGGGTCGGACCTAGTTAATGGAGTTAAGCAATCTTGTTCGAGACGGACTCTGATTAGATTGGTATGAAGGAATTGGTCTCTGAATTTGGGTTCTAGACTTCCCTGTGCCCTTTCCATGGTAGGAGTTGGGCAGTCTTTTTAACTGATGACCAAAACATCGGTTCTCACTTCTGAACTCATCGTTCTGAATCCTTAAAATAGGTGGGCTCCTGAGAAGGTATTCTGGGAAAAGTGTCTTCCCTTTTTAAACAGAATCTTTCTTTTATTTTAGAGAGGGAATAATTATAAGATCAGAAAGGGAGATTCTTACTCCTGTATACCTCTAAGGTTGGGGGAGGAATCTTACATTCTATCCCACTTAAAAGGTGCAAGATGTCCTCATCTCGTAAGTAGAGGATAACTCTTTTGCTTAAGATCCAATTTATTCTGGGGTTCCTTATATTCTGGTCAACCCAACAGAATATGGGGATAAATATCCCTTATATAGAACTCATCATTAAATAACAATTCATTCAGATCATATCATTCATATCTTTAACACGATAATGGTCCATTAGACCGAAAAATTTCCTTCTGAACATTCCTCCACGGGAATTTTAGTTAAGCAAGTTCTCAATTTGTCATCCCTTAACTTGATCTACCGTCTCAAGTATTAACAGTAGCAATTTGACAGCACAATCCACTAATCTCATAGTGATTTGCTAAATCATTTTCATCATTTATCATTACAGGGACTCGTCCCAATCATCCACATTGTGGTTTCGCTCAGCTTATTACATTTCAACCCATTTTCAGGGATCATCATTTTTCAATCAGAATCCAAATCAATTCATCAGTTCCCAAGCAGAATGAAAAATCATATCAACCACATTCGAAATCATCATCTGGATAGCATTAACGCTTATAATTTCAAGTCTTATATTTACTCGTATATACTGTCAGTAAAGAGCTGCAGTTATACTCTCGGTATATACGGGTAGTCATGATACTTGGAACTATAAGATAGATACCATCATGTCTAGGCCTCAAGCAAGTCAGGGTTCCATACAATTGCGGTACTTCCATCTGAAAACCCAATTACTAAATTACGAATTTTTCAGTTTGAATATCAAATTGTATGAATTATATCACACAATTACAACCTTTTTGTGTTTCTTGATAAATTTTTGACATATTTGGCTTCTCAGTTGATCTTTATTAGCCAATTGCTCTGATGATTGTATCCTGTGACGTCAAAATACTCTTCCAAGGCTTCCACCCATTTCTCCACAGCCTCGCCCAGGTTCTCCCCTTCTCCTTTGAAGGGTCCTGGTTGAGTCCTATGAAAAGCCTTGCAAACATCAAGGTCAAGCTCGTCATCTTGAGAGACAGGGTGGCTGACGACCACGGTTTCCTCGTCTCATGATTCTACCAAAATTTATATATTATTAAATTTTTATTTTGATATTATTCACGAGATCCTAAGACTTAAGAGTTCGGAAAAAAATTTCTTATACAAGACAAGATCTTAATGGAGATCTATGACATATGTCTGATAACAGATTTTTTTTAAAAAATCAGCAGAGCAGATCATCCGCCATAAACAATCATTTATCCAACAGGAATTTTGTCATCGGAAAACGTTTCTTTATTTATATAAAAGTTGCAATATGTACATAGAGCAACTCGGCTCTGAGTTCAAAATCTCCTCGGAAGACATATAAGAGGACCGTACTAGGCCATAGTCATGCCCTGTTACATAAGTTCTCTAACTACGAAGGGGGCTATTATTTTCTCCTTAGGGATAAATCGACTAAGGAGTCTATAAATTCGACATGAAAGTCTGAAATTTCGAGGCGTCGAATGATATAGAATGACACCACGCACCATTTTCAGCTTTAACAGGATCATAGTCAATGAGAGATTCTGCCCACAGCATTGTACGGTGGTCGCAAGGGGCGTGGACATATTGCCCTGCAAACCACTTATGTTGTATTCTCTCCGCTGGGGTAGGAAAATATAAATCCACGAAATCGTGTGCGAGTCTTGCTCGGCTTGTTTGAGTTGAAGCGGAAGAGATGAGATGCTCGAAAGCAAATGCAATCATATCTTGAGACTGGGTGAGGTCGGAAATACCAGATAAATGGGGAACTTCCATCTATAAAAACAATTTCTTTGATTAAAATTTCTTCATTAAAGAAGCTTATGGAATGAAAATACATTATGAAAATGTTGTTTCTGAATTCTTATTACCAATTTCAGATAAGAATTTAATTATCTTTATTAGCTTTCAATTTTGCTCTGATACCAATTGTAAGAACCTGGTCTCCACCGCGCAACGGATTCGGGGTACTAGCAGCGGAAGTAGCACATCGTGCGTGGGTAGGGGTCTCACACTCGGGGCCTCACCCACAGATATCCGGACAAGAGACTAATCCGTCGGTTTGTCCAAAACCGAAATCGGAAAAACTTCCTTTACCCGGAAAGCACGGGCGATTCCACCAGGATAACTCTTTACTCTAACGTAGTCAAGATCATTACTGATCAAACTGAT
The DNA here is from genome assembly GCF_041138505.1 of Cibotium barometz. Classification (NCBI taxonomy): domain Eukaryota; kingdom Viridiplantae; phylum Streptophyta; class Polypodiopsida; order Cyatheales; family Cibotiaceae; genus Cibotium; species Cibotium barometz. The sequence goes on from NC_141060.1 coordinate 22,158,271, forward strand.
CTGGCTACACCTTTAACGGTACTTGGTCAAATCAAGGAAGAAACTTGCACTTGGATCATTGGGATCAACGCTTTTTTCCCCATCAAGAGGCACAGCCGTTGATTCCTATCCATAGAATAATTTCTATCCGGGATTTACTTCATCTATCGTAATAATAGAAATTAAATCTCGATTTACGGATCCATCAGTCCAGCCTAACCCCATCCAGTCCCATGGGTTAGCCAACCGCCCAACCACTGTAGTGATGGGATCCAATTAAGAATTTGGTTAGGTTTTGTCCCGGGTACCAAGGAAAAGAGTTCCAAGGCCCCCTAGCCGGAAGTTTATGCAAACATAAAACTAGTCACACCACTTACACACCCAATATGAAATTGCCTTTTTCTTAGCATCAACTAGCTTTAAAACAATCCTTTAATAAAACCATTATGTCACTGATGACAATCCTCAAAGTCTCTGGTTGAATCCTTATTTCCAGTCATTCTTTCATCGGTGTACTTATGGCATCATTGGCAACCAGAACGCTCACCACCTGTTCTCTCAGGGGTCCTTTCCATAGTTCCTAGCTCATAGTAATCGGCAATATATTCATATAATAGAATGGAATCTCCGTGGAAGATCAACAAGATCAACCCACAGATCCATATAAAAGAGCCATGGACTCATCCGTTGAGGACCAGCAAGGTCAATCAACCAGATCCATTTCCGGTTTTAGAAAACAACTCTTACTCCTTGTTCCAATATCTTTCACGATGCACGTGTGGGTATCTTCGGCGACCCAGAGCTCGAGCACCGTATGGTCAGCACCCTCTAAGATCCTTCGCAGGTGACCTAGCGCTTCACTCATAGGCCGCTTCCTTGGTCCCTCATCCACCGTACCGGAAGCTCACCATTTAAATCGAACCGAGGCTGGTCAAGTCCTCGATCGACCTTGCTACGCGAGACGTCCTCCATTGACTCTCCATTAGCAGTTGCAACTTTATCAGTTCGGTCTTCATGACCTTAATCCTCAAGACGGTCAAAATGCTTCTCCAGCATTCTTGACATAAAACATTCATTTACAAACAGTCACAAAATACAGTTTCTATAACGAACTCTTGTCTTTCCATATTATCCACTCTCGGACCACATTACTTATTCCACATTCCATTCAATGTGTACTCATTCTCATCCATTCACTCATATAGACTACACATTATCTCACATACACCTTCATATTCATTATTCTACATACATATCCATGTTCGTACGTCCACATCATACATCCAATTTCACATTCATACATACGCATCTACATGCATACATCCACATCCACATTCATACATCCATACCTCCATTTCCACATCCACACATCCACATTAATATTCATACATCCACATTCACATGCATACATCCATACCTCCATTTCCACATCCACACATCCACATTCATATTCATACATCCACATTCACATGCATACATCCATTTTCACATCCTCATTCATACATCCACATTTACATACATACATCCACGTCCGTATCTACATCCATACATCCACATCCACCTCTTCATTGACATTCATGATCTCTTTGTATTCTGTGTAGCATCATGTGGCCTCTTGTCACTTTCTTTGTTGCCGCTGCTTGTGTGGATGTTTCTCCCACCCCCGACACAAAAGGTTCTTCATGAGTAACATCTAACTTGAACCCTGCCTTTACTAATTTCTCTACCTCTTGGCTGGTTATGTTGGTCCCAACCTCCACTTTCCACATATCTGGGTATGATGGCTTGTATATTATGTTTGGATCTACATGCCATGTGTGTGAAACATCTGAAGGACAAAACCACATCATTTGAGCCTTTGGCCCTCCCGGACCAGGATGTCGTCACTTTGAGTAGAAGCTAGGGGCAACAACTCCAATAGAGCTTCCTTGTATGTATGAGTTGCACTTAAGTCTTCCATCAATACCTCCCAAACATTTGACTTTTGAGTTCAATGGGGTTCATCTAATGGCCCACATTGTGCGTCCAACGGCCTCTTCCTTTACATGCATTTGTCCTCCACTCATAATGCCATAATGTTGTTTAGGCTCTTCTTGTTCGACATCTTTGTTTCCTCCAGTCATTGAACTTTTTGGTCCTCCCCTTGAAGCGGGACTTGCTCTATCTCCAAAACTTACTCTTCTTGTTGCTGTTCCCCGGTTTTGACGATGTCTGCTCTGCATGACATAACCTAGACGATGTGAGCATTGGTCGACTTCCATTGTCCTCACCCTCTTCCATTGAATAGTCTCCTTATCTCCATGTAGAGGCCTTGATTCCTCATACTACATAGGAGTATTAGCTACTATTTCATGGACCATGCGAGCCACTTGTGGTGGTGTCGGTCTTGACCTTGCTGCCACCCTGTCCAGCAACTTGCTCAAGCTTGGTCCCTCACCTTTGTGCTTCCCCATCTAGTATGCATAGGTGTCCTAGCACTTCACTCAAGGACCGCTTCATCGGTCCTCACCCATCGTACCAAAAGTGCACCATTTTAACCATACCGAGGCTAGTCAAGACCTCGATAGGTTTTGCCGCGACGAGCGACGTCCCTCGAGACGACTCCTCCCCACCAGCTGTTGCAACGAGTCTCTCCTTAGTTAAACACATACTATACTAATTCAACGGTAGTCTATTGTTTGTGTCAAGAATTGGAATTGGTCACGAGGTTTTTGCTTGAAAGTCAAAAAATTAAACATGTTCTAGTACGTCACTAAGTGAGGATGAAATAAGTTTTGATTCGCCCCACTTAGAGAACCTCATAGACCAATCAAGAAACTATAACCCACCCCACCACCCCAAATTGAAAATCATGATCATATGACATATGCGGAATGCAAAAAAAGCAAGCTCAGGAGAGCATGCTTAGCATGGTTGAATGTTTTACAGGATCACCGGTTGTGACTGAGCCTAATAATGCCAAAATTAAAAAAGCAACCAAAATATAAAACCCAGAGGAGTATCGCTTCCCCTTTCACGAGGAAGACATACTCTCTACAGAAGATTCATTCGAGACAGATTACATGAATTATGCGGTTGAGAAAGCATGTAAGGAATTCAATAATTCCCTTACAAAATTAAAGGAGTCTCTCAAAACCTCATTTGGAGGAATGCTCTTCTCTCATGGTTGAAGCCAACATAAGATCAGCACTTGCACCTTTAAGAGCTCAACATGAGTTATACCGAGACATAAAGAACTCCATAGAACAGGAATTTAAGGATTCATAAGTTTCCAAATAGACCTCATTTAGCATTGTTAGGGGACCAAGTGTATCAGTGTACACATTGGCTACTCTTGAAAAATCTGAGAGCCAAAAAGAGGATGAAGGAGTTGTGGAATTTACATTCCATGTTACCCTAGATTCCCTTGAGAATGATGTCGTCCTTGGTGGAACTTGGATACGGGACTTGTTGTATTCAATTGATGAATCCATGCAAACAGTCATCTTAAACACTCCTGCAAGCATTGTACAATTGCTATTATCATGGGAGAACGAGACCTTAGAGGAGATGGAACTTCCAACATATTAAACTTAAAAGATCCCTATGATTTTGGTTGGATTGGAATTTTTAAAAAAAATTTCCACAGCTCAAGCACAGTTTTATCCAACACGAGAACACAATCTCATGACCCTGGAGTTATGGGATTTGTTAGGACAACCAACACTCATGGCTCCTCTTGAAAGAATCCCCTTTACACGAGACTTAAACCTGCCATGCTTGGGGTACTTTGAACATACAATTTTTTGAACATACAATGTATATTGAAAATGTATATTGAAACTAACCCCTTTACTTGCAAATTTTTTGTGGTTGAGTATGTGTTGGAAGTAGGTTTGATCTTGGGGCCTAAATGGACTATTGCTACCCAAGCACCACTACGTTTTGCCAGCACAGGGTCATCATGATGGTCAACAATATAGAGTTGACAATACCATACTGAATGAAGAGGATCCAACCCTAATGAATTTCTATGATGCTGAACACAAAAAGTTACAAGCCTCTTCCATCACAAAACCCCCTTTACGCAATGACCATCTGCGCTAACAACTGACTTCGATAAAGCATCTACTCTTTTAACCCCATCCTCACCGATGAAGTTTGATTATGCCAAAACCTCACCAAAATAAACAACCATTCCTAAAGAAGTTTCCCTCGCATAACCATCTATCTTTAACAAGGAATTCAAAGGAAAATCCCTAAAGGCTATGCCTCTTCATCGACAACCAAAGGAGACAACTGCATGCTCGAAAGCCTCATCATCGACAACCACTTCACAAGGTAATCTAGCCTCATCATTGTCAACAATACACATGAGTCCCAAACCTATAGGAGCCTCAGTGCCAACTAATGTGACGGAGGGCTCACAACCTCCCACTTCAACCAAAAAGAAAAATCCACCAAGACAAAAAAAAATCAAGGTATCTTAATGGTATCAAAATGTGGGTGGAGAAGCAACTACTTGTTGCTCGAGGCTACTACAAAGGTGCTAATCAAATTTGGGTGACTCGGCAGTCAAAACCTCTTTCTCAACGCAACACTCAGAGGCCAAGGAAAAAGAAAGTGCTCCACAATACCGTCCACAAAAACCTATGCGAGTTCCTCAAAGAACTCCACCAAGTCAACAAGTGTGGGCACCAAAAGGATTATTGCAAAAGCACAAGCGTACTACCAAGGAAATACTAATGCTTGGATTTCCAAGCGCATCACAAAGCCCCCTAAGATTGCACACAGAAGGAAACCTCAGCACCATGTTGAAATATGCAAGTGAATGGGTGTGTGCGGGAACAAGCCCTTAGCTAGAGCTCGTAAAAGGGCGTCAGTAATTGAGTGGGTAGCAGTGAAAAGGTGAGAGGAATCTACTGGGTGAGAGAATCAAGGGTAGCATGAGTGAATATAGGGGTGTGGAAATATTTTAGGAAAAGGTGCCCCCCACAGATGTAAGGGAGATGGCATAAATCAAAGAGAAATCAGCGGGATTAGATGCTTGGCATCTTGTGGATGTAAAACCTATAAATTGAGGCATTGGCCTAATGAGAAATTTATGGTTTTTGAGTATCCATGCCTACTCTAAGCTATTAGATTAATTATGCACTAATCTCATCTTAATCACCTTTTAATTACATGCTAATCATGTTGATCCTTGAATTTGATCCACCATAGCCCACTCTTTGCTTGCATTTCAACATGATATCAGAGCCAAGCTTAGGATTCATCTGATTTTTGAGCCTAATTACCTTGCTAATTACTCTGCTAATCATAATTAGAAATTAAACCTTTTCTTTAGTCTCTTCTCAACTATCTTATGTACCCCCAGCTGGTGGAGGAGCTCCCTCTCCCTTCACACACATCCATTGCCCAAGCCCTTTTAGGGGCATAAACTAGTCTCAGGGCTCCACACGCAACTCGAAGGAATCGATGAATTTCAGTGTAGATTGATGGCGATAGCATGTTTATCAAGCATCATCAGAATTGGAAAAAATGCTCCATATGATGAGCTTGCTTTGAATCCATCTAATTACAACTAGAACCGGGGGATTTTAAGCATGCTCTACAAGCTAGTGAAGACGATTTTAGATTTCATTAAGTCTATAGTGAGATCCAACACTTTGTGCACAGTCAGGGAAGTGCCTCTGTTAATCACTTGATTAATTCTTCATTAAAGCTTCAATCTTGATGTTTGTGGGCTCAAAACATATCTAGACACATTTATCTACTGCTATTTTGAAGCATTTTGATATTAGATTTGTGCAAGTGGATCATTTGAAGACTCCAAGTTGGGACAGCCTTCTGCACATGAACATTGAATTATCTTGGCAAATTGCTTAATTAATTCACCTAATCGAGGTGTTAATTAGGCATTGGTGGATCTAATCCAACATTGGGAAGGTGCTACACAAGTTTATGTGTTCAAATTGAAATTTCCATCACAATCACTACCTTGATTAATCCCTCCAAATTAGCGTATTCTCTGCACTCACAAACTGTGAACTAGTACACCTAGTTTTTTGAGCATCATTGGTGATAAAAACTTGTTATAATCATCATATTGAAGTTGTAAAAGGGTAGACATTTCCCTTTAATCTTGAATTGGATCAAGAGGTAAGACCCCCTTCACATCATCTCATGATGAGTAGTGCACAAGAAATAGCTAAATTTAACGAGGAGCAATTCCATACATGGCAAACAAAGACCATGTATTTGCTCATGAGGAAAAATTTGTGGGGACTAGTTGAGGGAAGAGATGAATGTCCAAAGGAGAATTGGGAGAATGAGTGGAAGAGTAGGAATGAGAAAGCATTAGGACTCATTGCACTTAGCTTAAATGATGAAATCACTCACCACATTGCAGGGATACAATGAGCTAAAGATGCATGGGATGAACTTAGCAAATTATTTGGCACTCAAGAAAAGAATTCAAAGGTAAATCTGCTAATGAAATTCTACAAACTTGACATGAAGGAAAGTGAACCTCTAACCACACACTTGAACAAATATAAAAGCATTAAGCAACAACTGTTAGCCGTTGGGAAGAAAGTAGAAGATGACGAGGCACTAGCAGTGCTTCTAAAGAGTGTGGACAAGGGAGATTATGAGAACATTGTGGCAACCTTAAAGAATGTACCAGATTTGAAGCTGCATGAGATAGAAGGAGCTCTACTAGAGCAAGAGAACAAGGTCAAAGAGAAGAAAGGATTGGAACCAATAACTGGAAAGGAGAAAGCATTCTACACCCAAGGAGGCCTTGCACGAGGACAAGGATAAGGAAGAGGCAGGGGAGGAGGAAGCACCTTCACTTGCATAACTATGGGGAAGCCAACACATGGCTAGAGACAGCAAACCAAATGAAGAAGGATCAACATCGGCAAACTTCATGGAGATTCCTAAGGTAGAGGAGTCAGAACATCTTTTCTAAGAGAGAAAGAGAGAGAAACCCCACAACCTAATGTAACCTGTCCCAATAGAGTAAAACCACCTCTGAGCACCGATGATGTAGGCCATGTGGTAGATGTATGTGTGAGCACTTCGGGCACTCGTAGTAGCCGGACACATAGAGAGAGAGAGTGTCAAGGACTATGAGTTAGGGACTTGAGGAGCTGGTCATCGCGGGCTACCAAGTAAGAGGGGGAGGTGTTGAAATGTGCAAGTGTGAATGGGTGTGTGCAGGAACAAGCCCTTAGCTAGAGCTCGTAAAAGGGAGTCAGTAATTGAGTGGGTAGCAGTGAAAAGGTGAGAGAGGAATCTACTAGATGAGAGAATTAAGGGTAGCATGAGTGAATATAGAGGTGTGGAAAGATACTAGGAAAAGGTGCCTCTAGATGTAGGGAAGGTGGCACAAATCAAGGAGAAATCAGTGGGATTAGATACTTGGCATCTTGTGGATATAAAACCTATAAATTGAGGCATTGGCCTAATAAGAAATTTATGGTTTTTAAGTATCCATACCTACTTTAAGCTATTAGATTAATTGTGCACTAATCTCATCTTAATCACCTCTTAATTATATGCTAATAATGTTGATCCTTGCATTTGATCCACCATAGCCCACTCTTGCTTACATTTCAACACACCAAACATATCAGCCCACCAATTTATAATGTTCATCAAAGATGGGTGTCTATGCATGTGTGATGGTAATCCCATCATATGGTTGCCAAAATCAAACAACGTGAAGAAAGCCTCACCATCGACTTCAACCCCAACAGCTTTACCTAAAGCTTGACAAGAATGGAGGCCTAAGCAACACTAAGTAAGTCACTCAACCACTCTCGTGCATTCAGCACCTACACAAGAGCTTGTGTGTTCGAACAACCCCAATGGTAACGAACTAGTAATTTTACCTACTGCCTCGACAACATTTAAGCCAAAAATTCAAGAATCAATTCCCACGTCTACAACATAGACTTATGAGCGCATTAAAGACAAACTCACAATGCTCTTTTCAACCCTCTGGATAAGTGTAGAAGCTACGCAGAAGACATAAGAACCTATTCTCTCAAAAAGGAGAATAGCCACAAGAACCTGTTGCTCACAAGGTGGTAAAAAAAAGAAAGAAAGAAAAGAAAACACACACAAACACAAAGGAGTCACACATGTGGCCTATCAAATAACTAAATCTCTTGTTGGATGTGTTTCAAGGGGGGTTAGGGTGAGCCATAACACACGCTCTATAGTTTCTCCTCCCGATAAGGTGGACTGATAGGTTTAGCAGGTACAGTCTAATAACCTTAGCTCATGTGCACCAAGGCGAGCAGGTTAATTGGGTGAACTACCTCTTTTGGGAGCTCCATGCAGTCTACTCCAACCCCCACGGCAAGTTGGCGATCGCAACAATACTTATAGGGTTCTTTATTACGCGGTGGGATGGGATGAGCTGCCCCCAACCATCCAGTTGAGCGGACCCGCCGATGCCACAGTTGCTTCTTTATACCCTCATCCTCCTCTCCCATTTCCCTACTAGCCAAGAGGCCCCACCGTGACCCGCACCTATAGAACAGGCACAACCACCCCCATGCCCCAGGCCCACACAGGAAGAGATTACTGCCACTGCAGTTGCAGAAGCCGCCAACAAGAAGGTCGCAGAAGAGGAAGAGGATCGCTAGAGGCAAGAAATCCTTCACAGAAGTCTATATGAGACCCCACCCCCTAGGTTCACAGAAATGCCACCTCATGATTAGGCTGGGCCCTCATCCCCCAGTGACACCCAAAATACCATCAACACTCTCTGTTGGACTTGCGCGGGCAGTTTCATCTCTAGCCAAAATTATGCAGAAAGCATCCATGCGGCCCGAGGAGACGTGCCCAATTTTTCCTAGGGTTTTGCTAATATGGCCCGAGAGCTCATCCAACAGATTACAGACTGCATCTCCCGATAACCAGAAGTGGCACAAATTTCACAGAGGGAAATGTTATTAGCCAAAGCCCAGGAGAGAGTAGTGTCTAGAATTACTGAGCTCTAGCAACAGGTTAACCAAGCCCATGCAGCGGGGTGATAGCCCACAAAGATCTTATTATCATAGAAAGACTACATCATGAGACCATGAGACGGGCCCAAACAGTAGTGTTAGATTCCTCCTCAGCCTGAATATCAAATAAGCCTTTGCTTCAATCCCTTGTAATAATTCTATATTTTTGAATACAAGAAAATATCATTTTTCGTTAGCCTTTGTCCCCCTTAAGCCCAACTTTTAAACTCTAATTCCTTAAAATTAGGAATCCTTAGGAGGCCCTTTTTGGGTCCAAAAAATTCCTAATGCACTCAGAGCCTCGCCCTTGGATGTCCAGGGGATGAGAGGCTAGCCCGAGCGGCCCCTCCCTGGAAGACTCCCCTCGCTCGGAAGGCACGGGCGATTCCACCAAGAAGGGGAAAAATCTTCTAACTAGGAGATTACTCTAACGAGTCAAGTCTTGACTAAATTAAACTGATCTGACCAACGAACCTGAAGTCACATGGTTAGATCAAGAAGAGACTTACACTTCGTCCATGGAATCACCGCTTTTTTTTCTCATTTTCGAGGAACAGCCGATGATCCCTTCCCACAAAACAAGGTCTTCTCATCAGGATTTAAACTGATTAACGTAACTAATTGTATCTAGTTGTTTCTCTTCAGGAATCCTCCGATCTAGCCTATCCGGCCCATGGGTTAGCCAACCACCCGCCGACCACCACTGAATTGGTGGGATTCCTTTATAAAGATTTGATTGGGTTTTTGTCCGGGTACCGAGGAAAAGAATTCCCAGGCCCCCTAGCCGGCGATTCATGCAAAAATCAAATACGCATACCACGTACACACCCAATATGAAATTGCCATTTATAATAGATTGGACTAGCTTTAAGATAATCCTTGAATAAAATCATAATATTTCTGATCATCATTTTCCAAAATTCCAAGTCCATTGTATTACAAAAATGCATCCTCTGAACTCTCCGTTGAAGACCAGCTGGCCAACCAACGAGATCCAGTGTCAAATTTTTGTTCCCAAAAACCTTTCCTTTTTGTCCATCAGATATCTTCCTCGACGTACGCTTGGGTGTCCTAGAAACCGCGAGCCCATGCATCGCTTGGTTAGAACCCTCTAGGATCCTCCTTAGGTGTCCTAGCACTTCACAAAGGGACCGCTTCGTCGGTCCTCACCCATCATAGCGGAAGCGCACCATTTTAACTATACCGAGGCTGGTCAAGACCTCGGCAGGCTTTGCCGTGGGCAATGTCCCTTGACGACTCTCCACCAGCTGTTCCAACAAATCTCCTCTTAGAAAAGCATAAGCCAAATGCTTCCTTTCTGGCGTAAAATAGTCCTTTGAATGAAAAACAGAATTTCCAATGCAAGTGAGATTCCAGTTTGAGATCGGTTCCAAAGACCCTTTTTCCAATAATTCCTAGTTTCATAATGAGGATCCTTGATCTCTCATGAGGGTAATCTACCCGTCATTTTATCCATTTATCCAACTAGATTCTTGGTGAGATTGATCAGGGAAAAACTAGATTAGTTTGGGTAGTCTATTCTTTGGATTTAGTAACTGGAATTGGTCAGGAAGTTTTTGTTTGATTTAGTTCGAGAGAAGGACAATTAGGTTTACTATCCGACCTTACGTAGTCTAACTAAATTCATTCAATTTAGTTCTACCAGGATTCCTTTCAACTAAACATCTAGTTCTTGGGTAAATATCCATTTAGTGATTTTACCAATTCAAATATCCAAGATATTCTTTTTCCCACATAAATTCTCAACCTTAATTCATTAGGTAGAAGTATGATGGAAATTCATCTTTTGACATTAGAATTTAATTCAAATCTATCTTTTCTCAAATATAATGGAAATTCATCTTTTAACTAAAATATTAACACCTATTTTTTTGAATAAACTTGAAATCCTTCTTTTTCTCATTTCAATGAGTGCAATCCAATTATTTTGGGAATTCCTCTTTTCCATAAATTAAATCTATTAAAATTCTTCTTAAAATTACATAAAAATAACCATTAATTCTTTTAAGATAAAAATTCCACTTTTCTCATCTAAACATTTGAATTCAAATATAGCGAGAATTCCTCTTTTATCATTTAAACTTATCTATGCAAAAAGATAAATTTAACTAAATTTTTCTCTTAAAATTTAAATTAAAAATCTCCATTAATTCCTTTGCACACTAGGAATTACACTTTCTTCATTTAGTTAATTGGATTCCAATATGGTGGGAATTCCTCTTTCATATCATAAAAATTTATCTATACAAAAAGATAAATTTAACTATATTTTCTCTTAAAAATTAAATAAAAATCTTCATTAATTCCTTTGCACTAGGAATTATACTTTCTTTATTTAAATATTTTAATTTCAATATGGTGGGAATTCCTCTTTCATCATAAAAGTTTATCTATACAAAAAGATAAATTTAACTAAAATCTTTCATAAAATATACATTATTTTAGCATTTCAAAATTTTTTTTCTCTAAATCATTGGAATAGATGGATTTCCAATGTCATGGAGATTACTCTTTTAACATAAAAATAAATTACAAGAAATTTCTCTTTTTTCTAATTTACTAGTTATGCATAAACATAAAAATCAATTTCTCCATGATTACAATGAGAATCATTCAATTAATCTAGGATGATAATTCCTAGAATATGGTAGCAAGTCCTCTTTTCATATTATGAATGAAAATTTTTTATGTGTTTATTTTACAAAAATTTTGCCATAGCTCCGCTGCTATTACTGATAATTCTCAATTTAATTGAAAAAATGTAGTTTAATATTATTGATATGACCAGAATGACCACTAATTGGATCATTATCCAATTATGGATTGATTCATAATTTCTCTATGAAATAAATATCATAAAAGCATTAAAAAGCTATTATTGTGGCCTCCAATTAGACAAGCATAGAAATTACTTTTGGATTAGAGAAATGCTTCATGAGAAGCTTCATTTGGATTGAGAATAGGTCATAGGAATGACCTTTCTTTGGGGGGAGAGAGAGAAATGCTTAAAAACTATTAAAATTAAGCATAAATGGAAATTATGTGTTTCTTTATTACAATTAATAAAAGAACTTCAATAGTAATCAAAAGCCATTCAAATTAAAGCTTCTCAAGCTTGAGAGGGGTTGAGAAGAGAAGCATTTGGAGTTTTAATAAGAAAAAGACAATAATCCACACTTTACCTTCTAATTTACTTGATTCATTGATCACAATAGAGGGCCCCAACAACCAATTAATTGGTTTGGTGTGTTGTAGGAGTCTGAAGAGAGAGAGAAGCTCCAATCTCTTCAATTTTGTAGAGGTTTTTAGAGGATAATAGAAATTAAGCTTACTTTAGAGTAATATCGGTATAGTTTAGTTTAACAGATAATAATACAAAGGAATGAGGGTCTATTTATATGAGAGGGAGGCCACTAACTGAGTCCAACTGAGTTTTAGAATTTTACAGCTTTAGTTTGGCTCAATTTGGAGTTTTGGACCAGTTTGGCTTCCTTTTTGATTTGGTTTGGTCTAGGAGAGAGGAGAGATAAAAATATCCTATTATTTTTGAGTTTTAAACTCATTGCCACATCAGCCATACCCTAATAGTTTCACTTTTTAAAGGGAATATTCTCATACTCTCTCTCTTACTTTTTTTACTTTTCTCATACTTTCTCTCTTACTTTTTGAATTTGTTATCTTCACTCTCTACAAATTGAATCTTTCTTGTTAGTTTGAAATCTCCTTTCTCATTAACTCCCACCATATCTCCCTTCCACATCAGCAAAACATTCTCGTATTTAGGTGGGCCCTAAAAAGTGATTTTTTTAATTTTTTTACATTTTGAGGTGGAAAAAACACCACCCAACCAATATGTATGAATTTTTTATCTTCACTCTCTACAAATTGAATCTTTCTTGTCAGTTTGAAATCTCCTTTCTCATTAACTCCCACCATATCTCCCTTCCACATCAGCAAAACATTCTCGTATTTAGGTGGGTCCCAAAAAGTGAAATTTTTTTATTTTTACTATTTTTTACATTTTGAGGTGGAAAAAACACCACCCAACCAATATGTATGATGAAAATAAATTTTTCCCTCCAAAAAGCTTGTAATTCAAGGGTCACGTCAGAAGCCTGTCAGGAGCCACTACATCCATAACTAACTGTCAGGTCCCCACCACAACCCCATAAACATAACTAACTGTCAGAAACCACTACATCCATGAGATCCCGAAATTGTGGGGACCCCAAAAATTATTATTTTTTAAATTTTCTCATAAATGTAATTTATTGATGATGAGAAACTCCATGTTAGTATATTTGTATATCAAAAATATCATTTTCTACTTAGAAAAATGGATTTGTGTTAAACTTCCAACAGCAAAGTTTTAACTCTCTCTCTCTCTCTCTCTCCCTCTCCCCCTCTGGAGGATCTCTTTGCTTTAGCTTCTACCTCTGCTTAGCTATGGAGCCTTTACAAGCTGTGTGTGTAGCCCCTTGTGAAGCTAGAAAACGGAAGGTTGATTTACACATTCGTATTCCTGAAGAGTATGGCAGCTCTAAAAAAACCCATCCTACTGATGCACAATCTGTCCAAGCTCGTAGGATAGCTAAGGAGAAAAATGTAGATCTTTGGGTTGATGGGCATCTCTATCCAATTGACCCTCCATTAAGAGCAAACCCTCCTTTCCGCGATTTATCATCTTTTATGCAATTTGCTGTGTGTTGAAGGAGAGCTTGGCTTGTTAGGATACTACATAAGATTGACTACAAGTGGAGCTTGGCAAACCCATATTCTCCAATCTCAATTGCAAGCATCACAATAAATCAAGAAATCAAGTTTTATCAGAGGAACACTGAGTTGCTGATAAGAAGAGCCCCTTTCGCTCGCACAGTGAAGGAGATTCTCCAACGATATAGAACAGAGTTCCGTGTGCAAGGGATTGCCCTTGAAGCATTGCAAGAAGCCTCCGAGGCTTACCTTGTTGGGCTTTTTGAAGACACCAACCTCCTTGCAATACATGCAAAGAGGATTACCATATCTGCCAAGGACGTAACTAGCTCGGTGCATTCGAGGTGAGCGAGACACGATGTAGAGATCTTAGATGTTAACCTTCTTTTTGAAGCAACTCTTTTGTTTCAAACCCCCCTTTGTAACAAGCCTATCTGGCTTTCATTCTTAACCTTATGATAATTAAAATTTTAAGTTTCTCTTACAATGTCTCGATGTCATCGTGCTTGTTTAACATGGAGTGTCTATCATGTGCCAATTTGTCACACCCAAGGCATCACAAATGCTCCCAGAGGACTGAGGAAGCTATGCCAGAACAGTGCGAATTTGACCTCTGCAATGATAATGTAGGCTCAAAATTTGCACTATTCTGACATTTCTCCCCTATCCACTCAAGATCATTTCTGATGCATTTATAATGAAGTTGAGCACACTAAATTGTGAGAAACAGTAGTTTACAAGATAAAAACACCTTTAATTATGTGTGAAAATACAGTGTTTATCATCCAATGCATCAAAATTGCTCCTCGAGGACTGGGGAAGCTATGCCAAAACAGTGCGAATTTAGGCTCTGCAGCGGCGATACAGGCTCAAAATTTGCACTGTTCTGGCACTGCTCCCCTAGCCACTCAAGATCATTTCTGATGCATTTATAATGAAGTTGAGTACACTAAATGTGAGAAACAATAGTTTATAAGATAAAAACAGCTTTAATCATGTGTAAAATTACATTATTTGTCATCCAATGCATCAGAATTGCTCCTGGAGGACTGGGGAAGCTATGCCAGAACAGTGCGAATTTAGGCTCTGCAGCGGCGCTACAGGCTCAAAATTCACACTGTTCTGGCACTGCTCGCCCAGCCACTCAGGATCATTTCTGATGCATTTATAATGAAGTTGAGTACATTAATTATGAAAAATAGTAATTAATAAGATAAAAATACCTTTAATCATGTGTAAAAATATATTATTTGTCATCCAATGCATCAAAATTGTTCCTGGAGGGCTTGGGAAGCTATGCTAGAATAGTGCAAATTTGGGCTCTACAGTAGCGATGCAGGCTCAAAATTTGCACTGTTCTGGCACTGCTCTCCCAGCCACTCAGAATCATTTCTGATGCATTTACAATGAAGTCAGAATTGCTCCTGGGAGGACTCAGGAAGCTATGCCAGAATAGTGCGAATTTAGGCTCTACAGCAGCGCTGCAGGCTCAAAATTCGCACTGTTCTAACACTGCTCCCCTAGCCACTCAGGATCATTTTTGATGCATTTATAATGAAGTTGAGTACATTAATTATAAAAAACTATAATTTACAAGATAAAAATACCTTTAATCATGTGTAAAAATACATTATTTGTCATCCAATGCATCAGAATTGCTCCAGGAGGGCTGGGGAAGCTATGCCTGAACATTGCGAATTTGGGCTCTACAGCAGCGGTGCAGGCTCAAAATTCGCATTGTTCTGGCACTGCTCCCCCAGTCACTCAGAATCATTTCTCATGCATTTATAATTGATAAATGCATCAGAATCATTTCTGATTCTAATGAAGTTTACATTGATTATGAAAAACAGTAATTTACAAGATAAAAATACCTTTAATCATGTGTAAAAATACATTATTTGTCATCCAATGCATCAGAATTGCTCTTGAAGGACTGAGGAAGCTGTGCCAAAACAGTGCAAATTTGGGCTCTACAGCAACGGTGCAGGCTCAAAATTTGCACTGTTCTAGCACTCTATCCTAGGCTCCCAAGGTCATTTCTGATGCATTCACAGAAACATTGATGGTACAAACTAGAAAAGACAATAATATACTTGATGAAAATAAGTTTGTAAAAACTGTATTGTATTCATAATAAGAAGTGATATATCATCTTTACAAAAGCTTTCTTACAATATTGAGCTTCCTTCTCTTGTTATTGTGCAGAGTGTGCTTAAGGAGTGATTGGGCTATTTCTTGAGGATCCTCTATGCCTATGTTTTTGGCTATACCTATACGAGCAAGAAGCTTACCCCTAAATCTAGAACCAAAAACATCGAAGGCAAGGGATTTTTAAATCAGAACTATATATTTGGTGCTCTGTGCCATAGAGGCTACACAGAGCACCTTAGAGAGGGCTTTCAAAAAGAAGAGAGTGAAGGCAGATTGAGGTGTGTAGTCCCTGTGGATAATGGCGATGCCATCCACCCACAAGAAGCCGACCAAGATAGTGCGCCAACGCATCATCATGTCCATGGACCTTGGCCTGGTCTCTGCTGCTGCCGCCTTTTCTTGCAAATGCGTCAATTTCAACCACCCTCTGCAATCAAAGGAAAAATCAAATATTTTCCTATACATAATTCCCATGGTTGTCCCCTCCTTACACTTCCCAATCTGTAAAAATATAGAAAGTGGCACGATAACCAGAAAGTGTAAGGGTTAATTCTAGACATATAGTGGAATCAGATATACCTTTCTTCTCATCAACTTGAAACTTGACTCTTCCACATTGTCAAAGCCCATGATGCTAAAGTGTTGATGCAGGTCTGTTAGGCTCCAATGCTTGCTTGCTGCCACTTGCTCAATCCATCCATTTAGCATCATCACATCTACCTCAATAAGCATAATTTCTTCTTTTGAGGCTTGAAGTGGGATCCATGTCCCGTGCTTTTGCATCCATCTTTGGTAGTGCAGACGCATGTACAAAATAGAGCGTGCCTTCAAAAACCTGCAAGACACTGTAGAATCTACTACATTGCACTTGTACACATCACCTTGATGTGACCCCTCAACCTCCCAACCCTCTCCTAGTAATCCTTCAATTTGGTCAGACCGTACCTGCTTACAAATATACATTGTTTTTGTTTGGTGCATTGGCATGGAATTGAACATGTGCACAAAAACATGTAAAGGACAAAACCAATTTAGCCCTACTCACCTAGATGCCTTTGAAAACTTGAGTGATGTCTTAACATCACTTACCATCTTAAACTTTAAGCATAAGATGGTCCAAGCATCTGGTTTGGGCCATTCGGGATTGTTAAGAGGGGGGTTGGGGATCTCTTCTGACTTGCCAAATAAACCTGGTTTTTTATCTACAAAATATGAGTGAGAAAAGAAAAAGATATTGTTCCGTACAAGATCACTTGGGCTTTGAGATACAAACATTGCCTCTCCAATGGATGCATGCATAGAAAACTCCAGTGAGGCTTTGGAGTGGTTGTTCCTCAACATAACAAGATCACTTGGGCTTTGATATACAAACATTGCCTCTCCAATGGATGCATGCATAGCATAGAAAACTCCAGTGAGGCTTTGGAGTGGTTGTTCCTCAACATAATTAGAGGGGAAAGTATCTGCAGAGAGACATAAGAAAATGGAGGATCATAAGAAAATTTGAAACAAAAAATCTAATATTAGCATGTTAAAGCTGTGTTTATGTTACATTGACAATTTGAAGGAAACCATGGTCGTTGGCCTTGAATGTACAGGTCTCCAAGGGTATACACATGTTGCACTATGGCAACTAGTCCTTCCTTCTCTTAGTATGCTTGAAGCCTTGTAGCCGCCCCTTCCAATGATGTAGCATATTCCCCAATTGACGCACTCGATGTGGTCCCTTAGAGCTTGGCTGCATGTAGACCCAAGCCCCAACCTTGAATCTTGTTGGAGCCCAAACTCCATTCTCATCTCTTGTGTTATGTAGCACAAGCTCTTCCACCTTCTCCCTAGGTCTTCTCACATTACTGGAAGAGGCCATGGTGATAAGAAAAGAGAAGAAGGGAAAAGAAAAGCTTGTTTTACAACAGAGGAGTGGAGAGGAGAGAAAGTTCAGGGTTTTCAGTGCAGCAATGGAAAGCTTAAAAGAGGGTAAGAGTTTGAGAATAGGCTTCCTAAACCTAGAGTAAACTAAAGAGGGATAGAGTTTCTGTAGCAATGGAGAGGGAGGAAGCTTGAGAGAGAGAGAGAGGGAGATTGAGAGGGGAGGGAGCTTGAGAAGGAGGGAGAGCTTGAGAGGGACGGAGTTTCTGCAGCAATGGAGAGCTTAGAAAAGGAAGAAAGAGGGAGAGGGAGCTTGAGACTGAGGGAGCTTGACAAGGACGAAGAGCTTGAGAGGTATGGAGTTTTTGTAGCAATGGAGAGCTTAGAAGAGGAAGAAAGAGGTTCAAAATAAGCTTTCCAAACCTAGAGTATGTTGGGGGGAAGTTTGAGAGGGAAAACACACTTAGAAGAGGAAGAAAGAGGTTCGAAATGAGCTTTCCAAACCTAGAGTATGTTGGGGGGAAGTTTGAGAGGGAAAACACACTTTTGGAAAAAAATTAAAAAAATTTTAAATTTTTAGGGTTTTTAATCTGCGCGATTCTAGGTGGGGGGACCTCTAAGTTTGGGCCCAGGAGGTAGGGGGACAAGAGTAGTAATTAGGCCCCATTAGCAAACCAAAGCCTAGGCCCCCTAGGGTCAAAGAAGTCAAAAATGTGCACCCAGCCCTCCTCCTATTGGTCCATTCCTAATCAAAAGTTAATCCAAGAGGCCCTCTTTGGGTCCAAAAAATTCCTGATAGTGTGGACCTTGCCCCGCGCGGGGAGGCCGACGCCGCTTCTGCCGCGCCGTGAGACAGGAGCCCGGAGCGGGCGGGGGACCTCACAAACAGAGCGATCCGCACCACCGCGGATTTTGTAAGGCACCAAAACTTAGTAGAGGCCACCCTCCATCACTTACATGAGCAGCTCGGAGAGGCAGAGGCTAGGGCCACCCAGCCACCAACCACTCCATAAGCCCCTTCATCTAGCTCGATCAATTATAAAGTGGACGCACTTATGGAGACCGCAAACAAAGCTCCCCATTTTGGTATTCCCCCCTAAAAACCCCTTGTTGTCATCAGCTCCTCGACATAATTCTGAGCCATCTACCTCAACCTCCTCCAACACAATATTTATATAGAGGAGTCCCTCTCCCGCCAACAATTTACTTATGCTCCCTCCAAGATCCCCCTCGATAGCCTAAGCATCATCCTCCATTTTTTCTTCGAGGGGTTGATCACCTTCCAACACCCTCATGACTTCTTTGAACTCCCCTTCCACCCCCTTCAAGCCACCCTAACAGCCTCGAGCCTATTTCTTTGATATGATTTCCCTGCCTTAGTCCCATCTAACCTCATGAATTATCCTTACCATATGGTGTCTTCTCCTACCCTTATCTCCCCCTCCTCTTGAGCGCCAGGCGGCGCTGCAGTACCTTTGCACTGCGGGCTAGCATATCATCCATGACTTCTACATCTCCCTCCTTAACGATCCTCTACCACCCTACTCAACACCTAGCCTCCTCATTCTATATCACCGTATCTTCACCCAAATTGAGGTCATGAAGGCCATTGGCATATGCCAGTTCGATGACACACACATCGCTTTTCCATGGAAGTTCAGCGAAGCCGGGGCTACAATTGCAGTTAATTTCTTCTACACCCACAGTCCTCAGGCTGCCGCCCCTGTTGTAGAAGCTGGCCCTGCCCTTGATGACAACGATGATGGCACCGATAGGAAGGGAAACTTTCCACCTCCGAACCCACAAGCCTCTTCACCACCATCCCCTCTTGCACTGTCAGGACCCTCGTTTGCATCTTCTCACACAAAAGCCCCACCCCAACCACCCCCCTCAAGCACCTCCACACTTCCACTTGTGGTGCTCCAACTTATTCTTCCCCCCTTCACTTTCCCACTCCACCCCCATCACCCACACTCCATCCCCATCACCCCCCTCGCCACCTTCACTATCCCTTAGGGAGGGGGGTATGTTAACCACTCTGGTTAACATGACTTTTCGCGTGGCTACCACACTACCATTGTAATCCATCTTTTTTGTAACCGCGCTAAGCGCCAATTGTAAATGAGACATAGCATTACCGAGCTTATGGCTTGTGTAATGATGGTCATAAGGAAATAATGTACATAGAGCTAGTTAAACTAGGAATTAATGTACATAGAGCTAGTTAAACTAGGAAGACTAGTTTTGGGCCCCCATTTGTAATTGGGGAGCTGGCCATTGTAAAAAGTGAGCTCATGTATGTAAGACATTTTATGGAATATGAAAAGGGGAAATCCTATTTGTCTCAATTGAGTCTTGTCTTCTCTCCCCCTCTCTCTCTCTTGAGCTTATGGTAGTTTGCTTGCTTGTGATGCTTGCATGCTTGTGATTGTTGGTGTATGTGAATAGGAATGGTGTTGCTCTCCCTTCTCATTACTCTCCACCTTGTCTTGTTTGCATATGATTGGCATGAGGTAGAGGTTGAGCTCTCCATAGCTCCTTCCCTCTTGCTCCTACCTAGCTTACTTGGATATCTCTTTGGGTGACACAAAGAGAGTGTAGAGTGAGCCCCTAGCAGCCTCACAATGGGAAGTTAACCCTAATAGGGTTGGCCAAGTGCAAATCACCAGATTCAACCCTTGTTGCAAGTGCTCTCTTCTTCTTCTCTCTTGTGTTTGTGAGGTAGCATGTTAAACCATTAACATTAGGTCATCCTCTCTTGGAGATGCCAGTTCAAAGCTTTTAAGCAAGGCTGCGTAGAATTCAAGGAATGACAATTTCGAGATCAATTTTTATTTAGCCTTTGCTTCACTTGGTTTAGATGAGGAACATCTCATATCATGGTTATCCTCCATCAAGTTATCATCTAAACGTATTCCTTCTTTATTACAACATTGATCGAATGAGGATTGGATACAATGCTCAAGCTGTGTAAGCTGTTATTCTATAAACCCATCATGAAACATCTCTTCAATTGAACATTGTTTAGTTTCTCCCATGGCTCACATCGTGAGTCTAAGATTTTTATCCAAAGGATAAAATATCTAATGGTTTCATTTTGTTTTCTCTCAATCGAATAGAGTTCTCTTGCTGCACTTCACTGATCACCTTATCTTGAAAAGCCATGGATAAAGGCTGTTTCCAAGGTCCTAAAGTTTATCTTAATTGTTGGTATCAATGTGATGAACCATTGACTAGTCTTTCCCACTAAAGCAAAGGTTTAACGCATGTACCTTGATGGGGAAGTTTGAATTTCGAAAGGCTTCACATCTCTGTTCAAACATTTACATGAATTGAATAGGATCAATCATTCCATTGTACTTGCCCATGATTTCGAAAATCTGTACGACTGTTTTGTCACAGGCGGCTTACCTAAAAATATTTAAATATAGCACATGAGTGCAAATGAAGGGGTTTTCTAATTCAAAATTTTAAGGCAAATTTACAAAAATACATTTACAGAAGGGGTTTTTTTAATTGATTTTGAAAAAAACCCGTAAGTCCATAAAGAAAAAGGGGTAATTTTATTCATGAAAAATTCACAGCTAAGGGGTGTTTTAATACCCCTTGAACGCACGTGATACATAGGGTTTCTTAGTAGTAGTGCACCTCCCGAGCATGTTGTTTGATGAGTCACTGAGGTCGTGTGTGGATGCTAACGTGGTTAAGACCTCATTTAGTCCTTGGGCAACCCCCCTTCCTAGATTAGTCGATATGTCCAAGGTTTGGGCATTTAAGGGTTGGTACCGAGCACTTCTAAAGGTGTAGCTCTTGTGGTAGCGCTAGGCAAGGGACCAAATCTTGGAGGGATTGATGTGATAGGGGATGTAAAACCCGATGACATGCTTGTTGGTTGGCATTGCAAATGGTATTGGGAGGTGCATTTGGGGGGGCAGGATCTTAATGGATCAAAGATTTCAACTTGGGTGTGGGTCCACGTAATCCCTCTATCGTTCATGAATATCTTGACGCTGCCAATTGATCTTTAATGAGCAAGCACACATTTGTTTTTACTTTTTAGGTTTTCTTACAGCCCGCCTCCTCATCAGGAGGTCTAGCACGCCCTTCTCTGGGTCAAACGAGTGTCCGTTTACTTTGATTTGCTTAGACTCTAAGTGCACATGAATGACCTCTTAGAGATATTTTTTTGAAAAAAGTGCATGCCACTGGTGTCCTAGATGGAAGCGGAGGTCTCAAAAGTGCATTCCCTCTTATGATGAACTTTTTCAAAAAAGTGCATGCTAGTAGCATCCCCGATGGAAGAGGAGGTCTCAAAACCTCTTTTCCATTACTGTCTCAAGATGAAATTATTTTGTGAAAAGATTTTTCCTATTTTGCAGCCTGTTTCACACTTAAACTGTGGTCGGCTGGGTATTTTAGGCTCATAAGAGGCCTAATGCTATTACAATGACTACTCTCATAATATATCCGTGAAGTACATCACTTGGGACTTTATCCTAACTTACTACCACACGCTCTTGATGTGAATTGCCGATAAGTATTCTATCAGACCATTACGGGTGCCCGTAATGGTCCGATAGAATTGCCCATAAGTATTCTATCGGACCATTACGGGTGCCCGTCCAAGTTGTAGATTTGGACACCATTGCTTCATATCTTGAATGTATGACCTTTTGGTATATCTACCTTGACTCCTTGATGTAAGATAATGGAGGTAGCTCTTGTTAACCCTAGGAATGGGTTAACATTGTGCTACTCTTTGTAGTAGAGAGTGCCTTTATTAAGCCCAAAATGGGATTATTGTGCTACTCTCGTTTGTAGTAGAGAGTGTATTTGTTAAGCCCAAAATGGGGTTATTGTAATACTTCCATTTGTGGTAGGAAGTGCCTTTGTTAAGCCCAAAATGGGGTTATTGTGCTACTCCCATTTATAGTAAGGAGTGCCTTTATGAAGCCTAAAATGGGGTTAACATTCCCCCTACCTTATATGCATTCCGTCCTTGGAACATCTTCAAGACCTGAAGACCATTTCACCAAGCTTGAATCTGTAGTGATTCTTGTGTGATTGCAGCTTGCATAATGTTCTTCTAAAGTATGGATGGGGCATCCAAAATAATGTATCAATCATGTCTTCAAAGGCTATGTGTATAGATCTTGGAAAAGAACCTAAGACGATGATTGTTAAGGAAACCCTACCCTAACGTGTCGTGGTGGGAAGTTGCCTATCTGCTAAGCTCGAGCAATGCTTAAGAGCTTCACCATAGCCACTCATCGTCACTTTTGTCCTCTCACACTTGTTGTCACCTCAAGGCGGTTGCTCTAATCCAATGCGTGATGCAATCTCTCTCGCAAAGATCATGTGGGATCTCCACCACGGATCGAGTGGGCTAAAGAAAATAATCCAAGCAATAAGGTAAGAGATGTATTTAAAGCTCTGTTTATTTTGTGTTTTTGATGTTAGAACTTATCATTAGGTGGCTTAAAGAAAAGAATCCAAGCAATAAGGTATGACTGTGTTAGAAATTATCATTGACTGTGTTCTTAATGTCAGATATTATCATTGTTGTAACTACAGGGTTGTACTGCATCCTGACAAGGAAAATATTAATCCAAATATACATCGAGCAAAGCAATTTAAACCTTTGCTTACATCCAGAATGGCAAAGAAAATGTTGCAGGAAAAGAAGTTCAAGGTGGTTGTAAGATTCCTCCCTAGCCTCTCAAGATGTCCAGTATCTTCCCCTGTAATCAAATCCCTCTTCAGATATATAAAAGATCTTGTTTCTACCTATTTTGGCTTAGAGAGAGAAAATCTTCTAGAGAGAGATTATTCAGATTTTAGATATTTTTGGATGAAAAAATATCTCTTTTTATTAAAATAAATTTCCCTAAAACAGAAATTCAAAAAGATTTTCAAAAGGTGCATTAGAAATCAATTATAATCTGTTCTCATCAAAAGGCCTTATCCTAGGGGTCCAGATTTTCTGAAAATTTTAAATTAAGGTTTTGAGGGCCCAATCAGATTCATCCAAATGTGTGGAGGAGATAAATATAAGAAATAAAGAAAATCCCCCCCAAGAATGAGTAAATACTCACATAAGATGAAGAGTGGACTAAGGACCAAAGGAAATACTAAAAAAATGAATTTTTGATACCTCAGATGTGGGGATTCCCCCTCATGAAGGAGAAACCTATTTCACATGTGTGGTGGAGTTTTAAATTCTCAAATATTAAGATATTTCATCTCTCCTCTCTCCTAATTCAAGTCTAGTTCCAAAAAGTAAGCTAAACGGACCTAAAAATGGTCAAAAATTGATCAAACTGATCTAGAAAATTCTAGAATCAGTTTGCTTGGTTAGAAGCTCACTTTTTCCTATAAATAGAAGCCTCCCCCTTTGTTGAAGCTTAGTAGTGTTTTATGCACTGTTACTCTACTCCTCCCCAGAGCCAAAAACTATGAATTTCTTAATAATTCATTAGTTTTTGACCATTCCCTCTTCTAAAGAATTGGTGGCCACTCTTGTTGCAAACAAGAGTAGATCCCTCAAACCATCAAGCCAAAGGAAAGCTCCCAGAATTTCATGTAAGTTAGAAATCCTACTTTTTCTTATTCTTTTAATGGTTTTCTAATTTTTTGTTATCTTTAAAATGATAATCTGATGCTATGCCTTGCTAGATAGGCTTTCCCCCTCTCTCATTCTTAAATTCAGCCCTTCTTTATCATCCTAGTTAAGTAATCGAATTGTTTGAATTAAACTTTTCATATTGTTTCTCTTTTAAAAGTGGAATTTGATTAGTTTAGAATGCTTTAAACAAATTGGGGATAATTTTTAAGTAAATTAGAATAGAAAAAATTAAAAAATGGTCAGCAATACAATGGAGGTTATGGCAAAATTTTCTTAAATTGTGTGAAATAAGTATTACCTTTTATTATTCAAAAAGAGTAATCCCCATCGTTTGTGTATTCTCAAAGTGTTATTTACATTCTATGCATAGGAAAATGCATAGTAGAAATATTTTTATTACAAAAGTGTTATTTCCATTAAAAATTAACATCTATGCATAGAAAGATGCATATTGATTATTTTTTTAATTATAAAAGAGTGATTTTCATTAGATTTAATATCTATGCCTAGAAAGATGCATATTGATAATTTTTTTATTATAAAAGAGTGATTTTCATAAGATTTAAATTCTATGCATAGAAAGATGCATATTGATTATTTTTTATTATTATAAAAGAGTGATTTTTATTAGATTTAAATTCTATGCATAGAAAGATGCATATTGATTATTTTTTTATTATAAAAGAGTGATTTTCATTAGATTTAAATTCTATGCATAGAAAGATGCATATTGATTAATTTTTTTATTATAAAAGTGTTACTTTCATCAATATTGATTTTTATGCAAAAAATGATGCATAAAAGAAATTTTTTTATTATAAAAGTGTTACTTTTATCAATATTGATTTTTATGCAAAAAATGATGCATAAAAGAAATTTTTTATTATGAAAGTGTTACTTTCATCAATATTGATTTTTATGCATAAATAGATGCATAAAAGAATTTTTTTAATTATAAAAGTGTTACTTTCACTAATATTGATTTTTATGCATAAATAGATGCATAAAAGATATTTTTTTTATAAAAGTGTTACTTTCACCAATATTGATTTTTATGCATAAATAGATGCATAAAAGAAATTTTTATTATAAAAGTGTTACTTTCATCAATATTGATTTTTATGCATAAAATGATGCATAAAAGATTTTTTATTATTATAAAAGTGTTACTTTCATCAAAATTGATTTTTTATGCATAAATAGATGCATAACAGGATTTTCTTATATATAAAATGTTATTTCCATAGAAGTTGGATATTATGCATAAATAGATGCATACATAATTTTTATATCAAAATAAGAGTTCTCTTTAATCCTATGTTTATATCCCATGAATATTGGAAAATGAATAAGTAAATACTCAGTGAAGGAAAATTATACCATTTCATATTCTCTAGGATGGTAATGAGAAAATTTAGAAAAACTATCGAAGTTGGAATTTTAGATAAATGATTAATTTATTCCTCATAGGAATTTGTGACTAGTTTTGAATTCAATTAAGCAAAATACTTAATGAATGAAATTCAGTAAAGTAGTAATTGAAATATTACCCTTCGAGAAAGATAGTTCAGGGAGAACCTTTCTAGACTCAAACCCTGAATTAGACTATGACCAAGACGTAACTCCTTCGTCAGTTTCAAGAAAAGACGATGTGACCAGTTCAGTAATCTACACTCAAATCACCCACTGAATCTGAAACTAAGTTGAGACCTTTGATTTTGAACTGAGGATCAAGAATTCAGAATTCCAGGAATTCTGCTTGGAAATCCAGACCTATGATCTAGAAGTCTTGGGATACAGAATTAAGATACGCTAGAATGCTATGGAGGGAGCATTTGGTATACGCTAGAATGCTAGGGAGGGAGCATTTGGTATATGTGTTTTTCTAAGGGAAGTTCGGTTGCAACAGCTTGCGCGGGGAGTGCTTAAAGGACGGCTCACGTGGGACAAAAACCTGCCCAGGTCTTGACCAGCCTGGGTATGGTGTAAAATGGTGTGCTTCCGATGTACGATGGGCGAGGGCCGACGAAGCGGTCCCTGAGTGAAGTGCCAAGACACCTAAGGAGGATCCTGGAGGGTTCTGACCAGGCGATGCACGGGCTCGCGGTGCTTTTTAAGACACCCATGCATGTGTCGTGGAAGATATATATATGTATGATGACGAGAAAATTATTGTAATCTGTTACTGGATCTCGTTGGCTGACCTGTGCTGGTCTCAACGGAGAGTCCAGAGTGATACTTTTTTGTGAGAAACAAGGATTGAATGGAAATTTTGAGTTATGACATCTATAACCAATAATTGTTTGTCAATGGATTGTTTTATATAAATTAAAGTTTAAAGAGGAGTGTGTGCGTATCTGTATTCTAAAGCAAAAGTTAAGAAAGACATTGAATTATGGGTGGGTGAGTACTTGTCTGGTTCTACCAATTCTGGTGGTTGGGCGGTGGCTAACCCATGCCGGATGGAGTCAGTAGAGTTTTAATAATAAAATTGATCACTAGGAATACGCTTAGAACTCGAATAGTTAAATAATAACCTAAAGACTTCTCAAATAAATAGATCAACGACTGTGCCTGATTGAATTAGGAAAAAAGCATTGATTCCTTCAAGATAAGTCTGTAATAGTTTTCCTTCTATCTGGTTTAATCAGATGAAGGTTAGCTTAGTATCTTGACCTCATTAGAAAAATTCATTAAGAAATTCAAAATGGTGGAATCGTCCCCGTTTTTCGGGCATGAGAAATTTTCCCGGTTTCGGTTTTCGGAATGATCACCAGCTTAGTCTCGTGCCTGGACATTCGAGGGCGAGGCCCCGAGTGGGAAACCTTGCCCCGCGCAAGAGGGAGCTGCTTCCGCCTACCAGTAATCGGGAATCCAGTGCTCGGAGGGGGTTGAGGGATCCCACACAATTGGTATCAGAGCGCTGTTGTAAATTTACGTAACAGCATCAAAAATTGCTTAAAATTTTAAAGTAAATTTGGAAAATAATGTTTTTGCTTGTTAAATTTATGTTGAATGAACTTCAAAAATTGAAAACTCATAAATTGAATTGAAAATTTATAGATGGATACCCCGAATCTATCTGGCATTCCTTAACTCTCCCACAGTCAAGATATGATAACCTTTGCATTCAAGCACCTCATTAACTCTGCTACTATCTACGACCCGAGTAAGCAGAGTGAGACTCGCACGTCATTTTGAGAGTCTTTACTTTCCTGATCCTCTTGAGCGACGTCGGTATATGTGGTTCTGTGGAGGACGATGTATTAATGTGAGTACCAATTAGCGTCAGAGGCTCAGGCAAAATATTTCCTTAGCCATGATTCTGATAAGGCTAGGGCTTGTTGAGCATGTACAACTCTTTGATCATTTACCTAGGAACTTCAGAATTTCATGTCGAGTTTTTAGGCTTCTTAGCTGCTTTATCCCTAGAAGTAGAATTACAACACCTCTTTCTGTAATGAATCGTGTGTACCATGGCATGTCTCCTTCGCAGTTTCGCTTCTTTATGCATATACGATTGAGGCAGTGATTTTGGGAGCCGTGATGCTCTATGTATATATCGAAAACTTTTGATAATAAACGATGTTTTACAAAAAAATTCCAAATTGTTTTCATGATTGTGAATATGGTTACGAAAATTATCAGAGTAAATTTTGTTTCATGAAGTATGATGAAATAATCATCTGTTTAAAGAATACATCGCAAAAATTAAATAATCATAAATCTATTGTCAAAGTTAAGTTGACGAAAATCTCGTTTTGTCAGAGTCATGAGGCGCGCGGCCTGTGCAAGGCAACCGGATCCTCTAACCGATGACAAAGAATTAGATCCAGATGTTCGAAAAGCCCTGCACAAATCCCAACCTGGTCCCTTCAAGGGTGAAGGGAAGTAATTAGGTGAAGTAGTGGAAAAGTGGATTGAGGCAATGGAGGAATACTTTGATGTAACTGGCTACAATGAGAGAAGCAAGATGGCTCTCGCTAGGTTAAAGATTATGGAAACGGCCAGGGTCGCTTGGAGGAATCACTGTGAGACTAACCGTCTCTCGACCGGAATTCCCAGACCTGGACGGATCTTAAAGCTTACCTCAGAAAGAGTCCTTCGGGCTTCCTTGAAACTAAAACGAATGAGTTCTTAGAACTAAAGAAGGATAGCTGGACAATTGAAGAGTACCATCAAGCTTTTGCCCTTCTCCTCAAATATTCTCCTCAATTGGATGAAGAGCAGCTGATGGCCAGGTTCATTCGAGGAATGAACGAGCCATTGGAGACCTTAGTAAAGAATGCCAAACCTATCTCAATGGCCGAAGCAGTAAGAATGGCAAAAGACTTTGCCAAAGCCTTTGTTGTTAAGGTCCCGCCAAAGCCTGCAACCTCTAACTTTAAAAGATTCCAAACTCGGGAAGTACTTCAATCTTTCCTCCCCCAAAAAGGCAGCAAGGCCCAATTTAGAATCAGGATGCGGGAAGATTCAGAAGTGAAGGAAGACCCTTCCCCCAGAACACTTTCTCAGGAGCCCCACCTCTTTCAAAGATTCAGAGGGATGAGCTCAGAAGTGAGAACCGGTGTTTTGGATGCCAGGGTTTTGGTCACCAGCTTAAAGACTGCCTGACTCTCCTGCCATGTCAAGGGGACAGGAAAGTCAAGGACCGAGAGTGCAGAGACCAGCCCCTTCCTATCAGTCAAATCAGGCCATCTCGCCCAGATCAGGGAAATCTCAAGAGAACTGTCGCAGAACTGGGGCAACCAAAGAGAAAGAGTTCTGCCTTAGACTGCAGCAGCCAGAGCAGTCACAATAGCAGAAGTAGTGGAAGAAGAAAGAGGACAGATTTATCAAGCTAAGGGTCAAACCGTCAATTCTCCATCATTCATACTCCAGCTGAGTATCAGGGTAAGCCTTTTAAACTTTTTATTAATTCAGGCAGTACTCATTCTTTCATTTCCCTTGGATGCTTGCGTAAGCTAGTCTTAGATCAAAAATCAGGGAAACCTATGCAAGTTGAATTGGCAACAGTGGGAAGATTCTTTTCACTCACCTTGAGACAGATCGTATTCAGTTCAATCTAGATGCGAATTTAACTGACTGTCACTTCAGAGTTATACCTTTGGGAGTTTTTGACGCGGGATCCTTGGAATGGATTGGCTCCATAAAAATCAAGCTGACATTCACTGTCATAATGAAACCATTTCCTTCCATGACCTCCACGGAAATAAAGTTCAAGGAACCGGAATTTCAGGATCCCCAAGTCTGCAGTTAGTAAAGGCTTCTAAGTTACTAAAAGGACTCAAAAAGAAGCAGCTCATTTATGTTGTCAAAATAAATCCAGTAGACTCAAAGTTAAAAGCTAAAGAACTTGAATGGTTAAGTGATTATGATGATTTATTCCCAGTAGAATTAACAGAGATGCCTCCAATTCAGGAAGTAGACCATGTGATAGAATTGACCCTCGGAGCCCAGTAGCCGTGCGCACATACAAAATGCCAGTTTTTGAAGCCATCGAACTCAAGGAACATCTTAAACAGCTATTAGAAGAAGGGTTTGTAAGACCCAATGTTTCACCTTAGGGTGCGCCAGTTCTCTTTCTTCAAAAAAAGAAAGATGGAATGCTTAAACTCTGTGTGGACTACAGAAGTCTCAATCAGCTGTTGTTGCTGATAGTTAAGAATAAGCTGTCAGCTATTGCTGACAGTTAAGAATAAGTATCCTATCCCCAGAATTGATGAGCTTCTAGACAAGCTAAGTGGAGCCGAGATCTTCACAAAGATAGATCTCAAATCAAGGTATTATCACATCAGGATTAATGAGCAAGATATCCCGAAGACAACCATCAATACGGTATGGGCATTATGAATTTACTGTCATGCCGTTTGGATTGACAAATGCCCCAGCTACATTCAATTGCTTAATGCAGGACATTCTCAGAGAATACTTGGATGATTTTGTTTTTGTTTTCTTTGATGATATTCTGACTTACTCAAAGAATGTAGCTGACCATGAAGCTCATGTAAGGAAAGTTTTTGAGATCCTAAGGAAGCACCAACTCTTTACAAAAAAGAGTAAATGCACTTTCTCTGCTAACCATGTTGAATACTTGGGCTTTCTGGTATCCAAAGATGGAATTTCTGGAGATCCCGCTTGGAGATTCTGCTAAAGTCCAAGCAGTCATAGATTGGCCTGAACCAAAGACAGTGAAAGAAGTCAGAGGATTCTTGGGATTAATTGGTTGGTATAGAATTTTTATACCAAAGTATGCTCTCATAGCTTCCCCCCTGACTAATCTTCTCAAGAATAATGTCCCATTTCAATGGTCTGCCAGGTGCCAGAGTGCTTTTGATAAGCTGAAGACCGCCTTGGTAACCAATCCCGTTCTAAAGCTGCCAGATTTCTCTCTACCCTTTGAGGTAGTAATAACTGATGCCAATGGTTTTGCCCTGGGAGGTGCACTCATGCAGGAAGGTCATGCAGTGGCCTATGAATCCCGAAAACTCAAAATGCATGAGAGGAATTATGCCGTCCATGACTTGGAAATATTTTCAGTAGTATATGCCCTGAAGTTGTGGAGACATTACCTACTGGGTCAAAGATTCACTTTGATGATAGATCATCAGAGCTTAAAGTGGATCTTCACTCAAAAGGATCTCAACACGCGCCAAAGAAGGTGGATGCAGACCTTGCAGGAATTTGATTTTGAAATCAAGTACCGCCCAGGCAAAGAAAATGTAGTAACAAATGCCCTCAACAGAAAAGCCTCCTTGCTTGTAATTACTGTAGTGTCAAATCCTTTGATTATTGAAGCAAGTGAGAAGATCATGCAGGATAGATTCTTTGGCCCTATTGCTACCCTACTTATGCAAGAAAGCAAAAATCCATAAGAGTTGAACCGAGTTCAAGGGTACAACCTTGATGATGGAATTATGTATTATAATCGCAGGCTATGCATTCCCAATGATGAGGGAACTAAGGGTCAAATTCTGAATGAAGCCCATGATAGTCTTATTGTAGGACATCCAGGTTTCATCAAAACCTACATGTCTGTGAAGAAAAGCTTCTTTTGGCCTCGTCTAAAAAAGGATGTGCTTAATCATGTACGTCAATGTCTGACCTGTCGTCAGAAAGTTAAGGCCAAGAGAGTAAAAATGTCTGGGAAGTTACATTCATTAGACATCCCCTAGATGAAGTGGGAATGTATCCGTATGGATTTTATTACTGGATTACCTTCAATGCAATCAGGTTACAACTCCATCTTCATGGTAGTTGATAGACTAACCAAAGTTACCCATCTGATTCCAGTAAAAGAAACATACACTGCAGTGGATGTGGCCAGAGTGTTCCTCAAAGAAATCTTCAGATTGCATGGCCTACCTAGAAGAATAGTAAGTGATCAAGATCCCAAATTCACGTCAAGATTCTAGACTGCATTTTTTGAAGCAGTACAAACTTTCTTGGATCTCAACACAGCTTACCACCCTGAGACCGATGGTCAAACAGAAAGGGTAAACCAAGTAATTGAAGATATACTTCGGTCATGCTGTGGTGGCAGGGAACTAGGAAGTGGCTAAGCTATCTGCACCTAGTTGAGTTCGCCTACAATGCTTCTTATCACATAAGTATTGAGGGATGAGCCCTTTCAAAGCTTTGTATGGACAAGATTGCTTAACTCCATTAACTTGGTCCGACCCATTGATTAGGGTCGAGATGTCCAGACAGATGCCTGATGACATGGAGCAACAGATGCAGTCAATTTGCAAAGATATAAAAGCTGCCCAGGATAGACAGAAACATTATGCAGATAAGAAGAGGTTAAACTAGGCCAAACAAGGAAAAATAATATTTTCTTGTATTCAGAAACATAGAATGATTACAAGGGATTGAAGTAGACGCTTATTTGTTATTCAGGCTGAGGAGGAATCTTACATCCTCTCCCACTTGAAAAACGCGAGATGTCCTCATCTCGCAAAGTGAGGGTAATCCTTCATCAACTCTTCTTATTTCTCCCAGGTGGCATCTTCTAGAGGGAAGAGCTTCCACTTTACTAAGAATTCTCTGAGAACTCTGCTCCTGAGAATCTTCTCCCGAACGTCAAGGATTTCCTCAGGTTGGAGTACTATATGGCCTTGAGTCAGAAAGAGATCAATTGCTCATCATTAAGCATGTGACTCGAGCTAGGTACATACTTCTTAAGAAAACTGACATGAAATACATCATGTACCTTGAGATGGGGAGGCAGAAGAAGTTTGTAGGCTAGATCGCTCACTTTCTTTATGATAGCATACGGCCCACAGTAACTGGGAGAGAGCTTCTTGTACTTCCCTAAGGATAAGGAACTTCTTTTTGGTCGTACTACTCGAATGAAGACCATATCTGACTCTTCAAACTCTCTCTTTGACCTCTTTTTATCTACATAATGCTTTTGTCTGTCTTGGGTTGCCTTTATATCTTTACGGATTGATTGCATCTGTTGGTCCATGTCATCAAGCATTTGTCTGGACATTTCGACTCTGATCAATGGGTCAGACCAAGTCAATGGTGTAAGGCAATCTTGTCCATACAAAGCTTTGAAAGGACTCATACCAATGCTCTGATGATAAGAAGTATTGTAAGCAAATTCAACCAGATGCAGATGACTTAACCACTTTTTGGGTTCCCTACTGCAGCATGACCGAAGGATATCTTCTATTACCTAATTTACCCTTTCCGTCTGGCCATCAGTTTTGGTGTGATAGGCTGTGCTGAGATCCAAGAAAGTTCCTACTGCTTCAAAGAACGTAGTCTAGAATTCGATGTGACTTTGGGATCTCTGTCACTTACTATCCTCTTGGGGGAGTAAACCATGCAATCTGAAGATTTCCTTAAGGAAAACTCTAGCAATATCCACTGCAGAGTATGTTTCTTTCACTGGAATCAGATGGGCAATTTTGGTTAGCCTATCAACTACCACAAAAATGGAGTTGTAACCTGATTGCACTACTGAAGGTAATCCAGTGACAAATTCCATACTGATGCATTCCCACTTCATCTGTGGAATGTCTAGAGGCTATAGTTTCCCTGGCATCTTGACTCTCTCTGCCTTGACTCTTTGGCACATCAAGCATTTCCACACATGATCAAGTACATCCTTTTTGAATCTTGGCCAGAAGAAGCTTTTCTTCACAGACATAGGTTTTTATAAACCCTGGATGTCCAGCTATCAGGCTATCATGGGCTTCTCTCAGAATTCTTCCCTTTATTCCCTCATCATTGGGGATACATAGCCAATTATTATAATACATGCATCCTTCATCCAGTTTGTATCCAAGAACTTGACTCATTTCCTAAGGAGTCTTGCTTTCCTGCATCAGAAGGGTAGCAATAGGGGCAAAGATAGCATCCCCCTTAAGAAGAGTACACTTTTTCAGTGGAGCATACCTAGGTATAAAGATCCTATACCATCCAGTTAACCCTAGGAATCCTCTGACTTCCTTTACTGACTTGGGTTCTGGCCATTCTACGATTGCTTGGATCTTTGCGGGGTGAGGAGAAATCCCATCCTTTGACACTATGAATCCCAAGTATTCCACCTGGTCTCAATAGAGAAGAACATTTGCTCTTCTTTGCAAAGAGTTGGTGTTTCCTTAGGATTTCCACGACCTTGCGCACATGATCTTCATGGTCAGCAGCATTCTTTGAGTATACCAAGATATCATCAAAGAAGACAAGAACAAAATCATCCAAGTATTCTCTGAGAATATCTTGCATAAGACGATTGAATGTCACTGGGGCATTAGTCAATCCAAACGACGTGACTGTGAACTCATAATGCCCATAGCGAGTATTGAATGCTATCTTTGGGATGTCCTGCTCCTTGATTCTGATCTGGTAGTACCCGGATTTGAGATCTATCTTTGTGAACATTTGGGTCCCACTTAATCGATCTAGAAGTTCATCAATCCTAGGAATAGGATACTTATTCTTAATTGTTAATTGATTCAGTGCTCTATAGTCAATACAGAGTCTTAACATTCCATCTTTCTTCTTTTGAAAGAGAATGGGCACACCCCAAGGTGAGACACTGGCTCTGACGAATCCCTGTTCTAACAGTTGTCTTAACTGTTCCTTAAGTTCTATGGCTTCAGGGACTAGCATTTTGTATGCACACTGGGCTACTGGCTGAGCTCCGGCGGGGGTTAATTTGATCTCATGATCTACTTCACGAGATGGAGGCATCTCAGTCAGCTCTTCAGGAAACACATCTGCATACTCACTTAACCACTCTAGTTCTTTAGCCTTGCATTTTTTGTCTATTATTTTTATGTCTATTGGATTCATTTTAACGATATACATAGCTTGCCTCTTTCTGAGCCCTTTTAATAATTTGGAAGCCTTGACTAATTGTAGCACTGGGGATCCAAAAATTTCAATTCTTTGAACTTTATTCCCATGAAGGCCAAGGAAAGAGATGGTTCCTTTGTGACAATGAATGTCAGCTTGATTCTTTTAGAGCCAATCCATTCCAAGGATTCCATCATATATTCCCAGGGGTAGGACTCTAAACTGGCACTCTATTACATTCCCATCTAGGCTAAATTGAATAAGGTCAGTCTCAAGGTGAGTGAAAAGAATCTTCCCACTAGCTAATTCCACTTGCATAGGTTTCCTTGATTTTTGATTTAGGATTAATTTACGTAGACATCCTGGGGAAATAAAAAGCCTAAATCAATCAAGAGCTTGAATTGCTTACCCTGGTACTCTGCTAGAGTCTGGAGAACTGAGAATTGACGGTTATTCCCCTAATGCTCTATTGATGCATATATCTGTCCTTTCTCTTCCTCTACTTCCTCAGCTATGGTGATTGCTCTGGCTGCTGCAATCTGAGGTGGAACTCTCTCTCTCTTTGGTTATTCCAATTCTGGGAGGGAGTTCGAAGACTGCTTTGCATAGAGGCTCCACGCTGAGCTGGCACTCTTCTTGGGTTACCCTGATTCTGGCACAAGGGACCCTGATTAGACTGATAAGGAGTCGGTCTCTTAACTTTGGGACCTTGGCTTCCTTGGCCCACCGAAGGAGATGGGCAATCCTTGAACTGGTGCCCAAATCCCTAACATTCGACGCATTTGTTCTCGCTTCGAAGCTCTTCCCTTTGCATTTTGGAGATGTAAGATTCCTCCCCCACCCCCTTTTGATGTCTAGTATCTTCCCCTGTAATCAATCCCTCTTCAGAAATATAAAGACCTTGTTTCTAACTGTTTTAACCTAGAGAGAGAAAATTATTTTAGAGAGAGAATATTCAAATTTTGAATATTTTTGGATAGAAAAATATCTCATATAATTAAGATGAATTTCCCTGAAACAGAAATTCAAAAAGAATTTTCCAATGTGCAATTGGAATTAATTAGAAATAGGTATAAAGAACCTTAGTCTAAGGGTCTAGATTTTCATAAATCTTTGGATTATGGTCCAATTAAGGTTCCTATGGACCAATAGCATCAATCCATGTGTAGGGAGGAGATAAATCCAAATTGTAAAAAGAAGATACCCAAAAATGAGTAAATGCTCACATAAGATGAAGAGTTGAAAATGTACAAGGTTTATTAGTAAAAAACTATGAACAATATTAAAAATATGAGATATTTTGGGAATAATGATTTTATTATGACACATATGTAAGGAAGGGGAGTCCCTTAAATGCTCACATAAGATGAAGAGTTGAAAATGTACAAGGTTTATTAATAAAAAACTATGAGCAATATTAAAATGATTCCATTATGACACATATGTAAGGAAGGGGAGTTCTTTAAAGGAGGTGCATATTTCACATAAGATGAAGAGTTGAAAATGTACAAGGTTTATTAGTAAAAAACTATGAGCAATATTAAAATGATTCCATTATGACACATATGTAAGGAAGGGGAGTTCTTTAAAGGAGGTGCATATTTCACATGCTTGAATGAGTTTTAAACTCATAAAAATTGAGATATTTTATCTCTCCTCTCTCCTCATTCAAGTCTAGTTCCAAAAAGTTAGCTTAAGTGACCTAAAAATGGTCAAAATTTGACCAAACTGATTTGGAAAATTCTAGAATCAGTTTGTTTGGTTGGGAGCTCAATTTTTCCTATAAATAGAAGCCTCCCCCTTGTTGAAAAATATATAGTGTTTATGCATCGTTACTCTACTCCACCTAAGCCAAGAACTGTGAATTCATTTAATAATTCACTAGTTTTTGGAGCTTCCCTCTTTCTTCAATCCCCATTAGTGACTCCATCAACATACTTAACCAATTGATTGGTTGGGGGCCTCTACCGTGAACAAAGAATCAAGCAATTTGTAAGGTAATTAGTGAATATTGATTTTTTCTATAATTTTTCAATGTTTCTCTCTTCTCAACCCCTCTCAAGCTTGAGAAGCTTAATTGGTATGGTTTTTTTAAATGCTATTGAAGTTAATTGGTGAATAGCAGTGAAGAGTTACATAATTTAATAAATGCTATTGAATTTAATTTTCATTTATGTTTAAATTCTAATGGTTTTTATGTAATTTCTCTCTCTCAATCAAGAAATGGTCATACTCATGACCCATTCTCAATCCAAATCAAGCTTTTCATAAAGCTTTTCCTTAACCCAAGATTAAGCTATGCTTGAGGCCAAATTAATGGCTTTTTTCTATGCTTTTAGTTTATGTATATTGATGATTCAATCCATTATGGATAAATGATCCAATTAGAGATCATTTTAATTATTCCTTAATGATAAGCTTTATCCCTTAGAAAAATTGAGATTTATCAGTCATAGCAGTGGAGCTATGGCAAAATTTTTATAAAAATTATGCATAAAATAATTTCATTCAAAGCATAAAAAGAGGACTTCCTACCATATTCTAGGAATTATCATCCTAGATTAATTGAAAGATATTCATTGTAATCATAGAGAAATTGATTTTTATATTATGCGTAATTGATTTTCATGCATATAAGTATGCATAAAAGATAATTTTTTTATATTAAAAGTGTTACTTTTATCATTTTTAAATTTCATGCATAGAAGTATGCATAAAGGAAAATTTTTATATTAAAAGTGTTACTTTTATCATTTTTTATTTTCATGCATAGAAGTATGCATAAAGGAAAATTTTTTATATCAAAAGTGTTACTTTTATCATTTTTAATTTTCATGCATAGAAGTATGCATAAAGGATAATTTTTTTTATATCAAAAGTGTTACTTTTATCATATTGGATTTCATGCATAGAGGTATGCATAAAAGATGATTATTTTAATGTAAAAGTGTTACTTTTGTCACAATTGAATTTCATGCATAGAGGTATGCATAAAAGTTGATTATTTTATTATAAAAGTGTTACTTTTATCATAATTGGATTTCATGCATGGAGGTATGCATAAAAGATATTCTTTTTATACTAAAAGTGTGATTTTCATCATAAATGGATTTTATGCATAACTTAGATGCATAAGAGAAATTCTTTTATTCTAAAAGTGTAATTCCTACCAAATTGACTTTATGCATAAGAAGATGCATTAAAAAAAATAATTTTTAATTCAAAAGTGTCATTCTCATCTAAATTGAATTTATGCATAGGAAGATGCATAAAAGATTGAATTTTAATTCAAAAGTGTCATTTTCATTTAAAATGAATTTATGCATAGGAAGATGCATAAAAGATTGATTTTTCTTCGGAAGTATTAATCTCCTTAAATGGAATTTATGCATAAGTAAATGTGTAAAGAAATCTTATATCAAATATAAGAATTCTCTTGTATTCTATAAATAGATATGAGATGTGATAGGATGTGATAAGAGGTGTATAAGATGAATTAAGATGTGATAAGATGTGTATGGGATGAGGTAAGAAGTGTATGTGACAGGATAAGATGTATATGGGTTGTGATTGGGCGAGAATGGATGTGATGTAAAAGATTAGATGTGAAGGCATATGGCGTTACATGAATGGAATGTGGAAATGGATGTATGTATGTGGATGTGTGGATGTGTAGATGGGAGTATGGATGTATGAATGTGAAAATGGATGTATGCATGAAGATGTATATGCATAGATGTGAATGTGGATGTAGATGTGGATGTATAGATGTGAATGGGAATGTGAATGTGGATGTATATGAATGTGGATGTATAGATGTGAATGGGAATGTGGATGTGGATGTAGATGTGGATGTATAGATGTGAATGAGAATGTGGATGTGGATGTATGTATGTATGTGGATGTGGATGTATGTATGTATGTGGATGTGGATGTATGAATGAGGACGTGATAATGGATGTATGCATGTAGATGTGGATATATGGATGTGAATATGAATGTGGATGTGGATGTGGATGTATAGATGTGAATGGAAATGTGGATGTGGATGTATATGAATGTGGATGTATAGATGTGAATGGGAATGTGGATGTGGATGTAGATGTGGATGTATAGATGTGAATGAGAATGTGGATATGGATGTATGTATGTATATGGATGTGGATGTATGTATGTATGTGGATGTGGATGTATGAATGAGGACATGATAATGGATGTATGCATGTAGATGTGGATATATGGATGTGAATATGAATGTGGATGTGGATGTGGATGTTGGATGTGGATATGGATGTGTATGTATGAATGTGGATATGGGATGTGGATGTATAAATGAGGATGTGAAAATGGAGGTATGCATGTAGATGTGGATGTATGGATGTGAATGTGGATGTGGATGTGGATGTATAAATGAGGATGTGAATGTGGATGTGAATGTGGATGTGGATGTTGGATGTGGATATGGATGTGTATGTATGAATGTGGATATGGGATGTGGATGTATAAATGAGGATGTGAAAATGGATGTATGCATGTAAATGTGGATGTATGGATGTGAATGTGAATGTGTATGTGAATTAATGTGTCGCCGATATGAGGAAATGGATGAGAATGAGTACACATTAAATGGAATGTGGAATAAGTAATGTGGACTAAGGAGGGATAATGTGGAAAGACGAGAGTTTGATTTAGAAACTGTATTTTGTGACTGTTTGTAAATGACTGTTTTATGTCATGAATGCTGGGAAAGCATTTTGACCGTCTTGTGGATTAAGGTCATGAAGACCTAACTGTTAAAGTTGCAACTGCTGACGGAGAGTCAATGGAGGACGTCTCGCGTAGCAAGGTCGACCGAGGTCTTGACCAGCCTCGGTTTGATTTAAATGGTGAGCTTCCGGTACGGTGGATGAGGGACCAAGGAAGCGGCCTATGAGTGAAGCGCTAGGTCACCTGCGAAGGATCCTAGAGGGTGCTGACCATACGGTACTCGGGCTCTGGGTCGCCGAAGATACCCACACGTGCATCGAGGAAGATATTGGAACAAGGAGTAAGAGTTGTTTTGTGAAACCGGGCATGGATCTGGTTGATTGACCTTGCTGGTCTTCAATGGATGAGTCCATGGCTCTTTATATGGATCTGTTGGTTGATCTTGCTGATCTTCAACGAGAGTCCATCTTGATTTTTATAAGTGATTATATTGCCGAGTATTATGGCTAGGAACTATTGAAAAGGCCCCTGTGTGGACAGGTGGTGAGCGTTCTAGTTGCCAATGATGCCATAGATACTCTGATAAGGAATGATGGGAAATTATGAATCAACTGGATAAATTGGAAGATTGTGATCAGTGGTACTATGGTTTCATTAAAGGATTGTTTTAAAGTTAGCTGATGCTAAGAAAAAGGCAATTTTCATATTGGGTGTGTAAGTGGTGTGGCTAGTTTTATGTTTGCATGAACTTCCGGCTAGGGGGCCTTGGAACTCTTTTCCTTGGTACCCGGGACAAAACCTAACCAAATTCCAAATTGGATCCCATCACTACAGTGGTTGGGCGGTTGGCTAACCCATGGGATCGGATGGGGTTAGGCTGGACTGATGGATCCGTAAATCGAGATTTAAATTCTATTATTACGATAGATGAAGTAAATCCCGGATAGTAAATTGTTCTATGGATAGGAATCAACGGCTGTGCCTCTTAATGGGGAAAAAAGCGTTGATCCCAATGATCCAAGTGCAAGTTTCTTCCTTGATCTGACCAAGTACCGTTAGAGGTGCAGTCGGATCGGTTTGATCACTAATGATCTTGACTACGTTAGAGTAAAGAGTTATCCTGGTGGAATCGCCCATGCTTTCCGGGTAAGGGAAGTTTTTTCGGGTTCGGTTTTTGAAAAAACCGACGGATTAGTCTCTTGTCCAGATATCCGTGGACGAGGCCCCGAGTGTGGGACCCTGCTTCGCGCAAGAAGTGCTACTTCCGCTGCTAGTACCCCGAATCCATTGCGCGGTGGGAACAGGGATCTCACAGTTGGTATCAGAGCCTTTGGTTAACAAAGATCAACTGAGAAGACAAATATGTCAAAAATTTATCAAGAAACACAAAAAGATTATAATTGTGTGATATAATTCATACAATTTGATATTCAAACTGAAATTCGTAATTTGGTAATTGGGTCTTCAGATGGAAGTACCGTAATTATACAGAATCCCTGACTTGCTTGAGGCCTAGACATGATGGTATTTACCTTTTAATTCCAAGGGCCGTGACTACCCGTATATACCGAGAGTATACTGCAGCTCTTTACTGACAGTATATATGAGTAAATCTAAGACTTGAAATTATAAGCGTTAATGCTATCCAGAGGATGATTTCGAATGTGGTTGATATGATTTTTAATTCTATTTGAGAATTGATGAATTGAATTGGATTCTGATTGAAAATTCTGATTGAAAAATGATGATTTCTGAAATTTAGTTGAAATATAATGAAACCACAATAAGGATGAATGGGATGAGTCCCTGTGATGATATTCATAACTGGAATGATGATAATGATTTCAGCAAATCACTATGAGATTAGTGGATTGTGCTGTCAGATTGCTACTATTAATACTTGACTTGGTGGATCAAGTTAAGAGATGACAAATTGAGAACTTGCTTGACTGAAATTCCCGTGGAGGAATGTTCAGAAGGAAATTTTTCGGTCTAATGGACCATTATCATGTTAAAGATATGAATGATATGATCTGAATGAATTGTTGATGAGTTCTAAGAGATATTTATCCCAGTATTTTGTTGGGTTGACCAAAATATAAGGAACCCCAGAATAAATTTGGATCTTAAGAAAAAGAGTTATCCTCTACCTTGCAAGATGAGGACATCTCGCACTTTTTAAGTGGAGTAGAATGTAAGATTCCTCCCCAGCCTTCGAGGTATACAGGAGTAAGAATCTCCCTTTTGATCTTATAATTATTCCCTCTCTAAAATAAAAGAAAGATTCCGTTTTTTTTTAAAAAAAAAAAAAGAGAAAGATCCTTTCCCTAGAATACTTCTTAGGAGTCCCACCTGTTTTAAGGATTCAGAACAATGAGTTCAGAAGTGAAAATTGGTGTTTTGGATACCACGGTTTTGGTTTTCATTCGAGTACGGCCCAAAAAGAAGTTCTTTATCTCTTGGGGAGTATAAGAAGTTATCCCCCAGATATTGTGAACCTTATCTGAATTCAATGAAAGTAGGTGACTTAGCCTACAAGCTTCTTTTATCTCCTCATCTCAAAGTTCTTAATGCCTTCTATAGAAAAATGTGCCAAACCCAAATCATGGAAAGACAGTAAAACTTCAGTGGCAAGTTACCGTTGGCTTCTAGGTTACGCTAGCTCCTTCCTTTATATAAGTCGTAACTTTTACTTGTCGTTCACAGTAATCTTACTCCCATCGATCTCCTTTCTTTCTTAATCTCCTTCATGGCTTGGCAACAAGAATTAGTTTTATCCATAATGATTCCTCACCTTCAAGACGCAAGTGAGTCTGTGAAGAAGGATTTTATAGAACAGTATGAGCGCTCACTTTTCCCTCACTTGGGAACTTCTGTAGCTCAGACCAAATGGCGGACCTATCAAGACATAACTAGGGTAACACCCTGGGGTCAGCAGCACTTTCGTAACAATGTCCGCTTGGCCATGGTTATCGAAGCTTTGGGTTTGGGTCCCCGATACTACTGCGTCATGAGATCAAGACATCTTGGGTTTTCTGAGCGGGTCTTCTTACTGGCGTGTTTTCTTCCTCATGAGAAGATATGCCTTTACCCCGTTTTTGGCTTACCTCTCAGAGGTCCTTTTGTTAGATCACCTCATACCACTGAGATAGGTGCAGCAATAACTAACAGAATTATTCCCATAGATGAGTTACCTTATACATGCGCAACTTGTGAGTGCTGCTTTTGTGATCATATGATGGACGGGCTTATGGAAGTGTAAAGAGTTCTTCTATCTTTACTGTATAAGTTCCGAGAATGAATAAAGTTTAAATCTTGTTCTTATCTTGAATCTTGCTCTCTTTGAGACTTTTCTTGGTGGTTAATCCTGATTTAAATTTTTCTCTAAGTCTTATAATTCCTGCATCTTGCAAAATTATCCCAGTTTGCGAGATGAGGACATCTCGCGTTTTTTAAGTGGGGTAGAATGTAAGATTCCTCCCCCACCCCCTTTTGATGTCTAGTATC
The DNA here is from genome assembly GCF_041138505.1 of Cibotium barometz. NCBI lineage: Eukaryota > Viridiplantae > Streptophyta > Polypodiopsida > Cyatheales > Cibotiaceae > Cibotium > Cibotium barometz. The sequence continues at coordinate 22,201,162 of NC_141060.1, forward strand.
TTCCCCTGTAATCAATCCCTCTTCAGAAATATAAAGACCTTGTTTCTAACTGTTTTAACTTAGAGAGAGAAAATTATTTTAGAGAGAGAATATTCAGATTTTGAATATTTTTGGATAGAAAAATATCTCATATAATTAAGATGAATTTCCTTGAAACAGAAATTCAAAAAGAATTTTCCAATGTGCAATTGGAATTAATTAGAAATAGGTATAAAGAACCTTAGTCTAAGGGTCTAGATTTTCATAAATCTTTGGATTATGGTCCAATTAAGGCTCCTATGTACCAATAGCATCAATCCATGTGTAGGGAGGAGATAAATCCAAATTGTAAAAAGAAGATACCCAAAAATGAGTAAATGCTCACATAAGATGAAGAGTTGAAAATGTACAAGGTTTATTAGTAAAAAACTATGAACAATATTAAAAATATGAGATATTTTGGGAATAATGATTTTATTATGACACATATGTAAGGAAGGGGAGTCCCTTAAATACTCACATAAGATGAAGAGTTGAAAATGTACAAGGTTTATTAGTAAAAAACTATGAGCAATATTAAAATGATTCCATTATGACACATATGTAAGGAAGGGGAGTTCTTTAAAGGAGGTGCATATTTCACATGCTTGAATGAGTTTTAAACTCATAAAAATTGAGATATTTTATCTCTCCTCTCTCCTCATTCAAGTCTAGTTCCAAAAAGTTAGCTTAAGTGACCTAAAAATGGTCAAAATTTGACCAAACTGATTTGGAAAATTCTAGAATCAGTTTGTTTGGTTGGGAGCTCAATTTTTCCTATAAATAGAAGCCTCCCCCTTGTTGAAAAATATATAGTGTTTATGCATCGTTACTCTACTCCACCTAAGCCAAGAACTGTGAATTCATTTAATAATTCACTAGTTTTTGGAGCTTCCCTCTTTCTTCAATCCCCATTAGTGGCTCCATCAACATACTTAACCAATTGATTGGTTGGGGGCCTCTACCGTGAACAAAGAATCAAGCAATTTGTAAGGTAATTAGTGAATATTGATTTTTTCTATAATTTCTCAATGTTTCTCTCTTCTCAACCCCTCTCAAGCTTGAGAAGCTTAATTGGTATGGTTTTTTTAAATGCTATTGAAGTTAATTGGTGAATAGTAGTGAAGAGTTACATAATTTAATAAATGCTATTGAATTTAATTTTCATTTATGTTTAAATTCTAATGGTTTTTATGTAATTTCTCTCTCTCAATCAAGAAATGGTCATACTCATGACCCATTCTCAATCCAAATCAAGCTTTTCATAAAGCTTTTCCTTAACCCAAGATTAAGCTATGCTTGAGGCCAAATTAATGGCTTTTTTCTATGCTTTTAGTTTATGTATATTGATGATTCAATCCATTATGGATAAATGATCCAATTAGAGATCATTTTAATTATTCCTTAATGATAAGCTTTATCCCTTAGAAAAATTGAGATTTATCAGTCATAGCAGCGGAGCTATGGCAAAATTTTTATAAAAATTATGCATAAAATAATTTCATTCAAAGCATAAAAAGAGGACTTCCTACCATATTCTAGGAATTATCATCCTAGATTAATTGAAAGATATTCATTGTAATCATAGAGAAATTGATTTTTATATTATGCGTAATTGATTTTCATGCATATAAGTATGCATAAAAGATAATTTTTTTATATTAAAAGTGTTACTTTTATCATTTTTAAATTTCATGCATAGAAGTATGCATAAAGGAAAATTTTTATATTAAAAGTGTTACTTTTATCATTTTTTATTTTCATGCATAGAAGTATGCATAAAGGAAAATTTTTTATATCAAAAGTGTTACTTTTATCATTTTTAATTTTCATGCGTAGAAGTATGCATAAAGGATAATTTTTTTTATATCAAAAGTGTTACTTTTATCATATTGGATTTCATGCATAGAGGTATGCATAAAAGATGATTATTTTAATGTAAAAGTGTTACTTTTGTCACAATTGAATTTCATGCATAGAGGTATGCATAAAAGTTGATTATTTTATTATAAAAGTGTTACTTTTATCATAATTGGATTTCATGCATGGAGGTATGCATAAAAGATATTCTTTTTATACTAAAAGTGTGATTTTCATCATAAATGGATTTTATGCATAACTTAGATGCATAAGAGAAATTCTTTTATTCTAAAAGTGTAATTCCTACCAAATTGACTTTATGCATAAGAAGATGCATTAAAAAAAATAATTTTTAATTCAAAAGTGTCATTCTCATCTAAATTGAATTTATGCATAGGAAGATGCATAAAAGATTGAATTTTAATTCAAAAGTGTCATTTTCATTTAAAATGAATTTATGCATAGGAAGATGCATAAAAGATTGATTTTTCTTCGGAAGTATTAATCTCCTTAAATGGAATTTATGCATAAGTAAATGTGTAAAGAAATCTTATATCAAATATAAGAATTCTTTTGTATTCTATAAATAGATATGAGATGTGATAGGATGTGATAAGAGGTGTATAAGAGGTGATAAGAGGTGATAAGATGAATTAAGATGTGATAAGATGTGTATGGGATGAGGTAAGAAGTGTATGTGATAGGATAAGATGTATATGGGTTGTGATTGGGCGAGAATGGATGTGATGTAAAAGATTAGATGTGAAGGCATATGGCGTTACATGAATGGAATGTGGAAATGGATGTATGTATGTGGATGTGTGGATGTGTAGATGGGAGTATGGATGTATGAATGTGAAAATGGATGTATGCATGAAGATGTATATGCATAGATGTGAATGTGGATGTAGATGTGGATGTATAGATGTGAATGGGAATGTGAATGTGGATGTATATGAATGTGGATGTATAGATGTGAATGGGAATGTGGATGTTAATGTATAGATGTGAATGAGAATGTGGATGTGGATGTATGTATGTATGTGGATGTGGATGTATGTATGTATGTGGATGTGGATGTATGAATGAGGACGTGATAATGGATGTATGCATGTAGATGTGGATATATGGATGTGAATATGAATGTGGATGTGGATGTGGATGTATAGATGTGAATGGAAATGTGGATGTGGATGTATATGAATGTGGATGTATAGATGTGAATGGGAATGTGGATGTGGATGTATAGATGTGAATGGGAATGTGGATGTGGATGTAGATGTGGATGTATAGATGTGAATGAGAATGTGGATGTGGATGTATGTATGTATATGGATGTGGATGTATGTATGTATGTGGATGTGGATGTATGAATGAGGACATGATAATGGATGTATGCATGTAGATGTGGATATATGGATGTGAATATAAATGTGGATGTGGATGTGGATGTTGGATGTGGATATGGATGTGTATGTATGAATGTGGATATGGGATATGGATGTATAAATGAGGATGTGAAAATGGAGGTATGCATGTAGATGTGGATGTATGGATGTGAATGTGGATGTGGATGTGGATGTATAAATGAGGATGTGAATGTGGATGTGAATGTGGATGTGGATGTGGATGTGGATGTTGGATGTGGATATGGATGTGTATGTATGAATGTGGATATGGGATGTGGATGTATAAATGAGGATGTGAAAATGGATGTATGCATGTAAATGTGGATGTATGGATGTGAATGTGAATGTGTATGTGAATTAATGTGTCACCGATATGAGGAAATGGATGAGAATGAGTACACATTAAATGGAATGTGGAATAAGTAATGTGGACTAAGGAGGGATAATGTGGAAAGACGAGAGTTTGATTTAGAAACTGTATTTTGTGACTGTTTGTAAATGACTGTTTTATGTCATGAACGCTGGGAAAGCATTTTGACCGTCTTGTGGATTAAGGTCATGAAGACCTAACTGTTAAAGTTGCAACTGCTGACGGAGAGTCAATGGAGGACGTCTCGCGTAGCAAGGTCGAGCGAGGTCTTGACCAGCCTCGGTTCGATTTAAATGGTGAGCTTCCGGTACGGTGGATGAGGGACCAAGGAAGCGGCCTATGAGTGAAGCGCTAGGTCACCTGCGAAGGATCCTAGAGGGTGCTAACCATACGGTGCTCGGGCTCTGGGTTGCCGAAGATACCCACACGTGCATCGAGAAAGATATTGGAACAAGGAGTAAGAGTTGTTTTGTGAAACCGGGCATGGATCTGGTTGATTGACCTTGCTGGTCTTCAATGGATGAGTCCATGGCTCTTTATATGGATCTGTTGGTTGATCTTGCTGATCTTCAACGAGAGTCCATCTTGATTTTTATAAGTGATTATATTGCCGAGTATTATGGCTAGGAACTATTGAAAAGGCCCCTGTGTGGACAGGTGGTGAGCGTTCTAGTTGCCAATGATGCCATAGATACTCTGATAAGGAATGATGGGAAATTATGAATCAACTGGATAAATTGGAAGATTGTGATCAGTGGTACTATGGTTTCATTAAAGGATTGTTTTAAAGTTAGCTGATGCTAAGAAAAAGGCAATTTTCATATTGGGTGTGTAAGTGGTGTGGCTAGTTTTATGTTTGCATGAACTTCCGGCTAGGGGGCCTTGGAACTCTTTTCCTTGGTACCCGGGACAAAACCTAACCAAATTCCAAATTGGATCCCATCACTACAGTGGTTGGGCGGTTGGCTAACCCATGGGATCGGATGGGGTTAGGCTGGACTGATGGATCCGTAAATCGAGATTTAAATTCTATTATTACGATAGATGAAGTAAATCCCGGATAGTAAATTGTTCTATGGATAGGAATCAACGGCTGTGCCTCTTAATGGGGAAAAAAGCGTTGATCCCAATGATCCAAGTGCAAGTTTCTTCCTTGATCTGACCAAGTACCGTTAGAGGTGCAGTCGGATCGGTTTGATCACTAATGATCTTGACTACGTTAGAGTAAAGAGTTATCCTGGTGGAATCGCCCATGCTTTCCGGGTAAGGGAAGTTTTTTCGGGTTCGGTTTTTGAAAAAACCGACGGATTAGTCTCTTGTCCGGATATCCGTGGACGAGGCCCCGAGTGTGGGACCCTGCTTCGCGCAAGAAGTGCTACTTTCGCTGCTAGTACCCCGAATCCGTTGCGCGGTGGAAACAGGGATCTCACAGTTGGTATCAGAGCCTTTGGTTAACAAAGATCAACTGAGAAGACAAATATGTCAAAAATTTATCAAGAAACACAAAAAGATTATAATTGTGTGATATAATTCATACAATTTGATATTCAAACTGAAATTCGTAATTTGGTAATTGGGTCTTCAGATGGAAGTATTTTGTTGGGTTGACCAGAATATAAGGAATCCCAGAATAAATTTGGATCTTAAGAAAAAGAGTTATCCTCTACCTTGCGAGATGAGGACATCTCGCACTTTTTAAGTGGGGTAGAATGTAAGATTCCTCCCCAGCCTTCGAGGTATACAGGAGTAAGAATCTCCCTTTTGATCTTATAATTATTCCCTCTCTAAAATAAAAGAAAGATTCCGTTTTTTTAAAAAAAAAAAAAAAGAGGAAGATCCTTTCCCTAGAATACTTCTCAGGAGTCCCACCTGTTTTAAGGATTCAGAACAATGAGTTTAGAAGTGAAAATCGGTGTTTTGGATACCACGGTTTTGGTTTTCATTCGAGTACGGCCCAAAAAGAAGTTCTTTATCTCTTGGGGAGTATAAGAAGTTATCCCCCAGATATTGTGAACCTTATCTGAATTCAATGAAAGTAGGTGACTTAGCCTACAAGCTTCTTTTATCTCCTCATCTCAAAGTTCTTAATGCCTTCTATAGAAAAATGTGCCAAACCCAAATCATGGAAAGACGGTAAAACTTCAGTGGCAAGTTACCGTTGGCTTCTAGGTTACGCTAGCTCCTTCCTTTATATAAGTCGTAACTTTTACTTGTCGTTCACAGTAATCTTACTCCCATCGATCTCCTTTCTTTCTTAATCTCCTTCATGGCTTGGCAACAAGAATTAGTTTTATCCATAATGATTCCTCACCTTCAAGACGCAAGTGAGTCTGTGAAGAAGGATTTTATAGAACAGTATGAGCGCTCACTTTTCCCTCACTTGGGAACTTCTGTAGCTCAGACCAAATGGCAGACCTATCAAGACATAACTAGGGTAACACCCTGGGGTCAGCAGCACTTTCGTAACAATGTCCGCTTGGCCATGGTTATCGAAGCTTTGGGTTTGGGTCCCCGATACTACTGCGTCATGAGATCAAGACATCTTGGGTTTTCTGAGCGGGTCTTCTTACTGGCGTGTTTTCTTCCTCATGAGAAGATATGCCTTTACCCCGTTTTTGGCTTACCTCTCAGAGGTCCTTTTGTTAGATCACCTCATACCACTGAGATAGGTGCAGCAATAACTAACAGAATTATTCCCATAGATGAGTTACCTTATACATGCGCAGCTTGTGAGTGCTGCTTTTGTGATCATATGATGGACGGGCTTATGGAAGTGTAAAGAGTTCTTCTATCTTTACTGTATAAGTTCCGAGAATGAATAAAGTTTAAATCTTGTTCTTATCTTGAATCTTGCTCTCTTTGAGACTTTTCTTGGTGGTTAATCCTGATTTAAATTTTTCTCTAAGTCTTATAATTCCTGCATCTTGCAAAATTATCCCAGTTTGCGAGATGAGGACATCTCGCGTTTTTTAAGTGGGGTAGAATGTAAGATTCCTCCCCCACCCCCTTTTGATGTCTAGTATCTTCCCCTGTAATCAATCCCTCTTCAGAAATATAAAGACCTTGTTTCTAACTGTTTTAACTTAGAGAGAGAAAATTATTTTAGAGAGAGAATATTCAGATTTTGAATATTTTTGGATAGAAAAATATCTCATATAATTAAGATGAATTTCCTTGAAACAGAAATTCAAAAAGAATTTTCCAATGTGCAATTGGAATTAATTAGAAATAGGTATAAAGAACCTTAGTCTAAGGGTCTAGATTTTCATAAATCTTTGGATTATGGTCCAATTAAGGCTTCTATGTACCAATAGCATCAATCCATGTGTAGGGAGGAGATAAATCCAAATTGTAAAAAGAAGATACCCAAAAATGAGTAAATGCTCACATAAGATGAAGAGTTGAAAATGTACAAGGTTTATTAGTAAAAAACTATGAACAATATTAAAAATATGAGATATTTTGGGAATAATGATTTTATTATGACACATATGTAAGGAAGGGGAGTCCCTTAAATACTCACATAAGATGAAGAGTTGAAAATGTACAAGGTTTATTAGTAAAAAACTATGAGCAATATTAAAATGATTCCATTATGACACATATGTAAGGAAGGGGAGTTCTTTAAAGGAGGTGCATATTTCACATGCTTGAATGAGTTTTAAACTCATAAAAATTGAGATATTTTATCTCTCCTCTCTCCTCATTCAAGTCTAGTTCCAAAAAGTTAGCTTAAGTGACCTAAAAATGGTCAAAATTTGACCAAACTGATTTGGAAAATTCTAGAATCAGTTTGTTTGGTTGGGAGCTCAATTTTTCCTATAAATAGAAGCCTCCCCCTTGTTGAAAAATATATAGTGTTTATGCATCGTTACTCTACTCCACCTAAGCCAAGAACTGTGAATTCATTTAATAATTCACTAGTTTTTGGAGCTTCCCTCTTTCTTCAATCCCCATTAGTGGCTCCATCAACATACTTAACCAATTGATTGGTTGGGGGCCTCTACCGTGAACAAAGAATCAAGCAATTTGTAAGGTAATTAGTGAATATTGATTTTTTCTATAATTTCTCAATGTTTCTCTCTTCTCAACCCCTCTCAAGCTTGAGAAGCTTAATTGGTATGGTTTTTTTAAATGCTATTGAAGTTAATTGGTGAATAGTAGTGAAGAGTTACATAATTTAATAAATGCTATTGAATTTAATTTTCATTTATGTTTAAATTCTAATGGTTTTTATGTAATTTCTCTCTCTCAATCAAGAAATGGTCATACTCATGACCCATTCTCAATCCAAATCAAGCTTTTCATAAAGCTTTTCCTTAACCCAAGATTAAGCTATGCTTGAGGCCAAATTAATGGCTTTTTTCTATGCTTTTAGTTTATGTATATTGATGATTCAATCCATTATGGATAAATGATCCAATTAGAGATCATTTTAATTATTCCTTAATGATAAGCTTTATCCCTTAGAAAAATTGAGATTTATCAGTCATAGCAGCGGAGCTATGGCAAAATTTTTATAAAAATTATGCATAAAATAATTTCATTCAAAGCATAAAAAGAGGACTTCCTACCATATTCTAGAAATTATCATCCTAGATTAATTGAAAGATATTCATTGTAATCATAGAGAAATTGATTTTTATATTATGCGTAATTGATTTTCATGCATATAAGTATGCATAAAAGATAATTTTTTTATATTAAAAGTGTTACTTTTATCATTTTTAAATTTCATGCATAGAAGTATGCATAAAGGAAAATTTTTATATTAAAAGTGTTACTTTTATCATTTTTTATTTTCATGCATAGAAGTATGCATAAAGGAAAATTTTTTATATCAAAAGTGTTACTTTTATCATTTTTAATTTTCATGCGTAGAAGTATGCATAAAGGATAATTTTTTTTATATCAAAAGTGTTACTTTTATCATATTGGATTTCATGCATAGAGGTATGCATAAAAGATGATTATTTTAATGTAAAAGTGTTACTTTTGTCACAATTGAATTTCATGCATAGAGGTATGCATAAAAGTTGATTATTTTATTATAAAAGTGTTACTTTTATCATAATTGGATTTCATGCATGGAGGTATGCATAAAAGATATTCTTTTTATACTAAAAGTGTGATTTTCATCATAAATGGATTTTATGCATAACTTAGATGCATAAGAGAAATTCTTTTATTCTAAAAGTGTAATTCCTACCAAATTGACTTTATGCATAAGAAGATGCATTAAAAAAAATAATTTTTAATTCAAAAGTGTCATTCTCATCTAAATTGAATTTATGCATAGGAAGATGCATAAAAGATTGAATTTTAATTCAAAAGTGTCATTTTCATTTAAAATGAATTTATGCATAGGAAGATGCATAAAAGATTGATTTTTCTTCGGAAGTATTAATCTCCTTAAATGGAATTTATGCATAAGTAAATGTGTAAAGAAATCTTATATCAAATATAAGAATTCTTTTGTATTCTATAAATAGATATGAGATGTGATAGGATGTGATAAGAGGTGTATAAGAGGTGATAAGAGGTGATAAGATGAATTAAGATGTGATAAGATGTGTATGGGATGAGGTAAGAAGTGTATGTGATAGGATAAGATGTATATGGGTTGTGATTGGGCGAGAATGGATGTGATGTAAAAGATTAGATGTGAAGGCATATGGCGTTACATGAATGGAATGTGGAAATGGATGTATGTATGTGGATGTGTGGATGTGTAGATGGGAGTATGGATGTATGAATGTGAAAATGGATGTATGCATGAAGATGTATATGCATAGATGTGAATGTGGATGTAGATGTGGATGTATAGATGTGAATGGGAATGTGAATGTGGATGTATATGAATGTGGATGTATAGATGTGAATGGGAATGTGGATGTTAATGTATAGATGTGAATGAGAATGTGGATGTGGATGTATGTATGTATGTGGATGTGGATGTATGTATGTATGTGGATGTGGATGTATGAATGAGGACGTGATAATGGATGTATGCATGTAGATGTGGATATATGGATGTGAATATGAATGTGGATGTGGATGTGGATGTATAGATGTGAATGGAAATGTGGATGTGGATGTATATGAATGTGGATGTATAGATGTGAATGGGAATGTGGATGTGGATGTATAGATGTGAATGGGAATGTGGATGTGGATGTAGATGTGGATGTATAGATGTGAATGAGAATGTGGATGTGGATGTATGTATGTATATGGATGTGGATGTATGTATGTATGTGGATGTGGATGTATGAATGAGGACATGATAATGGATGTATGCATGTAGATGTGGATATATGGATGTGAATATAAATGTGGATGTTGGATGTGGATATGGATGTGTATGTATGAATGTGGATATGGGATATGGATGTATAAATGAGAATGTGAAAATGGAGGTATGCATGTAGATGTGGATGTATGGATGTGAATGTGGATGTGGATGTGGATGTATAAATGAGGATGTGAATGTGGATGTGAATGTGGATGTGGATGTGGATGTGGATGTTGGATGTGGATATGGATGTGTATGTATGAATGTGGATATGGGATGTGGATGTATAAATGAGGATGTGAAAATGGATGTATGCATGTAAATGTGGATGTATGGATGTGAATGTGAATGTGTATGTGAATTAATGTGTCACCGATATGAGGAAATGGATGAGAATGAGTACACATTAAATGGAATGTGGAATAAGTAATGTGGACTAAGGAGGGATAATGTGGAAAGACGAGAGTTTGATTTAGAAACTGTATTTTGTGACTGTTTGTAAATGACTGTTTTATGTCATGAACGCTGGGAAAGCATTTTGACCGTCTTGTGGATTAAGGTCATGAAGACCTAACTGTTAAAGTTGCAACTGCTGACGGAGAGTCAATGGAGGACGTCTCGCGTAGCAAGGTCGAGCGAGGTCTTGACCAGCCTCGGTTCGATTTAAATGGTGAGCTTCCGGTACGGTGGATGAGGGACCAAGGAAGCGGCCTATGAGTGAAGCGCTAGGTCACCTGCGAAGGATCCTAGAGGGTGCTAACCATACGGTGCTCGGGCTCTGGGTTGCCGAAGATACCCACACGTGCATCGAGAAAGATATTGGAACAAGGAGTAAGAGTTGTTTTGTGAAACCGGGCATGGATCTGGTTGATTGACCTTGCTGGTCTTCAATGGATGAGTCCATGGCTCTTTATATGGATCTGTTGGTTGATCTTGCTGATCTTCAACGAGAGTCCATCTTGATTTTTATAAGTGATTATATTGCCGAGTATTATGGCTAGGAACTATTGAAAAGGCCCCTGTGTGGACAGGTGGTGAGCGTTCTAGTTGCCAATGATGCCATAGATACTCTGATAAGGAATGATGGGAAATTATGAATCAACTGGATAAATTGGAAGATTGTGATCAGTGGTACTATGGTTTCATTAAAGGATTGTTTTAAAGTTAGCTGATGCTAAGAAAAAGGCAATTTTCATATTGGGTGTGTAAGTGGTGTGGCTAGTTTTATGTTTGCATGAACTTCCGGCTAGGGGGCCTTGGAACTCTTTTCCTTGGTACCCGGGACAAAACCTAACCAAATTCCAAATTGGATCCCATCACTACAGTGGTTGGGCGGTTGGCTAACCCATGGGATCGGATGGGGTTAGGCTGGACTGATGGATCCGTAAATCGAGATTTAAATTCTATTATTACGATAGATGAAGTAAATCCCGGATAGTAAATTGTTCTATGGATAGGAATCAACGGCTGTGCCTCTTAATGGGGAAAAAAGCGTTGATCCCAATGATCCAAGCGCAAGTTTCTTCCTTGATCTGACCAAGTACCATTAGAGGTGCAGTCGGATCGGTTTGATCACTAATGATCTTGACTACGTTAGAGTAAAGAGTTATCCTGGTGGAATCGCCCATGCTTTCCGGGTAAGGGAAGTTTTTTCGGGTTCGGTTTTTGAAAAAACCGACGGATTAGTCTCTTGTCCGGATATCCGTGGACGAGGCCCCGAGTGTGGGACCCTGCTTCGCGCAAGAAGTGCTACTTTCGCTGCTAGTACCCCGAATCCGTTGCGCGGTGGAAACAGGGATCTCACAGTTGGTATCAGAGCCTTTGGTTAACAAAGATCAACTGAGAAGACAAATATGTCAAAAATTTATCAAGAAACACAAAAAGATTATAATTGTGTGATATAATTCATACAATTTGATATTCAAACTGAAATTCGTAATTTGGTAATTGGGTCTTCAGATGGAAGTATTTTGTTGGGTTGACCAGAATATAAGGAATCCCAGAATAAATTTGGATCTTAAGAAAAAGAGTTATCCTCTACCTTGCGAGATGAGGACATCTCGCACTTTTTAAGTGGGGTAGAATGTAAGATTCCTCCCCAGCCTTCGAGGTATACAGGAGTAAGAATCTCCCTTTTGATCTTATAATTATTCCCTCTCTAAAATAAAAGAAAGATTTCGTTTTTTTTTAAAAAAAAAAAAAAAGAGGAAGATCCTTTCCCTAGAATACTTCTCAGGAGTCCCACCTGTTTTAAGGATTCAGAACAATGAGTTTAGAAGTGAAAATCGGTGTTTTGGATACCACGGTTTTGGTTTTCATTCGAGTACGGCCCAAAAAGAAGTTCTTTATCTCTTGGGGAGTATAAGAAGTTATCCCCCAGATATTGTGAACCTTATCTGAATTCAATGAAAGTAGGTGACTTAGCCTACAAGCTTCTTTTATCTCCTCATCTCAAAGTTCTTAATGCCTTCTATAGAAAAATGTGCCAAACCCAAATCATGGAAAGACGGTAAAACTTCAGTGGCAAGTTACCGTTGGCTTCTAGGTTACGCTAGCTCCTTCCTTTATATAAGTCGTAACTTTTACTTGTCGTTCACAGTAATCTTACTCCCATCGATCTCCTTTCTTTCTTAATCTCCTTCATGGCTTGGCAACAAGAATTAGTTTTATCCATAATGATTCCTCACCTTCAAGACGCAAGTGAGTCTGTGAAGAAGGATTTTATAGAACAGTATGAGCGCTCACTTTTCCCTCACTTGGGAACTTCTGTAGCTCAGACCAAATGGCGGACCTATCAAGACATAACTAGGGTAACACCCTGGGGTCAGCAGCACTTTCGTAACAATGTCCGCTTGGCCATGGTTATCGAAGCTTTGGGTTTGGGTCCCCGATACTACTGCGTCATGAGATCAAGACATCTTGGGTTTTCTGAGCGGGTCTTCTTACTGGCGTGTTTTCTTCCTCATGAGAAGATATGCCTTTACCCCGTTTTTGGCTTACCTCTCAGAGGTCCTTTTGTTAGATCACCTCATACCACTGAGATAGGTGCAGCAATAACTAACAGAATTATTCCCATAGATGAGTTACCTTATACATGCGCAGCTTGTGAGTGCTGCTTTTGTGATCATATGATGGACGGGCTTATGGAAGTGTAAAGAGTTCTTCTATCTTTACTGTATAAGTTCCGAGAATGAATAAAGTTTAAATCTTGTTCTTATCTTGAATCTTGCTCTCTTTGAGACTTTTCTTGGTGGTTAATCCTGATTTAAATTTTTCTCTAAGTCTTATAATTCCTGCATCTTGCAAAATTATCCCAGTTTGCGAGATGAGGACATCTCGCGTTTTTTAAGTGGGGTAGAATGTAAGATTCCTCCCCCACCCCCTTTTGATGTCTAGTATCTTCCCCTGTAATCAATCCCTCTTCAGAAATATAAAGACCTTGTTTCTAACTGTTTTAACCTAGAGAGAGAAAATTATTTTAGAGAGAGAATATTCAGATTTTGAATATTTTTGGATAGAAAAATATCTCATATAATTAAGATGAATTTCCTTGAAACAGAAATTCAAAAAGAATTTTCCAATGTGCAATTGGAATTAATTAGAAATAGGTATAAAGAACCTTAGTCTAAGGGTCTAGATTTTCATAAATCTTTGGATTATGGTCCAATTAAGGTTCCTATGGACCAATAGCATCAATCCATGTGTAGGGAGGAGATAAATCCAAATTGTAAAAAGAAGATACCCAAAAATGAGTAAATGCTCACATAAGATGAAGAGTTGAAAATGTACAAGGTTTATTAGTAAAAAACTATGAACAATATTAAAAATATGAGATATTTTGGGAATAATGATTTTATTATGACACATATGTAAGGAAGGGGAGTCCCTTAAATGCTCACATAAGATGAAGAGTTGAAAATGTACAAGGTTTATTAGTAAAAAACTATGAGCAATATTAAAATGATTCCATTATGACACATATGTAAGGAAGGGGAGTTCTTTAAAGGAGGTGCATATTTCACATGCTTGAATGAGTTTTAAACTCATAAAAATTGAGATATTTTATCTCTCCTCTCTCCTCATTCAAGTCTAGTTCCAAAAAGTTAGCTTAAGTGACCTAAAAATGGTCAAAATTTGACCAAACTGATTTGGAAAATTCTAGAATCAGTTTGTTTGGTTGGGAGCTCAATTTTTCCTATAAATAGAAGCCTCCCCCTTGTTGAAAAATATATAGTGTTTATGCATCGTTACTCTACTCCACCTAAGCCAAGAACTGTGAATTCATTTAATAATTCACTAGTTTTTGGAGCTTCCCTCTTTCTTCAATCCCCATTAGTGGCTCCATCAACATACTTAACCAATTGATTGGTTGGGGGCCTCTACCGTGAACAAAGAATCAAGCAATTTGTAAGGTAATTAGTGAATATTGATTTTTTCTATAATTTCTCAATGTTTCTCTCTTCTCAACCCCTCTCAAGCTTGAGAAGCTTAATTGGTATGGTTTTTTTAAATGCTATTGAAGTTAATTGGTGAATAGTAGTGAAGAGTTACATAATTTAATAAATGCTATTGAATTTAATTTTCATTTATGTTTAAATTCTAATGGTTTTTATGTAATTTCTCTCTCTCAATCAAGAAATGGTCATACTCATGACCCATTCTCAATCCAAATCAAGCTTTTCATAAAGCTTTTCCTTAACCCAAGATTAAGCTATGCTTGAGGCCAAATTAATGGCTTTTTTCTATGCTTTTAGTTTATGTATATTGATGATTCAATCCATTATGGATAAATGATCCAATTAGAGATCATTTTAATTATTCCTTAATGATAAGCTTTATCCCTTAGAAAAATTGAGATTTATCAGTCATAGCAGCGGAGCTATGGCAAAATTTTTATAAAAATTATGCATAAAATAATTTCATTCAAAGCATAAAAAGAGGACTTCCTACCATATTCTAGGAATTATCATCCTAGATTAATTGAAAGATATTCATTGTAATCATAGAGAAATTGATTTTTATATTATGCGTAATTGATTTTCATGCATATAAGTATGCATAAAAGATATTTTTTTATATTAAAAGTGTTACTTTTATCATTTTTAAATTTCATGCATAGAAGTATGCATAAAGGAAAATTTTTATATTAAAAGTGTTACTTTTATCATTTTTTATTTTCATGCATAGAAGTATGCATAAAGGAAAATTTTTTATATCAAAAGTGTTACTTTTATCATTTTTAATTTTCATGCATAGAAGTATGCATAAAGGATAATTTTTTTTATATCAAAAGTGTTACTTTTATCATATTGGATTTCATGCATAGAGGTATGCATAAAAGATGATTATTTTAATGTAAAAGTGTTACTTTTGTCACAATTGAATTTCATGCATAGAGGTATGCATAAAAGTTGATTATTTTATTATAAAAGTGTTACTTTTATCATAATTGGATTTCATGCATGGAGGTATGCATAAAAGATATTCTTTTTATACTAAAAGTGTGATTTTCATCATAAATGGATTTTATGCATAACTTAGATGCATAAGAGAAATTCTTTTATTCTAAAAGTGTAATTCCTACCAAATTGACTTTATGCATAAGAAGATGCATTAAAAAAAAATTGATTTTTAATTCAAAAGTGTCATTCTCATCTAAATTGAATTTATGCATAGGAAGATGCATAAAAGATTGAATTTTAATTCAAAAGTGTCATTTTCATTTAAAATGAATTTATGCATAGGAAGATGCATAAAAGATTGATTTTTCTTCGGAAGTATTAATCTCCTTAAATGGAATTTATGCATAAGTAAATGTGTAAAGAAATCTTATATCAAATATAAGAATTCTCTTGTATTCTATAAATAGATATGAGATGTGATAGGATGTGATAAGAGGTGTATAAGAGGTGATAAGATGAATTAAGATGTGATAAGATGTGTATGGGATGAGGTAAGAAGTGTGTGTGATAGGATAAGATGTATATGGGTTGTGATTGGGCGAGAATGGATGTGATGTAAAAGATTAGATGTGAAGGCATATGGCGTTACATGAATGGAATGTGGAAATGGATGTATGTATGTGGATGTGTGGATGTGTAGATGGGAGTATGGATGTATGAATGTGAAAATGGATGTATGCATGAAGATGTATATGCATGAAGATGTGAAAATGGATGTATGCATGAAGATGTGAAAATGGATGTATGCATGAAGATGTATATGCATAGATGTGAATGTGGATGTAGATGTGGATGTATAGATGTGAATGGGAATGTGAATGTGGATGTATATGAATGTGGATGTATAGATGTGAATGGGAATGTGGATGTGGATGTAGATGTGGATGTATAGATGTGAATGAGAATGTGGATGTGGATGTATGTATGTATGTGGATGTGGATGTATGAATGAGGACGTGATAATGGATGTATGCATGTAGATGTGGATATATGGATGTGAATATGAATGTGGATGTGGATGTGGATGTATAGATGTGAATGGAAATGTGGATGTGGATGTATATGAGTGTGGATGTATAGATGTGAATGGGAATGTGGATGTGGATGTAGATGTGGATGTATAGATGTGAATGAGAATGTGGATGTGGATGTATGTATGTATATGGATGTGGATGTATGTATGTATGTGGATGTGGATGTATGAATGAGGACATGATAATGGATGTATGCATGTAGATGTGGATATATGGATGTGAATATGAATGTGGATGTGGATGTGGATGTTGGATGTGGATAATGATGTGTATGTATGAATGTGGATATGGGATGTGGATGTATAAATGAGGATGTGAAAATGGAGGTATGCATGTAGATGTGGATGTATGGATGTGAATGTGGATGTGGATGTGGATGTATAAATGAGGATGTGAATGTGGATGTGGATGTGGATGTGGATGTTGGATGTGGATATGGATGTGTATGTATGAATGTGGATATGGGATGTGGATGTATAAATGAGGATGTGAAAATGGATGTATGCATGTAAATGTGGATGTATGGATGTGAATGTGAATGTGTATGTGAATTAATGTGTCGCCGATATGAGGAAATGGATGAGAATGAGTACACATTAAATGGAATGTGGAATAAGTAATGTGGACTAAGGAGGGATAATGTGGAAAGACGAGAGTTTGATTTAGAAACTGTATTTTGTGACTGTTTGTAAATGACTGTTTTATGTCATGAATGCTGGGAAAGCATTTTGACCGTCTTGTGGATTAAGGTCATGAAGACCTAACTATTAAAGTTGCAACTGCTGACGGAGAGTCAATGGAGGACGTCTCGCGTAGCAAGGTCGACCGAGGTCTTGACCAGCCTCGGTTCGATTTAAATGGTGAGCTTCCGGTACGGTGGATGAGGGACCAAGGAAGCGGCCTATGAGTGAAGCGCTAGGTCACCTGCGAAGGATCCTAGAGGGTGCTGACCATACGGTGCTCGGGCTCTGGGTCGCCGAAGATACCCACACGTGCGTCGAGGAAGATATTGGAAAAAGGAGTAAGAGTTGTTTTGTGAAACCGGGCATGGATCTGGTTGATTGACCTTGCTGGTCTTCAATGGATGAGTCCATGGCTCTTTATATGGATCTGTTGGTTGATCTTGCTGATCTTCAACGAGAGTCCATCTTGATTTTTATAAGTGATTATATTGCCGAGTATTATGGCTAGGAACTATTGAAAAGGCCCCTGTGTGGACAGGTGGTGAGCGTTCTAGTTGCCAATGATGCCATAGATACTCTAATAAGGAATGATGGAAAATTATGAATCAACTGGATAAATTGGAAGATTGTGATCAGTGGTACTATGGTTTCATTAAAGGATTGTTTTAAAGTTAGCTGATGCTAAGAAAAAGGCAATTTTCATATTGGGTGTGTAAGTGGTGTGGCTAGTTTTATGTTTGCATGAACTTCCGGCTAGGGGGCCTTGGAACTCTTTTCCTTGGTACCCGGGACAAAACCTAACCAAATTCCAAATTGGATCCCATCACTACAGTGGTTGGGCGGTTGGCTAACCCATGGGATCGGATGGGGTTAGGCTGGACTGATGGATCCGTAAATCGAGATTTAAATTCTATTATTACGATAGATGAAGTAAATCCCGGATAGTAAATTGTTCTATGGATAGGAATCAACGGCTGTGCCTCTTAATGGGGAAAAAAGCGTTGATCCCAATGATCCAAGTGCAAGTTTCTTCCTTGATCTGACCAAGTACCGTTAGAGGTGCAGTCGGATCGGTTTGATCACTAATGATCTTGACTACGTTAGAGTAAAGAGTTATCCTGGTGGAATCGCCCACGCTTTCCGGGTAAGGGAAGTTTTTTCGGGTTCGGTTTTTGAAAAAACCGACGGATTAGTCTCTTGTCCGGATATCCGTGGACGAGGCCCCGAGTGTGGGACCCTGCCTCGTGCAAGAAGTGCTACTTCCGCTGCTAGTACCCCGAATCCGTTGCGCGGTGGGAACAGGGATCTCACAGGAGAGAGCCAGAGTTCCTAAGAATGTACCTCAGGGGAAAGGTCTTCCTTCATTTCTGAAGCTTCTCGTCTCCACATTGTGGTTAGGAACTTGGTGTCTCTTAGGAGGCAAAAAGTTGGAAGAACTTCCCGGTGTCTGAAATCTTTTAAAGGACGAGGGAACTGGCTTTGGCAGAACTTTCACGATGAAGGCTTTGGCAAAGTCCTTCGCCATTCTGACAGCTTCAGCCATGGACACTGGCTTGGCATTCTTGACCAGTGTGTCCAAGGGTTCGTTCATTCCCCGAATGAACCTGGCCCCCATGAGTTGCTCTTCATCTAGAGGTGATGAATATTTGAGTAGAAGAGCGAAGGCCTGGTGATATTCCTCGATGGTTTTGCTCCCCTGCTTGAGCTCTAAGAATTTGTTCATTTTGGTTTCCAAAAACCCAGGGGGACAAAATCTCTTCCTCAAATATGTGAGATTCCACTACCCCCTCTGCACACCGGGATTCCCGATTGCTGGCAACGGAAGCAGCTTCCTCTTACTGCACGGGGCAGGGTTTCTCACTCGAGGCTTCGCCCACGAATGTTTGGGCACGAGACTTAGCTGGTGGTCATTCCGAAAACCGAAACCGGGAAAATTTTCCATGCTCGAAAAGCGGGGATGATTCCACCATTTTGAATTTCTTAACAAATTTTTCTAACGAAGTCAAGACTGATCTAACCTTCATCTGAATAAACCAGATAGAAGGAAAACTATAACATACTTAACTGGAAGGAATCAACGCTTTTTTCCTAATTAAATTAGGCACATCCATTGATCTATTCATTTGAGAAGTCTTCAGGTTATTATTTAACTATTCGAGTTCTAAGCATAATCTTATTAATCAATTTTATTATTAAAACTCTACTGATTCCAGCCTAACCCCATCCGGCCCATGGGTTAGCCACCACCACCCAACCACTGGAATAGTAGAACCAGACAAGTACTCACCCACCCATAATTGAAAGCCTTTCTTAACTTTTTCTTTAAAATACAGATACTCACACACTCCTCTTTAAACTTTAATTTATAAAACAATCCATTACAAACAATGGGTACAGATGTCACAACTCAAAATTTCCATTCAATCCTTGTTTCTCAAAAAACAGTATCACTCTGGACTCTCCGTTGAGACCAGCAGGCCAGCAACGAGATCCAATAACAGATTACAATAAGTTTCTTATCATCATACATATATATCTTCCACGACATACGCATAGGTGTCCTCGGCACCGCGAGCCCCTGCATCTCCTAGTCAGAACCCTCCAGGATCCTCCTTAGGTGTCGTGGCACTTCACTCAGGGACCGCTTCGTCAGCCCTCGCCCATTGTACCGGAAGCACACCATTTTACACCATACCCAGGAGGCTGGTCAAGACCTGGTTAGGTTTTTGCCACGTGAGCTGTCCTTTGAACACTCCCCGCCAACTGTTGCAACCGAACTTCCCTTAGAAAACACATATACCAAATGCTCCCTCCACCATTCTGGCGTAAGACAATCCTTTAAGAAAACAGGGTTTCTATGCAAGTTTTCAGTTTTGATTTTCTTTTGAATACAATGAGTATATCTTAATTCCGTATCCCAAGACTTCTAGATCACAGGTCGGGATTCCCAAGTTGAATTCCTCGAATTCTGAATTCTTGATCCTCAAATCAAAATCAAAGGTCTCAACTTAGTTTCAGATTTGGTGGGTGATTTGAGTGTAGATTACTGAACTGGTCATATCGTCATTTCTTGAAACTGACGAAGGAGTTACGTCTTGGTCATAGCTTGATTCAGGGTTTGAGTTTGGAAAGGTTCTCCCTGATCTATCTTTCTCAAAGGTAATTATTCAATTACTACTTTAGTGAATTCAAAACTAAACACGAATTCCTATGAGGAATAAATTAGTAATTTATCTAAAATTCTGACTTCGATAGTTTTTTTGAATTTTCTCATTACCATCCTAGAGAATATGAAACGGTAAAATTTTCTTTCACAAAGTATTTACTTAATTCATTTACCCATATTCATGGGATTTAAACAAGGATTAAAGAGAACTCTTATTTTGATATAAAAATTATGTATGCATCTATTTATGCATAAAAATCCATTTTGATGAAAGTAACACTTTTATAATAAAATAAATTCTTTATGCATCATTTTATGCATAAAAATTAATAATGATGAAAATAAGCACTTTTACGTCTTGGTCATAGCTTGATTCAGGGTTTGAGTTTGGAAAGGTTCTGCCTGATCTATCTTTCTCAAAGGTAATTATTCAATTACTACTTTACTAAATTCAAAACTAAACACGAATTCCTATGAGGAATAAATTAGTAATTTATCTAAAATTCTGACTTCGATAGTTTTTTGGAATTTTCTCATTACCATCCTAGAGAATATGAAACGGTAAAATTTTCTTTCACAAAGTATTTACTTAATTCATTTACCCATATTCATGGGATTTAAACAAGGATTAAAGAGAACTCTTATTTTGATATAAAAATTATGTATGCATCTATTTATGCATAAAAATCCATTTTGATGAAAGTAACACTTTTATAATAAAATAAATTCTTTTATGCATCATTTTATGCATAAAAATTAATAATGATGAAAATAAGAACTTTTATGATAATAAAAATTCTTTTATGTATCATTTTATGCATAAAAATTAATAATGATGAAAATAAGCACTTTTATAATAATAAAAATTCTTTTATGTATCATTTTATGCATAAAAATAAATATTGATGAAAGTAACACTTTTATAATTAATTTTTTTGGCATCCTTTTATGCACAAAAATCAATAATGATGAAAGTAACACTTTTATAATAAAAATATTCTTTTATGCATAAAAATCAATATTGATGAAATTAACACTTTTATAATAAAAAAATTCTTTTATACATAAAAATCAATAATGATGAAAGTAACACTTTTTTATGCATCATTTTATGCATAAAAATCAATAATGATGAAAGTAACACTTTTATAATAAAAAAATTCTTTAATGCATCTATTTATGCATAAAAATCAATAATGATGAAAGTAACACTTTTATAATAATAAAAATTTCTTTTATATATAAAAATCAATAATGATGAAAGTAACACTTATAATTAAAAAAATATTCTTTTATGCATCTATTTATCCATAAAGTTCTATTTTGATGAAATCAACACTTTTGTAAAAAAAATAATCAATATGCATCTTTCTATGCATAGAACTTAATTCTATTGAAAATCACTCTTTTATAATAATAAAAATAATAAATATGCATCTTTCTATGCATAGAACTTAATTCTATTGAAAATCACTCTTTTATAATAATAAAAATAATCAATATGCATCTTTCTATGCATAGAACTTAATTCTATGCATCTTTCTATGCATAGAACTTAATTCTATTGAAAATAAAAATAATCAATATGCATCTTTCTTTTATAATAAAAAAATTCTTTTATGCATCATTTTATGCATAAAAATCAATAATGATGAAAGTAACACTTTTATAATAAAAATATTCTTTTATGAATCATTATATGCATAAAAATCAATAATGATGAAAGTAACACTTTTATAATAAAAATATTCTTTTATGCATAAAAATCAATATTGATGAAAGTAACACTTTTATAATAAAAATTTCTTTTATATGCATCATTTTATGCATAGAAATCAATAATGATGAAAGTAACACTTTTATAAAAAAATTCTTTTATGCATCATTTTATGCATAAAAATCAATAATGATGAAAGTAACTCTTTTATAATAGAAAATTTCTTTTATGCATCATTTTATGCATAAAAATCAATAAAGATGAAAGTAACACTTTTATAATAAAAAAAGTATTCTTTTATGCATCTATTTATGCATAAAAATCAATAATGATGAAAGTAACACTTTTATAATAATAAAAAATTCTTTTATGCATCATTTTATGCATAAAAATCAATAATGATGAAAGTAACACTTTTATAATAATAAAAAATCCTTTTATGCATAAAAATCAATAATGATGAAAGTAACACTTTTATAATTCAAAAATTCTTTTATGCATAAAAATCAATAATGATGAAAGTAACACTTTTATAATTAAAAAAATATTCTTTTATGCATCTATTTATGCATAAAAATCCATTTTGATGAAATTAACACTTTTGTAATAAAAATAATAATCAATATGCATCTAGGGTTTGTGCGAGTGTGTATGTGCTTGCAAGAGCTCAAGCTCTTTTCTCCCCTGCATCCTTTCAAGCTCTCCACCATTGGCTAAGGCTTTAAGCTTTCATAAAAGATTTTTTAATTGCCTTAAGCCCCCAGTCACACATGAACCGAAAGGCACACAAAGAGCCCCCTTTGCCATGGCTTACCCTTCATGCTTGGCACCAAGAATCCATCATGTCTTGGCCACCACTCACACTACACATTAGCCACTAGTCCTTGGCTACCACACCACCATTACAAGAGCTTCAAGCACCAAGTTCTATACAATACCCAACCCAATATCCAAAGATAGGAAAACGTGAGACTCAAACCAAGCAAATTGATTCTAGAATTTTCGAGATCAATTTGGTCAATTTTGACCATTTTTGGGTCAGTTCACCTTACTTTTTAGAACTAGAATTAAATTAGGAGAGACTTGAAGGAGAGATGAAATATCTCATTTCATTGATTTAAAATGGAAAGAAATAATGAGAAAAAAGGTGCCTCCTTCATGAGGGGGAATCCCCACTCTGAGAGGTGTCAAAAATTACTTTTTTTAACTGTTTTCCCTAGTCCTTAGTCCACTCTTCATATTATGTGAGTATTTACTCATTTTTGGGGGGTTTTATTTATTTCTTCAATTTATCTCCTCTCTAAATTTGGATTAATCTTATTGGTCCCTCAGAACCTTAATCTAAAATTTTCAGAAAATCTGGACCCTTAGGCTAAGGCCTTTTGAGCAGATTATATTTTATTTCTAATGCACCTTAGGAAATTCTTTTTAAACTTCTGTTTCGGGGGAATTTAGTTTAATAAGAAAGGATATTTTTCCATCCAAGGATATCTAAAAACTGAGTTACCTCTCTCTAGACTATTTTCTCTCTCTAGGCCAAAACAGGTAGAAACAAGATCTTTTATTATTCTGAAAAGGGGGATTGATTACAGGGGAAGAAACTGGACATCTTGGGGGGCTGGGGAGGAATCTCACATTCTCTCCCACTTGAAAAATGCGAGATGTCCTCATCTCGCAGGTGGAGTGTGATCTCTTTCATCATCATCTTCTTCTTCAATTACTTCCAGCGTTACTACCTTGGAAGTGGACGACCGATTTGGAAATATCTCTCTTTCATCTTCTTCAATTACTTCCAGCATTACTGCCTTGGAAGTGGACGGCCGATTTGGAAATATCTCTCTTTGCCTTCCCCTATTCTGAGGAGGTCTTGCATTACTTTAGATTATGACTGCGGGTTGGTTAGAGGGTCTATCTCTGGGATTTCCTTGATTTTGGTGGAAAGAAACCTAATTACCCTGGAAGAAAGGAGCTGGAGTCTATCTTGATCCTTGATTTCCCTGCCCCGAAAACCTTGATCCAAAAGGAGTTGGGCAATCCATACTATGATGTCCAAATCCTTGACAGTTATAGAATTTCACACCCTTGTTCAAGGGTGAAACTTCTGAAGTTGAATTCCAGGGGATTGAGTTTCGGGAAAAGGACATTTCTTCCATTCTGGAACTTCCCATATCCTAGGCTTGACCTTGATATCTTTTAGGTGACAGAAGGTTGGAATCAGCTTCTGGAATTAAAAACCTTTTAAAAGGTGATGGTGCTGGCTTTGACAGGACTTTGACATCAAAGACCTTGGTGAAATCCTTTGCCATCTGCACTGCTTCAGCCATGGAAACTGGCTTGGCATTCTTCACCAGGATATTCAAAGGTTCATTCAATCCCCGAATGAACCTGGCCATCAACTGTTCTTCATCCAACAAGAATTTGAGGAGGAGAGCAAACGCTTGGTGATATAATTCAATAGTTCTGCTCCCTTGGGTTAACTCTAAGAATTTGTTCATCTTTGTTTCCAAAAAGCCAGGAGGACAGAACCTTGTCCTTAGGTAAATTTTGAGATCATTTCGTGTATGAGTATTCCTCTCCAGACGGTTTGTCTTGCAGTGGTTTCTCCATGCCACTCTGGTTGTTTCTACTATCTTCAGTCTTTCAAGAGCCATTTTGCTCTTCTCATTGTACTCGGTGACATCGAAGTACTCTTCCATTGCTTCGATCCACTTTTCCATAGCCTCACCCAAGATTTTTCCTTCACCCTTGAAAGGTCCTGACTGCAATCTATGAGGGTCTTACGAACATCCAAGTCGAGCTCTTCCTCATCGAGTTGGGGATTATCATTTCTACCACATTGAACACATCCATAATCCTATCAATACGAAAATTCTCATTAAGTCCCTTTATTTATGATTCAAATCCGATTTTAGATTCAACTAATTCTGGGGTTCTTTAGATTGGTCAGTTCCTCACAGAATCATGGGATAAAGATATTCATTTAGAACTCATTATCATATAACAACTCATTCAGAACATCTCCTTCATATCTTTAACACAATAATGGTCCATTAGACCAAAAGTTTTCATCTAAACAGTCTTCCATGGGAATTTCAATTATACAGATTTTTAATTTATCATCCCTCAACTTGATCCACTGGGTCAAAGTGTTAACAGTAGCAATTTGTCAGTACAATCCACTAATCTCATAGTGATTTGTTGAAGTCATTAATGTCATTCCAGTTTACGAACATCATCGTAGGGACTCATCCCATTCATTCTCATTGTGGTTTTTGCTCAGCTTATTTCTTTTCAACCAAAATTCAGAAATCATCATTTTTCAATCAGAATCCAAATCAACTCATCAGTTCTCAACCAAAATTTTAAAATCATATCAACCACATTCAAATTCATCATCTGGATAGCATTTATGCTTATAATGTCAAGGTCTTAGATTTACTCGTATATTCTGCCAGTAAAGAGCTGCATTTATACCCTCGGTATATATGGGTAGTCATGGTCCTTGAAATTATAAGGTAAATACCATCATGTCTAGGCCTCAAGCAAGTCAGGGATTCCATATAATTGTGGTACTTCTATCTGAAGACCCAAGTACCAATTTATGAATTTCAGTCTGTATAACAATTTGTATGAACTTTATCACACAATTTCAACCTTTTACTGCTACTTCATCAATTTGACATTTTTGGCTCATCAATTGATCCAGTTTAGCCAATTTGCTTTGATACCAGCTATAAGATCCCTGTCCCCACCACACAACGAATTCAGGGGTGCTAGCAACGGAAGTAGCACTTCTTGCGCGAGGCAGGGTCCCATATTCGGGGCCTCGCCCACGGATATCCGGACAAGAGACTAATCCATCGGTTCTTCCAAAATCGAACCCGGAAAAACTTCCGTTGCCCGGAAAGCACGGGCGATTCCTCCAAGATAGTTTTTCTCTAACGTAGTCAAAAGCCTTAACTCAGTGAATTGATCTAACTAAACCCGTAAGTCCCATCGTTAGATCAAGGAAAAGATTACACTTGGATCATAGAGGCCAATGCTTTTTTCCTCATTGAGAGGCACAGTCGTTGATTCTTTTCCATAGAATAATTTTTGTTCAGGATTTACTTCATCTATCGTACCATAACAGAATTGAGTCTCAATTTAGGGATCCATTAGTCCAGATCTAGTCTTGTGGGCTAGCCAACCACCCAACCACTGTATAGTGATGGGATCCAATTAAGAATTTGGTTAGGTTTTGTCTTGGGTACCAGAGGGAAAAGAGTTCCCAGTCCCCTAGCCAGATACTCATGCAAACTTAAAACTAGTCACACCACTTACACACCCAATATGAAATTGCCTTTTTCATAGAATCAGCTATCTTTAAAAATAATCATTTAATGAAACTATTATGTCACTGATCATAATCCTCAAAATCTCTGATTGAATCCTTATTTCCAAACATTCTTTCATCGGTGTACCTATGGCATCATTGGCAACCAGAACGCTCACCACCTGTCCACTCAGGGGTCTTTTCGATGGTTCCTAGCTCATAGTACTCGATAATATATTCACATTTTGATATTCACATATCAAAATGGAATCTCCGTTGAAGATCAGCAAGATCAACCAACAGATCCATATAAAAGAGCCATGGACTCATCCCTTGAGGACCAACAAGGTCAATCAACCAGATCCATGCCCGAATTCAAAAAACAACTCTTTCTTCTTGTTCCAATATCTTCCTTGACGCATGCGTCGATATCGTCGGGGTGACCCCGAGCACTATATGGTCAGCACCCTCTAGGATTCTTCGTAGGTGACCTAGCGCTTCACTCATAGGCCACTTCCTTGGTCCCTCATCCACCGTACCGGAAGCTCACCATTTTAATCAAACTGAGGCTGGTCAAGACCTCCGCCGACCTTGCTACGCAAGACATCCTCCATTGACTCTCCGTTAGCTATTGCAACTTTATCAGATTAGGTCTCCACCATGACCTCATTTACAAGATGCTCAATATGCTTCCCCACCATTCTTGACATAAAGCAGTCATTTAAAAACATGTCATAAATACAGTTTCTATAACGAACTCTTGTCTTTCCACATTGTTCCATTATCAATCCACATTATTTAATTCCACAACCATTTCATAAGTATTCCTATTCTCATCCAATCACATCATTTTCATCTCATCACATCTTTCCTAAATTTATCCTCATCAGATCTCATCCACTCGCATCTACCCACATCTCATCACATCACATTCATTCACATATCCATTCACACCACATCACATTCAGACCACATCACATCTCATTCATTTTATCTCACATCTCATTCATTCACATCTATCTCGATTCACATCCCATCACATCACATTCATTCATATCCATCACATTCACATTCATTCATATCTATCACAGTCATTCTCATCACCATTATATCACATCACTTCTATCCAAATCATATCTCATTCATACGCATCTGATCTCATTCATCTACATCCATCCAATCGTTCACATCTATCTGATTCACATCACATCTCATCACATATATTCACCTCACATCTCATCACCTCTATTCACATTACATCCATCCATCCATTCACATCTATGTGATTCACATCACATCTCATCACCTCTATTCACATCACATCCATCCATCCATTCACATCTATCTAATTCACATCACATCTCATCACATCTATTCACCTCACATCTCATCATCTCTATTCACATCACATCACATCCATCCATTCACATCTATCCATTCACATCCATCCATCCATCCATTCACATCTATCTGATTCACATCACATCTCATCACATCTATTCACCTCACATCTCATCACCTCTATTCACATCACATCCATCCATCCATTCACATCTATCAGATTCACATCACATCTCATCACATCTATTCACCTCACATCTCATCATCACATCCATCCATCCATTCACATCTATCAGATTCACATCACATCTCATCACATCTATTCACCTCACATCTCATCACCTTTATTCACATCACATCCATCCATCCATTCACCTCACATTCTCATCACTTCATCAAAGAATTTATACATAGAATTTAAGAGAATTCTAATTTTTGATATAAAGATTCTTTATGCATATATTTATGCATAATTCAAATTTAAAGAGAATAACACTTTTGAAAAAAAAATCTTTTATGCATCTTTCTAGGCATAAATCAATTTTAATGAGAATAACACTTTCGAAAAAAAAAATTAAAACTTTTATGCATCTTTCCATGCATAGAAATTAAATCCAATGAGAATAACACTTTTATAATAAAAATTTCTATCATGCATCTTTCCATGCATAGAAATTAAATATAATGAAAATAACACTTTTATAATAAAAATTTCTATTATGCATCTTTCCATGCATAGAAATTAAATATAATGAAAATACCACTTTTATAATAAAAATTTCTATTATGCATCTTTCCATGCATAGAAATTAAATATAATGAAAATAACACTTTCTAATAAAAATTTCTATTATGCATCTTTCCATGCATAGAAAATAAATATAATGAAATAACACTTTTATAAGAAAAATTTCTATTATGCATCTTTCCATGCATAGAAATTAAATATAATGAAAATAACACTTTTATAATAATTTTTTTTAATGCATCTTTCCATGCATAGAATTTAAATTCTAATGAGAATAACACTTTTATATAAAAGAGAATCCTTTTATGCATCTATTTATGCATAAAATAGAAATAACACTTTTAAAATTAAAAAAATTTCTTTTAGAATGCACAAACGGTGGGGATTACTCTTTTATAATAACATAAAGATAAAATTAATTTTCACAAAAATTTAAGAAAATTTTGCCATAACCGCCTTTGTATGGCTGACCATTTCTCAATTTTTACATTCTAAATTTACTTTAAAGTTTATCCCAAGATGAAATAAAGCACTCTAATCTAATCAATTTTCACTTCTAAAGAGTAATCAATAGGAAAGGTTTAACTCAATTTATTTGTTACTCTATTTAGGATAAAGAAAGGCTGAAATTCTTAATGAAGAGAAGGGGGAAGCCTTTTCATCAAGGGTTAACATCCATATTCACATTAAAAAGCAAAGAATTTAGAAAACCATAGTTTAGAATTTAAAAAAAGTAGAATTAATAACTTACATGGAGTTTTGTGAGCTTTCCTTTGGCTTGAGGGATTGAGGGTTCTACTCTTGTTTGGATCAAGAGTGGCCACCAATTCTTTGTAGAGGAATTAGTCAAAAACAATTGAATTATCAAGTGAATTCAATGTTTTTGGCTCTGGGGAGTAGTAGAGTAATAGTTCATAAACACTATTAAGCTTTTACAAAGGGGAAGGCTTCTATTTATAGGAAAAAGTGAGACTCAAACCAAGCAAACTGATTCTAGAATTTTCGAGATCAGTTTGGTCAATTTTTGACCATTTTTGGGTCAGATCAGCTTACTTTTTGGAACTAGACTTGAATTAGGAGAGACGAGAGATGAAATATCTCATTTCATTGATTTAAAATGGAAAGCAATGATGAGAAAAAAGGTGCCTCCTTCATGAGGGGGAATCCCCACTCTGAGAGGTGTCAAAAATCAGTTTTTTAACTACCTTCCTTGGTCCTTAGTCCACTCTTTATCTTATGTGAGTATGTACTCATTTTTGGGGGGTTTTTCTTTATTTTTTAAATTTATATCCTCCGTACATTTGGATTAATCTTATTGGTCCCTCAGAACCTTAATCTAAAATTTTCAAAAAAATCTAGACCCTTAGGCTAATGCCTTTTGAGCAGATTATAATTTATTTCTAATACACCTTAGAAAATTCTTTTTAAACTTCTATTTCAGGGGAATTTAGTTTAATAAGAAAGGATATTTTTCCATGCAAAGATATCTAAAAATCAAGTTATCTCTCTCTAGACCATTTTCTCTCTCTAGGCCAAAACAGGTAGAAACAAGATCTTTTCTTATTTTGAAAAGGGGGATTGATTACAGGGGAAGAAACTGGACATCTTGGGGGGTTGGGGAGGATGAATCTTACATTCGCTCCCACTTGAAAAATGCGAGATGTCCTCATCTCGCAAGTGGAGTATGATCTCTTTCATCTTCTTCTTCTACTTCAATTACTTCCAGCGTTACTGCCTTGGAAGTGGACGGCCAACTTGGAAATATCTCTCTTTTCCTTCTCCTATTCTGAGGCGGAGGTCTTGCATTACTTTGGATTGTGACTGCAGGTTGGTTAGAGGGTCTACCTCTGCGATTTCCTTGATTTTGGCAGAAAGAAACCTGATTACCCTAGAAGAAAGGAGCCAGAGTCTGGAATTTTGATCCCTGGATTCCCTACCCCAAAAACCTTGATCCAAAAAAAGTTGGGCAATCCATACTATGATGTCCAAATCCTTGACAGTTATAGCATTTCACTCCCTTGTTCAAATGTGAAACTTCTGAAGTTTAATTCCAGGGAATTGAGTTTTGGGAAAAGGACATTTCTTCCATTCTGGAACTTTCCATATCCTAGGCTTGACCCTGATATCTTTTAGGTGGCGGAAGGTTGGAATCACCTTCTGGAATTAAAAACCTTTTAAAAGGTGATGGTGCTGGCTTCGCCGGGACTTTGACATCAAAGTCCTTGGTGAAATCCTTCGCCATCCGCACTTCTTCAGCCATGGAAACTAGCTTGGCATTCTTCACCCAGGATATTCAAAGGTTCGTTCAGTCCTCGAATGAACCTGGCCATCAGTTGTTCTTCATCCAGTGGTGGCGAGAATTTGAGGAAGAGAGCGAATGCTTGGTGATATAATTCAATAGTTCTGCTCCCCTGGGTTAACTCTAAGAATTCGTTCATCTTTGTTTCCAAAAAGTCGGGAGGACAGAACCTCGTCCTTAGGTAAATCTTGAGATCATTCCATGTCTGAGTATTCCACTCTAGACGATTTGTCTCGCAGTGGTTTCTCCATGCCACTCTGGCTGTTTCTAATATCTTAATTCTTGCAAGAGCCATTTTGCTCTTCTCATTATACCCGGTGACATCGAAGTACTCTTCTGTTGCTTCGATCCACTTTTCCACAGCCTCACCCAAGATTTCCCCTTCACTCTTGAAAGGTCCTGGCTGCGATCTATGAAGAGTCTTATGAACATCCAAGTCGAGCCCTTCCTCATCGAGTTGGGGGTTATCATTTCTACCACGTCGACCTCGATCCATACTCCTATCAATACGAAAATTCTCGTTAAGTCCCTTTATTTATGATTAAAATCCGATTTTAGATTCAACTGATTCTAGGGTTCTTTAGATTGGTCAGTTCCTCACAGAATCATGGGATAAAGATATTCATATAGAACTCATTATCAGATAACAATTCATTCAGAACATCTCATTCATATCCCATCACATCACATTCATTCATATCCATCACATTCATTCATATCTATCACATTCATTATCATCACCATTATATCACATTACTTCTATCCACATCATATCTCATTCATACACATCTCATCTCATTCATCCACATCCATCCAATCGTTCACATCTATCTGATTCACATCACATCTCATCACATCTATTCACCTCGCATCTCATCACCTTTATTCACATCACATCCATCCATCCATTCACATCTATCTGATTCACATCACATCTCATCACCTCTATTCACATCACATCCATCCATCCATTCACATCTATCTAATTCACATCACATCTCATCACATCTATGCACCTCACATCTCATCACCACTATTCACATCACATTCATCCAACCATTCACATTTATCTGATTCACATCACATCTCATCATATCTATTCACCTCACATCTCATCACCTCTATTCACATCACATCTCATCATATCTATTCACCTCACATCTCATCACCTCTATTCACATCACATCCATCCATCCATTCACCCCACATTCTCATCACTTCTAATCATAGAATTTAAACATAGAATTTAAGAGATTTCTAATTGTTGATATAAAGATTCTTTATGCATCTATTAATGCATAATTCAAATTTAAAGAAAATAACACTTTTGAAAAAAAAAATCTTTTATACATCTTTCTAGGCATAAATCAATTTTAATGAGAATAAAACTTTTGAAATAAAAGTAAGACTTTTATGCATCTTTCCATGCATAGAAAGTAAATCCAATGAGAATAACACTTTTGAATTAAAATTAAATCTTTTATGCATCTTTCCATGCATAGAAATTAAATATAATGAAAATAACACTTTTATAATAAAAATTTCTATTATGCATCTTTCCATGCATAGAAATTAAATATAAAGAATAACACTTTTATAATAAAAATTTCTATTATGCATCTTTCCATGCATAGAAATTAAATATAATAAAAATAACACTTTTATAATAAATATTTCTATTGTGCATCTTTCCATGCATAGAAATTAAATATAATAAAAATAACACTTTTATAATAAATATTTCTATTATGCATCTTTCCATACATAGAAAATAAATATAATGAAAATAACACTTTTATAATAAAAATTTCTATTATGCATCTTTCCATGCATAGAAATTAAATATAATGAAAATAACACTTTTATAATAAAAATTTCTATTATTCATCTTTTCATGCATAGAATTTAAATTCCAATGAGAATAACACTTTTATATAAAAGAAAATCCTTTTATGCATCTATTTATGCATAAAATAGGAATAACACCTTTAAAATAATAAGAATTTCTTTTAGAATAATGCACAAACCGTGGGGATTACTCTTTTAGAATAACATAAAGATAAAATTAATTTTCACAAAAATTTAAGAAAATTTTGCCATAACCTCCTTTGTATGGCTGACCATTTCTCAATTTTTATATTCTAAACTTACTTTAAAATTTATCCCAAGATGAAATAAAGCACTCTAATCTGATCAATTTTCACTTCTAAAGAGTAATCAATAGGAAAAGTTTAACTCAATTTATTTGTTACTCATTTTAGTATAAAGAAAGGCTAAAATTCTTAATGAAGAGAAGAAGGAAGCCTTTTCATCAAGGCTTAACATCTATATTCACATTAAAAAGCAAAGAATTCAGAAAACCATAGATTAGAATTAAAAAAAAGTAGAATTAATAACTTACATGGAGTTTTGTGAGCTTTCCTTTGGCTTGAGGGATTGAGGGTTCTACTCTTGTTTGGATCAAGAGTGGCCCACCAATTCTTTGTAGAGGAATTAGTCCAAAACAAGTGAATTATCAAGTGAATTCAATGTTTTTGGCTCTAGGGAGGAGTAGAGTAACAGTGCATAAACACTATTAAGCTTTTACAAAAGTGGAGGCTTCTATTTATAGGAAAACATGAGCCTCAAACCAAGCAAACTGATTCTAGAATTTTTGACCATTTTTGGGTTAGTTCAGCTTACTTTTTGGAACTAGACTTGAATTAGGAGAGACGAGAGATGAAATATCTCATTTCATTGATTTAAAATGGAAAGCAATGATGAGAAAAAAGGCTCCTCCTTCATGAGGGAGAATCCCCACTCTGAGGTGTCAAAAATCAGTTTTTTAACTATCTTCCTTGGTCCTTAGTCCACTCTTCATCTAATGTGGGTATTTACTCATTTTTGGGGGTTTTTCTTTATTTTTTCAATTTATCTCCTCCCTACATTTGGATTAATCTTATTGGTCCCTCAAAACCTTAATCTAAAATTTTCAGAAAATCTGGACCCTTAGGCTAAGGCCAGATTATAATTTTTTTCTAATGCACCTTAGGAAATTCTTTTCAAATTTCTGTTTCGGGAGAATTTAGTTTAATAAGAAAGGATATTTTTCCATCCAAAGATATCAAGAAGCTGAGTTACCTCTCTCTAGACCATTGTCTCTCTCTAGGCCAAAACAGGTAGAAACAAGATCTTTTATTATTCTGAAAAGGGGGATTGATTACAAGGGAAGAAACTGGACATCTTGGGGGGTTGGGGAGGAATCTCACATTCTCTCCCACTTGAAAAATGCGAGATGTCCTCATCTCGCAGGTTGAGTATGATCTCTTTCATCTTCTTCTTCGTCAATTACTTCCAGTGTTACTGCCTTGGAAGTGGACAGCCGATTTGGAAATATCTCTCTTTGCCTTCCCCTATTCTGAGGCAGAGGTCTTGCATTACTTTGGATTGTGACTATGGGTTGGTTAGAGGGTCTACCTCTATGGGATTTCCTTGATTTTGGCAGAAAGAAACATGATTACCCTGGAAGGAAGGAGCTGGAGTCTGGAATCTTGATCCCTGATTTCCCTACCCCGAAACCCTTGATCCAAAAGGAGTTGGGCAATCCATACTGTGATGTCCAAATCCTTGATAGTTATAGCATTTCACTCCCTTGTTCAAGGGTGGAACTTCTGAAGTTGAATTCCAGGGGATTGAGTTTTGAGAAAAGGACATTTCTTCCATTCTAGAACTTCCCATATCCTGGGCTTGACCCTAATATCTTTTAGGCGACGGAAGGTTGGAACCACCTTCTAGAATTAAAAACCTTTTAAAAAGTGATGGTGCTAGCTTTGGTGGGACTTTGACATCAAAGGCCTTGGTGAAATCCTTTGCCATCCGCACTGCTTGAGCCATGGAAACTGGCTTGGCATTCTTCAACAAGGATATTCAAAGGTTCGTTCAGTCCCCGAATGAACCTGACCATTAGCTATTCTTCATCCAGCGGTGGCAAGAATTTGAGGAGGAGAGCAAACGCTTGGTGATATAACTCAATAGTTCTACTCCCCTGGGTTAACTCTAAGAATTCGTTCATCTTTGTTTCCAAAAAGCCTGGAGGATAGAACCTCATCCTTAGGTAAATTTTGAGATCATTCCATGTTTGAGTATTCCACTCCAAACGGTTTGTCTCGCAGTGGTTTCTCGATGCCACTCTGGCTGTTTCTACTATCTTTAGTCTTGCAAGCGCCATTTTGCTCTTCTCATTGTATACCCAATGACATCGAAGTACTCTTCCATTGCTTCGATCCACTTTTCCACAGCCTCACCCAAGATTTCCCTTTCACCCTTGAAAGGTCCTGGCTGCGATCTATGAAGAGTTACGAACATCCAAGTCGAGCTCTTCCTCATAGAGTTGGGGGTTATCATTTCTACCACGTCGACCTCGATCCATACTCCTATCAATACGAAAATTCGTGTTAAGTCCCTTTATTTATGATTCAAATCTAATTTTAGATTCAACTGATTCTGGGGTTCTTTAGATTGGTCAGTTTCTTAGATTGGTCAGTTCCTCACCGAATCATGGGATAAAGATATTCATATAGAACTCATTATCAAATAACAATTCATTCAAAACATCTCAGAGCATTTTTGACATAAAACAATCTTTAAAAATAGGTTTCACATAAAACAATCTTTAAAAATAGGTTTCACATGCAAATACATTTTTCAAGTAAGATTCCCATCTTTAAATATCATTCCTCATCATTTCACATTATTTCCATCATTCCACATCATTTCTCATCTTTCCATATCATTCCACATTATTTCACATCATTCAACATCATTTCACATTATTTTACATCATTCCACACTATTTCACATCATTTCACATTATTTCACATCATTTCATATCATTCCACATTATTCCACATTATTTCACATCATTCAATATCATTCCACATTTTTTCACATCATTTCATATCATTCAATATCATTTCACATCATTCCATATCATTCCACATCATTTCACATCATTCCACATGATTCAACATCATTCCACATTATTTCACATCATTCCACATTATTTCACATCTTATTCGGATTTCCATAAACAGGATGGTCTCTTTTCGCTTTGAGCGAATCAGGTTTGATTATCAACTTTTCTTGATCTAGTTATCAAAATTTTTGTCTCACAATTAACCAGGTTAAGAGTATAGTTACTCTACTTTTCATACTATTGACAGAACTTTCTAAGTCTCATTACTTGGCTTAGTTAAAGATAAACTTTTTTTTTTGTCTTAATTCGTTTAAGTTTGAATTTTTGTTCACTTTTGGATCCTTGATCCTTTCAAGAATTCCCGATTCCTTTCCTAGGGAATCTTGGAATAAGTCAATCACAAGTATTTACATTCATCCAACTGAGCATGTTTCTGGTCTTTTTCTGGGAAATCCTTTTCCCGTAAAAAACCTAACCAAGAGAAGGAATACGGCTTGGATTAGATTCTTTATCAAGTTATTTCAGTCAATCTCAACCAATTCTTTAATCATCGTAGAAAGCCTTTATGTAATTCCCTTATCCATAAATCATTAAATCTGGTTATGGTGGAATTTCTGATTTAACCAATAATTATGGTAAGAGTTTCCACTCACATTTTTTCCATTTAGAACACACTTAAGATCCTATTTTTCGAGAATCTAAATGTATACTTCATAATTCCCAAAGTTAAATATGTTCGTGGTTCCTCTTTCTGATTAAAAATTTATCCATGTTTTCTCAATGCATTCCTGTGAATATTTTCACATTATTTTCTAAATTTTCCCAAAATAAAAAATGCTCAATATTCCTCTTTTTGAATAAAAGATTTATGCATACATCCTTATGGGATTTACAAAATCAATTATACCCATAATTTCTCTTTCAGCATAAAATAATTATGTACACATACTAATTCATTTTTATCTAAATGAATTATATTCATAATCCCATTTAAAAATTAGAGAAGAATTGTACATAACCTTCTCATAATTTCTAAAATATAATATACTCAAAAGTCCACTTTTGATGAAAGGAAAATTTTATGTGAATCTTTCCATAATTCTCATAAATTGAATGAATCTAGAAAAATTTGTGCATAACCTTCTTTATTTTTTTGGCAAATGAATAATGCTCAAAACTCCACTTTTAGCATAAAATTTACTATGCATAAATTTAAATTCATTTTCTAATGATAAAATTTTTGCCATAGCTTCCTTGCATTATCCAAGTATCTAATATGGTAGAAATTCCACTTTTTGACATTTAAACATTTATGTATACACATACTAAGAATGTATACACAAAAATATAATGAAAATCCTTCTTTTAGCATTTAGAATATTTATGCATAAACATATATGCATCTAAACATCATTATAAACCTTAAAATAAAGTATTAAGCATGAGGTTTACCATTAATCATCTACTTGATTTAGAAAGCATGGTTTAAAGAGAGAACCATGAAAATAACATGCTTCCAAGCATGTGGAAGAGAAGAGAAGAAGGAGATTCATCCTTCATGGGCGCATAACCAAAAAGAAAGATTATCTTTATTCTAAACATGAGTATTAATCATAACTCATGACCATAGGCATGAAAGATTAGCATATAAACCAACTCCACATGGTTTAAGAGAAGAACCATGGATTAGAGAGCTTTCAAAACATATGGAAGAGAAAAGAAGATCTCCTAATTCTTAAGAAGAGATTAATCATCTACTTAATCCATAAAACAAGACTTCAAGAAGAGAATCATGCATCTTCATGCTTTCAAAGCATGTAGAGGAGAAGAAGATAGTATAAGCATCATTGTTTAGGCTTACCCTTTCAAAGCATGTAGAGGAGAAGAAGATAGTATAAGCATCATTGTTTAGGCTTACCCTTGCTGTGAGCTTGATTCTTTATCTTGCAAGGATATCTATAGCCCTCAAGGAAGAGGCTTGGCCACCAAGAGAAAAGGGTAGTCTTCAAGAGAAGAAGAGGATTAGTGAAGCACCAAAGCTTCACAATGGAGATGCAAGGAAGAGGGATGAAGGAAATACACTAAAATGAAAATTACACTAGCATGGAAATACACTAAGATTAAAATACAAAGGAATGGGGTTCTATTTATAGGTGAGGGAGGCCACCAACCAAGCCCAACTAGGATCTAGAGGCTTCCAACTTCAGTTTGATCCAATTTGGACAAGTTTTAGACTAGTCAAACCCACTTTCTGATCTGGGTTTGGAAGAGGAGAGATGAGAGATGAAATATCCCATGCTTTTAGAGGCTTCCAACTTCAGTTTGATCCAATTTGGACAAGTTTTAGACTAGTCAAACCCACTTTCTGATCTGGTTTAGAAGAGGAGAGATGAGAGATGAAATATCCCATGCTTTTAGAGTATTTTTGAATTTAAAAATAGAGGTTTGATGGGATTTCTAGGTGCCTCCTTAAGCATGCTTCCCACTCCCTTGAGGTAAATTTACTCATTTTTGGTGGATTTTCTTTTCTTCTTGCATTTTTGTTCTTATCCAAATACTTGGATTAATCCCATAGGCCCATTAGAACACTCTTTGGACCTTAATCCAAAATTTCTTGAAAACAAATACCCCTAGGTTAAGGTGTTAGAGTGCACATATTTAATTAATTTCTTATGCACATTGAAAAACTCTTTTTAAACTTCTGTTTCAGGGAAATCCATCTTACAATTAAAAGGTAACTTTGTATCCAAAAATATCTCAAAACTATATTATCTCTCTAGAATATTTTCTCTCTCTAAGTCAATTTAAGAGAAAATGAACTATTTCAAAGATTAAAATCAAGGGGAAGGTGTACAGTGATGTCTTAACCTTCTAGATACAGAAGAGGAGGAATCTTACAAAGTTAAACGATAAATGTTCAAACCTAACCTTGATGTGAAACCTTATAGAATTAGATCATATGTCGTTGAAGGTTCTTTAGGTCCACAAAGAGGTTGTTGTATGTGTTGTACTGTACTTCAAGCCTATCCTTGGACTTAGGATCTAAAACCATTTTTCCTTCTACATGAATATACTCACCAAGGATTGATTTAACATCTCATTGCTTTCCTTCTTTTCTAATGATACTTTATAGGAAGGAGGAAGAAAGTGCCCTCGAATCCCTCACATACGAAGAGCTCCTTTTATAACTCCATAAACTCCCTCGTAGCCCTTGCGAGACGACTGATGCCGGCTTCATCATATGCATCTTGTACATGCCTTACACTAATAAACCCCTTTGTAAGATGCCTCCATCCAGCTTTTGAGGTGTACAGGTGTAAGAACCTCCCCTTCTGATCTTGTAATTATTTCCCTCTTTGAAATAAAAGAAAGATTATGTTTTACCTTGTTTTGACTTGGAGAGAGAAAATGTCTAGAGAGAGATAATCTAAAATTGAGATATTTTTAGATATAAAAATCCTCCTAGTGTCTAAAATGGTTTTCCCTGAAATAGAAATTCAAAAAGAACTTTCCAATGTGCAATTGGAATTAATTGAAAATAGGTAAAAAGGACCTTAGCCTAAGGGTCAAGATTTTCAGATATTTTTGAATTATGCTCCAATTAAGGTTCTTATGGACCAATAAGATTAATCCAAATGTAGGGAGGAGATAAATTGAAGAATAAAAGAAAAACGCCCAAAAATTAGTAAATTCTCACATAAGATGAAGAGTTGACTAACGACAAGGTTTATTAGTAAAAAACTATGAATATTACAAAAAAAAGGAAATATTTTACGTATAATGATTCAATTTTGACACCTTGGTAAGGAGAAGGGGGCTCTTCAAGGAGGTGTCTATTTCACATGTGTGGTGGAGTTTTAAAGTAAAAAATATTGTTATATTTTTATCTCTCCTCTCTCCTAGATCAAACCAAATCAAAAGGGAGCCAAACTAGATTCAAATCTTGCCCAAATTCAGCCAAATTGAACGTGGAAATTTCTAGAAACTAGTTGGACTTGGTTAGAGGCCTCCCTCACCTATAAATATATCCTTAGGCCTTTGTAAAAAATATGAGAACTATACCATGCCAGTATTATACTGAAATAATGATATTTTCTATTATCCTTAGGCCTTTGTAAAAAAATATGAGAACTATACCATGCCAGTATTATACTGAAATAATGATATTTTCTATTATCCTCTAAAAATTCTCTACAAATTGAAGAGATTGCAGCTTCTCTCTCTCTTCAATCTTTCTTGGAGTCTTCATCAACATACCAAAACAATTGATTGGTTGGGGGACTCTGAATACAATTGAAGTTCTTTAATGAATTGTAGTGATAAAACACAAATTTTCATTTACGCTTAAATTATAATGTTTTTAAGCGTTTCTCTCTCTCCCCCAAAGAATGGTCATTCTTATGACCTATTCTATATTCAAATGAAGATTCTGATGAAGAAATTCTCTAATCTAAAAGTAGTTTCTATGCTTGTCAAATTAGTAAGTGGTATTTTAATGCTTTTATGCTATTTAACTTATGGAAAAATTAAGAATCAAGTCCATAATTGGATATTGATCTAATTAATGGTTATCCTAATCATAGGGATATTACTAAACTTTATGCTTTCAAATTAT
Organism: Cibotium barometz; assembly: GCF_041138505.1. NCBI lineage: Eukaryota > Viridiplantae > Streptophyta > Polypodiopsida > Cyatheales > Cibotiaceae > Cibotium > Cibotium barometz. The sequence continues at coordinate 22,241,448 of NC_141060.1, forward strand.
TGAGATTTATCAGTAATAGTAGAGCGGAGCTATGGTAAAATTTTTGAAAAATTAACACATAAATCATTTTCATTCAAAATATGAAAAGAGGACTTCCTACCATATTCTAGGACTAATCATCCTAGATTAATTGAATGATTCTCTTTATAATCATGGAAAAATTGATTTATGTTTATGCATAAATAGTTAATCAAAAAAAGAAGAAATTTCTAGTAATTCATTTTTATGATAAAAGAGTAATCCCCATGACAATGGAAATCCATGTATTCCAATGAAGTAAGAGAAAAATTGGGATGCTAAAATAATGTATACTTGATTTAAAAATCAAAGAAGTATTTTAGTAAAATTTATCTTTTTGCATAATTCAAATATTTAAATGAGGAAAGTGTAATTTTTAGCATATTAAAATTAATGGATATTTTATTTAAATTCAAAGATAAATTTTAGATAAATTTATTTTATCTATGAGAAATATTTAAATGTTAAAAGAGGAATTCCTATGACAATTGGAACTCCATTATTGAGATGGGAAAGGAGAAATTCCTAGCATATTGGAATTAATGAGGATTTTAATTCAATTCAAAGATAAAATTTAGATAAATTTATTTGATCTATGAGAAATATTTAAATGTTAAAAGAGAAATTCCTATGACATTTGGAATTCCATCATTGAGATGGGAAAAGAGAAATTCCTAGCGTATTGGAATTAATGAGCATTTTAATTAAATTGAAAGATAAAATTTAGAAAAATTTATTTGATCTATGAGAAATATTTAAATATTAAAAGAGGAATTCCTATGACATTTGGAATTCTATCATTGAGATGGAAAAAGAGAAATTCCTAGCATATTGGAATTAATGAGTATTTTAATTAAATTCAAAGATTAAATTTAGATAAATTTATTTTATCTATGAGAAATAGTTAAATGTTAAAAGAGGAATTCCTATGACATTTGAAATTCCATCATTTAGATGGAAAAAGAGAAATTCCTAGCATATTGAATTAATGGATATTTTATTTTAGATGAAATTACTTTATGAGACATATTTGATGATAAAAGAGGAATACCCATGACATTGGAATGCAATTGATTAAATGCAAAAAGAAGAATTCCCATGGTATTTGAGATCCAAGAAATTAAATGAGAAGAAGAGGAATTTTTAGTATAATTCAATTTATGATTATTTATCAAAAGTAAAAATATGGGTAGAATTGATTTCTGTAAATCCCATGAATTCTTTTATTCAAAAGAGGAATATTGAATATAATTCATTTGAGAAATTGAGAATGAATATGGCAATAGTCGTCGAGAAAAAGAACCTTTAATTAGGGCAAGCAATTGGCAGAAATTTAGAAAAAGTCCCATTATCGGGATCAACCTAGAAAAAGCTACTAAATGGGATTAGCATGCGAATGGATGAGATAAGGTGAAAATAGGATGCGATAAGATGTGTATGGTATGTGATAGGATGTGATAAGATGTAAATGGGATGCGATAGAATGAAAATGGATGTGATAAGATGTGTATGAGATGTGATAGAATGTGAATGGATGTGATAAGAGGTGTATAAGATGCAATAGAATGAAAATGGATGTGATAAGATGTGTATGGGATGTGATAGAATGTGAATGGATGTGATAAGAGGTGTATGGGATGTGATAGAATGTGAATGGATGTGATAAGATGTGTATGGGATGTGATAAGATGAAAAGAGGATGTGATAAGATGGAATGTAATGAGATGTGTATGTGGAAGAACAGATGTGGATGTGTATGTGGAAGAATAAATGTGTATGTGTATGTGGAAGAATGGATGTGGATGTGTATGTGGAAGAATGGATGTGGATGTGTATGTAAAAGAATAGATATGGATGTGTATGTGGAAGAATGAATGCGGATGTGTATGTGGAATAATGGATGTGGATGTATATGTGAAAGGATGTGATATTGATGTGAGTGAATGAATGAGATGTGATGATGTGAATCGGGATAAGAATGAATGAGATGAGATGTGAAATGAATGAGATGAGATGTAATGTAAATTGAGATAGATGTCAAATGAATGAGGTGTGATGGGATGTGAATATGGGTTGATGCGAGTGGATGAGATGTGATGTGAATAAATGAAGAAAGATGTGATGAGATGGAAAATGATGTGATTGGATGAGAATGGGTATACATATGAATTGGATATGGATTAAGTAATGTGGACGGATGTGGAACAATGTGAAAGACAAGAGTTCATTATAGAAACTGTATTTATGACCTTGTTTTAAATGACTGCTTTATGTCAAAAATGCTGGGGAAGCATTTTGACTGTCTTGTGAATGAGGTCGTGGACCTAGCTGATAAAGTTGCAATAGCTGACAGAGAGTCAGCAACGGAGGACGTCTAACATAGCAAGGTCGGTCGAGGGTCTTGACCAATCTCAATTCGATTTAAATGGTGAGCTTCCGGTACGGTGGATGAAGGACCAAGGAAGCAGCCTATGAGTGAAGCGCTAGGTCACCTGCGAAGGATCCTAGAGGGTGGTGACCATATGGTGCTCAGGCTGTGGGTCCCCAAAGATACCCACACATGCGTCGGGGAAGATATTGGAACAAGGAGTAAGAGTTGTTTTCTGAAATCGGGCATGGATCTGGTTGATTGACCTTGCTGGTCCTCAACGGATGAGTCCATGGCTCTTTTATATGGATCTGTTGGTTGATCTTGCTGATCTTCCACGGAGATTCCATCTTGATTTTTATAAGTGATTATATTTCCGGTTACTATGAGCTAGGAACTATCGAAAAGGCCCCTGAGTGGACAGTGTTGAAATATACAAGTGAATAGGGTGTGTGTGGGAACAAGCTCTTGCATAGAGGCTGTAAAAGAGAAGATGTAATTGTGAAAGAAACTGTGAAAAGGTGAGAAGAATCTACTGGGAGAGAATAAAGGGTAGCATGAGAGAATGTAGGAGTGTGGAGTTATTCTGGGAGATATTCAAGGAAAAGAGAAGAGGTGGAGAGAATCAGGCAAAAGGTGGAGATATTCTGGGAGTGAATCATGAAGAAATCAATGGGATTTGATGCTTGATGTAAACTCTATAAATTGAGGCATAGCCCTAATGAGAATTTGCTGGTTTTTGAGTATCCATGCCTACATTAATCTATTTGCTAATTATTCACTAATTACGTCTTAATCATTTGCTAATCACTTTGTTAATGATGTTGATTCTAGTGTTTGATCCACCATAGCTCATCATTATGCTCAAATTTCAACAGACAGGTGGTGAGCATTTTGGTTGCCAATGAGGTCATAGATACACCGATGAAGAAATGATTGAAAATTAGGATTCAACTAGAGATTTTGAGGATTATGATCAGTGACACTATGGTTTCATTAAATGATTGTTTTAAAGATAGCTGAATCTGTGAAAAAGGCAATTTCATATTGGGTGTGTAAATGGTGTGACTGGCATTAAATTTGCATGAATATCCTGCTAGGGGACCTAGGAACTCTTTTCTGTGGTACACCCGGGATAAAACCTAACCAAATTCCTAATTGGATCCCATCACTACAGTGGTTGGGTGGTTGGCTAACCCATGGGACTTGATGGGGTTAGGCTGGACTGATGGATCCGTAAAATGAGACTCAATTCTATTATAGTACGATAGATAAAGTAAATCTCGGATAGTAATTGTTCTATGGGAAAAGAATCAACGGCTGTGCCTCTTGATGGGGAAAAAGTTGTTAGTTTCTATGATCCAAGTACAAGTTTCTTCCTTGATCTGACCAAGAGACTCACAGGTTTGATCAAATCAGTTTGGTCAGTAATGACCCTAACTACGTTAGAGTACAAATATCTTGCAGGAATTGCTCGTGCTTTCTGGGCGAGGGAAGCTTTTCTGGGTTCGGTTTTGGAAGAACCGATGGATTAGTCTCTTGTCCAAATATCCATGGGCGAGGCCCCGAGTGAGGGATCTTGTCCCACGCAAGAAGTGCTACTTCCGCTGCTAGCACCCGAATCCGTTGCGTGGAGGGGGCAGGGATCTTTCAACTGGTATCAGAGCGAATTGACTAAAGTGGATCAATTGAAAAGCCAAAAATGTCAAAAATTTATGAAGTAATAGTAAAAGGTTGTAATTGTGTGATAAAATTCATACAAATTGATATTTAGAATGAAGATTCATAAAGTTAAAAGTGGCTCTTCAGATGAAGTACCACAATTGTATTATGGAAATCCCTGACTTGCTTGAGGCCTAGTCATGATGGTATTTACCTTATAATTCCAAGGACCGTGACTACCCGTATATACCGAGGGTATAACTGTAGCTCTTTACTGGCAGTATATATGAGTAAATCTAAGACCTTGAAATTATAAGTAAAAATGCTATCCAGATGATGAATTCGAATGTGGTTGATATGATTTTAAAATTTTGGTTAAGAATTGATAAGTTGATTTGGATTCTAATTGAGATGATTTCTGAATTTTGGTTGAAAAGCGATCAGTTGAACAAAGCCACAATGAGGATGAATGGGACGAGTCCCTGTGATGATGTTTATAATTGGAATGACGATAATGACTTCAGCAAATCACTACGAGATTAGTGGATTGTGCTTGACAGATTGCTACTATTAACACTTGACCTAGTGGATCGAGTTAAGGGATGACAAATTAAAAACCTGCTTAACTGAAACTTCCATGGAGAAATGTTCAGATGCAATTTTCGGTCTGGTGGACCATTATTGTATTAAGATAATGAATGATATGTTCTGAATGAATTGTTATCTGATAATGAATTCTATATAAGGGATCTTTATCCCATAATTTTGTGGAGAGCTGCCCAATCTAAAGAACCCAAGAATCAGTTGGATCTAAAGTCGGATTTGAATTATAAATAAAAGGACTTAACAAGAATTTTCGTATTGATAGGATCATGGATCGAGGTCATCGTGGTAGGAATGATAACCCCCAACTTGATGAGGAAGAGCTCGACTTGAATGTTTGTGACTCTTCATAGATTGCAGCAGCCTAGACCTTTCAAGGGTGAAGGAGAAAACTTGGGCGAGACTATGGAGAAGTGGATCGAAGCAATGGAAGAGTACTTCGGTGTCACCGGGTACAATGAGAAGAGCAAAATGGCTCTTGCAAGGCTGAAGATAGTAGAAACAGCCAGAGTAGCATGGAGAAACCACTGCGAGACAAACTGTGTGGATCGAAACACTCAGACATGGAATGATCTCAAAATTTACCTAAGGAAGAGATTCTATCCTCCCGGCTTGTTGGAAACAAAGATGAACGAATTCTTAGAGTTAACCCAGGAGAGCAGAACTATTAAAGTATATCACCAAGCGTTTGCTCCTCTCCTCAAATACTCGCCACCGCTCGGTGAAGAACAGCTGATGGCGAGGTTCATTTGAGGACTGAACGAACCTTTGAATATCCTAGTGAAGAATGCCAAGCCACTTTCCATGGCCGAAGCAGTGCGGATGGCGAAGGATTTCGCCAAGGCCTTTGATGTCAAGGTCCCGTCGAAGCCAGCACCATCACGTTCCAAACGGTTTTTAGCTCCAGAAGGTGATTCCAACCTTCCATCGTCTAAGAGATATAAGGGTCAAGCCCAGGATATGGGAAGTTCCAGAATGGAAGAAATGTCCTTTTCCGGGAACTCAATCCCTTGGAATTCAACTTCAAAAGTTCCACCCTTGAATAAGGGAGTGAAATGCTATAACTATCAAGGATTTGGACATAGCAGTATGGATTGCCCAACTCCTTTTGGAACAAGGATTTCAGGGCGGGAAAATCAAGGATCAAGATTCCAGACTCCAGCTCCTTCCTTCCAGAGTAATCAGGTTTCTTTCCACCAAAATCAGAGAAATCCTAGAGGTAGACCCTCTAACCAACCCGCAGTTTTAATCCAAACTAATGCAAGACCTCCGTCTCAGAATAGGGCAAGTCAAAGAGAGATGTTCCCAAATTGGCCGTCCACTTCCAAGGCAGTAACGCTGGAAGTGATAGAAGAAGAAGAAGAAGATGAAAGAGATCATACTCCACCTAGGAGATGAGGACATCTCGCATTCTTTAAGTGGGGTAGGATGTAATATTCCTCCCTCCAGCTTTGAGGTGTACATGTGTAAGAACCTCCCCTTTTGATCTTGTAATTATTCCCCTCTTTGAAATAAAAGAAAGATTATGTTTTACCCTATTTTGACTTGGAGAGAGAAAATGTCTAGAGAGAGGGAATCCAAAATTGAGATATTTTGGATATAAAAATCCTCCTAGTGTCTAAAATAGTTTCCCCTCAAACAGATATTCAAAAAGAACTTTCCAACGTGCAATTGGAATTAATTCAAAATAGGTAAAAAAAACCACAGCCTAAGGGTCCAAATTTTCAAATTTTTTTGAATTATGCTCCAATTAAGGTTCCTATGGACCAATAAGATTAATCTAAATGTAGGGAGGAGATAAATTGAAAAATAAAAGAAAAACTCCCAAAAATGAGTAAATGCTCACATAAGATGAAGAGTTGACTAAGGACAAGGTTTATTAGTAAAAAACTATGAATATTACAAAAAAAAGATATTTTGGGTATAATGATTCAATTTTGACACCTTGGTAAGGAGAAGGGGGCTCTTCAAGGAGGCGCCTATTTCACATGTGTGGTGGAGTTTTAAACTCAAAAATATTGTGATATTTTTATCTCTCCTCTCTCCTAGATCAAACCAAATCAAAAGGGAGCCAAAACTATGTCCAAATCTTGTCCAAATTCAGCCAAACTGAACGTGGAAAATTCTAGAAACTAGTTGGACTTGGTTAGAGGCCTCCCTCACCTATAAATAGATCCTTAGGCCTTTGTAAAAAAAAGGGAGCCAAAACTATGTCCAAATCTTGTCCAAATTCAACCAAACTGAACGTGGAAAATTCTAGAAACTAGTTGGACTTGGTTAGAGGCCTCCCTCACCTATAAATAGATCCTTAGGCCTTTGTAAAAAAATATGAGAACTATACCATGCCAGTATTATACTAAAATAATAATATTTTCTATTATCCTCTAAAAATACTCTACAAATTGAAGAGATTGGAGCTTCTCTCTCTCTTCAATCCTTGGAGTCTTTATCAACATACAAAACCAATTGATTGGTTGGGAGCCTCAAAGAATCAAGCAATCTAGGAGGTAAAATGTTGTTTATGGTCTTTTTTCTTTAATCTCCAAATGTTTCTCTTTTCTCAACCCCTCTCAAGCTTGAGAAGCATTCAAATGAATGGCTTTTGAATACAATTGAAGTTCTTTAATGAATTGTAGTGATAAAACACATAAATTTCCATTTATGCTTAAATTATAATGGTTTTAAGCATTTCTCTCTCTCCCCCAAAGAATGGTCATTACTATGACCTATTCTATATTCAAATGAAGCTTCTCATGAAGTAATTCTCTAATCTAAAAGTAATTTCTATGCTTGTCAAATTAGAGGCCAAATAACTGGCTTTTTAATGCTTTTATGCTATTTAACTTATGAAAAAATTAAGAATCAAGTCCATAATTGGATATTGATCCAATTTATGGTTATTCTAATCATAGGGATATTACTAAACTTTATGCTTTCCAATTATTGAGATTTATCAGCAATAGCAGCGGAGCTATGGCAACATTTTTGAAAAATTAACACATAAATCATTTTCATTCATAATATGAAAAGAGGACTTCCTACCATATTTCTCATTATAATCATGGAAAATTTGATTTTATGTTTATGCATAAATAGTTAATTAGAAAAAAGAGAAATTTCTAGTAATTTATTTTTATGTTAAAAGAGTAATCCCCATGACAATGGAAATCCATGTATTCCAATGAAGTAAGAGAAAAATTGGGATGCTAAAATAATGTATATTTCATTTAAAAATTAAATAAGGATTTTAGTAAAATTTATCTAATTAATTTATTTTATCTATGAGAAATATTTAAATGTTAAAAGAGAAATTTCTATGAAATTTGGAATTCCATCATTGAGATGGGAAAAGAGAAATTCCTAGCATATCGGAATTAATGAGTATTTTAATTAAATTCAAAGATAAAATTTAGATAAATTTATTTTTATCTATGAGAAATATTCAAATGTTAAAAGAGGAATTCCTATGACATTTGGAATTCCATCATTTATATGGAAAAAGAGAAATTCTTAGCATATTGAATTAATGGATATTTTATTTTAAATGAAATTACTTAATGAGAAATATTTGATGATAAAAGAGGAATACCCATGACATTGGAATGCAATTAATTAAATGACAAAAGAGGAATTCCCATGGTATTTGAGATCCAAGAAATTCAATGAGAAGAAGAGGAATTTTTAATATAATTCAATTTATGATTATTTATCAAAAGTGAAAATATGGGTAGAATTGATTTCTGTAAATCCCATGAATTCTTTTATTCAAAAGAGGAATATTGAATATAATTCATTTGAGAAATTGAGAATGAATATGGAAATAGTCGTCGAGAAAAAAAACCTTTAATGAGGCCAAGCAATTGGCAGAAATTTAGAAAAAAACCCATTATCGGGATCAACCTAAAAAAAGCTACTAAATGGGATTAGCATGTGAATAGATGAGATAAGGTGAAAATAGGATTCAATAAGATGTTTATGTGTTGGATATATATAGAATGTCTCTATATATAGCCCTAGGATCTCCTCTATATATACTCATCTATTGTGTGTATTCCACACACTTTGGGGATTCAATCTTGTGTCTTGTGTGCTTCTCTCTCATCTCTCTCATGCTATCGCCTCCATCTCCAACATGGTATCAGAGCTGTGGCTACGCTCCACGGACGTCTCGAGCAAAGAAGCTAAGTAGTATTCCTCCTTGATATATTGTTCTTTTGTTGTTGCTTAATTGTGTATTAGCCTATTTCTTATTGTTCGTCGTCAAAAATAAACGCTATTATCACCTGTTTTGAGTGGATTATGCATGTAATTACGGCTTTGTGGTGTCACTGGATTTCTTTTGAGGAAATTTAGCCACTCTATGTGGTCCTTGGCAGAGGAAACACAAAAGAGGTGGTTTCCCTGGGGATGCACGTATAGTGTGCACAAGTGGTTTAGGGTCCATGTGAGGCACCAACAAAGGGAGATGAGGTGTTATGAGTGCCTCAGGGATGGTGGAGCGCATGGGCTCCACAGGTTCAGCAATGGACCTGGTTTGAATCTTTCCATGAGAAATAGGGTTTTGGCTAGAGAGGCAACGGTTGGAATGGAGAGATTGGCACTGGAGAAGATTGTGGTGGTGCTTTGTGTGAGTAGTTGGTTTGGGGTGGTGCCACTAGTAAGGCTTGGGGCCCGGGAGGAGAGGAAGATAATGTTATAAATGAGCTTTGTGGTGTCATTGATGCGGTGGCCAATTGCGTGGAATAGCTTTCTCGCATTTTGTCATCACCCATTTGCAGGCCTGATCAAAGATGGAGAGGTCCTTGACTAACATGTGGTCGTGTAGCCTTGGATTGTGCAAGCCCAAGAGGATACAATCCATTAAGTGCTTGTCACTCAATTTTTCCCTCTTTGCAACACGAAAAAAGGTAAATAATGTGTGCGATGTAATCATGTAATATTTCCTTGGGTTTTGGTTCCACTTGGAACAGTTGGATGATGGGGCTCCATTTGGGCCCGTAGGCTATAAAGCCAAGTATGAAGGCCTCTCTCACTACTTTGAATGCACCTTTGTGCTGAGGGTTCAAGGATTGGAACCATTGCACTGCCTTGCCTTGCCTTTAAGGCTGAGTCCAAGGAGATAAACTTTGGTTGCATCGTCAAAAATTTCAAATACCTGAGAGATTTGGTTAAGGACCTCTATGTGGAATACACGGTCTCCAGCTCCTTGGAATTTTGGTAGAAGTTTGAAAATTTTCGCCCACATAGGTTTTGTATGTGATGTTTGTGGGTGCAAGTGTTGTGACGCTCCCCTTTCTAGAGCTTGTACTAAGCTCGAAATGTCAAGTTATGGGGCACAAGGAGAGGTGGTGTGAGGACGAGAATAAATCCATGGATAAAGAAGAAGGTATGTGAGTGTGCTCGGTCATCTATCCATGTTGGGGTGCACATATAGAGGGGCCCCACTAGATGAGGACTCTTTAAAATCATTTCGCTCTCACAGCCAAACATGTGTGGTATGGCAACCACATGTGAATGTGCAATTCGAGTGTGTTACTGGAACTATAGAACCAAATAAAGCCCTTTATGATAGCATTAGGGTAAGTGCGGCATCCCCAAAAACAAGGGCATGGCACTCCCTCTTGGTCAGACCCACCCATGGGGTTAATAAAAGAACCACATGACCCACCAGTCTCTTTCAGAAGCCCAACATATGTAACTTTGCTTTGTAGCTCAATTTGACGAATGGCCCAAAAGGTCCAATTCAAGTGTCTTTCTTTGGCCCCACTAATTAAGAGTCCTCTCTAGGCATGCTACATATTGCATTACTCTGTGTGTGAATCTATGTTCACTGTCAGGAGTATGCAATGCAATCAAACTCAACCCCTCCTCCTTTCCACAAATGCTATGTGATTAATATTCTTTAAATGTTTATAATATATCATGCAATCACACTAAAAACAAAGCAAGTTTGAGTATAAATATTACGCACTGAATTCACAATGGTGATGTTGACAAGTGTACAAAGGTATGAATTATAAGAGTTCGGCAAAATATTTAATGTGTGATAATGGAATTTTCAATATTGTTGTTTATCAATGGTTATCACAAATGAGGAGGGAAAATAAATAGAAGAGCTTATCTCATTTCGCTGAGTTTTTATGCTGAATCTATTTGTATGTTGTCGTTCTTGTGCGTGTGTATCCTCTAGATGTTTAAGATACACAAATCAATAGAATTTCATAATTTTTAGTAGGTCTTTTGTATGTGTAATCATAAAAGAATGTGTATGTCTTTATGGTGATTTGGCCTAATTTACTAATTTACCTAATTATGGTAAAATAATGATTGCAAGTGCTAAGCCATATGATGGCATCATGTTTAGGTGTGTAAAGGGCCTAAGTATAAGAGATCTAAGATGCTTCAATTTTGTCTCGGAAGGAGCCAAGTGGATGTTCTAACTGGACTTTTTTGGTTATTATGTGGTGGATCTCCTCACTCTCAATCCAAAATTCTCATGTGGAACTCTATGATCTGGTTAAGGAGCTTATGTTCTTGAATATATTTTGAGAGGGGGGGTCACTCATAAATATGTAAATGTAGCACGTGGGTTCAATATAAGGGATTTTTAATATCCTTTTTTTTACACATTTTTAACATACAGAAGGGTACCATTTAAAGGGTGTATTCACAGGGTATTCACACAGGTTGAACAGAAAAAGGGTATGTTTTATTCCTAAAAAAATTCACAGATAAGGGATTTTTAAAATAGGCCTTGAATGCACGTGATGCATAGGGTTTACTTATAGTGAACCCCCCGAGATATATTTTGGGCTCACACTCGTAATAAGGAAGCTCAATTCTATGGCATTAATGAGCCCCAAGATTTGGTTTCTTTGCCCTATAATATTGTTCAAAAGCTCATGCAGTATGGCGATGGATGATGATGATGTTTCTTTGCCCTATAATGTTGTTCAGTAGCTCATGGATGATGATGATGATGAACATGCCATGGACATAAGGGATGATGAACATGCCATGGACATAAGGGATGATGACCATGATGTTACGGCCATGGATGACGATGATGATGCTGTTAAGGCTATGTAAGTTGATGATGATGCTATTAAGGCTATGTATGTTGATGATGATGAGATAGTGATGGATGGTGCCGCGATGACGATGATGTTATTACCTGGATGATGAAATAAGGGTAGCTATTTTTTGGTGCTTTTTCCACTTGCTAGTTTGCTACCCTCATTTATATTCTCCTTAAATATAATGGAATCTCCACTTTGATCCTTTCCAAGCTTAGGAGAGGCCATAACTTGAGTTATTTCCTACAGAAATGGATGCCAAAATCTAAAGTATACCTTCTCAAAAAAGTTAAATGCTTTTTGAAAAGCTTGCTCTACAGATTGGATCTCAAAAATGGGAGCCAAGTCCCAACCTGTGCCAAAAAACCCCCACTTGAATCAGTCCAGCTCTAATCACTTCGATTAATCAAGCAACTTTGCTAATGAAGGAAATAGTTAAAGCCATAAAACCTAATCAGGACCTAAATGATTTAATATCAATTAATCAAGCCCAAATCTAATAATTTAAATTAGTCAAGCATTTTTCCTAAGTAAGCAAGCTGTTAAAGCCCTAGTGAACCCAAGCTAAGCCTCTCAAATCATTTTCACTAGCAGATTAAGCTTAACACAATAGTGGTCAACCACAAAATGAAAAATTTAGCATGAAAATTTAAAATAAAATATCTAGGTGAGGTGCGATACTTCCTGGGTTGGAGGTGATTAGATCATGTGAGATTTAGCTTTTTCAGAGGCATCATGATTTGGATATGTTTTCCAATTATCTATCAAAGCATGGGATCATAGGGTGTAAGCCAATCTCAGTGCCATGAGATTAGAACATGAGGTTGTCTACAAATACAAGTGATCTCTTGGACCATACTTTGTACAAGTCTATGATAATTAATTTGATTTATGCCAAATTCAAACAATTTGGTTGGATTGGTGAGTTAGTTTCTGTGGTGCAGGCCTCAAGGAAACCACGTTTAGATGGGCCTAGGAGAATACTCATGTATATAAAGTCCACAATACATTATGGACTTTTGTATAAGGCTGTAGGACATGTATATATACATGGATACACATATGCAAATTAGTTTGGTAGTTTCTCAGATAGAGAACTACTAGTGGATTTATGTTTTCTTTTCAAAGTGTTGCTATCGCAACTAAAGAGCAACAAGAAGTACCCGATTATTACTTTAGAGGCTAAATACAGGGATGTTACTATGGTGGCAATATGAAAGGTAGCTTAATTGTAGAAGCTTATTTTGTAGATATGAGTGAGACCACGAAAATTGTCATTTATTATGATAACATGATCAACATATAGTTGGCTAGTAATAAGCCAATGTATCATGCAAAAATCAATCACATTGAGGTGCATTATCATATAGCTGGCTAGTTGGCTAGTAATAAGCCAATGTATCATGCAAAAATCAATCACATTGAGGTGCATTATCATTTTTTAGGGACAAGGTTTCAATTGGTGATGTGGATTTGGTTTATGTCCATAGAGGATGAGGTGGCTGATATCTTTAGGAAGACATTGGGTATAGAGAAAAAAAAAGTTTTGTAGGTTTAGAGCTTACTTTTAAAGTGCTGAGAATGGAGTGAGCTCAAGGAGGAGTGTTAAGATATTGAGCTTAACTAGTGCAGATATAGATAGCATGCTGCTAGGATGACACCTTTGCACTTATGCCACTAGCATGGTTGGTGAGATTAGGGTTTAAATGTCACCAATGGTGGTTTACAGAGATGACATGATAGTTGCTTTGGTTTACTAGAGTTATTAAGTGGCATAGTTATATAGCGACATCTTATATAGTCAGGTTCACACTATAGACCTTGTTTGTTTTCGAGTAAAGTTCTTTCCCATATATATTAGAATAGAGTACTGTTAACCCATTCCTAGGGTTAACAAGAGATACTACCATTATCTTACATCAAGGAGTTAAGGTAGATACACCAAAATTCCATACATTCAAGATATAAAGTAATGGTGTCCAAATCTACAACTTGAAGGGGCGCTCATAATGGTCCGACGGAATACTTATGGCGATTTTCACTTCAAAAGCATATGGTAGTAAGTTAGGATGAATTCCCAAGTAATGTACTTCATGGATATATTATGAGAGTAGTCATTGTAATAGCATTAAGCCTCTTATGAGTCTAAAGTGACCGGCCGACCACAGTTTAAGTGAGTGCGAACACTTATGGCCATGTATATAAGTGAGTGCGAACACTTATGGCCATGTATATAAGTGAATGTCTCATAATACAAACAACTCTCCCATTGTGCAATAAAGTCTTGCTCTTGACAATCTTCTTGTTAATCCTCTTGCTAATCTCTCTCTAATCCATGCCAGTGAGTGTGTGTGTGTGTGTGTGAAGTAAGGTGAAAAGAGGAACAAGTACACGTAGTGCAATGCTGTGGTGTGACAACGCTGGAGGCACGGTGGAATTGCTTCTCAAGGAGTTGTAGTGCTTGGATACCTCAAGTGTTACGAGCTCGGCCAATGGAAAGATCCTCACGACATTTGCGGTTCACCATGCAATCTTCTTGTTGGATGTGTTTTGAAGAGGGGTTTGGGTGAGCCATAACATTTTTGGCGCCTCTATCAGGGAGTTGGATCCCTTGGCTTTTTTTACTATTTTCTCTCTAATCTACTCATACCCATTATGCCCATTGTCTTTATTAATGGTTTTCCATGAAAAAGATGTGGTTTTGATTGAGATTTGTGTGTGATTTTGTGATAAATAGCTCTCTTTTTTGTTTTATAAAGAATACTATTTTGCTTAATTTTTAGCTTAAATTATTTTTTTGTCGTTGTTAATTTGGTTTTTAATGTTCCTAGGCTTGCACATAGAATGTATTAGGCTTTTTTTGCTTCCATTGCATCAAAAATTGCAATAGAATGCAATTTTTAGTGATTTTTTAAAGCTCTCTTTAGAGTTAAACATAGAGCTAGAATCATTAATTTTTGCTTGATTTGTGTGTTTTTGTTTGATTTGTATGTATTAGAGTGTTAACAAGTATTAGGAGTAGCTTAATCATTTGAAAAAAATTATAAAAACTCTTGAAATTGACTAATCTTTCTTAATTCACTAGTTTTTGTCATTAAGGGATGATTAATCCAATTCAAGAGGCAAAAAACTAGAAAATGTGTTTTTGGGGTCAAAATCGATCATGTCATAGGTCGAAAATTAGTGCTTTTGAGTGTTTTGAGGGCATTTAGATGCATCAAAACACCTAATTACATCAATTGTAAGAATTTCCCTGTCTTTTGCTTACTTTTGTATAAAGAGAAGAGATTACAATTAAGAGTTTAGTTAATCTCTAATTCTGAACTAATTTACACCTTAGTTGAGACACACAGCTTAGCAAGTTCATGCCCTATCCAATGATATGCTCAATGGTGTGAATTAAGATTAGTGGTTAATTAGAGTCCATAATTAGTCCAAAAAGGAAAAAGATTAGTGGAAGGATTAATCTTTAATTAATTCTTAAGCACCTTTTTGCATAACTCATTAAGGCTAATGATCATTGAATGAAAAGATGCCAATGAGTTGTTAATTTTTCCATTTTGGGAGTCATTTATGAAGGGTATAAGGGGGTGTCATTTATGAAGGGTATAAGGGGGTGTCATAAAAGTGTTGACCTTCCTTATTCCCACTTACCTTTTTGAAAAAATTCCCATATCTCCCCAATTTAAAATTCAAAAAATATTCCCTCCACAAAGGAAATTTGAATTTTCCACTAGACTCTGAAAAACAATCTGTGAACTACATAGTTCACATCGTGAAACAGACCCCTACAAAAAAAATAAAATCCGTGAACTACCTAGTTCACGTTGTGAAACATGCCCCCAATCACAAAAAAAAATCCGTGAACACGTGAAATATGCCCCTTCTATGAGGAAAAAAATATTAATTAAATCCATGAGATCCATTTCATGGCATGAATCGCACACCTGCTAGTTCACGTCATGAAACAGGTATGGAAAACAGCCTTGTTTGGATATCTCCTAGACCGTAAGTCTAAAGAACATGCTCTAGTTCTCATCGAAAAGCCAGCATCGAGCCACCCTTCAAAATTGGTCTTGAGCGTCTGAGGGAAAAATCCATTGTTTTGGCATCCGACTAGTAGCCTCAAAATTTGACCGAGAAATTGAGGCAAAAAATGGACCTTAAAGTACTAAAAATCGTCCAAAATAGCTTGAAAACGATTGCGTACCATATTGAAGCTACTTTTTGAGTGTCTAAATGATGAATCACAAAAAAATCAAACAGACAAAGTTGTAGTAATCCACAAATACTACAACTCTCATACAGAGTTTTTCTAAACACATTCACAAAAATAAGGACGAAATAGGAAAAATCTTTTTGGAAAAAAATTTCATCTTGAGACAGTAATGGAAAATAGGTTTTGAGACCTCCTCTTCCATTTGGGATGCTACTAGCATGCACTTTTTTCAAAAAATTCATTATAAGAGGGTGTTCACATGCGCTTTTGAGACCCCGGCTTCCATCTGGGACACCAGTGGCATGCGCATTTTTCAGGAAAATATCTCTAAGAGGTCATTAACGTACACTTAGCACCCAAGCAAATCAAGTCAAATGGACACTCCTTTGACCCCTAGAGAAGGGTGCACCGGGTCTCTTGAGGCTGTAACGTGCTGTAAGAAAATCTTTGAAAAAACGTGTGCTTTCTCCTCAAGGAGCAATTGGCGACATCAAGATATAGCAAACGATAGAGGGACTATGTGAGCCCACACCGAAACTAAACCCAATGGCTAAAATCTTCGACCCATTAAGACCCATGCCCCAAATGCACCTCCCAATAACATTTTCCATGCCAACAATAAGCGTGTCATCAGGTTTTACATCCCCTATCACATCAATCTCTCTGGGATTTGATCCCTTACCTAGCGCTACCATAAAACCTACACCTTTAGAAGTGCTCCGTACCAACTCTTTGCAACTCCTAAATTCCAAAACCTTGGACATATTGACTAATTTAGGAAGGGGGATTTCCCAAGGACTCGCAATGTGAGCCATGGGAGAAATTAAATGATGTTCAATTGAAGAGATATTTCATGATGGGCTTAAAGAATAACAGCTTACATAACCTAATCATTGTATCCAATCCAGAAACATTCGATCAATGTTGTAAAGAAGCAATACGTTTAGATGACAACTTAATGGAGGATAACCATGATATGAGATGTTCCTCGTCCGTGAAGCAAAGGCTAAAGAAAAATTGATCTCAGAATTGTCATTCCCTGAATTCTATGCAGCCTTGCTTAAAAAGCTTTGAACTGGCATCTCCAAGAGAGGATTAGCTCCCTCAAAAACAAACATCCTTAATGCCTCTAAAAATGATGGATGAAATACCTTGTGTTCATTGCCATCAGTACGTCCATCCCAATCCCCAATGTGTGTACAATAGGCCTATTTTTTTGGATCACATATATTGCAAAACCTTTGGTCCTACGACACACCCTAATGCTTCAATTCACCTATAATTATCTCAAAACCTCAATCTCCCATGCCCCAAACAAAAACACTCCAAAGGGTGAAAACTGTGATGCTCAGGCAGCAGCAGTTAAGCAAACACTTTAGTGTTTCTATTGTCGTTGATCGCACAGAGTGGTAGACTACATAGTTGGAATACTTCCATGACCACAGTCACTGATACTTTGTAACCCATATGTGAACGATGTGGTATCGATTCCATATTCCAAGATTGCCTAAGGTGAGTTACTTCAATGCAACTTGTCTCACAAGCACAACTCTTAACATCTTGAGTGTGCCAAATGGGAAATTTTCCACAGTTCCCTTGAAGGTGCTTATACGCGTGCAAGCCAAGGCACGTGAAACAATAAAAAAGAATGCAAAAGAACACACTTTGAAATGGGTACAAGGGAATGTTTTAAAATAAAAACCACAAAAGGATGTAAAACCTTCTAAACCCAAGAAAAACATGGGGCAACAAACTACCAAGGTTGAAATAAAGGACAGGGGAAAGGAGCCTGTGGAGGACCTACCCCCAAAAGAGCTAAAAGGTGCACATGATGTGAATGCATCCACCTCAAAGGCTACCCCTCAAACCACAAAACCGACAATGATACAAAAGCCTGAAAGCAAGTTCCTTCTCGTCGCATGGGAAAACATCATGAAAACCTTATGATCCAAGGAAAATCAAAGGATGAAACAAGTTCTAGTACATCACTTAGTGAGGATGAAACAAGTTTTGACTCATCACTCAGTGTACCTCTCAGTCCAAACAAGAAACTAGAACCCGCCCAATGACACCAAATTGAAAATCTTGATCACATGACATATGAGGAACACAAAAAGCAAGCTTAGGAGAGCATGCTTAGCATTGTTGAGTGTCATACAAGATCACTGGTTGTGATATAACCTCATATAATGTCAAACCTAAAAAGCAACAAAAATACAAAAATCGGAGGAGTACTGCTTCTTCTTTCAAGTGGAAGATGTACTCTCTACAGACATGAACTCATCAAACCAAGGAGCATTATCAGAGGAAGATTACAAGAAGGATGTAATTGAAACAACACGTGAGGAATTTGATGAATCCCTTATGAAATTAAAGTAATCCCTCAAATTGTCATTTAGAGGAGTGCTCTTCTCTTGTGGTGAGGCTAGCATAGCTTCAACCCTTGCACCTTTAAATTCCAACCATGAGTTGTATCAAGAGCTCAAGAGATATATGTCATAGACCTCAGTTAAAGTGGTCATCAAAGGACCGAGTGTGCCATTGTACACATTGGGCACTCTTGAAAAATCTACGAGCCAAGAAGAAGATGAAAGTGAATGGGAAAATGAAACCGAAATGAAAATTGAAACTGAATCAGATATGGGAACATCCATGGTTCCATTTCAAGATTCTATCATGGTATGGTTAGATTTTCCTACCACGATAACCAAGATCATGATATCTTAATGGTATCAAAATGTGGGCGGAAAAGCATCTACTTGTAGCTCAAGGCTACTATGAGGGTGCCAATCCAATTTGGGTACCTCGACAATCAAAGCCTCTTCTTTAATACAAAACTCAAAGGCCAAGGAAGAATAATAGTACTCCACAACATTGTCCATAATAGATGAAGCGAGTTCCTCAAGAACTCTGGTAACGTAACAAGTGTGGGTACCAAAAAGATTATTGCAAGCACAAGGGTACTACCAAGGTAATACCAAAGCATGTATTCCCAATCACATCAACAAGTTCCGCAAGCCTGATCAAAGAAAGAAGCCTCAAAGGCATCAACCATTAACTCCTAATTTTCATCAAAGATGGGTGGGTGCCTGTGTGAACATGCTTCAACACAAAGGGTATTATGATGGTAATCCCATCATATGGCTGGCTAAGATCAAACAACAGGAAGAACACTTCTCCAACACCTTCAACCTTAGCAGTTTCACCTAAAGTTCAACAAGAATGGAGGCCCAAGTAACACCAAGCAAGCCACTCAACCCCTATCGTGCAGTAAACACATACACAAGATCTTGCGTGTTCAGTCAACACCAATGGCAACCAATCATTAGGTGTACCTACCACCTCGACAACACTCGATCTACAAATTCAAGAATCAACCTCCACGTCTAGAATGGAAACTTATGAGCACATCAAGGATAAACTCACAATGCTCTTCTCACCCCTTTGGATAAGAAGCATCAGTGCAAAAGCTACGCCAGTAGACATAAGAACCTATTCTCTCAAAAAGAGGAGTAGCCACAAGAACCTGTTGCTCACAATGTGGTAATTAAAAGAAAAATAAAAAGAAAAAGAGGAGTAGCCACAAGAACTTGTTGCTCACAAGGTGGTAATTAAAAGAAAAATAAAAAGAAAAAGAAAAAACACAAGGGAGTCACATGACTGGACTACCTAAAAATGGTAGAACATCACAAGAAACTCGCAAAACGATCTTCAATAGTCAATACATTTTTGTTAAGCTTATAGTGTACTATTCTTTTGGCTAAGTTAATGAAGTAACTGCTCCATGAGTACATATCTATAGTCATGCATTGTAGGAGATTTTCACCAAAGTCTCATCATCATCAACAACTTTCCAAGTACATCTTTGGGATGGGGGAGCCATGGTGGGTGATATCCTGGTTAATGGTACAACCCATCACTTGGCATTTTACTTCAAATTGCAAAGATTTCCAAACAAAAACTTAAATCTTCATAACACATCGATATCTAATCCTTAGGTGAAGATATCTATATTAGCCTGACAAGTCATCGTAATTCTTTTATGCCTCACCAACCAGTGGCTACTTCAACAATTAATAAGAGTCCATTTGACTCATTTAATGTACTTCATGATTATCTACTTCATAGAGTACTTAAATATACATAAAAGGATAAAAAGCACATGGGAAGAAGCATGCAGAAACAAGTCCTACTCAACAAAATTTGACAAGAATCCTGCCATAAAAAGAGATTTCATCGAAGGCCAAATTCCTCAAATGATGAATTTCGTTTCAATGAATTAGATGAGGAACTGAGAATCACAATCTCATTCTAATGATTTTGTCTATGTTCCTCTAGATCCTTCCTTCTCTTCTCCTCCATCATTAAACATCTCTTAGATTTCCCATTAACACAAATCACATGTAACCCTGTTTACGATTGCCAACACAAATCTCATTCTGATGATTTTGTGTATGTTCCTCTAGATCCTTCCTTCTCTTCTCCTCCATCATTAAACATGTCTTAGATTTCCCATTAACACAAATCACATGTAACCCTGTTTACGATTGCCAACAACAAAGTCAGCAAAAAATATAACCCACATAAAAAAATGCTCACAAAATTATAAAAATGCAATCACTCGAAAAACCCCACCACCCCCATCCTAGTAGGAATTCCCGCTAATCTCTAACCTTTTCATTTACTAACTATCCCTTCTTATTCCTTCCAGAGGAACAAAGACCATTAAACATCACTCAACATCAAAAGCCATCAACGAAGCTTGTCAATTCTCCCCATACAAAGGTCTTCAACATAGTCACGAGCGACGACGATGAGGACGCGATCGGCATCACAAAAAGGAGAGAATGTTAACCCATTCCTGGGGTTAATAAGAGCTACTGCCATTATCTTACATCAAGGAATCACGGTAGATACACCAAAAGGTCATACATTTAAGATATAAAGCAATGGTGTCCAAATCTACAACTTGGATGGGTGCCGTAATGGTCCGACAGAATACTTATGGTGATTTTCGCTTTAAGAGCATGTGGTAGTAAGTTAGGATGAAGTCCCAAGTGATGTACTTCATGGATTAGTATTATGAGAGTAGTCATTGTCCCAAGTGATGTACTTCATGGATTAGTATTATGAGAGTAGTCATTGTAATAGCATTAGGCCTTTTATGAGCCTACGGTGCCCAACCGGCCATAGTTTAATTGAGTGAACACTTATGGCCATGTATATAAGTGAATATCTCTCATAATCCCATTGTACAATAGATTCTTGCTCTTGCTAATCTCTCTCTAATCCATGCTAGTGAGTGTGTGTGAGTGAAGAAAGGTGAGGGGAGGGACGAGTACTTGTAGTACAACATAGCGGTGTGACAATGCTTGTGGGAGGTGCGGTGGAATTGCTTCTCAAAAGGGGTTATAGAGCTTGGAGATCTCAAAGATTTACGAGCTCAGCCAATGGAAAAATCCTCATGAAGCGGTTCACTAGGTAATCTTCTTGCTAGATGTGTTTCAAAGGGGGTTTGGGTGAGCCATAACACACAATAAGTGTTATGGCACTATAAACATTGTACATATTATGAGGAAAGCTTGAAAATGGCCCATCTTAATAAGTTTGGGCACCAAAGTGTGAATAAGACAATAGTATATAAGTAAATTTCTTATAATGCAAAGACGCAATCCCCCTCTATGCTAGTTGAGTCGTACACTTATCTACTTTTTCTCATAGGGTTTAAGTTTGGGCACCCGAGTAAGAATAAGGGCCAATTGTATATAAGTGAATTTCTCATAATGCAAAGACATGATCCCCCTTTGTGCCAATTGAGTCTTACTTGTCTACTTTCTCTCTTGTGCTCTAGTCTTGTGTGTGTGGGTGTGTGTGTGAGAGAGAGAGTAGAGTGTATGATTCTTGGTGCATATGCCTCTTGCTTGTTGTGCGAGAGTAAGCAAGAGTAACAGAGGTGAGTCCTTGTAGGGAAGTGAAGCTAACTTCTTGGAGGTGACAATAAGAAGGAGATTTGGGAGATTAGAGATAGCAACCATTGGTGGTGGAGGTTAAAGATATTAGGCCGAAAGCAAGGTAGGAATCCCACAATGGTTGTAGTCTATTTCATTGTTTGCTAGAATGGGAGAGTTCTTGAGAGTAGAAATAGTCCATCACAAATTTGTAATAGCTTTATAATGTGTTGGTCCTGCTTTTAGTATTGTGTCTTCTTACATGACCAAGGGTTGGAATTTAGGTTGGTTCACCAAGATGCATAAAGTCTACATCTTTTAAATAATTTCCTTATACTAACTAAGTGCTCTTTCATTTGGAATAAACACAAAGGCCATCAATAGTGTTGTACATGCATCAAGGTAACAAAAAAAATTCTAATTGAGGCGATTATATTCATGTTGTTGGAATTAGGGTTGCAGGAAAGCACACAAAGCTTAAAGAAGAAGAAGCAAGAATGCACACAACACAAAGTGTATTAGATTGTGTCAATGTACAAAAGATAAGTTAGCCCTAGAAGGATGGGCGTATATACAAACCGGGGGAAAAAACCTCCTAAAGAGGGAAAAAGTGCCCCAGCGGTCCTAAGTGTGTTCACACACATCACTGCCTATATATATATATGGTAACAAATCCCCCCTAGGAGTGATGGTGTGAACGAGAGATGGCACTCATGTAAAGGGGAGTGCCATGCCCGAAGTAGATCAGTCCACAAAGGGGAGCAAGTCCAAAGCTTTGCGGAAAGCTTCGAACTTCTCACGAGGAAGCGCCTTTGTGAAAAGATCGGCGAGGTTGTCTTATGTTGGCACATAGGCCAAGCTGATCTCTCCTGCTGAGAGTCTGTCCCTGATATAGTGATAATGCACCTCAATGTGCTTTGTGCGAGCATGAAAAACTGGGTTTCTCGTAACTGCTAATGCACTTTGACTGTCAGTGAAGATAGAGGTGGCAGACTCTTGTCCAACACCCAAGTCAGCCACCATAAGCCATCTGAGCCACACACACTCAACTGTAGCTGTGAAAGCTGCCATGTACTCAGCTTCACAACTAGAAGTGGCCACAGTAGGTTGCTTCTTGCTCAACCAAGATATGCATGAGCTACCGAGCATGAAACAAAAACCACTTGTGGACACTCTTGTGTCATAGCAACTAGCCCAATCTGAGTCTAAAAAAGCATGTAAATCTAGCGGCAACGATCCCCCCTTGGGATAAAACAACCCAAGATGTATGGTGCCACTCAAGTAGCGAAAGATGCATATAACTGCCTTCCAATGCTGAGACCCTGGGCTATGCATAAACCTACTCACCTGTGAGACTACAAACTGAATGTCCGGCCTCGTAATGCATACATAAATGAGGCAACCAATAGCTGTCTGATAGAGTGTGACATCAAAGTGATCTCCAGCATCATGAAGACTCAACTTCAAACCTGTCTCCATTCGAGTAGCAATAGGCTTGCAGTCTTCAAGGCCAAATCTCCGCAACAATGTCTCAATATACTTTGTCTGACACAAAGCAATACCTCCATCACACTGCTTAAATTGTATCCCCAAATAATGATGCAAATGCCCCAAATCTGACATCTCAAAAGAGGCATTCAAGTCAGCCTTAAAATCAGCAATATGACTCTCATTTGGTCCTGTGAGCAGCATGTCATCGACATAGAGAGTAATGTACATCATCCACACGTTTAACATACAAAGTGCTTTCTGTTGGACTATTCTGAAAACCATGTGAAGTCAAATATGCATGTATCTTTTCATACCAAGCTCATGGAGCTTGCTTTAAACCATATAAAGCCTTTTTCAACCTGCACACTTTGTTTTCCTACCCTCTTTGAACAAAACCACGAGGCTGTGATACATACATCTCCTCATGCAAATCTCCATTCAAGAATGCAATCTTTATGTCCAACTGATGTACATTCCAACCATTATGAGCTGCCAATGCACAAATGCTACGAATGGTAGTCAAGTGGGAGCAAAGGTCTCATCAAAATCAATGTCCTTTTCTTGAGCATAACCCTTTGCAACAAGTCTAGCCTTATAGCGATCAACACTGCCATCTGGCTTTCGTTTCAACTTAAAAACCCACCTACATCCAATGGCCTTTTTACCAATAGGCAAATCACACAAAGACCATGTACCATTCTTCATTATAGCATCATATTCACTTTGCATTGCAGCCAACCAATTTTCTGAATTTTGTGCCTCATTAAATGAAAGAGGTTCTTCCTCTTCACACATACTAGACACAGCCAAAGCATAACAATCTGATGTATAAGAGGCATGCTGAAAACCTGAACGAGTACGACTAGTCATAGGTGCATCAATCTTACTATCACGCAAGGTTTGCACCAGTCATTTTGGCATACCTCTAGCCTGCTCATTTTCAGCCCTATCCTCATAAATTACATCCTGTAAATCTGCATAAGAAATAGGCTGATCTATAATGTCGTCTGAAATCTGCATAGGCTGGATATTTGCCTCATTAGGACTTACATTTGAATTCCCACCTGTAAAGAGAGGCAACAACGTATCAAATACATCCCGTGAGCTCACACTTGTCTCTTTGGTACATGATAACAAAGGTTGCACAGCATCTTCCACAAAAACAACATCTCGACTAATCAAGATACGCTTTGACTGTGGATGATACAATCTGTAACCCTTGCTCTCAGCACTGTAACCAACAAAAATGCATTTGACAGCCTTATCATCTAATTTTCTGCGTTGTTGCATAGGCACTAAATCATAGGCCAAGCAACCAAAGACATGCAAGTGACCAATAGAAGGCTTCCTGCCATGCCAAGCTTCATATGGAGTAATAGACTACAAGGCCTTAGTGGGACACCTGTTGAGTACATATGCAGCACACATGACAGCCTCAAGCCAAAACGCATGTGGCAAAGCTTGGCTCTTGACCGTACATCGTGCCATCTCCATAAGTGACCTGTTTTTTCTCTCAGCAACACCATTTTGCTGAGGGGTATACGGCACTGTACATTGGTGTTTTATCCCACGACTAGCCAGAAATGCATCAAACTCTTTAGACATGTACTCCCCCCCTCGATCAGAACGGAGGGTGCCCACAGTACAATTGGATACATTTTCAACCATAAGCAGAAACTATTTGAAGCACAAAAACACTTCGTACTTTGCCTTTAGTGGATATACCCATGCATGCCTTTAGACATGTACTCCCCCCCTCGATCAGAACGAAGGGTGCCCACAGTACAATTGGATACATTTTCAACCATAAGCAAAAACTATTTGAAGCATAAAAACACTTCGGACTTTGCCTTTAGTGGATATACCCATGCATGCCTTGAGTAATCATCAATGAAAGTCAAGAAGTACAAGTGTTTACCAAATGACAGAGAACCATCCTTTGGAAACGCAGAACACTGCATTTTGGCCAAAATACAGCCTTCGCAAACATGTTTTAATGGTGCCTCAAGAGGGGGCAATGAAGCAACCATATCAAATTTCTGCAAACACAGCAAACTAGCAAAGTTCAGATGACCAAAACGAGCATGCCATAGTTTTGCATCTGAAACTGCCTTTTCATCAGAAACTGCATTTGCTGAATCTTCCACACACTTGTCATAAGAATTGAGCCTACAGCCTACGAAACAAGGTGCCAGATACAATAATCGTATCACCAGAAGTCAAATCATGAACAGTACATCTGTCATCCACAAATTTGACTACAAATCCAAGTCTAGCAAGCGCAGAGACAGACAATAGATTCTTCTTTATCCCTGGCACATACAAAGCATCTGAAAGTGTGAAAGCGCTGCCATTTGCAGCAGTAAGCATAATTTTACCAATGCCTTTCACTGGGTAAGAGGCATTATTGGCATGTGACAGTATTCCCATTAGAGACAGCCTCAAGACAAGTGAACATATCACGATGTGAGGTAATGTGCTTTGTAGCACCACTGTCAAAATACCAAACATGAGAGTCAATAGAAACTGCCAAACATGCATCATATACAGATGGGTCATACTGGCAATACATGCTAAACGCCCATTCTGTATCTTGCACAACATTTGCAGAATCTGCATTTGTAGAAGCATCTGCTATTGTGGCTGCATTTGATTCTTTCTTCTTTGCCTCTTTAGCCTTTAGCTTAGGGCAATTCTTAATGACATGATCATTTGCCTTACAATAGTTGCACCTGGTCTTTTTTTTGCCTTTATCAAGAGCCTTCTCAGACTTATTGTTGCTACCTGTGGAAGGAGAAGAAGTTGCAGACCTACTAATAGGAGAAGAAACAGTGGAAGGGGCTACCTTACCACTTCTTCTCTACTGCTGGGGGTAGCAATAAATGCTTGATCAACTGCACGCTTCCTGGCCCTATTTTGCCTGGACTGCGCTTCTTGCAAGAGCTTGTTGACTAAAGTATCATACTTGACAGCATCAGGTCTATCCTCAGCAAGAAGTCTCCACGTGGAAGTAAAAGTCTGATATGTCTCAGGTAAAGCATCAAGAACAGTCTGCACAAGAGAATGATCAGGAATAATCTCACCTGCAGAAATCAACTGTTCTTTGAGATCTTTAATCTCAGTAAGAAAAACATTCATGTCATCATCTTCCTGCATAATCTTTAATTCTAGCTCTTTACGCAGGTAAGAGACTTTTGCCTCGTTTTTTACGACCTGCATACAAACCAGCTAGAATATCCCAAGCCTGTTTTGCTGTTTAGCTGAACGAATATGTGGGGTGATGTTACATTTGACAGAAAGTGCAATCAAGGCATGAGCCTGTGCATCTTTAACATCCCAACGAGCTTGTTCAGCAGTGGGTAAAACAGCAGCAACAGTAGAGCTGCTAGATCCTGCAACATCCTCAACAAACAGATCCTACATCCACAGAACCTGGACGTACATCCATACCCTACACAATGTTCCACACTCCTTTTGCAACCAAAACATGCTGCATCATGTATGCCCAAAGTGGGTAGTTGCTGTCTCCATCCAGTTTGTCTTCAGCAGACAACATGCGAAATACATCATTGCTGTTATCAGCCCATGAGCACTGACTGAAACTGATGCAAAAGCTACCTATAATGAATCAAATACTGAACAGAAAACAACTCGTGCTATGTAGCACGGTCCACAATAGAGTATGTATGCCTGTTTTGCAGAAAACTGCACTGTCGAAATTTCTACAGAAAATGACGAAAACACCTATGTAGAACTTGAAATGCAAAAACGGAGCCCGAAACGACCTCAGATGCAATTTCTAAGAACGCATAGCCCTTTGGGCTGATTTTCAAAGTTTAGGGACCTGTAAGCGCTCGTGAAAGCTCACCTCAATCAGAGAACGTGAGTCGGAGGGTGCTGGCGGTGTAGCCCTGGGAGCCGATGCCTGCTCTGATACCAATTATTGGAATTAGGGTTACAGGAAAGCACACAAAGCTTGGAGAAGAAGAAGCAAGAATGCACACAACACAAAGTGTATTAGATTGTGTCAATGTACAAAAGATAAGTTAGCCCTAGAAGGATGGGCGTATATACAAGCCGGGGGAAAAAACTCCTAAAGAGGGAAAAAGTGCCCCGGCGGTCCTGAGTGTGTTCACACACATCACTGCCTATATACATATGGCAACACATGTTTTTTAAAAATAGAATATGAATCATGACTTTATTTACAAGTTTTAGTGAAACTAGTATTTTGTAAAACTTTATAGTAAACTAGTATTTTGCAAAACTTTATGGTGGTTGATGGGCGTCTCTATCCAATTGACCCTCCATTAAGAGTAAACCCTCCTTTCCGCGATTTATTATCTTTTTTGCAATTTATTTAGTAAAGGAGATCTTGGCTTGTTATAGGATAGTGCAGAATATTGACTACAAGTGGAGCTTGGCAAACCCTTATTCTCCAATCTCATATGCAAGCATCACAATTCAACCTTTTACAATGTCAAGAAGGACTTAAAACATCATCAGATAAAATGAAAGAGATCCTCGCAGAGAATGTGGAGAAGGATGATGCAAAGATTCAAAGGTTAGAGGAACTTATCAAATGACTCAAAGCAATGCCAACAAATGGTGCTCCTAAACGCAAAAAGACATTGGCTGGTATAGAATCTCTTGCGTTTAAAGGTGGAGCACGGAAGAAAAATATTTGTACAACAAAGTAACATAAACTTTCATTATGCACTCAGTGATTTAAACAAAATAGTCATGATTTGTGTTTTGCAAGGAATTCGGTCAAAGCCATTCTGAATACCAAGGATATTCTCTCAATTATTACTGACCCTCATCGTCCTAAAATACGCCAAGCTGTCGCTAGCAATGTGGTGAGCAAGATTACCACCTCCATCGTCATTAATTCAACATGCTTGTGATACGGCTAGAATCAGCATGAAAGGGTACCAAGCAATCCGTCATGTTGTAAAGGATGCATTTCTAAGACAAGGAATCACTGGCACTTTATTTTCTACACTCAAGGTGATTCACAATGTCAAGCGTATCAATAATGATGATGTGCAACGAGCTATAGGACAGTTTTATCACATTGAGGGCACACTAACATTAGACATAGGGTCGAGCAGAAAAAAAATCAAGATAAAAAGTATAAAATTTCACTATGATGTTTACAATAACATCTTTGTTCATATTGAGAGACTACAACAAGCTATGGTGAGTTCTATGGTCTTTCACCAGAAGGTGAGAACTTGCAATTGCTACTATTCATGTTTTTCAATAGAAAATGAAGACGATTATTTTGTTTTGAATATTATAAATTACCGTTTATTTGTAGTTTTGGGGAGCACACTTTCATTTGTGCTCAAGCTAATTGAGTGCCAAATTGTGAAAGGTTGGAAGCTGGAACATATGAGCACTACGCTCATGAATGAGGCCATGATATGTGCATGGGAAAAGACTACCAAACCAAGTTTCAGTGTGCAATCTGAGAAAGAGGTCTGGTGGCTTGGTGCATTTGAGGTACCGAAGGAGACACATGAGGTATTGACATGGATGTTTGAAAGGACTCCCTCGATAACATATGTAATCAAAAAGCAAATTGATGGTCAACTTTTAGATATAGAAAACATAAGAAAGTTCAAGGTGGATTGGCATCTTGGGGGAGATTTAAAGACAATTAAATACATGATGGGTTATGCTCAAGGCGTGACATCAAGATGACCTTGTCCATACTGCAATGCTCAGATTGACATTCCTAGGCGCAAAAAAAGACAAATGGAAAAGTTATGCAGAAGGTTGGTTCTATTGGGAAGGATGCCTCGAAAGGTCCCAAGAAAGGGAAGAAGCAAGAGGAAGATACAGTAGATCCAACCGAGTCAACTGATGATGAAGATGAGGAATAACCAAATGCAAGATGGGTGGAAGGTGTCATGTCTCCTGACACTGTTCTGGCACTACTCCCCTAGCCACTCAGGATTATTTCTGATGCACATTGATTATGAAAAATAGTAATTTATAAGATCAAAACACCTTTAATCATGTGTAAAAATATATTGTTTGTCATCCAATACATCAGAATTTCTCCTAGAGGACCAGGGAAGCTATGCCAGAACAGTGCGAATTTAGGCTCTGCATCAGCGGGTGGTGGTGCAGGCTCGAAATTTGCACTGTTCTGGCACTGTTTCCCTAGCCACTCAAGATTATTTCTAATGCATTTATAATGAAGTTGAGTACATTGATTATGAAAAATAGTAATTTACAAGAGATAAAAACACCTTTAATCATGTGTAAAAATACATTATTTGTCATCCAATACATCATAATTTCTCTTGAAGGGCTAGGGAAGCTGTGCCAAAATAGTGCAAATTTGGGCTCTACAGTAGCAGTGCAGGCTCAAAATTTACACTGCTCTGGCACTGCTCCCCCAGGCCCCCAGGGTCATTTATGATGCATTTACAAAAAAATTAATGTACAAACTAGAAAAAACAATGATATACTTGATGAAAATAAGTTTGTAAAACCTGTATTGTATTCATAAGAAGAAGTGATACATCATCTTTACAAAAGCTTTCTTACAATATTAAGCTTCCTTCTTTTCAAGCCCCTTGATTTTGTGTTGAGTGTCGGCTTTGTGTTTGAATGTAAGAGTTCTATCTTCGTCGCAATCAGTCATCGCATGATTACTCACTAGCCAATCCATGCCAATGATTACGTCTCGCTCACCCATGTCTATAACATAAAAGTTTCCTTTGTGTTCAGTTTTAGCCAACGTAAAAGAAAGATTTTCAATGTACCCACTTGTGTAATGTCTTCTTCCATCAGCCAACTCAACCGGGCGTTTTATACCTTGATGAACTTTGAGTTTCAAATTTTCAGACATTTTGGAAGAGATAAAACAATGAGTACTACCAGAGTCTATCAAAAAATGTATCTTTTGAGTCCCAATCTTTCCCGAAATTTTGATAACAGAAACCCTCAAATGTTCAAGAGAAGAAGAAGTCTTACACTTCATAAGAAAATCAGAACACTTACCTTCTTTGCTTGCATCCTCGATTGTGGTCTCCAAAACCTCATTCATCTTTTCTTGTAGTGGCTTGTCCATAGCTTTGTTTGGACACTCGTACGTACGATGTCCCTGCTCCCTGTTAAAAACCATTCTAAGGAGGATCAAACACTAGCTCCATTGCATAGTTGAATAGAAATGAAGAAGATGAAGTTAAGCTACTAATCAAGAAGTAATTAGCATAATGATGAGCATAATGACAACATAAGTGAGGGGCAATAAAATGTGTTGATTTCAATAGATGAGAGCCTCTTTATATAGGCTGAAGTACATGAGGATTAAGCTCAAGATTAGGTGTTAATCATCATCTAAATCATCTCCACCTTCCCTCCTAGATTCAAGCACCTAAAAGTGACCACCAACCCTAGAATCTTGCTAATCACACCAATGCTACCTAATCAAGGGATCACGACCCCTTTGGCTGATGTTGAGCTCCTAAATGACTCTTTTACATCATGGTAAGATTGCATAATAACCTTTGTATCCATTTGCCCATAATCTATGACTTTAGTGCATAGTGCTAGTTACAAGGTATGTGCCCTACACATCATTTTAGTGAAGGTGTTTGCCATATTTTTTAACACCCCTCCTCAAACACTGAATCCACTCAATGATGCAGTTGGTCATGCTGACTCTCATGAGCCTAATTAACCACCCAATGCTCAGTGATAGCATGCATGAGCGTGGTCTGACTAGCAATGCCATACATAGGTTATGCCAATGTGAACTCAGAGACTTTAGTCATGCGTACAAAAGAGGTATGGGACGACTTTAGAAGAGTGTGACAAGACGTGGCTACATGTATGAGTGAAGAGGACACCCATGTGTATAGGGCATGCCCTTGCTTTTAGCACTTTAGAATAAATGATTTGATCTAATCATAGATAGGGCCTCATGATGGTGGCCCTTGTCTTCATCTTTTTCTTCTTCTTGGTCTTCTTCCTGCTGCACTTCTTCCATGATGTAGACTCGTTGCATCTTCTTCTTGGCAAAACAATTCTTCTCTACATGGCCAGGTTTGTGACAAAAGTCACAAATGAGATTGTTGTTGTTGTGGCCCTTGTTGTAGTTGCCTTTGTTCTTGCCATACCTACTAGATCCTGCATAATAAGCATTTTCAGTAGACAAGGTTGATGACGATGGAGACTCCATTTGCTTGGTCTTTAGTTTTCTCTCCTCCTCAAGAAGAGATGCTTCAATGTCCACAAGCTTTGATATTGGCATATTGGTCAAGGTTGTGACCACATGGTCATATTCTTCAGGTAAAGATTTAAGTAATACACCAATGGAGACATCTTCATCCATCTTAAGACCTATTCCTGCAAGTTGTGTTAATAGGCCTTTCATGTAGTTCAAATGTGAGGCTAGGGATGTGCCAGACTTCATTTCTAGCTTAAAAAATTCAATGAGCAAACCAAACTTTGAACTTTTAGATCGAGCCCCAAATAGAGTTGTGAGTTGGTCCCAAACTTCCTTGGAAGTTTCGCATCCATCCACATGATGAATGTAAGTGTCATCAAGCTCCAATGTGATGATGGCACGAGCTTTGTCATCTCTTACTTCCCAACAAGGAACATTAGCAAGAGTCCTTGGCTTCTTCTCATTCCCATTTACTATGTTGAAGAGCCCCTTCTTCATGAGCATTAACTTGATGCGGGTTTGCCATGTGTGAAAACCATGACCTTTAAAGCGCATTGATGGAGAATCCTTGGTAGCCATTATGATATGGAATGAAGGGGGTCTTACCTCTGATGATTGAGGCAGTGTCTACCCTTTTACAAGAGAGATTAAGACCAAAGAATAGTGCTAAATCAAGTTATTTAGCATATGCTTTCCAAAAGATAAAACCAGAAAATATATTGATTTGTGGGAAGCAAGGGAGACACCTACTAATCAAGGGGCAAATTAAGTGTGAAGTAATAAGGGGATGTAGCAAGTCCCTAATGACATGTATGAACCACTTATTGCACCAAATGATAAGGATTATGACAGATTAATCATTGATTAGTGGAGTTGAATATTCTGCTCACTATGCAGAGAAATGAGCTCACTTGGAGTCAATATTTGAAGGAGTTGCACAAAGAATAAGCTAAAAATCTTCAAGGGCATTGAATAGCAGTATGTCTAGATGATTTTAGAGCCCACAAACACTTGCTTAAGCAACTTAATCAATGAGTAATCTCAAATTTACCAAAGTACCTTTTTTGGCTATGGCAGTTCTGGACAGCACCCTGGTTTTTTGCTTGGTGTGTGAAGCACACTCAATGAGCTGCAACAATACTTTTGGTGGTCGCCTATCAAGAACGTGCCTGTTTTGGGGAAAACGAAGTTGCCGGCGACGTGGAGCTATGAATGGTGCAATTGAGGTGCCATGCCCCTTAGCAATATTGCTGGTGAAGTGCCCACAAAAAGGATTTTGGCAACGGTTACGTGGTTTGTGAGCACCAAGGCCTCCACTCAGCTGCTATTCTAGATCCTATTTTCTAGGAAACCCATAAAAGCTAATGAAACCCTAATTTTCACTAATCTCTTGCTAAGCAAATAAGATGGGGCTTGATTCTAAATGCATGGGCTAGTCCTAGCTCTGATACCATGTTAAAAACCATTCTAAGGAGGATCAAACACTAGCTCCATTGCATAGTTGAATAGAAATGAAGAAGATGAAGTTAAGCTACTAATCAAGAAGTAATTAGCATAATGATGAGCATAATGACAACATAAGTGAGGGGCAATAAAATGTGTTGATTTCAATAGATGAGAGCCTCTTTATATAGGCTGAAGTACATGAGGATTAAGCTCAAGATTAGGTGTTAATCATCATCTAAATCATCTCCACCTTCCCTCCTAGATTCAAGCACCTAAAAGTGACCACCAACCCTAGAATCTTGCTAATCACACCAATGCTACCTAATCAAGGGATCACGACCCCTTTGGCTGATGTTGAGCTCCTAAATGACTCTTTTACATCATGGTAAGATTGCATAATAACCTTTGTATCCATTTGCCCATAATCTATGACTTTAGTGCATAGTGCTAGTTACAAGGTATGTGCCCTACACATCATTTTAGTGAAGGTGTTTGCCATATTTTTTAACACTCCCCGCATCAAAAGCATAATCCCAACCGCTTTGCCCTCTCCATGGGCACAATGTGCTCAAGGAGTGATTGGGCTATTTCTTGAGGATCCTCTATGCCTATGCTTTTGGCTATACCTATACGAGCAAGAAGCTTACTCCTAAATCCAAAACCAAAAACATCAAAGGCAAGGGATTTTTTAATCAGAACTATACATTTGGTGCTCTGCGCCATACAGGCTACATAGTGCACCTTAGAGAGGGCTTTCAAAAAGAAAAGGTGAAGGAAGATTGAGGGGTGTAGTCCCTGTGGAGGATAATGGCGATGCCATCCACAGGAAGCCGACCAAGATAGTGCGCTAACACAGCATCATGTCCATGGACCTTGGCCTGGTCTCTGCTGCCCCGCCGCCTCTCCCAGCAATATGCATCAATTTCAACCACCCTCTGCAATCAAAAGGAAAAATCAAAATATTTTCCTTTACATAATTACAAATGTTTCTAAGTCGTAAAAGGTCAATTATTACCTCTTGCTCAATGTCTTCTTTTGCCAAAGTGCTGGTGGGGGGGCGGAGAGTTAATCGAGGACTTAGCCTCATTCTTTTTAGGTGCTTTGGTCTCCTCCATCACTCCAATAGCAAGGGTATCCTTTTTAGCCTCTAGCTTTTCTTGTAAGGTTGTGAATTCCTCCTCTGGAACTAGGGCTTGCTCTGCAGTCTTAACCATAGTTTCCTTGACCAAAGCAACTGTCGTTGCGATATATTCTCCAAGGGTTATATGACACTATCTAGGTGAGGTTCAAGGTTGGACGTATCAAGGTCCACCTCACATCGCGTGCATATAATGCCCAAGCATTCATCTATTCTCTCAAGCAAGCTACCTTTTCAAGGTCATGAAGAAATAGGTATTCTTCACCTTCCACCACAATGGCGCTCAAGAGATTGATCTCAAGCTCTAGCAACACCTTGCTCTCCTCGTGTGGGGAAGATGGCCCCACATCTTCTACTACAATGGGCTGTTCAGCTACAGATTATGCACCCTCTAGAAAGTGCTCTGATACAAGTTGCTCTTCCACACTAGCACTCGTCCGTTGGCCTTGAATGTACAGGTCTCCAAGGGTATACACATGTTGCACTATGGCAACGAATCCTTCCTTCTTAGTATGCTTGAAGCCTTGTAGTTCCCCTTCCAACAATGATGTAGCATATTCCCCAGTTGATGCACTCGATGTGGTCCCTTAGAGCTTGGCTGCATGTAGACCCAAGCCCAAACCCTGAATCTTGTTGGAGCCCAAACTCTATTCTCATCTCTTGTGTTATGGAGCACAAGCTCTTCCACCTTCTCCCTAGGTCTTCTCACATTACTGGAAGAGGCCATGGTGGTAAGAAAAGAGAGAAGGGAAAAGAAAAGCTTGTTTTACAAGAGAGGAGTGGAGAGGAGAGAAAGTTCAAGGTTTTCAGTGCAGCAATGGAAAGCTTAAAAGAGGGTTAGAGTTTGAGAATAGGCTTCCTGAACCTAGAGTAGACTAAAGAGGGATAGAGTTTCTACAGCAATGGAGAGGGAGGGAGCTTGAGAGAGAGAGACAGGGAGATTGAGAGGGAGGGAGCTTGAGAAGGAGAGAGAGCTTGAGAGGGATGGAGTTTCTGCAGCAATGGAGAGCTTAGAAAAGGAAGAAAGAGGGAGAGGGAGATTGAGACTGAGGGAGCTTGAGAAGGAGGGAGAGCTAGAGAGGTATAGAGTTTCTGCAGCAATGGAGAGCTTAGAAGAGGAAGAAAGAGGTTCAAAATTAGCTTTCCAAACCTAGAGTATATTGGGGGGAAGTTTGAGAGGGAAAAAATACTTTTGGGTTTTAGGGTTTTTAATCTGCGTGATTCTAGGTGGAGGGACCTCTAAGTTTGGGCCCAGGAGGTAGGGGGACAAGAGTAGTAATTATGCCCCATTAGCAAACCAAAGCCTAGGCCCCCTAGGGTCAAAGAAGTAAAAAATGTGCACCTAGCCCTCTTCCTATTGGTCCATTCCTAATCAAAATTTAATCCAAGAGGCCCTCTTTGGGTCCAAAAAATTCTTAATGTGATGGGAGGGATTGAGCATTGTGATTGGTGATACGCCTATATCTATGTACCTTCTAGTGGATCATAGTAGCGATGCATTAGACTATCATGGGGATCAACACTTGACTAGTGATTCATCCATTGCAATGTGTGAGATTCGGGATGATGATACTTCACATGATGATGAGCAGAGGCCTGAGTTTCTATTGCTAGTATACTTGACAGCATTTACTTGGGTTTAGTACATATACTAGGGCAATCAAGCATTGCACATGAGCATAGTGATGATTTTGTTGAGGTGAGGCTTTGTAGGAGAGAGAGGATTATGCATATGGATCTAGAGATCCTTGCATTTAATTTAGACATCTCCTTGGATCCTATATTATTGGAGATAGATTTATCATGGGATATAGGTCACATAGGAGCATCATTGATGGAGATAGACCATGTTTATGAGGATGACCTTGGAGGCCTTGAAAAGGTGTCATAGTAGATGATGATTTAGGGGATGATACCATTTATCTTTCATGTAAGGATACCTCTTCATTTTTTAGTAATGATTATGATGATGCTAATGATCATATTGATATCTTAGATCATCATATACACATAGAGGGTTTTGCACATTAGGAGGTAGTGCATGGTTTGGCTTATTTCCACATACCTATTGATGTAGTGGATCATGTTTTTGACATTTTCAGTGATACTACATTGGATGACAGCATTGGTTCACTCTTACCCTCCCATGATGTTGACCTTAAGATGTGCTCTTTTGGCTTCACGGATGTTGACACAAGCTTGTTTTCTGTGCATTATGAGGATTTACATGCATCACATCTAGATTCTCACCTAAGCAGTTATTTGGACCATAGATTTGATGATATTTTTGTTGATTATTTCACTTTGGACGAGGATATTGGATACTTCCTTCTCAATCCAAGTGGTCAACATTTGTTCCATGGTTAGATGATGTACACTTTGGCTATGCATTTGACCCAGGCGGAGTTATAGCTTCATCTTGTTAAAATTACAGCAATGTGATGAGCTATGGTGGATCAAATGCTAGAATCAACATCATTAACAAAGAGATTAGATGATAATTAACATGTGATTGAGTAATTAAGTGATAGCTTAATGTAGGCATGGATAATAAAAAACCAGCAAGTTCTCATTAGGCCAATGCCTCAATTTATAGAGTTTATATCCAAGCATCTAATCCCATTGATTTCTCCTTGATTCACTCCACCTCTTTTGCTTGATTCTCTCCACCTCTCTCAGAATATCTCCACACTTCCTAAATCTTCTCATGCTACCTTTATTCTCTCCCAGTAGATTCTTCTCACCTTTTCAAAGGTTCTCTCACATTTACACATTCTCTTTTACAACCTCTAGCCAAGGACTTGTTCCCGCACACACCCTATTCACTTGTATATTTCAACACCTCCCCTCAAGTGAATACTCCTAGCACACCTGGACCCTATACCAAGTTTCCCTCTTACTTGATAGTCTGCAACTAGTGCCTTAAGTCCCTAAACTCATAGTCCTTTACAGTCTCTCTCTCTATGCATCCAAGGCTACTACAAGTGCCCGTGACCTTGACTAAAGTGCTCACACATACATCTACCACATGGCCTACATCATCGGTGGCTCAGAGGTGGTTTTACTCTGTTGGGGCAGGTTACATTGGGTTGTGGGGTTTCTCTCTCTCTCTCTCTCTCTCTCAGAAAAGATGATCCAACTCCTCTTCCTTTTAGGAGCCTCCATGAAGTTTGCCGATGTCGTTCCTTCTCCACTGGGTTTGCTGTAGCAATCTCTTGCCATGTGTCCTGGCTTTCCACAGTTGTGGTGGCAAGTGAAGGTCCTTCCTCCTACTCTGCCTCTTCCTCCTCCTCGTCCTCGAGAGAATCCTCCTCGGGTGAATAATGCTTTTTCTTCTCCTGCTATAGAGTCGAGCCATTTCTTCTCTTTGCCTCTACTCTCTTGCTCTAGTAGAGCTCCTTCTATCTCGTGTAGCTTCAATTCAGGTACATTCTTTAGTGTTGCTACAATATTTTTATATTCACCTTTGTCGACACTCTTCAGAAGCACTGCTAGTGCCTCATCATCTTCTACCTTTTTTCCAATAGCTGCCAGTTGTTGCTTAATGCTTTTATATCTGTTCAAGTGTGTGATTAAAGGTTCACTTTCCTTCATATCCAATTTGTAGAATTGCATTAACAGATTTATCTTTGAATTTTTAGCTTGTGTGCTAAATAATTTATTGATTCATCCCATGCATCTTTTGCTCATTGTATCCCTGTGATGTGATGAATGATTTCATCATTTAAACTGAGTGCAATAAGTCCCAATGCTTTTTCATTCCTGCTCTTCCACTCATTTTTCCCTCTCACCTCTGGGCATTTATCTCTTCCCTCAACTAGCCCCCACAGATTTTTCCTCATCAGCAGATACATGGTTTTTGTCTGCTATGTGTAAAACTGCTCCCCATTAAACTTGGCTATTTCTTGTGCTATACTCATGATGATGTGAAGAGGTTCTTACCTCTTGATCCAATTTCAAGATTCAAGGGCAGTGTCTACCCTTTTATAACTCAATCTGGTGTTTAGGAGATGATTACAACAGATTTATCAGCATAAAATCACCAGAAATTACATTAAATCAACAAGGGTAACCAATTTGTATAGAATGGTTGGAGTATCAAACCATCTCCGAATTGCAATCTAAAGTTATAAGGATCTGTATCAGATACTAATGGTTAATTTGAACCCTCAATTGCACCAAAATATAGTGATTAGCACTGATTAATCATTGATTAGCAAATTAATCCTCTATTTTGTGTGTAAAAAACAGAGTATGCGGGGAGCCCAAATCTGAGGCCTTAGAGTTCAAATGAGATCAAATCCTTTCAAGGCCATCAATAGCAATTAGTCTAGTAGAGGATTAAGCCAAGAAACACAAGATTTGACCAAACATTGAATGCTTAATCTTTGTTTTACCAAAGTCACCTATAGATTTGATGAAGAGCTTGGATCTCACTGTAGACTTGATCAAATCAAATTTTGACTTCACCAGCTTGTAGAGCATGCTTAAAAACTCTCGGGGCTAAGAGGAATTAGACCCATTGCAACTGGAGCAGCCAAGATCTTCATTTTCTTCAGAAAAACAAGCGTTGAAAAAAAACACGATTTGTCCTGATTGCATCGGCGATTTGCTACGCTGATTTGATGGCCTGGAGCACTAATGAAGTAGCTATGTTGGGCTAGAAGGTTTTGGGCTAATTTGATGTATGTAAGGAGACAGAGCTCCTCCACTAGCTGGGGGTGCAGAGGTTAGTTAAAAAAGAGAAGAAAATATTAATTAGTTACTAATCCTAATTAGCCAAGTGATTAGTAAGATAATGGGCTCACAAATTGATGGATTCCAGGCTTGGTTCTGATACCATGTTAAAATTACAGCAATGTGATGAGCTATGGTGGATCACATGCTAGAATCAACATCATTAACAAAGAGATTAGATGATAATTAACATGTGATTAGTGAGTAATTAAGTGATAGCTTAATGTAGGCATGGATAATAAAAAACCAGCAAGTTCTCATTAGGCTAATGCCTCAATTTATAGAGTTTACATCCAAGCATCTAATCCCACTGATTTCTCCTTGATTCACTCCACCTCTTTTGCTTCATTCTCTCCACCTCTCCCAGAATATCTCCACACTTCCTAAATCTTCTCATGCTACCCTTTATTCTCTCCCAGTAGATTCTTCTCACCTTTTCACAGGTTCTCTCACATTTACACATTCTCTTTTACAGCCTCTAGCCAAGGGCTTGTTCCTGCACACACCCTATTCATTTGTATATTTCAACACATCTTACATCATTGACATGGGTTTCTATCCATTTGACCTAGGAGGATTGGCCAGCCAGGGTCTCTACATGTGTGTTATAAAACAAATTAATTGAAAACAATATGCAACTTTAAGCCTTCTAGCTAGAGAATATTATATGTTATAAAATCCTAACAACATCATATTATATGTTGTAAAATAAATTAATTCATCTCTAATAAAAATTATCATATATACAATAAGCCTATAACTTCATCCATCTAATAATTTTATATTAGGTTATCTACCTTAGTGAATTTTGCCTAATAAAAATATATTATAATTGTTCAAAAAGTCAATAATGATATTCTAATGAAAAGATACTATGATTTTCCAAATAAATTTAACCTAAATAATGATATTCTTAAAAAATCTAATGGAGTTATTCATTGTTAATTGGTGAGATATGATATATTAATGGTGAGACTGCATATAATAATACTACTCTCTCTACTCTATCGCCAAAATAATATCATAAAGTCGACTATAGAAAATCGAGAGATATCTTGCATCTTAAATTAATTTACAACATTTATTTTAAAAAATTCTCATGAAAGAAATTTTTCCTTGCGCAATCTTGCACCCTTCTTCTCATGAGGCCCTCTTTCCCTCCTTGCTCTCAGAAACATCTTCACAAGTTTATCAAAGAGGTACATGCTTTTCTCATGACAATTAATCATTTTTAATTGGTGTTATCACATATAATATATTGATAATTTTTTGTGATAATTTAATACACTTAAAACCAAGAATCAAAACATTTTTTCCTTATATCTAAAATAAAAAACAAGTATTAAAATAGACCAAAAAGTGAAAAGTCAAAATAACAATAAACTATCTTCAAAGGTAACAAAATATTTAATTCATTTAAAAGATTTGTCGGTCGTCTGTCGTTTTCGAAAAAGTTTTTGCGCAGGCTGCATCGTGTACGAGCGCGTGTATGTCTGCGTGTACCCTATTTGCACAGGTTGTTCACGTGTAGATACACGCGTTTTTGGACGGGTTTTTACACGCGACTGTGTTTGTCCTTAAAGTTCACCCATGCTTGCATGTCTTGCTTGTCCTCTTGTCCAGCTTGCATGTTTGGTCATCCAAAGCATACAGATTGTCGATCCAGCTCAAGAGAGAGATGATCCCATCTGCATATGGCTTGCCTTTACAAAATCATATGTGCTAGCTTGCATGTTTGGTCCTCCAAAGCATAGAGATTGCCGATCCAATCAAGAAAGAGACGATCCACTACCTAGCATTTTGTTAATACCTACCTATGGGCATTAATCATGTAGGAGGATGCATCAGTTTTGTTGTTACTAATTCAGCCACCTAGCATCGCACATGAGGAATCATCTTGTAAGCAGTTTCCAAGCCACTTCATAGCTAGTTGTCATCATGGGGAATCATCAAGCATGTATAGAAACAACCTTGAT
The DNA here is from genome assembly GCF_041138505.1 of Cibotium barometz. NCBI lineage: Eukaryota > Viridiplantae > Streptophyta > Polypodiopsida > Cyatheales > Cibotiaceae > Cibotium > Cibotium barometz. Next base: position 22,282,321 of record NC_141060.1, read on the forward strand.
CAAGATGCTGCATAAAGTTTGTGCTTTCAATCTTCATCTTTGTGCTTTGATACATAGAGTGATTCCCTTCATGGCGACTATGCTTTGATACATAGAGTGTTTCGGCATCGCCATCCCCTTTATCGCCTCTTATAGTAGCACTTATGGCCATCCCCTTCATGGATCCTTCATGTATATACTTTTATTTTTGTTGCAGATTCTTCATGGATCCAGGTTCTTCATCCGATCCATTTGCGTACAGCACTTGGATGATGGAGATGCTAAATCATTTTGGGCACCATCTTTGTCTAGTTAAGCTTATTACACAATACATGTATGCCCATCCCCCTCATGGATTCCCTGGTATGGTCACCCCGCCCCCCCGAGTATCCATGTCACTCCACTATTGTCTATGCCTGCGAGTCCGATGAGACGGCATGCAACTTCTCCTCTTCCATGCCCACCGAGGAGACATACCCCGTCCCAGACACACTCACGCACACCCTCCCAGGCACCGTCACGTCACGGCTCACAGCCACCATCACGTACTCCCTCATAGCCCACAGTCACGTACACAATCCCCTAGTCGTGACTCCACCCGTAGTACAGAGGAGAGCAAACGCCGCAGTAGGGAGAGTGGGAGTGGAGGATGCGGCGGGTGCTTTGGTGGGGGAGGTAGTAGGGCACACGGTGAGAGAGGAGATAGAGGGAGAAGAGTTAGAGGAGACAGTGAGGATGAAGAGGAGGTGAGAGAGGTGGAGGGAGTGATTTACTATGATGTGACGGATAGGGGCGGGGTAGTGATGGATGCAAGGGAGAAAGAGGTAATGGAGTACATGCGTGGGGTAGTTTCAAACTTGTACAGAAATTGTTTTATAAATTTAAAGATCAAAATAGCCGATTAGTTGGGGAGGTGATAGATGCTGTACATAGTCAGTACCCCAATCCCCCACAAGAGACATTCTCGGATGTATGGGGAAGGACGCAAATAAGGGAGATCTTAAGTAATAAAAGATCTCACCTTAAGAAACTCGCGTACGATGATGGGCTAAATGTAGCTGCGGGTGGCTATCCTGCCGAGAAACCTGCCACCCCACTGCGCACAAACGCGAGTGGAAGGAGGCAAAGAAACGAGCAGAGGGTGGCGTGAAGAGCAGGTAGAATGTGGAGGCACGACGGATCCAGATGGAGACCATTGAATCTTCGTATTTTGGATCTGGTGACGTCGAGTCATGGGAGGCAAAGTTCGTAAGTATCTTGCTACTGTATTTGATTGTTTACTTAATTCATTGATTCTATGATTGTTTTAATCTTACAAATTGTGCTGATTATGTTACAACGACGAGTTATGGGGAGGAAGCCCACAGCCCACGATACTGGGTATGCTTGTCGGCATAGCAGACATGACATGTGGGTCCTCTTCAGAACCGAAGGACGTATTATGGACGTGCAATTTGAGATGGCCATGAGACCATACGGTCGACAGGTACTTGAAAACTCTAAACGAATGATTTTGGCTTATTGAATTACATATATATATACTTATATACGATATATTACTTGAACAGGCACAAGCTGCTGTTGCACTTGTTGTTGATGCTCCTGCCCCACTGATGATCCACTGGTCGCCACTGCTCCTGCTGGACGTGAGCACTACTCATCGGACATGTATACCGATGTGAGCTCATCTGATCATGGAGGGAGCGGGTCATCATCTGGGTCTGAGTAGTACTCAAAGTTATAGTATCACATTCCATATTGAGTCTAAGTAGCGGGTCATCATCTAGGTCTGAGTAGTACTCAGATTTATAGTATCACATTCCATATTGAGGATGTGGTTGTATATATATTTTTGTAACTGAAGCCATGGGCTTTTTTAGACAAACCAATTTGATTTTGTATATATTTGTTTATAATTGAAGCCATGGGCTACTTCGACATATGGACTCCCTTGTATATATGTGTACACATAAAATTTTGATAGTAATATTGAATTGTGAATTGATAGTATTACATTCATGTCTGTCTTGAATCGTGTATTGACAATGTATGCATTCATGTCGTTCTTGAATTGTGTAATGACAATGCACTAAATCTTCCTCATGGATGGTGCAATGCACCCCCCAAAAAAAATCTAGAGAGTGCTATTGGGTGCTGGAATGCTGGAACAGCATTTAGGTACCAAATAGCACTCTCTGGATTTTTTTTTTGGCTCTCTATTCGCGTGTACAGACGCACGTCAACTTTGTAAAAGTCGCGTGTATATACGTAGATACTCTGTGAAATGCGCGTGTATAAGTGCAGCTAAACTGACAAAATGCGTGTATAAGCCCTCGTATCAGTGTGTCTGACTACGTCTATACACGCGCTTTTACACGCATGTCTCCGGTCGCGATGATACACGCGCTGATACACGGGCCCGCTACTTTTTTTCCACGTCATTTTCTGCGGCTAGGAGCGTGGGTATGAGTCCGATCCCTTGTAGTGAGTCATATAACTATGGAATAGTTTTATTTTTTGAATTACCTATTTCATTACTCTTGATTATGTCATCAATAGCTACATAGCATTAAAGAGCATACTAATAATAATTGATGAATTGATCTTGTTTTGACTTATACTCTTTCCTTTTATTTTTAGTAGCAACTTGTCTAGAAAAGTGGACACACCATGTCAACCCTTAGGTATTAAAAATTAGCAAGATAGATATGGTTATAATAAATAAAAAATAAACCATTGAATATGAAATGTTAATATATAAGGGATGAGATTTGTAAAAAGGGAGGAGATTCGCTGGAACTTTTTTTGGAATAGAAAAGGATGGACAAAAATCTACCCTTTTGCAATAGTAATTTGAGCAGATGGATAAAAGAACCATCTATATATTAATTACAAAATGGTTAAAAGGGCACAAAAGATTCCACCCTTTTTTGGAATGATTATTTTATAAAAAGGGTAGACAAATTTCTATTCTTTTGGAAAGGTTCAAAAGGGTAAACAAATGTCCACCCTTACAAATGGGCAAAAAACATTCCACCCTTTTTTACCAAAAAGGCCGTTCTCAATGTGAATCCATTCATATAGTAAAAGGGTCATAAAGGTAAACAAAATTACAAAATGGTGAAAAACATTTGACAAAAGAGTAGACGATCAAAAAGGTGCAATTTAAATGTGAACATGCCAATCCACACTTTTGACCAAATTATGCCCTTTTGGAGGGTAGAGAGGGCATAATTAGACTACCCTTTTGGAGGTAGAGAGGGCATAATTAGACTACCCTTTTGGAGGTAGAGAGGGCATAATACCCTTTTGGAGGGTAGAGAGGGCATAATTAGACTACCCTTTTGGAGGGTAGAGAGGGCATAATACCCTTTTGGAGGGTAGAGAGGGCATAATTAGACTACCGTTTTGGAGGGTAGAGAGGGCATAATACCCTTTTGGAGGGTAGAGAGGGCATAATACCCTTTTGGAGGGTAGAGAGGGCATAATTAGACTACCCTTTCCACCCCACTTTTTTGTAGTGAGCACATTGGACAATAATATGTCCACTTTTTGCAATGAGTGCATTAGACAATAATATGTCCACATTGGACAATAATATGTCCACTTTTTGCAATGAGTGCATTAGACAATAATATGTCTATAGTAAATTTATCTTTGCATATATACTTATGTTAATATGTGTTTGTGTAGTGAATGTGGAATTTCTATAAGTCCATATTTATTGTTTTTTCCATTTACTTTGGACAATAATAACAAGTACATCACCGTCTTCCCATTAAGTATGCCCTTACTAGTTTATATAGTAAACATATATTTACATAAATCTTATGTCGACATGTGTAAGAGTTCATATTTGTTAATTTTTCCATTTACTCTAGATAACAATAACAAGCCCATCACCATATCAAAGCATGTCATTCCCTTTCTAATTTATTCTTTTTAATGGTGGTAGAGTGGTGATGGTTGGAGGAAAGGATTAACATTTTCAAAGAGGAACATTTACATTTCTTCAAAGGATATTTAAATCCTTCATTTTGCTATGCAAAGACAACATATATTGTTTTTCTAGTGATATCTGATTATATCATTTGAGGATATATCAAATCCATATACACATACACGTATGCATGCATGCACACACATGTGCAAGGACACACATAAATAAACACACACAAACATCCACTTGCGAATATTAATGTAAATAGGAGTTGGCCATCATTCCATTCTCTTTGTAGTGATTTCTTTACATGAGTCCTACTTATGCTTTAACTACCCTTATTTCTTATGAATGTGATATACGGTTATGTGTCTTTGCATGCACATGTGTGCATGAATGTGTTTGCATGCACGTGTGCATGAAAGAGAAATTCTCTAGATGTGCTTATGTTCACATATGCATATGTGCATATGTGAAATTGTTCTATGTAATTATGTTCACATATGCATATGTGCATGTGTGTGTGTGTGTGTGTGTGTGTGTGTGTGTGTGTGTGTGTGTGTGTGTGTGTGTGTGTGTGTGTGTGTGTGTGTGTGTGTGTGTGTGTGTGCGTGCGCACATGTATACACAAACAATCACAAGTCATGAATGTGCTCTCCATATGTTGGATTCTTTATTACTGGTTTCAAAAATCAAGATCTTGGAGAAGATACAAGATATAGCTAGAGAGATAAAATATAGTTGTCAAATGACTGATAGTCCTTACATGGGTTGGATATATTAACGATAATATGCTAGGGAAACTATACACTAATATGCTAGGGAAAATATACTAGGGGGTTTGAATACTACTAGTAATAATGATTCTTCATGAGTAAGGTAAGGTGTTATTTAGGTAAATGAATTCATTATAAAGGAGATGTTTGTGTGTATATGCACACATGTGCGTGTATGTGTTTGTAGAAAATTATCTTTAAATTATGTGTGTGTAGAAAATTATCTTTAAATACATAAATGA